>NC_140592.1:285026077-287426077 GCF_964204655.1 Triturus cristatus | reverse complement strand
TTCACCTGTAGCCTCCCGCCTCTCAAGCTACGCGTGTGTTCAGATGCCTGCACGTAAAAAGCAAACCTAGTTACTGATGTCAGCGCGCACAAGCTGCCATTTCTAACAACGCCCATGTACCAAGTAGAAGAATACTTTATTGTTTGATTAATAAAAATCATTACAATGATGAATATGCTACCATAGTGAGAACGTGTATCAAGAATAGATATTAAAATATTTACATTTATACCATCACAATAAGTAAATATACGTCATAAAATAATTTAAAAACTCCTAGAGGCCTGTTTTTTATAGTGATAAAAAGTATTTAACTCATCTAAACGGTGCAACCCCCTTTTTTTAAAAAGAGAAAGTGATTTAAAAAAGGGCCATAATCCTCCGTTCAGATTTTTTCGTCTATTAGGGCCGCAAACGGACATTGATTTTTAAAAGGCGATAATCAATAACACTGTAATTAAGTCAGATTTTGTGGTAAAGACCCTAGTGGTGCGAGTCCATTTATATTGTAGGGTCCCTGCGTACAATATTTGAGGGTTCCAAGATTACACAGGAAAACAAGATGGTCCGTACGCAACAGGCCATGTTCTGCTGCAATTGGGGGATGCTGACAGATGTACAAATCCGGTAAAGCAGTAAGGGGTTTAATCTGTCCTTTGATAGTTAACCGTTAATGGCATACTGGCTCTCGCTGTGTATAAATTTTCTTGCTGTTCCTGTGATAAACTTAGTGAACCGGATGTTGAGCTGTGGATTGTCCGGGTTCATTGATGCAAGGATGGCTTGCCGGCACGTACGAATTCCAAGTTTGTTCCATTCGCTCTTTAACAAGAACTTTCGATCGTCGAGGACTGCAGGACATAGACATGACACATGCTCGATTGTTTCTGGGCTGCTCCCGCACCCCCTGCATGTTACGTTGGAATTTGTGCGGCGCCATCCTGGCAAATGGTACAGGAATGGCCATTCGCCCATTCTGAGGGCCAGAAATCTTTTTTTCCACAGCGCTGAGTAGGTACATGACAGGTAGTGTGCCATAATCCCTGGCTTGAATCCTGATATGATTGACCAGGCGTGCTTACGATGCACCAGTTGGGCTCTATCCGAATGAAAAGACCAAAGGCGGACGTTTCTTTTGATGTAAATTTTAAGAGCCTGCTGAGATGGATTAGAGGACCAGATTTCTTCTATATCCAAGAGTTTTAAAGAATCTTGCAGGTAGCGCCGGAATGAACTGCCAGGATAGCCGGCTGAGATTTCCACCCACAAAAGAGCCTCCAGGGTTCCTTCTCTGGAGGTACGCAATTTATTGCACAACCTGATATATGCTCCACGCCCTACTGCTTGATGGTCTTGAAGACCAAACTCGAGACGTATTTGGGCGGGAGATGAAGATTTTGGTAGACCCAGCGCCTGTTTAAATATTCTTGTTGTTATTTTATTTACGTGGCTGTTGTCTTTCCCTTGCATAATCTCCTGGCCATAGGTGAGGAAATTGATAATTTTTGCCTGTACCAAAAACGCTTGTACCAAAAAACGCTTACCTATTATCGTTTTAGCCAAGTTCCTACCGAGTACTGTCTATCTCCACCTTTAGCCTCCAGCCTCTGCAGGTGCAAGCACTCCCAGCGCGTGTTACTTGCCATTAGAGAAAATGGAGAAAAGACTACCAATGACTACTAAATTCTAACCTCCTCCCTAATGTGTTTTGACTTCTGGCTTCATCTGCATTAATCCTTTTTGCTCGAATGAACTGTGAAAATGGGAGATGATTTTTTAATGACAGAGGGTGAAAACCTTTGAAATGAAGAGCATTATTGGCGTCTGTGGGTGTTTTGTACATCTTTGTAAACAGACTCCCTTGTTGTATTTCAATCAAAACATTGAGATAGTTGATGGTTGACTTGCTAATCGAGTGAGTGAATTCAATACGGGGATGATGTGTATTCAAAACTGCTATGCACTCTTCCAACTGCGCTTTTGGGCCTTTCCCCAATAGTCAAATATTGTCTATGCATCTGGGATACACAAGTAGATGTTCAAGCCATATTGCATCATGTAAGAAGTGAGTGCCTTCATATTTAGCCATAAAGATGTTTCCATGTGTGGATGCCCCCTTAAAGCCCATAGAAGTGCCTGTACGTTGCAAAAATAACTTTTCTTTCCAAGAGAAATAACTATCATACAGGCTAAATTGCAGAAGTTCCAACAGGAAGATGTTCCTTGATTCCTCATAATCAATTTTCAACAGCATCCACTCGACTGCCTCCACTCCCTCAGAATGCGGAATTGATGTATATAGAGCTACAAAATCAATTGTGCATAACCAAGTGTTGTCGTCAGTGGTACCCTGTATCCAATTCAACGTGTTCAAGCAATCAGTTGTGTCCTGGACATACAATACCCAGCCTTGCACCAATGGCTGTATGAAATGATCTAGGTATTTTCCGATTGGTTCATGTATCGACCCACATCCTTCCAATATGGGACGGAATGGTGGGTCTAGTTGGTTTTTGTGCATTTTTGGCAGCATATAAATGTGGGGCCGTGTGGGATAATCCAAAATCAAATTTTTCTTAGTGTTCTCGTCAATCCATCCATCCCAGCTCCATGGCTCTAGCAAGTAAAGCAGCCAGCTTGGTTTGAAACGTGGTTGTGGGGTCAGAGTCCAGAGCAATGTAGATGTCCTCATGCATCACATGTTCTTGCACTTTAGTCTCATAGCAAGTTGTGTTCATCACTACTAGGGCTCCGGCCTTATTAGCCGGTTGTAATGTCAAATGTGTGTTTTCTGCTAGTTTGCGTAAAATCCGCCATTCTTTCTTTGAGAGATTTTTTCACGTGGTGATGTCATATTTATTGTTTCCAAATTTTTCTTGACCAGTAGCTCAAATAGATCTACAGATTTATGTGAAACAGGTGGAATAAAGGTGCTTTTAGGTTTAAAACTCTTTTCTGTAGTTTGCAAAGGTACATTGACATCTTGAACTACGTGGTAAAAAACCAACGCAACCTTAGTTTGCGCATGAATTTAAACAGCGAAACCTCAGTCTCCAAAGCGTTAGTCAACTAGGTTGGAACGAAAGGCTTCCCTTTGTTCAATGCCGTTAGTTCAAGTGGAGTTAGGTTGATGTCTGAGATGTTCATCACTAGGTCCTCTTTGGATTCCGACGTACATTGTCTTGTTTTTTTCCTCTGTCCCCTCCTTGTTCGCTTATTTTCCCTGTGCCTTGTTCTTCCGGCGGGGGGTTGGATGTTTGTCCACATTCCAAAAAAGACTTCTTAGATGCCTCGCTCATGTTGCGTGCCTCACCAGAAGTTTCTACATTGCTCATGATTTGCTCTGCTGACGGACGTGTTGATAACGTATCCTGCTCAGTGGCCTCGCTCTCATCCGAAGTTGACACCTCAGGGGGCATATTATCAAGAAACGGCGTTAAAATTATCGCCGCTTTAGCGGCAGAAAACTGCAGCTAAAGCGGCGATAATGTGCTTGATAATCTGCCCTTGAGAATTCCCATAGAAACCCATGTTCTGGTGTCAACATGGGCTTCAATTGGAATTCTCTGCGGCATATTATCAACCCCATTATCGCCGCTTTAGCGGCAGTTTTCTGCCGCTAAAGTGGCGATAATTTTAACGCCCTGCTTGATAATATGCCCCCTGGTTTCTTAAAAGTGCGGTTCTGGGCATATGCGTCTGCCCACGTATAGACCTCATCAAGTTGTAGTCTATCGAGTCTCGCTTAAATTTGCGGAGTTTACGCTCATGCATCTCCTTGGCGTGTTCTTAAATTTTTTCATTCATGTCGTTAAGAGTTTTAGTCAAAGTATCCGCACTCAAGCGTTTTTGGTACATGGGCGTTGTTAGCAATGGTAGCTTGTGCACGTTGTCATCAGTAACGTTGGGGCATATTATCAAGCCAGGCGATAAAATTATCGCCGCTTTAGCGGCAGAAAACTGCCGCTAAAACGGCAATAATGGGCTTGATAATATGCTCTATGGAATTCCAATTGAAGCCCATGTTAAATGTGAAGGACGTCTAACATGGGCTTCAATTGGAATTCCATAGAGCATATTACCAAGCCCATTATCGCCCTTTTAGCGGCAGTTTTCTGCCGCTAAAATGGCGATTGATAATATGCCCCTAGGTTTGCTTTTTTCTTGCAGGCATCTGAACGAACACACGCGTAGCTTGAGAGGCGAGAGGCTACAGGTGAAGGCAGGACTCACACGTTACCGGATGGCGGCTGGGAGCCCTGTCAGTAAACTTTGCGGGTTACGTGCTTTAAATGGGCCGGTACTCACCGGTACTCAGTACCGGCACTTCTCTTTTTTTACCCTAAAGAGTACCGGCACTTCTGCGTAACCAAGGAGAGTACCGGTACTCACTGTGTCAATGCGGCATTTTAGGTCACAAATGTGAGCATGCAACGCTTTCTACACTGCGGCGCATGCTCACATAAAGGTAATTTCAGGGGGGGGGAAACAGTGACACGCAACGGCAGAGCAATGGGTGTGACTTCACACGCCAGGTAGCTGTGCAGCGGAAGAAAGGGAAGCCCTTCGGCTTTCCCTTTTCTCTTTCCTAGCACAGCAGAAAGGAAAACAGCCATAAAATTCCATCAACAAGCAGGTTTTCCCATCAGCGCCAGTGCCAGTCCGATTGAGGACCCATCGACAAGGAACTTTCTGCCACTCCGTAGGTGAGAGGCCTGTGCGCAGCCCCAATCTCCTCGTGCCTAAAAAAATGAATGTGTCCATGTGCACTGCAGGGGAGGGTGCAGGGCTTTACTACGGTGCCCTACCTTCCAGGCCTCCACTCGATGCGGGATGCTGCAGCTTTGGCAAGGCGGGGAGGAGAGCAGATGACCGGCTGCCTCGCGTCCTTTGCTGGATTACATGTTTTAATTAATACGTGCTACTCACTAATTGTGTTGACTTTCACTGCGGCTACTTCCATACAGTCCAGAAAGAAGCTGTGTATTGGGTCTGTGGAAATCATAATGCCTAACTGTGCCCAAGATCCCTGGGTTATGTTTCAATAATGGGCATATGACAAGTGCATTTATCTTAAGTACGGAGATAGTCGTCCTTTTGGAAATGCATTTTCACTTTCTTTCAGATTTGCATGAGGGTTGAAGTATTTTTTATAAATGTTGTTCCAGATCGTGTATGTGGAGATGAAGAATGGTTTCTTTCTGTTTTTTCCTTCTTGCTGTTCTCCATCGGTGGTTTGCCATACTAGGGCCAGCCCATATCCAGTGACCTGCCACAGATGCAGAAATGACTAGATCCCCCAAACGGTGAATGTTACTAACATCCTACAATAATCACAAACCGGGAAATTCGTCTTTTTTTCTGCAAAGACTGTCTGATTTGGGGGAGTGACACATACAGCCAGCCCTACACCTCCTTTTAAAGCAAATTGATGCAAATTCAAGTAACTTTCCTGGGACAATAACTGCAGTTTTCAACTAATTAAAGTAAAATCATCTATTTTAGGTGCGGGTTCTCCTTCATTGACTGCCTTCTTCTGGTTGCACACCCAGCACTCCAACTTGGGAGTTCTGCACCCACAGAGTGCCACTACTGTGTTCCGACAAATGCATAATATGAACACTGGATTTCCATACATGTAAAATTTGTGGATTGGCAAAGTGGTACACTACTATAAATATTGTCCCAAGAATGTAGCTGTCATTTCAGATGTGGCCAGAGGTCTAGACCCTCAGGCCAGGCAGGGAGCCTAAGAAACACCCACACCACTACAGGCCATGACACATTTCCCCGCACTGGAAGGAGGGCGCGGGCAGAGAAGTCAAAACAAGGAAGGATCATGGTTAGCCAGGGAAACGCTGGCATGTCTTTCCTGCTACTATGCTGTGGAGGCATCCAGGAGTGTGAGGCTGTGAACAGTACAGAGATATGAATGAGAAGTGCCAAACGTCTTCCCCTCCCTAAATAAGGTGGTGGCGTAGTGGTTGTAGCAGGGGCAAGTGTGGCAATTTCCACTACAGCAGCTTAGAAATCTGTAGGGTTCCACCACACTATGAGCCGCACTATACTGGTCGTCATCAGTTCACACAACAGCTGGCTGTATCTGGTATGCATGAAAAAAGTGAGCCACACAGTGAGGGTGGGGGCACCATGGAACCCCCAGCACCCACGGGAGGAAGCCAAGCTTTGGGCTTGAAGAGAACGAGCAGGCCTAAGGGAAGCTTAGAGCAACAACAACGTGGGTACAGGGTGCTTCCCATATCAGAAACAGTGCCTATGCAGGCCTGCTGTCCACCATCATCTACACTGACACCACACTCATATGTTACTCCATCCCTTCGCTAGCCCCTCAGAATTTTGGACTAAGTTTTGATGAGTGGCACAGTATCTAAAAGTGTGAAATATTATTGCTCTGTTGTGAGATCCCAGATAACTTGCTTTTCCCAGGATCACTGCGGTACAAAAGGGGGTGGTGATGGACGGAGCATCAGAACCAATCAAACACTCACACCCAGTCAACAGATCTGGGTTTGATCCATCACCGTTCTTTAGCCCACTCTGCCACCCCAGTTCAGACATGACCATATGCAAATCAGTCTGACCCTGTGCCTCCTGGGAACAGTCCAGCCCGAACTGCCAAGCCATGCCTTCCCTGGACCGGAAACAAGCTTCCTAGGACCGGTTTCTGGCATTTCAGCCGTCTTCAGCCAGCCTTGCTTGATTCCAGTGGCAAAGTGAGCAAGGGACTCACGTCTGAGCATACCCTGCCAACTTATGGCAAACAAAGCGGTACAAAAGGGGGTGGTGATGGACGGAGCATCAGAACCAATCAAACACTCACACCCAGTCAACAGATCTGGGTTTGATCCATCACCGTTCTTTAGCCCACTCTGCCACCCCAGTTCAGACATCACCATATGCAAATCAGTCTGACCCTGTGCCTCATGGGAACAGTCCAGCCCGAACTACCAAGCCATGCCTTCCCTGGACCGGAAACAAGCTTCCTAGGACCGGTTTCTGGCATTTCAGCCGTCTTCAGCCAGGCTTGCTTGATTCCAGTGGCAAAGTGAGCAAGGGACTCACGTCTGAGCATACCCTGCCAACTTATGGCGAACAAAGTGGTACATAAGGGGGTGGTGATGGACGGAGCATCAGAACCAATCAAACACTCACACCCAGTCAACAGATCTGGGTTTGATCCATCACCGTTCTTTAGCCCACTCTGCCACCCCAGTTCAGACATGACCATATGCAAATCAGTCTGACCCTGTGCCTCCTGGGAACAGTCCAGCCCGAACTGCCAAGCCATGCCTTCCCTGGACCGGAAACAAGCTTCCTAGGACCGGTTTCTGGCATTTCAGCCGTCTTCAGCCAGCCTTGCTTGATTCCAGTGGCAAAGTGAGCAAGGGACTCACGTCTGAGCATACCCTGCCAACTTATGGCAAACAAAGCGGTACAAAAGGGGGTGGTGATGGACGGAGCATCAGAACCAATCAAACACTCACACCCAGTCAACAGATCTGGGTTTGATCCATCACCGTTCTTTAGCCCACTCTGCCACCCCAGTTCAGACATCACCATATGCAAATCAGTCTGACCCTGTGCCTCATGGGAACAGTCCAGCCCGAACTACCAAGCCATGCCTTCCCTGGACCGGAAACAAGCTTCCTAGGACCGGTTTCTGGCATTTCAGCCGTCTTCAGCCAGGCTTGCTTGATTCCAGTGGCAAAGTGAGCAAGGGACTCACGTCTGAGCATACCCTGCCAACTTATGGCGAACAAAGCGGTACAAAAGGGGGTGGTGATGGACGGAGCATCAGAACCAATCAAACACTCACACCCAGTCAACAGATCTGGGTTTGATCCATCACCGTTCTTTAGCCCACTCTGCCACCCCAGTTCAGACATGACCATATGCAAATCAGTCTGACCCTGTGCCTCATGGGAACAGTCCAGCCCGAACTGCCAAGCAATGCCTTCCCTGGACCGGAAACAAGCTTCCTAGGACCGGTTTCTGGCATTTCAGCCGTCTTCAGCCAGGCTTGCTTGATTCCAGTGGCAAAGTGAGCAAGGGACTCACATCTGAGCATACCCTGCCAACTTATGGCGAACAAAGCGGTACAAAGGGGGGTGGTGATGGACGGAGCATCAGAACCAATCAAACACTCACACCCAGTCAACAGATCTGGGTTTGATCCATCACCGTTCTTTATCCCACTCTGCCACCCCAGTTCAGACATGACCATATGCAAATCAGTCTGACCCTGTGCCTCATGGGAACAGTCCAGCCCGAACTGCCAAGCCATGCCTTCCCTGGACCGGAAACAAGAACGGTGATGGATCAAACCCAGATCTGTTGTCTGGGTGTGAGTGTTTGATTGGTTCTGATGCTCCGTCCATCACCACCCCCTTTTGTACCGCTTTGTTCGCCATAAGTTGGCAGGGTATGCTCAGACGTGAGTCCCTTGCTCACTTTGCCACTGGATTCAAGCAAGCCTGGCTGAAGACGGCTGAAATGCCAGAAACCGGTTCTAGGAAGCTTGTTTCCGGTCCAGGGAAGGCATGGCTTGGCAGTTCGGGCTGGACTGTTCCCATGAGGCACAGGGTCAGACTGATTTGCATATGGCCATGTCTGAACTGGGGTGGCAGAGTGGGCTAAAGAACGGTGATGGATCAAACCCAGATCTGTTGACTGGGTGTGAGTGTTTGATTGGTTCTGATGCTCCGTCCATCACCACCCCCTTATGTACCACTTTGTTCGCCATAAGTTGGCAGGGTATGCTCAGACGTGAGTCCCTTGCTCACTTTGCCACTGGATTCAAGCAAGCCTGGCTGAAGACGGCTGAGATGCCAGAAACCGGTTCTAGGAAGCTTGTTTCCGGTCCAGGGAAGGCATGGCTTGGCAGTTCGGGCTGGACTGTTCCCATGAGGCACAGGGTCAGACTGATTTGCATATGGCCATGTCTGAACTGGGGTGGCAGAGTGGGCTAAAGAACGGTGATGGATCAAACCCAGATCTGTTGACTGGGTGTGAGTGTTTGATTGGTTCTGATGCTCCGTCCATCACCACCCCCTTTTGTACCGCTTTACCAGGATCACTAGCATGACAGCTGACTGCTTCCTTACACCCTATGTGGAATAGAGTTGTATTTTAGCATGTAGTCTTTTTTTCTTCTAATTAATTGCCTGTTGTAGTGGAATTGTACTGGGGGCTGCTCTCTTCTCATACGTCAGGCATACTCTGTATGTTGACCTTTTATCCATAACTCTCCCTTCCTGTTCCTATTTGGTGTTTGAGTTTGTGAAATTACTACTGCAATCCTGATTTGTAACTCGCCTTTTTTGGTTCAGGGGCACAGGTCACAAGCCTAATGCTGCACTGTCTGCTCCTACTGCCAACTCTTTTCTTTCTTCTTCGCCCCATTGCTCCCTTCACCCCAGTTTTGAAGCTTAAAGACATTGACAAAAATCTATATCCTTATAGAGGGTAGATATGGGTATTTACCAGAGGGTAGTGATTCGGTGCACTGAGGGCGCAGAAGTAGAGGGCTGAGATGCAGTGCAGTAACTGTTCAGAGGAGAGATTTCAGAGGGTACAAGAGAACACATGGACAGTGGCACTGGATGGTGCAGGCGGAACCGATCCAAGACCACCAGAGGGTACAGAGTCAGGGACTACAGAAAGTTGAGGTACAAAGAAAGTAATGAGAAAGGGGCACTCATGGGCAGATGGGTAGGTTACTTAGGGGGCATAGAGGCAGGGCACAAGAGCTTAAACAAGAGTATCAGGATATATAGATCAGTGAGGAAATCAGTGGTACTCTCTACTCTATCCTTACTCTTGAGCTTTTTATTAGGTCCATCTCTTAATACTCTCCTCCCTTTCCCTCAGTATTCATCAAACACATTCTCTCATGTGCCTTCTGCCCTTCACTCTCTTGTCCTTCATCAAAGGATATACTCAATTTTCAGGTTCTCTGACACATCTGTCAGATATTTTGCACCCCATGCAGTCAACTTCAATCCCTGTCCTATACTCTCCACTCCCACCACAGATGACCTTCAACATTCTGTTAACAATCCTTTTATTCCCCTCAGATACTCTTCTCCAAATAGAATGCCTTCTATAATTCCCACTTCTCAATCACCTGTTTGTCTGAAACTTCCATGTGCCAGACATCCTACCTAATTACCTTCTTTAATGTGTGGGCATGGGAAACTCCCAAATGTGAACACCCCAAAATGTACCTAAATAACTTGGCTACAGAATTGATGATTCAGAAACAGTGTTAACCTCAATTTCATGAGGCAATGTGTCCACAAGCTAAAGGCACTTCGGCAGACCACAAAAGTACAATGGATCCAGTAAAGGCCAAATCAATAATTAAGTTCTAGATCAGCAGAGTAAGTTTAACAGTTTATTACAGAAATTAAAACAGTATGATGGGGTCAGCCGCAAAGGCTGTCCGTAAATACATCATTACAGGATAGCGCAAAGTCAGAATTGTCCCAAATTAGCAGCAAAATAACCCGATGTTGTAGTTTAAAAATCACTCAATAGTGAAGTAATACTGCCACAAACTGTGCAGCATTATGCTGTATTTGTCTTTTCTTGATGCGTAATTGTCTTCTTCGATGCATAGTTATCTTTTCTTGATGCAAACCCTGCGGCATAATTTGGTCCTCCTCTGTCTCATAACTCTAGTTAAAGAACCTCACATCTGTAAGCAATCAGGAATGTTCTTGTTAATGCAATGCCATATTTTAGGAACAGGATCATTCGTCTTTCAGTATAACAAGTCTCCACAACTTTTAATGTTTTGTTTAATATACAGGTGCCTCTAACAAAAAGAGAAACCTGATAGGTACCTTACAACAGTCAACTAGTACAACTTAATACATGCAAGGGCACCAACAATACATTACAGATTAAAGCAATTTGTCATCATTTGTACCCCCAAAAAATTCTTGAGCCCTTTAAATGTTTTTCATTAGCCTCTCCCTTAGTCCCGCCTCTAGCCCCACCCCCTTGCCACGCCCCAGCTCAATCTGATGAGTACCTGCACTTTTTTGTTTCCATTTAAAGCACTGCGTTAGATGATATAGGAGTGTGCCAAGTGTACTTAGTTATCGGTAACGAGGTTCGTTTTTCATATACAGGAACCTGTTACTATAGGGAGGAGTTACTGTAGAAGGTGCCAGGCGTCACGCAAGTTGACATGTTAGCAACAACTTTGTTTGCCACTTAGGTAATACGATTTCTGCATCTTGTCAGTTAATAATTTGCGCTTTTACAATGTTCAGCATCCATTGACTCAACACTCAGCTTCTTTTCCCGTTCAGGTGAGCACTAATGTGATCAACTGTCCACATTTTTCGCATCACAATTTTTAACACCTGTTCACACACACTGGTGAGTTTGGCACGACAGCGCACCAGGAGGTGGTAGACGGTTGTTTTCTATGGCATAAATCGCTATACACATGAAGTGTGTTTACTCTGTCAGTTAGATATGCCACAACTAAGTACCCATGGGTTTTGCACTGTCTCGCTTGTGACAAGCCTGTTGAGCATGAGCGCTGTTTGTATCTTTTGTTTTTTCTTGCTTCCTTTTTGCTTTCCTTGTTTCTCCTGCTTTTGGTTCACTGGTATCCTTTATTTAAGTAAGCTATTCTACAAATGAAAGTCTTGTGTCTTTGAATAAGAAATTGTTATATTATTTACAGTGTTCCCCTGACAAAGTGTTTCCCGAAATGCATTGGGTCTTTTGACACGAAGCTGGAACTTTTGACACTGGACAAAGCATTACATATGAAATAAATTTGATGCTGTTTGATCATTGATAACTTCAAGATTGCTCCGGTTTAATTTACTTAGGGGCATATCAACAACAACCGGCGATAATTATCTCTAAGCGCACTTAGCACTAGGATAATTATCGCCGGCTAGCGTGAATTTTTATCGCTGAGATAGCGTGCTATTAGCAACGCTTATCTCAATAGCGATAAAAATCCTCACGCTAACAGGCTAACGTGAGATTATCACTGGAAACCCAGCGATAATCTCACGTTACCTTGTTGATAGGGACAGGCAAACTTAGCCATGATATCCTCCTTCCATAGGATATCATGGCTAAGTCAGAAAAATACCAGACGTAAAAAAGCAGCGTTAACCGCGGTTAGCGCTGCTTTTTTTGTCTCTAACAGGGTTAGCGACATTCTTGATAATAGGAGAAATGTCGCTTAGCGACATTTCTCCTATTATTTTACTCTGGAACGCCCCATTTGCATCTCATTAGAGATGCAAGGGGAAGCGTAGAGTAAAAGGGTGCTAACATGCAAATTTGCATGTTAGCACCCTGTTGTTGATAGGGCGCTAGTTTTATCTCTCCTTTTTTGGCTTTTAAAGCCAAAAAAGCAGAGATAAAGCCCTGGAGCCCTGGAGAAACTGGTTTGTGCTGCTCGTCACTGCCAGGACTGCCTGGATTCTTACCCCAGCCTTTTGATCTTCCATCACGCCTCGCGGCCCCCGCTGCGCGGGCGCCGCTCGAGGGACCGGGACTTCGCTGTTCACTGCCTGGGTCATTGTGGACGCCCTGTTGATGCCCTGACTCTACGCTCTACGCTGTTGGCCCCCCTGTGCTGTGCTGTGCTCTGCTGTGGTGAGGGGACGTTGCTGGTTGCTTGTTTTACGGTGAGCGACCGGCGTAACCGGGACTGCGAGGACCAGGGTGCTGTGCGGGAAGCTGATCATCCGCACCTGGTCCTCTTCCCGACTCCTCCCCCAACACCTTCATCAGGCGGTGCAGCCCTTGCATTACGGGCTTCGCTGGAGAAACTGGTTTGTGCTGCTCGTCACTGCCAGGACTGCCTGGATTCTTACCCCAGCCTTTTGATCTTCCATCACGCCTCGCGGCCCCCGCTGCGCGGGCGCCGCTCGAGGGACCGGGACTTCGCTGTTCACTGCCTGGGTCATTGTGGACGCCCTGTTGATGCCCTGACTCTACGCTCTACGCTGTTGGCCCCCCTGTGCTGTGCTGTGCTCTGCTGTGGTGAGGGGACGTTGCTGGTTGCTTGTTTTACGGTGAGCGACCGGCGTAACCGGGACTGCGAGGACCAGGGTGCTGTGCGGGAAGCTGATCATCCGCACCTGGTCCTCTTCCCGACTCCTCCCCCAACACCTTCATCAGGCGGTGCAGCCCTTGCATTACGGGCTTCGCTGGAGAAACTGGTTTGTGCTGCTCGTCACTGCCAGGACTGCCTGGATTCTTACCCCAGCCTTTTGATCTTCCATCACGCCTCGCGGCCCCCGCTGCGCGGGCGCCGCTCGAGGGACCGGGACTTCGCTGTTCACTGCCTGGGTCATTGTGGACGCCCTGTTGATGCCCTGACTCTACGCTCTACGCTGTTGGCCCCCCTGTGCTGTGCTGTGCTCTGCTGTGGTGAGGGGACGTTGCTGGTTGCTTGTTTTACGGTGAGCGACCGGCGTAACCGGGACTGCGAGGACCAGGGTGCTGTGCGGGAAGCTGATCATCCGCACCTGGTCCTCTTCCCGACTCCTCCCCCAACACCTTCATCAGGCGGTGCAGCCCTTGCATTACGGGCTTCGCTGGAGAAACTGGTTTGTGCTGCTCGTCACTGCCAGGACTGCCTGGATTCTTACCCCAGCCTTTTGATCTTCCATCACGCCTCGCGGCCCCCGCTGCGCGGGCGCCGCTCGAGGGACCGGGACTTCGCTGTTCACTGCCTGGGTCATTGTGGACGCCCTGTTGATGCCCTGACTCTACGCTCTACGCTGTTGGCCCCCCTGTGCTGTGCTGTGCTCTGCTGTGGTGAGGGGACGTTGCTGGTTGCTTGTTTTACGGTGAGCGACCGGCGTAACCGGGACTGCGAGGACCAGGGTGCTGTGCGGGAAGCTGATCATCCGCACCTGGTCCTCTTCCCGACTCCTCCCCCAACACCTTCATCAGGCGGTGCAGCCCTTGCATTACGGGCTTCGCTGGAGAAACTGGTTTGTGCTGCTCGTCACTGCCAGGACTGCCTGGATTCTTACCCCAGCCTTTTGATCTTCCATCACGCCTCGCGGCCCCCGCTGCGCGGGCGCCGCTCGAGGGACCGGGACTTCGCTGTTCACTGCCTGGGTCATTGTGGACGCCCTGTTGATGCCCTGACTCTACGCTCTACGCTGTTGGCCCCCCTGTGCTGTGCTGTGCTCTGCTGTGGTGAGGGGACGTTGCTGGTTGCTTGTTTTACGGTGAGCGACCGGCGTAACCGGGACTGCGAGGACCAGGGTGCTGTGCGGGAAGCTGATCATCCGCACCTGGTCCTCTTCCCGACTCCTCCCCCAACACCTTCATCAGGCGGTGCAGCCCTTGCATTACGGGCTTCGCTGGAGAAACTGGTTTGTGCTGCTCGTCACTGCCAGGACTGCCTGGATTCTTACCCCAGCCTTTTGATCTTCCATCACGCCTCGCGGCCCCCGCTGCGCGGGCGCCGCTCGAGGGACCGGGACTTCGCTGTTCACTGCCTGGGTCATTGTGGACGCCCTGTTGATGCCCTGACTCTACGCTCTACGCTGTTGGCCCCCCTGTGCTGTGCTGTGCTCTGCTGTGGTGAGGGGACGTTGCTGGTTGCTTGTTTTACGGTGAGCGACCGGCGTAACCGGGACTGCGAGGACCAGGGTGCTGTGCGGGAAGCTGATCATCCGCACCTGGTCCTCTTCCCGACTCCTCCCCCAACACCTTCATCAGGCGGTGCAGCCCTTGCATTACGGGCTTCGCTGGAGAAACTGGTTTGTGCTGCTCGTCACTGCCAGGACTGCCTGGATTCTTACCCCAGCCTTTTGATCTTCCATCACGCCTCGCGGCCCCCGCTGCGCGGGCGCCGCTCGAGGGACCGGGACTTCGCTGTTCACTGCCTGGGTCATTGTGGACGCCCTGTTGATGCCCTGACTCTACGCTCTACGCTGTTGGCCCCCCTGTGCTGTGCTGTGCTCTGCTGTGGTGAGGGGACGTTGCTGGTTGCTTGTTTTACGGTGAGCGACCGGCGTAACCGGGACTGCGAGGACCAGGGTGCTGTGCGGGAAGCTGATCATCCGCACCTGGTCCTCTTCCCGACTCCTCCCCCAACACCGTTTCCTTTCTCTTCATAAACATAATTTTGCCCTCACGCGCTAGCGGGACGGGCGCGGGTCTTAGCACGGGGCTAAGACCGGGCAAAGAGCGGGCCGTTTGAGGCCGTTCGAGACTGGAGACACTGGGCTGGGCCACCCCCCCTGCAACTCGGCCTTCTTAGTGAGAGAGATATATATATCAGAACTTGCAGAAAGAATGCCTAGGGCTAAGGGCACCGCTACCAATACTACTCTGGCTGGAACTTTGGACAATTTCATTGTTAGGGCAGCCAACATTTTAGAACGTGAAATTGATTTAACAGAGCGTCGTCTCTCGTTGGACTCGCTTACTGCCAAACGTTCTTCTTTGGGGACTATTGCCACAGTTGTTTCACCTGCGCCTTATAATACTATTTCTGGCACAAATAATGGTACGATTAGCGAGGGGGGTAGTATTGACTTAACTATGGACTCTAGCTTGGAAAGGATAAGGGCTAATACTGCTAGAAATACCAACAGATCTGACATCTTGTCTGATGCTGTGAATGTTCAATCTGACGGTGTTTCGACTCGAGCTCAATCACATGCCATCTCTGATGTCACCTCCCCCCTTCCTGCTTCAACCCTAGGGGCCAAACCAAAACAAAAGGCTGCCCCGCGTGGTAAAAAGGGGAATAAATCTATACCGAACAAATCCAAAAACGATAAATTCCCGTCTAATCTTTCTCGGGGGACTAACGAACAAACTCTGTCTGAAGTAACCCCAAACAAATCCACGCAAATAGATGAGAGTTTCTTCTCAAAAATAAGGGAAATTTTTGATAACTCTACCCGACCGTTTTTAGACAGGCTCATCAAGATAGAAGAGCGCCTTAAAAAAATAGAACAAATTGCTCTAACAAATCTTGAAATTAATCAACTAATGAAGATAGATTTACATAGAGAGCATAATAAATCCCTCGCACCAGCTAATATTGCAAGTAACTCTATGGAGAAAACCTCTCCTCTCCTGACTATTCCTCATTTGGCTCTGCCATTAGATACATCCCGGAGAACCGGTGAGGTTATTGCTTGCACTGTAAAATCTACCAGCATTAGTGCCACTAAAGATCAACTTATAGCAGAAATACCTCAGCAGAAATCCCCAGATGCTAATATAATAGTTACTAACGACACGGTACATAATAATAATGCGAAAGTTAGCAGTAGGGTTTTGCCCAATGAAAACGTACATAACCTACCCATTCTAGATCTTCCACCAGAATCCGATCCATATGTTATTGTTTTGACGGGTGTACCTTGTATTGGAGCTAATGTTACTGAGTCATATCACGAGCTAAAGAACAAAACAATGCATTGGCTCAACAACAACCGATCACTCCCTCCTGGCACCCACGCAAAGATTCTGTTTGTGCGGAGAGTTAGTTGGGTGGGCAGAAGAAATAAAGATACAACAGGGGACTGTATTGTGATCAATTTTAGCAACCCTCATGTGGTTAAACACATCCAACAGACACGATCCTCCTTACATTTTACCAGCATTACCCCTTTCCCACTTGCTTATTTCTATCCTCCCCAAGCTAATAACAACTGGTGGGTTCAGGTTGGGCGAGGTAAAGCTAACGGCAGCTCTGAAAGAGGCGGGATGGCTATAACCGACCAGGACTGGTTGGAGTCTTTTTCATGCGCAAATAGGTACAGTTGCCTAGATGCGGTTGATTGACTGCCCCCTAATGACACCCCAGCCTCAGAACTTGTAGGGAAGGCTGTAAATAAGGATGAGTTAAAACCATTTGATCCACAGACAGCACAATTGATAGTCCCCCCTCTGGTTAATCCTGATACTACTTTTAGCAACTTTATGACGGTAGAGACTCCGAATTATCCCTTAAGTCCAAACAGTGGTCCGGTTGTCAATGTTGTTTCCTGTGAAATTTCTATTCCTCCTTCCTTGCAAGAGGCTGACACATGCTCTGACCTCACCCTTTTGTCTTGGAATATTGCAGGTCTGTCCTCCAGACTAGGAGACACAAATTGTATCACTTTTTTGAAAACGTTTTCGTTCATTTGCCTCCAGGAATGTTGGACGGTTGATCCCATTCATATGATGGGCTACCGAACTTATCACACTCCTGCAATACCCACCACTAGAGGGAGAAACAAAGGGGGTCTATGCACTTATGTCTCCAACTGTGTAAAAGACATAAAAATCTCCTTTGCTCCAGCCTCTGCTTTTTACCAAATTCTGCACATCACGCTTGGGGGAAAGTTACATATAGATCTGATAAATTTTTATAACAACATACCGAAAGATCTGTGGGCCTCAACACTTAAGGAACTAATTGAATCCTTAAAAAACTTGGACGCCAAGGATTCCTCTGATACCTGTGTTATTTGGACTGGCGATTTTAATCACACGTTATGTCCACTCAGTGATCAAAACATATGTGACCTGGGGGAAAGGGAGGGCGTTCCTTCTGCACATTTTTCCCACACCCCTTTAGGAAAAAATCTAAACGACATACTCTTCTCCTTAGATTTGGGTTTTGCTAACGAACTTTGTTCTCCTTCAGTCCCATTCAGCCCCACTTTTATAGGCAGAGGATGTAACTCCACCATTGACTTCCTGCTTATATCTAAACGCTATTCTGACTATATTTGCTCGTTTGAATTACGCGAGGTAGCAATGAGTGATCATCTACCCCTCAGTTTGTCCCTGGCCATTCCGAAGGCTAAAAGCAACACTGATTCTACGGTTCAGAATCTATACAACCATAGATTGCGGCTTGCCAGGAGGAATGGTTATACCTTAAAATGGGACAAAGTAGAACCAGCGGCCTTTCTTGGTACTTTAATCCGCTCCAGGGTAGATGAATTCAATACTTGTCTAATTGAGAGCGCCGATCCTTTAAAAGTGACCGATGCTTTCCTTAGTATCTCTGCGGAAATTGGGAATCTACTTACAAAACCTCTTCATCATGGGGCTAACAAAACCAAGAGGTGGTTCGACAGAGAGTGTAGTAGGACTCACGCCTACTTATTGACCCAACTAAAGAGAGACCCCAGAGTAATGGTGGATGTCAGATCGGCCAGATCCGCTTATCAAAAGGCAGTTAAAAAAAGGAAGAAACAAATTAAACAGGATGCGTGGTTCACCCTCCGAGAAGCCTGTCAATCTAAAAACAATACTGCCTTTTGGAAAGCAGTGAACGCTCCTTTTTTTACTAATAATGAAACAGACTCTATTGAAATAGCAATCACTGAAGAGACCTGGGTGACTTACTTTCGGGAACTCTATCAAGAAGACCCCACAGTAGTTACAGAAGGGGGGAAAAATTTAAGATTACAGGATAGACTGCACTTTCCAATTAACGTTGCCTTTTCTATCGATGAAGTTCTGATAGCCATTGATAAGAGCCCAGCGGGAAAGGCTCCGGGCCCGGACGGAATACCCGTGGATATATATAAGGCAAACAATAAGTTATGGGCTCCTCTTTTAACCAATGTTCTTAACAGCTTTACTAAAGTGGGTTTCCCACGGACTTGGCAGGAAGCCATCGTGGTCCCCATTTTTAAGAAAGGAGATCGTAACACACCGAAGTGTTATAGACCGATCTCCTTACTTGATTCTCTCATGAAGATCGCGGGGAGAGTTATACTTAATAAACTGCAAACATGGGCCGACGAAAAAGGTATTCTCTCCCAGTTCCAATATGGTTTTAGGGAAGGTTTGGGAACTATTGAGCAAGGATTGAATCTAGCTCTGCTAGTAGCCAAATATGTTGAGGCAAAAAACGAAAATATATTCCTCACATTTGTGGACTTAAGCTCGGCTTTTGACTGCATCAACCACAACAAACTCTGGCTAACCATGCAGGACATGGGTGTGGACCCAAACCTTCTAATTTTTATCAGAGAATTATATCGAGATGCGGGTGCTAGGGTTCGTTTCGGAGATAAGGGGGAGTGCTCTTCCAAATTCCTTATAGGAAAGGGCGTGAGACAAGGCTGCATTTTAGCTCCTTTTTTGTTTAACCTATATATTAACTCAGTCGCATCTCACCTCCTGGAAGATAAGCAGGACTATCCAAAAATCGGCAACTCCCACATCCCCATTCTTTTATATGCAGACGATGCTGTAATTATGGCCCGGACTCAAATCGGCCTACAAAGATCGATTAGCAAATTCTCAGAGTACATGGGCAATAGGGGTTTAAAGATCAACATCAGCAAAACTTTTACTATGTGCTGCACAAAAAAGAAGAACCTTCGCTGCAATTCTTTTTTATCCGACACAAAACTTGCGATTGTCAACACTTTCTCCTATCTGGGTATTAATTTTGATAAAAAGGGCACTTGGCTAGCAGCAAGGGAATCAAGAAAATTAGCCTTCTCACGAGCTATAGGAGCCGTCAAACATTTCTCTAACACGGTAGGGGGTCGTCCTGTATCAGTGCTGTTGGACATTTATAGAGCCAAATGTGTATCCACCGCACTGTATGGTGCAGGAATTTGGGGTATAGGAAACGCCTCGACCATCCAGATCTGTCAAAATGTTTTTCTTCGTTTTTTACTGGCAGTACCTGGGTCCACTTGCTCTTACGTTTGTCATCAAGAGCTGGGCGTACCGTATATATCTGACCTCATTAACCTAGAGCCCATTCTGTTGTGGCACAAAGTTTGGTCGGGCACCGAGACGGGCTTGAACAGGGATATAATCAAGGACTGTCTTGGCTTAGATGGGTCTCCAAAAATCTCCTGGTTCAAATATCTAAAAAATTTCTTTGTTGAGATGGGCCATCCGGAATTCTTTGAATCCCCAGACACCATGGCAGAACTGTCAAGAAAAAAACTTAAGAAATTATGCCTGGTCTTTCTGTCAGAGAAACGCTGGTTGCTGGAGAAATGTAAGAGCTCCGTTATGGCTAACCATTTACTTATTCAGAAGCAAGGCATACAGCCATACTTGAATCTTGTCCCTAGCTGCTATTCTCGAATGCTTTTAACCCGATTTAGGGTTGATGCCTTTTTTAGATTAGTGACTTTTCCTGTGATGAATTGTTGGTCTAAGGAACTTATTCCCTGTCCCTGTGACGAGGTTTCCGTTCAATCTTCTCTGCATTGTATCCTTTTTTGCAAATATTACTCAGAACCTAGGAAAAGGTTGCTCCGACCCGTTTTAAAAAAACTAGGGCTGAGGCAATGTAGAGTGGCTTTGGTTAAACTGCAATTGCTGGATGATGAATTCCTCATTTTCTCTGTTTCAACATTTCTTAAAACCATTATAAGATTTAGGATCTCCATGAATTAGGATATGTTTTTAACTGTTATTAATTTGTACTGCTTCTTGTAAATAATGAACTATTTTATATGTATGCTTTTATGGTTTTTCTTTTAAAAATCGAATAAAGCTGTTTTGACTTGACTTGACTACTCTGGAACGCCCCATTTGCATCTCATTAGAGATGCAAGGGGAAGCGTAGAGTAAAAGGGTGCTAACATGCAAATTTGCATGTTAGCACCCTGTTGTTGATAGGGCGCTAGTTTTATCTCTCCTTTTTTGGCTTTTAAAGCCAAAAAAGCAGAGATAAAGCCCTTGTTGATATGCCCCTATGTCTCAATGTTTTTATTGACTTAAGGTCTCATGTTTAAATACTGGAATTGTATGCTATTGGTTATTTCATGTATACCGTTTATACTGTGTGAAGTATGATTTAAATACACCCCATCAGGCTTGTGAAAAGTGCACCTTGCTTATTTGCAACAGTCTCTGTTCGCATCCTTCACTGTTTTACTTACCTGACAGGAGCTGGTCAGGAATACGAGGTAGCACCACCGATACACTGGTTAACACACTAAGATTGTAGTTATTAGGTGTGCAGGTTTTTGCCATACATTGAGTATATGTCACCAGTTCACACATGCTAATTCAGTTAAATGCCAGACTCATGCCCTCATATACTCAATGCCCAAAAACCGACACTTGATCATACCATAATAGTGTTTTGAGAAGGAAAGGCCAATTTGTAAATACCACAGGCATGTCTGCCCTCTGTTGTCAGCATCCATCCCATGTTACACAGTCAACCTATTGTTGGAGTTACCCATACTGTCTCTGTAAACAAATGGACACCCTTGAATATTTTTTAGCAAATGCCTTCAAGATACAGCACAAGATACTCATACATATGAGATTAGCAGTATGCATGCACACACTCATTACATGGATATGGTTTGAGTTTATGTGCATCAAGGGAACATTCCGTGCTGACATGTATGGACAAATAATATCAGACCACAGGAGGAAGCCCGTAAACCACAGCGAGACTGGGGCAGTACATTATATCAAACGACAATGGGGCAGATTTATGAGCCCCTTGCGCCACTTTTGCGTCACTTTTCCCATGTTAAAAGTGACGCAAAAGTGGCGCAAGGGGCTCATAAATCTGCCCCAATGTCTCAATGTGGGTTTCATTTGGGGAACAAATACAGTAGGCCAAATTGAGTTGCTAAGGATTACATCAGCGTAGGGAGAAACACAAGGAGACATATATATGTAGGGTTTTCTGTATTTGAAGTCACTTAAAACATATTGAACATATTAAACATCATACGTACAACCACATGGACAGAAAGCACTGCGTTACATTACTGAAAATGTAACCGATAGGATACTGTGCATAAGTGCTTGTGAAAATTGTGATGGCACAAGTGACACGTGAAGTGATATATACAGCGGTGGTGTAGGGCGCAACGAGGAACAAAGTGGAACAGCAAGTTTTACATATTTAGGACAATGATAAGTAAATTACAAAGAACAATGAATAGGATGTCCGTAACATGGGGGCGCCAGAATTTACGCTGTTGGAGTTGACCTGTAGAAATCTAGGCCATCATCAGGACTGTTTACATACAATTTAAGGCAGTGCTAAGGATGAGAGGGAAACGTATCTCAAGATGGTGTGGACCATGGAAGGATAGAAGAGAGGTCAAGTAAAAAGGAAGACGCTTATATCTATGGTCGCTCACGGTGGTTCTAAAGGAAGGCAGTGAGTAGTAGAAAGCGATGAGTGTCATGATCATGAGTTAAATCTATGATAGCCTGCGGTGGCAGTGAAGGGGGACAGTGACAGGCAAGGGCGATGAGTTTCAAGATAGCAGGGCGAGGCCAGGTGTGAAGAGGATGACAGTGGCTGAGGAGCCGTGAGGGGTTGTGACAGCGTACGGTAGGGGAATCAATTACAGAGTGTGGGGTGGAAGACAGGGGCGAATGGTTCAGCCAGTAACACAGACCCTCCGACGACGCTCCCCATTTTCAACCTTTCACAACACGACCTTACCTCCTACGAGATCAGTCTTCTCAGCAAGGGACTATCCTTCGTCCCTACATATAGAAGCAATTTCTTTGAGATTCAGGAGAATTTACTACAATTCTTTAGAAGAATTAGACTCAGACAATTCTTTTCAGAGAGACTCTTACGTGAACAGAATACCCGCTCACCTTTCCAATTACCTTCTACCTTCAATCCTCCGTCAGCACTTATGCCCTCCAAAGTACTAACCTTCGAGAGAGGAGTCCTACTTGAAATGAAAGACGTCACAATTTTCACGAGCACTTGTGCACAGTATCCTATCGGTTACATTTCCAGTAATGTAACGCAGTACTTTCTGTCCATGTGATTGTACATATGATGTTTAATATGTCCAATATGTTTTAAGTGACTTCAAATACAGAAAATCCTACATATATATGTCTCTCTGTATTTCTCCCTACGCTGATTAAATCCTTAGCAATTCAATTTTGTTCCCCAAATGACATGAATGGACAGGGACTAGGATATGTAAAGGGCCACATGGTATTGCTTGAATTTCATTACATGATCTGTGTTATAGGGTTCCAGGTATTTCCACAAGTCAATATTGGAGATTTGTTGAACAGGTCTGTTGAACTGAAGGTAGCTAGCTACCTTCCATCTATGTTTCAACTTCCTGGCAGAGTCAATATATGCTACAATATGTGTGACCTTGTGTATTTGCCATATCAGTTATGCAATGCTAATGCACCTTGCATGTACTTGCTCGACATTACTCATTTCACATAGGTTATTGCCCATAGAAATGCCCTCTTGCATACTGCATGACAAACCCCAGGGGGTACCTAGGTGGACCATGTGTACAATATTATCATTCATAGTATTATTATGGGAATATGTTTAATTGGGCAGACCCTGCCATATCATATTTCTACAATGCCAAGGCCTGGGTACATTTGCATTGTTACATTAGGAGAAGTATTTGGTTCTGATGAAGGTTTGTCAAGTTTTTAAAACACATCTGTGTTTAATTGGCTGGACATGCTACA
Source organism: Triturus cristatus (assembly GCF_964204655.1). Classification (NCBI taxonomy): domain Eukaryota; kingdom Metazoa; phylum Chordata; class Amphibia; order Caudata; family Salamandridae; genus Triturus; species Triturus cristatus. Next base: position 287,402,605 of record NC_140592.1, on the reverse strand, counting down.
TGTGATGCTTATTTTAGTGTATACCTATTGTTGATGGCAATATGTACAAGTTCAGCTTTGTCTGATACATATGTCCTTCCTCTCCAACAGACAACATGACCCCTGAGCAGGAAAAAGCCCATTTGATAAAGCTGGAGCAAATACCGCCACATCAGGCACATTGCCCAGCACTTTCTGCGCACAAGGCACAAGTACATTGCACGGAAGGCGGGCGGCACATGGAAGACTGCATCTCAGGGCAATCAAGGGCCGAACAAGCCAATCACCAACCATGCTGTCGAAGTCCCCCAGGGTGGTGTATCTCATGAGGTTTTAGACACCGGATCTGCACAGCCGGCTGGAGCACTACAGCCTGTGGCCACAACCCCCAGACAGCCAATGCAGTTGAACAATAAGCCCTCAAAGACCATGCAGACATGAAGCTACCTTTGTCTGGTACAGAACACAAAAAATATATATTTTTGTTTAGGTTTAGGTAGTTTCTGTATTGGTGTAGTCTATTTTGGTCTTGTGTGCAAATATGTAATGGGGTTGGGAGTTGAGGTTTAACATGGTAGTGTAGGCTGGTTAGCATAGGTTACTCTAGGCATAGTTTAGATAGGATAGGTTAGTGTAGTGAAGTTCGTTTTTGATTTGTAGGGTTTCATGCTGTTTCTAATAAACAATGTTTAACACTTTCATGACTGCTTAATGATTATGGAGAAGATCCTGTCAAGTTTGCAATGGAGTCACTTAAGGGAACTTTTAAACATGATTGTGCAATGTAAGTGGCACTATTGCAGCGAATAGACACACAGCCCAAAACAGGTCTTCACCTACCATTGCAGTGTGTATGTAAGTGATGCAACATGTATTTTATGGATGATTATGTCAAACCATTCTGACTAATCAAGGATGTGTTGGGTCACACACTGATCCCACCAACTTACACACTCTCCCTTGCACCATTGTACTGTCACATCAGTGTTGTTTTGTGGCTAGTATCCATGGAAGTTGCGTCCACTTGGGAGGAACTTCATTCGCCTTATCATTGATTGACTGCTAATTGTTGCACTTCATGCATGTGATCTTGGGTAACTACTTGCTAGTTTAGATGCACATATGGTTCACATTGACTATTTCCATTGGCCTGCACAGATTTTTACATGGGTCTATGAAACAAAATTCCCTTTAGATAGTAGGCAGCATCTTTAGGGTCAAAAAACAGTGGTCCCAAACCAATTGATAACACAAAGCAATAATCCTATTAAGTTATATCATTCTACGAATCTGAGCTAAATAAGCAGAAATTATTTAAGATAGCTCATGGTATTCAATACAAGATTCCAACCTGAAAGCAGCAGCAACATCCAATTTTTGAATCACCATACATTTATTTACACAATTTCATAAGTTCTATGATATTTGACACATGGTTGCTCCAGAGGGAACGTGCATAAAGCAAGAGTGCTAAAGGGTGAGTAAGTGAGAAGGAAATAGTATGGAACACAGTGAGACAGATATTGATTAACTTCACAGGGAGACGGTTGTAAATCACCGTTCAAACGAGCCTGGTCACGTTTAAAGATATCACAAATTAATTATATATTTGGCAAAACAGAATCAAATTCTTGATGTGGCACGTAAGAAGATTGCGTGTCCCAGGCTTTTCAAAAGGGGCGTCGACGTTTCAACCCGTCTAAGTGGCACAGAGGAAATTTGGAACCTTCGCCGTGCGGGTCTTCTTCAGGACAAGGGAAGGGCGGGGCAACCTGAAGGGGTCCTAGGCTTGATTGTATGCCTGGTATGAATCCAGGCGTCCCGTTCCTAGTGGTAACGTGTGAGGACCAATTTTTTAAACTTCATGTGTCACTACATGATATGCAGAACTGCACATAGATTGGTGCAACCGTTTGAATCGGTCAATTCTGAAGGGTCACAGCCAATTTAGGTGGAGACCATCTATTCGTCTACGTGAATGGAGGAAGAAGACGGCTGCCGTTCGGCGATCCTCCGACTGTACGTGAGACAAGTAGATGGTCTCCACCTAAATTGGCTGTGACCCTTCAGAATTGACCGATTCACATGGTTGCAGTTTGGCAGTCTGTGAAATTACGGGAGACACGCATATGGTCTCTATGTGCAGTTCTGCATATCATGTAGTCGAATCATCAACAGACATACAACATGCAGGCTATGTAACTATGAAGGCTCACAGATTCGTTTCTCGCAGAAATTACGTCAACATTGTTTGAGAGCCATAGGATGTCCAGATGGAGTCCAAGGGGGATATATGTCATGTGACATGTGGAGGAGAGGAGTGTTCCAGTGAGGAGAAGGTCCAAAGTGCCATTAGGTAAGTATTATAAAAACAGTGGTTCACTATACATACAAATCATGTAAACAAGGAGAATCTGGTCTGAAAAACTTGAACAGATGATAGTTAATTTACCAAGACAATTATTGAAGTAGGCACAAAAACCGGTATTACGACTACAATTACTTTATTCACTGCAGATTTTATATTGCAGATTTTATATTACAGGATATTCAAAATATATCGATCAAATAGTATCAAATAAGATTTAGTGCTCACAATTAACTGAAAAGAACACGCAGTGATACGTGTGTGATAAAAAACAAGCAGCAGCTGACAGAAACAAAATGTATGGCCACTTGGATAATTTTTATGCAGTAAAAAAGGAGTCTCTATGTAAATAGTCAACGGCATTTTGGCCTATTTGGATATGAGCTCATCATCAGAATTAGGTTTCTGAGCACAAATGGCCTTATTTATAAGCCCTTTTCTACTGCCGCTGTGTCACTTTTTGTGATGCTCTGGTGGCGCAGGAGCCGGCTCCATATTTACAAGGCTGCACTAAGCCACTTTTTTGCGCTTAATGCTGCCTTGTTAATATTTCCCCACTGTGTTAAAGGGGCATGCAATGGGTGTTGCTGCAACATCCATGGCTTTTTGACACTATCCCTTCTCTGAGGCGGCTCCAAAAATGTATGCCTTCCCAAGGGAGGCCTAAGGGAAGCACAACAAGGAGAAATATCTTTATTTCTCCTTTTTTCCCTTTTTCTTTGAGTGCTGAATTCTTCAGCAAACATGGAAAGAGGAAAAAGCCTCTTGTGATTGTTTTTGTGCAGGAAGCTTTCCCTTCCTGCACAAAAACAATCCTCCCCGCAACGTAGGCACCCTTGCACCATGATGGGAAGGTGCCTGGGTTGGCACATGGCAGCCCATTGTGCGCCAATGCAGGGGAAACAGAGAGGAATGCACCGTATCTGATATGTACAGCACATTCCTACCCTTTTCTTTTGCCGTGGGGCAGTGCAGTGCAGCAGGACGGCCTGGGGCCCCTAGTATCTATGCAAAAACAGGGGAAGAAATCGAGGTCAGAACTGGATTAGCTTATGGAAGGTAGACCACATCGACAGCCTACAAATGGGTAGGATCAACAGGTGGGAAAGCAAATAGGGAACAGTACCAGTTGACAAGCGCACTGGCATGATAATAAGCACAGGTCCAATGAGAAACTGGCCAAGAGGCACGGACAAATGTTACCGGGCAGCTCTTCAGTGGAAAATGTAGGAGTGCACATCTTCGTCCTCTGATGTGTGTACTGCTTCCCCTGAGGGGTGTTTTGTTGGTGCAGGAGGTGATGGAGTCACACGCACATCAGTGGCAGAAGAAGAGGATCCCCTGTCCCCAGCAGCATTTGGCTGTGCCAACAAGGAAGGCAGTACAACTCTGAGAAGGGCCTGATGGCTAGCCAGCATGACAACAACGTTGTGGTGTAAGGCACCCATTGTTGCTATGTCAGAGTCCTGCTTCCGCTCTATAGATTCGAAGATGTTGCAGATTGCCCTCAGTTGGTTGGCAACCTCACTGGTGCCACTTTGGCAGGGCAGTTGTTTATGCCTCCGCCTCATGACACCAGCAATGTCAGCCAGGGACTGATCCAATCCATGGAGCGGAGGGTTGGTGCCTCTTATTGCCTCAGATGTTTCCTTATTGGGACTGGTACCAACGGACTCCCACTATGGTGCAAGCTATGGTGTCCATCGCTACCTGCACCTCATTTACCAGCTCCAGCTGGACTCCTACAGCATGCCGTTGAAATTTAACTTTGGAGTCCTCAGAGTCCAGGGCTGGGCATGGGCTGGGCTGTCTGATGGGGTATGTCGGTTGGTTGGTGGATCCTCTGGAGACCCTGCGACACTGTCGGCCCTTCCCACGATCAGAGAGGGTGCATCACAGGAGGCCAGGATTTGCCGGAGGGTGTCTTGGTTCAGAGTTGGCAGGCTTTCATCCTCAGCAGGATCCTCATCTGGGACAGGCTGTTGGTCAGATGGTATGGTTTTTCCCTCTGCAATGGAAAAGAGATATGTTAGATGAATGACATCTAGATTTATTTTCATTCACTTTCCGTTCTACATTGATGAGTAGGACACATGTACTTATAGTTATTGAGGCCTAGTTGCACTGTTGTTGCCTTTCAGATGACAGTATCTTAGCATTGTTCACACAACTACTGTGTGAAAAGGATTATTTGTCCTGTCAGGTCACAGATTGCAACACAGTTACACAGCTGGCTGGGCCGCTGTGCTTGTGCAGGTAAGTTGAGGTAAGGGCCACATCTGCCTTGGTAATTACCTAACTCTTACATGATAGATAAACTGATTGTTGTTTCCCATATTTACACCACTACTGTGCACATTGGCCAAAGTCCCCAGGGTGCCTACATTTCCTGTGGCCACTACTCAGTCCACAGGTCCTAGGAAGGTGATATAGGTTTGTTTATGCATCTAATTTGATCCAGCAGTCTGTCTTTCATACAGTACACCACAGCACTATGCCTTGTTGTGTTGTCTTGCATGCATATTGTGCTTTCATGTGTCCAAGGGTTCCATTTTCAAACCCATCCACACACCTCTACAGAGCTGACAACCATGCTACACCGCAGGTATTTGTGAGGGTATGTACTCACCATGGGTTTCCGATTTCTGTATAGTAATGTGATTTTATTGCACATACAGTTGGCTCCCTATTTGTGGACAGTGGGACTGTGTACCGACTCTGAGGGGATGGGTGCTGTCAAACAAAGTTTATTGCTAGTACTGATGCTCCACCCTTTTCCTCATTGCCAGAGTTGGTTATCTGCAGAGTACCGCAAGTTGTTTTCCTCAGGCTGGCTAACTTGTACATGTACATGTGTCCTCTGGCATCCTTATTTAGGCCCCAGCACTCAAATCACTGCTACACAATGATGGAACCCAGTTCATACACTGACTCTAATGTGACTCCACCACCAACAATTTGCATGTGCATATTCAATTGGCAGATATGGCTGCCTGTATTTGAGGGTTATGGGTTCGAGCTGTACCCAACATGCTAGTAGTGCTGGAACTGGTGACATGTCCCTCCCCAGGTTTCTCACACTACTAGGCCCATACAACTCACCCTCCAAGCATCCCATAATCCTGTCCTTTGTGGGGACAATCAGGCTCATCCTGTCACTTCACAAATTCCTTTTTCACATCCTCCCCTCCTACTTTTCCATATGTGGCATGGAGAAGATTTTTCTTTTTTCTGGCTCCCTCCTGCCACGTGCTACACCTTCACCCAGGTCAACATCACATGTGGTATTTAGTACACCAACGGCCTCTTCTCTGTCATCCCGTTCCAGCTGCGAAACAAGTGTAACACTGTCAGACACAGCAGTGCATGTGTATTGGTCATGCTACCTTGCAGTACACATGCCACTTCTCACCTCCTTGCTATGCAATGTCTCCCCATTCAGACACAGTGCCAGTTCTATGTTCTCTGCCACACCTAAAATGCACTGCTCTACCAGGGGCCCATCAGGCTCACTCACAATGGGGCTTATTTATGAGAGGTTTGCGCCACCGAAGCATCTCTTTTTTTGATGCTCCAGCAGACCAAGCCTCTCAATGATGTCTATGAGGCCACGCAAAGCCACTCTGCATGGCTTTGCATGGCCTGATAGATATGGAGTAAGACAAAGCAACCCAAGTCGCTGCCTTGCCTTACTGTGTGTCAAGGAGGGATTCCATGGGTGTAGTGGTGGTTTCTCTCATGCAGCACCCATGGATGTTGATGCTGCCCTAGATTCACTTATTCACGTAAACCTGCAGCAAAATATTATTCATCCCCAGAGCAGGTGTAACGAGAAGAAATATGTTTATTTCTCCTCATTTTTTCCTCTTTCCATATATGCTGCATTTTGCAGCACACATAGAAAGAGGTAAATGCCTCACAGGATTATGTTGTGCAATAGGGAACCCCTTCCTCCACAAAAACTATCCTGTCCACAACAGAGGCACCCTTGCACCATGATTCAAAGGTGCCTTTGTTGGTGCTAGGCAGCAAATTGTGTGTCAGCACATGAGGTAAGGATAGGAATGCACCGTATTTCAGAAATACGGTGCATACCTGCCCTATCACATTGGCGTAAGGCAGCACAGGAAGAAGACTTGTGGGGCTTGCCTGAGCAAATTCCTCAAAACTGTGGCTGCATGTTTTCTTTTCACACACATGGTCCTTTAGTATGCATCACTTTAATTCACCCCCGCCCCCAGTATGTATTTGTACATGACAGCAGTTTAGGTGGTCCCTAGCATGACAGTCGACACCTGTGTGCTCTCACCTCACGACCACAATGTAGTTTCATGCTACTGACTATATACATGGCTCTTCACATATTCCTATGTGTTGATCCTCTATATGCCCCATACCTGAGCCCAGTCTCAGGTGAGGAATTTATCCTCTGACAAGCCCATCCCATTCTATTGCTTTACAGTCCAGATTTGGGTGCATTGCATTGCATAAGCCCAAGTAAGACACACTAGCCTCATGGTGCAAAGTGGCCTGCATTGTAACAGTGAGGTTAGGCAGGGTTCAAGTATCCATGCATGATCTGCTGTTCCAGTCCATGTCTTTTGCTTTGTATTGTGGGACTTATAGTTCTGCTGACTCATGTTATACATTCAACTACAAGTCCCAGTATACAAAAGTGATCCAGGCTTGGTACTGCACATCACACATGGAATGGACAAACTTGACGGAGCTGGGCTGAGCTGGGCAACATTTTACTAGGCAGTGTGACTTACATTTATATGATGTTTAACTGTACATGAGAAAATTCCAACCCTTTCCCATGCACACAATGCAGTGGAGCATAGGGACATAGCTTGGTAAATTGCACAGCATGATCCTTTTGCCTATATTGCCCCATGTTGCCACTTACTCTGTTGGTGGTCCTCGTAGCCAGGACTGTCCTGTCTGGGAATTCCTTCCACCAACTCTCGTGGGATGACAGATGCCACCCGCTCATCCTGGTCTGTGGGTCCTCCTCTAGTCTGCATGGCTACCTTCAGGTTGTTGGCCAGTTTCTCCTTCGTCCTGCACTTACAATCATGCCAGTGCTTTTTGCAGTTGGTCACTGTGCTCTTTGCTGATCCAACACTGTTGATCTTCGCCACTATGAACTGCCAATGGCCTGTCTCTTCAATAATTGCAATTTAGAGTTGACAAAGAGCTGATGTTTGTGCTTTGTCACTTCTGTGATCCAGATGTCATTCTCCTCCTCACTATAACTTCCTCTTCCCCTGGGAGTCTGTCTGGGCATCCTTGCTGGGCGTGTTGGTGTTGTTGCTCTGGCTGCTGTTCTCTGCTCCTTGTCTGCTTTCTTTGAGTATTTTTTTTCTTAAAGTGTCATTTTTTATTGTTTGTTTTACCCTGACACACAAAAGTGATGCAAAAGTGGTTAGAGTCATTTTACATGCCTCAAACCAGCCTTATGTCACTTTGCTTGCACATTCATCAGTTTTCATTACAGTAGCCCTCCCACGAAGCATACATTTTTGTTGATGCAACATCTGACCTATGGCATGGTGTGTCATCCTGTAAATAGTACCCATCAATGGTGTTTGAAAATGATGTAATGCAGCACAAAGTATTCTGACGCAGTGCTGCCTTGACGCAGCGATGTGTCCGTTTTTGTAAATGAGGCCCTGTATCTTTTGACAGATTGCTCAAAAAACAAAACAATACGTGCCCAAATTGTTGATCAGATATTTTGTCAACAGTATGTATACCAAGAAGTGACAAGTATCTTATATTAATGCTACAAAGATGCAGAGCTGATAGAAGTAAATTGGAAACAGAGATCACAAGCTTCAAAGGTAGACAAATATTTATTTCTGGAAGAACTTATAGTACCATGGCTATCATTTTTCTCGAAGGACTTATGGTATCATCTGGACATTATACTGTCTATTTAAAAACTGAAACTGGAGGGATAGAATGTAATGACAGCAACCTTCAATTCAAGAAAAAACTGCCTTTTTAGATACCAAATTCTTATCTTTTGTTTCTTCAACCAAAGATCTAAGGAGAATTACTGTTAAAAAATTGGTATTATGTATTTGATCTGAATGTATTGTCAGTATTCGGCCTACCAGAGGTGATGTCTTTATAAGGCTTACCATATGCTTGTATGCCTCATATCGCAATTAGCAGTTCTGATAATGAGGGTTTCTTGTTTTGTTTAAGATTTCACAAATTTGTTGTGCAAGTATAGGTAAAATAATCGTTTAAGAAAATTGTAGTGAGTGCAATACAGAGCTGTGTTTAACTGAAACGACATAGTATACAGCTTTGGGGTTGTTTTGTACAATCTATCTGAATGTTTATACCCCACTGTTCAATGATGATTCTTTCAACAGTACATCATTTATGGTGTATAAGTACAGAAACTGAGAACAGTAAAAAACTGAAAATGCAATGCATGTTTATATTACAACATACCTTTACAGTATGCCAAATGTTCTTATGCATTGTTCAAATTGTAAGTTACTTTTGTAATTCTATAAATTGTAATAAGAATTAATATTTGTGTTTTTTTCTTTTTTATACAGATCAATGGCATCACCTATCGGAGAAATTTACTTTACTAATTAATTCTTCTAGTGTTGTTCCCTAACTTCACATTATTAGGGTATATACCCAAATACGCACTGATACAGCTACTAACACACTCAGGCACACACCAGTAGAGCCACTCACGAATATATGATGTTACAACGCAAGCAATTACAACGCATGCTTTTACAACACGGTTTTTACATCGCACCTACCATTACATCACATGTTTTTACAACACATGCCATTACAACGCATTTTTAAGAACTACCATTACAACGCATTTCATTACAACGCATACCATTACAACACATACCATTACACATACCCATAATACTTTTAGTGCAACAGTAAAGTAAGTGTTGGATAGTGTAGGGCAACAGTAAGGTAAGTGTAACAGTAAGGTAAGTGTTGGATAGTGTAGGGGTAAAAATGACTATTCCCACTCTAGTGAGTGCAACAGTAGGGAAAGTATTGGATAGCGTAGGGGTAAACATTACTATTCCCACTCAAGTGAGTGCAACAGTAGGGAAAGTGTTGGATAGCGTAGGGGTAAAAATTACTATTCCCAACTACCCCAAAACCCATACCCACCCTAAAACTTAAAAATCTCCATTACTTACCTTATAAATCATTGTAATGGCATGTGTTGTATTGGTATTTGTTGCAATGGCATGCATTGTAGTGGCATGCGTTGTAATGGCATGTGTTGTAATGGCATGCGATGTAAAGGCAGTTGCGTTGTAAAAGCAGTGCGATGTAATGACTGCGTTGTAATGGATGTTTCCCCCACTCATGCACCTAGCTACACACAGATTCAGGCACTCACACACACAGGCGCACACTGATACAGCCACTGACACACCCAGACACACACTGATACAGCCACTAAGGGGCCCATTCACAGAAGTAATCTGAGACAAAATCCTAAACTTACTACTTCTGGTATTCACAGAAGGCACTTACGATTTTTGGTATTCACAGAAATCACTACGACTCATATCTTTATGTCCGCTTCGGGGACCCTGTGATGACTCAACGGTTCTTCTGGGCAGCGACAGGCCCTGCGACATGCTTCCCGGTGATGCTGCGGCATCTTGTGCAATGTCGATCCTCTTCTCCGGTGATGCGAGGCGCTTTCTCTTTGTGAAGCGACAGCGGCAGTGCGGCGACACGCTTCTTGCTCGTGAGTCGCACTTCCAGCTCCTTGCGACACGCAGTCCCTCAGAAAGCCTCGCAAAGCAGAAGGCACTTCCAATGAACTCTTGGGGAGCTGATGGGTGAAGTCTGTTGTCCCTGAGACTTCAGCAGGAGGCAAGCTCTTTTCTCAAACCCTTGGAGATCCTTCACAAGTTGAATAAAGTACACAAAGTTCCTTCTCCTCTCTTTGGCAGTCAGGCAACCACTGTAGGCCAATCCCTCAAGCCAGGGCCATCACCTGCATCACCCCTAAGGTGGGGCAGGTGATGTGGTCACTATGTGGAATATGTGCAAGCCCCTATCACCACCACAACATCACAATTTTACGACGTTGCGGTGGCGATAGGGGCATTGCCTTATTTACAAGGCAGCGTTAAGCCAGTTAACGTGGCTTAACGCTGCCTTATAAATAAGGCCCCCTTTCATGCTTAGCATGAAAGGGGTGGGCAGTGGATGTTGCAGTGTGCGGTCCATCACAACACCCATTGATTTTGACGCTGCACCCTATTTACAAGGTCAGCGTAAATAAGAGGCAGCACCAAAATAAAGACCAGGGAAAACATGGTCTTATGTTGGTGAAACGAAGAGAAAGGCATTATTTCTGCTTGTTTTTGTTTTTTCCATGTGTGCTGCCATGTGCTGCACACATGGAAAAAGCAAAATGTCTTGGATTGTTTATGTACAGGAAGGTACCCCTTCCTGTACATAAAGAATCTTAAACCAATGCCATTTTGTGACTTCCGTGTGTGCTGCATTAAGCAGCCCACATAGACGTTACAAAATGGCATTTAAAGATTGTTTATGTACAGGAAGTTGGACCTTCCTGTACATAAACAATCTTTTCCTTGCACGCAGACACCCTTGCACCATGGTGCAAGGGTGCCTGCGTTGGCGCTACACTGCTAAGTATAGCGCCAATGTAGGGGGAAATGCAAGGCTGCACCATAGCATTGTACATATGGTGCAGCCTTGCGTTTCTGAATTGGAGGAGTGAGGCATTAAGCCATGACGACTAACGACTTACTCCACTACTTCCTTTAACATATGCCCCTATGTTTCTTATTCCTTCATCTTGAGATGGCAGGAATAAACCTATCAGGGCTAGGGTAGTTTCCCTTCCCACAACAAGTGGTCACTTAGAGGATGTCGACACCCCTAATGTAGGTAGCGCATTGGCTACAATCTGTCAGTGCCTTTAATTCCCCTACATTTAGTATTTAGCTGGCATCCCTGGTCCTTGAACTTTAGATCCGATGGATGCAAAGAAGACATGGACAAAGAAGAGCTGTTGATCCGAGAATGGAAGCCCTGCTGCAGAATTTGGCACAAAACCCTGCCTACTGCTCCCAGGACTCGACAATCATAGTGTGTTGTCTTGTCCTGCTGCTGTGAGGACTCCAAGAACCCCGGATCACCCCCAGCCCTTTGCCAATCACCATATAACTGCCTTGGGTTGGAGGAACTACTCCCCTGCAGTCCTCAGGCACCGAACCCGCAACGTGCGGTTTTCCGACTTGCTGCTCCGTGGCAACACCAATGCAGCATACAAGCAAGAAGATATACATCAACTGCGGAGGGTCAGATCTGTCTCTCCACTGAGTGTGAAGACACCAGGACCTATCAGAGCCATGCCGCACCAATAACCGGGGTACTGGACCCCCTGTAACCTACACCAAGACGAAGACTCCAGTTTGGACTCAAGAAGCAAGCACTCATCAAGGGATTTCAAGAGCCCTGAGATCCACTTCATGAGTGGCCCAGCTGTTTCTGAAATATCCCTGCAACCTGCCTGCTCTTGACCGCAAAGACATCTTGTCTCACGCCACCTTGCCTGGGTACCGACAAACCGGCTGTACTCCCATAGTCCTGAGGACCTTGCAACATGCTCTCTCAAGTAGGATCCTCTGACTTACCTTTAAGTTCACTTGTGCAGTGTGTTTTCAGGTGGACCCCTTCTTCATAGCACGCCTGCTACCAACGATCTCAGTAACCTGATCCCGGCATAATCCGGTACGCTCCTGGCTATCCGCTGATGGAAAATTGGACCTGGCCTTGCTACTTATCTAAATCCAGAAGATGAACCTCGAGATCCATCTGTATGATTTTATATCAATTTTTCTATTTTCTCCCATAGACTTCTATGGTGCATAATTGCGCCCAAGTGAGTGTTATTTTGAAAACTATGCAAATGTATATCTTAAAAAGTACTTGCCTTAGAATTGCTCGCCCACACTACCACAAATAGAGTGTTAGTATTATCTACTTTGACCTCTGTATACCAATCTGGGTCTCACTGTACTCTCTACACAGTGCACTTTGTTTTAGTGCACTATAGAGAGAGACAGCTTCATACACTCTAGGTAATATCTTTTGCTAAAGCATGCACTTCACCTTCTCAGCAACTACCTTTTTTTCCTCTGATGGTAGGCTGAAGAATTTTCAAGCAATACTTTCGTTTTTTAGGTGTTGATTCTTCCTCTAATGAAGAGCTTCTGTTGTCCTGCTTCAAATATTCAGGAACGGATGCCATTATTTTTGGAAAAAAAGGAAATGAAAACACCAAGGTCAATACAAAACTATTGCTACACATATAGGAGTGTGAAAAATCACACCAACATCTAAAGGATGGCGAACATGAGAGGGACCTTCCTGTATTAGTGATTGTAAGGTGTTTCAACCAGTCAAATCCATTTGTTCCTGTGTCATATGGTATTCGCAATGATGTACCAAAAATGTATTAAAATATGCTTTAAAACTTTTTTCCCTATAATTGTACTAGTTTCATTACTTTAATAGTAGACCACTTACCTTAAACAATAACTTTAAAGTGTCTATAAATATTTTTAAGTACTGTCCAAAAACACGACAGAGTGGTGAACCTCCCACGACTCTGGAAATACATGACAGAATTGGTTGCGATGGATCTGTGACTCCCCCGAAAAAAACAATAAAAAATAATTGTCTATCATAAATGTTCAAAATGTTCATAATAAGGCCTTAAATATCCTTTTACACACTCTGGCCACCGGCCACAAACTGACTATGCTCTCCCTTGCAAAGATACTTCATGCTAGAAGGGTAGGGGAAGCCATTTGTGCTCTGGCAGTAGACAAACCGAGTGTCATTGAGTTGTCATTTGTTTTGCCACACAACAGTGGCAGCAGATGGTACATAAAAACAAGTTTTCACTGCGCTAATGCCCATGTATCCGCAGCTCCATATTGTTTGCTTCCCTGCACACCTCTTTCACTATCTCCTTATTGACCCTGTTTAACCTTGAATCAAGCACAGCAGTTCCTCGATCGTTCTCAGTATCAACCCATAAAGAAAAAGGTAGTCATACAGATACCTGTGCATACTCACATATCTACAGTCAAAAATAAACTTCATGCATCACGTTCACAAATATGAAAAAAATACAAACACACCTATTAGAGGTTACACCTCTATGATAAGTATTTTGTGCATAAGTCACTGAAGCACTAAAACACCTCAAAACACTACATTACTGAAAGGCAATAGGTAATAGTTAATTGCAGGAACATTATTGAATCCTGCCTCTACCTCTAGTTCTGAAATGTGTTTGCCATTATGACTGACTCACAAACTCTCACACCAACTTAGAGACCCACTCAGACACTCATGCAACCACTCAGAGACTCACACAGATACTCTCACACCCACTTACAGACCCATTCAGACACTCACTGACAGACCCACTCAGACACTCGCACAGCCACTGGCAGACTCACTCAGACACTCTCACCCCTACTTAGAGACCTTTTCTGACACTCATGTACCCACTCAGAGACTCAGACAGACACTCTCACACCCACTTACAGACCCACTCAGACACTCATGTTGCCACTCACAGACCCACTCACACATTCACATATCCAGTCACAATCCAACTGAGACACTTACGCAGTCACTCACAGACCCACTCAGACATTTATGCATTCACTCGCACACCTACACAGACACTCTCGCACTCACTGACAGAACCACTCAGACACTCACACATCCACTCACAGACCCACTCAGACACTTGTATACCCACTCACAGACACATACAGTCACTCACACACCCACTCACACACCCATACAGCCACAAACACACCTACTCTCAAAGGTTACAGGGACGTTATAGATAGTAAATAAAATTTAAAAACCTTAAAAATTCACACAAAAAACCAAAGGTTACAGGGACTTCATCGTTAGGAAATTACATTTAAAAACTGTAAAACTTCACTGTAAAAGCCAGAGGTTATAAGGGTGTTATAGTGAAGAAAACTCATTTTAAAAACCTTAGAAATTCCCTGACAAAAACAAAGGTTACAGGGATGTTATAGTAAAGTTCCAATTTCACAAGTATAAAATCATGAAATTCAGCAGTTATAGTTACCTGAGCTAACTATAACTTACGCTCCCGCAATTCACTGCTTATGACCTCACATATTACATAACCCATGACATGGTCAGTGACATCACTCATGACATCACTGATGACATCTCAAATGACATCAATGATGACATCATCCACAGAACCACTCACACATCCACTCACACACCCACACAGCCACTGATATACCCACCCACACACCCATTGAACCACTCAAACACTCACTCACTCACCCACACAGCCACTCACTTACCCATAGACCTATTCACTCAACCACACACTCACCCAAACAGCTACTCACACACCTACTTATTCACTCAAACAGTAACTCACACATCCACTCACTCACCCATACAACCTCTCAAAAGAGCCACTCACCTATACAACCACTTACACAGACCCACATAGGCAATGACATACTAATTCACACATCCATACAACCCCTCACATGTCCACTCACTCATACAGCCACTCAGACACTCACTTTCCATTACAGCCACTCAGTTAACCAAACACCCACTCTAACTGCCGCTCCCACCCATACAGCCACTTACACACCCAGTCACTCACCTATTCAGCCACTTACACAGCCACTCAGTCAACCATACAACCACTCACTCACCAATACAGCCACTCAGATAACCAAACACCCACTCAAACTGACGCTCCCACCCATACAGCCACTTACACACCCAGTCACTCATCTATACTGCCACTTACACAGCCACTCATTTAACCATACAACCACTCACTCACTCACCAATACAGCCACACACACAGCCACTCTTTCAAGTGAAAGGGAGATACTGTTTCTCCAGGAAGAATAGAAAGAGAAAGGATGTAAAGCTGTCTGTCAGGACTAGGGAACTTATCAGAGAGATCTGGAGGATCCGAATGATCAGAAGTGATCGTCATACAGCTACTCACACACTCACTTATTCACCCATACAGCTACTCACACACCCACATATTCACCCATACAGCCACCCACACACCCAACTAGCCACTCACATACCCACTCACACATGGATACACACAGTCACACAGCCACTCACATGATACATGTTAGAAATAGTATCAGTCGTTAATAGCACACAAAGTATAATAAATTAACTTTTTTAGTACATTAGTACATTAGTTTTAACACTCACAACCTTTTAGAAAACACTCACAATCACTGGATGATGTCATCAGTGATGTCATTTGAGATGTCATCAGTGATGTCATGAGAATGCTGAATAATATATATATATATATGTATATATATATATATATTCCCCCGTTATAGTTAGTGCAGGCAACTATAACTCACGCGACCGCAATCCTCTGCTGATGCTAATACTGTATTTAGACACTTATTTGCCCGTCTTCTTCCATACATTTTTAGCTATACATATATTACAAATATTTTTTTTTCATAAAGACACATATGTCATCAGCAGAAGATTGCGGTCGCGTGAGTTATAGTTGCCTGCACTAACTATAACGGGGGAATTTCATTGGATTTTTATCAGTAAAATTTCCGCTAACTATAACATGTGTGAAACCTATGGTTTTTTCAGTGAATTTGCAAGGTTTTTTAAATGCTAATTCCTAACTATAACGTGTGTGAAACCTATGGTTTTTTCAGTGAATTTGTACGTTTTTTTAAATGCTAAGTTACTTTACGCCATTCGTGGCGTGCGCGCCCACTTAACGCAGTTCGTTCCGTGCACGCACCATGCGCGCACAGTAAGCACGCGGTGCGCTTTGCGCACCGCGCGCCCACTTTACGCAGTTAGTGCCGTGCACGCACGGTGGGCACGCGGTGCGCTACGTGCACCGCGTGCCCACGTTACGCTAGATGGGCCATGTACGCACGATGCGCTTCGCGCACCGTGCGCACATGGAGGACATATGATGCACTTCGTTTTGAAAGGTAATATTTTAATTTTTCGTAATTTTTATAAGCCATGCACAAATGGTGCCCTTCGGGCACCATTTGCACACGGGGTGGACAGAGTGTGGATAATTTTTTTTTTTTTTTAAATATTATATGTTTATCTCATCTGTTATAAGCCATGCACAATTGTTGGCCTTCGGCAACCAATTGCACACGGGGTGGGGAGAGTGTGGATCATTTTTTTTTTTATATAATTTTTTACCGTACGCGTACGGTAAGCGTAATCGGCGAAATTAGCGAAAAAAAAAAAAAAATCTGTTTTTGGCCTTGGGGGATCTTTGGGGACTTCCTCAACATGGCTATGTGTGTGGGAGCTGTCTAAACAGCCCCTTTACATGTTTTTGTGCTTTGTATTTTCATCATCACTCTCAGTGCGAGAGAGAAAATGACGGCCGCCGCTTCCTGGTTTCGGCCGATTCGAATGTTTACTAAGATCTAAGAGCCAATCAGAATCGCGCTCGCGCACGCCACCGTACGCGTACGGTAAGCGTACCGTAAGCGCACCGTAAGCTGGCTCAGATATATATATTGATTTAAAGGCTATTTTCTCAGAATCTACTGAACAGATTTACACCAAACCTACAAAAGGCACTTCCTTGACCTGAGGACTACCTCTCTGCCATATTTCAAGTAATTCTGTTCAGCCGTTCGGGCTGTAGCCCTGTCTAAAGGTCCTATGGAAAAATGCATGGGAAAAACGCGTTTTGGGACCCCCCTTTTATCTCAGCCCCCGCTTGACGAATCCCCCCGAGACTTTCAGGGTAGGAGCGGAGCGTAGCGCCCCACCTATTTTGAAAAATTCGCGAGGATTCGTCGACCAGCGCCAAAGTTATTCAAAATAGAATGTTGCGGATTTTCTATGGAAACGTGGTCCTAACTATAACTACCTACTGGCGACCGCCAGTAGGTAATATATATATGCCAAAAATCTTCTCCGTGGGAGAAATCAGGGTCGCACTCCAGTTGGGTCAGTTTGTAGAGGTTTTATTTTAGTATTCCATCAGCAATCGTGCCAGACACACAGGTCTCCAAACCAACGCGTTTCGGCGTTCTCACAATACCTTGGTCATATATATATATATATATATATATATATATATATATATATATATATATATATATATATATGAACACTGAGCATTCACCAGTTTTCTCAAGGAAAAGAAAGAATGCACGAACTCCTCTTCGTCGGTAGATACTGTTGTTTTATTCAGTTCTCAAATCTCCCTTATGTCATGACGCGTTTCGGCCGGCAAACGGCCTTGATCACATATATATATATTATCTACTGGCGGTCGCCAGTAGATAGTTATAGTTAGGACCGTATTTCCATAGGAAATCCGCAACATTCTATTTGGAATAACTTTGTCGCCGAGTGACGAATCTTCGCAAAATCTGATTGGCTGTCAGCACTTCATCCAAGAAGTGTTGGCAGCCATCTTGGGACCAATATACATGATAGCACCTCATTAAAAAGCCTTGCAGTTAATAGAAGATTTTAAGACTTTAGTTACATTATAAATCATTTGTTGATGGTACCATACTCATTTTAGGAATTGTGGTGTGTTCTAAGGTGATTTTACCATGTGAAAAAGCCTTCTGCTGTGATATCATGAATCATGTTTGAGAGAAAACTATTTTCTCATGCTTTTCCCACAGAGGTTTGGAAGGTGATCAATAAGCTAAACTAAGAGCATATTTTCTGTAAATTCACATTATCTTTCTCAGTCATGGGAGAATGAAGTCTGACATTCTCAGTAAAACATGTACATCCAACAAGGGCAGAGACTGTCAGTTGATTCCTTTGTGTTCTACTGCAGCTTCCCAGAGTGTTCTAAAGAACAACTAGAGCGCTAACAGTCCTACTTATGACAAAAGTATGGCACACCTGAAGCCATCTTGGTTGGAATAAAGTGGTAACTCTTAAAACATTTAATTTAAAAAGGAACAAAATGAGGGGATTCATTTTGCCATAGAAAGTATGATTAGTGCTGCAGAAAGAAAAGTTAGGGCACATTTTGAGTGACTTCTCAAATCCTCTTCTATTTCATTAAAACATTCTGACATGCAGACTGAAACATGCACTTTCAATACCAGCAGCAGACTTCCCTGGTGAGCAGTAGCTTTACAACAGTGATCTAATAAGCAACTAGAGTGCTAACATTCTGAATTTATGGCAAATGTGTGACACATCTGAATGCCTTCTTGATGGAATCAAAGTAAAAAACTGAAAGTTTTTCCTACTGAGGAGACTGTAGTAAATGAGGAAATTAGGAAACATCATAACAAATAAGTCTCCCAAAATGGCCACCAGAGACAAAAGAGCCCAAATGTAGCCCAAATATCACCGAGATCTAGCCCAAGTATAGCCCAATGACAGAATGTCCCAGAGTGTTCTAACGAACAACTAGAGCGCTAAAAGTCTTACTTATGACAAAAGTATGGCACACGTGAAGCCATCTTGATTGGAATAAAGTGGTAACAGTTAAAACATTTAATTTACAAAGGAACAAACTGAGGGGGTTCATTTTGCCACAGCAATTATGATTAGTGGTGCAGAAAGAAAAATTAGGGCACATTTTGACTTCTCAAATCCTCTTCTAATTCGTAAAAAAATTCTGACATGCAGATTGAAACATGCACTTTGAATACCAGCAGTAGACTTCCCTGGTGAGCAGTAGCTTTACTACAGTGATCTAATGAGCAACTAGAGTGCTAACATTCAGAATTTATGGCAAATGTGTGACACATCTGAATGCCTTCTTGATGGAACCAAACTAAAAAACTGAAATTATTTCCTACTGAGGAGACTGCAGTAAATGAGGAAATTTGTAAACTTCGTAACAAATAAATCTCCCAAGATGGCCACCAGAGACAAAAGAGCCCAAATGTAGCCCAAATATCACCGAGATGTAGCCCAAGTATAGCTCACTGACAAAATGTCCCAGAGTGTTCTAACGAACAACTAGAGCGCTAACAGTCTCACTTATGACAAAAGTATGGCACACCTAAAGCCATCTTGATTGGAATAAAGTGGTAACACTTAAAACATTTAATTTACAATGGAACAAAATGAGGGGGTTCATTTTCCCATAGAAATTATGAATAGTTCTGTAGAAAGAAAAACTTAGGGCACATGTTGACTTCTCAAATTTTCTTCTATTTCATAAAAATATTCTGACATGCAGACTGAAACATACACTTTTAAAGCAGCAGCAGACTTCAGTGGTGAGCAGTAGCTTTACTACAGTGATCTAATGAGCAACTGGAGTGCTAACATTCAGAGTTTATGGCAAATGTGTGACATATCTGAATACCTTCTTGATGGAATCAAAGTAAAAAACTGAAAGCATTTCCTACTGAGGAGACTGCAGTAAATGAGGAAATTAGGAAACTTCATAACAAATAAATCTCCCAAGATGGCCACCAGAGACAAAAGAGCCCAAATGCAGCACAAATATCACCCAGATGTAGCCCACATGTAGCCCAATGACAGAAGTGTGCAAAACACTTATTTTTTGTGTATTTGCAGTTTTATATAGTGCAGACTTGTCAGGTATTGGAGTGCTTTACATGAGCATTGGTTCCATCACACAAGATCAAATTCATTCTGGTTGTAGACATGGGGAGATTAAGTGATTTGACCAGAATCACAGAATGTTGAGCTGAAGCAGAAACTCCAACCTGGTTCCCCAGTTGCAAAGTCTGCAGCTCTGGAAGTAACACCACATCCTCTCCCCTAGGTGCAACATTTAATCAAGTGGTCAACTGGATAAAAAAACATAAAGATTACAAATAATTTAAAAGTTCTTTGTCGCTATTTGAAAACTCAGAAAATATGTCCTCATTTCAGTTTTTTAGAGCACTAACCATAATTCTGATGCAAATAAGACACTCTCATATATGTAATTTCTAAAGGAAATACTCTAGGTATTACAGTTTTGATTACATCAAGATGACGTCAGGCGTTCCACACTTTTGTAATAAATATAGAATGTTAGCAATCTAGTTGTTCATTGGGATACTGTTGAGAGGCAGAGGCCAGGGGCACGGACTCTGAAAATTGAAGGCAGGTAGGAGAGTGCAGAGGCAACAATTTGACCACACTGGGCAGGCAGAAAGGGCAGTGGCAGCACAACAGACTATGGAGGGCAGTGGAAAGGGGGGCAGGGGCAACAAACCAACAATACAGGACTGGCAAGAGAGGCTGTGGCAATATAATAGACCATTGTGGGCAGAAGGAAGAGGCAGTGGTAGTACAACCATACATGCCAACAGACCCGTTTCAGCCAGGAAACGTCCAATGTTTTTAAGCTCAAATGGGCTTTACTTGATCTGTCTCCTGTCTACAATCTCCTCTTTTTTAATGTAACTCAAAGGGGAAAATCAATACCCCAGTTTTGTTTCAAAATCTCCCTCTTACCAAGTTCAAAATGTTCACAAGTATGGTACATTGGATCATGGTAGGCAGGAGGAATTGGGGTAGGGACATGGACTCGGATAACAGAGGACAGGAGGGACATTGAGAGGTGCACCAAACTGACCCTACAGGGCAGGCATCAGGGTTTGCAGCAGCACAATACACCACACAGGGCATGCGGGACGGGGGTGCAGCACAACAATCCATAGAAAGCAATAGGACCATGCACATGGACAACAGACAACAGGGGGGAAAGAGGCAATGGTAGTTAGCTGACCATAATGGACAGACAGGAGAGAAAGCTGCAGCATAACAGACCATAAAGGCCAGGAGGGACGGATCAGGGGCATTACAATGGAACCGACAAGCCAGGAGGGAGGGAATAGGGGTCTGCACATGGAAACAGAGGGCTGGGGGCAAGGGGGCAGGGCAGGAGCAGCAAGATGACCATGGAGGTCAGGCAGGATGGGCACTAGAAACAAGACACACCATGGAGAGCAACAGTGAGACTATGATGGCATACACACAGACCATGGAGGGAAGGTGGGAGGGGGTCAGGAGCAGCTAGCTGACCACACAGGGAAGGTGGGAGGGGCCATGGCAGCACAGAAGACCATGCATGGCAAGCGGGAAGGTTAGTGGCAGCACAATGGCTATGATGGGCAAGAAGGAGGGTGCAGGGGCAAGCACAAAGGACCATGGAGGATAGAAGGGAGGGTCAGGACCTGGGCACAGACAAGAGAGTTCAGGGGAAGGGGCCTCACAACAGACCGCGCGGGGCAGACAGGAGGAGCAGTTGCAGCACAACAGACCAGGGAGGGCAGAAGGGTGTGGCAGTAAAATGGACCATGGAGGACAGGAGGAAGAGGATAGGGGCATGGCATGTGGACAGGCAGGATGGAGGTGGCAGGGACAAGTTACAGTCATCTGACAATGCTAGGCAGGTGGTAGGGAGTGGCAGCTCAACAGAACACTCAGAGTAGATAGGAGTGGCAGGTCCATGGAACATGGTGGTCAAAAAGGATGGAGCAGGGGCATGCACAAAGACATCGGAGGGCAGGGGGAAGGAGAATAGGGGCAGCAAGCAAAGCACAGAGGCTAAGCAGGAGGTCAATGATGGGCCATAGAATTGGGCAATGGAGGGCCGGATGAGTGGACTGGTACATCATGCTAAATGCAGGGCAGTGGCAGCACATCAGACCATGCATGGCAGGAGGGAGGAGGCTAGTCCATGGATTCAGACAACAGAGGATAGGGAGGAGGTGGATGGGGCAGCAAGCTAACTGTTCATAGAAGGTGGGTATTAGGAACTTTATTGTTTTTAAAATGTGTGTCTGTGCGAACTACTTAAAATATGAACAAGTGTGCAGCATAATCTCACTTTTATTCAGGAAGAAGAGGACGTTTGGGACTGTGACTCCGGGCTCACTTGGCAGAAACATCCCCTGACCCTCCACCCCCCATCGCAAAATGTAATGCCCGTGAAAAGGGTAGGTGGACGCAGTGTTATATAGAACATAGTCCTGAGAGCACGAATGAAAATGAAAACTAGATATAGTATATGGTATAAACTATGCACCAAAAAGTGTGATATAAGATGAACTGGGGCGTGAAATATAATATGCAATACATTGTGCGCAATGACAGATTCATTGGAGAGCGTGAGATAGCACAGGCACTTGCGCTTGCTATGTGATATGCGCCTTGGAGTGTAATATGCACAGGGCAGTGTTGTGTAACCTAAGTAGTCTCTAAAGTTGTAATATAAAATATGTGCTGGGTAGTGTAACATTGCATATGCACTGTTACAAAGATATGGATCCCAGATTGTAATATGTATGGCATAGCGCAGTGCTTTATAACATAGGCATCGAGTAAGGCACGTTTGATGGGGCAATATAACCCGTGCGAAGGCAAGTGTGGCATGACATATTCACGGGGTGGTGTTACAGTGCACATGGGCTAGAGAGTGTCATAGCATACGCACTAGCTGGTGGAATACAACACAGAGGTGTGTGGCACTCGGCGGGCACTGGTGGATGTAACACAGCATTGGGCTCAGCCAGGAGCACGCTGTGACTCTCAAGTGAGGTTTGTCTCCTTTCCAGAGAGTAAAATAAAAAGTATTACACATCCGGCGGTGGATGTGTGTTTTATTAACCGTGAGGGGGTTTCTTGCATAGTTTCGTCAAATTTTTGTCGAATCCCCTTTGAATGGCTTGGTGTGCATGTGTATTAAATGTGCCCGTCAATAGCTACCCATGTTTATATAAATAAACGACAAGGGTGTCTACTTGGAGAGTACCCACCAGCGGGGGCGCCGGGATTAGGCACGGTAGGGTGTCAGACATGTCAGAGCTTCACTAGCGGTGTGAATATATTCTACGTGGATTCATTGTATGCATAGTCGCCTTTTAATGAATATCACGCAAATCGTCATGGTGATAGGTACATACGGTTTGTCCAGCATGTCCTAGGTGTTTCTATAAATATATATATATTTTTTTAAATAAAAAACAAAGGCCGGCCCCGGGGGATGGGGTCCCCGGGTCCATAAGTGGCCTGAGGAGGGGGGCAACACAGCCCCCCTCCTAAAGAATAAAAAAATTAAAAAAAGGCCATGACCTGGGGGTTGGGGTCCCCGGGGCCGATTAAGGCCTTGGGAGGGCCAAATTAATGTTTTTCAACAAAAAAAATTAGGGTGCAGGCCCTGGGGGATGGGGTCCCCAGGGCTAATAAATTAGAAAAAGAAAGGGGGCCACACAGCCCTCCTTCTTAAAAATAAATAAATAAAAGACCGGCATCGCGCCGGAGGCCACGCCCCCTCCTTGCAGCGCTCTGCAAACGCGCCCCCTGGCCAGTTGTAAGTTGAGGAATTAATCTGCCTTCAATACTGAGGGTCCCTGAGGGTCAACTAGCCCAACAGGTATCTCCAGTATACGCCAGGGAGCTGCGTTGCAGACAGGTGTTCTGAGTGCCTTTTTACACCTCCATGCAACGCAGCTCTGTGGCGCTTACTGGAGGTACCTAGTGGGCTAGTTTGACCCTAGGGACCCTTAGGATTCAAGGGGACTTAATCTCTCAACTCAGAACGCCCACAGGCCCTGTGGCACGTTTTTAAGTTGGGGAAATAATTCCCTTTCAATCCTGAGGGACCCTGGGGTCCAACTAGCCCACCAGGTGCTTCCAGTAAGCACCACTGCTCTGCGTTGCAGAGAGGTGGTGCAGGCCGTGCCACTGTTTTACACCTCTCTGCAACGCAGCTCTGTGGCGCTTACTGGAGGTACCTAGTGGTCTAGTTGGACCCTAGGGACCCTCAGGATTCAAGGGGACTTAATCTCCCAACTTAAAACGGCCACAGGGCGTGTTTACACAGTGGGGAAGGGAGGGGACGGGGCATGAGGTGACGTGTTCAAACACGCCCTGTGGTGCGTTTTAAGAGGTAGTTTTAATCCCCTGCCCTATTATACACTAGGGGCTTACAGAGGAGGCCATGCTAATCACAGGGGGACCCCAACACATAGTGTGCCCTAGTGTATGTAGGTGTTTTCACTGTATTCTGAGTGTCTTTTAACATAGCACTGGCTCTAGGATGGTTAGTCAGACTCAGTTACCACCAGTATCCGTCTGAAAAAGTTGAGGGTACAGGATGATTTTGCAACAAGGCTTGTTTCTGCTCTTCTGTTTGTTCTTTCTGCACATTATACTTCTTCCTGCACTTTTCTTCATCTTTGAGGACTTCTGTTGCTTCTTTCTGCATTTCTTTTTTTTCTTTCTGAGCGTTTTTCCTTCTTTCTTCACATGTCCTATATCTGTAGGCATAGCTAGAAATTAGCATTTAAAAAACCTTTGAAATTCACTGAAAAAAACATAGGTTTCAGGCACGTTATAGCTAGGAATTAGCATTTAAAAAACCTTAGAAATTCACTGAAAAAAACATAGGTTTCAGGGGCGTTATAGTTAGCTGAACTTTTCACTCGTACAAAACCATAGAAATTCCCCCGTTATAGTTAGTTCAGCTAACTATAACTCGCGCGCCTGCAATGCACTGCTGATGACGTCACATATTACATCACTCATGACATGGTCAGTAACATCACTCATGACATCACTGATGACATCACTGACGACATCATCCTTGTGATAGAGTGGCAGACCTCCTCTCCCCCTAATATAACCTTTGATACACACATTCAAAAATAGAAATTAAAATTTTCAAAACAATGGACATACCAATACCAGTTACAACAACCTATTCAGTAATTGTAAGATCCACATCCACATCCACTCATTCACCAACAGTCCTATACAGTCACTCATACATGTACTCACTCATCATATGTACTCATACACCTATACATCCTGTTACACAACGCCGCTCATCCATAAAGTTACTCACACACATAGTCACTCATGCTAATAAAGAATCAAACATCCGTTTACCTGCATATACAGTTATACACACACCACCACACTTACTTCTACAGAAACTTACACATACTTAGTCTTTTTAACAATCACTTATAGAAACAAATACTTATTCATACAGGAACTCTTTCAATCTCTCACTCTCACATATACTCACTTATATACACCAATAGTCACATATACTAGTTTAAAACATATGTAGTTACTCATAGAGACACTATTGAGACAGTCATTCACTCACTAACACACCCATGCACACACTCATCCACCCATACAGTCCTGCACACATGCTGTCTTCAACACATAGAAACAGTGAGTCACTCATTCATGCACCTATGCACTACGTAATACCCCCCACCGAACCATACAGACATCAGACACTTATACTGATACTCAAAAAACCAACTAATAACC
The DNA here is from genome assembly GCF_964204655.1 of Triturus cristatus. NCBI lineage: Eukaryota > Metazoa > Chordata > Amphibia > Caudata > Salamandridae > Triturus > Triturus cristatus. Next base: position 287,376,867 of record NC_140592.1, on the reverse strand, counting down.
TATATAGACACTCATGTAGCTACTCACCAACCCAAGCAGCCACTTATACACAAAGTGAGAGACTGATACAGATATTTACATATTTAAACATTACTCACTAAGCCGTGTATTCACTAAGATACACTTAATCAGTCAGTTATACAATCAATTTTTCAAAAACAAATCATCCATTTAGACACTTATATACCCATTTATTCTTCCATCGACCTTGAGATATACATATATAAAACATAAGTAATTTTCAGAAAAACACACATTCACTGGATGATGTCATCAGTGATGTCATCAGTGATGTCATTTGAGATGTCATGAGTGATGTCACTGGCCATGTCATGAGTGATGTAATATGTGACGTCATCAGCAGTGCATTGCGGGCGCGTGAGTTATAGTTAGCTGAACTAACTATAACGGGGGAATTTCTATGGTTTTGTATGAGTGAAAAGTCCAGCTAACTATAACGCCCCTGAAACCTATGGTTTTTTCAGTGAATTTCTAAGGTTTTTTAAATGCTAATTCCTAGCTATAACGTGCCTGAAACCTATGTTTTTTTCAGTGAATATATATATATATCACCAATCAAATGTCGCTGGGTCCCAAGCCTCTTGGTAACGGTGTTCAGCGGCGGGATAGCGAACCCCAAATTAGCCAAATGTTCGAGCCAATAGTTCATTTAGCAGAAACACACCGTGGCCCAAATTTAATTTCAAGCGTGCTTTTTAATCATGCAAAGACGTTTCCCTACACATTTCGGAGCGCAAGTCTCCTTGTTCACGAGTAATTTGCAAAGCAGTTCCTGTTGCCTATATAACAAATCACATGATTGTGAAGAAACAAATGTGATGAAAGACAGACTCGAATTGGCATATCAAAACTGCGAATCATTCATAATACAATACATATTATATACTGATCATGAAGTTGATTCAGTTTAAGGAAGGAAGCAAAATCCAATATTAATAACATATTTGATTAGACCTTTCACCAAGATATTTGAGGCTCGTCTAGTTCACAATATCAATAAAGTTTCGAAAAAAACAACAGTTTTCATGTTATGTCCTGACTCATATATTATCAATAAAGTTTCAGATTATCAATCAATGGAATATATACAGATAATAATGTTATCGTTGCGGTGGTTTGGCATCGTGTTTTTAAACATAATTAATGACTTTCCTATACCACTACGATCTTGTGTGCTTGTGTTTTGGCAATTTCAAATCTGGAACTTTAAAAGTTCGGTCACTTCATGGTTGCTGTGTTTGGGCACGTTTATTCTACTTTTTACTTTCCCACTTGTAGTGTTTCACGCTCGGGTGAGGATAATTTGGTATATCATTGTTATAAAGCATGCCAAAAATCGCATGGTATTAACATGAGATCACGAGTTTGGTCTTTAATGAGTTACCTTACTATACTATCAGTACGTTCTTTTTTCTTTCAAATTGACACAGACTTGATTAATTATCATGAATATTACACTCATTGAATAGAACACAGTGGATGCCAAAAGACATCAGCCAAGTTGGGCATTGTGTAACCAATTTATTAATGTTAAAATGCTGGATATTGTTAGTATAGATTTTTTAAATACAATCTGTTTCATTATAGTTACCCCTGAAGAAGGGCAGTTTATTGGGTTAAGTGAATCACGTCGCGCTATGAGGCACGGTGAATCCCCATATGTTTGAAGAAAAAGCCTGGACAGGCAGATGTTGGAACAGTTGTTGGAATACTGCATGAATACTAATGGACAACAATTGATTATGGATTGAATCGCAATCATAATCAGTAAGGTTTACAAAGAATGGATGAACTTGATTTGTTGGTGAACTTTCATCTTTTACTGTGCATCCTGGATTTGGAGACCTGACGAGGCCTCAAACTTGACTTTACTGTTTGTGCACCATTATGAAGATGTTCTCAAACATATGTTGTTCAAGTGATACTTCACTTATCTCATTTCTATTTATCTTCTTATGTCATTATGACATATAGATTGTACAATTCTGCCCCAGTGGGCATACAATACCTTAATTTGTGCAAACCCTACCATCGTATGATTCTCTCCACACACTGGTGAATCACCTACTCCCCAGCCATATCTATGATAGTATACGGTTGCAAATAATTGATTGATAAAGAGTCAACTTCCATTCAATCATCCAATATTATTAGCTCCTTTGCCTTCGATTATCTTCCAAAGAAAAGCTGGTACATCTGTAATAGAGAAAAAGATAAAAACCATATTAAAAATAGTCACATATTTCAACGTGAAAACATCAGCCATTTGCAGTACTATGTGAAGTGACTATACAGCAATCATAATAGATTCGTAAGCTGGTCAAATCACCCTAAATGTATCGAGAAGTCTTCATCAAAATTGTGACCTGTGGGGTTTAAGGTATTATATTTGATGATCAATCTTGATAGGATAGCAGGTTATTATTTTAATTATCTTGTATTTTAAAATGCCTTGCTATGGGATATTGCTTGTCATCCCTATTTATTGCCCTTAGGTGTTCCAGAACTCTTTTGTTTGCTTTGTGTATGGTACTCCCAATGTAGTACTTGTCACAGGGGCATCTCAATGCATGTATTACATAATCAGAGTTGCTGTGCCGATCACGATCCTGCAAAAAACGGGTATGAACCGTCGGACGGAGCATATTCTCCGTCCGACGCGTACCCGGTCGTCAAAATATACAAACATGGAATTACGATTCGCACGGAAACTCAATTTCCGTACGAATCGTACAAAACCCCGACCGACGAAAATAAACATACAAATGCGATCCGGGAAAGCGCCGACGTGACGTCGGGACGCACGCAGCCTGCCATTCACGAACCAGGAATTACGATTCGCACCGACGTCATCCCGCACGGTGAATATTTTCCGGCTGCCAAAAACTGCCGGGAAATCAGGACGACGCGAACAAGGAGTACCTGTACGCGACGGACAGACATGGACCCGAACCTACGTGTCATCCCGGCCCTCATAGCAGTCGACCTCCTCTACAGGTTCCGACGCAGATGCCGCAGAAGGTCAGAACAACTAAGGGAGGGGGGAAAAGGGGGGGGGGGCAGGACCAGGGGCAGGCCACAAAACCACCACCAATGTCACACAGCACACATGCCCTGGACATACCTGACCCCCATGCCCTGGTCACTACGAGGGGGTGGGGGCGTGTCCAGCAAAGCCAGCGTCCGCCACAAAGGAAGTGCCTGACGACGCGAACCGGCAACACAACTATACAGGTACGTCCCGTATCCATGCCTTAAGAGCGTGGGTACGAGTCGTACCACGCCCACACCTACGTCACCCCAACAATGGCGGGACGGCTGTACCCACGTGGCAAAGGCCTGGGTACGGCCCGCACAAGCATCCCATAGCGTGGGGACGGATATGTACGGACCGTACCCCCACCCCCGTATGCATGGAGCGTACCCCCCACCCCAACAGTGTAAGTACGACCCGTACCCTCACCCGCGGACGTATGGAGCGTACCCCCACCCCAACCGTGTATGTACGACCCGTACCCCCACCCGCGTACATATGGAGCGTACCCCCCACCCCAACAGTGTAAGTACGACCCGTACCCTCACCCGCGTATGCATGGAGCGTACCCCCACCCCAACAGTGTAAGTACGACCCGTACCCTCACCCCCGTACGTATGGAGCGTACCCCCACCCCAACCGTGTATGTACGGACCGTACCCCCACCCCAACAGTGTAAGTACGACCCGTACCCTCACCCGCGTACGTATAAGTCCCACCCCAACAGTGTAAGTACGACCCATACCCTCACCCGCGTACATATACGTCCCACCCCAACAGTGTAAGTACGACCCGTACCCTCACCCGCGTACATATACGTCCCACCCCAACAGTGTAAGTACGACCTGTACCCTCACCCGCGTATGCATGGAGCATACCCCAACAGTGTAAGTACGACCCGTACCCCCACCTCGTATGCATGGAGCGTACCCCAACCCAAACAGTGTATGTACGTACCGTACCACCACCCCAAAAGTGTGAGTACGACCCGTACCCCACCCGATGTGTGCATGGAGCGTACCCCAACAGTGTAAGTACGACCCGTACCCCCACCTCGTATGCATGGAGCGTACCCCAACCCCAACAGTGTATGTATGTACCGTACCACCACCCCAACAGTGTAAGTACGACCCGTATCCCACCCGCGTACGTATGGAGCGTTGTTGGACAGGCCACATGAGGGGCTGGCTCCCCCCCGCAGGACAAGGCCCGAGCCCCGGACTCCCAGGTGTTACCCACAAGGGCAACCCGCACCCCGTCTCCCAACGGAACTCCTGCCCCCGGACATCCATGTATCATGGGGCCGAACCACTACCGGCTCCCCCGGCCGGATCAGCCGCCATCTTGGACACTGCGCCACGAGGCCGCGTGGCCTCAGCCCGACCCTAACCCTGGGCCTGGCCCGGCCCCGACATCCCGGCACCACCATCCACCCAGGAGGTGAACGGACCACTTGGCAGGTCAATGGGAGAAAGCAGTGTCGATGGCTCTCCCCCGCCAGGTGCCGATCGCCCTCCAGCTCCCCCAGGCGCTGGCTCCACCCCCTGCTGGGTGTCTGGACTCCCTCATCCCGGACCCCCCGACCTCCAAGTGCGAGGGTCCGGACATCAAAGGGCGCCAGACCTATAACTAGGGTGGCTCCAGAGCAGGAAGGCAGTTGTATCCTGGAGTCGAGAGACACCAAGAAGAACTCAGCCGTGACGGACTACCGGCGCTGCCGTAGCCCTACCTTGTGAACTATCGTCCTGCCTGCTGGCGCTGCCGCGGCCTTCTGCATCCTCCTTCCTCGTCGGGACCTGCTGGCGCTGCCGCGGACCGTTGCAACAACACCTTCATCGGGACCTGCTGGCGCTGCCGCGGACCGTGTAATGACCACCTTCACCGGGACCTGCTGGCGCTGCCGCGGACCGTGTAACGACCACCTTCACCGGGACCTGCTGGCGCTGCCGCGGCCCATCCAAGCTAGAACATCGAGCTCGAGGATTGTGAGCTATCCACCATTCCATCTCAGCTACCAGATTGGTAATCAGACTGTCCCGCTACCCCCTTTTCCCAACCAAGAGACTAGAATCGAGGGGACCCCTGAGTCCAGACCTCCTTGTACCATTCCATCGTACCTTAAGAAATCGCTTATAAAGAACGTTAAATCCTATCCTTGTGTGGTGTATATCTGTGGGGGGGGAAGTTACTCCTCTGTACGATCGCTGGAGACGGCTCTCCCCGGAGACCTCTCCCCTTGTCCTCGGCCGACCCTCCCGGTCCGTCTATCATTGGTGGCAGCGGTGGGATCCGAATCAACGCGTAATCGTACAGAGAGTAGCTCACCCCACGACAAAACCACGATGTCAACCAAAGAGAGCGGATCCACCGAGAAATTCCAGATGGATAAATTGGAAGAGTATAGCCATCGCGAACTGAAACAATTCTGCATGGAACTAGGCATTGCTACCACCGGCCTGAGTACCAAAGACGATCTTAAGCACGCCATTGAGTCATGGGCGGAAACCGGGGTCGCCGGATCCCCAGACCAAAACGGTGCAGCATCGGAGAGGAACGCCACGGCTTCCGAAGAGCGAGGAACGGGCCTCTCGCAGGAAGAGATCCAAGAAAGAGAAAAAAACAGATTACATGAATTGGAAATGACACGACTCAAAATGGACGGTGAACTAAAATTAGCCGAGCAAAAACTGAACCTAGAACATCTGCGGCTCCGAGAAGAACGGGAAGAAAAACAGAGGCAGAGAGAGCTCGAAGAAAAAAGACTAACATTCGAACACGAGCGCAAACTGGCAGAAATAGAACTACGGAAGCAGAACAAAGAACCGGAGGTGCCCGAGCGACCGCGCACCCCGGGAGCAACCGAAAAGAAAGTCCACATCCCCAAGGATGTTGTCCGAGAGTATGTCCGAGAGGACGACATACAACAGTGGTTCAAAGCCTACGAGATCGCCATGACCTCCCACCGGATCGGTCGGAGTGACTGGGGAGCCGGCCTATGGGGGAGGTTCGTCAACGAAGGCCGCGATGCCCTACTGCAGCTCCCAGACCATCAGATGTCATCCTATGACCACATGAAGGCTGCCCTCCTCACCCGATATGGGCTCACACCCGAAATGTACCGCCAGAGGTTTCGGGACTGCACCCGGATCCCGGGTACAACGTGGGTGGAATATGTCAACTATTTCAGCCGAGCCTTCGAGGGTTGGATCAAGGGAAGCCACGTAACGACCTACGAGCAACTTTTCAACCTCATGGTGTGGGAGCACCTGTCTAACAACTGCTTCGTCGAGCTCCGGCAGCACCTCCTCGACAGTAAATTAACTGACCCACGGCAACTCGCCGCCGAAGCTGACCGGTGGGAAAGCACCCGAGTGGGCCGGAGAGGGCCACACGAGCAAAACCGGAACAACCAAGGTCAGCACCGTCCCCGAGGAGGAGGAGGAGGCCAGGGGCGAGGGAGAGACACCGTCCCGGCCACTCCCGCGGCCAGCACCCCGCCCCCGGCCGGCCGGGGCAACCTCCCGATGCGCCCGGGGTTCCGAGCCAACGTCACGTGTCACCGATGCCAGCGAGTCGGCCACTACGCCAATGACCCGAACTGCCCGCAGAACCAAACGCCAAAACCCCGCCAGGTAGCTGCCGCCGCCCTGGGGGGAGAACAAATCTCCGAGGAACAAGAAGAATATGAGCAGGCACAACAGGAGTGGGAACCGGCCGCCATGGTTCTAGCGTGCCTAGGGGGAAAAGACATGGTCCCGTGGGCTCCCCTACCCACCAACACCAGAAAATATAGCCAGTGGGTGAACATTAATGGGCGCCGGGCCGAAGCCCTACGTGACACAGGGGCCAGTGTGACGGCCGTCCGCTGTCACCTGGTAAAACCAGAGCAGATCCTGCCGAACATTCTCTGCCCCGTCCGCTCAGCCGACAATTCCGAGAGTCTATGTCGGATGGCCTGCGTCCCCTTCGAATGGGGAGGGGTCTCCGGCATGTTGAAGGTGACGGTCCGGGATGATGCCCCGTGGACTGTCTCCTGGGGAATGATCTTGAGAGTTCCCCGTGGGCCGCCGTCGAAAGAAGAGAGCACCTGGGGATGCTGGGCCTCCCGGACTGGGCGTGCGTAACCACCCGGTCCATGGCCGCCCGTGCCATCCCCCGACCAGAAGAACCAGAATGGCCTGCACCTCCTCCACCGATCGCTCCAGTAGAGGACACCGACGATACCGACCCCCCAGAGCCAACCCCCGAAGGGGTCGCCCAGCCCCAGGACCTTCCCGACCTGGCTCAGTGGCGTCAAGAAGGGGGGCCCACCCAGGAACAGTTCCGCCAGGAGCAGAAGACCTGTCCCTCCCTCGAGGGACTCCGCCAGCAAGCCATCGCCCAGAGCGCAGGGGACTCCACCGGCGCCCATTGGGTCTATTGGGATAACGATCTGTTATACAGTGAACAAAGAATCGCGGAGTTAGGTGCCAGTCGAGTGCTGGTGGTGCCCCTCCGTTTCAGAGACTTCCTGCTAAATCTGGCCCATGATGTCCCCCTGGCTGGACACCTGGGCCAGGACAAAACCTACAGTCGCCTGGTGACCCACTTTTTCTGGCCGAGGATGCGAAACGACGTCCTCAACCACTGCCGGTCCTGCCCCACGTGCCAGGCCAGCGGGAAGAGCGGCCGCAAGCTCAAAGCACCTCTGCAACCCTTCCCAGTGGTCACCACCCCGTTCGAGAGGGTAGGAATAGACATTGTGGGGCCCCTGGACCCCCGCACAGCACAAGGACATCGGTTCATCCTGGTACTGGTGGACCACGCCACCCGCTACCCCGAGGCTGTGCCCCTGCGAACTGTAACAGCTCCGGTGGTCGGCCGGGCCTTAATGGGGATCTTCTCCCGGGTGGGCTTCCCCCAAGAAGTCGTCAGCGACCGAGGCACAAACTTTATCTCGAAATATATGAAGTCCCTCTGGCAACAGTGCGGGGTCACCTACCGATTCACGACCCCCTATCATCCTCAAGGGAACGGACTAGTGGAGCGATTCAACCGCACCCTCAAGGGAATGATTGGGGGATTGGAAGAGCCCCTCCGTCGCCAGTGGGATGTACTACTTCCGTGCCTCCTCTTCGCCTATCGGGAAGTTCCCCAGAAGTCCCACGGATTTAGCCCTTTCGAACTCCTGTACGGGCACCCTGTGCGAGGGCCCCTCAGCCTAGTCAAAGAAGAGTGGGAGATGCCCCCCCTAAAGACCCCTCCAGATGTCTTCAAGTACCTCCTGGCCCTACGCAATCAGACCAGGCGATTCAGGGAAATGGCAAAAGCAAATCTTGAGGCCAGTCAGGAGGACATGAAAAAATGGTACGATCAGAATGCCTCCTCCGTCGAATTTGAACCTGGTCAACAAGTGTGGGTGATGTCCCCCACCGAACCATGTGCCTTGCAAGACAAGTGGACGGGGCCCTTCAAAGTGGTCGAACGCAAGAGCCCCGTCACCTATCTCATCGATATGGAGTCTCTCCGGAACCCCCTCCGGGTCCTCCACACCAAAAGACTCAAACCCCACTTTGTGCGCTCGGAACTCAGCCTCCTGATGGCTACAGACAGTGGGGCGGAAGAAGACTCCGAGCCTCTCCCTGATCTCCTGAAGACTCAGGAGAAAGACGGTTCCGTGGACGGAGTCCGGCTCTCCGGTGCCCTCACCCCAGAGCAACGCCAGGGCTGCCGGGACCTCCTGCTGCAGTTTGCTCCCCTGTTTTCCCTCACCCCAGGGGTCACCCCCTGGTGCTTGCACGACGTGGACACTGGGGACAGTCCCCCTATCCGACACCGGGCCTACCGCGTACCAGATCGGGTGCGGGCCTGCATCCAAGCGGAAGTGTCCAAGATGCTCACGCTCGGGGTCATCGAGCCCTCGGACAGCCCCTGGGCCAGCCCGGTCGTGCTGGTCCCCAAAGCCGCTGCCCCCGTCACCACTCCTGAACTCCGATTCTGCGTCGACTATCGGGGCTTGAACGCTGTCACCAGGACCGACGCTCATCCTATCCCCCGAGCGGATGAATTGATCGACCGCATGGGGGCTGCCCGCTACCTCAGCATCTTCGACCTGACAGCGGGCTACTGGCAGATCGGTCTCACACCCCGAGCCCAAGAACGGTCCGCCTTTTCTACCCCCGATGGCCACTACCACTTCAAGGTCATGCCCTTCGGCATGAAGAATGCCCCAGCTACTTTTCAGCGACTAGTGAACCAGGTCTTGGCGGGGGCTCGAAGAGTTCAGCGCCGCCTACCTGGACGATATCGCTGTGTACAGCCGCCACTGGTCCGACCACCTCCACCACCTCCGAGAGGTCCTGCAAGCCCTCCAGCGGGCCGGCCTCACAATCAAGGCCGGCAAGTGCCAAATTGGTCAGGGGTCCGTGACCTACCTCGGACACCAGGTGGGAAGCGGTCTGGTGGCCCCTCTGCAACTCAAAATTGCTGCCATCCAGTCCTGGCAACCCCCAGTCACGCAGACCGAGGTCCGAGCCTTCTTGGGACTCACCGGCTACTACCGGCGGTTCGTGAAGGATTATGGCAGCATTGTGGGGCCCCTCACGGGTCTCACGTCCAAAAACCACCCAAAGAAGATTAACTGGACCCCCGACTGTCAAACGGCCTTCGAGAAGCTGAAAACCGCCCTGTGCACCGCCCGGTGCTCCAGGCCCCCGATTACAGTCGGGAGTTCATTGTGCAAACGGACGCCTCCGACCACGGCATCGGGGCGGTTCTCTCCCAGCTGAACCCCGAGGGTCTTGACCAGCCGGTGGCCTTCATCAGCAGACGCCTCCTGGCCCGAGAGCAGCGCTGGAGCACAATCGAGAGGGAGGCCTTCGCAGTAGTGTGGGCCCTCAAAAAGCTCCGGCCCTATCTCTTCGGTACCCATTTCCGGGTGCAAACCGATCATCGACCCCTGCAGTGGCTAATGCAGATGCGGGGGGAAAACCCAAAACTATTGCGCTGGTCCATCTCCCTGCAGGGGATGGACTTCACTGTGGAACATCGACCGGGCCAAGACCACGCCAACGCAGATGGCCTGTCACGCTTTTTCCGCCTCGACGAGGAGAGTCCCCAAGAGGATGGGTGACTCTCCCCGCCTTCAGCTGGGGGGGACGCATGTTGGACAGGCCACATGAGGGGCTGGCTCCCCCCCCGCAGGACAAGGCCCGAGCCCCGGACTCCCAGGTGTTACCCACAAGGGCAACCCGCACCCCGTCTCCCGACGGAACTCCTGCCCCCGGACATCCATGTATCATGGGGCCGAACCACTACCGGCTCCCCCGGCCGGATCAGCCGCCATCTTGGACACTGCGCCACGAGGCCGCGTGGCCTCAGCCCGACCCTAACCCTGGGCCTGGCCCGGCCCCGACATCCCGGCACCACCATCCACCCAGGAGGTGAACGGACCACTTGGCAGGTCAATGGGAGAAAGCAGTGTCGATGGCTCTCCCCCGCCAGGTGCCGATCGCCCTCCAGCTCCCACAGGCGCTGGCTCCACACCCTGCTGGGTGTCTGGACTCCCTCATCCCGGACCCCCCGACCTCCAAGTGCGAGGGTCCGGACATCAAAGGGCGCCAGACCTATAACTAGGGTGGCTCCAGAGCAGGAAGGCAGTTGTATCCTGGAGTCGAGAGACACCGAGAAGAACTCAGCCTTGACGGACTACCGGCGCTGCCGTAGCCCTACCTTGTGAACTATCGTCCTGCCTGCTGGCGCTGCCGCGGCCTTCTGCATCCTCCTTCCTCGTCGGGACCTGCTGGCGCTGCCGCGGACCGTTGCAACAACACCTTCATCGGGACCTGCTGGCGCGGCCGCGGACCGTGTAACGACCACCTTCACCGGGACCTGCTGGCGCTGCCGCGGACCGTGTAACGACCACCTTCACCGGGACCTGCTGGCGCTGCCGCGGCCCGTCCAAGCTAGAACATCGAGCTCGAGGATTGTGAGCTATCCACCATTCCATCTCAGCTACCAGATTGGTAATCAGACTGTCCCGCTACCCCCTTTTCCCAACCAAGAGACTAGAATCGAGGGGACCCCTGAGTCCAGACCTCCTTGTACCATTCCATCGTACCTTAAGAAATCGCTTATAAAGAACGTTAAATCCTATCCTTGTGTGGTGTATATCTGTGGGGGGGGAAGTTACTCCTCTGTACGATCGCTGGAGACGGCTCTCCCCGGAGACCTCTCCCCTTGTCCTCGGCCGACCCTCCCGGTCCGTCTAACAAGCGTACTCCCACCCCAACAGTGTAAGTACGACCCGTACCCCACCCGTGTACGTATGGAGCCTACTCCCACCCCAACAGTGTAAGTACGAACCGTACCCCCATGGAGCGAACCCACACACGTGTATGTTCTAAGCGTACATATTGTTAAATAGGAGGGGTGTGTGCCTATCACTCCCAGCAGTGCCCAGACGCAGGAGGGGTGGGTGCCTATCACTCCCAGCAGTGCCCAGACACAGGAGGGGTGGGTGCAGAGTCCTCCCAGCAGTGCCCAGAGTCAGGAGGGGTGGGTGCAGAGTCCTCCCAGCAGTGCCCAGACACAGGAGGGGTGGGTGCAGAGTCCCCCCAGCAGTGCCCAGACGCAGGAGGGGTGGGTGCAGAGTCCTCCCAGCAGTGCCCAGAGTCAGGAGGGGTGGGTGCAGAGTCCTCCCAGCAGTGCCCAGAGACAGGAGGGGTGTGTGCAGAGTCCTCCCAGCAGTGCCCCGAGTCTGGAGGGGTGGGTGCAGAGTCCTCCCAGCAGTGCCCAGACGCAGGAGGGGTGGGTGCAGAGTCCTCCCAGCAGTGCCCAGAGTCAGGAGGGGTGGGTGCAGAGTCCTCCCAGCAGTGCCCAGACGCAGGAGGGGTGGGTGCAGAGTCCCCCCAGCAGTGCCCAGACACAGGAGTGGTGTGTGCAGAGTCCTCCCAGCAGTGCCCAGAGTCAGGAGGGGTGGGTGCAGAGTCCTCCCAGCAGTGCCCAGAGACAGGAGGGGTGGGTGCAGAGTCCCCCAGCAGTGCCCAGACACAGGAGGGGTGTGTGCAGAGTCCTCCCAGCATTGCCCAGACACAGGAGGGGTGTGTGCAGAGTCCTCCCAGCAGTGCCCAGAGACAGGAGGGGTGTGTGCAGAGTCCTCCCAGCAGTGCCCAGAGTCAGGAGGGGTGGGTGCAGAGTCCTCCCAGCAGTGCCCAGACGCAGGAGGGGTGGGTGCAGAGTCCCCCCAGCAGTTCCCAGACACAGGAGGGGTGTGTGCAGAGTCCTCCCAGCAGTGCCCAGACACAGGAGGGTTGGGTGCAGAGTCCTCCCAGCAGTGCCCAGAGTCAGGAGGGGTGGGTGCAGAGTCCCCCCAGCAGTGCCCAGACGCAGAAGGGGTTGGTGCAGAGTCCTCCCAGCAGTGCCCAGAGTCAGGAGGGGTGGGTGCAGAGTCCTCCCAGCAGTGCCCAGAGACAGGAGGGGTGTGTGCAGAGTCCTCCCAGCAGTGCCCAGAGTCAGGAGGGGTGGGTGCAGAGTCCTCCCAGCAGTGCCCAGACGCAGGAGGGGTGGGTGCAGAGTCCTCCCAGCAGTGCCCAGACGCAGGAGGGGTGGGTGCAGAGTCCTCCCAGCAGTGCCCAGAGTCAGGAGGGGTGGGTGCAGAGTCCTCCCAGCAGTGCCCAGACACAGGAGGGGTGGGTGCAGAGTCCCCCCAGCAGTGCCCAGACACAGGAGTGGTGTGTGCAGAGTCCTCCCAGCAGTGCCCAGAGTCAGGAGGGGTGGGTGCAGAGTCCTCCCAGCAGTGCCCAGAGTCAGGAGGGGTGGGTGCAGAGTCCTCCCAGCAGTGCCCAGACGCAGGAGGGGTGGGTGCAGAGTCCCCCCAGCAGTGCCCAGACGCAGGAGGGGTGGGTGCAGAGTCCCCCCAGCAGTGCCCAGACACAGGAGTAGTGTGTGCAGAGTCCTCCCAGCAGTGCCCAGACACAGGAGTGGTGGGTGCAGAGTCCTCCCAGCAGTGCCCAGACACAGGAGGGGTGGGTGCAGAGTCCCCCCAGCAGTTCCCAGATGCAGGAGGGGTGGGTGCAGAGTCCTCCCAGCAGTGCCCAGAGTCAGGAGGGGTGGGTGCAGAGTCCTCCCAGCAGTGCCCAGAGACAGGAGGGGTGTGTGCAGAGTCCTCCCAGCAGTGCCCAGAGTCAGGAGGGGTGGGTGCAGAGTCCTCCCAGCAGTGCCCAGACGCAGGAGGGGTGGGTGCAGAGTCCTCCCAGCAGTGCCCAGACGCAGGAGGGGTGGGTGCAGAGTCCTCCCAGCAGTGCCCAGAGTCAGGAGGGGTGGGTGCAGAGTCCTCCCAGCAGTGCCCAGACACAGGAGGGGTGGGTGCAGAGTCCCCCCAGCAGTGCCCAGACACAGGAGTGGTGTGTGCAGAGTCCTCCCAGCAGTGCCCAGAGTCAGGAGGGGTGGGTGCAGAGTCCTCCCAGCAGTGCCCAGAGTCAGGAGGGGTGGGTGCAGAGTCCTCCCAGCAGTGCCCAGACGCAGGAGGGGTGGGTGCAGAGTCCCCCCAGCAGTGCCCAGACGCAGGAGGGGTGGGTGCAGAGTCCCCCCAGCAGTGCCCAGACACAGGAGTAGTGTGTGCAGAGTCCTCCCAGCAGTGCCCAGACACAGGAGGGGTGGGTGCAGAGTCCTCCCAGCAGTGCCCAGACACAGGAGGGGTGGGTGCAGAGTCCCCCCAGCAGTTCCCAGATGCAGGAGGGGTGGGTGCAGAGTCCTCCCAGCAGTGCCCAGAGTCAGGAGGGGTGGGTGCAGAGTCCTCCCAGCAGTGCCCAGTCACAAGAGGGGTGTGTGCCTAACACTCACAGCAGTGCCCATGGAACGCAAAGGGTGGAGTAGCCACAGATACCATGCCCACAAATTTCAGTCAGGTGCACAAAGACCCTGCAGTACATGTACCACATGTGTGCGAGGCTGGGAGTATACGCATGCATAGCGCAGAAAAGAAAACATGTCCACATGAAGTCATGTCAATAGTCCACATACACAAGTACAATGACTACCAAGGATGCCACGAATGATGCAGGTGGAGACATCGCTCAGCATGCATGTGCAAAGTAAAAGGAGTCCATCACACACCCAGCTAATGTACACACAGCTCAGCGCTAAATATTGGGAACACCCTGCAGGGAAGATGTCAGGGTACACAGAGGAAGGAATACACCTTTGGACAATTTCACCATGCAGCAACTGCTTACATGAACACAGAAACCTAGCTAACACCGTGTGATGGCACACAGATCCCAGGGTCCCCCCTATGACCAGCACACTACTACATTTCCCACACACCCAACACATGAACACCACCCAAAACCATGTAGCAGCCCCACCAACAGCAATACCAGCAAAGCAGTAGTGTTCCAAGACGAAAAAAATAAATTGCTTTCTTCAGCATGAACCAAAAAATCTTGTTTGTAGGAAGTTCAATATTTACAAAGCCCATAGGGCAGTCCAGAAGTCACAGCTGGATGGGGGACACAGTGGGATGCGTGTCCCCTAGCTTGCCTGCACAGTTACATTCCGTCGTCTTCCACAGGGGTGAGGGCATCATGTGGGGGGGAAGAACCAGGCATCGCAGGGACAGGAGGGTGAAGGGTAGGCGTCGTGGGTGCAGGGATGGAGGACTCCACCACAGTGTTAAATGGTAGCGGCAGTTTCAGTCGATAATCTTTCAAGGATTTGCCCGGCGGTAATCGCCTCTCATACCACTCGATGATTTACCAATAAAAGAGGCAGGCGCCGGAGACTGGAAGGCAGGAAACAAAGTTTTATTCCGTCGGAGCAGAACACATCAGATCAGACAGCAAGGTATCGTCACGAGGTGCTCTAACTGCATCTCTGAGACCTGGTCTCTTATACACTGGTTTATTGCTTTATTACATATAGTACATTCTTGAGATTCCCTTGATGTGCGGGGAAATATCCCCTGAAGCCCCGGCTCAGATCCGATCCCACACATGGTTACAGTAGAGGTTCCCACCCTACCCGCAGTGGGAGATGGCTATCGCGCAGCAGGGAATTCCGCTAATTCCCGGGGGTGTGTGCAACCGGCCGGGTCTCAGGGGGTAGGGGCTTTGATTCTACTGTAATCCCTTTGATGTGGGGTGTTTCCCTTACAGTAGGGGCAATAAACTGCATCCGCAGGGCTAGGCGATGGCCTGGGACCAGTTCAGACAATGGGGCGCAGAGGAAGGGGGGGTTATCAAAGGAGAGGCATGACCATGTATGGGTTGTCGGTTGGAAGTGGTTCCGTAGCAGGGTCGCGCAGAAGGAGAGGGTTTATGGCCTGTATGAGAGAGCGGGGGTGGCCGGCGCGCGGGGGATGCTTGCAGCGCCAAGGGAAAACGCTGGCGGTCGAGAGTGAGCGGGGAGAGAGCGGGGTGCCTAAAATGGCGGCCGTGCATTCGTTGTGCGTGGCGCTGGGGAGAGGCAAGATGGCGCAGATAATGTTCAGTTTGCACGCTAAATTTCCACAGTCCTCCCTTTTAACATGTCTCGCCAGCTTGCCTAGTTTGGATCTATCCCCATAATACCCCGTACCTCCACCTCGTTCAGAGCTTTCATCCGCTCAGTTTCAAAGTCCAAAGTCTTAGGGCAGATGCAGTTCATAAAAAGTGAACATAAAGGTGGCAGACACTGAATTCCCAAGCAACATCCACATAGTAACACAATCGGTATCAGGATAAATGAAAACAGTCTCCATCCCCAACCTTTAATAGTGTCCCAAAACCAACTCCCCAGTGACCATTCTTCTTGTTCTTGATGAACCTCTGCGGACAGTCTGTGGAGATGTTCAATTGCTTTGTAGACTGAGGGTGAGTTATCCGGTACGTAGGTACAACAGCTGGACCCAATGATGCGGCATGCTCCTCCACGATCCGCCAGAACCACGTCTAGAACAAGGCGGTTCTGGAGAGCCACCAGGCGGACGGCCTGAAGCTCAGCGGTGTTGTTGGCGAGGGCGCCAGCTGTAATGTTCATTGCCGTTTCGACTGCCTGGGTTAAGTGGCGGATGGCACGGCTGTTTGCCATCGGACCCCAGAGTGGAACAAGGCCTTTGACTGCGTCCATGAACTGTGCTCCGGTGGAGTCGGCCTGCACAATGTCTTTGGCCCGTTTCTGTCGGTGATGGTTTGCTGGAGCCACATACGTCGGAGGAAGGACAAAGGCGATGTAGCAGGTGCCTCCCCAACCTTTCGGAAGCCAGGTGTAGGCCTTAGTACCACAGATGAAGTACATATTCGGGGAGGCAACAAAGGAGGGTGGGTCAACTGAGTCCAATGTTCGGGTGATGAGGCAGGAGCTGTGGCCCACCAGCTGTGCCCCCAGGCCTTCGAGGCATACAGACCCAGTGATGTTGATGACGGACAGGGCCACTGTTAGGGTGGCGGCCGTCCGTTTCCGGAGGTAAGAGAAGGTGGGTCTGGCTGGATTGTTGAACACTTGCATTTCAACTCGTTCTTTGGCAGGGATGTCCATGTGAAAGGAAGTGTTCGATCTCAGAGGGCAGAAGAGGGCAGAAGTTCTTCCAGTTTTGTTCAGCCAGAACCCATGGTAAAAGTGTGACATGGTTCTGCCGGAAGTGGCATTGTCCTTGTAGCTTTCTTGCAGGAGGATTAGCCAGGCGAGGCAGGAACCATGGACAGAAAAAGGTGAAGGGATGAAAGGGATAGAGTGTCCAGTGGCGTGTGGTAGCAGTCCACAGATCCAGCAATTAGTGGCGTTGGTAGCAAGATTGTGTTGGTGGAGCAACTGCACAAAAGAGTTATTCCAGAACTCCTTACGCCTTTCTCGGAGTTGGGGTGAAAGCGAGATCAGATGATGTTCTTTCGTGGTGGTAGGTTGAACGGTGGTCAGTAATGTCTTATGAGCGGGTGTGCTCTCCTCCATGATCCAGAAGGTGACCATGAGGAGAAGGCAAAAGAGAAGGGTAATGAAAAGTGCAATAGTCTTTAAGCTGTGCATTCGGTCAGTCTTTGGGTTTCTGTAGTGGATCTTCGGACGTCCGGTTGCTTCCATCATCTTCATGTCGGGCGCTTCCATCACCTTCAAGAGACTCGGTAGCGGGCAGAACCACAGACTTTGTTTTAGTTTCTCTCCTGGTGGCCTTTTAGGTGACTAGGCTACCGTTCTGAGATTTCCACTTAGCCTGTGGTCTGCTTAGCCGAAGTTCTCTCCTTTCGTCGCAAGTTATACCCTTCTTTGGATGGCACAGTGGGATGGGGATATTCAATCAACTCAAGTGTCTCTGTATCCGGGCCGCGGTTCAGGGATGGTCGGTCTTTGTCCAGTAGTTCCTCTTGGGTGGTGATGTTGTCCGTGGTTGTCAGGGTCGGTGATACCTTCTTGCAGTGGTGTGCATGCAGCCAATTGCGTTTCCCCTCCACTCGAAGAGCTGTTCGGGTGGTGATCAGGACTTGTAGGGGGCCCGTCCACCGGGGCTCCAGACTCTTGGTGCGCTGGAAGTTACGCACTAAGACGAAGTCACCGGGTTGGATGTCGTGTCCCGGGCCCCTGGAAACATCGGGAATGGCGTGCAGCACCTGCTGGTGGATAACAGACAATGTCTTAGTTAGGTTATACAAATAGTCAGACATGAGGACGTCCGGGACGTCGTGGATGGATGATGGTTTTGGTGCAGTCCAAAGGTTCATGGGCCGCCCAAAGACGACCTCGTAGGGGGTTAAGTGGTGTTTGGTGGGGGTGGAACGCATTGATAGCAATGCTAGTGGGAGAGCGTCTGGCCATCTTAGTCCTGTGGTGGCGACTATTTTTGCTATCTTAAGCTTCAATGTGGCATTGTGTCGCTCAACCAGGCCTGCAGATTGGGGATGGAAGACCGCATGGAACTTCTGTTTTACACCCAACCCTTTTAAGATGAGTTGGATAACTTCGGCTACGAAGTGGGGGCCATTGTCGCTCCACAAAATTCGACAAAGGCCGTATCGGGGGAAGAATTCCTTCAGTAGTACTTTTGCGGTAGTCATAGCGGTGTTATCATGGGTCGGGTAGGCTTCCACCCACTTGCTGAAGGCACATACAACGACAAGCACATACTTTAAACCTTGGCACCTTTCTAGCTGGATGTAGTCCATTTGTAGGACTTCAAAGGGGTGATTGGGGACCCCAAACCCTCCCCGGGGTACAGCAGTTCCTTTCCCAGGGTTGTGTTGGAGGCATACTAGGCATTGTTGGACCAGACGTTTGGCTGAGGTCGGTATTCTGTCGTTGTGCCAGACTTTGGAGATGAGTTCGATCATGGGGGCAGACCCTATGTGTGCGGGGGAGTGTGCCATGGTCAGCATGGGGGTCAAGTATGAGTCGGGTAGCAGCCATTTGTTCGAGTCTTTAGTTTGCCAACAACCGTCATCGTCCTTCAATCCTACCCGGGCCCATTCAGTTAATTCGTGTGGTGTGCTGGCTAGTTGGATATCCCTAATCGTTTCCCTAGCATCCTTCCATTTCTCAGTTTGTGACCTGGTCACGTACATACGGGTCGTGGACCTATTCTCGGCTGTGGTTCGGGCAGTAATGTCAGCTAGTGCATTTCCCTGACCTATAATGTCTGTCACCTTCTTGTGTGCCTGGCATTTGATCACAGCTAACCGTGTGGGGAGGAGGACTGCTTCGGTCAGGGCAGAGACTAGGTCTCCATGCAGGATGGGTGTGCCATGAGAAGTCAAGAATCCCCTCTCTTTCCATAAGAGCCCGAAGTGGTGAACTACCCCAAAGGCATACTGACTGTCTGTGTAAATGTTTGCGGTTGTCCCTGCTGCCAGGATGCAGGCTCGTGTGAGGGCAATTAGTTCAGCCGCCTGTGCGGATCGCTGTGTGATGCGGGCCGTCTCAACAACTGTTCGAGCTGTGGTGACTGCATAGGCAGCCGAGGTGGTGCCATCAGGGAGCTTGATGCATGAGCCATCCACCCACAGTTCTCCGTCAGGGTTCGGGAAGGCAGTATCCCGGAGGTCAACCCTACTCTTGGTCTGTTCGTCGGTGAGGGTCACGCAGTCATGTATAGGGGACGCATTGGGGTCAGTGTCAGGGAGAGGTAGTAGAGTGGCTGGATTCAGAGTGGTGCATCGTTTCAATGTGATGTGGGGTGCAAGCAGAGTCAGTTCGTACCCAGTCAGTCGTGCGCTAGTCAGGTGTTGAGTTTTGGTTTGGTTCAGGAGGGTATCAACAGCATGGGGCACCAATACAGTGAGGGGGTTCGAGAGCACGATCCCCTCACTTTGTCGGATAGAGACAGCAGCGGCGGCTACTGCTCGAAGGCAGGCAGGCAAGGCTCTGGCTACGGGGTCGAGAGTGGCAGAGAAGTAGGCACAAGGGCGTTGTTTAGGGCCTATGGACTGGGTTAGGACAGACAATGCGCATCCCTCCCTTTCGTGGGTGTAGAGGGAGAAAGGTTTAGTGTAGTTTGGGGTTCCTAGGACTGGGGCTGAGCAGAGGGCATCCCGTAATTCTTTGAAGGAGGATTGGCATTCGGGTGTCCAGGGGAGGGGGAAGGGGGTATCTTTAGCCAGCAGGGAAAGCAGAGGTTTTACGATAAGACTGAAATTTGGCAACCACTGACGACAGAAGGAGGTGAGGCCCACTAGGGACCGCACTTGCTTCTGAGTTTTGGGAACAGGGGTTTCTAGGATGGTTTGAATTCGGTCAGGGGTAAGTTTCCTCCCGTCTTTGGATAGTAGGTGGCCTAGATACGTTACTTGGGGCTGGCAGAATTGCAATTTCTTTCTGGAGACCTTGTGACCGTTCTCCGCAAGGAAGCGGAGGAGGTGAATGGTGGCTGTGACGGCAAGTGGAGTGGTGTCGGCCGCTAAAAGAATGTCATCGACGTACTGTATCAACGCCACTCCATCGGGTAGTTGGACTGCATCTAGTTGCCTCTTGAGGGCCTGGCTGTAAATACTGGGACTCTCAGTGTAACCTTGGGGTGCCCTACAGAATCTGTACGAACGGGCTTTTAAAGTGAAGCCGAACAGGTAGCGGCTGTCTGGGTGGATGGGGATGGAAAAGAATGCGTTCTTGAGGTCAATGACAGTAAAGATGGTGGCGGTGGATGGAATCAGGGTGAGGATGGTGGTGATGTCTGAGACTACGGGGTACTGGGGTATGACTACTTTGTTAACCTCTCGCAAGTCAACAATGAAACGGTAGGCTTTCTCATCCCCCTCGCCTTGCTTCTTTACAATGGGTAGGATAGGGCTGTTGCAAACATTACTCGCTACTTCTTCCACCACTCCTGCCTCGACCAGGGACTCGATGATTTCCACCAATGCCTTCTCGCCTTCGGGGGATATCCGATACTGAGGAAGCTTTGGGAGCACTGCGTCCGGTCGGACGGTTATGTGTACCGGGTCGATCACCATGCGCCCTACATCTGAGTCGGTTTTAGCCCATAGATGTGAAGGTAATGTGTCGAGTAGGGACATATCGGCATCGGTTATAGAGAGCATACGCCGAGTGTGACAGGGTCTGGACAGATCTGGGTTATCGTGTAGGATGACTCGAACTCCGTCTGGGGAGCATCTGATAGTGGCTCGAAAATGTTTTAGCAAATCAAGTCCCATAATAGCATCGGGGGTGTTGGAGGAGAGCAGAAAGGTCGTGTCAGTGGTGTTATCTTCTAAATCAAAGGGGATTGGTGCTGATAAGGGGTTAGTGGAGGGCGTTCCGTCAAAGCCTATTGAGGTTACGTGTGAGCCAGACAAGGGTGCCCTAGGAATCAGTCGTTTAGATAACGCACTACGTGTCGCCCCAGTATCTACCAGGAATGGAGATTTTGTGCCCAAGACCTTAGCGGTGACGTAAGGACCTTGCTGGTCAACACGGAGTTCGACTGGATCCCTCCCTTGCCCCTGGCGGTCCTATGCGAAGTCATGAGTGCTTTCATAGTCGGACTGCTGACACTGGTTTTGTCGGGGGCGATCAAAGGTGTTTGATCTGCCTGGCCTGTCGTTGATGGCGTCGTTCGTGTGCCCTCGTTCCCGTCCTCTATTTCTGTGGTCATATGCTGTGTCTCTGGGGTTCCTATTTTTATTTATTTCCAGAAGGACCGGGCACTGGGATTTCCAGTGTCCGAACCCTCTACAGAACGCACATTGGTTCCCATCTAAGTCTCTCCGTCCGTTGTAGGGCGTAGGTGTATGGTCTCTAGGGGGTAGCTTTCTAGGGGCGGTTGGTTGGTAATTCTCTTTTGGGGGTTCCCTTCCTATGGTCACCCCCTGCAACTGTGCTATCATCACCCTCTCCTTTAATTCCTTTTTCTTCTTCTCTGACGCCCTATCGTTCTCGTTCTTCTGGTTTTCGTAGTATTGGGCCATCTGGAGAATTGCTGCGGGTTTGGAGGCTGCCCAACTACTCTCGCTGGTCTGTAACTTCTGGGAAACTTCTGGCGACAGACCCTTTACATAATTCTGGACAAAGAGGTGGTGTCCGGTTGCGGTGGTCATGTCTTGGCCACTGTAATCGGAAAACACAGTCTCGAATCGGGAGAAGTATTCAGACACATCTTCCTGGGGTTTCTGGCGGCAAGCTGTCACTATCGACCAGTCTACCTTTCTTTCTGGGATTAGAGTCTTCAGTTTTTGTACAATCTTGTCTGGGAGCTCTAAGATGGCTTTCGGGGGTTTCTGTCCTGGCTCTCGCTGTTTATCTATGGTATCGAGTTGTACCCAGGTATATCCGAACGGCTCAGCGTGGTCAACCTTCCGGATTTGTTTCCACACATCAGCCGGCAAACATAGCCCAAAGAACAAGTCGATATCTGCTAACGTCATTATCGTTGAGCCTAAGGCTGTGCCTAATTCAGTGTAGAAGGCAGTCGGGTTCTTTCTCAAGTCGGGTAGGGTCTTTCTAAAGGTCAAAATATCTTGCCGGTCCCACGGCTGGTAGACCCAGTTATATACAACCCTTCCCTTCGCATCTTGGTGGTTGATGTCGTCGTGTGTTCCCTGACCCCGTGGGGGGACCCAGTAGGGGGCAGCTTCTTTAATGGGCATCATGGCATCGGCCCTTCCTCCCTGGGGCTTAGTTGCCATGGGGGTTTCCGTTGTGGTTGTCTGTCCATGTTCTTTAAGGTGTCGGTAGACCTCGAGTGTACGAGTGAAGAGGTTCGTTACATCGCCCTCTCTTTCTTCCCCAATGTCTACCTTCCTATATAGGGCCGCTAGGCCTTCGGGACCTTTATCGTGGTACCTATTCTCATATGTATTCAGGGTGCGATAACAGAGCCGTACGACGAAGTGTCGTCTGCGGCTGTCGGCATACGATTTATACACGTCCGTTATATACTCCTCACTTTCTTTTCGCTCCACCAGCGTCCCTACTATCTTGTCAATTCCTGCTCGTTCATCTTTAGTTAACCGATTCATTCTGGTGGACTCTTTCTTTCCTATCTCATGGTCGTCTAACGTTGTAGTCGACGTTAGGTTCAGTACAAGAGGCTCAGCCGGCGCGGAGGCCGTGAGGGCCGAGGCCCCTGTACTGCTTTCGTTCGTGTTCGGGGGTTGTGGGTGTTGCACTACCGATTGGGAGGGTGCATACGGAGGGGGCATGTAAATGGTCGGGGGACCTAACAGTAATTCGTCATTCGTTTGCTGCTTGGAGGACAATACAGGGTAGAGCAGAGAAGAGGTCCTAACAGCGTACTGGCCTGAGGTTTCGGGCTCCTGTCTTAGTTTAGTTTCCCTTCTCTCTTTTATGTCTTCTTCTAACTTTTTAGCGGCAAGGTGAGCTGCCTTTCGTAATTCCTTTTCTGCTTTTACTTCTTCCCTCTTTTTCCGTTGCGTTGCTTCTTTGCGCCACATGCCGATACTGTCAAGCATAGTAGGCGTCGTCTTATTGCTACGCAGAGCTATTTCTAGTGCTTCTATCTTATTGTCGTCGAAGGATCCCATCAGTGGCCACTGACTTTCGGGGTCCTTCTTGGTATATTTATGCCACAGCTTGCTATAAGCTACGGCGACTAGTCCATATTTAGTGAACATGTCCTTATTAGGGGTGCCCTCCAGTGGAGCCGGATGGTTCACCTCTAATAAGCGGTCCGGGCAGAACCAACTACCAATCAGTGGGGAGAAGATAGGCATGACGGGTTTCAACGGGGACAAAAGTCAGCACTACCTATCTTTTCACTGCTTGCAAAGACTAGACAGAATATCTCTATTCTTCGTTATTTGTAAGCAGAGAATACCTCCAAAGAACCAATATCGAACAACTAGTGTTCGGACAATCAATCAATCAATCAATGGGGAGATAAAGATAGGCACGACGGGTTTCAACGGGGACAAAAGTCTGCGTTACCTACCCTTCACTATTTGCAAAGACTAGACAGAATATTCCTATTCTACGTTACTTTCAAGGATTTGCCCGGCGGTAATCGCCTCTCATACCACTCGATGATTTACCAATAAAAGAGGCAGGCGCCGGAGACTGGAAGGCAGGAAACAAAGTTTTATTCCGTCGGAGCAGAACACATCAGATCAGACAGCAAGGTATCGTCACGAGGTGCTCTAACTGCATCTCTGAGACCTGGTCTCTTATACACTGGTTTATTGCTTTATTACATATAGTACATTCTTGAGATTCCCTTGATGTGCGGGGAAATATCCCCTGAAGCCCCGGCTCAGATCCGATCCCACACATGGTTACAGTAGAGGTTCCCACCCTACCCGCAGTGGGAGATGGCTATCGCGCAGCAGGGAATTCCGCTAATTCCCGGGGGTGTGTGCAACCGGCCGGGTCTCAGGGGGTACGGTAGGGGCTTTGATTCTACTGTAATCCCTTTGATGTGGGGTGTTTCCCTTACAGTAGGGGCAATAAACTGCATCCGCAGGGCTAGGCGATGGCCTGGGACCAGTTCAGACAATGGGGCGCAGAGGAAGGGGGGGTTATCAAAGGAGAGGCATGACCATGTATGGGTTGTCGGTTGGAAGTGGTTCCGTAGCAGGGTCGCGCAGAAGGAGAGGGTTTATGGCCTGTATGAGAGAGCGGGGGTGGCCGGCGCGCGGGGGATGCTTGCAGCGCCAAGGGAAAACGCTGGCGGTCGAGAGTGAGCGGGGAGAGAGCGGGGTGCCTAAAATGGCGGCCGTGCATTCGTTGTGCGTGGCGCTGGGGAGAGGCAAGATGGCGCAGATAATGTTCAGTTTGCACGCTAAATTTCCACAACAGGGGGTGGGGCAGGGCCAAAGGCGGAGGCCAGGATCTCGCTGCACACCTTAGCAAGGTCCTCCAGGGAATCCCCTGCACCCGAAGGAACCACAGGCCCCAAGGAGGGGGGGGTCAGAGGGATGGGTCGCAGCGCCACTGGGGGAGGGTGTAGACAGGGGGGGGAATCAACCACCCTGACCGGGGACTTCCTTGACCGCTTGCGTGGTGGTGTCACTGTGGGGCTCAGGGACAGAGCGGCCATGAAGGAGTCTTTGGGGGAGATGTGGCCAGGAGAGCTGAGGGGAGGGGATTTGGAGGGAGTGGATTGGGTGGAATGCGGACTCCCACTCTGGCTGCGTGTCACACATTTGCCCCCCGACCCAGTGGGTGTGCCTACTTCACCCTGTTTGTGCGTGTCAGGAGGTGTGCGGTGGACCTTCCCTGCTGGTGTGGTGCCTGTGTGTGTTGTGGTGGGCGCATGCTGACGTCTGGGTGTACGTGGGACAGGCATCGGAGTGGGAAGTGTGGATGGGGCAGGGGTAGGGGGTGGGATGTAGCGCTGCAGGAGACCCACTGCTGCAGTCAGTGTCGAGTCTATCGACCTCAGCAAGCTGCGTTGGTCAGCCTGCGATGAATGAATGCCCTCCAAGTATGCCTCCATGTTGTTGAGGACCTGGCTGTGGCCATGGAGGACATTAA
Source organism: Triturus cristatus (assembly GCF_964204655.1). Lineage (NCBI taxonomy): Eukaryota > Metazoa > Chordata > Amphibia > Caudata > Salamandridae > Triturus > Triturus cristatus. The sequence goes on along the minus strand of NC_140592.1, from coordinate 287,351,945 downwards.
GGATCGCAGCCTGACCAATCTGCAACTGCCGCTGGATGTCCACAGACTCGGCATTGGCGGCAGCAGTGGAGACAGGGGCAGGGGGTGCGGTGCCTGGCAGGAAGGAGACATGTGGTGACCGGGCACGTTGGGAAGGGACACGAGCAAGTGGGAGGTGGCTGATGGCAATGGAGGGGGCGGGGCGAGATGTAGTGCCGCTGTCAGCTGCTGGTGCAGCCGCCGCCCACTCGGAGAGATCATCCTCGGACCCGTCAGCTTCATACTCTGTTGTGCCAGTCGACAGGTCCCCGGCTTCACTCTCCTCCGCCTCAGTCCCACTTGATGTGCCAGCCCCGATGTCACCGCTGGCACTGGTGCTCGGTCCCTCTGCTCCGTCTGTGCCCATGTCTCCCTCCGTGTCCCCCGACGATGCTGTGGGCAGGTTGAAGAGACAGAAATTAATCATACACCTGTATACATATGTCACATGAGTCCAATCTACATAGGTCACAGTGCATAGCCTGAAACAAAAGAAGAGTTACATCTACAAAACAAGGTACATATGTAGGGCATGCAAGACACAGTTGTTTGACCCACCATGCCACTGAAAAACTATGGAGAGCATGACACAACAGCAAATGAGATGGAATGGAATTTTGACTGAGGAGCAAGGCCCTGGGGACAATCCAGCACTGCATCTGCACCACACAGCGTGGCAGGAAATAGGGATGAGCAGGGACCATATCCAGGAACAAGAGGCACATACAGCATAGGTTAGACTGAAAACATGCCCACCATGACTGGCCCACTGCACCTTGAGTGCATGTCCAGACAAACATCACACACTGGCCAGTCCTAGCAAGGAGATATCAGGTTGTGACATGAAGGCCATGCCCGCACCACCCACCCCCTACATGAGACAATTATTTGGAGACACAGGAAGCACTTACATCCCTTAGTCTGGGTGAAATACACATGGGATGCAACAATTCCAGATTGCACACAAAATACCCAAGGTGCGCCTGTCCAAATAATCATGTACAAATGGGCATCATCAGATGATTGTAACAAGACACACAGGCAATGTCCACCGTGAGTATGAACAAGGAAAATCAGGTCAGGCTGTACAGTGGACACTTGTACTACATTTCACGTCAATATACATTTGGCCAGGGGACAATGGCACAGAGCACAACCTATGCTGTAGACACAGAGATTGTCGACATATTCGGATTACACACATGATACCTAGGAAAATATGCCCCTGGGGACAGTAGTGGCCACACAACTCCATGCTCCTGAATGGGAATGACTGCAACACACGCTACCATCCCCGCACTATGCGTAACGCACACTCATGCACATCATGTCACAGGCCACCACATAGGACATGCGTGCTGTAAGGCCTCACACTTGAGAGACTAACTCCCATGTCTGGACTCAGCATTAGTGCCAACTGACATGGAACCCACAAGACCAGAACTGGACAGGGCACAGGCAAGGTCCCAAAACCTGTTACACACCACCCCCACACATGATGCTGCAGGCATTGTACACGTGGAGAAGGTGCCAGGCTACATAACCTTGTGACGGAGTGACTTCACACAGACCAGGGAACACATTGCAAGGAGGGGAAGGGAGGCAGGAGAGCACTGCAATAATGTGGGTAACAGGATCTGCACAGCACCATTAAACCCTGGCAGTGTATCCATGGAACAGTGCACTTACAAATGCTGGTGAAACACAACAAACACACATGTACCTACCCCCTTCCTGCTGCTGCATCTCCTGTAAGTGCCTGTCCAAGTCTGGAAATACCACCGCCAGCACACGCTTGTGGATGTGGGAGAGACGGCGGCGCCCGTGGTTCTTATGGCTCTCAGGTGAGTCCCCCAGCAGGACCCGTGCGATCCTCCGCGTCCAGCACCGGATATCCTGCCAGCGTTTCCTCACCTGGGACAGGCGCCGCTTGCGACCATCCGCACTCCTCACGGCACTGACGGCGGTCAGCCAGATCTGCTCCTTGGCAGAGGCGCCTACCTGGGAGGATGAACAAGTGACACTACATCAATACACCTGCAACATGTCACAGAGACACATATGAGAACAAATTAACTGGTTACAACAAGGCATGTCATGCAGCCAACGCATTGCACCTTTGCCATAGGGACATACTCCTCTGGGGAAGGGCAAAAGCAGTACGTGCCAGTGAAAGTACACAGGTGGAATGAGGGCAAAGACACAATCAATTATCAAGGCTCACACTGTGCATCACACCCAACCCTCCTGCGTCTGGGCACTGCTGGGAGGACTCTGCACACACCCCTCCTGTCTCTGGGCACTGCTGGGAGGACTCTGCACCCACCCCTCCTGCGTCTGGGCACTGCTGGGGGGACTCTGCACACACCCCTCCTGTATCTGGGCACTGCTGGGGGGACTCTGCACCCACCCCTCCTGCGTCTGGGCACTGCTGGGAGGACTCTGCACCCACCCCTCCTGACTCTGGGCACTGCTGGGAGGACTCTGCACCCACCCCTCCTGTATCTGGGCACTGCTGGGGGGACTCTGCACCCACCCCTCCTGCGTCTGGGCACTGCTGGGAGGACTCTGCACCCACCCCTCCTGACTCTGGGCACTGCTGAGAGAACTCTGCACCCACCCCTCCTGACTCTGGGCACTGCTGGGGGGACTCTGCACACACCCCTCCTGACTATGGGCACTGCTGGGGGGACTCTGCACCCACCCCTCCTCTGTCTGGGCACTGCTGGGAGACATCAGGCATTCCCCCCCCTGGGACCCCCCCTACAGTACATAGCATGTGTGTCACACCTGGACACAATGGCAGAAGTCACAGTCACAAAAAAGGGACACAGTCTGTGCTAGTAGCCTCTGCACTCACCTGATACCCTGGTCGCCCATACAGCAGGGGGTACTGTGGGAGGATCACATCCAGCAATGCCAGGTTCTCCTCCAGGGTGAATGGCTGTGACCTCTCCACAGACCTTGACATGGTTCCAGGGAATCAGGAGCAGCAGCAGTGTGGTAGAATCGAAATATGTGCAGGCAAGTGATCCCTCATGGGACCTGGCTGCCTTATATCTGCCTTGCTGGCCTGTTTCATGCACAGGAGTACAGAGTGATTGGTCACTCACATTTGCATCCTATGTTTCCTCCAATCCCGTCAAACCTAGCACAGTCAGTGGGTTCTTATTGTGTTTTTTTCTTCAGCATGATGTCAACCCCACAAACACATTGCAACAAAGTAGATTCTTTCCAACTGACTTCTGCTGTGCACCTTCCAGAACAAATTCAAACTTAAAACTTGGTCTCCATGACAACCAGCATGCATGTAGGCCTTAATACTTGTCCCTCATGTGTCCCCTATGTAAAATTGAGCTTCACACACAGGTACGGTGCGTTCCGGGGCCCTAGGGCACCCCAAATGCATAGCAACGGCCCGTACAGGCGTGTGTACGGGCCGTACCACTATGAGTACGCATACGCAAGAACACCCATAGTGGTACGGCCCGTACACGCGTGCGTACGTTCACTATCACTATGGGTGTCCTCGCGTATGCGTACTCGCAGTGGTACGGCCCGTACACACGCCTGTACGTTCACTATCACCATGGGTGTCCTCGCGTATGCGTACTCGTAGTGATAGTGAGCGTACAGGCGTGTGTACGGGCCGTACCACTGCGAGTACGCATACGCGAGGACACCCATAGTGATAGTGAACGTACGCACGCGTGTACGGGCCGTACCACTACGAGTACGCATACACGAGGACACCCATGGTGATAGTGAACGTACAGGCGTGTGTACGGGCCGTACCACTGCGAGTACGCATACGCGAGGACACCCATAGTGAAAGTGAACGTACGCACGCGTGTACGGGCCATACCACTACGAGTACGCATACGCGAGGACACCCATGGTGATAGTGAACGTACAGGCGTGTGTACGGGCCGTACCACTGCGAGTACGCATACGCGAGGACACCCATAGTGATAGTGAACGTACGCACGCGTGTACGGGCCGTACCACTACGAGTACGCATACGCGAGGACACCCATGGTGATAGTGAACGTACAGGCGTGTGTACAGGCCGTACCACTGCGAGTACGCATACGCAAGGACACCCATAGTGATAGTGAACGTACGCACGCCTGTACGGGCCGTACCACTATGAGTACACATACGCGAGGACACCCATGGTGATAGTGAACGTACAGGCGTGTGTACGGGCCGTACCACTGCAAGTACGCATACGCGAGGACACCCATAGTGATAGTGAACGTACGCACGCGTGTACGGGCCGTACCACTGCGAGTACGCATACGCGAGGATACCCATAGTGATAGTGAACGTACGCACGCGTGTACGGGCCGTACCACTATGGGTGTTCTTGCGTATGCGTACTTACTGACCGTACACATGCCTGTACGCTCACCATCACTATGGGTACACATACGGCAGCACTCCCATAGTGATATGGGAACGTACACAGGCCCTCTTAGCAGCAGTACGGTGGTTTTCACACATCACAGTGGTGACAGGCAGCACACAGGAAGGAATAGGGCTGACATACTTGTCCATGGATGGACATCAAGGCATTGTCTGGGCAGTACTACATGTGTAGGGCACAGGTGTGAAAGGCTGTGATGTGGCACATGACTCCTGAGTCGAGAAGGCACCAGATGTATGATGAGATGTGTACACATGTAATGTGGGACGGTGCAATGTGTGCCAGGCATGCCCTTGACTCCTTTGACATGTGTGCATGTCGTACTGCACACTTGTGATGAGCGTCACTGGCATGGCACGGACACCAACACACGGAAGTGTCCCCTGATGCCCGGTACAGGGGTTACCACACCTGCCATGTCACTACCCATGGTGCACGATGTGACTATGTCATGTATGTGTGGGGGGTTCCCATTAGGTTGATGTTGGAGCTCCCTCAAAAGCATCAGCTGTTGCAGCAACCAACATGTGTCTGTGTGTAGATGGACATGGCACACAGTTACGCACACCAGGCCACATGTGGTATCGGATGTGAGGTGCGTATGTATGCATGGGACACGGAGTAGCGTAACAAGGACATGTCTGCATCCTCTCTATGAATGTGTGGTGAGTCATCACATGTACACCTTAATGGCAAGGTCTGTGGGCTGTCCTAGTGTAATGTCATGTGACCTGTGGCTCTAGTGTTCCGCTACCAGTCTCTGCAATCGACATCCTACTTCTGCTGATGTGTGGATGTATGTCACTCCTGTCTTGCGTCTAGCTGTTCACTTGCACTGGGACACAGCTAATCCCATGCCATGGCATGTGGAGGTTCACAATCTCCGTGTGTAGCTGGGTCTTGGTAGGAGTGTCACCTGGCAGCCATACGTGTCCAGGGCATGTAGCACATACCTGACTCCGTATGTAGCAAATGTGTATAGACAGATTAACATGTGCTCAGTACAAATTAATTGTTGTTGTGGTGCACTCACTCTTCCTTGTCACTTCCAAATTACTGCAGAGCGCCGCCTCTTCCCCGACCAATTCCGGACTTGGCTGCCATGCGGGAGAATGACTGTATCCGGTGCTACCGCTTCCCCCAACGGTTGATTCTGGATTTGACGGCGAGACTGGCACCACACCTGCAACCGCTGCACAGGTTACCTACGGCACTGACACCCAAGCTGAAGGTAATGGCAGCCCTACATTTTCTAGCCACGGGTACCTTTCAAAATACCATAGCTCATGTTGGTGGCATGTCCCAGAGCATGTTCTGCCGTGTGCTGCATGATTTCTTAGAGGCCATGTTGATTCACCTGGATGACTTCATCCATTTTCCTACCCCTGAAATGTTGACTGGGGTCAAGCGTGGATTCTATGCCCTGGGAGGGATGCCCCATGTCATTGGGTCCATAGATGGGACACATGTGGCTTTGGTACCACCACAGGCACAGGAGGTAGCGTACCGGAATCGCAAGCACTACCACTCAATCAATGCCCTTGTGGTGTGTCTGTCCAACATGGTGATTTCACATGTCTGTGCTCGTTTTCCAGGATCAGCACACGATGCCTACATCATGAGGCGTAGCAGGGTGCCTGAAATGATGACCCAGCTGCGCAACGAACGAGCATGTGTTGTTGGTGGGTACACTCTGTCTGTCCTGTATTTTGCGTAGACTTCCAGCACGACCGCTTCTCCTGTCCTGCTTATGTCCATGTGCTTTCCATGCAGGGGACGCTAGCTATCCCAACATGCCATGGCTGATCACACCTCTCCGCAACCCCATCACGCCGGCCCAGCTCCGCTACAACACCACCCATGGCCGGACAAGGCAAGTGATAGAGAGGACGTTTGGCCTCCTGAAGAGCCGATTCAGATGCCTCCACAAGACCGGCGGCGCCCTCCCATATGCCCCGGCGAAGGTCTGCAAAATCTTCATGGTCTGCTGCATGCTGCACAACATGGCAGTTGAGAAAGCTGTGCCACTCATCCTGGATCAAGATGACCAGGACCATCCACCCGTGGAGGACGAAGGGCTTGGCAATGGGGCTAGTGATGTGGAGGATGTGGAGCCGCAAGAGGACATCCGGACTCGGCTCATACGCGACTTCTTTGCTTAGTGGTGAGTACCAGTGTCTGAGTGTGCACGCATTGGTCCCCGTGTGGCATGTGTTGCAATGTGTGTCTCCACCTGCATGTATGGCACGTGAGTCAGAGGTGTGTGTGGGTGTGTCACTGGAGTGATGGTGCCAGTGATGGTTATATTTCCCCAGTCATAATTGTGACCTAGCATGTTGTCATCCATACATGTGTTGAGTACATGCACATGCAAGTGGCTGTGCTTTTTGTGGCTGACTTCTTGTGTGTCTCTCTTCCCCAGGTACTTGCGCATGCCGTCTGCTGCTTGCATTGTTGTGGCACTGCTATTCCTCATGGACACGTCATCGTGTGCTGACTCACCGTTACAGGCACGGACATGTTTGGAAGTCTCCTTAGGGTAAGGGATGCATCAGGGGTGTATTGGGTGTGGCATTTGTTCACGATGTATGCACACTGCCCCTGTCGTTGTTTGGTTCCTCTGCAGACATGTTGCATCACCATGGTACACATTACATGCAGCTGGGTACACCTGAATAGATGGTCAGACTTGTTGACAGTCATCAGTGATGGGATTGTGGAATGTGATGATGGCATCAATGTGTGTAACACTGCCCTCGGACACATACGGTATGCATTGGCTTGACATGCTGTGGGACTTCCACATCAGCGGATCAATGGTGTATAGCAGGCTCTCCGTGAGCAGCTGGGGGTGTTTAGCTGTTAGCCGACACTTGTGTGCCAGTTCCATGGCTATCACGCATTTGTGCTTCAGAAGGGGGGTGCCAGTGTTGGACCCACATGTTACTCCACATGAACTGTTCATGTGTACTTCGAGTTGCCTCTGCAATCCCGAATACATGACTAATAAAGGTGTCCCTATGCCTCCAAGGTACCTCTTCTCAGTCAATGCTGGTGTGTTGCCACGGTGCATCCGGCATGTCTGGCATGGTTTTCCGTGATAGTGGCTATGTGTCTATGTGTCGAGTAGCAAGATGCAAGCTGTTTGTGTGGGATTAGACTGTGTATTGTGCATGATGTCCATGACTGTGTGGGTATTGTGACATGTGCCATCCCCATGCATCCAACGTTGGCCAGGCCACCATTCTCTGCATCCACCGGACTCAAGCTTGCAGGACATGGTTCTGCCACCTGTCTACACATACCTGAGTGCCCCCCAGGACACTCGACATGATCCCTGACCTCTGCGCATGACTGTTGCTGTACTCAATATGTCTGTCGGCACGGTTGTGCGGCCACCCCCTCAGCTGGTTGGGCCCATCACGGGTGTGTATGGTGCTCCATGTCTGTCTTGCCTAATACACTGTGACCCATGTGTTTCCTGTGCCAGACTCAGGCCCCAGGGTGTGGATGGTTGAAGTCAAAATAGAACTCAGGCATGGTTACACTTTACAAGACACATGTAAGGTAATAATGCAAAATGTAGGCATCATCTCTTTATCGTGTAACTTTTTATTTTTGTTGGGGTACGGGGGGGGGGTATGACATGAGGGGCTTTCCGGGTGTGTGGAATCCAAAGCTCACTAGGGGAGTTGGTGTCCTTGCCATTTGAAATCCTCAGAGTCCATGCCACAGTCTTTGTCAACATTGGTCAGACAGTGACCCGCAAGGCCATGTGGCAGAGAATGTCTTTTGATGCTGTGATGCTGTTGCTCCAGTGGGCCAGGTGCCAGGCCAGGTGTCCTGGGAGATGGTGCTGTAGCGCTGACCCTCACGGTCTTTTCCGTGGATGACCCGCCCTCCTGCGGGGACCCTCAGAAGCAGGCCGTGACGATGTTTGGGATGCTCCATCGGATGTTTCCTCCTCCTCCTCCTGATCCCTCCCTGTGGGTGGTGATGTTCTACGCCTTCTGGCACAGGGAGGCTTGCCCATGTTGTCGGCCATCCGACGGAGTGTAGTGTGAATTCCCGTGAACACCGTCACGAGCTCAGCCTGTCTGTCCTCCATCCTCCGTTGGTGTTGCAGTAGACAGGCATGTAGCTCCGCATGTTGCTGGGCCTGCTGGGTCTTGATCCCCTCGAGGATGGACACAACCTGGGCCATGCCCGTGGTGTCCTGCCGGTATGTGTCCAGGATGTTTCGGACATGGGAATATACCGGTTCCCCAGCCAACTGGTCAGGCTGGCGCCTCCACCGTCCTCCACTCCCACCACCCCTGCCCACTTGCGCCTGGCCTGCCGTTGTGGGCACATCGGGTCTCCGGGACCCCTGAGGGATGGCATTTGCGGTGTTGCCTGCCTCCTCCTGGGTGCCCGGAGAACCTTGTCCCTCCTGGACAGACTGGCTGCTTTGTGGTGGTGGGGCAGGGATCCTGGGTGTCTACTGGGATGTGGCAGGAGTAGGGGTGGTGGTTGGCCCCGTTGTACCTGACGCAGGTGCTGCAAGTCGTTGGACACCAGAGGGGCCAGGTTGGTCGGGGTCGTCCACAGAGTGGTGAGAGTCGTCGCTGCCGGTGGGATCGGCCTCCCGCAGAGCCGGGTCCTGTGAGTCTTCCCCCCCAGTGTTGGGGGGTGAACCACGACATTGACCTGTGTGTGAGAGAGAGAATGTTAATTTTGTTCCATGCAACATCCATGTTTCATTAGTTTCAAAGTTGGAACATTTCCTCTGGGAATTTGGATCTGTCTTGCATTCCACTCACAGTGCACTTGTGCATGGGTATGTCCCTTGGGCACAGCTTTGGCGAATTTAACTATGTGTGGCACAGTCTTACTTGATGCGTCAAGTGTGACTGCAGTCAGCAGTGGAGTGGGCAGGTGTGGCGAGCCGTGCATTGGCGCCTTCCGTGTTGCACTGTACGTGGGCACATGAAGTTGTTCCACACACTTCAATGATGCAGGTAGCTGTCGTTGTGCTCGTGCACAGGTTGTAACATGGCCCTGTGTTTTGCCATGGAGGAGAGGGGGGGTGCTGGCACTGGCCACCCTTGTCTACATGCACGCAGTCCACCTGCTGACGAGCAGACATTCCCACACACCACAAGGCTGATTTGCTCTCCCTGTGTGTCCCTCCCTCTCTGTCCCCCTCTCCCTCCCTCTGTGTGTCGGCCTCCTCCCTCTGTCCGTCTCCCTGTGTCTCCCTCCCTCTCTGTCCCCCTCTCCCTCCCTCTGTGTGTCGGCCTCCTCCCTCTGTCCGTCTCCCTGTGTCTCCCTCCCTCTCTGTCTCCCTCTCCCTCCCTCTGTGTGTCGGCCTCCTCCCTCTGTCCGTCTCCCTGTGTCTCCCTCCCTCTCTGTCCCCCTCTCCCTCCCTCTGTGTGTCGGCCTCCTCCCTCTGTCCGTCTCCCTGTGTCTCCCTCCCTCTCTGTCCCCCTCTCCCTCCCTCTGTGTGTCGGCCTCCTCCCTCTGTCCGTCTTCCTGTGTCTCCCTCCCTCTCTGTCCCCCTCTCCCTCCCTCTGTGTGTCACCCTCTGTCACCTCAGCCCAGCTTCCTGGGCACACACTGTTAGCAGTTCTTTGAATGGCCCTTGGATTGTTGCTGTGAGTTTGTTTCTGATCTCCAGGCACCTATTGGGTGTAGTGTCTGTGTCTGCGCTGCTGCTGTGGTGGTGTGTGCTGCCACTCTTTCACAGTGTTGGCTGTTCATTAGCTGCTGTCATGTGCAAAAACGTGCCTTCACCCCCATGTGTTAATGCAAGGCGTCCGCCATTTGCTGGCAAGTCTTTCCTGTGTGGGGACACACTGTTTGTCTGGCTGTGACCTAGGCCATATGGGCAGAGGGCATTGTTGTCTGCTTCTGAGTTGCACTATGTGATTTTTGGGGCCCACCCTCCCGCCATCCGGCTTACCGTGTCATGTGTTGGTGTCTTCTGTGGCCTGAGACTTGACATTGTCCAGCTGGGTGCATGGGGCATGGTGGCGCCAGTGGCATGTGCGTGTTCATGGAGTGTGGTTGAGTCATGCGATAGCTTGGGGTGGTTGCGTGCCTGTTTGTGAGTTTGGTTGTGGATGACGTTCCCCCCATGTGAGGTGCGTTGTTTGTGTACTCACCCGGATCTCGGAGTCCTCCTAATCCTTCGACTGCCTCCACCGGCAGTATGGCCATCACCCTCTCCTCCCAGGGATGGTAGTGTACGGGTCTGCGGGACGGCCCTCCTCCAGTGACGTTGGCCTGGTTGTGTTCATCCGTCATCTTGGCTCGGACCCTCCTCCGCAGATCGTACCACCTGGCTTGGCATTCCTGCTTGTTCCTTCTGGTGTCCGCAACAGCATTCACAGCATCGACGATGGTCTGCCACATGGCTGTTTTTGCTGAAATGCTAGTCTGTCTGACCAATGTTCCAAAGAGGTGTGGCTCGACTCTGAGGATTTCATCGACAAGGCCCTCCAACTCTCGGCTAGTGAACTTTGGATTCTTGTTAGTGGGCATGGTGAGGGGTGTGGGTGTGGATGGTGGGAGGGTGTGTGTGTGGATGGTTGTGGGTGTGTGGGTGTGGTTGTGCAGGTGTGTGTGTGAATGTGATGAGGGGGTGTTTGTGAAGGTGGTTGTGTGAAGGTGTGCAAGTGTAAGGTGTGGTAAAGCTTCTAGTATGGTGCTGTAGGTTGTCTGTGGGGTCTGGCAGCAGTGAGTCTGTTGCAAAGGCTCATGGTTTGTGTGTGTGGGCCCTTTTTATTGGTCCATTGGTGGGTGTGGCTGTGTTTGAACTTTGGGTGGGTGTGTTATAAGGAGTGGTGGTGTTTTGGGCCTCTGTTTGTTTTTGGCAGTTGCAGGTCAGTGAATGTGTTGTTTTAGTGGTTGTTGGACATATTTAGTGGCTTTGTGCCATTCGAATGGTGTATTCTTGTGTTGTTTTGGTTTGTCCTGGTTGTGTACGTGCGTTTTTAGCGTGTGTACGGTGTGTACATGGGCCATTTTGTTGTACAGTGCTGTCCTTGTGTGTGGCTAGGTACGACTCGTACATGCGGTTGTGATGTTGGGGCCTGGGGTGCGCTCCGTACTTAGAATGTTGTGGTGGGGGTACGCTCCATGCATACGCGGGTGGGGGTATGACTCTAACGTACACGGGTGTAGATACACGGGGGTACGACACGTACAGGGGTGTACATACACGGGGGTACGACACGTACACGGGTGTACATACACGGGGGTACGACACGTACACGGGTGTACATACACGGGGGTACGACACGTACAGGGGTGTACATACACGGGGGGTACGACACGTACACGGGTGTACATACACGGGGGTACGACACGTACAGGGGTGTACATACACGGGGGGGTACGACACATACACGGGTGTACATACACGGGGGGTACGACACGTACAGGGGTGTACATACACGGGTAGTACGACACGTACACGGGTGTACATACACGGGGGTACGACACGTACAGGGGGTACATACACGGGGGGTAGGACACGTACACGGGTGTACATACACGGGGGGTACGACACATACACGGGTGTACATACAGGGGGGGTAGGACACGTACAGGGGTGTACATACGGGGGGGTAGGACACGTACACGGGTGTACATACAGGGGGGGTACGACACGTACACAGGTGTACATACACGGGGGGTACGACACGTACACGGGTGTACATACACGGGGGGTACGACACGTACACGGGTGTACATACACGGGGGGTAGGACACATACACGGGTGTACATACATGGGGGGTACGACACGTACACGGGTGTACATACACGGGGGGTACGACACGTACACTGGTGTACATACACGGGGGTACGACACGTACACAGGTGTACATACACGGGGGGTAGGACACGTACACGGGTGTACATACACGGGGGGTACGACATGTACACGGGTGTACATACAGGGGGGGTAGGACACGTACAGGGGTGTACATACAGGGGGGGTAGGACACGTACACGGGTGTACATACAGGGGGGGTACGACACGTACACGGGTGTACATACACGGGGGGTACGACACGTACAGGGGTGTACATACAGGGGGGGTAGGACACGTACACGGGTGTATATACATGGGGGTACAACACGTACACGGGTGTACATACGGGGGGTACGACACGTACACGGGTGTACATACATGGGGGTAGGACACATACACGGGTGTACATACACGGGGGGGTACGACACGTACACGGGTGTACATACACGGGGGTACGACACGTACACGGGTGTACATACACGGGGGTAGGACACGTACACAGGTGTACATACACGGGGGTAGGACACGTACACGGGTGTACATACACGGGGGTAGGACACGTACAGGGGTGTACATACAGGGGGGGTAGGACACGTACACGGGTGTACATACAGGGGGGGGTAGGACACGTACACGGGTGTACATACATGGGGGGTATGACACGTACACGGGTGTACATACAGGGGGGGTATGACACGTACAGGGGTGTACATACAGGGGGGGTAGGACACGTACATGGGTGTACATACACGGGGGTACGACACGTACACGGGTGTACATACACGGGGGTACGACACGTACAGGGGTGTACATACAGGGGGGTGTACATACACGGGGGGTGTACATACATGGGGGTACGACTCGAACGTACGGGGCTGGGGGGGTGTTGGGCGCGTATGCGGGCACATGTCTCCATGATTGCTATGGGTGTTCGGTGCGGACGGTGTTTTTTCCATACGGTTGTAACTTCTGACGCACGGGATGGATCGTGATTCCGCGGTCGGACTTCACTTTTCACATTTGTACGGTGATTAGTCCGAGGACGTGTCGGACACATTTTCCGACATGAGGACGTGTGGGGAATTCTTCCCAATGCGATTCGTATGGTCTTTTTCCCATGCGAATCGTGATTGGCAGTTTGTACGGCACTTGTACGATTCGTACGGTAAAAAGACCGGATACGAGTCGTACGGGGAAATTTTTTACCGGATCGTAATTGGCACCATATGTTTCGTTATTTTGAAAGGTTGTGAATTTTCTGACAACTTGACATTTTTACAAATATGGCTGTTTTTACATGCTTTGCACGTGCCACACATGTAAAATCCCTGTATATTGGTTTTGTTTTCATCTGAAGTAGTGAGGGTTCGGCATATTATATCTTTCAATGATTTATGGTTATGTGTGATGCTTGACTTACTCCAATGCTTAGCTAAAGTACATTTACACCGGTTTTGACACCTGTGAATTGCTGTTGTAATACTCTTTATGCGGGTGAGTGTTTACCATGTCCCTCCCAAACCCCACCTTAAATTTCCCCAAACCCCTCCCATTTTATAGTAATTATTTTTTATTTTTCCACATCTCCCTTGTCTCTCTCACATTTACTACTATTTATCCACCTGTGTCTACAGAGAGCCCCACAACTGTGGTGGGGATGTCTGAACAGAAAAGATGGGAGAGGCAGATTCGGAGGTCTCTGGCTTTAGGTCTGTAAATTGCATTTTGCATTATGTGAGTAAGAGCGAAAAAAAGTAGTACATCGTATGTGTTACAAAATGCAGTTTGTGAATCTGACCCAATATTCTCAAACTCTTAGGGCCTACTCACAGCTGTAAAAATCAAAACAGAAGGACCTAAAATATGACATTGTAATACATGGGAGCATGCAGTTCATGTTGAAAGTATCTTTCTCTTTCCAATATTATTATTATAGTTTAGTTGTGACATCACTAGTCACTTTTCCAGCAGCGGCTTCTCTGTTATGACAGAGGAGCATCGCCCACCACCCCCACCACCAGAAGCAAAACTTGAAAATTAAAATGATAATAAAAAAGGTTAATTATCCTTTTATTTTTCTTCGCAGGGCAGAGTCTAAGGGTGCAGGGCCATCATGACGGCTGAAGGAGGAGTGGTGATGGGCACAAGCTACAAGTGTGCATGTGGGTTTGGCTGGCCATCTTAGGATGGCCAAACTGACATCCGCACTGAGATGTCTCCAACCCGAGCTGCATTGCTGGTTTGGAGACAGCAAGCACAGGTTCCCAGTCTCCCTGGGAGCTCAAATCCAGGCCACCTAGGCCAATCCCGGTGCTTCTCTTATGTTGCAATCAGTATGAGAGTAGTGTTTGGATTGGTCATAGGAGAGTCTGGGAGTCTCAACCTGTGCTGCAGTGGAGCCAGAGGAGCAGAAGTGCCGCAAAGCAATGGGCAGACTTTAAGTTCTTTTTCGTTTGTTTTATTTTGTGTTGATATTGTGGTCATCTGCCCCACCACCGCGCTTCCTCTCCACTTTTCCCTGACACCAGCTGCTACTGCACTTCTCATGTGAAAATCATGTAGTTGCTTAACTATAATAACTTATTATATTTGAGATGTGATGTCATAACACATGCTCCCAAAACCATCTGACAGTTTGAAAAGCAGGTTCCACAGCAGAATTCGAACTCCTGCTTAAACGATGAGAGGGAGAACTAGCTTTTCAGCTCTTCTGGACTGTTTCCCTGAAATGAGCAGCCATTTACTCTGCATGTTACTTCGCATTTTGAATGATTGCTACATTAAACTGCATACAATATGTTTGCACAATTAATTACTAGATGGATTGTGGTGTGTTGGTGCTATAGAGTTTGCATTTATTCTACATATTAGTAACCAAATGTATTCATATTAAGGAGCATGTAACTAAGGATTAAGGAGAAGATTTATTAAAAAGTCTTGCAACACAACACAGCAAGACTACTTGCTATGTTGAGCTCCATTGAGCTGCCTTGCATGAAAGGGAAACAGCAGAAATGTGCCATATCTACTAAGATGTAATGCAATCCTCCTCTTTCCTTGCGCTGGTGCACTGAGTGCTGCCTAAATCCAACACAGGCACCCTTGCACCATTGTGCAAAGGTGCCTGCGTTACAGGGAGGATTGTTTTTGAGCAGGAAGGGACACCTTCCTGCACAAAAACAATCCTCTGAGGCATGTTCTTCTCTCTGCATGTGCTATTATGTAGAAGAAGAAAACAATGAGGAGCACTAAAATATACTTCTGATCGTCATACCTGTTGGGAAGGCATACCATTTTGACGCAATCCCAGGTCTACTAACCTTAGTAAATATGGAATTACATCAAAATTAATGGGTGGATGCAGGGAAGGCCCATGCTCCACCCATGGAACTCCTCCCGAACGCAGAGTAATGCAAGGCAGAGATTTGCGCTACCTTGGGCAACTCTGGATTTACTAACCACGGAGAGCTACACAAGGTGGCTTTGGGTGGCTTATAAGTCCCACTAAAGGGCTTGCATTTTTGGGGCTTCACTCGTGTCAACCTTCACCACTAAATTACTATTACAACAAAATCAACAGGCACTCATATATGCACAAGCACCCACACAAAAGAATATTAAATCTGGGCCTTGAACTCTTCTCCAAGGGTCCACAAGTCAGTCCAAGGCCCTCAATTGCACACTATTAGCGGTTCACTCATTGATACAAGTTATTATTTAAAGACCTTAGAAACAATAGATCTGATTCCGGAGGCCTGTGTACAGACAATGAATAATAAAGGAAAGCCCCGCACTTGTTTCGACAGTGAAAACATTTTTTTTTATAAACAAACTGCTGATTCCTCCAAGCAATAATTTAGCCCTGGGAAAAGGAAACGCAATTAATCTTCTAAAAATAGAAAACAAAATGCATGCATTTTTAAAACAAAGCCACTTAGAAAATCTAAATTATTAAAAGCATCCTTAACTAAACTGCAATTTCCTACTGCACAAAAGCTTTAGACAACAATTGTGAGAGGGAACATCAGTTTCCAGGCTGTGGAAGAAGAACAAGTCAATTGGCCAATTAGGGTAAAGATGGAGCAGGGCATTTGTTCCAGGTACTGGATTAGAAGGCACCTACCTTAGGGATTCTTTGTACCATGGACTTGGAAAAGACCATCTTTTGTGTGGTGCATCCCCAGATGTTTGCCTTGACCGTGAGTTTTGGCTATAGAACTCTGTGCAGTAGCATGCTACAAGGGTAAAACAAGTTACAGTTACAATAATAATGTTCAGACATATTGCATTGGTAGCTGCGGCCAAGACAAATGCAGCTGTTGGATAAGATATGTATACGGTTCAAGCATTGATTAAGATGGTGGGGGGGGACACAATGAAGGTAGTTTGTCTACTGGATAGAGTACTTTGGTATGGTTGTGTGTGATTAACCCAGGTGACTGTAAAATAGGAGGAGCTTGAGGTCCTTTTTGAAGGTGGCTATGCAGGTTGTTAGGCGAAGGGAGAGAGGTAAGGAGTTCCAGATTCTTGTGGCACTACCAGAGAATGACTGGGTCATGTACCATTCTTAACTGAAGGTGGGGAGTTCCAGGAGCTGGGATTGGGCATTTCTGGAACCCTGATTTGCGCCAGAGATTTTCAGTTTCATACCCACATAGTAGGGTGAAGAGGAGTGCGGTGCTCTGTGGGTAATGCAGGCTGACTGAATAACACAACCATTGTTGTTTGCTCTGTATGCATTCCAGGCCATCGTTTTTCATCCACTGTACAACTCCAGAGAAAGACCGAGCATGTGTAATCAGTCTGTGCCTTCTTCCTATGGTCTCGCTCTGCCCAAAATGCCAGAGCAGGTCCCTTCCAGATAGGAACACCAGTAACCCCAGACCGGTTTCGGTCTACGAAGGCCTTATCAGTGTGAAATGAAACTTGAGTCATTAGGCACAGTGACCATTCACCAAAAATGCATAGATTCGCAAACCCGCCTACCTCTCCCATCCCCCGCTTCATTTAGTGATTGGTTGTGGAAGATCACCAGACACCAAAGCTTTGACCAGCTCTACCATCGCAAGAAAAGTTAGGACAGCATCCAGCAGCAGACATTCTATCAGAAAGCCAGTCCTTTTTAGAGCAGTGTTTCCAAAACCAAGTACACTGTTTTTCCCTGTCCAGGGCCGCCGTACACAGCGTGATGATCCAGACAGGAGAAAAAGGTGTATGTCTCCCTCGCCCTAGTAGAAAAACCTCCAGTATGTCAGGGACAGTGATTTTAAATTCTTCTGCGAATACATCCCCACCACAGTGTTTGTCTTTGTAAAACGAATAAAATACTAGACTGTCCAGCATGCTGCAATGGGGAGGCTGATGAACTGATATTTTCTGGTTTTCCCAAAACTACTCTCACTTTGCTGACATAAAAGAGTCACCGCACCGGTGTCAGCTCTCTCCTGCCCTAGTTGCTTAATATGAAGCCATTATGTAGCATTAATAAAGTTTAGAGTGCAGAAAAGAGTCTGTTGTCAGTGTCCATTCAATCCTTGTATCCCCCTCCATTGGTGGGTGATTAAATACTTAAGCCTTCATGCCCATACAGCGGTGGTCAATGGATAAAAAGAGAAAGAGGCAAAAATCTGAAAACAATCTGAGAATGATTAAGTATGGATGAGCTATTTGAGCATGTCCTTAGGATTACTACATTATGGATGGTATATTTTAGCACAGCAAAGTGATGTGCGAACATCTGTGTAATCATTGAGGATTGCTGAGTGAAGTGGTGCACATTTAGGCCTGTACTAATGATGTTAAATAATTGGTACACTATGGGATACTGTGTTTTTCCAGAGGTATACTGCTAGAACAAAATGCTGCTTAACATGAATATTATAAAGGAGATTAAAGGGACCGCTGCCAACTATCAATGAAACCTTTAAAAGAACCTTTTCTTTTGCTGCATGCGGTTGCTTTTTGGAGAAAAAAAAACAAAATAGCTACAGAAATGGTGGTCTGTTGACCTTTGCAGGCCACTCTCCCTGTGATTGTGACTAGTCATACTGAATTGGAATTTCTGACCTAAATAATAAATATTAATTAGGTAGCTCAGACTGACATTCAGGTGCCGATTCTGATCCTGGAAAAACCGGGTACGAACCGTCGGTCGGAGCGTTTTCTCCATCCGACTCGTACCCGGGAAAAAAACATTACAAACATGGAAGTACGATTCGCACGGAAACACCATTTCCGTACGAGTCGTACAAAACACCGACTGACGAAAATATACATCCAAATGTGATCCGGGGAAAGCGCCGACGTGACGTCGGGACGCATTCAGGCAGCATTTCACGAACCAGGAAGTACGATCCGCACCGACGTCACCCCTCACGGATAAAATTCTCCGCCTGCCAAAAACTGCCGGGAAATCAGGACGACGCGCGCAAGAGCACCTGTACGCGACGGACAGCCATGGACCCGAACCTACGTGTCCTCCCAGCCCTCATAGCAGTCCACCTGCTCTACAGGAACCGACGCAGACGCCGCAGAAGGTCAGAACAACACCCAGGGGCAAAGTGGGGGGGCAGGGGCAGGACACAAAACCCCCACCCAAGTCACAATTCATACATGCCCTGGACATACCTGACCTTCAGGGCCTGGTCACTTCGAGGGGGTGGGGGCGTGTCCAGCAACGGAAGTGGATGTAAACGCGAACCGGCAACACAACAAGTCCGGTACGTACCGTACCCACGCCTTAAGAGCGTGGGTACGAGTCGTACCACGCCCACCCCTACGTCACCCCAATAATGGCGGTATGGCCCGTACCCATGTTCCAAAGGCCTGGGTACGGGCCGCACCCCCACCCGTGTATGTACGGCGCGTACCAACACCCCAACAGTGCATGTACGGACCGTACCCCCACCCGTGTATGCATGGAGCGTACCCAGACCGGCGTATGTTCGGAGCGTACCCCCACCCGTGTATGTACGGACCATACCCACACCCGCGTACGTATGGAGCGTACCCTCACCCCAACAGTGTATGTATGGACCGTACCCCCACCCGTGTATGCATGGAGCATACCCACACCCGCGTACGTATGGAGCGTACCCCCACCCCAACAGTGTATGTACGGACCGTACCCCCACCCGTGTATGCATGGAGCGTTCCCAGACCCGCGTATGTTCGGAGCGTACCCCCACCCGTGTATGTACGGACCGTACCCACACCCGCGTACGTATGGAGCGTACCCCCACCCCAACAGTGTATGTATGGAGCGTACCCCCACCCCAACAGTGTATGTACGGACCGTACCCCCACCCGTGTATGCATGGAGCGTACCCAGACCCGCGTATGTTCGGAGCGTACCCCCACCCGTGTATGTACGGACAGTACCCACACCCGCATACGTATGGAGCGTACCCCCACCCCAACAGTGCATGTACGGACCGTACCCCCACCCGTGTATGCATGGAGCGTACACACACCCGGGTACGTATGGAGCGTACCCCCACCCCAATAGTGTATGTACGGACCGTACCCACACCCGCGTACGTATGGAGCATACCAACACCCCAACAGTGTATGTATGGACTGTACCCCCACCCGTGTATGCATGGAGCATACCCAGACCCGCGTATGTTCGGAGCGTACCCCCACCCGTGTATGTACGGACCGTACCCACACCCGCGTACGTATGGAGCGTACCCCCGCCCCAACAGTGTATGTATGGAGTGTACCCCCACCCCAACAGTGTATGTACGGACCGTACCCCCACCCGTGTATGTATGGAGCGTACATGGCCTCCCAGCAGTGCCCAGACACAGGAGGGGTGTGTGCCTATCATTCCCAGCAGTGCCCAGATGCAGGAGGGGTGGGTGCAGAGTCCCCCCAGCAGTGCCCAGACACAGGAGGGGTGTGTGCCTATCATTCCCAGCAGTGCCCAGATGCAGGAGGGGTGTGTGCAGAGTCCTCCCAGCAGCGCCCAGACACAGGAGGGGTGTGTGCAGAGTCCTCCCAGCAGTGCCCAGACGCAGGAGGGGTGTGTGCAGAGTCCCCCAGCAGTGCCCAGACACAGGAGGGGTGTGTGCAGAGTCCTCCCAGCAGTGCCCAGACACAGGAGGGGTGTGTGCAGAGTCCTCCCAGCAGTGCCCAGATGCCAGAGGGGTGTGTGCAGAGTCCCCCCAGCAGTGCCCAGACGCAGGAGGGGTGTGTGCAGAGTCCTCCCAGCAGTGCCCAGAAACAGGAGGGGTGTGTGCAGAGTCCTCCCAGCAGTGCCCAGACACAGGAGGGGTGTGTGCCTATCATTCCCAGCAGTGCCCAGACGCAGGAGGGGTGTGTGCAGAGTCCCCCCAGCAGTGCCCAGACACAGGAGGGGTGTGTGCAGAGTCCCCCCAGCAGTGCCCAGACACAGGAGGGGTGTGTGCAGAGTCCCCCCAGCAGTGCCCAGACGCAGGAGGGGTGTGTGCAGAGTCCTCCCAGCAGTGCCCATTTGCAGGAGGGGTGTGTGCAGAGTCCCCCCAGCAGTGCCCAGACGCAGGAGGGGTGTGTGCAGAGTCCTCCCAGCAGTGCCCAGACACAGGAGGGGTGTGTGCAGAGTCCTCCCAGCAGTGCCCAGACACAGGAGGGGTGTGTGCCTATCATTCCCAGCAGTGCCCAGACGCAGGAGGGGTGTGTGCAGAGTCCCCCCAGCAGTGCCCAGACACAGGAGGGGTGTGTGCAGAGTCCCCCCAGGAGTGCCCAGACGCAGGAGGGGTGTGTGCAGAGTCCTCCCAGCAGTGCCCAGACACAGGAGGGGTGTGTGCCTATCATTCCCAGCAGTGCCCAGATGCAGGAGGGGTGGGTGCAGAGTCCCCCCAGCAGTGCCCAGACACAGGAGGGGTGTGTGCCTATAATTCCCAGCAGTGCCCAGATGCAGGAGGGGTGTGTGCAGAGTCCTCCCAGCAGCGCCCAGACACAGGAGGGGTGTGTGCAGAGTCCTCCCAGCAGTGCCCAGACGCAGGAGGGGTGTGTGCAGAGTCCCCCAGCAGTGCCCAGACACAGGAGAGGTGTGTGCAGAGTCCTCCCAGCAGTGCCCAGACACAGGAGGGGTGTGTGCAGAGTCCTCCCAGCAGTGCCCAGATGCCAGAGGGGTGTGTGCAGAGTCCCCCCAGCAGTGCCCAGACGCAGGAGGGGTGTGTGCAGAGTCCTCCCAGCAGTGCCCAGAAACAGGAGGGGTGTGTGCAGAGTCCTCCCAGCAGTGCCCAGACACAGGAGGGGTGTGTGCCTATCATTCCCAGCAGTGCCCAGACGCAGGAGGGGTGTGTGCAGAGTCCCCCCAGCAGTGCCCAGACACAGGAGGGGTGTGTGCAGAGTCCCCCCAGCAGTGCCCAGACACAGGAGGGGTGTGTGCAGAGTCCCCCCAGCAGTGCCCAGACGCAGGAGGGGTGTGTGCAGAGTCCTCCCAGCAGTGCCCATTTGCAGGAGGGGTGTGTGCAGAGTCCCCCCAGCAGTGCCCAGACGCAGGAGGGGTGTGTGCAGAGTCCTCCCAGCAGTGCCCAGACACAGGAGGGGTGTGTGCCTATCATTCCCAGCAGTGCCCAGACGCAGGAGGGGTGTGTGCAGAGTCCCCCCAGCAGTGCCCAGACACAGGAGGGGTGTGTGCAGAGTCCCCCCAGGAGTGCCCAGACGCAGGAGGGGTGTGTGCAGAGTCCTCCCAGCAGTGCCCAGACACAGGAGGGGTGTGTGCCTATCATTCCCAGCAGTGCCCAGATGCAGGAGGGGTGTGTGCAGAGTCCTCCCAACAGTGCCCAGACACAGGAGGGGTGTGTGCCTATCATTCCCAGCAGTGCCCAGACGCAGGAGGGGTGGGTGCAGAGTCCCCCCAGCAGTGCCCAGACACAGGAGGGGTGTGTGCAGAGTCCTCCCAGCAGTGCCCAGACACAGGAGGGGTGTGTGCCTATCATTCCCAGCAGTTCCCAGACGCAGGAGGGGTGTGTGCAGAGTCCCCCCAGCAGTGCCCAGACACAGGAGGGGTGTGTGCAGAGTCCCCCCACCAGTGCCCAGACACAGGAGGGCTGTGTGCAGAGTCCTCCCAGCAGTGCCCAGACGCAGGAGGGGTGTGTGCAGAGTCCTCCCAGCAGTGCCCAGACACAGGAGGGGTGAGTGCCTATCATTCCCAGCAGTGCCCAGACGCAGGAGGGGTGTGTGCAGAGTCCTCCCAGCAGTGCCCAGACACAGGAGGGGTGTGTGCCTATCATTCCCAGCAGTGCCCAGACGCAGGAGGGGTGTGTGCAGAGTCCTCTCAGCAGTGCCCAGACGCAGGAGGGGTGTGTGCAGAGTCCCCCCAGCAGTGCCCAGACACAGGAGGGGTGTGTGCAGAGTCCCCCCAGCAGTGCCCAGACACAGGAGGGGTGTGTGCAGAGTCCTCCCAGCAGTGCCCAGACACAGGAGGGGTGTGTGCCTATCATTCCCAGCAGTGCCCAGACACAGAAGGGGTGTGTGCAGAGTCCTCCCAGCAGTGCCCAGACACAGGAGGGGTGTGAGCAGAGGCCCCCAGCAGTGCCCATGGAAAGAAAAAGGGTGGAGTACCCACAGATCCAATTGCCACAATTGTCAGTCAGGTGCACAAAGACCCTGCAGAACATGTAACACATGTGTGCGAGGCTGGGAGTACACATATGCATACTGCCTAAAAGGGAACATGTCCACATGAAGTCATGTCAACAGACTACATACACAAGTACAGTGATCACCAAGGATGCCACGAATGATGCAGGTGGAGACATCGCTCTGCATGCATGGCCAAAGTTGAAGGGGTCCGTCACACACCCAGCTAATGTAGACACAGCTCAGCGCAACATATAGGAAACACCCTGCAGGAAAGATGTCAGGGTACACAGAGGAAGGAACACACCTTGGGACAATTTCACCATGCAGTAACTGCCTACATGAACAAAGAAACTTAGCTAACACCTTGTGATGGCACACAGATACCAGGGTCCCCCCTATGACCAGCACACTACTACATTTCCCACACACCCAACACATGATCACCACCCAAAATCATGGAGCAGCCCCACCAACAGCAATACCACAAAAGCAGTAGTGTTCTAAGTAAAAAAAAAAAAGGCTTTATTCAACATTAGCAAAAAATGTTTGTGTGGATAAAGTTCAATATTTACAAAGCCCATAGGGCAGTCCATTAATCACAGCTGGATGGGGGACACAGTGGGACGCGTGTCCCCTAGCTTGCCTGCACAGTTCAGACCACCCTGTCTTCCACAGGGGGGGGGGCATCATGTGGGGGGGAAGGACCAGGCACCGCAGGGACAGGAGGGGCAAGGGCAGGCGTTGTGGGTGCAGGGACGGAGGACTCCACCACAGGGGTTGGGGCAGCGCCAAAGGAGGTGGTGAGGATGGCGCTGCACACGTCAGCAAGGTCCCCCAGCGTATCCCCTGCACCCAAAGGAACCACAGGCCCCAAGGAGGGGGGGGGCGGAGGAATGGGTCGCAGCGCCACTGGGGGAGGGTGTGGACAGGGGGGGGCACTCAACTACCCTGACCGGGGATTCCTTTGCCCGCTTGCTGGGTGGTGTCACTGTTGGGCTCAGGGACAGAGCGGCCATGAAGGAATCTTTGCTGGATTCGTGGCCAGGAGAGCTGAGGGGAGTGGATTTGGAGGGAGTAGATTTGGCGGAATGTGGACTCCCACTCTGGCTGCATGACTTACGTTTGCCCCCCGACCCAGTGGGTGTGCCTACCTCACCCTGTGTGTGCGTGCCAGGAGGTGTGCGCTTGCCCTGCCCTGCTGGTGTGGTGCCTGTGTCTGGTGTTGTGCATGCATGCTGACGTCTGGGTGTACGTGGGACAGGCATGGGAGTGGGAAGTGTGGATGGGGCAGGGGTAGGGGGTGGGACGTAGCGCTGCAGGAGACCCACTGCTGCAGTCAGTGTCGAGTCTATGGACCTCAGCAAGTTGCGTTGGTCAGACTGCGCGGCTGAAATGCCCTCCAAGTATGCCTCCATCTGGTTGAGCACTTGGCTGTGGCCATGGAGGACATTAAGCGTCGCAGTCTGACCAACCCGCAACTGCCGCAGGATGTCCACAGACTCGGCATTGGTGGCAGCAGTGGAGACAGGGGCAGGGGGTGCGGTGCCTGGCAAGAAGGAGACACGTGCTGACCGAGCACGGCGGGAAGGGACACGAGCAAGTGGGAGGCCGGTGATCGGAATGGAGGGGGCGGGTAGTGATGGAGTGCTGGTGTCAGCTGTGGGTCCAGCCACCGCCCCCTCGGAGTGCTCAGCCTCGGACCCGTCTGCGTCATAGTCGGTGGTGGATTGACTGGACAGGTCCTCCGCTGCACTCCCGTCGGCCTCCGTGCCACTCGATGTGCCAGACAACTCTGCACTGCTGGCACTGGTGCTCGCTCCCTCCTCACGGTCCGTGCCAGTTTCTCCCTCGGTGTCCCCCGACAATGCTGTGAGCAAGGTGAAGAGACAGGAAATAATCAGACACCTGTATACATATGTCACATGAGTCAAATCCACATAGGTCACAGTGCATAGCCTGAAAAGGAACATGAGTAACATCTACAATACAAGGCACATATGTAGGCCCTGCAACACACAGTTGGTTGACCCACCATGCCACTGACCAACTATGGAGAGCATGACACAATAGCGAATAACATGATATGGATTTGGACAGAGGAGCCAGGCACTGGGGACAATCCAGCACAGCATCTGCAGCACACAGCGTTGGTGTAAAAAGGGATGCGCAGGAACCATGTCTATTAACTGTAGGCACATGCTGCAAAGGCAATACTTAAAAACATGCCCAACATTAATGGGTCACTGCACCTTGAGTGTATGTCCAGACAAACATCACACACTGGCCAGACCTAGCAAGGAGACTTCAGGTCTAGACATGTAGGCCTTGCCCGCACCAACCACCCCCTACATGAGACAATTTATTGAGACACAGGAAGCACTTACATCTCTTAGTCTGGAATAAAAACACATGGCCTGCAAGGATTGGACACCAAATACCCCTGGTGCGCCGGTACAAATACATCATCTACAAATGGCCATCATCAGATCATTTTACCAAGACACACAGGCACTGGCCCCCGTGAGTATGAACAAGGGACATTTGGTCAGCCTGTACAGTGGACACATGTAGCAGAGTTTACGTAGACACAAATGGTGCCAGGGTACAATGGCACAGAGCACAACCTATGCTGTAGACACAGAGATTGTCGACATTTTTGGATTACACACATGATACCTAGGAAAAGATGCCCCAGGGGACAGTAGTGGCCACACTACTCCATGGTCCTGAATGGTAATGACTGCAACACAAGCCACCATCCCTGCACTCTGCATTTCTCACACTCATGCACATCATGTCACAGGCCACAAAATAGGACATGCATGCTGTAAAGCAATACACTTTAGAGACACACTCCTATGTCTGGACTCAGCATCAGTGACAACTGACATGGACCCCACAAGTACTGAACTGGACAGGGCACAGGCAAGGTCCCAAAACCTGTTACACACCACCCCCACACATGAAGCTGCAAGCATTGGGCACATCGATAAACTGGCAGCCTAGGTAACCTTGTGCAAGTGTGACTACACACAGACCAGGGTACACATGCCAAGGAGGGGAAGGGTGGAAGGACAGCACCGCTACACTTTGGGGACCAGGAACTGCACTGCACATGTAAACCCTGGCAGTGTATCCATGCAACTGTGCACTTACAAATGCTGGTGACACACAACAAACACACATGTACCTACCCCCTTCCTGCTGCTGCTTTTCCCGTAAGCGCCTGTCCATGTCAGGGAAGACGACCGCCAGCACACGCTTGTGGATGGGGGTCAGACGGCGGCACCCATGGTTCTTTTGGCTCACAGGTGAGTCCCCCAGCAGGACCCGTGCGATCCTCCGCGTCCAGCACCGGATATCCTGCCAGCGTTTCCTCACCTGGGCTAGGCGCTGCTTCCGACCATCCGTCTGTCTCACGGCACTGACGGCGTCCTTCCAGATCTGCTCCTTGGCATAGGCGCCTACATGTGAGGATGAAAAAGTGAGACAACATCAATACACCTGCGACATGTCACAGAGACACACATTAGAACAATTTGGCTGGTTTTAACAGGGCATAGAATGCATCAAACTCATTACACCTGTGTCATAGGGACACTCTCCTCTGTGGAAGGCAAAAAGCACTAGGTGGCATTGTAGAGTACACAGGTGGCATGAGGGGTACGACACAATCAATCATCCAGGCTCACACTGTGCATCACAAGCGACACCAGGATTATGTGCAGCACCTCAAAGCAGTCACATGCCACAGGCCACTGAGGCGCCCTCAGCAGAGTACACAGACACACACAGCCACAGGACAATCACCTGCCATTGACAACTGCAGCTACACACCTCACTCTGCACATGTGCCACTAGACTGGGGGGTGTCACAGGTGTGGGGCTGGCCCATCACCGCAGACACACAGCACTGCTCCCTGCTCACATCAGATGGGCAGGGTATATCCATCCCTCATGCAGCTGGGGTGCTACACTCCACATATGCACTCACCCACATGACAGGGGACTTACACCCACACACACCAATGTCCAGGGGACAAACACATCATTTGGACACTCTCAGCACATGTACACTAAACAAACACACATCTGTGGGTACTGCCACCTGTCACACTGGGGGGACCACAGATTCACATAAGGACTGTAGTAATAACATTCCCAGGAGGATTAGACAGGCAGAATGTGTAATGCCACATGCAGTGATTGTCACAGTACACACAATGCAAGAGAGGAGAGCAGACATGCACCACAGCATGCTCTGGCTGGGAGACATTAGGCATTCCCCCACCCGGGACCCACCCTACAGTACATTGCATGTGTGTTACACCTGGACACAATGGCAGAAGTCACAGTCACAAAAAAGGGCACAGTCTTTGCTAGTGGACTCAGCACTCACCTAAACCCCTGGTCGACCTACAGCATGGGGTACTGTGGGAGGATCACATCCAGCAGGGCTTGGTTCTCCTCCTGGGTGAAAGGCCACTCCATTAATGCCCTTGCGGTGTGTCTTGCCAACATGGTGATTTCACATGTCTGTGCTCGTTTTCCAGGATCAGCACACGATGCGTACATCATGAGGCGTAGCAGGGTGCCTGAAATGATGCTGCAGCTGCGCAACGAACGAGCATGCATTGTTGGTGGGTATACTCTGCCAGTCCTGTATTTAACGTCATCTTCCTGTCTTACTGCTTCTCCTGACCCACTCTTGTCCATGATGTTTCCATGTAGGGGACGCTGGCTATCCCAATATGCCATGGCTGATCACGCCTCTCCGCAACCCCAGCACGGCTGCCGATCACCGCTACAACAACGCCCATGGGCAGACCCGGCGAGTGATAGAGAGGATGTTTGGCCTCCTGAAGAGCCGATTCCGTTGCCTCCACAAGACCGGTGGCGCACTCCCATATGCACCGGTGAAGGTCTGCAAGATATTCCTCGTGTGCTGCATGCTGCACAACATGGCAGTGGAGAAAGCTGTGCCACTCATCCTGGATCCAGATGAACAGGACCATCCACCCGTGGAGGATGAAGGGCTTGGGCACGAGGCAAGTGATGTGGAGGAGGAGGAGGCGGTGGAGGACATGCGGAGTCGGCTCATACGCGACTTCTTTGCTTAATGGTGAGTTCCAGTGTCTGAGTGTGCACGCATTGGGCTGTGTGTGGCATGTGTTGCAATGTGTGTGTCCATCTGCATGCCTTCCAAGTGAGTCTGAGGTGTGTTTGGATGTGTCACTCGAGTGATGGTGCAATAGAAGAATGTTTTTCCAGAGTCATCATTGTCACCTAGCATGTTGACAACCTAATACGTGTCGAGTACATGCACATGCATGCGGATGTACTTCTTTTGGCTGACTTCTGGTGTGTCTCCCATCCACAGGTACTTGCGCATGCTGTCTGCTGGTGGCATTGTTGTGCTCCTGCTATTCCTCTTGATCACAGCAACATGTGCTGAATCAGCGTTACATGCACGGACAAGTTTGAAAATCTCCTTCGGGTAAGGGATGCAGCACGGCTTTTTGGGAGTGGTATTTGTTTTGAATGTGTGTGCACTGCTCCTGTTCATGTTTGTTTACTTTGCATACATGTAGAATCACCATGGGGCACATGACCTGGAGCAGAATTCACCTGAATTGATGGTCAGACTTGGTGACAGTCATCTGAAATGGGATTGTGATGGAGCCATCAATGTGTGTGACACTGCCCTCGGAAACATACGGGTTGCACTGGGTTGACATGGTGTGTGAATTCCCCATTAGGGGCTCAATGGTATATAGCAGGCTTTCCGTGAGCAGCAGGGGGTGTTTAGCTGTCACCCGTCACTTGTGTGCCAGTGCCATGGATTTCCAGCATCTGTGGTGCTAAGGGGGGTGCCAGTGTTGGTCCCACGTCTTCATCCACATGACCTGTGTATGTGTAGACAGAGTTGCATTATCATTCCGACACACATGACTAATAAAGGTGTCCCTCTGCCTCCAAGGTGCCTCAACTCTGTCAATGGTGGTCTGTTGCCAATGTGCATGCGGCATGTCTGGCATTGTTCTCAGAGATGGTGCATATGAGTCTATGTGTAGAGTAGCAAGATGCAAGCTGTTTGTCAGGGATTAGATTCTGTATTGTGCATGATGTCCATGGCTGTGTAGGTTTTGTGGCCTGTCAGTCTCCACGACGGCCACTGTGCCGCATGTGAATCCATTGTGTGTGTGTGTCATGTTGAACCAGACATTCCTTCCTTGACATGCACCTTTTGCATGGTTCCTTCCTGAGATCCTTGTCTTTGTGTGCTACTTGTGGCATTGTTTCCTTGACATGGCGCATGCTGCTGCAGGCCCTGCTGCAAGGGCACCCAGTGTCCACGCAAACGAGCTGGTGTCCATCATGGATTGCTTGCTGACATGTGCTATGCTGATCAGCAGCATCTGTGCCTCATGCGGCAGCACACTCTGCATTATGCACAAGATCCCCAGTTCCATCCACCTCAAAGCAAGAGGGAGACCATCCCCCAGGTCAACTATGACATCCGTGTCTACTCCTACCCTGCACTCTACGGACATGTGCGTTAGAAATCCCATGATACTTGTCCACATCCAGGGTGCATCTGCACAGCTCTGCTACTACATCCGGCAACCAGGCCACATCAATGTCAAACAGAGATGGGGGGAGTGGATCACTGCCAGCTGCAGGATGACCTTCTCAATCCACGCACACCCTCAGGATGCAGCCCACACCCACAACACAACCTTGTGGCACTGTGATCCAACACCCAATTGTGCCATCTCCATGCATCCAACCTTGGCTGGCCCACCATTCGCCACATCCACCTGACTCAAGCATGCAGGACATGGTTCTGCCACGTGTCTACACATACCTGGGACTCCCACCCCAGGACACTCCACATGATCCCTGACCTCTGCGCATGACTGTTGCTCTTCTAAATAGGTCTGTGGGCACAGTTGTGCGGGCACCCCCTCAGCTGGTTGGGCCCATCACGGGTGAGTATGGTGCTCCATGTCTGTCTTGGATGGTACGTTGTGACCCATGTGTGTCCTGTGCCAGACTCAGACCCCAGGGTATGGTGGTTCGGAGTTAATTCAGAAATCAGGCATGGTTTGACTTTACAACACACACATGTAGTGAAATAATGCAAAATGAAGGCATCATCTTGTGATTGTGATGAATTTTATTAGTGCTGGGGTACGTGTTTGGGGGGGTGACAAGAGGTGCTTGGCGGGAGTGTAGAATCCAAAGTTCACAGGGGGCGTTGGTGTCCTTGCCATTGACAGTCATCAGAGTCTGTGCCACAGTCTTTGTCAACATTGGTTAGACAGTGACCAGCAAGGCCATGTGGCAGAGAATGTCCTTTGCTGCTGTGCTGCTGTTGGGCCATAGGGCCAGGTGCCAGGCCAGGTGACCTGGGAGATGGTGATGTTCCGCTGACTCTCACGGTCTTTTGCGTGGACGACCCACCTTCCTGCGGGGACCCTCAGACGCCTGGCTTGACGGTGCAAGGGACGCTCTGTCAGATGATTCCTCCTCCTCCTCCCTCCCTGGGGCTGGTGCTGCTCTACGCCTGCTGGCACAGGGAGGGTTTGCCAGGCTTTGGGCGATCTGACGGAGGGATTGGCTCATGTCCCTGTGCACCGCCAAGTGCTCTGTATGTCTTGCCTCCATCCTGGCATGATGCTCAACCTGCAGGGCCTTCATCTCATTGAGGGTCTCCACTACCTGGGCGATGCCTCTGGAGTCATGCCGGTATGCGTCCAGGATGGTTCTGACGTGTGCCATAGCCGGGTCCTGAGCCAACTGGGCAGGTTCGGGCCTCCGCCGTCCTCCACTCCCACCACCCCTGCCCACTTGCGCCCGGCCTGCCGTTGTGGGCACATCGAGTCTCCGGGACCCCTGAGGGATGGCATTTGCGGTGTCGCCTGCCTCTTCCTGGGTGCCCGAAGAATCTTGTCCCTCCTGGACAGACTGGCTGCGTTGTTGTGTGCGGGCTGGGCTCCTGGGTGTCTCCTGGGATGTGGCAGGAATGGGGGTGGTGGTTGGCACAGTTGTACCTGACGCAGGTGCTGCAGGTGGTTGGACACCAGAGGGGCCAGGTTGGTCTGGGTCATCCACGGAGTGGTGAGAGTCGTCGCTGGCGTTGGGGTCCTCTTCACGCAGAGCCTGGTCCTGTGAGTCTTCCCCCCCAGTGTTGGGGGGAGATCGACGACGTTGACCTTTGTGTGAGAGAGACAGTGTTAATTGTGTTACATGCGACATCCATGTTTCATTCTTTTTTGATTTGGCACAGTTCCTCTGGGTGGTTGGATTTGGCTAGCATTCCTCACACAGTGCACTTGTGCATGGGTATGTCCCTTGGCCACAGCTTTCGACACTTTACCTATGTGTGACACAATCTTAGTTGATGCATATTTTGGGAACGCAGTCAGCAGTGTAGTGAGCGGGCGTAGCAAGCCATGCAGAGCCGCCTTACGTGTTGCACTGTACGTGGCCAAATGGTGTTTTTTCCATGCTATTTGAGAATGCAGGTAGGTAACTTAACAATTTGTGACAGGGTTCTGACGAACACAGTGGGTAGGTATACTGGGTGTACGGTTCTGTTTGTGCCTGCAGCACGGATGTACTCGTGCACAGATTGACATATGGCCTAGTGTTTATCAAAGGTTGAAGGGGGGGTTAAGGCACTGCCAAACCTTGTCTACATGCACACAGTCCACCTGCTGACGAGCGGACATGGCCACACCACCCAAGGGTGATTTGGTCTCCCTCTGTCTCCCTTACTCCCTCCCTCTGTCAGCCTCCTCCCACTGTCCGTCTCCCTCTATCTCCCTTTCTCCCTCCCTCTATCAGCCTCCTCCCTCTGTCTGTCTCCCTTTCTCCCTTCCTCTATCAGCCTCCTCCCTCTGTCCGTCTCCCTTTCTCCCTCCCTCTATCAGCCTCCTCCCTTTGTCCGTCTCCCTTTACTCCCTCCCTCTGTCAGCCTCCTCCCTCTGTCCCTCTCCCTTTCTCCCTCCCTCTGTCAGCCTCCTCCCTCTGTCCGTCTCCCTTTCTCCCTCCCTCTGTCAGCCTCCTCCCTCCCTCTGTCTGTCTCCCTGTGTCCACCTCTGTCTCTGTCCCTCTCTCTGCCCCTCTCCCTCCCTCTGTGTGTCACCCTCTGTCACCTCAGCCCAGCTTCCTGGGCACACACAGTTTGCAGGTCTTGCAAAGGCCATTGGCTTGTTCATGTGGGTTTGTTTCTTCTCTGCGGGCACCCATTGGGCGGATTGTGTGAGTCTGCGCTGCTGCTGTGGCAGTGTGTGCTGACACTCTTTCAGTGTGCTGCGTCTTCATTGGCTGCTGTTATGTGCAAATTGTGCCTTCATACCCATGTCGTCCTGCAACGTGGCCACCATTAGCAGGCAAAACAGTACTGTGTGGGGACACACTGTTGGTATGGCTGTGCCCTAAGCCATATGGGCTGAGGGCATTGTTGTGTGCTTCAGAGTTGCTCTATGTTAGTTTTGAGGCCCACCCTCCCGGCATCGGGGACATCCTGTCTTGTGTTTGTGTTTTGTGTGGCCTGTGACTTGGCCTGGCCTTGCTTGGGGCATGGTGCATGGAGGCACTAGTGGCATGTGTGTGTTTTTGGAGTGTGGTTGTGTCCGGTGCTGGCTTTGTGGGGGTTGGGTGCATGATTGGTATTTGGGTTGTATATGGCGTTCCCCCCATGTGAGGTGAGTTGTTTGTGTACTCACCAGGCTCTCGGACTCCTTCTAGTCCGTCACATGCCAACGGCTCCAGCGTGGTCATCACCTTCTCCTCCCAGGGATGGTAGTGTACCGGTCTGCGGGATGGCCCTCCTCCAGTGATGTTGGCCTGGTTGTGCTCGTCCGTCATTTTGCGGCGGACCGTCCTTCGCAGATCGTACCACCTGGCTTGGCACTCATGCCTGGTCCTTCTGGTGGACCCAACAGCATTCACGGAATTGACTATCCTCTCCCACATGGCAGTTTTTTCTGATATTCTGGTCCGTCTGACCAATGTTCCAAAGAGCTGTGGCTCGACTCTGATGATTTTGTCGACAAGGGACTCCAGCTCGTCCTTTGTGAACTTTGGATTCTTGTTGGTGAGCATGGTGTGGGGTGTGGGTGTGGATGGTTGTGGGGGTGTGGGTGTGGATGGTTGTGGGGGTGGGGGTGTGGATGGGTGTGGGTGTGGATGGTTGTGGGTGTGCAGGTGTGTGTGTGTGAATGTGATGAGGGTGTGTTTGTGATGGTGGTTGTGTGATGGAGTGCAAGTGTAAGGTGTATTGATGGTTGAAGTATGGTGCAGTGCGTTGTCTCTGGGGTCTGGCAGCAGTGGATCTGTTGCAAAGGATCATGGTTTGTGTGTGTTGGGCCTTTTTATTGGTCCATTTGTGGGTGTGGCTGTGTTTGAACTTTGGGTGGGTGTGTTATAAGGAGTGGTAGTGGTTTGGGCCTCTGTTTATCTGTTTGTCAGTTGCAGGTCAGTGTATAGGATGTATTTGGCTTGTTGGATATGTTTTGTGGTGTTGTGTGCCTCGGATTGACTGTCCTTGTGTTTTTTTGGTTAGTTCTGGTTCAGTAGGAGTGTTTTTAGCCACTGTACGGTGCGTACATGGGCCATGTTGTTGTACAGTGCTGTCCTTTGCTATGGCTTAGTACGACTCGTACATGCCCGATGTTGGGTGAGTGTGCTGGTGTGTGGGCCTGGGGTAGGGTGCGTACGAACACGGGCAGGGTGTTGGTCCTCACCGTCCATCGGTGGTGGTGTTTTGCACGGTACATACAAGGGGGGCTGGGTGTAGGGTCCGTACATACACGGGTGGGGGTATGGTCCGTACATACACTGGTGGGGTGGGGGTACGGTCCGTACATACACTGGTGGGGTGGGGGTTCGGTCCGTACATACACGGGCGGGGTGGGGATACGGTCCGTACATACACTGGTGGGGTGGGGGTACGGTCCGTACATACACTGGTGGGGTGGGGGTTCGGTCCGTACATACACGGGTGGGGTGGGGATACGGTCCGTACATACACTGGTGGGGTGGGGGTACGGTCCGTACATACACTGGTGGGGTGGGGGTACGGTCCGTACATACACTGGTGGGGTGGGGGTACGGTCCGTACATACACTGGTGGGGTGGGGGTTCGGTCCGTACATACACGGGTGGGGTGTTGGTACGCTCCATTCATACACGGGTGGGGTTATGGTCTGTACATACACTGGTGGGGTGGGGGTACGGTCCGTACATACACGGGTGGGGTGTTGGTACGCTCCATTCATACACGGGTGGGGGTTTGGTCCGTACATACACGGGTGGGGTGGGGGTTCGGTCCGTACATACACGGGTGGGGTGTTGGTACGCTCCTTTCATACACGGGTGGGGGTTCGGTCCGTACAAACACGGGTGGGGTGTTGGTACGCTCCCTTCATACACGGGTGGGGGTACGGTCCGTACATACACTGGTGGGGTGGGGGTACGGTCCGTACATACACTGGTGGGGTGAGGGTACGGTCCGTACATACACTGGTGGGGTGGGGGTACGGTCCGTACATACACGGGTGGGGTGGGGGTACGGTCCGTACATACACGGGTGGGGGTACGGTCCGCAAATACACTGGTGGGGTGGGGGTACGGTCCGTACATACACTGGTGGGGTGGGGGTACGGTCCGTACATACACGGGTGGGGTGGGGGTACGGTCCGTACATACACGGGTGGGGGTATGGTCCGTACATACACTGGTGGGGTGGGAGTACGGTCCGTACATACACTGGTGGGGTGGGGGTACGGTCCGAACATACACGGGTGGGGTGTTGGTACACTCCATTCATACACGGGTGGGGGTACGGTCCGTAGATACACGGGTGGGGTGGAGGTTTGGTCCGTACATACACGGGTGGGGTGGGGGTTCGGTCCGTACATACACGGGTGGGGTGGGGATACGGTCCGTACATACACTGGTGGGGTGGGGGTACGGTCCGTACATACACTGGTGGGGTGGGGGTACGGTCCGTACATACACTGGTGGGGTGGGGGTACGGTCCGTACATACATGGGTGGGGTGGGGGTACGGTCCGTACATACACGGGTGGGGGTACGGTCCGTAGTGACACTGGTGGGGTGGGGGTACGGTCCGTACATACACGCAGTGGCGTCACTAGGGTTGGTGTCACCCGGTGCGGGTAACTCATGGTGTCACCCCCTCACGACTTACCGCATGGACCTCCTCCGCCCCGAGTCCGCCAGTGGACACAGTTGGCAAATAACGGGACAATACAGAATCCTTAGTAACGTTTGTAAATGTAGGTCCTATATTTACAAAATGTGCCTGTTAACAACAGTGTGATAATGATTTGTTAATCAGGTTGTACAGTGGGCTACCTGCTAGTCAACAGTTTATTGGAATTTATAATATCATAGGTATGGTACTTTTTACTGGTGTGGTGTTCCCACTATCCATCAACACGATATATCAGTGGTCGAAGTGGGGAAAAATAGTAGGGGAACTGTGGGCGGAGAATCAAAGGGCGGGAATAACCCAAGGATTGGATCAGTGGGCAGAGCCAGAGGCGTGGCCAGAATGCGCAAACATCCCAATTTTTTGTATTTGTTTGGTTTTACTGCCCAGTTTTATCAACCAATGGATACACATGATTATTTAAGGTTATAATGAGTTATTGACAGTAAAATGTGTTCACAAAGTGGGATATGCTTCTAATCACAGAATGTCCCCAAATACAATAAAATGTGGAAGCACAAGCCATTTGTCTCCGAGCCATGGAGTTTCTGTCATCAGCACTTCTCCCTTTACCAAAACAGCAGTTCAAACATGAATGGCTAAAAATCCTAGTTTGCAAATGTTTTCTAAATAATAATGGCTCTGCCATATTTGCCTCATAATGCAAGATCTGCAGCATGATCTCACCATTTAAACTAATACATTGTTTGTTGCTCCAACGTATCAAAAGTTAATAAAAAATTTGACTTGTGTTGCTGCGGAGTAGATGACAGTTAATAGCTCACTGTTCTATGTTAGGATTTTAACTTATAAACTGCAAGTAACAAAAGGATCTCTCTGACAAAAGCAGTAGCCCACTGGCCTATTTACATTATGTGCAATTTGTGATCTGCATGGTACATGTTCTTTGCAGCAGGTACATTAACCCTTTGAGCTACCTTTCCATGAGTCAAATCTTCCATTAGACAAAATACCGATCTCTCTCTAGGAAGAACATTAATCACCAGAGTCATCATGACATTTTTATTGTTTCCGAAAATTACTGGAGGCCAGGAGGGAGGCAGCAAGCGCTTTTAAATCCATAATATACTTGCAAAAATGATGCCTCCACCGAAAGTGAGCACCTGGTGCGGTCACACCGGTTGCACCGCCCTAAAGCTGGCCCTTCTCAAGGGTCCTGTGATCTCAGTGACAGGGTCACTGTTCTAGGGTGTACTGCTTCATAGGCCTGCCGCAAAACTGGAGGTGAACTTCAGTATGAATAGTGGTGGACAAGCCTTGAAGGTTAACCTACACTTGTCATGCTAGGGTCCACCTGCTGGTGCTACGACACCGGGGCTTCTAATGTCTTGCGAAGCCTTCTAAGGTCTAGCATGAGATAGTGCTCTCTCAGGAGAGTGGTCTGGCGGACTGGTTATTAAGGCTGAACCTGGTTCCCCAGTTCCAAATTCAGCAGCTCTGGCTATAGTGCCACATCCTCTCCCCCACTGAACACCATACTGCCCCACTGAGAAAAACTCAGACTGCCTTCAACTACAACCCAATTGTTGCCAGCTATAAACACCTGGATGCGGCTCAATTTAAATTACGCACTGGGCAAGAGCAATATGTGGCCTACAAAAAAAAGTGACAGCATCCTGGAAAAAGCAAACAATCATAGGGAATGCAACATTTTGCAAACCATGTGAAATGTAAGCACAAACAACATGGTTACCTTAACGCTTTTACACTCACTGTTCAGAAATCAGTGAGTGCTTTTGCCTGAAAAGTTAAGGACATGACAACAGGGCCCTGAATGGACCCATTTCAATGGCCATTGCTTATATCCTTACAAAACGTAAGCAGTATGGTAAAAAAAGACAACATCCCTAGATGCAGAGCAGCAGTACAAATTTTGTTTTTCAATCCTCACATTGCAGTACCTCCAGGATTGGTGCACTAGCTCCAAGCCCAGGGAAAACAAAGCCCAGACAACAAAAATAGCGCTTCACTGGCAAACTCTGTAAAAGTGGCGCTAATGTGTTTGGGTGTGAATAAAAATCAATCTGGACAGTTTGCTACCACTCTGTCTTACTTTATTTAGTTATTTACTTTTCATATTTTTAAACTTTTATTCCTGATGCTGCATTTTGGAATTAAATGTCAGAAAAATACGACATTGATTTCCAGCAAAAGTGATTTTCTTTTTTGGATCCATTTCACAGGGAAGCAAATAAAAGAAAGGAGAGGAGACAGTGTGCACTGCGCACAGGCACATCCTCTTCCTAAAAGGTTAGGTTGCTCTGCGCACACGGGCCCCAGGGTCGGCTTTAGCGCTGGTGGCGCCCTGTGCGACAATGTTTGTTGGCGCCCCCCCAATGACCACCTCCACCACGGATTCTCTCACTAGCACCCTTTAACAGTGACCACCTTTAACAGTGACCAAGTCACAATAACCACACTCTCTCAGATGCATTGAATTAGTTATATAGCGCCACTCATACCAGTGTAGGGTGTCCGAGCACTTTGCATCACACACACATTACACAGAGACAATCAATCATAGGTGTGTAAATCCGTGTATAGGAAATGATACATAAACCAAAGGACTGAAAGTGTAGGAGTCACATGTCATCCATACTGGTAGGCAGTATAGTGCTTGGTGTGGAGAAGCACAAACGCAGAGTCGAAAAAGAAACAGCATAGTTGGGAGTTTTCTTTAATAATAAGAATCTATTTCTAGCCAAATTAACCCTTTTTGCAACATTAATCAATGTTCTAATAATGTATATTTTGAGGTGTGTATGCAGTTCTATGATTAAAGTTAATAGTTCACTATTCTATATTAGGAGTTATAAATTGCAAGTAACAAAAGGATGTCTCTTTTGAAAGCAGTAACCTGCTGATCTGCACTCTGTAATCTACTTGGCACACGTTCTTTGCAGCAGGCATATTAACCCTCTGCACTAACTTCACCTAAGTCAAAACCTCAACTTTACAAAACACTGATCTCTCTCCGGGAAGATAATTAATCACACCAGTTATCTTGACATTTATGTGAGGCCTGGTAATTGCCGGCGGAAAGAAACGCTGCAGCAGGTGCTTCAAAAGCTTAATAAACTTTCAAACACGGCGCCCCCAGGAAGCCAGCACCCGGTCGCACCGCCCTAAAGCCGGCCCCTGACGGGCCCTGTTGGTGTCACCCCACTTGAGGGTGTCACCCGGTGCGGTCCGCACCCCCCGCACCCCCATAGTGACGCCGCTGCATACACGGGTGGGGTGGGGGTTCGGCACGTACATCCGCGGCCGGGGGGCATTTTGCGCGTACATTCGGGGTCTGTGGTGGGGTGTTCGGCGCGTATTTGGACACGTGTCTCCATGCTTGCTGTGGGAGTTCGGTCCGTACGGTGTTTTTTGCATACAGTTGTGAAATCGAAAGGACGGGAGTGATCGTACTAGCGCGGTCGGACTTCATTTTTCCGATTCGTACGGTAAATCGTCCGGGGATGTGTCGGACACAATTTCCGACCCGAGGACGTGTGGGGAAATGTTCCGGATGTGATTCGTATGGAGTCTTTCCCATGCGAATCGTACTTGGCAGTTTGTACGCTACTTGTACGATTCGTACGGTAAAAAAATCCAGATTCAATTCGGCCGGGGGAAGTTTTTCCAGGATCTGAATCGGCACCTCAGTCTGAGTTCTTATTTTACAGATCAACCTATTAGTACATGGGTCGGTCAGCAAATTCACAGGCTTATATACAGGAAGCTGACGCATCTGTATAGATGCGTCAGTTTCCCTGCACCTGTGCGTGAAACCCTTACGCCACCATGGATGCGCCGTATTTACAATACGGAGCACCATGGCGCAAGGATTGACAGTTGCGTCAGAAATTTTGACGCATCTGTCGCATCTGTCGATGCAAAAGTTCCTCATTGCTGGAGTCGTGTCGCAAGCACGCCTCAGCTCCAGTAATGCATGGGAAGGCCTTTTCCTAATACACTGTGTCACTCCTTAAGCCTGCTCCAAGAAGGCAAAGGGTTTTGACGCAGTGGCGTCCTAGAAGTGGCAGAGTGAAATCCTGTAGATTTCACTGCATCACTTCTACGAGGATTTCCCGCTTGGGAACGCCCACCCTGCATACATTATACCTGATACAGGTATGGTGTGGCACAGGGCTTTACAAGGTGACGCATCTCCCTAGATGCGTCATGTTGTAAATGGGCCGCAACGTGGAGCATTGTTTACGCCACCGCTGTGTCACAAATAGTGATGCAACGGCGGTGCAAAAGTGTCGCAAGGGGCTTGTAAATCTGCCCCTCAGTTTCTGGTCTCAAAAGACTGGCCACAAATTGCACCTGCTTTGTGGAATCACAACTTTAGCACATCTTGCTTATGGTCACTTTGACAAGCAAACACATTAAAAGGCAGTGAACAGATTTGAGCCCTGAGAGACCCAAACCAACCTATCAAGGCATTTCAGCTCAAATTTCTTTTCATTTTGTGAATTCCAGTTTTTCTTCACTCATACAAAAGTTACAATTCATCAGGTACGATGGCCTCCCTAGGAGATTGGGTAGGTATAGATACTGTGGGGCAGATTTACCAGTTTTTCACACAGCGCAGCAGCCACAAATGCTGTGCTGCATGAAAAGGAGAGAGCAGGAGAGCGCCAAATTTATTGAAATATGGAATTCTCCTTACCCTTCCCAAGTGCCAGCGCTGAAATCAGCTGCCGTGCCCCACAGAAACCCCTTTGAGCCATGGTACAAGTGTGTCTCCATGAGGTGCACAGACAGAATATCGAGTTTTAAATGTCGACACACACAAATATCGAGTTGGAAATATTGTGGTACAGAAATATCGACAGCAAGGATATTGTGGTCAAGAATATTGACTTGCCGGTAAGAAATATCGTTTATGGAAATATAGCTGTTTAAAATATCGATGTTTAAATTAGTGTTATGTATTTTAGTATGTATTTTAAAAGTATGTGATCTACTTTTTTGTATAAGAATTGCTTTTGTTTTTTAATATATTTGGTCAATTTTTAGTAATCATTAATTTCTCTTAATTACATTTTGAATTTTTTAGTTCTGTAGCAGGTTCTGGGTTTACAGGGAAATAGGGGGGGAAGTAATTTAAATATAATAAGTGTATTAATATTTCGTATTTATTAATATTTATTTATTTTATATTTTATAGTGTTAACTGTGGGAATTAATTTATTATTAATTATTTATTCATTGGTTGTTATTTATCATTAATTAATTAATTGGCAATTATGTTAATTGTGTCATTTTTTTAGGAGCGGGTTGTGGGTTTATAGAGGAATAGAGTGGGAAGTAATTTAATTATAATAAATGTATTTTTTTTATACTGTTAATTGTGGGAATTGATTTATTATTAATTATTTATTAATTGGTTGATAATTATTATTAATTAATTGGTAATTAATTATTTTAATTGTGTCATTTGTTTAGGCGCGGGTGGTGGGGTTTATAGGGGACTAGAGTGGGAAGTAATGTATTTATAATTAATTCATAATTGTATGTTAATTAATTCTAATTAATTAATTAAAATCTAAATATGGCAATTTTGTAATTAATTTTAGATGTAAGTTGTGGGGTTTATAATGGTAAAGGTTTGGACGTATATTCTTTTAAATTAATTAATAGGTTGTTGTTAATTGATATTCATTTATTAATGTCAAATTAGTTATAGAAATTGTGTAATGATTTTTAGGTGTGGGTTGTGGTGTTTATTGAGGTAGAGGGTGGAAAGTAATCTACGTTTAATTAATTAATAATTAGTTGATTATTAATATTAATTCATAAATTGATAAATATTTATGGTAATTGTTTATTTTTATTTTGGGTGTGAGTTTTGGTTTTATAGAGGTAACGTTTGGGGAGTACATTAATTTGTATCTGTTTTAATTTGTTTTTTAATTAATAATATTTCTTTAACTGATAATTTATTATGTTAATTATGGAGGTACGTTAAAAAAATGATGGGTGTTGTGAATTGTGTAGTTTTATAGGGTAGGAAATAAAAAAGATTACATTTATGTAATAATTAGTGTTTTTGTTTATAAATATTTCTATTAAAAAATAGCTTTTTGATTGTAAATTATTTTTGCATTTTTTTAAATAATCTTTTTAGGTATTTGTTAGATCTTTTTTAACATTATAATCTGTTTCTATCTTTTGAAATATTTAATCTTTTTGATATGTTTTATTTTTTTGTTTTTTAAAATCTTGTATGTTGAAGTTGATATTTTGTTTGTTTTTAATTTTGTACTGACTCCAGTGGAAATATACATTTTTACCCCTCTGCTATCCAACACTTTCCCTATTGTTGCACTCACTGGTGTGGGAATAGTAATTTTACCCTTCCTCTATCCAACAATTTCCCTACTGTTGCAATCACTGGAGTGGGAATAGTGAGTTTTACCCCTCCGCTATCCAACACTTTCCCAACTGTTGCACTCACTGGAGTGGGAAGAGTGATTTTTACTCCTCCGCTATCCAACACTTTCCCTACTGTTGCACTCACTGGAGTCGGAATAGTAATTTTTACCCCTCCGCTATCCAACACTTTCCCTACTGTTGCACTCACTGGAGTGGAAATAGTAATTTCTACCCCTCTGCTATCCAACACTTTCCCTACTGTTGCACTCACTGGAGTGGGAATAGTAATTTTTACCCCTTCCCTATCCAACACTTTCCCTACTGTTGCACTCACTGGAGTGGGAATAGTAATTTTTACCCCTCCGCTATCCAACACTTTCCCTACTGTTGCCCTAACTGGAGTGGGAATAATAATTTTTACCCCTCCATTATCCAAAACTTTCCCTACTGTTGCACTCACTGAAGTGGGATTAGTCATTTTTACTAGTCCGCTATCCAAGATCTTTCCTACTGTTGCACTAACTGGAGTAGCAATAGTAATTTTTACTCCTTCGCTATCCAACACTTTCCCTACTGTTGCACTCCATGGAGTGCAAAATGTAAGTTTCAAGACTATTAAATATTTTAATGTTTTAAGTTATAATATAAACAAATGTATTAGATTTTATAAGTGTATGTATATATATATATATATATATATATATATATATATCCAAAATACTTCTGCTCCTTCTGGACAGCCAGCCCCATGGAAAGTGGCGAACACGCCGGCGAAGCAACCGGCAAATTATCTCCAAAATTACCAAAGTTCAGTGCGCTCTCAGGCAAGTAAATAGCACGACCAACGGGTAGAGGTGATCAGGTTTATTTCATGACGCGTTTCGACTGCGTCCGCAGCCTTGCTCACATGAAGATCGTGCATCATAGGGCAGATTGCGATTAAGTATCGAGGGCATTCAAAAGTAGTCACAATAGAAACAGGACTGAAAATGGCCGCCATCTTAAACAGGTCAACAGATGTAAATAAAAAAACAAATGACACAATTCCAAATAAACATGACCTGTGAAACAGAAATATGCAGGCTCTGAAGCGACATGATTAATTTGTACTGTGCGTACAGAAAACCGTTTCTGAGTTTACAAGGTTGAAATCCTCACGAATGTACCAGGCAATTGTCAATAAAGTTTATATAAAAAAAAAAATGCCGCTGGAAATCAATCCTGTGCAAAAAGACATAATTGTCATGGCCTTCTACATGATGTGCTTTTATGTGCAGTAAGCATTACTGAACCAAAGTGAGACCTCTTTGTATTAGTGTAAATCACAGTTAATCGTACGGCCCCAGGCAATTGTCAAAAAAGTTATATACAAGAAGTAAATGCCACTGGAAATCATTCCTGTGCAAAAGGACATAATTGTTAAAGCCTTCGACATGAGGTGATGCTATGTACAATAAACATAACTGAACCAAAATGAAACCACATTGTATCAGTGTACAACACAATCTATCGTATGGCCCCATATGTGTCACATATGGCGTAAGGATTACTCAAGTTCCCTCCCAGGGTGCACGTAAGCTGGATTATAGAGATAGACAGGGCCAGAGTGTTAACCGGACGTAACGTTCCAACGTATACGGGCATAGTGCTCTAACCAATGTGACCTCCCAGAGTTCCCAAACCCCAAGTGTGCACAGAGCATGTACATTGCCAGCAGTACATAACTAGTAGTAACAGGTCTCGGCATAGTGCCTGTAAACATACAAAAGTACTGAGAAACAGAACTCCGGAAATACTCGAGAGTATGTAAGAAAACTTAAGCTTAAAAAATGGCATATATTACGCCGCCAACGATCTAGTACTGACACCAACACAGAGACACAGGGAGCTACTAATGATAACCTGGAAATAGGGGATTTAGATACCCTGACTACATTATTTGAGTTGCATAACGTCACTGACTCTGAAATGCCAATCAGGGATGATAGAGAATTGACTCAGCTACCACCACAGGTTTCAGACCCCCCTCCACATTCCTACCTACCCTACCACATGACGGCATTGACACCTTTCATGACAACGTAACTAAGGCCCTCATTGAGCTTAGAAATAAAACACACTATAAACATAAATTGAATAACAACTTGACTTTTAATCAAAGACAGATTTTACAATCACTGGCCGGAGACAAGGATATAATCATACGCCCCGCAGATAAAGGCGGGAATGTGGTCATACAAGATAAAGAGCAATACATTACTGAGGCCAATTGGGTGACACCGATTCTTACATGCAGATAACTAGAGAAGTCTATAATGACAGTGTCATCACCATATGGGACAAACTGACGACCTGGAGGGATAAAGGGATTCTTGAGTAGGAAGAGTACTGTTACCTCAAAAGAGATTTTCCCAAGATACCGGTATTGTACCTCCTACCTAAAGTCCACAAAAACTCAGAAACTCCACCGGGACGTCCCATAGTGTCTTCCATAGGAAGCGTAGCAGAACACATCTCAAAATATGTGGACCATTTTTTGAGAGAACATGTAATCAATCTTCCTAGTTACGTCAGGGACACTAAGGACTTTCTTAGTAAACTGGAAAACATCAAATGGGAAACAGGCCTGCTTCTCATTACCCTTGATGTGCACTCATTGTACACTATAATCGACCACCAGCAGGGACTCACCGCATGTAATCATTTTCTTAAATCCAGACAGATAAGATACTGGGAACACAACTGCATGATTATCGAGATGATACAATTCTGTCTCACGAACAACATCTTTATTTTCAATGGTACCATTTACAAACAACTCATTGGTACCGCGATGGGTTCGTGTCTAGCCCCCAGCTTTGCGAACCTGTTCATGGGTCTTTGGGAGGAAGAGATATTCTCTAAGAAAATTACCTTTCAAAGAACTCAACAAGGTAGAACTTTGGCTTAGGTATATCGACGACCTTTTCATTATATGGAAAGGGAGTCACTCAGAG
This sequence comes from Triturus cristatus, assembly GCF_964204655.1. Classification (NCBI taxonomy): domain Eukaryota; kingdom Metazoa; phylum Chordata; class Amphibia; order Caudata; family Salamandridae; genus Triturus; species Triturus cristatus. Next base: position 287,307,483 of record NC_140592.1, on the reverse strand, counting down.
GCTCAGGCATTCATTGAAGAGCTGAATCACAATGATCGTAATATACAACTCACAGGTAACATCAGTGCTGAGATGGTCGAATACCTAGATGTCAAAGTTGAGGTCAAGGACAACACACTACAGACCTCCCTTTTCCGTAAAAGCACTGCAGGCAACAGTTTCTTACATGCCCTCAGCAGTCATCCAGACACCCTCAAATGGAGTATTCCTTTTGGCGAACTGCTGAGGGCAAAAAGGAACTGCAGCAGCACGATAGCTTTCAATATAGAAAGCACAGAGATGATCGAAAGATTCAAACTCCGGGGTTACCCCACTTGGGTACTCAAGAAAGCTATCAGCAGAGTAGAACGGGTGGATAGACAAGAAACACTTAGAGAAGACACAACCAGAGTGGAAGATACCAGTGAAATAGAGACCAGAGTGATTCTCACCTACAATGCCGAATCAGATAACATTAAACGCATTCTGTCCAAGAATTGGAATACCCTTAAAAATGACAACAGTATAGGTCACACCTTTAAGAATAGACCGAACATCACCTATAGGCGAGGTAGGAATCTGAGGGACATATTGGTACACAATGACATCACCTCAACACCGGAAAGGGGGATTCAGAATCTCTATGGATTTTTTCCTTGCGGTCACTGTAAGGCCTGTTCGGCCAGTATCCTCCGCAAAGAATACCAACAAGGACTTAACCGCAGAGAGATAACCCAATTCCTTACATGTAGCACTACTTTTGTTATATATGTAATCGAATGTCCTTGTAACCTATATTATATAGGTAGTACCACCCTCATGGCTAAGAAAAGGATACTAGAACACAAGCGGGCTATTAACAACAAAGACCCCAAATATCCTGTAGCGCGCCATTTTCAGGAGAGACATTATTCAGATTCTTCTCTTCTGAAGTATTTCATTCTGGAACAAGTACTCATTGATCACAGAGGTGGTAATAGAACATTAAAACTCAGACAGAGAGAGTCCAGATACATTATTGATCTACAAACCAAAGCCCCATGGGGTATGAATCAGGACGAAGAATTGTCGATTCATTTGAAAAAAGATTAAGTGATTATTTTTGCTATGTCTGTGAGGACGTTTCAGTTCATAGTGGACCCACTTACCATGGTCTATCTAGCTCTGATACGTGCAGTTTTAATATCTCTATAATATAATGTGATTTTCCTTCCATGTTTTTATTCTCTCTTCTATTTTCTGCTGTTTTGCTTAACATCTAGAATAATTTTCATGTCTACTTTTAACCTGATGCATTGAGCATTCTGTAATTTCGCTTTGTTCTAATCCTTGCATATTATGATTTTTTACAGGAGAGAAGGAAGGTACCTAATCACTTCACTGGTTACCTAACCTTTTCTTCAATGTCACTTTATCACCATTACGTCACTACTGGGCACTGCATTGCGACTGAAGACTCCAAAGATGGGCATGATTCTACTACAGGATAAGTGGTTTTGGGCTTGATATTGTACTTATGTCTACACAGACCCCACATCCCCTCTTAGTGCACCTTTTTTTGTTACTTCCATACTCAGATCTGAAGCATCATTTCTAGCCCCGGGTCGAGACTGATCTCTTTAGAGGCATATTACCCTCATGAGCACTATGCTTTGATATATACTCTTGAGTATTTCCGGAGTTCTGTTTCTCAGTACTTTTGTATGTTTACAGGCACTATGCCGAGACCTGTTACTACTAGTTATGTACTGCTGGCAATTTACATGCTCTGTGCACACTTGGGGTTTGGGAACTCTGGGAGGTCACATTGGTTAGAGCACTATGCCCGTATACGTTGGAACGTTACGTCCGGTTAACACTCTGGCCCTGTCTATCTCTATAATCCAGCTTACGTACACCCTGGGAGGGAACTTGAGTAATCCTTGCGCCATATGTGACACATATGGGGCCATACGATAGATTGTGTTGTACACTGATACAATGTGGTTTCATTTTGGTTCAGTTATGTTTATTGTACATAGCATCACCTCATGTCGAAGGCTTTAACAATTATGTCCTTTTGCACAGGAATGATTTCCAGTGGCATTTACTTCTTGTATATAACTTTTTTGACAATTGCCTGGGGCCATACGATTAACTGTGATTTACACTAATACAAAGAGGTCTCACTTTGGTTCAGTAATGCTTACTGCACATAAAAGCACATCATGTAGAAGGCCATGTCAATTATGTCTTTTTGCACAGAATTGATTTCCAGCGGCATTTATTTTTTGTATATAAACTTTATTGACAATTGCCTGGTACATTCGTGAGGATTTCAACCTTGTAAACTCAGAAACGGTTTTCTGTACGCACAGTACAAATTAATCATGTCGCTTCAGAGCCTGCATATTTCTGTTTCACAGGTCATGTTTATTTGGAATTGTGTCATTTGTTTTATATTTACATCTGTTGACCTGTTTAAGATGGCGGCCATTTTCAGTCCTGTTTCTATTGTGACTACTTTTGAATGCCCTCGATACTTAATCGCAATCTGCCCTATGATGCACGATCTTCATGTGAGCAAGGCTGCGGACGCAGTCGAAACGCGTCATGAAATAAACCTGATCACCTCTACCCGTTGGTCGTGCTATTTACTTGCCTGAGAGCGCACTGAACTTTGGTAATTTTGGAGATATATATATATATATATATATATATGTCCCAAGCTGCTATATTTAGCGGTTTGCCAATCCCACGATGTTGGTGCCGGTTCCGCGGCTACAGCAACCGCAACACTTCAATAACAGCTTCAAACACCCTTCCTCCGAAGGTAATAAAGCAGGAGAACGGCACGCCAGGAGAATGCACAATAATTTATTGTACACAAAAAGCAAGACGACGTGTTTCGGCGTTAAGCCTTTTTCGAGTAAGTGCTAATTGGCAAATTCCCTTAGAAATAGATACCAGTGTTTACAAAACATGAAAAACATAGAAAACATACTACAATAATAAACGGAGCTTTGTTGTTGCAGTCGCCAAATCGATTGTATGTGTTTGGCGCGTATGCGGGCACATGTTTGGACGTCTCCATGGTTGCTATGTGAGTTCGCTCCGTACGGTGTTTTTTCCATACGGTTGTGCATTCGGACGGAGGGGACGGATCGTACTTGCGCGCTCGGACTTCAGTTTCCCGATTCGTACGTAAAACTGTCCGGGGACGTGTCGGACACTTTTTCCGACCCAAGGACGTGTCGGGGAATTTTCCCAATGCGATTCGTATGGATTTTTTAACATACAAATCGTACTTGCCAGTTTGTACGGGTCTTGTACGATTTGTACGTAAAAAAATCCGGATACGATTCGTACGGGGGAATATTTTTAACGGATCGGAATCGGCACCAAAGTGATTGTCCGCATTAATCATTGGTAAAATACCATATATTCTATTGATCGCAATAACGGATATTACTGTATCAGCACTAATGTTAATTCCATAAATTTCAATTGAACCGCAGTAGTTAACAAATCCTTTAAGCTAAAAGCACCACAGACGGCAATAATTGCTATTAAGACAGTTACTGAATTATGGGTAATGTACCCTTAATCGTCTTAATTATAATTGCTCAAACTTCTATAAAAACAATACAATGGGTAATGTACCCTGTATACTACGAGCACTGTGGGCAGCAATACCCATATCTTCTCGCCGTCCACAGTATTACCTTGCATTCTTCTTATCTACATACTGGTCAAATTTCACATCATAGGGGATTGCCACTAAAAAGTTACCGTGCCTAAAGTGTGATATGTGTGATGTCTTAAACTGTAAAAGTGCTAATGGTGCTAATAAATGGAACTTAACAGGCTACCTAATTGGCATTAAAAAATGACAATTCCCTATACTGGATACACAAAAGAAATGTTGTAATCATGTACATTTCCATAACTTAATCTACATGGAAAACAGGGAAATATAGCCTGTACTGATCCAAATTAAAAACAGTGATACAGTGCAATTAATATTAATGTGGGAAACGAGATAAAGCTGCTGATTCATACTCAACCTATGTGAGTAGCCAATTCTTCCCCGCTGTTAAGGCCAATTCAGGTCTTTGTATTTAAATCAATGATGTATCTGGATTCCTTTATTCTAAGATTGCGCTCCCGATCTCCACCTCGAACATGGGGTAGGATTCGGTCAATACCAAAAAAGCGCAGTAATTTGTTATCGCTATTATGTTTTTGTAGGAAGTGTCGGGCTACTGGATAAATTCCATCCCGATTGGTTATTGCTCGTAGGTGTTGAAAAATGCGTGTCTTCAATGGTAGCTTTGTACTGCCTATGTAGTAATGACCACACGGGCATTCCAAAGCATAAATGGTGTTATTGCTATTGCAATTAATGATTTTCGTAATTTTCTTGGTTAGTCCAGTTGATAATGGGCGAGACGATAAATTGATAATGGAATTCACACCATCATTTTTCTCAGGGTCATTTGCAATATACTGTGTTCTTCCTCCCCTTCGCCTCACTCGTCTGTAGCTTTTCTTATTCCTCTTCCTTTTCCTCTTTTGGGACCTTTGCCTCTTGTTTCTCTGCCTCTTCCTGTTTGCTTGTCCGGTTGGACTTGATCTTTCTTTTGTTTGAGGATTTGAAATTAGTGAAGGAAGGTTAGCGGACGTAGGCCTAAAGGGGCGACTGTATTGAGTGCGTCTGAGTCTGAGTCAGAACTTAGATCGGAACTGGATCCGGTAGAGATTTCTTGTTCCCTCTGTTCACTTAGGGTTGATCTTAAGTTTCTTTGTACCCAGTCAAAACGTTTGGCATATGTAAGAATACGTCCCTCTGCGTAGTCGCGTTTATCGCGTAAGAACTTGCGTTGTTTCTTTATTTTGATGGTATCTTCATATTCTTTAAGTTTTTTTGGTAATGATTTCAAGAATTCAATCACTGTTTTATCTGTTTTTACTTTTTCCATAAACTTATATTTACATTTTTATATATTTATCAAATTATAAAATAAATTAAAATTAATGGTTTAATAATTGTTTCAAAGTAAATAGAAATATATATTTAATTTTATATATGTATGTTTAAATATGTTTTTTTATTACATGTATTTCTATTTGTTAAAATGTATATTAAATCTAAATAATTTTTTTAAAGTTAATTTTATTTTTTAATCTATTGAACATGAATCTTTTTATAAATAAAGAAATCGATATCTTGTACATCTATATTTTTTACATCAATAATTTTTTTTTTATATTTTCATACTTACCATTATAAATATAGGATGTCAATATTTATGAGTCGATATTTGTGAATGGGAATATTTTGGGTGTCGATATTCAATCAGTGAACCCTCCGTGAGTATTGTATAGGTTTTGTACTGGAAGGTAGCCCTTCTGGTACAAAATACAATTCATAGACTGACTTAAACCATTTTCCTTCTTTGTATGTGTGCTGTACAGTGCAACACACATACAAAGTCGGGAAAAGAAGGAGAAATGAGGTTTAAATCAGAAAAATTATGAGATGATTTGTGACACTTTGTGAAGCAAACATGTCGTAAAATCTTAGTAAATCTCCCCCGTGTGTGCTATTCCATAATACATCTGGCCTTTCTGAACCTGTTCAATTTACTTGTCTCTCTAATTTTAATTTTGTAGGCAAGTTTAGCACTCTAAGTGACAGATTTACAGGAAACTGACACATCTAAGCATTATAGCAGAGATGCATCAGTTTACTTGCGTCCCGCCAAAAAATCCTTGCGCCACCATGGATGCTTCGCATTTACAATGCGGAGCACCATGGCGAGGATTTTTTTTTTTTTATTAGTCCTCCTTCGCCTTGAAGAAACATCCCATGGCGCAACGATTGACAGATGCGTCACGCATCTGTTGGCGCAAAGGTCACGCATTGCTGGAGTCGTTTTGCAAGCACGAAGCAACTCCAGCAATGCTCAGGAAGGCCTATGCCTATTGTGCTGCATCACTCCTTATGCCTGCTTCAAGCAGCCGAAAGGTTTTGACGCAGTGACGTCGTAGAAGTGGTGCAGTGAAATCTTGTAGATTTCACTGCATCACTTTTACGAGGCTTTCTTGCATCGGAATGCCCACCCTGCATACCTTATACCTGAGGCAGGTGTAATGTGGCACAGGGCTTTACAACGAGACGCATCTCCCTAGATGTGTCACGTTGTAAATGTGTTGCAATGTGGCGCATTGTTTACGCCGCCACTGCGTCACAAAAGTGACGCAATGGTGGTGCAAAATTGTCACAAGGGGCTTGTAAATCTGCCCCTTAATATGTATGTTTCTGTATATAGCACAAACCTAGTAATAGAGGTGTAGAACCGTGAACAGTGTTATGGTGGGCTGCCCTTTCTCAGGAGCCGGTAGGGGAGGGCTGGGTGGACCGAGAAGATTGGGGTATAGACAAGAAGCAATAAAGGGCAGAGACGATACTGGCCGGGGTACAAGTGGCTACAGATTATTACAGGAAGGTAGGCCTAGATGGCGGGAGCAGGTCGAGGTTGCAGAAAGCTGCATCCTGTTTTGAAAAGGACCATATATTCATGCAGCTAAATAAGTTGTGTGCTTCAAAAGGATATAAAGACTGAGCTTCCCAAAAGACAATACGGTTAGACGTCATACAGACCAAACATCCAAGCCCCTTCGTTCGGATTTCACAAACAAAACCAGTCAAATAAGCAGCCTCTGAGCGATCGTTGCCAGCGCTCCTCCTGATGCCTGCTGCAATCAATAAGTATATCCGAGAGCTGCACCCCAGAGATGGATCGTTTATTAAACTTTGAAAAAATGGAAAGCATCGCATGAAAAGACAACTTAAAGCAGGGCAAAGTCCCGGAAACGTGTTAGGACAGACGAGGAGCTCCCAGCTGTCAGTCTCGCTTGTGCTCAAACACACTTAGAGAACTGGGCGTGGTCCCCCACTCACACTGTTTCATCAGCAAGCTCAATATCAAAGACAACGGGGCAAATTTACAACTTCTGGCGCATCTCTGCAAATCAGCAGGGATGCACCAGAACAGATGCGTCACGGAATCCCCCCCTTGCGCCACCAAGGATGCGTCGCATTTACAATGCGGCGCACCATTGTGCAAGGAGGGGAAGATGCGTGACGCATCTTGTGATGTATGGGCGGCGCATTGCTGGAGTCGCGTCGCAAGCCCATACTTCACGTGGTGCATCACTCCTTACGCCTGCTTCAAGCAGGCGTAAGGATTTGACGCAGCAGCGTCGTAAAACTGACTCAGTGAAATCTTGTAGATTTCACTGCGTCAGTTTTACGGGGCTTTCCTGTGAGGGAACGCCCATCCTGCGACAGAACGCCCACATGAAACCTGATGCAGGTTTCATGTGGTGCAAGGCTTTACAACGTGGCGCATCTGCCTAGATGCGTCACTTTGTAAATAAGTCGCAAGAGAGAAGAATGGTTTTTATGTGGTTTTTAAACGTGACGGTTATGTTTTCATATTGTGAGTTTTAATTAACTGAACAATAAATACTTACTTACAATCAGGCACACACATTCACACTGGGAAATGGTAGCTGGTTCTCTATGAAATTAGATGATTAAAGCACTATCAATTATTAACTAGTTAAAAATGCATTTTTAAATTCCTACATTTTCATTGCCCATTCCCTCTGTTGACTTAGGGTTGATCTTAAGTTTCTTTGTACCCAGTCAAAACGTTTGGCATATGTAAGAATACGTCCCTCTGCGTAGTCGCGTTTATCGCGTAAGAACTTGCGTTGTTTCTTTATTTTGATGGTATCTTCATATTCTTTAAGTTTTTTTGGTAATGATTTCAAGAATTCAATCACTGTTTTATCTGTTTTTACTTTTTCCATAAACTTATATTTACATTTTTATATATTTATCAAATTATAAAATAAATTAAAATTAATGGTTTAATAATTGTTTCAAAGTAAATAGAAATATATATTTAATTTTATATATGTATGTTTAAATATGTTTTTTTATTACATGTATTTCTATTTGTTAAAATGTATATTAAATCTAAATAATTTTTTTAAAGTTAATTTTATTTTTTAATCTATTGAACATGAATCTTTTTATAAATAAAGAAATCGATATCTTGTACATCTATATTTTTTACATCAATAATTTTTTTTTTATATTTTCATACTTACCATTATAAATATAGGATGTCAATATTTATGAGTCGATATTTGTGAATGGGAATATTTTGGGTGTCGATATTCAATCAGTGAACCCTCCGTGAGTATTGTATAGGTTTTGTACTGGAAGGTAGCCCTTCTGGTACAAAATACAATTCATAGCAGATGCGCCCCATTGCTGGGCCTGACCCTCTCTGACCCTCTCTGCAGGGTCATCTCCAAACATTTCACTGTCATTCCTCCTATTTGTGCTGAATTCGTTTTTGTTGGCCTTAAGACTCTGGTGCCGATCACGATCCGGCAAAAAATTTCCCCGTGCGACTCGTATCGGGTCTTTTTACCGTACGAATCGTACAAGTGCCGTACGAACTGGCAATCACGATTCGCATGGTAAAAAGTCCATACGAACCGCACTGGGAATCATTCCCCACACGTCCTCGGGTCGGAAAATGTGTCCGACACGTCCTCGGACGATTTACCTTACAAACGTGAAAAGCCAAGTCCGACCGAGGAATCACGATCCATCCCGTGCGTCCGAGCGTACAACCGTATGGAAAAAACACCGTCCGCACCGAACACCTATAGCAACCATGGAGACATGTGCCCGCATACGCGCCCAACACTCCCCCCAGTCCCCGTACGTCCAACACGTACCCCCCGTATATGTATACCCCCACCCGTCCAGGTACACCCCAGTACGTTCCAGTCGTACCCCCACCCCAGTACGTGTCGCACCCCCCGTGTACCTACACCCCAGTACGTTCGAGCCACACCCCCACCCCAGTACGTGTCATACCCCCGTGTACCTACACCCCAGTACGTTACAGTGGTACCCCCACCCCTGGACGTGTCGTACCACCGTGAACCTACACCCCAGTACGTTCGAGTCCTACCCCCACCCCAGTACGTGTCGTACCACCGTCAATGTACACCCCCCCACCCCTGTACGTGTCGTACCACCGTCAATGTACACCCCCCCACCCCTGTACGTGTCGTACCACCGTCTATGTACACCCCAGTACGTTCCAGTCGTACCCCCACCCCAGTACGTGTCGTACCACCGTCAATGTACACCCCCCCACCCCTGTACGTGTCGTACCACCGTCAATGTACACCCCCCCACCCCAGTACGTGTCATAGCCCCATCTACCTACACCCCAGTACGTTCCAGTCGTACCCCCACCCCAGTACGTGTCATACCCCCCGTGTACCTACACCCCAGTACGTTCCAGTCGTACCCCCACCCCAGTACGTGTCATACCCCCGTGTACCTACACCCCAGTACGTTCCAGTCGTACCCCCACCCCAGTACGTGTCGTACCACCGTGAACCTACACCCCAGTACGTTCGAGCCCCACCCCCACCCCAGTACGTGTCATACCCCCGTGTACCTACACCCCAGTACGTTCCAGTCGTACCCCCACCCCTGGACGTGTCGTACCACCGTCAATGTACACCCCCCCACCCCTGTACGTGTCGTACCACCGTCAATGTACACCCCCCCACCCCTGTACGTGTCGTACCACCGTCAATGTACACCCCCCCACCCCTGTACGTGTCGTACCACCATCTATGTACACCCCAGTACGTTCCAGTCGTACCCCCACCCCAGTACGTGTCGTACCACCGTCAATGTACACCCCCCCACCCCAGTACGTGTCGTACCACCGTCTATGTACACCCCAGTACGTTCGAGCCCCACCCCCACCCCAGTACGTGTCATACCCCCGTGTACCTACACCCCAGTACGTTCCAGTCGTACCCCCACCCCTGGACGTGTCGTACCACCGTCAATGTACACCCCCCCACCCCTGTACGTGTCGTACCACCGTCAATGTACACCCCCCCACCCCTGTACGTGTCGTACCACCGTCAATGTACACCCCCCCACCCCTGTACGTGTCGTACCACCGTCTATGTACACCCCAGTACGTTCCAGTCGTACCCCCACCCCAGTACGTGTCGTACCACCGTCAATGTACACCCCCCCACCCCAGTACGTGTCGTACCACCGTCTATGTACACCCCAGTACGTTCGAGCCCCACCCCCACCCCAGTACGTGTCATACCCCCGTGTACCTACACCCCAGTACGTTCCAGTCGTACCCCCACCCCTGGACGTGTCGTACCACCGTGAACCTACACCCCAGTACGTTCGAGTCCTACCCCCACCCCAGTACGTGTCGTACCACCGTCAATGTACACCCCCCCACCCCTGTACGTGTCGTACCACCGTCAATGTACACCCCCCCACCCCTGTACGTGTCGTACCACCGTCTATGTACACCCCAGTACGTTCCAGTCGTACCCCCACCCCAGTACGTGTCGTACCACCGTCAATGTACACCCCCCCACCCCAGTACGTGTCGTACCACCGTCTATGTACACCCCAGTACGTTCGAGCCCCACCCCCACCCCAGTACGTGTCATACCCCCGTGTACCTACACCCCAGTACGTTCCAGTCGTACCCCCACCCCTGGACGTGTCGTACCACCATCAATGTACACCCCCCCACCCCTGTACGTGTCGTACCAGCGTCTATGTACACCCCAGTACGTTCCAGTCGTACCCCCACCCCAGTACGTGTCGTACCACCGTCAATGTACACCCCCCCACCCCTGTACGTGTCGTACCACCGTCAATGTACACCCCCCCACCCCAGTACGTGTCATAGCCCCGTCTACCTACACCCCAGTATGTTCCAGTCGTACCCCCACCCCAGTACGTGTCATACCCCCGTGTACCTACACCCCAGTACGTTCCAGTCGTACCCCCACCCCAGTACGTGTCATACCCCCCGTGTACCTACACCCCAGTACGTTCCAGTCGTACCCCCACCCCAGTACGTGTCGTACCACCGTGAACCTACACCCCAGTACGTTCGAGCCCCACCCCCACCCCAGTACGTGTCATACCCCCGTGTACCTACACCCCAGTACGTTCCAGTCGTACCCCCACCCCTGGACGTGTCGTACCACCGTCAATGTACACCCCCCCACCCCTGTACGTGTCGTACCACCGTCAATGTACACCCCCCCACCCCTGTACGTGTCGTACCACCGTCAATGTACACCCCCCCACCCCTGTACGTGTCGTACCACCGTCTATGTACACCCCAGTACGTTCCAGTCGTACCCCCACCCCAGTACGTGTCGTACCACCGTCAATGTACACCCCCCCACCCCAGTACGTGTCGTACCACCGTCTATGTACACCCCAGTACGTTCGAGCCCCACCCCCACCCCAGTACGTGTCATACCCCCGTGTACCTACACCCCAGTACGTTCCAGTCGTACCCCCACCCCTGGACGTGTCGTACCACCGTCAATGTACACCCCCCCACCCCTGTACGTGTCGTACCACCGTCAATGTACACCCCCCACCCCTGTACGTGTCATACCACCGTCAATGTACACCCCCCCACCCCTGTACGTGTCGTACCACCGTCTATGTACACCCCAGTACGTTCCAGTCGTACCCCCACCCCAGTACGTGTCGTACCACCGTCAATGTACACCCCCCCACCCCAGTACGTGTCGTACCACCGTCTATGTACACCCCAGTACGTTCGAGCCCCACCCCCACCCCAGTACGTGTCATACCCCCGTGTACCTACACCCCAGTACGTTCCAGTCGTACCCCCACCCCTGGACGTGTCGTACCACCGTGAACCTACACCCCAGTACGTTCGAGTCCTACCCCCACCCCAGTACGTGTCGTACCACCATCAATGTACACCCCCCCACCCCTGTACGTGTCGTACCACCGTCAATGTACACCCCCCCACCCCTGTACGTGTCGTACCACCGTCTATGTACACCCCAGTATGTTCCAGTCGTACCCCCACCCCAGTACGTGTCGTACCACCGTCAATGTACACCCCCCCACCCCAGTACGTGTCGTACCACCGTCTATGTACACCCCAGTACGTTCGAGCCCCACCCCCACCCCAGTACGTGTCATACCCTCGTGTACCTACACCCCAGTACGTTCCAGTCGTACCCCCACCCCTGGACGTGTCGTACCACCGTCAATGTACACCCCCCCACCCCTGTACGTGTCGTACCACCGTCAATGTACACCCCCCCACCCCTGTACGTGTCGTACCACCGTCAATGTACACCCCCCCACCCCTGTACGTGTCGTACCACCGTCTATGTACACCCCAGTACGTTCCAGTCGTACCCCCACCCCAGTACGTGTCGTACCACCGTCAATGTACACCCCCCCACCCCAGTACGTGTCATACCCCCGTGTACCTACACCCCAGTACGTTCCAGTCGTACCCCCACCCCTGGACGTGTCGTACCACCATCAATGTACACCCCCCCACCCCTGTACGTGTCGTACCACCGTCAATGTACACCCCCCCACCCCTGTACGTGTCGTACCACCGTCAATGTACACCCCTCCACCCCTGTACGTGTCGTACCACCGTCTATGTACACCCCAGTACGTTCCAGTCGTACCCCCACCCCAGTACGTGTCGTACCACCGTCAATGTACACCCCCCCACCCCAGTACGTGTCGTACCACCGTCTATGTACACCCCAGTACGTTCGAGCCCCACCCCCACCCCAGTACGTGTCATACCCCCGTGTACCTACACCCCAGTACGTTCCAGTCGTACCCCCACCCCTAGACGTGTCGTACCACCGTCAATGTACACCCCCCCACCCCTGTACGTGTCGTACCACCGTCCATGTACACCCCAGTAGTTCCTGGCGCACCCCCAACACAACCTCCTAAGTACGGAGCGCACCCCATGCCCCAACATCACAACCACATGTACGAGTCGTACAAAGCCACACACAAGGACATAATCGTACAACCAAATGGCCCATGTACACACCGTACACACGCTCAAAACGCACGTACACAACCAGGACAAAACCAAACAACACAAGAATACACCATTGGAAAGGCACAAAGCCACTAAACATGGCCAACAACCACTAAAATAACACAATCACTGACCTGCAACTGCCAAAAACAAACAGAGGCCCAATACACCACCACTCCTTATAACACACCCACACAAAATTCAAACACTGCCACACCCACCCATGGACCAATAAAAAGGGCCCACACACACAAACCATGAGCCTTTGCAACAGACTCACTGCTGCCAGACACCACAGAACCAGACTACAAGCTACACCACACCTTACACTTGCACACCTTCACACGACCACCCTCACAAACACCCTCTCATCACATTCACACACACACACAACCATCCACACCCCCCCCCCAACATCCACACACCCCCCACACCCACACCATCCCCACCCACACCCCTCACCATGCCCACTACCAAGAATCCAAAGTTCAGTCACCGAGAGTTGGAGGTCCTTGTTGATCAAATCCTCAGAGTCGAGCCACAGATCTTTGGAACATTGGTCAGAAGCACCAGCCAGGCAGCCAAAACAGCCATGTGGCAGACCATCGTCGATGCTGTGAATGCCGTTGCGGACACCAGGAGGACCAAGCAGGATTGCCAGAACAGGTGGTACAATCTGCGGAGGAGGGTCAGAGCCAAGAGGCAGGAGGAACACGACCAGGCCAACGCCACCGGAGGAGGGCCCTCCCGCAGAGCCGTACAGTACCATCCCTGGGAGGAGAGGGTGATGGCCATACTGCCGGTGGAGGCAGTTGAAGGAGTAGAAGGACTCCGAGACCCGGGTGAGTACACAAACAACGCACCTCACATGGGGGGAACTGCAACCACAACCAAAATTACTAACAGGCACGCAACCACCACAAGCCATCGCATGACTCAACCACACTCCATGAGCAGGCACATGCCACTGCTGCCACCATGCCCCATGCACCCAGCTGGACAATGTCAAGTCACAGGCCACAGAAGACAACAACACATGACACGGTAACCCGGATGGCGGGAGGCTGGGCACCAAAAATCACATAGTGCGACTCCAAAGCAGACAACAATGCCCTCTGCCCATATGGCCTAGGTCACAGCCAGACAAACAGTGTGTCCCAACACAGGAATGACTTGCCAGCAAATGGCGGACGCCTTGCATCAACACATGGGAGTGAAGGCACTGTTTTGCACATGACAGCAGCTAATGAACAGCCAACATTGTGAAAGAGTGGCAGCACACACCACCACAGCAGCAGCGCACAGACACACAGCAGACAAAATGGGTGCCTGGAGATCAGAAACAAACTCACATCAACAGGCCAAGGGCCACTCAAAGATCTGCTAACAGTGTGTGCCCAGGAAGCTGGGCCAAGGTGACAGAGGGTGACACACGGAGGGAGGGAGAGGGGGACTGAGAGGGAGGGAGAGGGGGACAGAGAGGGAGGGAGAGGGGGACAGAGAGGGAGGGAGAGGGGGACAGAGAGGTAGGGAGACACAGGAAGACGGACAGAGGGAGGAGGCTGACACACAGAGGGAGGGAGAGGGGGACAGAGAGGGAGGGAGAGGGGGACAGAGAGGGAGGGAGAGGGGGACAGAGAGGGAGGGAGAGGGGGACAGAGAGGGAGGGAGAGGGGGACAGAGAAGGAGGGAGACACAGGGAGAGCAAATCAGTCCTTTGGTGTGTGGGAATGTCTGCTCGTCAGCAGGTGGACTGCGTGCATGTAGACAAGGGTGGCCAGTGCCAGAACCCCCCCTCTTCATCATGGCAAAACGCAGGGCCATGTCACAACCTGTACACGAGCACAAGGACAGCTACCTGCATCATATATGTGTGGATCCACTCCATGTGCACATGTACAGTGCTACAAGGAAGGCGCAAATGCATGGCTCACCACACCTGCACACTCCACTGCTGACTGCAGTCACACTTGACGCAGCAAGTAAGACTGTGCCACACATAGTTAAAGGGGCCAAATTGGTGCCCAAGGGACACACCCATGCACAAGTGCACTGTGAGTGGAATGCAAGACAGATCCTAATTCCAAGAGGAAATGTGCCAACTTTGAAACGGATGAAACATGGATGTTGCATGGACCAAAATTAACATTTTCTCTCTCACACACAGGTCAACGTCGTGCTGCACCCCCCAACACTGGGGGGGAACACTCACAGGACCCGGATCTGCAGGAGACCGATCCCACCGGCAGCGACCACTCTCACCACTCTGCGGACGACCCCGACCGACCTGGCCCCTCTGGTGTCCAACCACCTGCAGCACCTGCGTCAGGTACAACCGTGCCAACCACCACCCCCACTCCTGCCACATCCCAGGAGACACCCAGGATCCCTGCCCCAACACCACAATGCAGCCAGGCTCGCCAGGAGGGACACGGTGTCCCGGGCACCCAGGAGGAGGCAGGCAACAACGCCAATGCCACCCCTCAGGGGTCCCGGAGACCCGATGTGCCCACAAGTGCAGGCCAGACGCAAGTGGGCAGGGGTGGTGGGAGTGGAGGACGGCGGAGGCGCGAGCCTGACCAGTTGGCTGGGGATCCGGTATTTTCCCATGTCCGTAACATCCTGGACTCATACCGGCAGGACACCACGGGCATGGCCCAGGTTGTGTCCGTCCTCGAGGGGATCAAGGTCCAGCAGGCCCAGCAACATGCGGAGCTAATAGCCTGTCTACTGGTACACCAACGGAGGATGGAGGACAGACAGGCTGAGCAAGTGACGGCGTTCCAGGGGATTCACGCTACACTCCGTCGGATGGCCGACACCATGGCCGACCCTCCCTGTGCCAGAAGGCGGAGAACATCACCACCCACAGGGAGGGATCAGGAGGAGGAGGAGGAAACATCCGACGGAGCATCCCAGACGTCGTCACGGCCTGCTGCTGAGGTTCCCCGCAGGAAGCCGGGTCGTCCACGGAAAGGACCGTGAGGGTGGCTGCTACATCACCATCTCCCAGGACACCTGGCCTGGCACCTGGCCCACTGGAGCAACAGCATCACAGCATCAAGAGACATTCTCTGCCACATGGCCCTGCTGGTCACTGGCTGACCAATGTTGACAAAGACTGTGGCATGGACTCTGAGGATTTCCAATGGCAAGGACACCAACTCCCCTACTGAACTTTGGATTCCCTAATCCCGGAAAGCCCCTCACTTTGTCCCCCCCCCCCCCCAATAATAAATCACACTATTAAGAGTAGATGCCTGCTGGTAGCATTATTACCTAACATGTGTCTTGTACAGTCTAAACATGCCTGAGTCATCTGTTCACTTCAACCATCCACACCCTGGGGCCTGAGTCTGGCACAGGACACATGGGTCACAGTTTATTAGGCAAGACAGACATGGAGCACCATACACACCCGTGATGGGCAGAACCAGCTGAGGGGGTGGCCGAACAACCGTGCTGACAGACACATTGAGTACAGCAACAGTCATGCGCAGAGGTCAGGGATCCTGGCCAGTGTCCTGGGGGTCACCCAGGTATGTGTAGACAGGTGGCAGAACCATGTCCTGCAAGCTTGAGTCCGGTGGATGCAGAGAATGGGGTAATGGACAACGTTGGATGCATGGGGATGGCACATGTCACAATACCCACACAGTCATGGACATCATGCCCAATACACAGTCTCAGCACACACACACAGCTTGCATCTTGCCACTCGACACATTGACACATAGCCACAATCAGGGAATACCATGCCAGACATGCAGGATGCACCGTGCCAACACACCAGCATTGACTGAGAAGAGGCACCTTGGAGGCATAGGGACACCTTTATTAGTCATGTATTCGGGATTGCAGAGGCAACTTGAAGTACACATGAACACATCATGTGGAGTAACATGTGGGTCCAACACTGGCACCCCCCTTCTGCAGCACAAATGCGTGATAGCCATGGAACTGGCACACAAGTGTCGGCTAACAGCTAAATACCCACAGCTGCACACGGAGAGCCTGACATACACCATAGATCCGCTGATGTGTAAGTCCCACGCCATGTCAAGACAATGTTAACCGTATGTGTCCGAGTGCAGTGTCACACACATTGATGCCATCATCACAATCCACTATCCCATCACTGATGACTGACAACCAGGCAGCCCATCTATTCAGGTGTACCCAGCTGCATGTCGTGTCCCATGGGGATGCGACATGTCTGCAGAGGAACCAAACCCCGACCGGGGCAGTGTGCACACATCGTGAACAACTGCCACACCCAATACACCCCAGATGCATCCCTTACCCCATGGAGACTTCCAAACGTGTCCGTGCCTGTAACGCTGAGTCAGCCCACGATGTCATGTCCATGAGGAATAGCAGTGCCACAACAATGCAACCAGCAAACGGCATGCGCAGGTACCTGGGGAAGAGAGACACACAAGAAGTCAGCCACAAAAAGCACAGCCACTTGCATGTGCATTTACTCGACACATGTATGGATGACAACATGCTAGGTCACAATTATGACTGGGGAAATACTACCATCACTGCCACCATCACTCCAGTGACACACCCACACACACCTCTGACCCACGTGCCATACATGCAGGTGGAGACACACATCACAACGCATGCCACACGGGGACCAATGCGTGCACACTCAGACACTGGTACTCACCACTAAGCAAAGAAGTTGCGTATGAGCCGAGTCCGGATGTCCTCTTGCGGCTCCACATCCTCCACATCACTAGCCCCATTGCCAAGCCCTTCGTCCTCCACGGGTGGATGGTCCTCGTCATGTTGATTCAGGATGAGTGGCACAGCTCTTTCAACTGCCATGTTGTGCAGCATGCAGCAGACCATGAAGATCTTGCAGACCTTCGCCGGGGCATAAGGGAGTGCACCGCCGGTCTTGTGGAGGCACCGGAATCGGCTCTTCAGCATGCCAAACGTCCTCTCTATCACTCGCCTTGTCCGGCCATGGGCGGTGTTATAGCGGAGCTGGGCCGGCGTGATGGGGTTGCGGAGAGGTGTCAGCAGCCAAGGCATGTTGGGATAGCCAGCGTCCCCCACATGGGAAGCACATGGACATCGTTAGAACTGGTGAAGCGGTCGTGCTGGTCGGCTATACAGAATACAGGACAGACAGACTGTACCCACCAACAACACATGCCCGTTCGTTGCGCAGCTGCATCATCATATCACGCATCCCGCTACGCCTCATGATGTAGGCATCGTGTGCTGATCCTGGGAAACGAGCACAGACATGTGAAATCACCATATTGGACAGACACACCACAAGGGCATTGATGGAGTGGTAGTGCTTCCGATTGCGGTACGCCACCTCTCGTGCGTGTGGTGGTACCAAACCTACATGTGTCCCATCTATGGACCCAATGACATGGGGCATCCCTCCCAGGGCATAGAATCCACGCTTGACCTCAGTCATCTGTTCAGGGGTTGGGAACTTGATGAAGTCATCCAGGTGAATCAACATGGCCTCCAAGAAATCATGCAGCACACCGCTGAACATGCTCTGGGACATGCCACCAACATGAGCTATGGTATTTTGGAAGGTACCCGTGGCAAGAAAATGTAGGGCAGCCATTACCTTCAGCTGGGGTGTCAGTGCCGTAGGATACCTGTGCTGCGGTTGCAGGTGTGGTGCCAGTCTCGCCGTCAGCTCCAGAATCAACGGTTGGGTGAAGCGGTAGAGCCGAATCCTGTCATTCTCCTGCATGGTGGCCAAGTCTGGAATTCTTCGGGCAAGAGGCGGCGCTCTGCAGTAATTTGGAAGTGACAAGGAGGAGTGAGTGCACTACGAGAACAACTCATGTCTACTGAGCACATGTAAATCTGGCAATACACACATGCTACATAGGGAGTCAGGTATGTGCTACATGCCCAGGACACGTATGGATGCAAGGTGACACTCCTTCCAAGACCCAGCTACACATGGTGATTGAGAACCTCCCCATGCCACGCCATGGAAATAGCTGTGTCCCAGTGCAAGTGCACAGCCCGACGCAAGACAGGAGTGACATACACCCACACATCAGCAGAAGTGGGATGCCGATTGCAGAGACTGGTAGCGGAACACTGGAGCCACAGGTCACATGACATTACACTAGTCCAGCCCACACACCTTGCCATGAAGGTGCACATGTCATGACTCACCACACATTCCTTGTGAGGATGCTGACATGGCCTTGTCACGCTACTCCGTGTCCCATGCATACATGTGCACCTCACATCCGATGACACATGTGGCATGGTGTGCGGAACAGTGTGCAATGACAATCTACACACAGCCACATGTTGGTTGCTGCAACGGCTGCAGCTTTTGAGGGTGCTACAACATCAACCTGATGTAAATCCCGGACACATATATGACATAGTCACATTGTGCACTGTGGGTAGTGACAAGTCATGTGTCATGACCCCTGTACCGGGCATCATGGGACACTTCCGTGTGTTGGTGTCCGTGCCATGCCAGTGACGCTCACCCCAAGTGTGCAGTCCCACATGCACACATGTCAAAGGAGTCAAGGGCATGCCTGGCACACATTGCACCCTCACACAGTACACCTGTACACATCTCATCATACATCTGGTGCCTTCTCCACTCAGGAGGCATGTTCCACATCACAGCCTGTGACACCTGTGCCCCACACATGTAGTAATGCACAGACGATGCCTTGATGTCCATTCCTGGACAAGTTTGTCCATCCATGGACAAGTATGTCCGCCCTATTCCTACCTGTGTGTCGCCTATCACCACAGTGATGTGTAAAAACCGCCGTACTGCTGCTGAGAGGGCCTGTGTATGTTCCCAAATCACTGTGGGAGTGCTGCCGTATGTGTACCCATCGTGATGGCGAGGGTACAGGCATTTGTACGGTCCGTAGCACTACGAGTACGCATACGCGTGCAGACCCATAGTGATAGTGAGCGTAGATGCGTGTGTACGGCCCTATCACTATGGGTCTGCACGCGTATGCGTACTCGTAGTGGTACGGACCGTACACACGCATCCACGCTCACTATCACTATGGGTCTGCACGCGTATGCGTACTCGTAGTGATAGTGAGCGTACATGCGAGTGTACGGTCCGTACCACTACGGGTACGCATACGCGTGCAGACCCATAGTGATAGTGAGCGTACATGCGAGTGTACGGTCCGTACCACTACGGGTACGCATACGCGTGCAGACCCATAGTGATAGTGAGCGTACATGCGAGTGTACGGTCCGTACCACTACGGGTACGCATACGCGTGCAGACCCATAGTGATAGTGAGCGTACATGCGAGTGTACGGTCCGTACCACTACGGGTACGCATACGCGTGCAGACCCATAGTGATAGTGAGCGTGGATGCGTGTGTACGGTCCGTACCACTACGGGTACGCATACGCGTGCAGACCCATAGTGATAGTGAGCGTACATGCGAGTGTACGGTCCGTACCACTACGGGTACGCATACGCGTGCAGACCCATAGTGATAGTGAGCGTACATGCGAGTGTACGGTCCGTACCACTACGGGTACGCATACGCGTGCAGACCCATAGTGATAGTGAGCGTACATGCGAGTGTACGGTCCGTACCACTACGGGTACGCATACGCGTGCAGACCCATAGTGATAGGGCCGTACACATGCATCTACGCTCACTATCTTTATGGGTCTGCACGCGTATGCGTACCCGTAGTGGTACGGACCGTACACACGCATCTACGCTCACTATCACTATGGGTCTGCACGCGTATGCGTACCCGTAGTGGTACGGACCGTACACACGCATCCACGCTCACTATCACTATGGGTCTGCACGCGTATGCGTACTCGTAGTGATAGTGAGCGTACATGCGAGTGTACGGCCCGTACCACTACGAGTACGCATACGCGTGCAGACCCATAGTGATAGTGAACGTAGGCATGCATGTACAGGCCGTTGCCATGCATTTGGGGTGCCCTAGGGCCCCGAAACGCACCGTACCTGTGTGTGATGCTCCAAATTACATAGGGGAAAAGTATTAAGGCCTACATGCATGCTGGTTGTCATGGAGACCAAGTTCAAATTTCGAAATTGTTCTGGAAGGTGCACAGCAGAAGTCAGTTGGAATTCTTCTACTTTGTTGCAATGTGTTTGTGGGGCTGACATCATGCAGGAGAATGAAACCGATAGAGAACCCACAGACTGCTAGGTTTGAAGGGATTGGTGGAAACATAGGATGCAAATGTGAGTGACCAATCACTCTGTACTCCTGTGCATGAGACTGGGCAGAAGGGCACATATAAGGCAGCCAGGTCCCATGAGGGAGCACTTGCCTGCACATCTTTGCATTCGTCGACCCAGCTGCTGCTACTGATTCCCTGGAACCATGTCAAGGGCTGTGGAGAGGACACAGCCATTCACCCTGGAGGAGAACATGGCTCTGCTGGATGTGATCCTCCCACAGTACTCCATGCTGTATGGGCGACCAGGCTATCAGGTGAGTGCATAGGCCACTGCCACAGACTGTCCCTATGTTGTGACTGTGACTTCTGCCATTGTGTCCAGGTGTAACACACATGCCATGTACTGTCGGGGGGGTCCCAGCGGGGGGGTGCCTGATGTCTCCCAGCAGTGCCCTGAGACAGGAGGGGTGGGGGCCTATCACTCACAGCAGTGCCCTGAGACAGGAGGGGTGTGTGCAGAGTCCTCCCAGCAGTGCCCTGAGACAGGAGGGGTGGGGGCCTATCACTCACAGCAGTGCCCTGAGACAGGAGGGGTGGGGGCCTATCACTCACAGCAGTGCCCTGAGACAGGAGGGGTGGGTGTGATGCACAGTGTGAGCCTTGATCATTGATTGTGACATTGCCATCATTCCACCTGTGTACCCACTGTGGCACGTACTGCTTTTTCCCTCACCAGGGGATGATGTCCCTATGACAAAGGTGCAATGCGTTGGCTGCATGACATGCCTTGTTGTAACCAGCTAATTTGTACCCATATGTCTCTCTGTGACATGTGGCTGGTGTATTGATGTGGTGTCACTTGTTCCTCCTCACAGGTAGGCGCCACTGCCAAGGAGCAGATCTGGCTGACCGCCGTCAGTGCCGTGAGGGGTGTGGATGGTCGGAGGCGGAGCCTGCCCCAGGTCAGGAAACGCTGGTAGGATATCCGGTGCTGGACGCGGAGGATTGCACGGCTCCTGCTGGGGGACTCACCTGAGAGCCACAAGAACCGCGGCCGCCGCCGTCTGAGCCACCTCCACAGGCGTGTGCTGCCGGTGGTCTTTCCAGACCTGGAGAGGCGCTTACAGGCGATGCAGCAGCCGGAAGGGGGTAGGTACATGTGTGTTTGTTGTGTGTCACCGGCATTTGTAAGGGCACAGTAGCATGAATTCACTGGCAGGGTTTAAAGGTGCTGTGCAGATCCTGTTTGCCCCAGTATAGCGCTGTGCCCCTGCCACCCTTCCCCTCCTTGCAATGTGTTCCCTGGTCTGTGTGTAGTCACTCCTTCACAAGGTAATGTAGGCTGGCGCTTTGTCCACGAGAACAATGACTGTAGCATCATGTGTGGGGGTGGTGTGTAACAGGTTGTGGGACCTTGCCTGTGCACTGTCAAGTTCACTGCATGTGGGTTCCATGTCAGTTGGCACTGATGCTGACTCCAGACATGGGAGTTGGTCTCTCATGTGTCATGCCTTACAGCGCGCATGTCCTATGTAGTGGCCTGTGACATGATGTGCATGAGTGTGCGATACACATAGTGCAGGGATGGTGACGTGTGTTGCAGTCATTACCATTCAGTAGCATGTAGTTGTGTGCCCACTACTGTCCCCTGGGGCAGCTCTTCCTCAGTGGTGTATGTGTCATCATAAACGTGGCCAATCTCAGTGTCTACAGCGTAGGTTGTGCTCTGTGCCATTGTCCCCTGTCACCATGTATATTGACGTGCTATTTTGTACAGGTGTCCACTGTGCAGCCTGACCTGATTGTCCTTCTTCATACTCACAGTTGCCAGTGCCTGTGTGTCTTGTTATACTCATCTGAGGATGGGCACTGGTACCTCATTATTTGTACAGGCGCACCTTGGCTGTTTGGCGTCCAATCTTGCTTTTTGCCTGCCCCTGTGTGTATCACCCAGACTATGAGATGTTGGTGCCACCTGTGTCTCAACAATTTGCCTCGTGTAGGGTCTTGTTGGGGCGGGCAATTCCTATGTGTCAAATCCTGATTTCCACTTGCTGGGTCTGGGCAGTGTGTGATGTGTCTGGACACACACGCAATGTGCAGTGACCGAGTCATGTTGGGCATGTTTTCAGCATTACCTATGCAGCATGTGTCTCAAGTTCATGGATATGGTCCCTGGTCATCGGTATTTTCGCCAACGCTGTGTGGTGCAGATGCAGTGCTGGATTGTCCCCAGGACCTGGGTGCTATGTCAGACTCCGTTTCCTGTCTTTACCTATTGTCTCATGCTCTCCATGGTATTTCAGTGGCATGGTGGCTCAACCAACTGTGTGTTTCATGCCCTACATCGGTACCCTGTTCAGTAGATGTTAGGGATCTTCCTTTTCAGGCTATGCAATGTTACCTATGTAGATTGGACTCATGTGACAGATGTGTACAGGTGTCTGATTAATTTCTGTCTCTCCACCCTGCCCACAGCATCGTCGGGGGACACAGAGGGAGACATGGACACAGACCAGGCGGAGGGACCGAGCACCAGTGCCAGCCGTGAAATCGGGTCTGGCACATCGAGTGGGACAGAGGCGGAGGAGAGTGTGGCCGAGGACCTGTCGACTGGCACATCAGACTACGAAGCTGACAGGTCCGAGGAGGATGTCTCCGAGTGGGCGGAGGCTGCACCAGCAGCTGACAGCGGAACAACACCTCGCACCGCCCCCTCAGTTTCCATCAGCCGCCTCCCACTTGCTCGTGTCCCTTCCCAGCGTGCCCGGTCACAGCATGTCTCCTTCCTGCCAGGCACCGCACCCCCTGCCCCTGTCTCCACTGCTGCCGCCAATGCAGAGTCTGTGGACATCCAGCGGCAACTGCAGGTTGGTCAGGCTGCGATCCTTAATGTCCTCCATGCCCACGGCAAAACCCTCACCAACATCGAGGCTTTCTTGGAGGGCATTCATTCATCGCAGGCTGACCAACGCAACTTGCTGAGGTCCATAGACTCCACACTGACTGCAGCAGTGGGTCTCCTGCAGCGCGACCTCCCCCCACCTACCCCTGCCCCATCCACACTTCCCACTCCCATGCCTGTCCCACGTACACCCAGACGTCGGCATGCACCCACATCAACGGACACGGGCACCACACCAGCAGGGAAGGTCCACCGCACTCCTCCTGACACGCACACACAGGGTGAGGTAGGCACACCCACTGGGTCGGGGGCAAACGTGTGACACGCAGCCATAGTGGGAGTCCGCATTCCACCCAGTCCACTCCCTCCAAATCCCCTCCCCTCAGCTCTCCTGGCCACATCTCCCCCAAGGACTCCTTCATGGCTGCTCTGTCCCTGAGCCCCACAGTTACACCACCACGCAAGCGGTCAAGGAGGTCCCCGGTCAGGGTGGTTGAGTCTCCCCCCCTGTCTCCACCCTCCCCCAGTGGCGCTGCGACCCATCCCTCTGACCCCCCCCCCCTCCTTGGGGCCTGAGGTCCCTTCGGGTGCAGGGGACTCCCTGGAGGACCTTGCAAAGGTGTGTAGTGCCATCCTGGCCTCCGCCTTTGGCCCTGCCCCACCCCCTGTGGTGGAGTCCTCCATCCCTGCACCCACAACGCCGCCCCTTTGCCCTGATGTCCCTGCGGTGCCTGTTGCTTCCCCCCCCCCTGATGCCCTCACCAGTGTGGAAGACGATGCCATTTGACTGTGCAGGCAAGGTAGGGGACACGCATCCCACTGTGTCCCCCATCCAGCTGAGAATCATTGACTGCCCTATGGGCTTTGTGAAGATTGAACTGCCTGCGATCCACGGACATTGTGCTCATGCTGAATAAAGCTTAATTTTTTTTTCATTATCACACTACTGCTATGCTGGTATTGGTGTTGGTGGGGCTGCTACATGGTTTTGGGTGGTGTGTAAGGGTTTGGGTGTGTGGGATGTGTAGTAGTGTACTGCTCATTGGTGGGACCCTGGGATCTGTGTGCCATCACAAGGTGTTGGCTAACTTTCTTTGTTCATGTAAGCAGTTACTGCATGGTGCACTTGTCCCAGGGTGTATTCCTTCCTCTGTGTACCCAGCTTTCTTCCCTGCAGGGTGTTCCCAATGTTTAGCGCAGAGCTGTGTCTACATGAGCTGTGTGTGTGACGGAGCCCTTCTACTTTGGCCATGCATGCAGGGCCATGTCTCCACCTGCAACAATCGTGGCATCCTTGGTGATCACTGTACTTGTGTGTGGAGTCTGTTGACATGAGTTCATGGGGACATGTTCCCTTGTAGCCAGTATGCATGTGGATAATTCTGGCCTCACGCACATGTGTTACACCCCTCCTGTCTCAGGGCACTGCTGGGAGGACTCTGCACACACCCCTCCTGTCTCAGGGCACTGCTGGGAGGACTCCACACCCACCCCTCCTGTCTCAGGGCACTGCTGGGAGGACTCTGCACCCACCCCTCCTGTCTCAGGGCACTGCTGGGAGTGATAGGCACCCACCCCTCCTGTCTCAGGGCACTGCTGGGAGGACTCTGCACACACCCCTCCTGTCTCAGGGCACTGCTGGGAGGACTCCACACCCACCCCTCCTGTCTCAGGGCACTGCTGGGAGGACTCTGCACACACCCCTCCTGTCTCAGGGCACTGCTGGGAGTGATAGGCACCCACCCCTCCTGTCTCAGGGCACAGCTGGGAGGACTCCACACCCACCCCTCCTGTCTCAGGGCACTGCAGGGAGGACTCTGCACCCACCCCTCCTGTCTCAGGGCACTGCTGGGAGGACTCCACACCCACCCCTCCTGTCTCAGGGCACTGCTGGGAGGACTCTGCACCCACCCCTCCTGTCTCAGGGCACTGCTGGGAGTGATAGGCACCCACCCCTCCTGTCTCAGGGCACTGCTGGGAGGGCTCTGCACACACCCCTCCTGTCTCAGGGCACTGCTGGGAGGACTCCACACCCACCCCTCCTGTCTCAGGGCACTGCTGGGAGGACTCCACACCCACCCCTCCTGTCTCAGGGCACTGCTGGGAGGACTCTGCACACACCCCTCCTGTCTCAGGGCACTGCTGGGAGGACTCTGCACACACCCCTCCTGTCTCAGGGCACTGCTGGGAGGACTCCACACCCACCCCTCCTGTCTCAGGGCACTGCTGGGAGGACTCTGCACACACCCCTCCTGTCTCAGGGCACTGCTGGGAGTGATAGGCACCCACCCCTCCTGTCTCAGGGCACAGCTGGGAGGACTCCACACCCACCCCTCCTGTCTCAGGGCACTGCTGGGAGGACTCTGCACCCACCCCTCCTGTCTCAGGGCACTGCTGGGAGGACTCCACACCCACCCCTCCTGTCTCAGGGCACTGCTGGGAGGACTCTGCACCCACCCCTCCTGTCTCAGGGCACTGCTGGGAGGACTCTGCACACACCCCTCCTGTCTCAGGGCACTGCTGGGAGGACTCCACACCCACCCCTCCTGTCTCAGGGCACTGCTGGGAGGACTCCACACCCACCCCTCCTGTCTCAGGGCACTGCTGGGAGGACTCCACACCCACCCCTCCTGTCTCAGGGCACTGCTGGGAGGACTCTGCACACACCCCTCCTGTCTCAGGGCACTGCTGGGAGGACTCCACACCCACCCCTCCTGTCTCAGGGCACTGCTGGGAGGACTCTGCACACACCCCTCCTGTCTCAGGGCACTGCTGGGAGGACTCTGCACACACCCCTCCTGTCTCAGGGCACTGCTGGGAGGACTCCACACCCACCCCTCCTGTCTCAGGGCACTGCTGGGAGGACTCTGCACACACCCCTCCTGTCTCAGGGCACTGCTGGGAGGACTCCACACCCACCCCTCCTGTCTCAGGGCACTGCTGGGAGGACTCTACACCCACCCCTCCTGTCTCAGGGCACTGCTGGGAGTGATAGGCACCCACCCCTCCTGTCTCAGGGCACTGCTGGGAGGACTCTGCACACACCCCTCCTGTCTCAGGGCACTGCTGGGAGGACTCCACACCCACCCCTCCTGTCTCAGGGCACTGCTGGGAGGACTCTGCACACACCCCTCCTGTCTCAGGGCACTGCTGGGAGTGATAAGCACCCACCCCTCCTGTCTCAGGGCACTGCTGGGTGGACTCTGCACACACACCTCCGATTTCAGGATATGTACGCTTGGAACATACACGGTGGGGGTACGCTCAATGCATTCGAGGTGAGGGTACGAGTCTACTTACACTGGTGTGGTGGGGGTACGCTCCATGCATACGCGGGTGGGGGATACGGGTCGTACTTACACTGTTGGGCTGGGGGGTACGCTCCATGCATACGCGGGTGGGGGTACGGGTCGTACTTACACTGTTGGGCTGGGGGGTACGCTCCTTGCATACGCGGGTGAGGGTTCGAGTCGTACTTACACTGTTGGCATGGGGGGTACGCTCCATGCATACGCGGGTGGGGGTACGGGTCGTACTTACACTGTTGGGCTGGGGGGTACGCTCCATGCATACGCGGGTGGGGGTACGGGTCGTACTTACACTGTTGGGCTGGGGGGTACGCTCCATGCATACGCGGGTGGGGGTACGGGTCGTACTTACACTGTTGGGCTGGGGGTACGCTCCATGCATACGCGGGTGGGGGTACGGGTCGTACTTACACTGTTGGCATGGGGGGTACGCTCCATGCATACGCGGGTGGGGGTACGGGTCGTACTTACACTGTTGGTCTGGGGGGTACGCTCCATGCATACGCGGGTGGGGGTACGGGTCGTACTTACACTGTTGGGCTGGGGGGTACGCTCCTTGCATACGCGGGTGAGGGTTCGAGTCGTACTTACACTGGTGTGGTGGGGGTACAGTCCGTGAGTCCGCGGGTGGGGGTAGGAGTCGTACTTACACTGGTGGGGGTGGGGGTACGGTCCGTACGTCCGCGGGTGAGGGTTCGAGTCGTACTTACACTGTTGGCATGGGGGGTACGCTCCATGCATACGCGGGTGAGGGTACGGGTCGTACTTACACTGTTGGGGTGGGGGGTACGCTCCTTGCATACGCGGGTGAGGGTACGGGTCGTACTTACACTGTTGGGGTGGGGGGTACGCTCCTTGCATACGCGGGTGGGGAACGGGTCGTACTTACACTGTTGGGGTGGGGGGTACGCTCCTTGCATACGCGGGTGGGGGTACGGGTCGTACTTACACTGTTGGGGTGGGGGGTACGCTCCTTGCATACGCGGGTGAGGGTACGGGTCGTACTTACACTGTTGGGGTGGGGGTACGGTCCGTGAGTCCGCGGGTGGGGGTAGGAGTCGTACTTACACTGGTGGGGGTGGGGGTACGGTCCGTACGTCCGCGGGTGAGGGTTCGAGTCGTACTTACACTGTTGGCATGGGGGGTACGCTCCATGCATACGCGGGTGAGGGTACAGGTCGTACTTACACTGTTGGGGTGGGGGGTACGCTCCTTGCATACGCGGGTGATGGTACGGGTCGTACTTACACTGTTGGGGTGGGGGGTACGCTCCTTGCATACGCGGGTGGGGGTACGGGTCGTACTTACACTGTTGGGGTGGGGGGTACGCTCCTTGCATACGCGGGTGGGGGTACGGGTCGTACTTACACTGTTGGGGTGGGGGGTACGCTCCTTGCATACGCGGGTGAGGGTTCGAGTCGTACTTACACTGGTGTGGTGGGGGTACGGTCCGTGAGTCCGCGGGTGGGGGTAGGAGTCGTACTTACACTGGTGGGGGTACGGTCCGTACGTCCGCGGGTGAGGGTTCGAGTCGTACTTACACTGTTGGCATGGGGGGTACGCTCCATGCATACGCGGGTGGGGGTACGGGTCGTACTTACACTGTTGGGGTGGGGGTACGCTCCATGCATACGCGGGTGGGGGTACGGGTCGTACTTTCACTGTTTGGGTGGGGGGTACGCTCCTTGCATACGGGGTGGGGGTAGGGTCCGTACATATCCGTCCCCACGCTATGTGATGCTTGTGCGGCCCGTACCCAGGCCTTTGCCACGTGGGTACGATCCGTCCCGCCATTGTTGGGGTGACGTGTGTGTGGGCGTGGTACGAATCGTACCCACGCTCTTCAGGCGTGGGTACGGGACGTACCTGTCTGGTTGTGTTGCCGGTTCGCGTGGTGACGGACTTCCGTTGTGGCGGTCGCTGGCTTATCAGGACACGCCCCCACCCCCTCGTGGTGACCAGGGCATGGGAGTCAGGTATGTCCAGGCCATGTGTGGTGTGTGACTTATGTGGTTGTTTTGTGGCCTGCCCTGGTCGTGCCACCCCCACCCCACCCCACCCCACTTTCCCCCCTCCCTTAGTTATTCTGACCTTCTGCGGCGTCTGCGTCGTAACCTGTAGAGGAGGTGTACTGCTATGAGGGCAGGGATGACTCGTAGGTTCGGGTCCATGTCTGTCCGTCGCGTACTGGTACTCCTTGATCGCGTCGTCCTGTCGCGTACGGGTCCTCCTTGATCGCGTCGTCCTGTCGCGTACGGGTCCTCCTTGGTGGCGTCGTCCAGTGTGTCCGTCACGTACTGGTCCTCCTTGTTCGCGTCGTCGTCTGTCCGTCGCGTACTGGTGGTCCTTGTTCGCGTCGTCCTGATTTCCCGGCAGTTTTTGGCTGCCGCAAAATATTCACCGTGCGGGGTGACGTCGGTGCGAATCGTGATTCCTGGGTCGTGAATGGCTGGCTGCGAGCGTCCCGACGTCAGGTCGGCGCTTTCCCGGATCGCATTGGTAGGTGTTTTTTTGTTCGGTCGGGCTTTTTTACGATTCGTACGGTAATGGTGTACCCGTGCGAATCGTAATTCCTTGTTTGTAAAAATTGACGACCGGGTACGCGTCGGACGGAGAATATGCTCCGTCCGACGGTTCGTACCCGGTTTTTACCGGATCGTGATCGGCACCTCTGTGTACTTTACCACTGCGAACCAGTGCCAGAGGTGTAACGAAACTTGAGGGGGCCCCATCAAAGTACATGGAGGGGGTCCTGCTTCCCGGCCCACCAACTATGGGGCCCCCTGGGGCTCAGGCTCCCCAACACAGCGGGGGCTGCGGGAGCTTTTGGTACGCCACTGACCAGTGCTAACATGCTTGTACTGTCTCCCTAAAACGTGTTCAAATTGGCCTGATCCCAATTGGCATATTTAATTTACCTGTAAGCCCCTGTAAATTAGATGCTACTAGTAGGCCTGCAACACTGATTGCGCCACCCACTTCAGTAGCCATTTAAACATGTCCCAGGCCTGCCATTGCAGCCTGAAAGCAGTTTTGGAGTGCTGTGTCGACTTGACATTTATAACTCTTCCCAACCTTAAACCCCCCTTATATTTCATATAGGTCACACCTAAGGAAGGCCCTAGGTAACCCATAGGGCAAGGTGCTGTGTAATTAAAAGGTTGGGCAAGTACATTTAAGTTTTACATGTCCTGGCAGTGAAAAACTCCTTAATTCGTTTTTCACTACTGCAAGGTCTACCTCTTCCAAAGATTAACATTGGAGTTACCTTATTACATTCTATCAGTGTAATTTCCATATGGGAACAGATGTTCATGTTTGGTGTCTCTGGAATTTTAGAAAGTTGCAAACGCAACAAGATGATGGACGAAGTGCTGTCCTCTCTGGACTGGAAACAAGCATCCTGGGAGTGGTTTTGGGGTATTACTCCTCATGCCAGGCTAGCTTGAATCCAGCAGTACAGCAGCAAAGGACCCACATCTGGGCATACCCATGGTCACTTAGGCCGAACATAGCAAACACAAGATGCTGGAAGGAGTGCTAAAACTTTTCAACCACTCACCCTCAGTCAAGAGATCTGGGTTGAATACATTGTTCTTTTGCTCAGTATGGTACCCCAGTTTGGACCCAGCCATATGCAAATCAGTCCTGACTCTGCTCCTCATGGGAACATTCCAGTCCGAAGTGTCAGGCCATGTCCTCCCTGGACCAGAAACAAGCATCCTAGGACCTGTTTCAGGGTATTACCCGTCATTAGCCAGACTAGCTTGAATCCAGAGGCACAACAAGAAAGAGACCCACGTCTGGGCACTCCCTTGGCCACTTAGCGCAATCTGTGACTAGGGTGAATGTATGATTTGTTCAGGATTCCATCCATCATTTATCTTTTGCATTTGTTGTCCTAAGTGGAAAGGGTATGCCCAGATGTGGGTCCCATGCTCGCTACGTCATCAGACTCAAGCTAGCCTGGCTGATGAAGGGTGATGTTCCGAAACGAGTCCCAAGATTCTAGTTTCTGGTCCAAGAAGAAACTGGACTGGCAGGTCGTGCTGTACTGCTCCCATGAGGAGCAGGGTTGAGACTAATTTGCATATGACTGGGTCTAAACTAGAGTGATGTGGCGTGCTAAAAAACGATGGATTTAACCCAGATCTGTGACTGTGGGTGAATGTTTAATTTTTCAGCATTCCGTCTATCCTCTGTTCTTTTAGCAGTGTCAGAAAATTGCCATTTTCTTGCCTTAGCCATTTGGTGCCTGCAGCCTGTCTCTGGGTCATATATCTACGATGCATGGTTACAAAAGATAAATGTATGATTCTAGCAACTGGTACTTGCCACCGGGGCATGGGATATAAGATGCACACTGTATTATGTAAAGTTTCAATAGCTACTTACACTGGTCTACATTCATATCATGTTATTTTAACTACTCAACAACAACTTGATCTCCCTTGAGTGCACTCTGCTTTTCACAAGCTTTTGCCATGCTCCTGTCCAAGGTTACATTTAGTGGAGCCTATTCACCAAAGGAAAAGTCTTCACCCACAAAGATGTCTGCCTACGCTTAGATGGAGTTTTTCTTCCTGGAAGGTATTCACAAATTCCAGGCAAAAATCTCTACTTGATAGTAGTATTCATGAGCCTCCAACCCCTTCTATGATGGGGTGGAGGCTCATATGACTAAAAATATAAATGTGTAGTAAATTTGTGGTCAGGTTTCTTCTGCTTGCCTGTTTGGGGAGTTCTCTGGCCTGGCTCAGGAGCTGTCCACTGCTGGGGAACAAAAACTCACTTAGAAAGCTCAGGCCCTCGTAGACATCCCTACTGAACCAGATGGTCTTTT
Organism: Triturus cristatus; assembly: GCF_964204655.1. NCBI lineage: Eukaryota > Metazoa > Chordata > Amphibia > Caudata > Salamandridae > Triturus > Triturus cristatus. The sequence continues at coordinate 287,275,270 of NC_140592.1, read as the reverse complement.
TATCTGCTTGAGAGGTAAGAGGGAGAAACAACCATGGCTAAAATCTCAATACAGTATAACCAATTTGGTTAGACATAACTTCTCAACAACTAAATTTGAGATTAGCAATGTTTAATTTTAAGTTAAAAAATAGATTGATATAAATCATTCTCAACCTTACAGTATAGAAATATAGAACACACAGAATGAGTCATACTCTACAAAAGAGATTTACCCAATATAACAAAAAAGATACAACTAATTTGATTATGATGATGCAAGTAATAAGGAAAAGGAATTGAAGGTTATATTGCTTCAATTTATTATCAAAGGTAAGCATGAGAATGCTATCTATCCCTACACTACGTTAAAAGGGGACAACTCTTGACTAAGAAGCATGTATAAGAATGGAAAATGTAAAGGTGTCAGCTGTCAGAGTCTTAAGTAGAAGAAGCTTCAACTAAGAGTCATGTAGCATGAAGCCAAACAAAATCAGAAGAGATCTGCACCTCATGAAGTCCTAAGATATCTCTTTGACCCTCACTATGCTACAGTATAAGATATTAGTCTGCACTCAAGGTAAATCACATGATCCGCTCCGGTAACTTTCAACGATCCAGGCACAAATTGTCTACTGGCACAATCTTTCCTACAAAGATAAGTTGCTACTTCGTTCGTCCTTGGACATTCTTCTCCTCCCTCATGGGAACTTGTGTCTTTGCTCATTACCATGTTTCTTCTTGCCAAAATCCATCTTCTCATACCTCGGTATCTTACTAAAACACAAACCCTTGTTTACTAACTAATAAGGCTGTGACTGCACCTGCAGTGGAGACAAAAATGAAGTCAAACACATTCTACATTGAAGGTCAAATGCAAATAAATCTTATACTTGAAACGTGAGCTTGTCCTAAAATTGTGCTTGAGGCCTCACAAAATAATGGCAACTTAATAGTGCACAATGTTACAAATGTGTGCACATTTCTAAACACATAGCAAATACAGGGGAATATTCTCAAGGACGTATCGCCGAGTTAGCGGCACTTTATCGCAGCCAAAGCCGGTTTAAATTTATCGCCCCATTCACAAGCCGGTGCAAACAGCCGATGTCACCAGTTTTCTGGCGATAGCATCCTCCAAAAACATTGCCACGGATGACCCCGGCAACTATCGCTAATGAGATGCAGAGTAGGCGTTCCCGAGCAAAAAGCCACCACAACACCACTCCACAACATTCTCAACGACCAGCCAGATCGGCGATAAGATCCCAAAACAGGCGATAAGGCATGTTAGCAGCAGGAAACTAACACCTGCTCTGACCTGGTGTAAAGTTGGACGACAACCGGCACCAGACAAGGGAGCACTGCCCATAGCCAAACATGAAGAACAACAGATGCCCCCGAGCAACTGAACATGCAACCTGGAGCCTCAATAGGGCAACAATACCCACCGCACCCCCCCCCCCGACCCCACCACCCACCCCCCATCCCTTTGGACAAAGAGAATGTACATCAACTCCACGAATCCATGAACCATACAAATCGCCTGAAGTCGCACAATCACAACACCTAACATACAAGTGTGGCCAGAAAATGGAAATCATACATTCATATCAGTTCAGTTTCATAAGGCTTTATTCGGAGCTTAAAACAAGTCCATAAAAGCAAAACAAAATACATATCAAATACATCAAACATTACATGGTTAAAATGTAGACAGGTTACATGAATTAAGAATATAAATAGTTAAAAAAGCATACCAGGCCTTACTTTAATAGCTAACAGGAGGTAGGTTGCGGTAAAAAAGCATACATCAGGATAGGGTTTAAAAAGCAATTTCATAGCATCTTTCCTATTCCTCACTCCATATTTTAAAAAGATGGGTTTAAGGTAGGCTCGACGGTAATTATCATAAAGGTTACATGATAAAAGAAAGTGCATAGTGCTTTGATCTGATACGTTATCGCAAGGGCAAGGGCCTACCGGCTGTTTTTTTATATATGGGTAAGCCACCAAATGATGAACTGTCCCAAACCTTAATCTGGTGATAACATATCTATGGGAGGGCCGGGTGACTAAACTCAGATATATCTGAAAACCCTCATCTTCACAAAAACTGTTATAAAAACACATGTACTTAAATTTCTGCTAGTTCTTTCCCTTTGTTTTTGGACAAAATTCATAAAAATTGGTTTCATCACATTTTTAGACAGACTAGAGGAGGCGTTATAGTCATTTATAAGGCTAATACCATAAATCTCAGAGTAGCAATTAATGACATATTTAATCCAAGGAATTTTCATATGGCTGTCAATGGAGAGACAATCTCCGATAATTGCTCTACTTAGGGAGGTTTCTTCTTTTAACCATACAGAACGCCACAACATTAAGGGCCTTAGTGCTAACAAATCTGAGAGGTGGGAGATACCTAGTTCTCTATGAACCAGATCATTTGTGGCAGATTTAGGTAAACACAACAGCCTTTTTAAGAAGAGGTTTTCCTCTACTTGCAGGTTCCCTGCCTTGGTATGCCCCCACACTCCGGCTCCATAAAGGGCCACGGACAGACATCTCATTTGAAAGATCGTCAACATATCTTTGATCCGTTTATCTCCAATGTTTGTAGCGAATTTGAACACTCCATGTGAACTTTTCGCCATCCTAGCCTGGACATTATTGATCTCACTAGTCCAGCTGCCTGATTTAGAAAAGGTAATGCCAAGATAATTAAATGTTTCCACCGTAGACACCTTATGGCCTTCTAAAAAATAAGCATGTGGTTTCTTACACACCGCCCCGCACTCCATTATAAAAGTTTTAGTTTTGTTAATCAACAGTTTCCTGTCATTGATAAACAGCAGGAACCTATCCATCAAACGCTGTAGGCCAATAGGGGTCCTAGACAAAATAACAGCGTCGTCCGCATAAAGAAGTACGGGGACGCTGAAATCTTTTATTTTTGGAGCGTCAGCCACAATTTCCTTTAAGACTGAGTCCACCTTATTAATAAAAAGAATAAATAGCAAAGGGGCAAGCACACATCCTTGCCTGATTCCCCGTCTAACCCTAAACTTGGGGGTACACTCTCCGGTCTGGCCGTAGCGAACACTAGAGTTTAGTTTGGCATAAAGTCTCGCTAAAAAGTAGACAATTGCCTCTGGGGCCCCCAATTCCAATAGCGTGGACCATAGGATACTATGATCCACCATGTCAAAGGCACTACTCAAGTCTGCAAAGCAGAGATAGAGCGATCCTTTTTTTGCCTTTGTATATTTGCCTATGATTAAATCTAAGTTAAGGCATTGTTCCAATGTTCCTCTGCCTGGCCTGAAACCGTATTGAGAGTCCGCAAGGATATTATTGGACTCGGCCCATTCTTCCAACCTGACCATGAGAACCCGGCTCATGACTTTCAGCGAGGAGTCCAGGAGGGATATTGGGCGGTAATTCTTTGCATCCCCCCTGTCACCTTTCTTGAAAATCGGTACGATAATGGATTCTTCCCAGGTGTGTGGGACCCCATAACGTACAGCAGTATTAAAAACTTTTGTCAGCAGTGGGCCCCATAATTCAGGTACAGTTTTGTATACGTCAATAGGGACCCCATCAGGTCCCTGGGCCTTCCCACCCTTGCTGGATTTAATACTATCCCACACTTCGGCGATAGTGATGTTCAAGGGTATAACAGGCCAACTGTCCTCATAGGAATTTCCGGTTCTAATCGAGTCAAAGATCTGTGAGAAATGGGTAACCCAGCTCTCTGAACTAACATTGGCTGTTAATTCTGGGAGCTTTTCATCCTTTAAAAAAGGGCTGTTTACTGTTGCCCAAAATAAAGAGGAATCCGCTGTAGAGGCTGCCAAATCTAGTTTTTCCCAGGCTTCTAGTCTGAGTTCATTTTTCCTGGACTTGGTAGCCATCTGATAAATCCCTCGTAATTCCCTAATGGTTCCCATATCTCTCTTCTTATCTGACAATGCTGTTTTAAGTTTTTTTAGTGCAATAGTACAGGCGTGATCAAACCATCCCTTGGGCTGGTGTTTCGTACCCTTATGCGGTACAGTGAAGTTGCTGTTTATAATTCGGTTAAGATTAATAAAAGTATGCAGGGTTTCGGCATTTCCCTCCTCCTGTTCTAAAATAGTGACTATTTCTGTGAGACACCTCGACACAATGGCGTTAGACTGAATGTCCGCTTTATTGCCTTTCCATCTAATACGAGTGCCATTGGGGCGGTGGGGCTCAATATTAGTAATAGTACATGGGGCAAACACAGGTCGTTCCTTCCATAGTGTTAACTCTGCCGTGATACAATTATGATCGCTAATCAGGTTGTCTACAACCACAGGGGTAGAACACCTTGGGGCAATTCCAGATGATAGACAGAAAAAATCAATCACTGTATTGGCGTTCCTTCCCGTATAAGTGGGGACAATTTCCCCTAAGTTATTAGTCTGGTTAGCCAGTATTTCCATATCATATGTCATTAAAATTTTGTTCAGAGAGTTACCATATGCGTTGTGAGGGAAATGGGAAACCCCATCCCCCCAACAATCAGTAAAACCACATACCTTTTGGGTGGCAAAAGGACACACCATTGTATTGAAGTCTCCCACCCAAATGATATCAAAAACAATATCAGACTTAGTCACTATATTTTCCATAGCGGATTCTAAAGCAAGTACAACCTGGTACCTTGAATTGTCAAAGACATTATTATAAAAATTAATTAAAAGCATATTCCTGTCATGCTCCTGTTGAAGCCATAAGATCTGAGAATGTGTTCCAACCAACACATGTTTTTTTACTTTGACAGGTATATCAACAGCAACCATAACCAATAGGCCACCCTTGGCTCTACCCGATGTTGAGGCCTCAGCTGGTAGGTTATAAGAGACAAAACCATTGTAATTGATTGGATCAACACACCAGGTTTCCTGGAAACATAAAATGTTAAAACTGTTAATAAATTCAACCCATCCTGGGCAAGTGGTCTTGGAGGAATGTCCAGCAATGTTCCAGCTAGCGATCAGACAGGCACTCTGGCTCCAAGATCTAGGGCGGGGAGGATGGCTCGTGGGGTCAGAAGGGATGTGACTGCAGGGCTGGTCATTCAACAGAGGGACACAGTTCTCGTCTTCACGGTGAGCAAAATTTCCAACGGCAATAACAGTCTCACTGACATTCACTGGGTCTGGGACCCTCGTTGCTTCAGTCTCTCCCTTGTCTCCAGTAATATTAGCCACAATAGTTGACTCAGACAAATCTATCCCCAGTCAATCGTTCCCATCCAATCCACTCAATGCTTCATATCTATTTACCGTGGTAAAGATAGGACCAGGGAGAACATACTTATCTCTTTCCCTCACCCCAGTATGTGCGGTATTTGGACGGATGTTATGATGCCTGTAAAAATATCCTAGAGGCCGAAGGGATATCCCTTTTTCCAATGAAAGAGAGGATTGCGCTCTTAACAGAGCTGTGGAAGCAAGGTGCGGGTTACGAAAATTAACTATAATACAATCACCCCCACAGGTCTTACGCGAGCTCCCGATCCAATCAACTCTTCTAGTACTTATGATATCCTTGGCCAAGGCTACTGGAAAGCCGCATTCTCGACGCAGCCAGTCCACAGTTTTATTTTTCAAAGAAATGTGTGTTTCGCTAAAATTACGGCCAGTTTCTTTGACTTGTGGCACATTAGTAAGGACCGCCACAAACGGGGCGCAGGCTGGGGGCAGATCAGGCCTTGAAGTACCTAAGTTTTTTACACCAAGTCCGGGGAGATTTGACGATACTAGTTGATCCGGAATCGGCAGAAAATTAGTGGAATCTCTACTTTCATTAACTTGCATGCTTTGTGACGTCTTAGGGGGATTGGCCACTAGGTCAGCTGGCTCAGAGGTCTGTCGAGAAGCACGGCTGTTTACTGGGCTTTTGGTGATTGCTTCAGCTCCAGTACTTGCTTTGAGATGAGATTCTAACAAACCTCCCAGCCTAGCCATCTCGATAATTGCCATGTCTAATTTATTCATTAAAGGTTTGATTAGTAAATCAAACTTGGCATCGATCATGCTAATTAAAAGATCCAACTGACTACTTTCAATAACGACCGGGTTACTATCCATCACAGCGGGAGGGGTTTGGGTAGGGTTTACGGCCAAGGGATCAGTTCTTTTAGTAGATGTTAATGTTCTCCCCCCCCCCCTCCTAGAATGCACGGTCTTGTTGTATGCCTTGTTATGTGACCGACTAGAACGTAGTGTTCTTTGTGATGTGGTAGCCGCTGGGACAGCAGTTAAAGAGTCCCCAATACATGTTAAATCCTCAGGAGATGGGTCAACTATGTTAGTGTCATCAGCAGAGGCAGGCACACTAAGATCTGCCGCATCATAAATCCGATCATGATCACTAAGCTCATGGTTGGCATTAACATTGCCTATATCAGTTAAGTGGGAAATAGGGTTGGTATCTACAAGAATAGGGTCGATTACCTCCCCCCGCCCCAATGATTTTCTCCGCTCTTTATTTATTTTATCAACCATCTTTACCAAATAATTGTCCATGGTTGATTTAGTTGAGGAGGGTTTGGTTTTTGACATGGGGTTCTCTAATTCCACACTGTTACAGATTAATAAGGGTAGACAGTTATTTCCCCTGCCACTTCGTTCACTTTCCCCTCAGTTCACAGTGGCCTAAACCAGTTGGTGCCACTCAATAACACAGGGAGGATGGAGCCCCTCCCGTCCTCCACATACAACAGGATGCCACAGACCTGCCGCTAGTATAGGTTACAATACCTTCACACTGAGTCCCGGTATCAGAGTCGCAGCACCTTAGGGGGGTGGCCCAGCCCAGCCTCCTCTGGCCTCTGACGGCCACAGACGGCCCGCCCTCTGCCCGGGCTCAGCCCGGCGCGTCCCGCGCGCGTCCTCGCGGGAGGAGGGTCCGACACCGTCTTTAAGCGCCTCCTGGCGCGCTTCCGTGCGTGGTCAGGGGGCGTTACCAAGCCCGGCACCCGAAGAGAAATGCAGCTGGGAGAGGCAGCGTCAGCACCAGCCACACGCCGCCAACAGACACGAGTGACCCACCAGTGAAGGGTCCGACACCGTCTTTAAGCGCCTCCTGGCGCGCTTCCGTGCGTGGTCAGGGGGCGTTACCAAGCCCGGCACCCGAAGAGAAATGCAGCTGGGAGAGGTAGCGTCAGCACCAGCCACACGCCGCCAACAGACACGAGTGACCCACCAGTGAAGGGTCCGACACCGTCTTTAAGCGCCTCCTGGCGCGCTTCCGTGCGTGGTCAGGGGGCGTTACCAAGCCCGGCACCCGAAGAGAAATGCAGCTGGGAGAGGCAGCGTCAGCACCAGCCACACGCCGCCAACAGACACGAGTGACCCACCAGTGAAGGGTCCGACACCGTCTTTAAGCGCCTCCTGGCGCGCTTCCGTGCGTGGTCAGGGGGCGTTACCAAGCCCGGCACCCGAAGAGAAATGCAGCTGGGAGAGGCAGCGTCAGCACCAGCCACACGCCGCCAACAGACACGAGTGACCCCATATCATATAATCCAAATAAAACCTTTATTACAAAGTAAACAAAAAAACGACAATCTTGAAGAGGCACGGCGGGTCTTCTCTGGGCATTCTGTAAGTCACAGCCTGCAAGACAAAAACACAGATAAGAAGGTGTGTCATGCGCCCATCAAAGTACAGAGAGAGAGATAGAGCGACAGAAAGAGAGAGAGAGAGGGGGAGAGGGGGAGAGATAAAGAGAGGGAGAGAGAAAGAGAGAGCGAGAAGGAGAGAGCGAGAGAGAGGGAGCGAGAATGAGAGAGGGGGGAAAGAGAAAGGGAGAGGGAAGGAGACAGAGAGAGGGAGAGAAAGAGAGAGGGAGAGAGAAATAGAGGGAGAGAGAGGGAAAGAGAAAGAGAGCGAGAGAAAGATAGAGGGAGATTGAAAGAGAGTGAGAGAGATGGAGAGAGAAAGAGAGAAAGAAAGAGAGAGAGAGAGTGACAGAGCGGGGGCGGGGGAGAGAGAAAGAGAGGGAGAGAGAAAGACAGGGAGAGAGAGGGAGGGAGAGAGAAAGAGAGAGAGGGAGAGAAAGCGAGAGGGAGAGGGAAATAGAGGGATAGAGAGAGAAAGAGAGGGAGAGAGAGTGCCGACGGTGCTCACCTGCAGCCACCCGTGTGTCTCCAACCACATGTTGGTCCCCCAGGTTACTCATCTGAAACAGTTGCCAGAGACATGAATGGCAGAGTCCATACAGTAGCACACGGCATCATCACTTTTCCACCCTTCTGCACACAGGCTGCTGCACCCTAGCCCCTCCCGCCGCCCAGCGGAGATTGCCCTGTGTTTTCCTGCAGACTGAACCGCTTCTTCCTACTCTTCTTCTCCTTGCCAATCCCTGACCCGAGGTCCCAGGCTGGTCCTCCGGGGGGCTTGTTGGGTTCTGGTTGCCCTCTGCACTTGCTCTGGCTGACTCCATTGTGCTTCGCTGGTGTTTAGCTTTTGTATGTGTTTTTTCCCCAACTTTTATAGTGCATTTTCCTGCATGTCGCGTGGGGATTGCAGGCCTGTGGCTGGTTTTCGCTGATTTTTGTATCACGATTTGCGTCATCGCCGCTTTGTTCGTGTTTCGCATTTTTGCGGCATCACGTCGATTTTAACACATTCATTTGTGGCGTTGTGGTGGGTCTATCTCATGGTGCCGCCGTGTTGGGAATGCCACGTTAACACTGTGGTATTTTCCCGCGATAGACTGCGATGTGAAGGGTTGTGTTAAGCTACTTTTGCGGTAGTTACCACACGTTCTTGAGAATATCCCCCAATTTTTCTTAGTGAACAACTAAATTGTAAATTATAAATGTAAGGGATACCATTTTAAGATACATCAATATGACTATAATTCCTTATTGTATGTGTAAATGTCTAAACATTAGCTACACTTACACATCATATCATCAGCTTCATATGAGGCACGTTATAAGCCTATCTTTCTCTCAAAACAATAATATATAAATATTGTAAGTATTTCTATTAATAAAGTTTCTAGACACACAATTTCTAAATCTCATTCGTTTTCACGTAGAGTACTTTAAATATACAATACCCCATATTCTCTTAGTAATAATAATCACTGGGAATATATTTGAGTGATGACTACACATGATTATAATGCACTCCTACAGTATCTCATTGTAAAATCAAGATTACGCTCCTCCAACACCGACAGATTCCATGATGCAGGCACCACCACTCAAGACGAGGAGGAATTTCACTGAGGAGGAGAGAGTCCTCGATGTTATCTTTGTAGTTGATGATCTCATGGTCCACCTCCATACATCCTCAGTCGAGCAGAGAAAGAGGCGACCTGACAGCAGTTAACCAGCTATATCAATTTCTTATTGGTGGTGGAGGCACATATTGTGGGTGACCTCAAGAAAAAGTGACAGGAAGAGAGGAAACGGGTAAAAAAGAACTCTGGGATACAGGTAGCAAATGCTCTTCTTGGAGTTAAACCTAAATCCCATCTCTATCTCATCCCCCTCATGGAGCCTATCTCAACACCATGCACCTTGACCTCCTATATGGCCTGCCTGTTTCAGGGAACATACGTATGTGCCCCCCGCTTTAACTAGGCTTTGTATTCTGTCCTCCCCTCTACTCTTCTAGATAGAAAAACATCTCACACGTATCTTTCTACCTAACAAGGCACTAAAGACATTACACTTAGTAAAACATTGCACTTAAAATATGAACCACATCAAACCAGCCTACCTATTAAAATACTTAACTAGTAAATTCTCTCTCCCCTCCACAATTAATTATTCTTTAAAGTGAAGGGCAAGGCAACCATAATATTCCCAAATATTGTGAAACAAATGCATTTTTTGTCTATTTCTTGCTTTCTTATGCAGACAGACATTGTGTGATTGGATGATTTTGCAAAGAGTTTCACTTGCTGGTTGTGATGGCTCATTCTTGAATGTTTACTCCCCTCGCCCATGAAGTAGTGGGTGCATTGTAGGTTATGTTCCCTGTAAAATGCATGCACATGAGCGAACCATGCCTGCTTGTAGCACAGGGTGTCTGCTGCAGAGCACATGCCCCTCCCCCAGCAATAGATGCTTTGTCAGTACCTAATAACAAGCAAAAACAAAACACACAATTAGTTTGTCTTTCTCTTTTGGTGTAATGTTCTTCCAGACTTTGTACAGCATAACTAACATTTGTAAAAAAACAGCAGCATGATGATTGTTCATGAATGGAAAGCATGGAGGGCAAGCATCCAGCCATGATAAATGGACTAGTTTCTGCAACAGTATGATTGAAAATCAAGTTTTATAAAATACTCTGGCTGTACATTTTTCAGCCCCAACAACATTAGTGACACAACCCATCACCATCTTCAAGAGTCCAAGTCTGCATGTAGGATAGTTAAACTCACTTGTGTGTACTTATGTTACCCCTTCCTAGAGATAGGCAATCCAGCAAATTATTAGGGAGAGCTGAGCCAGATCCTAACCAGGCATCAGGTGAGCTAGAAAAATATTTGCTGTGTAATAGTGCAACAAAACGCCATAGAAACACAGAATAAAGAAGCTTAAACATTTAAAAAAGTGTATTTCTTTGTAATGTGGGAGCATTTCTTTTTAGTATATTAGCCTATGCTACTGCATTGTGTCATTTTTGAGAAGTGATAGTTTCTAAAATGAACAAAGGATTCATGATCCTCCCAACCAAGCCTTGATGGCAATTCCCTTAGCAACCCAAAAAGCAAGTCAGGTGTCATCTGCCAACGAAGGGGCTTAGCTGGTGGGCACGCAAGATGGCTGTCCCCTAGAACTGCTCCTGCACAGCCGCTCAGAATCCTGCAGTATCTGGGACACCGGAGGACGTGGCTGGTGTGTGCAGGGAGAGTGGGAGGACCTAACACCTCTCTCAGGCAAGGGAGCCCCCTAAATTCCAACAAAAAGGGGAGTGCTGCCATCAGAATGGCAGGTGCCCGCTCATGGGGACGCAAAGTCCCAAGAAGGCGGCCAAGCAGAGTGTTGAAGCCCGGTGGTGATCTGGGCCTCATTGCGGGACTGACAGAGAACACGGGGGTGCCCTGGGGGAGCAGTAGGTACTGAAGGCGGTCAGTGACTACAGGTGCTGGGGCCTGATTAAGCTGCCGAGCATCATCCCGGAAGAGGCAAAGGAAGCCTGCCTGAAGATGCCCATGAATGGTCCAAAGGTGGTGTAAGAAGGCTTTTCCAGGTCTTTGCTGCGATGTGGAAGAAGGAGCGTCCTCCACTTCTGCTTCGGTAGGTGAGGGCAGTATGGACAAATGAAAGGGAGGCAAAGCATAGTCTTCTCGGCGGTTGGTGGAAGTTCAGGTGATGGCTAATGCATGCGTGCCCTTGTTTGTGTAGAGCCTTGTGTGCGTGTGTCAGCGGCTTGAAGTGGCATCTCTTCTGTACGGGGAGTCAGAGGAGTTGCCTAAGGCGTGGTGTGATGTTGGTTCATTGGGGAAGGCTGAGGATGAGTCTGTCTCCAGCGTTCTGTATGGTTTGAAGCCTCTGTAGGAGGGATGCGACGATTCCTACGTAGAGGGTCTTGCCATAGTCCAGTGGGCTGGTGATGAAGGCCTGTGTCACGGTGCGTCTTGTTTGTAGGGGTAGCCACTTGAATATCTTAAGTAGCATGCACAGAGTGAGGAAGCAGGTGGAGGAGATGCCATTGATCTGTGATTTCATGGTGAGCTAGTTGTCAATTATGATTCTGAAGTTTCTGGTGTGGTTGGAGAGAGTGGGTGCAGGTCCTAGGTCAGATGACCACCTGGAGTCATTCCATGTGTTGCTGCTGTTGCCATATCCACGGAGACACTCATGCATACACTGACAGACCCACTGAGACATTCATACACCCACTCACAGATCCAGTCCGACACTCATACACCCACTCACACACCCATATAGTACTCACGTACTCAGTCACAGACACTTTCAGAGACTTATGCACTCAGTCACTCACTCATATACTCAGAGACTCACATACCTACTCACAGACTAACTCAGATTCACACTCACCCACTTCCATCTTGTCTGTGTTCATCTGCAGGCTTTTGTTCTTCATCCAGTCGGCGACGTTTGTCAGGCATCTGTGGAAATTGGTTTTGGTGGTGGTGGGGTTGTTGGAAATGAGATGATGAGTTGGGTGTCATCTGCGTAGGAGTTTATGTTGAGACCATGGGATCTGATGATGTTGGCCAACGGGGTCATATATGCATTGAAGAGTGTGGGGCTGAGGAATGTGCCCTGTGGGACACTGCAGAGGATGGGATCAGAGATGAAAGGTGGGAAGTGGATCCTTTGGTTTCTTCCGGTGAGGAAGGAGGTGATTTATCTGAGTGCTTCCCCTTGGATGCCCATTGGGAGACAGATGGCTGTGGAGCCTCACCTGCGGTGCTGAAGGTGAATGGGGGACCCTATAGAGAGACACGGGACCCCCCCAAACAGCACAAGTCATTTGATGAACTTTCTCCCCCTCAGACCTTTTGAAGAGCTGGTAATATGATGGGAGCCTTTGTGTCTAGGAGAGTGACTCTTCGACCAAGGACTGCTGGTAGATCGACTAGGCAACCAGACCACCCCCCACACATCCTGAGCTGCCTCTGGAGTGGAGTGACTGACGCAGCCAGGATACAATTTTGTGTTGGAGCCTGGCAGAGTGGGGATTCCGAAGCCATGGGCCCTGCCTGAATGACTAAACACTACACAGGACCTCAAAGGGGCAGGAGAACCTGAGATGGCATGAGGACCTCACTGCTCATATTGACTTGTGTGTCAGGGTACATGGGTAGCTGAACTCGGAATTGACAAGGGTGGGTTATGACACCCCTCATCCTCACTGGTTTGCTGGGTGAGGAGGTTCAAACTACCCTGGGAGAAGTGCGCTGACATGAGAGGAGTAGGCTCAGAAATGGTACACACCAGACCCCTGCTCGAGTCCATGATGGGCCCCAGACTCGGCCGGGCTCCACACCCTCGCAGGATGAGGTGGCCGAGGTTGCTGAGAACTCTGCCGCTGGGGTGCCACTTGAAAACACACTGGCCTAGACAGTGGTTAATTTGTCAAATACAAAGTGCCGGGGCTCTCCTGAGGAGGCAGCACTGACAGGAGAAATGTGCTGGTGCAAACTGCCTCCTGACTAGAGCTCCTGCACTTATTATTCTGGAGAAGACTTGGCCTAAAGGCTAGAGCTGCAGATTTCGGAGCTGGGAAACCAGGTTTGAGTCTCGATGTGGCTCAACATCTTGTGATTCTGGGTAAAATCATGTGCCTTGAAAATGAGTGTGTCCTTAATTGGTGCTATAAGCGCCGGTACTGAGGATTAGGTGCCGGTGCTGAGCACCGGAAAACACTGTCTCAAATTAAGTACTGGGCCTAGATCCTTGAAGCTATCAATAAGTCAAAAGACTACCTAGAAAGTAAGATGGAGACGCTTGTGGTGGATCAAGGGATCCTGCGTAATGACCACTGCAAACTGAGTGTAAGAGTGACAGAAGCCGAGACAGAGGTGACAGCAGTCCCCCTTCGCCACGCTTGGACATCATGGAGGCTCAGGTGAGAGACCTTCAGAAGAGGGTGGACACTCTTGAGCGGCGAGCGGATGATGTAGAAGGTCACGGCAGAAATTGGGCCTCCCAGAAAAGGTGAAGGGTCAGGATATGATAGGTTTCCTGGAGTCGTAGCTTGTGTTGCTAGTGGCCTTGTAGGGCCTGTCACCATTCTTTGCCCTAGAGAGAGCACACTGGGTGCGGAGCTGGCATCTGCCTCCGGGTGTCCGCGGTGCCCTTAGTGGCATGACTGCTGTACTATTGAGACTGGGACTACATGCTACAGCACTCCCACAAAGCAGGCCGATTTCAGGTGTACAACCTACCAGTGGCCATTTACACAGATTATAAACTGGAGGTGCAGCAACAATGGGCCTCCTTCATGGAGTTTAAACATGCTCTCTGTGAGGCGAATGGAAATTACATGCTGCTATTTCCCACTGGACTCAAGCTGCTGGTGGATGACAAGGTGCTCTTCTTTGTTACCCCAATGGCGATGTGAGAATGGTGGATACTCACCTTGTGGGCACAGACGGAGCTCCCTGGACTGGGATTCCAAAGCCTCCAAGGTACAGATGCGGACACGGCAGTTGATGCAGGGTGAGTGGACCTTCAGAGGCACAGGTGACACGGGGCCGCCTGAAGGACCTTGAGACAGCAAATGCTTTTATAGCCCTGAGACAGACCGACATGGATCGGGACTTCCCAGCATCGACCTCCCCAGGCATAGTATCAGAGGAAAAGAGGGAGCCTAACTTCACTCCGTCTGTGATTACTCCACTCTCCGCTGATGATATTTAAGGTGCCGTACTTTGAGGTGGACCTGAGGAGGGTGCACACATCTATTGCCCAGTTTCCTGGAGAGACACTCCTGATTATCAGCTACAGAGACTGATCGCTGCAGGACAACAGATGGGCTAAATGGGGCTCTTATGGACTTTTTCTTGCTGTGCCCTGCCGAAGATTCCACAAGTTTTTGGGACATGTGAAAAGTGCTGGTGGCGGCGTGGGGGGTGGCAGGTGGGTAGGCTGTTAGAAAGCTGTACCTCAAGTCAACCCTGACTAACTCCTTCCTTGGGGAGGAGCTCAAGGTACATGTTTGCACAGTTGCATAATGTTTCTAGTTATTAAGGTTGGTATTTGGACGGGTGGCCATTGCCACACAGTCCTGGGGAGTGGAGGTTGGATATGTTTAGCTCAGGTGGCAGGGGATCACGCTCAAAGTACTGGTATCCCATAAGTTTTGTGCTCATGAATGGGGAGCTGGGGTGGTGGACCCCTGGTGGGGGACGTGAGGCAACCATATGCAGCAACACACATCCTATGCCTTTATTAGCTGGAACGTGAGAGGCATGGGATCTGCTACGAAGAAGCACAAAATCGTATCATAAATCTGATGTGGGGGTAGATGGTGGTCTCCTGCTGGTCACGCAGTTGACAACCAAGAGACAAAGGCACTGGGATGGAGATGGAGAGGCCGGATATATGCTACAACCTACTCATCCTATGCTTGAGGTGCAATGTTTTGGATCAGGACATAGATGCAACTAGAAACTCTGTCCACTCACAAAGACAAAGAGGGGAGGTATGTCATCATTAGGGGACGGCTTAATGGAATTGAGCTGCTGTTGTGCAGCATATACACCCCGAACACTAACACATGCTGTTCTATGACTCACTGACCCCATATCTGGTGCAGAACCCAGGGGGCCATTGCTCTTGGGCAGAGATTTTAACACTGTAGCAGACCCAGATATGGATCACTTCACCCCATCACTCCCTGACAGTTAGGATGACTTAGAAGTTCCACTGGTGGTATTCCCAGTGGGGGTTTTTGGATGCATTGGGCGAGTAGCAAGCACCCATGACGGAATTCACTTATTTTTCACCGGTCGACGACCTACACATGCGGCTGGGCATCTGGCTGTGTAGCTGAACTATAAACAGGGGGTTGTCCAGAGTAGAACAGCTAGCCTGCACACTGTCAGATCATAACCCATGCTTCTTGACCCGGTGTGCAGGAGACACCTCATGGCTATTCCTACATGGAAGCTGGTGGCATCCTCTCTACAAGAACCCACCTTTAGGTAGCCCCTGGCAACGCTGATTAGTACGTACTTTACTGAGAATGTGGGCACAGTGGAAAGTGTGGGGACTGAATGAGAAGCATTTAAAGTGGTGGTCAGGGGATATTACATTGAACAATCCATGGGATTGTGTTGGTCCCTGTCTGACAGGCTAATGACACTAAAAAATAAACTAGCAGGCACTAAGCACTTCCTCCCAACTGATCTGACAGCGTGTCCTCGATTGTTGGCGCACTGCAGGAGAATGGGTGACCACAGAACAGCTGCGCCCCCCCCCCAACTAGATGGACTACCAAGACAGCTCCCATGTAGAGGGGGCAGAGCAGGGAGGCTACTGGCCTGGCTGATCTGCGAGGACCAGCACAGCTACGCTATTACCCACATTAGGAACAACAGGGGGACCCTGGTGCATACTCAGGATAAGAGCCTGGCAGTCTTCTTCTATTACCAGGATTTATACAGTGCCGAGCAGGAGCCTGGGGCTGAATTACTAGACCATTTCCTACACAGGGCAAAACTCGCGCGTTTGGAGGCAAATGATCAGGAGGCACTAGGAGACCCCATATTGGAGCCGGAGATCAGGAATGCCATTAGAGATTTTACTGGCGGGAGAACACATAGCACAGGTGGCTTACCAGAGGAGTTTTACGTGGAAGGCCTGGCCCCCAGACTCACTGCACTCTATGCCCATGCAATTAATGAGGGGCATCATCTCAGGAGGCTCTGTTGTGTTGGTGCCTAAACTGGGGGGAGATCATGATGAGGGAGGGCATACGGGTCGCTAGCAATGCTAAACATTGATTATCAAATATTGAGAAAAATACTTGTGGGTGGGCTGCATGACCATCTGCCCACCCTCGCGCTTAGCACCAGAAATGTTTTATCCCGCAGACCAACAACAAGCTCAATATATCCGCCGACTGTTTCTCACATCATGGGGAAGCTGCCAGAGGAGTCTGTACAGGAAGAACTATCCCTCTCGATAGACATACAAGAGGTCTTTGGCATATTGGCATGTACATACTTGCAGGCAGTAATGAGGTGCGTGAAGTTGGGCCTGTGCTAGTGTCCATGAATTGCTCTATTGTATGTGGATGCTCAGACTTGAGTCCGGGTGGGAAGTGGAATCTCTGAGTCTTTTGGGGTATAGCAGGGCATGTGGCAGGGGCGCCCCCTTTCCCTTATGCTTTGGCGGGGGAACCTTTTGCCAGCCTCATGATGTCAGAGGGTGACCCCTGAGGTATATCGATGTGCAGTGAGACATGTGTGGTAAGCTGACGATATGTTGGTCTAGCTCCATCACCCGGAGTTGGGAGTACAGGGTTGCATGTCCATGCTGGAGGACCTGGGTGAGGATCCAGACAAATTTGGAGAAAGACATTTGTCTTCCCCCTTGTCTCCGGGTCGAACTGAGGCACATCACTCAGTGACGGACCACCGGATCCATTGAGTGCCAACACAGCTGAAAATCCTGGGAGTGAGGATATTCCACATGGAAGAGGACACGAGATTGGTGCTTAGAGGAATCAGGGGGATGGTGATATGGCGGTGGTCCCAGAAGCTCCTCAAAAAGGAGGAACCAGGAGCTTTTAACTAGGTCCTGCACCAATGCTCCTAATTAAAGGTCTAGAAAAATGTTAATGTGCAGTTCCTAAGGTGGGGGAATGTTCAGGTCGCCTATGGATTGCCCTCACACACCTCGAAGGATGTCATGCTTCATCATAGTGCTTGTGCTCCTCGTCAGGCCGGTGCTACAATGCCCAACGGGCACCTGCGAATGGGCTCTTTGCCAGAGATCTTTTTTTTAAGAAGCCATATGGTGTGTGAGGGTATGTGGTCTGGGTAGTGAGGTGAGTGTGTGCTGTTATTTAAAATAGGTCTAGTACTACCCTGTGTAAAAAGGTTTTTATTCTGAGGGTGCACTATCCTAGCTACAATGAGTGAGCCCTGTCTGGAGAAACAATGGTCCTACAGGGTCTGATTGGTGTAAATGGTCGAGATGTTTCTTGCTTTACATCCCCTAACGGGTCTAGCGGCACTTCATCAGGACCGGTATCTAGAAGGGAGAGAAGGTGATCCTAACTCTTACGCTACCGCATTGCTTATGCTAGGCATCGTGGTGTCACCAGCGTTGATTATAGGGTACCAAGACGTTTAGCCTGGAATAGTTGAGACCCCAAGATTTGAGGTCAAATGCTGACGGGATTTAACAGAGCACTTTGTTGCTCGGACGTGAGGGTGGCGTGAAACTTGCGATAATCCTACCCCTACTCTGGGTCCCGTATTTTAGCTAGGATAGTGCACCCTCAGAATAAAAACCTTTTTACACAGGGTAGTACTAGACCTATTTTAAATCACAGCACACACTCACCTCACTACCCTGACCACATACCCACACACACCATACAACTTCTTCAAAAAAAGATCTCTGGCAAAGAGCCCCTTCGCGGGTGCCCGTCGGGCATTGCAGCGCCGGCCCGACGGGGAGCACAAGCCCTATAATGAACCATGACATCCTTCAGGGTGTATGAGGGCAATCCATAAGAGACCTGAACACTCCTCCACCTTAGGAAGTGTACATTAACATTTTTCCGGTCCCTGAAACTCCCCACTATGGCTTCAGTGACCCTTACTAATATGGTAATTCTTTCACAGGTATTCTACAATTTTGATACTCTCCCGAAATGGGTTCTACTGAGTTGGTTTCAGGCCCTAGACCCAGTAATATGGGATTTGATCTCGGTCCAGGGACACAATATAGTATCTCTTACCACCCTATGCCTGCCCTCCATGACTGGAGGTTGGTGGGTACCTGGTATGGGGCTGTACCTTTTATTGGCACAGCTGCAGTGGCTGGTGTGGTGGCTGGAGAACAGGGATGCAGGGTACCTGGGGGGGTTTGTTGAGCCCCGGCACAGGAGTGCCCTTGTGGCTTAGTTGATGGGACAGGCTCCCAGGGGGAGCCACTCACCTGTCGAGACTGCTGATGTTTGCAAGGAGATGCTTGAGGGCCTTAGCAGCGCGGCTGTGACACCCAGTGCTCTGCTCCAGCAATAACACTTGTGGGATTCCCCACCTAGATAGAGAGGGCTACTTTATGGAATGAAGGCTGGAACAGAGACTGGAGGTAGGTATTGAGACAGTGGAAGACTGTAATTTGGAGGGCACGTAGCACACATTGGACTCCTTAGTGGAGAAAGGGGAATTTCCGGAGACTCAATTTCTGACGTACTGAGCGATAGAGGCAGCCTTGAGGGGGCTATGGGTCGGAGGGATGGCGTATCTTTGGACTCATGTGGTCCCACCAGTCCCTCGTGATCTTTGGTCATGGCTGTAAACTGATCTCATGGCTCAATAAATTGGTAGAGGAAATGACCATTAAAAATCTCCCCTGTGGGCGTGAGTGGTGGGAAGCAGTGCTGGGTAGTTGGGTTCAACACAGACAGTGGAGGATGGTGATGGAACATGTTCACCGGGTCTTGCACAACACCCGATTCAAATATACGCAATTCAATTATACACATACCACCTACCTGACCCTCACACTGACTAAACATTATGAGACAAAGAAGCACATGCAGTGCCCTATGTGTGTGTTGGATGACGCCGGGTTCATGCACAGGTTGTGGGACTGCCCCAAAGTCTAAGGTTTTTGGCACTTAGTAGTTGAGAATGTTGAGCGCACATTGAACAGGCGGAGAATCCAATCCATGGCGATCTGCCTGCTGGGGTCTACCCAAGGAATAAGCTGATTAAGGTGGGGGACAGATTTCTCGATGAAACAGGAGATAGTGCTCCACTGGAGGTCAAGGAAGGACCCTCACACATCTGCAGGCAATCATCACTGGAGTCAAGGGACAGCTGAGGCTGCAGCACTAAGAGACGAGGAGAGGCGAGGGGTGCGGAGGAGACCCGTTACCAGACAAATATGTGTATATGGTCTGTATTTGATTTACTGTGTATTGTCTGGCTTTTTTATATAGTGTAAATATATGTTGTTTTTAATCCTTGAATATGTTGTAAATAAGTCTTTGTTTAGTATATATCTGTTATAGCCTTGAAGAAGTCCCAGGGCGTCGGTTTTCAATTGCATGCTGTGTTTTTAAGAACAACTAGTGAATAAAGAATAAAGAATTAATTTTTGAAGGAATAACAACTTGCATCACTCTGTTTATCCTATTTGTGGACTATGGATTATAATCTCCGTTACCTGTTCATTTAAGTGTGAAGTTGAGTGCTGAGCCATGCTGTGTGTTTCCGTTACCAGACTATGGCTAGAAGGACGTCTTCCTGGTGGAGGGGTCTTGTAGGCTTCCAGTCCGCGACTCTGCTGTGCGTAGACTTGGAGGGGGGGTTAGGAGGGGGAGTGGGTACTGCTGGCTTCCTCTCTTTCTCCTCTTCTCTCTTCCTCTCTTATTCCCCTTCTCCCCCTCCTTCAGACAGGGAGAATATATGTTGTGAGATCATGGGAGGGACCCCCCTGAGGGACCCACTCTCAGGGGAAGACTAGAGACATTCCTTACTCACCTCCCCCAGTGGTTCCTGTGGCTCCGTTGTGCGCATGTTCCTCTTTATTTTTTTCAGCCTTCGAAGCCCCCCACACACACACACGATCCCCTTTTTAGTACACAAGCTCCTCAGTGCTAGCCTGCTAGACCACATTGGACTGCTTTTTGGTATCTGCACAATGAGACTGGCTTGGGGGGGGTGGGCACACAGTTGATCACAGTTGATAATCCTGACAGAGAAGGGGTGAGCCCCTACATTGATGTGAAATCCTTGCAGTGTTGTTTATGCCTGGTAGGGTGTGCCCATCTTTCCCTGCATATTTTCGCTACCTGTCAGTTGGAAGAAAGATCAATAAAAACATATTGAAAATAGGTATCATCTGCTCCCTCCCTATATGTAGCAGAGGGTTTTATCAAAGATGGACGTTCAAGAGAGGATTTTGAACAGGCAAGATGCTTGCAAATGCAAAGATGAAGGAAAGGGAGCCACAGCAACACAAAATAATTGCCTAGGATCACACAATTTATTCACATGAGGTGCAGAAGCAAGGACCGACCACAGGTTTCCTGGATTTACAATGTACAATTCAGTCACAAGTCTTTCATGGCAGAGCTCCCACTGTGCAAGGTTTATGCATGTTACCTACCCCCTTTGGGCAAGTACTGGGCCAGCATGCTAAGCTCCTCAGTATCTCCACAACTATGTAGAGGGTATGATGGCGCAGAGCTGGGCATACCCTGTACAGCAGGATGGGTGAGGTAGGGAGGGCAGGATTGTGGAATGAGGTAATATCTGTGCTTTAAACGAGCTGGTACTGTCTGATACTGAGTACCTGCATATTTTCAGCACTGCTGCAATACATTTAAGCTGGAGAGTACGAGCACTTCACAGGAGCAAGCAGTTACTCTAAATAGTAAGTACATGCACTTCTGCATTTCCATATTAAGCACTGGGTAAAAGCATAGACCTAAAGGCTCAACTTGTTTTGGGCTTGAGTTTCCAAGAGGACCTCGAGCTGAACCAGAGCCAGACTTGAGCCTTCAGTGACTCTCCCACTCTACCTGTTTCCCTGAAACCTCAAGGTGGCATACAGTGATCTGATCATGGAGTTATCGGGGGGAAAAAAGGGCACCAGTTGTGTAATATTTCATCCCATTGAGGTGTTTTCGTCACTCATTTAATAAAACAGAGAACATTGATGCATTGCGTACCAGTGGCGGATTGGGCATAAGGCACCAAGGATGCCTGTGTCGTGGGGAGATTTTTACGTGCAGGAAGGGTCACCTTCCTGCATGGAAACAATCACTACAGGTATTTTCCTCTTTTAATGTGTGCTGCAGAATGAAAACATTTCTCCTCGTTGCGCCTCCCTACGCCTCCACTGAGGAGGTGTAGCATTCCCACGCAATTCCAGATTTACGATTCCACGTAAATCTGGAAATGTGTCTGGTTCCATGGGTGTTGCGTGGGAACACACCCACAGCAACACCCATGGAATGCCCCTTTCAAGAAAAGTGCTGCATGTAAAAGGGCCATATTTACAAGGACAGGAAAAGCCATGCAGGGTGGCTTTTCCTGTCCTTGTAAACATGGAGCAGGAAAATACGCCACCAGTACGACACAAAAAGTGACGGACTGTTGGCGCAGGGGGCTTGTAAATCTGCCCCTAAATGTAAGACTTATATTTGAGGAGGCAGTTCATCTGTGTCCCTCCACGCAGTCCACAAGAGCGTTGGGTTTTGCTGGGCCCTCCAAAACACCTGTGCACCACAGGCCTTTGTGTTACAGTCATTGTGCTTTATTCTTTAAAGTCTGTGCCTTGATAGCCAGTAGGATGTCTTGTGAGATGCTGAAAAACATAATGATCTGAAGGTCAAAATTTCGAATGCATGCAATGCAGACTCAGCCTTCCACCCTCCAGAGGACATTAAAATGAGTACCATAAATTAGCTAATAGTAACACATGTTGTCTTAACCTCTTAGAAACTGCAGAAATGTTGTATAAAGATCTATATAACAAAACAGCCATTATCAAGTGCTTTCTGACTGGACACAGAAAGATCATTGCTAAGTCTCTCTAGGTTTGTCTAGATCCATGTTTGAGTTGCGTCACTATTAAGTTGCAACCATATGCTTTCTGTTCTTTTCATCCCAGTACAAATGTTTTTTGGGAGCTCAAACTTAAGTGACTTGACTTATCAAGGTAAATAATTGTAAAACTAGTCTGTTTATGATAAATTGTACCTGAGATTGATGGTTCATCCACTAAAGAATAGGCTTTCTACAGAGGCTTCAAAAGGTCCTTATCTAATGGCAGAGAACACAGTGATAATATTTTTTCTCCAGAGTGAAAGTTTGGTTCTGTATATTAAAGTCCCCAGTGAGACCTTTCTATCACTCTCTGCCTCCCATTAGCAGAAGTGAGCGGATTGCTTTGAGTAAACAAGCATTTGCAAAGCAATGGGTCTCGCCTTTGGGACCTTGTATGTATTTAGCTATGCAGCACATTATCCTGGGTGCTGAAACATCTACTGTTCTTTAACATGGAGGGAAAGTAAGCACCAAACTGCGTGACACGCCAGGTATGGGAACACATGGAGAGAAATATTGCCTTTCAGCTGGAAATGGTATAGTCCAAAGCTCTGTTTTTAATATAAATTCAGGGCCTTCGGTGGTCATTTCACTGAAAATACCATTTTTGAAACAAATATTATTGTCAATGGGTGTTCGTGGAAGACAATTTCTATGGACTGGAATCTAGAGAATGCTGAAGTGATTCTGGTATTTTACTGACCTCTGCTGGTCGTTTTCTATCAAGAAAGTTAAATAGAGGCAGTTGCCAGAAAAATTAAAAAAAGAAAGTCCCTCAGCAGAAAGCAATTCTGGTGTTTTACGGACCTCTATTGGTCGTTTTCTATCAAGACTGTTAAATAGAGGTAGTTGAACAGAAAAAAAAGTCCCTAAGCGGAAGCAGACAAGTCCTAGGGCTGATCTCCAGAGCCCACAAAGTACATAGACATAGAAGTATATACTAAAGTATCTACAAGAGGTCTCAAATGCTCGACCTAAAAATGAGCGGGATATTAGACTACTTGGTAGAGGGTAGCAAAAACGTGAGAGTGAGGCCTCAGCTGATACTCTTTGCAATATTAAACTTGGAAATATGATTATGAATGCGGGGTGTGATGTGTGAAACATACTGAAAGAAATCGATTTTGCCACTTGTTGACTTAACAGGCATAGTGCATAACTAACAGGTTGAGGAGACTTTACTGTTTCCTGTTTGCCAATTCACTTACAACCTGTATGTGAAAAGCCTAGCTCAAGCTCCAACTGGGAAATGAGATTTCGTATACTGCAACAAATATTGAAGATGTCTGCATACACAACACGGATCATTGGCAATCCTATACACAAGGTCTAATCCAGAAGCCCTATATTGTTTATATGCCCAATATTTACTCTTTTAAATTTGTATTATTATTCCATCTATAATGTTCTGGTACATGCATTGGAAAAATTAATAATAAACTTTAAACATAGAATTATAGATGGGTAACAGTGAATTATGGGTATGTTTTTTACCGAGGGGTTCTCAGTGACTTCAAATAGACCACATGAGTAAAGCTTGAGTTGTCTATGATGTCACTCAGAACCCAGAGGTTGCAAACATTCCAGTAATTCATTGCTATCCATTTATAATTTTATGTCATGTATGGCCCCCAAAATCATATGCCCCTACTTTCACCTGCTACGCAGGGGGGTAATCGGGGAGCCTCACATAACATGGACTCTGTTATGTATCTCTGTCCCGAAAGTTTTTTTTGTAAATACCTTACCTCCCCATCCTAGACGAAGCCCCACCAACTTCCCTACCTTCCTTTCCCCTCCTGCAGCTGTGCTTTCTGCTTCCATTGAAAGCAGAGCTGCGCTGACAAGCTCTCAGACCCTTTAGGACGTAGCAACAGTGGGTTATGAGTTTTGTTATCAACTGTTGGCATGCCACAACAATGGGTTATGAGAATCAGAAACTGAAATAAACAATCAAGGCTCTCCATGAGAAACATACATAACAATGTTTTTAGTTCTTTGAGATGATGATTCCATCAATACCAGTCTACAGCGGCTGGCGCGTCACTAGGTGGACGGCGTCTTTGGAGCAACGGAACCGACACTAGCATTTAGTGTGTACTCCCCCCGGCCCTGTATGCAGCACAACCCAGGAGGGTGTGCTTTTTAGCTACGGTACCACACTTTTTTAGGGTGCTGTATGCGTGCTCACTAATTAGTCTCTTATAGACATTGGGCACCACCAAAGAGGTGTAGGTAGCCGCAATAATTCCCTGGTCCTGATGAATTGCCATTTATTATATACAAAGGCAAGAAACATGTTGACCTATTGATCACGTCAGCACATACACTCACTTAACTACTGGTGTCACATGTGCGGACTATACATTTTTTAACCAGGATGGTGACCACACTGTATTAAAATTATTTAGTGGATCACCTACCCCTGTGTTTTTTAATCGTTTCACTTCAACCTCATTTGCACCTACACTCACTTATGTCTTAATATTGTTTTTCCCACCCCACACACACATCACTCACCGGCGTTGGAATAAAAGATCTCCGCTAGGAAGGCCCTATTAGGTGCCTGATCGGGCATTGCACCCGCCGGCCCGATAAGGAGCAAAGACCCGGTGATGAAGCAAGACACCCGCTTGTTGGGTGTGTGAGGGTCTTCGTTTTCCAAATAAGGAGTAACTTTTACTCCTGCTTTTCACCACAGTTCCCTGTCATCACTGTGTTACCCTCTTGTTATTCTGTCACACCTTGCATTTACGTTAGGAACTGCATACCTTCTGTTTTCACTCACATGATGATTCCATCTACAGGGGGGTATGTTGACAAAATGTACAGTATTTCTCATCAGGGCAGTGTGATGATTTATTCCAAGCTTATTACACCCATTATAAATACTTGGGAGTGCCCAAATACCATGTAGAACTAGGGCATTCCTCAACAATTATAAATAG
Organism: Triturus cristatus; assembly: GCF_964204655.1. Lineage (NCBI taxonomy): Eukaryota > Metazoa > Chordata > Amphibia > Caudata > Salamandridae > Triturus > Triturus cristatus. Next base: position 287,250,057 of record NC_140592.1, on the reverse strand, counting down.
AGTTCCCTCAGGATGACTATCTATACATTTTCGCAAGAAATATTGCTTTTATCATTCTTGGTACCATAACATTCTTTTAGAATGAATTGCATCAGCCATTTTTCGCTTTACCAGAATTCTGACCACAAAACATGTGGATGTATTATCAAAGCGATTTATTATAATTTCATCAGACATAATAAGAAACCAAACATTGATCTACCAACGAGGCCTATCTTGGAAATTAGGCATGAGTAAAATAGGAGGGCAAAAAGAGGAAACACAGATGCATAATGAATAATAGCAAATTTAGTTACATAGGAAGGTATATGCGCATGCATACTTTTGGCTGTGCTAACCAGGGTTGACACACGCATGTATATACTTTGTGCAGAATCATGCTCCATTCATTTTCATTGTGTTACCGCTGAAGGTCTTGGTATTGATGTGTGGGTCTAGCCCACTGGAAGAAAGGCCCAACATCACCTTCACCTGAGAACTAGTGTGACGTCGAGGAACAAGTATTGGCAAAGTCCACAGATACGGCATGCATGTATATGACAAATTATTAGCACACCACCTCTGGGCCTTTTGTTTTCCTATGGCTGTTTCCTTATTTTTATTAATCACATGTGATGGTCACATCTCCAGCACTACTACAAAGGACAAAGTGTCAATCAGTTACATCCCTAGTATACTGATACAAATACAGCGGATCTGTAACCAAAACAATGTTATGTCCACCAGTCTTAGTTTTAATGATAAAATTCAGCCAGTCCTTAATCTCCTTGTATGGATTGTCGTGATTTTGCCCACAGAACTAATCATGGGGACTAGTTAGCCAGGACACATATCTCTTCAGATAGCTCATGAAATTATAACTGTTTGACACTGTGTCAGGAATTTTATCTAGCTCCTACTAACATTTTGGTGACATTAAGTGGTGTTGGTCAACCTTTGTAGTGTTAATGTGCCAGCCTGGGGGTCCCCTGTCTCGCTAGGCCCTTTCTTATATATTGGCCTGAAAAAAATGAAAACAAGTGAAAAATGTCATACACTGAAGGACAATCAAATTTTATTAGCTTGTCTGTAATTACATGAATAAAAACATGAGATTGAAGTCCTCGTTTACACTTTATCGGTGGTGCTACCTCAATGGTTGAAATATAATCGCTCACTTTCTGCGCTCTGTTGGCTAGCTGTGTTGCGTCATTTGTCAGGACAGGATCATTTGAATTATACTATGAGGCGTAGTAAAACCCGGCCATAAGAAAAGAAACAGGGTACAATGTCCCTGGTACCGAGACCCAAACTTCTTCTGTAGAGTTTTATGGTATATCCGATGAACATATTGAGGCAAAACTGCGTATGTAGAGGAATGTAAGAAAATTAGACCCCAGCGAGCATATACAAAAAGACTCTGCATAAAATGTGTGGGTCTCGATACCAGGGAGATAGCATTTTTTTTTTACAGTGTCTGTACTTTTGAGAGCAGAGTGAGATACCTGAGAGTCATAAGGGAATCATTTAGAGTTGCACTGGGTGATGGACGTGCAACGCAGACACACAGATGTAAACGTTTAATGGTGTATAGTCTCATGGAGTGATATTAGAGGGTTATGCTGCCAGCTATTTTTATAGTGGATGTTGTGAACACCAAAAGTGCAATATCAAGGAAGGGCACTAGGACTCATATTCTGGGATGTTTTGGGGTTGCATAAGATATTTTAGATACAGATAGGGAAATATTTATGGTCCTAGGAATATTTAATAATCAATACGAGTCGTCTATATATGTCACTCTTGGAGGCACTCTAGTGTTGAACAATGCTATGATGGGGTCACTCAAGGGATATTTTCTGGTCACAATAGGTGATATTTAAGGGGCCACCGGCAGCTTAAGGTCCCGGAGGATGCAGTGCTGTCACTGCTGGGATATATTTTATGATCACACTTAACATATTAGCGCCAAGTGTCAGGGAATATTTTAGAGTCTCAGGCAATATGTTTGGCTAAGCAGAGTATTTTGGGACACATATGAAAATATATTATGGTAGCATAAACAATTGTATTCCTGGATTCCCCCTAAAAAAGATAATCAAAGAGCTCCCTCGACTTTTTGGTCGAGCCTGTCCAGATACAGTAGGTATATTGACAAGGACTCTATGACAAAGCATGGCACTAATAACTAGTGGGTGGGAGTCCTATAAAAACACGTAGGGCTGCCCTTGCAAATTAGTGGTAGAGAGAGAGATGAAGTGATGGGAATGGGTCCCCTCTCCATTGATTAATATCCTTATGTTTCAACATCGCTTACTTAAATTACAGACCCATGAAGAGGTCGTCATCAGTCAAATGTCTCCCTATGTTTTCGTCACCAACATTTCTGTACAAATGGTTTATACTTGTAGATATGGTGACCAATAGTTTTGTAAATACTTTTTCCATGCAGGTATGATTATATATTTTCTCCTCCTATGTACATTATATGACAATGTTTGACCTATTTCTTTTCCCTGTACGGTTTCACCTATGTAACTTTTGCATCCACTGATCTGCTAAAACAGCTGGCGTATAACGTACCCATTTGGTCTTATTTGTGCTATACAAAACTGTAAATAAATAAATATGAGCGAATAGCCTAATTGCATACAATAATATTTTAGAGCCACGCTATATTTTACAGTTATAGCCGAGAAAATCTTTTGACCCAGTTATCATATTTTATGTTGCCACTGTGTGATCTTATACGGTTATCCTGGATTTGTTTGGGGGATTAAAATAGATATTTTAGGGTCCCCACACATACATACACATATATTAAAGGTGGGCGAGACACTTAAAGCTTGAGGCAGAGGCCTGGCTCAGATAAAGGTCCTTTTGGAACCTCGAGCCCAAACCGAGATGAGCTTTATGTGGCTCCAGCCTGCCACCCTCGCTCTGCCTGCCACAAAGTTAAATAAAAACGAAGCATTAATCTTTGAGGCAAAAAGGAGACACACATACCTACCCATTTAGTGGTTGATCTGTACAGAGAGAAACAAGAAACCTAGATAAATCCCGACTCCCCTGTTTAACCAAACTGTGTGATCTTATGCATATATTTTGTTTCACCTGCCCCTTTTTCTTCAGCACTTCTCAATAAATCTATAATGTGACTTATTATTATTTTCAAAGTAGCCGAATGTTAAAGAAATGCCCTTAATTTTTATTTTGAAGAGACATCACATAGTTTTACATGTTGCATTATTTACATGGCAAACATTCACAGGGCTCGGCTCGTGAAAGGGCTCTTAGAGGCGAGCCAGACCCTTGGCTCGGCTCTGCCCGTTAATTTGATGGCTCGCTCACCTATAAAAGATAAAATGCTATTTCGTAATTGCAAAAGGGCACGCTCAAGTTGCTCAAACCCAGGTGCGAGTATCCCTTTCATACCCATTTCCTTCTGTGCACTGGAGATGCGTTATTCTTACACTTGCAATAAACACACGTTTTTGGCTGCTAAAGCGGAATGCTTTATGGCTTTTGGCAATGCTGTTTAACATCGTCAAAAATAAACTGCTAAGGCCAGATTAAAACCCGCCCAACAGATCCCTAATAGAAACACAATAGCTGTTGTTATGGCAAAGACAGAATGCGTTGCCCACCAACCTGCAGCAAAACAAGCAAGTGTAATGACTGAAGCATGCGAGTTCCCGAATGCTTCGGGACGGAACTCCTCCTGTGAGCAGCGCTGGAGACATGGGTGTGATAACGGACCACTGTCATGCATTTAATCACCTCCGTGGAGACCGCATAAGCCAATATGCTGAGAAGCAATGCATGCCTCCCTCGCACAGTGCAGACCCCGGGTACGTGCGCTGCCTGCGGGTCTAAAAATCAGTGGCGCCCCAGGGCCCCGTTGAAAACCTAGCCTAGGGCGGAGGACGCACAGCTGTCCTAGAGCTAGGGTTATTGTCAGGTTGGGAAGGGTAATCGCGTGAAGCCCCGAAAAATGAACACAATAAGCTCGAGAAGCACTTCAAAGCAGTAAGATGCTCTTCTGCGGGAGGAGTATCTTACTTGTTAGTACCCTGTCCGTGAGGCTCGGCTCGGGACGGCCAAACCTCGTGCGCATGCTTTTGATATTAAGCATACGCACAAACGAGGGGGGAAGCACATACCGATGGGGAGCTGCAAAGGGGCGTGGTTTAGAGGCAGCTAATCTCACGGCCATGTTTGAATGGTATGTGAGTTAGAACGCGGAATGTCTGGGATGCTTTAACAAATTAAAAGTGAAGGAGTGCGTCGCGCCTAATAATTAAAAGTGAAGGCGGCTGTGACGCTTAAAAATAAAAGTGAATGTGGGATAAGTGAAGGCAGCCGTCGCGCTTAGATGTTGAAGTGAAGACGGGCTCAGACTTAGTATTTTAAAGTAAAGGCTGCCCTTATACTCAATATTTAAAAGTGAAAGCGGGCGCCGTGTGGAGTAATTAAAAGTTACAAATCACCAGGTGCCCAGTGCGTGTGCCTTTTAAGCATGCTGCCTGTACACAGAGCGCGCTGTAGCAGCAGCAGCAGCTTTCACAAGAGGAACAAGCCCAATCCTCCTTCAAACATAGCCCAAAATGAACTACCATCCTACCAAAAAAAAGCCCAAATGACGATCGGCTGCGAAGTAGTGCTCAGGAAACACGCAGTAAAGGGGCCAATAGCCGTGGAAGGAGACATGGCCGTCATAAGGCGGGACAAGCAGCTTCTAAACCTATCAGAAGGCAGCATTTAGAAAGGGAAAAGCCACAAGCCAATGAAAAAGTGGGCGGGGGAGTGGGCGGGGCCTCCCTCACCTATAGTGTATACTGCATGCCTCGCAAAGCGAGCAACGCATGCGCTGCACCGCTAGGCGAGACCTAAAAAGCAGAACCAACGCTGTTCACTGCAGAAACACTCAGGCCATTATAGAATAGTAAAGTCTGTGCAATCTAGTTAAAGAACAAGGGCTTGTGCATTGCAGAACAGTGGGGGCCAAGAAGTGCATATTAATCAAGTTTAAGTGGTGCTACAGACAAGCTGTCATGCTACTGTTTATGAATGTACCCAATACCCCAGGCAGAGTCTCACTATTAAAGAGTTGACAATGCTCCTGGTGTGTTCTTAATGCACAGAGGACACACTAGTTGAGGTTTCACTAATGATTTGATACAGTACCCTGGTATGGTCTCAGTAATGAATGGGAGTAATGCATCTGGTGAGGCCTCACTTAACAGCGCACTCAATATTCCAAATGGGGTCTCAATAATGAGAAGTCAAAGGACTCAAGGTGGGTATTGTGATGAGTGGACAACATTTGATGTGAATTTTTTCAAATGAATCACCTATTAATTCACTGTCATTTAAACGACCGGTCTACCAGAAAGCAATTCAACATTCATTCTATTGCAACTGAGATAATATTTACTACTTAAATAAATGTTTTTGGGTGTAGCGTATTTGAACATTTCAAGGCTACTCCTATAGAAATGCCCTTCAAATCTATACTTTTTACGCAATTTGTATGGCATAATAAGGTGTAAAGGGCACTATTTTGTCATTTCTTTTTCAAACCTGCCTCAACTCCCTGAACTCTCTGGGAAAGCATCACTCACTTGCTCTATGCAATTTGAGGCAGATGTTCACGCCCTACTGCTTTCAAATTTCATGCACCATTTCAAAACGAGCTCATCTTTCAGAACTCTTTATGCATTCATTCACTGCTTTGCAGGAGAAGTTTTGATGTTTGGGGGGCGCAGGTGATTGAGAAGTGAATTAGCAATGCACTTTCAGTACAATACTACTATGGTGGTGATTTATTAACAAATGTCCCCCTTCAGTAATATATAATGGATCAGACTTATCAACACCTTACGCTGATGCAAAGTCACAAAAAGTTGTGCAAACCATCCCAAAGTGTTTCTAAACTATTTCCTTTCCAGCACAAACCATTATTTGTGTTTTATGATGCAAAGTAGCCTGTAAAGTAACACAGATGGTACATTCAGCTACGTTGCTCAATTTTGTGTCAAGGAGTATTCCAAGGGTGTGTACAGTGCTGTTTCCTGTATTAGAACTTGAAGCAAAGCTAGCGGCGGCTGCCCATGAATTTATTACTATTTTATTTTTCCCTGTCCTCAGCCGAGCCATGTTTAGGGGCGAGGCTACTGTTGCTGACTGGCAGCAGGGGAGTGGTGCTCACTTCAGCAGTTTCCACTGTGCATGTCATTTTGTCCGGCTGTCTTGCGATGGTCAGCCTGACATGCGCAGTGTAAATCTCTCCACCTAGCTGTCTAAGACAGGTGAAGAGCAGGCACAGATCCCACTGTGCCTGCTGGAGCATCGAACAAGCCTGCTCCAGCCAATCCTGGTGCTGCTCTGATGCTGCTAACAGGGTGAGTGGTGAACTCCGCTCCGGCAGCTGAGTTTGCGGAGTTTGCTGAGTTTTGCCAACTCCACGCTCCTTTGGCAAAAAACTCTGTTTCTGCCACGTGGCGGAGTTTGCCCCTGCCACCCACCCTCACCCAAGCAACCAAGCCCTGTTCCTGCACGAGTCCTCCTTACCTGGATCTCAGCGTGGCGTTCTCCGTACCCACGCTGCCTCCTCGTCCTCAGTGGTGCAGGCTTCTTCTCCTCCAGTCCTGGGCTGTAACAATGAAAGTGAAATCCCTTTGCTGCAGTACTCGTATGCGCGTGCATGGAGAGTGGAGACTGGGTTAAGATCTCCACTTTCCATGCGTGCGCATGCGCAGCCCTCCTGCAGCGAAGGGGTTTCATTAAAGCCCAGGACTGGAGGAGAAGAAGAATTCTGCACCACCGAGGCCCAGCCAGGAGTCAGGATGGAGTGGAGAGGAAACACCCGGATTACCTCCACGGGTGACAGCAGAGGTAAGCTCAGCTGGTAAAACAGGAGGCAGTCTGGGGGTCATGAACCCTCCAGGTCTGCATGCATAGGGTGAAGCAGAATTCCACTGAGCTTTTAGGCATCTCCGCAGAATTCCACATAAAAGCAGGTGCTGCGATGGGTCCCTATCGGGCTCACCATTTTTGCCCATACCCTCAGGATGAAAAACATAAATCTTAATTCTGCAGCAGTACCACCCTTCCCTGCCTTTGATGTAACTTCAAAAATACCTTTTATAGTTCTTTCACAGTCTCCCCATTACAGAACTGAAGCATTTTCAATATTCTATACATTGAGTTGTTGCTTATTTATCTTATGCAACTAACAACCATTGACAAAGCCAATAGTACTGGCTTGTTGTAGGTGTGATGTTACTCTTTGTATTATATATCTGAATGTAATGACAAAAGCAATAAAATACCAGTCAGGCAGCACACTATGCTTGGCAGAGATTTTTAGCATGCGTTTTTAAGGCAAGCCCTAAATTACATCTGCCTCCTCCCTTTGAGAGACCCCCCCAGTTTTTTCATCCCACTTAAAGCCCCGGCTACAGGTACATGTTGTTTGTGGCAGTAGGACATATACGCCTTTTTGCAGAGTGTTCTGTTTCAGGCAGTGCATTCCCCCACCCGGCCATGCATCCATCTACCTGCGATTACCAGCAAAATGGACAGAGGGCAGTAGAGGGAAATTGATAGTTTTGCTTCTCTTTCTCCTGGGAATCAAAGACCGCCCCCGGTGGTTCTGCATTGTTTTATGTTCTCAACAACATGAGCAACATGAACAACCTCGTTGCTAAGTATGTTGCTTGAATTACCTTGCCACTGCCGGCTTTTTCTGCACGTATTGCATGGTGTGGATTTAGTACAAATTTGGTCGTCTTAGGGTGTACAGTAAGGGAAAAGATGTGTGAGATGCTTGAAGGGGATGGAAGGAGTGCAGAGAGAAAGAAAGGTTGAAAAGGGAAAGAAATGGAGAAGGATGGTTAGAGAAGTGTAAAGGAGGAAGAGAGGATAGCAGAAATAGCCGAGAAGGGAGTGTGTAAGAAAGAGAAGAGCAAGATAGTGAAACATCTGTATAGGGAGAGGTAGAGGAGAAGACAGAAGGGATAGCAGTGGATGAGGCAGAAGAGGTCTGTGAAGACAGAGATAGCAGGATAGTAGAGACTAGGGGGCATATTTACAAAAATTATGTTGGCGCGTGGTGCAACGCAAATTTGGCAATGCCGCACTCCAACATCTTTTAAACACAGGGATTCACAAGAATACGGCGCAGAGCTGTGTTTCCCCTAGCACTGGCGCAAAAATAGTTGCCTAGCACCAGCACAATGCAAACACAATAAGATAATGGACAAAGCACTGAAACTTTTCAGACACACACCACCAGTCACTATTAGATCTGGGATAAATCCCTCATCATTATTTAGCTCACCTCGCCACCCCAGTTCAGACACAGCCATATGCAAATCAGTCTTGACCCTGCTCCTCATGGGAACAGTCCAGCCCGAACTGCCAAACACAGTTCTTCCCTGGACTGGTAACAAGCATCCTGGGACCAGCATCAGGGTAACATCCATCAGGCAGGCTAGCTTGAATCCAGTGGCAAAGTAAGCACAGGCACCCTGCTGTCCTCTTGCAAGGGTGCATGCACTGCAGGGGCAATTGTTTATGTGCAGAAAGGGACATTTTCCTGCAAATGAACAATCATTCATGGTGATTTGCTCTTTCTATGTGTGCTGCAGAATACAGCACACATAGAAACAGTAAAAAACGCCATTCCAAGACCAGGTATTCCCTCGCGTCAGGTTTTGGCGCCACCTCAGAGTCAAAAAGCAATAGATGTTGCGGTGGAACGCACACTGAATGCCCACTGCACGTCCCTTTGCGGCAGAGGACTACGGCCCAAAGGGGCATATTTACAAGGTGGCATTAAGTCACGTTAAGCGGCTTAGCACCACCTTGTAAATATGAGAAATGGCACTTTGCCACCGGAGCGTCAAAAAAAGTGACACTCCGGTGGTGAATGTGGCTTGTAAATATGCCCCTAAGCCGTGAGAGGAGAGGGATAGTGGGAGTGGGAGGAAGGTGAGTGCAAGAAGGCAAGGGAAGGTGGGAAAAGAAGGCAGATGGGTTTTGGTGTGTAAACGATATAACAGTTGGAAGGCTGCAAATGTAACAGTGTAAGAGGCACAATTGATGAGGAGAGGGTAGGCATTTGAAGGAGGTATACTTGAAAAGTGAGCAATGAAGGAAAAGTGATGAATGAGTGATTTCGTAAAAGATCCAAAAGGGATGTCCGGGTGGGTGTAGATGGGGTAAGGCATAACGGCAGTAGGGAGAATATAATACACATAGACTGGATCACGTGGCACGCGATGAAAGACGAGGAGAATTGTAAGGCAGAAAAGACAAGCTAGGCATAGGAGTTCAAAGAATACCTCCCTTATTCCGCCAGCTATGATCTAACATTTCTGATGTCATCAGTGATGCCATAATGTGATCATGGTAAAAATGCATAAGCCCCAAAACCTAGGAGTGACCTGGAAGTCTTTTACAGCCCCCCTATGCCTGAAGATGTATTAAGTATAGAATTAGATGGATAAACCCATCTTTGGAACTCTATTGATATTGGTAGCTCGCACACTGTACTTGGCTGAAGCGCACGTAGGGTCACATGCATCAAGGCCTGCTTTTGCGATTCCTTAATTGTGATTATTAAGGAATCGCAATTAAGGAATCGCAAAAGCCTATGTATGTAGAAGTCGCAAAAAAAATTGCGATTTCTAAACATTCCTTAATTGCGACTCGCAAATTGCGAGTCACAATTAAGGAATGTCTTCCCATTCATTCCTTTGGGCCTAGAGGCCCATAGGAATTAATAGAAATTGCATTGGCAATTTGCGAGTACTCAATAGGTACTAGCAAATTGTGAATGCAATTTCAAGGGTTCCAAAAGGATACCCTGTTGCACCCCTGAAACCTGCATATGAGTATATGTTGCATACACACATGCCCCAGGGCATGTGTGTGTGTAAAATGGAACTTTGAAAAATGCACTTTAGTCAAAGTTTTTGCAAATTACCATCAAGTACAAATTGATGGTAATTTGCGACTCCTATTAGCGAAATCGCAAAACTTTTAACTTTAATGCATTGCATTTAAGGAATCTCAATTTGCGATTCCTTAAATGCAATCGCAATTTAAGTAATCGCAATTTAGAGATTACTTAAATTGCAATTTTTGCATTTGGGATGATGCATCCCAAATGCAAAAATACCGGTCGCAAAGGGGCAGATTCTGAGAGTCTGCCAGTTTGCGACCGGTTTTTCTTTTGATGCATGTGGCCCAAAGCCCCTTCATTGTCGCATATGATGAAAAAATAGAGGAAACATTGGTTGAAGGTGTTTGAAGCCTTGCTGGAATGTGTTCTACATAACATAGATAAACTGGAAGTTTTTTATTTATATATTTCAATGCAAAAATGTAATTGAGTTTAAAAAAGCTTTAGATACAAGCAAACATATTTTTTCATTTATTTTCCTATTCTGCCTTTGTGGAGTTAATTTTATTTTCTACCTCCACTGATTTCTATGGGACTGCCTTACAGTACTAGTGATTGGCCTTGTGTGGTGCTGGACTTACTCCAAGGCTTGGTTCGAATAACAATAATTATGATTATTTTTTATTTTTTTACCCTTTTCACTTTTTTGTCAAAAACTTTTTATTGCAGTTTCAAAAGTTAACAGCTTGTGAGACTCAATTCAGCAGTACAGTAAGCCAAGAACAATAAGTAGCTAAAGGTAAATAAAGCACATCTTTCTCACAAGTACTCGCCAAGGTCTAACCTTTTTACAGATACAAATGTCTTCTTAGATAGTCAGTTCAGCGAATCATCAATGTAGTACTGGATGCATCTGCGCCACATTTACTCAAGTTCACAATTTAACAGAAACTCTAAGTAACCAGACCAAACAAAACAAAGCTGTGACTTATAGCTCATGTGTACTAAGAATCAGAGACACATGTAATTTTGAGCCTGTTTTATCAGTATCACTATTGTAGTAGATGTTGATGTAGGGGCATATTTATGAATTTTGTGGCACAGGGCAGCACAGACAGTCACCTGGCTGTGCTGCCCCTTATCAATTATGGCGCATTACTGTCATTTTCCCTTGTGATGGTGCCGTTTTGGCTGCCTAGCCCCATCGCAGACGGCCTTACACCCTAGTTCAAGACTGCCTTTGTTGTAGGCAGGATTGTTTTTGTGCAGGAAGGGGCACCTTCCTGCACAAAAACAGTACTGAGAACCCTTTTTCTCTTTCTATGTGTGCTGCAGAATGCACTACACTTAGAAAGAGGAATAAACGAGGAGAAATAAACATATTTCTCTTTCTGCCTCTCCTGGGGAGGAGTATCTTTTTGCCACATTCCTAGGTTTACATGGTCTTGAAAATCTGGGAATGCGTCAAAAACCATGATAGCTGTGTGGGAACACCCATGCACAGCCCATGCAATGCCTACACAGGGCAGACTAATGAAACACAGCGATTTGTGCTGCGTTGCCTTACTCCAGATATGTGGAGCCACTCAACGGCAAGCAAAGTGGCTTTGCTTAAAAAATCTGACTGAAGGTTTGTATCACTCTTACTCCACGTTGCGTGGTGCAAGAGCGACACAAACCAGGTCATATATATGGCCCTAAGTTGTTGCAAATTGCAATTGTCTTAGTCTTTTGTGGTGGGCATCTCAACACATAAGTGATAGGACAGGCAAAGGCGGCGATCTACGGCCAGAGGTTAGCAAATAGAATTTGTGAGAACCAGAGTAGTAATTCTGGAGTATTAATTCTTGTACTCAGGGACATTTTAAGGATTTTGGGGGCCCTGGGCCAAATGTATTTGGGGGCCCCTGTTCGGACCAGCTTTGATTTTATGATCCTGTCTCAGCTCTTTCATGCCCTCTTTGGTCAAATTCTAATCGTGTGTACATCTGATATTCAGGGGTAGTGATGTGTGCTTTCAGTGTGTAATACAACAGCAGCTCGCTAATATTACTGCAAATAATCTCTCTCACGCCCTCCCATTTCTCATATGTGAGGTCCTGTATTGATCTAAAATAAACTTTTTATATGGACGTTACATGAATTTATAACAGTCTGTTTAAGAATTATTCAAGGTCATCAGGGCACGACTCTTCAGAACAGAGCTGGCTCTATTAGGGGGCTCCGTGAAAGTCTGGGGCCCTGGGCCAGAGCCCACTTTGCCCATGCCTTAAAATGTCTCTGCTTGTACTCAAAAATGCCTTTGTGTTTGCCAGGTGAACACCCTGGAAGTGTGACGCTACAGTGCGTTGGCGGGACACTGTGAGTAATGACCCTGCACACCCCAATTCCAATCGTATTTTACTACCCACCTCTCTTTTTTTTCAGCCCAATAGTAAACAGATGACCCCTCTCCATTCACTGAGGGACACAGATTACCATGCATGCCAATAGGCCCCATTCAGGTGGGAGACTCAGTGGCGTAACGAAAGGTTAAGGGACCCCCCTGCAATGTACACGGAGGGCCCCCGCTCCGGATTTTATGCGGCGCACTCAGACCTGAGTACTGTGCTGAGGGGGCCCCCTGCAGCTGGCAGCCCTCCCGCACCGAGGGGCTGCAGGGGCCTGTGTTACGCCCTAGGGGAGACTCCAGATATTTCAAGCTAAAAATGGCTTTATTTTGAGTATCTACCACTTAAATGTGTCTTTGTTTCAATATAACCCTATGGGGAAAATACATACCCCCATTTTTTTTTTCAAAATCTCCCACTTCTCAGTTTGAAAATGTTGGGATGTAAGTATTCCAGACCCTTCCTAGAGAAGCAATAATGCCAAAATCCAAAAAAGTGAATCTGTCACTTTGCCCGACTGCTGGCCTCGGCCCTATTCCGATTTTGTTTGAAATCACATACATTCTCTATGTATAATCTATGAAAGGTCTTTGTCCTGTGGTGGGACAGACAGTGATTGGTTCAGATGCTTGGCGTGGGAGTGGTTTGCAGTTAGGGTGTACTGCCACTTTGGAGATCAGTTGTAGAATGAAACGCATAACTGAAGTACAAACGACGGGTCTGTTTTTTGGTGTAGCGCTACAACTGCTGACCAAATGCTGACCAAGTTAAACAGAATGTTACTTTGGCAACAGAGTTAACAGGACATTCTCTTCTCTCTCTCTCTCTCTCTCTCTCTCTCTGTTTCTGCCTCTCTCTCTCTCTCTTTCTCTCTCTCTCTCTTCCACGCCTCCTCCTCGCTCTCACTGGGCTTTTGCAAGTGCCCCTTCTGAATCTCCCACGCACTACACAATGGCGGGGTTCGTGTCCAATCTTTTATATGTTAATTTTTTTATAAATATGATTGCTTTTTGCCACTCCTCATTGTCTACTGCAAACACACCTTCAGCCCAGGCTTGTCACGTGATACAATTTGTGCTGTCTCCCACTCGCATAGTAAAAACCTAGCAACGCTTTCAACGTGACCCATTTTCCGTGGCTCACACACAATGCGGTTCTCCCTGATGAATACTCGTGGAGTTCGGCAGTGCCTGGAAACAGTGTATGGATAATTCATGATTGAAGCTGACAAAAGGCAGCAGGCGCGCGCTTTCAAGGTCAGGATGCCGGAAAGAAAAGGCTTGACAAAAAATAAGGAAAGTGACGTGTAGAGATAGCGCCTACTGACCACAACCGCACGGGGGCAGGGAGTGGTAGATGACCCTTCGCAGTGTGGCACCGTATGGCGCGTGGTTTCAAAGCAGCAAAGCGTGGGTTGGCAGTGCCAGTGCTTAATTTGTAAAAGGAGTGCCAGCACCCAAAGTTTTGCTCAGAAGCTTGAGCTGTGCGCCATAAATAGTCAAGTTACCGAACACCAAGGCTGCACAGTCTAGATTTCACTTCATGGGGCATATAATCAAAAGATATATCGCCGCGTTTTCGGCACATAGCGCTGAAAAAGCGGCAATTTTATTATCTCAATATTAGCAAGCCGTCGCTAACATGCATTAGCGCATGTTCGCGGCCGAATCTGCAACGCATCTCATGACAGCGATAGATATCGCTAATGAGATGCAAAGTAGGCGTTCCCTTCTAGGACAACATGTGAAATGATCGCAAGACCAACATCGCGGTATTAACAACACTGCCCCTGAACAACGAAGTGATGACAAAAGGCGCGCTAAGCCCCCATTATCGCATGATTCTAACGCCAGAATAAATCCTGATTTAGCATTATTGCCTATGGGAGGTGGATTGTATGGTTAAGTACACACTCCCCTATTACCAAGCTGTTCATTATCGCTGTGAAATCGTCGCTGGATTTCACACGCTAATGATCATTATCGCAGTCTATCGCTGGATTGTACTTCGCCTGTTAGCAAAGCGTTGCTAATACGCCGCTAACACGGCGATGAAATTCAGTGATAGAGGGCGATAATGAAAAACGTGCTAGGCGCGATTTGCGATATTTATTGCGTGTTCTTGATAATATGGCCCCATGTCTTTTTATTCCACCACCAGAAAACCCCTGACTCTTTATTTTATTCTTTTTCATCCCTGCTTTCTGTCTTTGTCACAGTTTTTTTGTCTTTCTCTTCCTCCTCCCTTCTGTTTTTCTCTCACTTGCTCTGGATCGAAGTCTGTTGAGGAAAAAATAGGTGTCGCCCCCCCCCCCCCCCCCAAGCTCCAAAAAAAAAAAAAAATGCCAGCAGGACCCATGTGCAAACACAATCCGGGAAAGGATGTGGCGTAACAACCAGAGCTGCCGACATAGGAAATTGGGAAACCGCGTTGAGTCTTGGCATAGGCTCAACAGCCTGTGATTCTGGGCAAATAGTGTCCTTGCGTAATGTAATGGGCGCTCATGCAAAGCGCTCCAATACCTCCAGGTCGAGTTCAGTGCTTAATTTGTAAATGATATAGTGCTGTTTCTCAAAGCTCTTCTCTGAAACACAGGGCTCGGAATTCCAAGGTTGCGTATTCTTAAATCCACCTCATTCATCTTTAATTTACCAACAGACCTCACATTCGTCTTTATCTCACTTCTGCATGTCCTTGCTTTCTCCCTTTGTGACAGTGTTTATGTCTTTCTCTTCCTCCATCTTTCTGCTTTTTTTTTTTTTTTTCTATATTACTCTCGTTAAACGTCTAATGCAGATAAACAAGTGCCGGCCCCAAAAATTAAGTTCCGGTGCCCCCCAACGCAAAACTACAGGCCGAAATTAAGCACTGGTCGTTTTAGAGCTATATATAACTGCAAAAAATAAATAGGCTCTGCTTGGCACAGCGCAGGTTCTGACAAGGGAGCACAATGAAGCCATGGACTGGCAGGGAGAACCATTTCAGGATAGTCCTACCTGGTAACACTTTGTGCAGCCTGGCAAGGAAACCAAGAAAAGTTATGCTATGGTCTACCAATGGGCCCCAGGATGTTTGCTCAGCCTATTTAATTAAGTGTGAAGGACGTTGTAAAGCCCAACACATGGACCTGCAGCCACTTCAGAGGACTATTACACCAGACTAGGAACATTTTGATCACATGCATTGTTGAGTAAGCAAGTAGGGGCCTTATCTTTAATGATGGCCTGATTTCTGGCAAAACAAACTGTATGTGAGTGTAAGCAGACTCCTGGCTTCCAAACTTGAAAGGAGTGCAGTGGCAAGCAAATCAAAACAAAATAGGGGATACTGTTTCCTCTAACACACTTCAGTCATCGAGCAGCAGAGAGAGGCTAGGCCTTCAGCTCGAATCGTGTTAAGCAAGATACAGGCTTAACCCTAAGGAAAATCATTTGAAGATCCATCAAGCTCATGGTCAAAAAGCTTCATCCACTCTCTATTCCCATGAGGCACAGGGTTAAGACTGATTTGCATATGGCCTGGTCTAAACTGGGGTGGCATGGTGAGCAAATGAATGATGGATTTAACCCAGATCTCTTGACTGGGGGAGAATGTTTTGATTTGTCCTGCATTCCGTCCATCAATTGTGGATCTTTTGCTTTCTCGCCCTAAGTGCTCCAGGTATGGCCAGACGTGGGTCCTGGGCTCACTGTGCCACTGGAATCAAGCTATCCTGGCTGAAGAGGGGTGAAACCCTGAAACCGGTCTTAGCATGCTTGTTTCCGGTCCAGGGAGGACCTGGCTTGGCAGTTCGGGCTGGACTGTTCCCATGAGGCACAGGGTCAAGACTGATTTGCATATGGCCAGGTCTAAACTGGGGTGGCATGGTGAGCAAAAGAATGATGGATTTAGCCCAGATCTCTTGACTGGGGGAGAATGTTTTGATTTGTCCTGCATTCCGTCCATCAATTGTGGATCTTTTGCTTTCTCGCCCTAAGTGCTCCAGGTATGGCCAGACGTGGTTCCTGGGCTCACTGTGCCACTGGAATCAAGCTATCCTGGCTGAAGAGGGGTGAAACCCTGAAACCGGTCTTAGCATGCTTGTTTCCGGTCCAGGGAGGACCTGGCTTGGCAGTTCGGGCTGGACTGTTCCCATGAGGCACAGGGTCAAGACTGATTTGCATATGGCCAGGTCTAAACTGGGGTGGCATGGTGAGCAAAAGAATGATGGATTTAGCCCAGATCTCTTGACTGGGGGAGAATGTTTTGATTTGTCCTGCATTCCGTCCATCAATTGTGTATCTTTTGCTTTCTCGCCCTAAGTGCTCCAGGTATGCCCAGACGTGGGTCCTGGGCTCACTGTGCCACTGGAATCAAGCTATCCTGGCTGAAGAGGGGTGAAACCCTGAAACCGGTCCTAGTTGTTTGTTTCCGGTCCAGGGAGGACCTGGCTTGTCAGTTCGGGCTGGACTGTTCCCATGAGGCACAGGGTCAAGACTGATTTGCATATGGCCAGGTCTAAACTGGGGTGGCATGGTGAGCAAAAGAATGATGGATTTAACCCAGATCTCTTGACTGAGGGAGAATGTTTTGATTTGTCCTGCATTCCGTCCATCAATTGTGTATCTTTTGCTTTCTCGCCCTAAGTGCTCCAGGTATGCCCAGACGTGGGTCCTGGACTCACTGTGCCACTGGAATCAAGCTATCCTGGCTGAAGAGGGGTGAAACCCTGAAACCGGTCCTAGGATGCTTGTTTCTGGTCCAGGGAGGACCTGGCTTGGCAGTTCAGGCTGGATTGTTCCCATGAGGCACAGGGTCAAGACTGATTTGCATGTGGCCAGGTCTAAACTTGGGTGGCATGGTGAGCAAAAGAATGATGGATTTAACCCAGATCTCTTGACTAGGGGAGAATGTTTTGATTTGTCCTGCATTCCGTTCATCAATTGTGTATCTTACACTTAGCAGTGTAGCACCAACGGAAGCACCCTTGCACCATAGTGCAAGGGAGTCTGCGTGCAGATGAAGACAGCCACGGGCCGTATATATATTTTTTTGTTACCTGAAATATTTGCATGCAGCATTTTATAACCACCCACTCTGCCCCTCCCCCGCCCCACGCCACTGCCCGGTGGCACCCCCTATACGGGCCGTGACTGGATGAAGATTGTTTATGTGCAAGAATGTCCCACTTCCTGCACATAAACAATTTTGAAAGGCCATTTTGACACTTCTATGCTTAATGCAGCACATATGGAAGCCACAAAATCTCATTTTGTAATGATTGTTTATGTTCAGGAATGTTCACCTTCATGTACATAAACAGTCCAAGGCGTTTTTGCTTTTTCCATGTGTGCTGCACACATGGAAAAAGTAAAAACAAGGAGAAATAAAGCATTTCTCCTCATTTCAACAACTTCAGACCAGGTTTTCCCTGGTCTTAATTTTGGCGCTGCCTCCTATTTACGCTGCCCTTGTAAATAGGGGTCAGCGTTAAAATCAATGGGTGTTGCGGTGGAACGCCCACCACAACACCCACTGCCCACCCCTTTCACGGGAAGCATAGCTTGAAAGTGGGCCTTATTTACAAGACAGCGTTAAACCACGTTAAGTGGCTTAACGTTGCCTTGTAAATAAGGCAAAGCCCCTATCGACACGGAAACGTCTCAAAAAGTGACATTCCCATGGTCATAGAGGCTTGTACATATGCCCCTGAGTGTCCAAAGGCAGACTGCATATTTTCATTCCCTAGTTGAAGGTCTCTGAGGCCTGCTGCTAGTGTACGAGCATATGTCAAGGGTCTCTGAAGACCATCTTGTAGCGAAGAAGGACCAGGTAAGGTTTCTGATGCATGGGGCCTTTATAAAGGCATTGCTGGATATTGTTTCGCCTGGCTCAGCAGCTCGGATGAGCCCCAGGCCTGGGATTAATTTTCAGATTCAGAAAACAGCAAATGTTAAAAGTCGAAACATACCTTAATTCTTGGCCTGGGTTTCTACTGCTCTGAGATATTTTCCGTCAAGTATACAATTCACTAAATTCAGCTGAGAAATGTTTAATTTAATTTTTAGTAGAGGAATATTAAGTGAAGGCACAGAAAGTACATTGTTAGTGCATTTCTATTTGGACTTTTTGTATGCATTTCAAAACTTCTGTGCACAACCTATATTTCCAATTTGCTAAATCTGAAAACATCTTTTTAACTGGCTTTTCCGATGCTCAGTATGACATACATGCCAAACAAAGTTTAGGTGGAATCTATGCATTCTTCAAATTGAATGATTTCATTTCATCTTTCTTTTAGATCAGCATTGTCTTCATTTATACTTTTAAATATCCCACTTAAATAATTTAAAATAACAACATCTATATCAGAGCTTTACTTGAGTGTGAAATTCTGACATGTTTCCATTTGTGGCTTTTACAAAAGGAAGTGACACAAAATAATTGTTTGTGGGTTTAATCAATCAATCAATCAAAGCATTTATATAGCGCACTACTCACCCAGAGGGTCTCAAGGCGCTAGGGGAGGGGGGTCCGCTACTGCTCGAACAGCCAGGTCTTGAGTTGCTTCCTGAAGGCGAGGTGGTCCTGGGTCAGGCGGAGGTGGGTCGGGAGGGAGTTTCAGGTCCTGGCGGCGAGGAAGGAGAAGGACCGTCCCCCTGTGGTGGCTCTTCGGATGCGGGGGACGGTGGCGAGGGCGTGGCCGGTCGATCGAAGCTGGCGTTTGGGAGCGTAGAAGTTGAGGCGGCTGTTGAGGTATCCTGGGCCTTGGTTGTGTAGGGCTTTGTGTGCGTGGGTGAGGAGGCGGAAGGTGATTCTCTTGGTGACCGGGAGCCAGTGCAGGTCTCTCAGGTGTCCGGAGATGTGGCTGCGACGGGGGATGTCCAGGATGAGTCGTGATGAGGCGTTCTGGATCCGCTGAAGTCTTTTCTGGAGTTTGGCGGTGGTTCCGGCGTAGAGGGAGTTGCCGTAAGCCAAACGGCTGGTGACGAGGGCCTGGGTGACCGTCTTCCTGGTCTCGGTGGGGATCCACCGGAAGATCTTTCGTAGCATGCACAGGATGTTGAAGCACGACGAGGAGACGGCGTTGACTTGTCTGGTCATGGAGAGGGTGGAGTCCAGAATGAAGCCCAGGTTGCGTGCGTGGTCTGTTGGTTTGGGTGCGCTGCCTAGGGCGGGGGGCCACCAGGAGTCGTCCCAGGCGGAGGGTGAGGAACCCAGGATGAGGACTTCCGTCTTGTCCGAGTTCAGTTTCAGGCGGCTGTTGTTCATCCATTCGGCTACCTCTTTCATCCCTTCGTGGAGGTTGGCTCTGGGGGTGGCGGGGTCGTTGGTGAGGGAGAGAATCAGCTGGGTGTCGTTGGCGTAGGAGATGATGTTGAGGTTGTGCTGGCGTGCGATGTCTGCGAGGGGGCTCATGTACACGTTGAAGAGGGTTGGACTGAGCGAGGAGCCTTGAGGAACGCCACATATGACTTCGGTGGCTTCAGATCTGAACGGGGGGAGGCGGACTCTCTGTGTCCTTCCGGCGAGGAAGGAGATGATCCACTCCAGTGCCTTCTCCTGGATTCCGACGTTGCTGAGTCGCTGCACTAGTGTACGGTGGCAGACAGTGTCGAAGGCCGCGGAGAGGTCTAGGAGGATGAGGGCCGCTGTTTCTCCGTTGTCAAGCAGAGCTCGGATGTCATCGGTGGCTGCGATCAGGGCGGTCTCGGTGATGTGGTTGGCCCGGAAGCCAGACTGCGAGAGGTCGAGGGATCCGTTCGTCTCGAGGAAGGCGGCCAGCTGCTTGTTGACGGTCTTCTCGATGACTTTTGCAGGAAACGGGAGCAGCGAGATGGGGCGGTAGTTCTTGAGGTCGGTGGGGTCGGCTGATGGCTTCTTTAGTAGAGCGCTGAGTTCGGCGAAGGTAGCGGTGTCGAAGGAGGTGTTGATGATGTCCCGCAGGTGGGGTGCGATGACAGCGTCGGCCTTGTTGAAGACGTGGTGAGGGCAGGGGTCGGTAGGAGATCCGGAGTGGATGGAGTTCATCGTGCGGACGGTGTCTTCGGTGCTGATCGGGGTCCAGGCGTGGAGGGTGGTGGTGGGGGGCGGTGGTTCGGTCGTGGCGTGCGTCGGTTGAGTGCTGAAGCTGTTGTGTATGTCCGCGATCTTGTTGTGGAAGTAGGAGGCGAGGGAGTTGCAGAGGTCTTGTGAAGGGGTGATGTCGTTGTTACCGGCGTTGGGGTTGGAGAGCTCTTTGACGACGTTGAAGAGTTCCTTGCTGTTGTGTGCGTTGTTGTCCAGTCGTTCCTTGAATGCGGTTTTCTTGGTGGCGTGGATGAGTTGGTGGTGTTTTCGGGTGGCGAGCTTGAGGGCAGTCATGTTGTCCGGTGTTGGGTCTCTGCGCCAGGTTCTCTCGAGGGCTCGGCAGTTCTTCTTGGAGCTCTTGAGTTCGTCGGTGAACCATGGGGCTTTCTTGCTACCGGGTCTGCTAGTCGGGGTCTTCAGAGGGGCGAGGTCATCAGCGCAGTCGCTGATCCACTTCGTGAGGTTGGTGGCCGCTTGGCTGGGGTTCGTTGCGCTGGTGGGTGGGTTCTTGCTCAGGGCGGTCGCGAGCTGGTCGGCTGTGATCTTGTTCCAGCTTCTGCGTGCAACCTGTTGCTGGTGGTGGTGGATCGTGGTCCTTCTGAAGCTGAAGTGGACGCAGCTGTGGTCCGTCCAGTGGAGTCCGGTGGCGTGGCTGAAGGCGATGTCCTTGCTGGATGAGAAGACGGGGTCGAGTGTGTGTCCGGCGTAGTGGGTGGGGGTGGTGACCAGCTGCTTGAGTCCGAGGTTGGCGAGGTTGTCCAGCAGGGTGGTGGTGTTGCGGTCGTTGTTGTTCTCCAGGTGGAAGTTGAGGTTCCCGAGGAAGATGTAGTCAGCGGAGGGGAGGGCGTGCGGGCTGATGAAGTCGGCGATGTCTTCGCTGAATTGTGTGCGAGGTCCCGGGGGTCTGTAGATGAGGGTGCCTCTAAGGGTGGTCTTGGGGTTGATGTGGACCTGGAAGTGCAGGTGTTCGGCGGGTGCGAGGGTGTCGTCGGTGTTGGTCGTGATGCGGATGGTGTTCCTGTGGATGATGGCGATGCCTCCTCCGGTGTGGTTGATGCGGTCCCTTCGGATGATCTTGTAGCCGTCTGGGATGGCGATGGCAATGTCGGGCGTTGAGGAGGCATTCATCCAGGTTTCGGTGAGGAAGGCGACGTCTGGGGCTGTGGTGTCGAGCAGGTTCCAGAGCTCGACGGCGTGTCTGTGGACGGAGCGGGTGTTGAGCAGGATGCATTTCAGGTGGCTGCTGCTGTTGCACGTCTTGGTCGGTGCTGGAGTTGTGCTGGTCTGGATGCAGGTGAACTTGCAGGCGTTGCAGCAGAAGGTTCCGTGGGTGCGTCTCGGGGTGGCTCGGTAGCATCCTGGGATTCGGCCGGCGTTGAGAGCGTTGAGGGTGGCGGCGTCGTACGTCCGGCGGGTGGGCTGGGGTCTGCGGGGGCCAGGGGTCCTGGCGCTGGGCGCGGTCCAGGCGCGGACGGGCGCAGACGGGCTTACCTTTGGCACACCTTCGGCGCTCATTCGGTGCTCCCGCTGAGCGCATCCGCTGCGCGGTCGCTCAGGGGGCGTCATAAGAGAGGAGCCGGGAGGGCGGGTCAGCTCGGTGGCGGGAGCGGGGCGGCCAATGGGCAGGGGGGGGGCGGAGTCGGCAGTGGACTGTGGCGGGAAGGGGCTCAGAGGGCGGCTCTGCGGCGGCTGGGTCGTCCGGTGGACGGCAGGGGACCCAAGGGCAGCAACGAGGCAGCGGAGCAAGGTAAGGCAGGCAGCGGGCAGGAGCGGGGCTTCCAGGCAGCAGGCAGGAGCAAGGCTGGCAGGCAGCAGGTAAGAGCAGAGGAGTGGGGGCGACCTCGCCTTGGGGAGGGCTCAGCGGTCACTCCCTGTCCCTGCACACGGACCCCTTAAGAGAGGAGCCGGGAGGGCGGGTCAGCTCGGTGGCGGGAGCGGGGCGGCCAATGGGTAGGGGGGGGCGGAGTCGGCGGTGGACTGTGGCGGTAAGGGGCTCAGAGGGCAGCTCTGCGGCGGCTGGGTCGTCCGGTGGACGGCAGGGGACCCAAGGGCAGCAACGAGGCAGCGGAGCAAGGTAAGGCAGGCAGCGGGCAGGGGCGGGGCTTCCAGGCAGCAGGCAGGAGCAAGGCTGGCAGGCAGCAGGTAAGAGCAGAGGAGTGGGGGCGACCTCGCCTTGGGGAAAGCTCAGCGGTTTACAATCCAACTTGCCTGATGGCCACATTCCACTTGTTACACCTTCAGCCAGTCCTGACTTTTTTATGGCAAAAACACTTTCCACAATAGGAATCTTTAGGCCATAATTGCAATGTTTAGTGTGGCTCTCACAGAGAGCCTCTATCGCTTGGTTTCTGAACTCACTGCTATGCCATAGCAACAGTTGATAACAAAACTGGTTACCCACTGATGTGATGTCATAAAGACCTTCCAGGCGAGGCTGACAGGCCTCCCTGATAGCCTGTCAGTGCAGTGCTGCTTGTCTGCTTTGACTGAAAGCAGAGCGCACAGCTGCAAGAGGGGGAAGGAAGGAAGGGAAGGCAGTGGGGGTTGGTCAAGGATGGCAGGTAAGGTATTTTCTTTAACCTTTGGGATATATAACAGAGGCTATGTTGTGTGTGGGTTCTGCATTACTCTTTTGCTACTGCGTAGCAATTGAAACAGGGACAGATTATTTTGGGGACCATATATAACATAAAATTATAGATGGGTAAAAAGTAAATTACGAGGACGTTTTTAACTTCAGGGTTCTGAGTGACATCATAGACAACTTGAGCTTCGCTCTCGTATATTTGATGCCACTCAGAAACCCTTGGTAAAAAACACCTCTGTAATTCACGGCTACTAGGCTATAATTCTACTTGTTAAAAGTGATGGGAAAGTCCTGGAATGCAAATGTAGTTGACTGAAAAGCCAGGACAGGGGACTTAACTGGCACAATAATTGGCCTGTCTTAGCAGCATCTTCCCTTCAGACTATGTTTTGTTTTGCCAAGCTTGTGGGATGCTAAGTGTAAGCTACCATGAGTATGATGGTCTGTATTAAATCAAGATTTACAGCAGGTACGGCAGTGTTGGGAGCGAGTCCGAGTGAGCCTTGTGCATTGCATTCTTTCTACCTCAATCTGTTTTTTTCTGCAGTTGTTAGTTTGTGCACTTTTTAACTTTTGCCTGCACAGCACTTGTGCTCTGCTTGTCAAATCTCTTGTATTTAATATATCTTAATAGGGGGCTCTTATCAGTTCCCCATCACCAAATTATTGTGTTCATTCGCTTTTGTGTGGAACTTTTTTTTGTTAACTTTCCCTGGATGCACACATTAACAATATGTCTACTAAAGTTGTTCGCACTGTTTAAGTCCCATTCAATGTCAAGATAAGATCTCTTCCCACTGAAAAGGCAGACAGCTTCTACTAGTATGCAGGAATGCTTGCTTTTTATTACATAGTTGTGTAAAGCAGACGTTTTAGCCTTAGAAAGTTTGTATCATTTTCTGTACATGCCTCAGTACCGTTCTTTGTGCATTGTAAGCATTATCAAATTGATTTTTTCAACTTAATCTATTTGGTCATTATCATCAAATTCTAAGGGACTCATTACGATGTCAGGCTGAAATCCTCTAAGAGACAGTGTCTCGGACTCGGGACACGGTTGGTGGTTTCGACCGCCGGATTAGGATGCAACTGAACAGTGTTCGGCTGGAATCCCATAGTTCCCTATGGAAGCTCGTGTTATGCCCAACAACAAGCCATAACACAGGCTTCTATGAGGAAATGGGGTTTACGCGAAAAACCCTACACCCTGTTGAAGGCACGCCACTGTGCCTGCCACACAGTGCAGGGTTTTACAGGGAGGTCCCTTGGGTACCCCCTCGGCCATTACCCATAAGCCGCGGGGGCTAGGGTGCCCTGCAAGGGGCCCCGAAAGTCACTTTCTGACAGCCTTTCTGTGTTAGACAGGCTGATGCGGAAAGGCTATTGGAAATCAACACTGTAATCTCGACGGGGGAAACGCTGTCCATAGTGGTGGTCGATGTGGTTCCGACAGACACAAATACTCCGAGAGTCGGTCGAAACCGAGTTGGAATGACTGGACGGTTTACGTTGTGACCGAGAACATCGTAATCCGACGGTTGGTATGTAATCTGACCGAGTCGGTCGGAAGGGCTCCAACTAGGTCACGAAGATTCCAAATGTCGGGCGTAGACTTTCCGCCCAACATCGTAATGAGCCCCTAAATGTTGTAATAAACATTGCACGTTAAAAATAAAGTTAGTAAGCAAGAGCTATTCTGTATTTTACTACTAAACAGGCAGCAGCAAATGCAGTTACCTTGCAGACAACAGGGTCATGATTTGAATGGTGCAACAGGTGCAGTAGCACTGGGCCCAAAAGTTGTCAGAACTCCTCTAAACATACACAATTGCTATATTTGACTACTAAATAGGTAGTCACAATTGCAGTTACCTTGCAGTTAAAAGGGGCCTGATTTGAATGGTGCAGCAGGCACAGTGGCACCGGGGCCAAAAGCTCTAGAGACCCTACTATACTAAGATTATTGCAAAAATGTATAACTAAGCAGGCAGTCACAAGTGCTGTTATATAGACAAAAGGGTCATGATTTCAATGGTGCAGCAGATGCAGTGACACCAGGACCACAAGGTTTCAGGCAACCCACTAAACACCTAAATTTACTATATCTTACTACTAAACATGCAGTCACAGCTGAAGTTACCTTGCAGACAACAGGGTCATGATTTGAATTGTGCAACAGGTGCAGTGGCACCAAGCCCAAACGTTGTCAGAACTCTTCTAAGCACCCGATACTGCTATATTTTACTACTATACAGGCAGTCACAATTGCAATTGCCTTGTAGTTAAAGGAGCTTCATTTAAATGGTGCAGCAGGTGCAGTGGCACTGGGGCAAGGTTGTCATAGCGCCACTAAACACAAAATACTGATATATTTTACTACTATACAGGCAGTCATAATTGCAGTTATCTTGTATTTAAAAGGGGCTTGATTTAAATGGTGCAGCAGGTGCAGTGGCACTGGGGCTAAAAGTTGTCAGACCTCCTATAAACACCTAATATTGCTATATTTTACAACTATTTTACAGAACAAGGGAACCCAAAGGAATTAAGACAGGGACCTTGGGCAATTTCATGTTATAGAGAACAGTGGTCCCTATTCAGGAGGAATACAGTTTGATAGATAACCATACACTTAGAATAGAATGTATGTCTTTTGTCCAGCCGGACAAGAATTTATTTTCATAGTATTTTTCAAAAGTAGTATCAAATAAAACATTCAAATGACAAATGGGTACAGCCGTGACCAACAGAACACAAGACAGAACAATGAACACAGAATTGGCCAAAAGGCAAGCCAAAATGGGTCTGTACAGTTGTTCTCAGTATAGACAGACACAAATAAATCATTTAACACCGTTGCACAATGTGTTATAGCTTGAGTCTAGTGCATAGGGTGTTTGGGTGTCGACGACGTTTCGATGCCACATTAAGTATAGGGCATCATCTTCAGGACAAACAAATAATGCACTGCTGTCTTGATAATATATCACACCTTTTTTACAATTCTTTACATACAAAAAAGGAGCAAGGGGAGAAAAAGGGGATAAAAAATGGAAAGGAAGAATTTTAACCACATTTGACACAATACTAGGCATGTTTTCAGCATAACGTTTGTGACTTTTGTGCTTGGAGTTGCGTGAACAATGTGGATTGAATTTCATGCAGAGGTGGTGACATTTCTCTAGTTTATGCTGAGTGAGGATTGAAATTCGTGTCGCAGTGACGACGTTAAAAAGGAGTTGGTTGAATTGATGCTGATTTATGGTGCCTAGTACAGCTTCGTCATGAAATGGTGAATTATTGCAGTGATTCAACGGAGAAGAGACAAGTGAATATGATATAAACCAGTCTGCATATTAAAGAACGACAAACCGGCACAGTGCCTGATCATGAGCAAGGTGTTTCCAGTGATTCAGGAGGAACAAAAACGGCGCGGTGCGATGGTGAATGAAATATTTTTATGGGTGAACCCAGAAGGCAGTGGGGACTTTACCTAAGGTGGCAGAGAGTCGACGGTTCATTATAGGCGCAGGAGCGCTCAACATCTGGACTTTGGGGGTTGCTGACACCGGCGGGATCTGAATGAACAAAAGGCAGAGGTGAAGGTGTCTAAGTTTAAGAAGGGGTGGAGTTGACACGGAAATTGAGTGTAAAACAGAATAATTTAGTTACCAATTCTGTTTGCTTTATGGCAGAAAGTCCTGTTGGGTGCTGTGTGCCAGCTGTTGGAAAATGCACGATCGCATTACCTGGAAGCAGAGAGGGGTAAGAATGGGTTAGGCGTGAACCCGCCATGTTAAAGAGGTGGTGTCCAAGGGATCTAGCCGTGCTACTTACTTCAGTGAGCGTGGGCAGTATCGCCGCATCTGCTTCGGAGTTTCAATGGAGACTGCCGGTTTGCCGAGGCAGAGCTAGTTAAGGCATACTATCGGCAGAAAGTGAGGAAGGACTGGTTAAAGCACACTATCGGCCGAAAGCGAAGAAGGACTAAAATGATGGAAAGGAGGCGGACATTTTAAGGTGGTGTGGGAAGCACTGGTTAAGGCACACAATCGGCAGAAAGTGAAGACGGACTAAAAGGAAAAGGAGGAGGCCAATTTAAGGTGGTGTGGGTTGCCCAGGAAAGGTGCAGAGTAAGTGATTCATAGTGTGATTACACGAGCACGTGCATACAGAGTGGCAGTGTTTGTGACTTAAATACATGTTGAAAGAGACATCTTTTTAGAAAAACGGGGACATCTTTATAAAAGGGAGGTCCAGTCTTCAAGGCGATTGAGGCCACTGTGGATGCTATTGGTTCTCAGAATCCAGTGGAGCTCTTCCTTGTTGAGTATTTGAGAAATGTCTGCCCCTCTTGGGGGTGGTTTGATCACTGTGATAATTGTCCATTTGAGATCATTCTCCGTATGTCCATTGTCCGTAAAGTGCTCCACTAGGGGTGCATTAGCCGTTTTACACCGGATTCTGCTGCGATGCTGTCCGATCCTAAGCTTGATTTTCTCAACACGAAAGCCCATGTCCATCACACAGGAATTTTTTAGGGAGAGGACGTGGCCAGCAAGAGCCTCAAGGGACAGGCAAAGGCAAACAACCACAGCGATGGCCCAACCCCCCAGGCGAACAGTTCACCGGCCGCCAACCTTACCGTTGGTAGCAGAACCCGACCCTATTGAAAATGATCTGACATTAAACAAAGAAAAAGGTCTTCTACCCATCTTTAATCTAACACAACACACTTTGTCGGTTGATGAAGTTTCACTGCTCAATAAAGGCTTATCATTCGTGCCAACCATACGCCCAAACTTTGTGGACGCACAAACTGAACTTCTAAAGTTTTTTAGAAAAGTTCGCCTACAAAGCTTCTTTATTTTAAACCCATCTCAACCAAAACACTGTAACACCCCCTTTAAACCACCATCTAAATTTTCCCCTACCGCAAGTATGATACCCCCGGAGATCCCTACATTAGAAAAACTTGTTCTAAAAAACCTTGCAGACCTTGAAACTAAACGATCTTTTGTACCTTACAACATTACCATTAAAGAAAAAAATGCCTTATCCACTCTAAAAATAACCAGTCATTCGTGATAAAACCGGCAGACAAAGGTGAAGGGATTGTCATTCAAGAAATAGACTCTTACAAAAAAGAAATCTTGCGGCAACTCACTCATACTGAACACTATTGCAAATTACCTCGCAACCCTACCAATGAGATTCAGAAATTAATCTCTCAAGTCACCTCAGAAGCCTTAGAAACAGGCTTTCTATCAAAAAAGGAACATGAATTCCTCAACACAAAGTCCCTACGCATACCAGTGATCTATTGTCTTCCTAAGATTCATAAGAACGCAGAGTCTCCACCCAGCCGTCCCATCGTCTCGGGCTGTGGTTCCATTTTGGAACCCCTTGGACATTATATAGATTACTTCATAAAACAGTTTGTCCCGGGTACTATCTGTTACATAAAAGACAGTATGGACATGATTAATCTCATTGAGGAGCTACCATTTGACCCCACATCCAGCACCATGTGCACGCTGGATGTGGAATCACTGTATACTAGTATTCCCCAGTATGAGTCCCTTCATGTATTCGAAAAAGTGCTAGAAACACGTCCACGCCCACACAATGTTCCTACCGTGTTTATTCTTCAGCTGCTCGAGATTTGCTTAACCAAAAACTTTTTTGTCTTTGAAGGACAGTTCTACGGCCAAGTACGTGGCCCATCTATGGGAGCAATTTTCGCCCCCAACCTGGCCATATTCTATATGGACCACCTTGAGACATCATGTATCCTAGACACGTCTAACCCCTTCCACACAGGAATCACCTTGTGGAAACGGTACATAGACGACATTTTTTTACTGTGGAGTGACTCCCTAGAGAGCCTTACACAATTCCATCATTGGCTAAATAATAACAGCGGAGGCCTGAACTACACACTCAGTACTAGTAAAGAATCACTTCCCTTCTTGGACTTAGTGATAAAAAACACAGAGGGCCGCTTGACCACGAGTCTCCATCGCAAACCCACTGAGCGGAACACCTTATTGAACTACAGCAGCCATCACCCTCGTGCACTCAAAGATTCACTTCCTTTCGCCCAGTTCCTGCGCTTAAGGCGGAATTGCTATTTTAAGGAAGACTATTTCAGTGAGGCCAAGACACTAAGCCATAAGCTTAGAGACAGAGGTTATCCACGGAAATTAGTGCGCCATTCCCTCAAACGCGCCTGGTATTGCCCTAGGGAAACCCTCCTAGAACCTAAACCTAAGAAAATGCAGGAACGCTTAATTTGTGTCACCACTTTTTCACCAGCATCACATGCAATCAAAAGGAGTATAGTCAAGCACTGGCCTGTGTTAAATGCCGGCCAACTAAACCTTGAACGTCCACTGTTCGCCTTTAAACGGGCAAAAAATATTAAAGATCCTCTAGTCCGGGCAGATGCCCCCAAAAAACAACTATCAACGATGCATGGGGGTTACCGACTCTTACAGGTCATGTGAAATGTGGTAGCTGCATATGTTGTGATTACACTGTTGAAGGCAAAACCTTTGAGCACGGAGCAATCAAATATGAGAGAAAATATTTTTCTAACTGTAATTCAACAAATGTGTATGCAATTTTCTGTCCCTGCAAAATGATCTACGTAGGCCAGACAAGCCAGAAAATCAAGCTTAGGATCGGACAGCATCGCAGCAGAATCCGGTGTAAAACGGCTAATGCACCCCTAGTGGAGCACTTTACGGACAATGGACATACGGAGAATTATCTCAAATGGACAATTATCACAGTGATCAAACCACCCCCAAGAGGGGCAGACATTTCTCAAATACTCAACAAGGAAGAGCTCCACTGGATTCTGAGAACCAATAGCATCCACAGTGGCCTCAATCGCCTTGAAGACTGGACCTCCCTTTTATAAAGATGTCCCCGTTTTTCTAAAACGATGTCTCTTTCAACATGTATTTAAGTCACAAACACTGCCACTCTGTATACACGTGCTCGTGTAATCACACTATGAATCACTTACTCTGCACCTTTCCTGGGCAACCCACACCACCTTAACCCCTTCAGTGCCACGCCCTTTCCCCCACCTGTGCCGGGCGTTGCATTAGTGGGTGGGGTTCATGACGAGATAGTCTCGTCATGGGCACAGCGCGACCGTGCTCCATGACGAGACTATCTCGTCATGGGCACAGAAGAGGTTAAATTGGCCTCCTCCTTTTCATTTTAGTCCTTCTTCACTTTCTGCCGATTGTGTGCCTTAACCAGTGCTTCCCACACCACCTTAAAATGTCCGCCTCCTTTCCATAATTTTAGTCCTTCTTCGCTTTCAGCCGATAGTGTGCTTTAACCAGTCCTTCCTCACTTTCTGCCGATAGTATGCCTTAACTAGCTCTGCCTCGGCAAACCGGCAGTCTCCATTGAAACTCCGAAGCAGATGCGGCGATACTGCCCACGCTCACTGAAGTAAGTAGCACGGCTAGATCCCTTGGACACCACCTCTTTAACATGGCGGGTTCACGCCTAACCCATTCTTACCCCTCTCTGCTTCCAGGTAATGCGATCGTGCATTTTCCAACAGCTGGCACACAGCACCCAACAGGACTTTCTGCCATAAAGCAAACAGAATTGCTAACTAAATTATTCTGTTTTACACTCAATTTCCGTGTCAACTCCACCCCTTCTTAAACTTAGACACCTTCACCTCTGCCTTTTGTTCATTCAGATCCCGCCGGTGTCAGCAACCCCCAAAGTCCAGATGTTGAGCGCTCCTGCGCCTATAATGAACCGTCGACTCTCTGCCACCTTAGGTAAAGTCCCCACTTTCTTCTGGGTTCACCCATAAAAATATTTCATTCACCATCGCACCGCGCCGTTTTTGTTCCTCCTGAATCACTGGAAACACCTTGCTCATGATCACGCACTGTGCCGGTTTGTCGTCCTTTAATATGCAGACTGGTTTATATAATATTCACTTGTCTCTTCTCCGTTGAATCACTGCAATAATTCACCATTTCATGACGAAGCTGTACTAGGCACCATAAATCAGCATCAATTCAACCAACTCCTTTTTAACGTCGTCACTGCGACACGAATTTCAATCCTCACTCAGCATAAACTAGAGAAATGTCACCACCTCTGCATGAAATTCAATCCACATTGTTCACGCAACTCCAAGCACCTAAGTCACAAACGTTATGCTGAAAACATGCCTAGTATTGTGTCAAATGTGGTTAAAATTCTTCCTTTCCATTTTTCATCCCCTTTTTCTCCCCTTGCTCCTTTTTTGTATGTAAAGAATTGTAAAAAAAGGTGTGATATATTATCAAGACAGCAGTGCATTATTTGTTTGTCCTGAAGATGATGCCCTATACTTAATGTGGCATCGAAACGTCGTCGACACCCAAACACCCTATGCACTAGACTCAAGCTATAACACATTGTGCAACGGTGTTAAATGATTTATTTGTGTCTGTCTATACTGAGAACAACTGTACAGACCCATTTTGGCTTGCCTTTTGGCCAATTCTGTGTTCATTGTTCTGTCTTGTGTTCTGTTGGTCACGGCTGTACCCATTTGTCATTTGAATGTTTTATTTGATACTACTTTTGAAAAATACTATGAAAATAAATTCTTGTCCGGCTGGACAAAAGACATATTTTACAACTAAACAGGCAGTCACAAGTACAATTACCTAGCAAGCGCTAGGGTCATGATTTCATAGTGCTGCAGGTGCAGTGTCACCGGGACCAAAAGCTCTGGGCATCCTACTAAATGCTGACTATTGCTATATTTTACAACTAAACAGGCAGTCACAAGTGCAATTATCTTTTAGGCACTGGGGTCATGATTTGAATGGTGCATCAGGTGAAGTTGCACCAGCCCAAATATTGTCAGAACTCTTCTAAACACCTAATATTGCTATATTTTGCAATTAAACAGGCAGTCATAAGTGCAGTTATCTAACAAGCACTAGGGCCATGATTTTATTATTGCAGCAGGTGCAGTGGCACAGGACCAAAAGCTCCAGACACCCCACTAAACACCAAATATTGCTATATTTTATTCCTAAACAGGCCTACACAAGTGCAGTTGCCTTGCAGACAACAGTGTCATGATTTGAATGGTGCAGCAGCTGCAGTAGCACCAGGCCCAAAAGTTGTCAGAACTCCTCTAAACAAATAATATTCCAAAATGTGACTGCTAAACAGGCAGTCACAAGTGCAGTTAACTTTCAGACAACAGGGTCATGATTTAAATAGTGCAGAAGGTGTATTGCCACTGGGCCCAAAAGGTGTCAGAAATAGTCTAAACACCTAATATTTCTGTATTTTACTAACATACAGGCAGACCCAAATTGCAGTTATCTTGCACTTAAAAGGGGATTTATTTGAATGGTGCAGCAGGTGCAGGCCAAAAGCTTTAGGGACCCCACTAAACTCAGAATATTGCTAAATTTTACAACTAAACAGGCAGTCACAAATTCAGTTATTTAGCAGGCAATAGGGCCATGATTTCAATGGTGCTGCGGGTGCAGTGACACTGGGGTCCAAAGTTGTCCGAACTTCTCTAAACACATAGGGGCAGATTTATAAGGCCCTTGCGCCACTTTTGCGTCATTTTTAACATGGGAAAAGAGATGCAAAAGTGGCGCAAAGGCCTTGTAAATAAGCCCCAGAATGTTGCTATTACATTAATAAATTCTATTATTTCCCTGTTTCATTTTTCAAACTTTTGCTAGTACGTACCCGCACTATACCACTAGTATTGCCTTTTTGTACATAGACAAGTCATAACACTTTAACAGATTTTCTGTAATTTACATTGTACAACTACTCAGCAAGCTACAACTTACAACAAAAACAGCTTATTATTAATCACATAGATGAAACCTAATGCATTTACTAATACTTGTTTATTACTGTTGTCATTGAACAGAGTGGCATTGCATCTCATTTGCTTGTGTGTGGGTGTTATCTTGATAAGGAGATTCAACAATTTACAAAAAGCAGAATAGAGCACAGTGGCTTAGCAAGGGTGGCATGGGCCATAAAGCACTAAAGGAAATGTTCCACTATATTGTTGGTTAGGTAGTGAAATCCGGAAATATTCAGTAGGGAATCAGACCACTCACACCCTAGTTCAGTACCACTGCAGCTAATGCACCATTAATAGCTCTGGCCCAGATGTATTACCCTGAAAGATGGCATCCAGCTAGAAAGCAAAACTATTTAAATTGCTTGTATAAAATGCCAGAATCAGGTCTGCCATCCATGTTTCTTAGTTAGGTGATGCCATATGACATCCACCAGAGTTACAAGAAAACAGGAGGAAAGTGTTCTTTTTGAGTGGATGGCAAAGTACTAAAGCAGCAAACATAACTCTTCTGTGCGTGGAACATCCTTGTACCTTTTCTGGCAAGTAAACTGATCAGAATGGTATACTCCATCTCATTAATGGTAGCCTCATATAGGTTTACAATACAGAATGCCCCTTGGAATCAGATGGACATATTATTTCAGAAAATAGGTAGCAAGTGATGTTCTGGCTAATGATACTTGTCAATTAATTGATGAATCTTGATTCCCTTAGCACCATTACAGGCTCGAAATGTGCTTCCTCATTGTCCTAGTTTGTCAAATTGCATGTAGGTTGCTTTTCCAGATTAAGGCTTTTCACGTGTTGGTAGATGGACAAGTTTGTAGCAGAGGCTTCCAAGTCTGCAGTTGTTTTTGTGCTGTGGTGCTGGTGGGACTTTGGTGCTTAAAAATCTGTAAATTCACAATTTGTTTTATTGTTAGGATATCATTCTTGGTACATATATTTTGATATCTTAAAAGGTTTTTAAAATTACTTTTTATATACAGCAGTTTGTTTTTTAACAGCATCTTGCGCGTTTGTGTTTTAATAACATTCACCGCTCGCCTTTATAATGAATGTCACTGTAAAGAAGCCTCAGTCGCTTACGTCGAAATCTGTGATGCCCATAGGATCAGAGCCACGAGGAGGGATGGATTAGTGGCACAAAAGTGCAGCAAACATACTGTAAAGAAAGTTAAAGAGAAAAGATGGCGAGACATATAATCTTCATTCAATGTCCATCCTTTATTTTAACCCAAAGCTAGTTTGATTAGGAAAGATGTGTTGAAAAATAAAATAGAGATGCCAGGCAACAGTTGTAGTATAAAAGATCACAGCAATTAAGAGCAATATATTTGAGTTGGATAAAATGAGCAGGCCGAGGGGAATTAGAAAATGTACGCCAAGTCATGCAAGACCAATAACACGATAAAAGCATTGGCATTAAATAGCACAATCAAGCATTAGACGATTCCTGCAGACCATCAAACACAATCTACACAAACTGATGAAGTGCAAACTGAACTATAGTCTCCTGCTACTTACTATGCAATGACAATTATTTTCTGTATCTATTTGTTCAAATTAATTATTTGAAGGTTTCCAAAAGGAAACATCATTACCCATTTTAGAGACCTCTTTTATGTTCAAGAGAACCAATATTTTATCTAGCCTGCTCGCGTGTGTGGTATATTCTGTGCTATATTCTCATAAAGTGCTTTAGGAGAATTTGAGCCCGAATGTTGAGAGGTACTTTCACACTATTAATCTAATGTTGTTAAAAATGCACAACCCTCTGTAAATTACCCATTGAATTCTATTATATATTGACCAATTTACGGTGCCTACATACGCACACATTGCCACAACATTTTGAACCACCTCTACCATGCACCCAGACCAACCATGAGCACAGTAGCACCCCAATATTTTATATCATTTGCCCCCTCCTTCTCTTGCTGTGTTGGCTCCACCCCTGGTCTTATCCTCCTTGGAGTGCAATCAGAGATCCAGGGGTGCTTCTGTGGACCAGTCATGGTTCTGTGTTAAGGGGAAGAGCATTTATGTACATCTGTTGACCACAGTAGTACCCACAACATAGTAAATCTATAGATTATATGTAGAAGTAATTTGCACCAATTTTTGGGATGATTCAAGGTTGCATTCAGCCCACTCTTTCAGCATGTTTGGGTTGGGATATTCAAAACTTGGGGCAATCATTATTCCTAATCCCCTTTGGGATTTACCCACCTCCAAATACTTTTTTAGGAATTTATGCTCCCCCCATTTGGCTTGCTCATGCTTTATTAGTTTTATAAGCTTTCTGAATGCATCCCTGATGTTTAATGTTCCTCCTCTTGTCACACTGCCCAATTCATGGGCAGGCAAATCAACCATAGGGAGATTACTGAACATTCCATCTGCTGCCACCCGTCGGCGGACATACTTGTTAAATTTAAGATTCCATATGGAGCCAGAGTGTACTGTCACTGTACTCACACTCTCCCTGGAGCGTAGTTAGAGATCCAGTGGTGCTTCTGCGGATCAGTCATGGTTCTGTGTTAAGGGAAGTGTATTTATGTACATTTTATGACCACATGAGTACCCACAACATTTCCTGGGCAGAGTCATGGGAGACCAGGCTTGGCAAACAATAATCCCTTTCTTGCCCTGGAATAGGGAATGAAACTGTCTTGTAGCTCCCACGTCCATGACATTGACTGAGGGAGGGTAGGTCTGCTAGTCTGAGAACCCTGCATCCCATGTGTATGAGTCTAAACTACCAGAATATAGAGTTTTAAATATTGAGCCACAAAAATATCATAGATTATTGTAGAAGTAAATATATATGGGTAAGCATAGGCTTACTATATGTAACACCACATATATATGGGTCCTCTCTCGTTTTGTCTGGGAGAAGACTGTTGCGAACGAGGAATCGTCATATATATATATATTTATTTATTTAAGGTATGTAGATCAATAGTGAAGAGTAGTAAATATGATAATTTGGTAGTCAATATTCTGCTAACAATATTTTTGAAGCACAATATTTTTGTGCACAATATTCCAACGTATGACTTTAGGCATAAACTGTGGCCTGTGCAATGTAGTGCAAGTGGATAAGGGCCTGTACAAAGGAAGAGCTAGTGGCCAATAGTTTCAGCCCCCTTGACCCTCAAAGAGCCGCTTTCCCTCCAAAGAAGGTTGCTGGACAAACACATTTGGGGCCAGATGCAATTATGTAAGATCCCTTTGCTGAGCCGGAGCAGTGTCTGACAAGCTCAATCTGTTCCAGCCACCATGAATGCCCAATGGCTCTCACTGCCTCACTGGCATGAAATGGCATGCAGAAGAATGGAGGGTTAGGCTTATCTGGTGCCCCTGAAGATGCAACCTATAAAAGTAGGACCAGAACGAACAGAGACATGTAGGACAGTGAAACTGGCAGATGGTCATGGGCATCCTCTGTCTAATTTTTATCATGAGTGTAATCTAGGATAGATCCCGATTATTGCTATACCTGTCACTTGTATAATGTTCTGCTTTGCAGTCAGCTGTGCTAATCCTGAACCTTCCTCTCATGTGGGAGGTGGTTCAAGCAGAAGTGTCTTAAGATGTCCATGAGATGAAGTAGGTGCTGTGACTGCTGTACTACCAATTCTGACCATGCGACTTTCAAAAACTGGACTGTGGGCATTCACAAGGAAAGGGACACAAGAGCATTTGACAAATGATGGGAATGTGAAACGTGTGATAAAAGGCACTGTGAGAGCCCCAGTCTTGAAGGGGGAAATTGACCCTTAAGTAGCCTGCACTAAATCTGTAGTTTAAGCAGAAATTAGGCATGCTACAAAGGAAAAAACGACAGCCCTATGCCCCCCCTAGACATTTCTCCCCATGCACTTCGGATGGCTCACTGCCCACTGACCCACACGACAATTTCTTATGTGATTCTGCCATAAGTAGGTATTTGGGTCGGCATGAGTGCTGTGCCCAGAAAGAGGGGCACTGTGATTTGAAATTCCTGTGTCCCCTGCCTGTCAAACAAGTCTTCTATGTGAGCAAGGAGGAGGGATCCTACACTCTCACCTATTCTGTTGGTAATACCTACTAATTTGCTAGAGACAGAGGCACAGATTTATCAACATTAGGCGCAGCGCAATGCAGCAAGACAACGCAGCAAGACAACTTGCTGAGGCATCAAATGAAGAAAGCAGGAATGCACCATATTTACCAACATATGGCCCCCAGCGCCTTGAGACCCTTAGAGGTGATTAGTTTACGCTTTGCAGATACCGAATTTATTTATTTATTTATTTATTTATTCCTGCTTTCTCTCTGCGCTAGTGTACTTGTGGCTGCCAATGCAGGCACCCTTGCGCCATGGTGCAAGGTTGCTTGTGTTACAGGCAGGATGGTTTTTGTGCAGGAAGGGACACCCTCCTGGACAAAAACAATCCTCAGAGGCATTTTCCTCTTTCTATGTGTTAGCAGAAGGCAGCATTCACAGAAAGAGGACATAACAAAGAGAAATAAACATATTTCTCCTTGTTATGCCTCACCTGGGAAGGCGTAGGTTTACTAGTGTTCGTAGATCTGGGAATGCACCAAAAACTATGGATGGATGTGTGGGAACACCCACGGGACTCCTTCTCAAAAATAGAGTAATGCAAGGCAGAGACGTGTGTTGCCTGGCGTTACTCCAGATTTACTAAACCATGCAGGACCAGGAAGGTAGCTCTGCATGACTTACTTAATCTGTCTTAGGGGCTTGCGTTGACTTGTGTCGCCTTGCGTGACACAAGGGCAGCACAAGCTCTTGGTAAATATAGACCTTATTTTTTTTTTATGCAACACTGTACGTTGCAGCCAATTGCAGCTGTTGGAACTGGATATGCCACATTCACAGACAGTCCCCTTTCAAGTATTTCTCCACTTTCACAACCAGACTGTCTCCGGATATTGCCAGAGCCCGGTGGGAAGCGGTGTGACCCTGCCAGTGGTTGCAGCTGGTGGACACTCACACTCAGTATTGGGCACCAGGACTTATTCTTCATGAGACTTTGACCCAGAGCAAGGGACAGGCAATAAAAAGAGAAGGAATAGAGAGATACGAAAACAGTGACTAAAAAAGAACTCAGAGATGAAAAAGAGCCCACAAGTGTGAGATAAAAAGACAGAAAGTTAAGGCCAGTGAAAGACGTGGAATCAAGGCTAAACAGCTTTGTATCTGGCACCCCCTCGAATTCACCATCGCCAGAGGTGATGTACTATGAAAAATGTTGGACTGCCCATCCATGCCCCCTCACTCCCCTCCACACTTGTTCGTTTACAAATTAAGCACTAACTCTGTGGCAGAAATTGAGAAATATTGCGCTTCAAACATGGGTCCATAAAAGTTACAAATTAATTTTCCTCAATCTTCCTTACAAAGATTATGACTGGCTGTCTCGGGGAAGTTACCAGCCTACCAGCTGTTCTCTCACTAACTTCTGTAGATGTGAATTGTTCAACATCAAGAACATAAATGGCAGCAGTTTGCTAATCATTGCATCCACTCATCTGATATCTGTGACTGACCAAATGAAAAGCTAACTATTTTGTACAGGCATTTAACCACACGCTCATTCACAACTGTTTAGGAATCACGGGGCATATTAACAAGGGCTTTATCTCCACTTTTTTGGCTTTAACAGCCAAAGAAGCGGAGATAAAAATATCGCCCTATCAACAACAGGGTGCTAACATGCAAAATCGCATGTTAGCACCCTTTTTCACTACGCTTCCCTTTGCATCTCTAATGAGATGCAAAGTGGGCGTTCCAGAGCAAAACAATAGGGGAAAAGTCGCTAAGCGACATTTCTCCTATTATCAAGCTTCACGCTAACCCTGATAGAGACAAAAAAAGCAGCGCTAACCACGGTTAACACTGCTTTTTTACGTCTGCTAATTTTCAGACTTAGCCATGTAATCCAATGGGAGGTGGATTACATGGCTAAATCCACCATGGGCTATCAACAAGGATATCCATATCCTTGCAGTTTTATCGCTGCATTACCAGCGATAACCTCCCAAAATGCCGCTATCGCTGGATTTTTTATCGCCTAGCGGGTTAGCGTTGTTAATAACGCGATAACCAGGCGATATTATCCAGCGATAGCCGGCTTTAAAAAACTTAACGCTAAACGCTCTTAGCGTTAATTCTCCCTGTTCCTTGTTAATATGCCCCCACACTCCTAACACTTGTATTGATGCAAGAATAGCAGGATATCTTGCCACTGCCCATACAGGTGATTTAAATGTCAGATTGAGGGACACCTAGTCCAAGCCTCTTGGATTATTTGAGTGTGGGGAATGTTCCACTGCTGCTGCAGCTCATACAAGATATGAAATCAGTCTGGAGATACTTTATTTCAAACAACGCTTTGGAATTTAAGGATTCAAGTGTAGTGGCCAAGAAGTTAGTGGTCATAAGATTTTGTCAGAACACACAAATCCGCCTGCAGAAAAGAGACTGTAAGCCATTTGTTTTTCTCTTTGACAAGAAGGAACCAAGGGCCACATTTACGACCATCTGAGTTTTGATGCGTATATTTAGATTTGTAGCGCCTCACAATTTGTGAGTTGGAAAACCTGATGTACTACAGCGTCAAGTACACTGTTTGCAATTTCCAATTGGGTCTCAAGGGACCTGCCTCATTAATTTTCATGGAGCAGGTCGCAATTTGTGACCCATCCGGAATGGCCGGCACTCACCGGAATGGTGGCCTGCTGGGGTCAGCAGACCACCATGTCTGTGACTGCTTTTTAAATAAAGCAGTTTTTTAAAAAATGCATCACATTTTCCCAAAAGGAAAACGGGATGTATTTCAAAAATAAAAATGAAAAGTCTTCTTTTCATTTTTTTTTTACACTAGGCAGTGGTTGGTGGGACCAATTCATGCTCTGAAAAAATGTTGGCGTCCCCATTCACAAAGGGGAAAGGGTCTCTTTGGGACCCCTTCCGATTTGCAAATGGCTTACCACCAATGTGAAATTGGTGGTAATCTCAAATATTTTGGGACCGTATTGATGGTCGCAAAACATTCATTAATACTAGTGTGACTCGCTGTTAGGAAGGGATTCCCTTTACAAGCCCCATCCTAATAACGTCTTGAAAACCCTATTTTACGAGTCAGTAATTGGTTACCCACTTACAAAATAGGGTTGGTACATAGGAAAATGCATTTTACTGGTTGCAAACGGCCTGACGGGCCGTTTGTGACCTGTAAAATGTGATGCATATCTGGCCTCTACTTACTTGTGGCTCTGGTGGTGTCCTTTCAAAACTCTTCAAGCTGAATATTGTCTTCTTACAGAATGTCCACTTTTCATTGAGTATTGCGTGCTGCACTGTCTGTGAGGTATACCAAGTGAGCAGTGACAGTCAGGTAGTCCATATTTTGCCCATTTGTGCAGGGAGCTTATGAGCTGATCTCTTGTGAATTGACCCCTCACATCTGTCCAAAAAATTTGAAATTTCTCTCTTGATGATATGCATCTTGCACTACAGTATGGAGGAATATGATTAACTTGCCATCTAATTAGGCGTGCATACATTTTTTATAACACATGTGACATTTTTTATATTCTCGGCCGCAAAACTATGCACAATTTTGTTCTGCAATAGATGGGCTTGGGCAGAAAATGTCTTGGGGCGGCATGCTGTTCAGACCTGTTACCATTACCTTTGATAATTTAAGAACATTTGGTATTCCATGGAATTTCAAATCATTTTCAAGAAAGTTTTACAAGATATTTTTCTTGCTTAAAAGAAACAACAAAAAAAGAGCAGGCCTACTGCAAACCTGGTGCCATCTCTCATTCAATCCATCTTTTTGGGTCTGTCCGATGATGTCTGTGACAATGCTCTAGCTAACTTCTTGCACTAGCTGCTGGTATCAGCTGATGCTCACCACCAGCTTTCCCCCAAAGCATCATGGGTACAAGGAATTGATGGCTACTCTTTACCTGTGCAGGGATGCAGACTAGAAATGATGTGCCATTGTGTGATAACTATCTTCTCTCCTGCTACTCTCAATAAAGCTGCTGGAAAAACTGTCCCTTGCCAGTGATGTGATTTACAATGGTTCTGCCAGTTTGTCATTCTCAGATAGCTGCTCTTTCTTTCTGCTTCTCACACATAAGTCGAATTCAGTAGTTGTGGCAGTGAACACTGATAGTGAGTAATTCCAGAATCACATCTACTGTTGATGAATTGAATGTCACCATCTGCATGCTGTTCTTCAAACGCCTCTTGGAAAAAAACATACTGAACATAAAGGCAGTGGCATCTGCAAAGTACGGTGATAGGAAGGCCGGGAAATGATTTAATGCATTACGTTATCATCCTTTCATTTTTACGGAACTGGCCCAGTTTTTCTTAAGGGGCGGGGCTGGGCTGTCAGCCAGCAGGGGGAGGAGTGGTATGTGCACTTAAGTGCGCATGGTGATTTGGGTGGCCGTCTCGGGCCGGTCATACCATCAAGCGCAATTTACATGTTCTCCGAGAACCAGGCTTCCACTCCTTCTCTGAGCGCCAAACCACGGCATTCAGACCAATCATGACGCTGCCATCAGCAGTGTTGTGATTGGTTGCAACAGACTGGGTGTCTGGGTGCTTCCTGTTACAGCGTACACAACGGAAGAAGAACGGAGGAGGGGCGGCAGCCAGGTAAGTACTTTTTTCTTTCTTTTTTTAACCCCCTCCTCCTGCCTGCCCCCCACAACCACACCACCACAGGTCCATTACAGCCTCCACTGGGGTTGAGAGGTTTATAATGTGTATGTGAGGCTGGCCATCGCAAGACACCGGCCAAAGGGACATGTGCACTATAAACTAGTGCACATGCAGCCCATCACTGCTGCCACTGAGCATGCCCCACCCCGTCCTGACACTCGGTTCAGGATGGGTTGACAGAAAATAAAATGGTAATGAATTAACTCGTTACCATTTTATTTTTCGTTTCTGGGGCAATTAAGTGGGGTGCTGCTCCTCCGACCAAACGGAGGACCTGCCCCTGCATAGTGGTGTTGTTCTAGTAAATGGTGATTGAAGCGGTACTCCAGCCTTGTTCTTTTTCCTCAATGGACAGAGGCCACATTTGTCAAGTAAATGGGCGTTTTCACCATTGTCATCATTTGGTGTCAAATGTATGTGGTTGTGGCCGGAAGGAAGGTGATTTTTTGGGTGCCTGCAGCACAAACATATGACTCAAGGGACTTGACGAAGTAATCTAAAAAAATCACTCTCTCTGTCAATGTCCGCGGACTCTCCACGCAGTCAAGCATCTGCTATAAAAATGAACATGCCATAGAGCTTATCCCTATCCCTTTAGCGCCAAGACGCTCCCGGGCATTCGTGTGCTTTACAAATACACCAATCAAATCAAATCAAATCTATCTGTACCTTACAATATTCTTATTTGCAAGAAGTGAATTTGTGATGAAAAATCCTGCTTTATGGGACAGCAAAAAAGTGAGAAGAATTACAGAGGTTTGATGCATACTGTTGTAGGTAAGATAAATACAGGGCTGACACTTTTATAAAAGGTGAGGTTATACACAGCCTTAGGGCGCCACCATCTGGTTTTACCGAATTACTGTTAAAGGCCTGAATAATGCCCATGTCTGTGTATGAAAGCGCTCCAGGAGTCAAAATGTGAATTAAAGCCCAGGCAACCTCAAATAGCTCTAACAGAACCCTACATATTTACTTGAATCAGCAATGTTTCTGTGTGTACCCCGAAGAGAGATACGTTCCAGGTACCAACAAATAATTTGGATGGAACAAGAGGGGGTTCATGTTTTGTGAACCATTTTGCTGCTGGCACATTAAGCATGTGCTCAGACGTGGAGACAGACTGGGCCATGGGCTACCTTATTCTGTTGTAAGCATGTTGCTTTTATAGCCATCAGCTCTTTGTAAAAATATAAATAACTGCATTTATCACTGACCTAATTTTATAAGAGCTGTAATTTTCAGTAAATTATACGTGTTTTCCGTCTATTTTTCAAGGGCTCCATTAACATGTTTTGAAGAGACTCTCATCAAACAGCACATGCATAAGAATATTTGCATGTCCTGTGTTCACTATCATTTATTGAGAGTAAGTGGGGTAAGCAGAGAACTAATGTAAGTATGTGAGTGAAATCTCTGGATGCTGCAAGAAAGGGCATCCTAATGTGGCCATTGTATCGAAGACCAACACGTTGAGAAGGTAAGTGAAGATAGGGAAGTATGCATTTACCACTCTTAACTCCGAGTATACATACCTTGGAGAGATTTGGGGGCATATCAGTAATAAATTGCGATAATGATTGCAAAGTACTCGTATCGCTGTCCTTCCTATCGCCGGCTATCGCTGGATTTCTTCGCCGAGTTAGCGCGGTATTACCAACGCATTTCCCAAAGGCGATAAGAAATCCAGCGATAGCGGCGGAAAGCGCCAATATCGCGTGAAAACAGCGATAACTTGTGAGCACTAATGATGAGTTTGTAAATATGGGAGTGTGGATTTAACCTGCCAATCCACCTCCCATACACTAATATGCCCCTACATGGTTAAGTCAGGTTTTGAGGAGACGTAAGGATCTGGCGATACCCGCGGTTAGCAGGAGTTTCAATAACGCTTCGCAAATCTTGTTGATACAGCTCTGTTGTGTGAGCTCTCTCTTACATGTTGTAACTTCGACTGCACGCCCACTTTGCATCTCATTAGCGATGTTCATCGCTGGAATGAGATGTGGTGCAAAAACGGCTGCTAACATGTGTTAATGCATGTTAGCACCGCATTGTAAATATGGAGATGAAATTATCGCCGTTTTTTTGGCTTTTAAAGCCAAAAAAGCAGCGAATTGACCCTTGATAATATGCCCCATATTTCGTCAA
This sequence comes from Triturus cristatus, assembly GCF_964204655.1. Taxonomy (NCBI): domain Eukaryota; kingdom Metazoa; phylum Chordata; class Amphibia; order Caudata; family Salamandridae; genus Triturus; species Triturus cristatus. Next base: position 287,206,335 of record NC_140592.1, on the reverse strand, counting down.
GGTACATATATGTCGAGTTAAGTAAAGTACCAGTGCTGGCTTTAGGGCGGTGCAACCAATGTAACCAGCTCCAGGGGGCACCCTTTGACATGTTGACACAGTATAAGAGCAACTTGACGAGAACTTTATATGTCTGGCATTTTTAAGGGCTAATAACAATGGCAAGAATAATCTGATGGTTAATGCATTTAATGGAGTGATCTCTCTAGCCACAGTTTTTACTCATGATAAAAGAGAGCAGGGGTAATGTTCCTGCTGCAAAGCACAACGTACAACTTGCAGACCACAGAATTGTATTTTGTGTAGATAGCTCAATGGGTTACTGCTTTCCTCCCAGAGAACCTTTTGTTATCTGGAGTTCACAGGTTACAATCCTTCTAATATAGCACACTGTGCTATGAACTGGCATCAAAGTGCTACATGCACATTGCAAAAGCATAATTTAGAATCTTATTGTATTTTTCCTCACTGTTTCATTATTCTTATGTTGCTAAAAGGGGCATCTTTGAGCAGTGACACAATTTTATTAGTCTGGAACTCCAATCATTGTGTGACATTTCAAATCCTGAGTTTATAAGGTAGATTTAGTAACACTGTACCTGGTATGCATCACAAAAGCTATCCAACGCTGGTGCAAAGTTTTGTTTAGAGGTTTAATATCCAGCACAAATCTTGAGTTGAACTGGAAAATAGCCCTAAAGTAACACAAAGTAGCACTGGGCATTACTTTACATCAAGGAGGTGTATCATGGGTGTACATGGACGTTTCTATAGACCCACCCATGGACTAGAAGCTAATACCGATCTACTAACTTTGGCAGATATGGTCCTGTTGTGCTCTCTTCTTTTTACGTAATGCAGGTCCCACAGCAACTATGTTTACTGAACTGCATGAAAACTTATTAAATCTGCCCCTTGGTTTCTCCAGACCAAGCACTCAACATACAATGCCTATCAGTATGACTGACGTGACTCTTACACATAAGGAATCGGTATCTGGAAGGACCACCCTAAACACACCTCTTCCAAATACCAATTCGGTAGGGCTTTCTAAACCCATTTAACGATTCAGAAAATCTTTTCTGAATCATTACATTTTACCAAATCAGAGAGTTTGTGAATGCTAAAACCCTTTGTACATGAGTCTCTAGATGTATACCAACACCGCAGATCCATTTATAAAGGAGCCAAAATGTTCAGGTGAAACTCCAGTCAAAAAATTGAGAACTGCCTCAGTTCTAAATCAGACCTCACACTTGTAATCTCTGGTAAAATCTCACCACTCCAACCTTAAGAGTTACCAAAGTCCTGAATAATGGTAACTCAGAGGGATGGAGGTACTGGATTAACAACGGGGTCCTCTTAATGTGACCCTTTGTGATTTGTCAATCCAGAGTGTGTGTTACTAGAGACATGTAGCAGATTATTCATTGGAGTCGTGAAGCTTGGCTCCCCAAAATCCAAAGTGTAGGTCAGAGGAACTGGAACTGTGAGTTGAAGCCTTCTATACAGTTCACTAGGTGGCACTGCACAGTTCCTGTCCCTTCAACTGATAGCAGTCAGGCACTGAAAACCCTATGGGTATGTGATGGTACAATCTTCGTGCCTTTTGGGGGGAGAAAACACATTAGGGGGATATTCACAAGAAACTGTCAGAGCACGGTGTTAGGCAAAAATTGCTGACGCTACGCTCTGACAGTTTCAAAACACAGAGATGCACCGTATTTACAAGAATGCAGCATTTCACCTAGTGCTGACGCTAAATTTAGCTGCCTGGTGCTAATGCAGGCACCCTGGAAAAATAGTGCCAGGGTTCTTGTCTTGCAGGGAATGATTGTTCATGTGCAAACATGTGTCTCTTCCTGCACATTGCCAATCACTAATGGCGATTTGTAACTTCTATGTGTGCTGCAGAATTCAGCACATATAGAAGTTGCAAAATGTAATATTTTAATGATATTTTATGTGCAGGAAGGGACACCTTCCTGCACATGAACAATCAATAATGGTGATTTGCTGTTTCTAGCACACATAGAACAAGCAAAAACGAGGAGAAATTTATCATTTCTCCTTGTTGCACCTGTTTAAGGCCAGGTCTTCCCTGGTCTTATTTTTGGCACTGTCCCATATTTACACCACCCTTTTAAATAGGGGCAGTGACACAAAGCAATGGGTGTTGCAGTGGAACACCCACAGCAACACCCTTTGCCCGCCCATTTACTGCAGCAGACTGCTGCGGTAATGGGCATATTTACAAGGTGGCATTAAGCCACGTTAGGTAGCTCAACGCCACCTTGCAAATATGGAGCAGGGTATTGCGCCTCAGGAATGTCATTAAAAGTGACATTCCAGTGGCACAATGCCCTTGTAAATATGCCCCTTAGTGCTCTCTCAGAGAGCGGAGAATGGCACCAAGGTCCTTGGCTCTCCCCTACTTTCCTGGCAATCATGCTTCTGGAGCACACTGGGAAGGCCAATTATTCACACAAGTAATTATGACTGACAATGCAAGCTCTACAACCAATGGTGAAATACCATGTGGCTTAAGGGAAGCTACATTGTGAGTCTCCATGTATTACAGGCAGGGCCTGCACTGTATGCGACAGTAATCTGTGAGTGCAGGCTTGCCACAGAAGAAAAGAAAGCCACTCTTCTATCCTGGAGCTCTTCCTGCAGCATTACTGGGGCCCAGGCTGTGCACGGAGCTCTACCCATTTGTTAACTGTGGGTCAGAGGAGTGTCAATCACCAGCAATGTAGCACAGAATAGATAAAGCAGTAGGTATGTTTGCGCTTAGGAGCTTGGCAGGTAGGGCATGGGGCAAAGGGTGCACGTATATGAGTATGTGTACCTGTGTGTGTGTCTGTCTGTCTGTCTGTGTATATTCAAATATGTATATGCTGGTTGTTTACCAGTGTTTGTATGTGTCTATGTGTGCCCTTGAATGTGTTTGTCTCTGAAAACTGTATGTATGCTGTGCATGAATGTACGGATGGTAGCAAACCTTGGCACATTGTGTCAGGGAAACACTGATATTCAGGTGCCAGCAATCCCCAGGCATCCTGTGGTACCCACCATCTGGAATCTGACTGCCACTTCCTCCTGCATCTGGGGTATTATGTAAATTAGTGACTGACATAGAGGAAGTATATAGGCGATGGAATGTTGACACTAACAGTTCTTAAGTGGGGAATGAAGTAAGACAATGACTGACAGGGAGAAATGTAAAGGAGGGAAGTACAATTGTCACCAACAGGGAGAATGGAATATAGGGATGATACACTGTGGTGATTGGACACTAGGATCAGAGAGGGGAGATGTACGGTGGTGGCCGGCAGGGAAAAAGGAAAGACTATACATAGAGTTGTGAATCACTGGGAGCAGAAAGAATGCTGACATAGTGGTGACTGAGGGGAATGGAAGTGGGCCCTGTGGAAGTCAGGTGTAATCTGAGGTGCCTTCAGAGCAGAAAGGTTGCTAGGACTTTTTATTTTTCTTATTTATAAAGTTTTATATAGCGTGAACTTGACCCGATTCGGGTATCAGAGCACTTTACATCGCACTAGTTGCATTACATGAGGACACATTCATTTTTTTGTTCGGCACGGGGAGATTAAGTGATTTGCCCAGAATCACAGGATGTTCAGCGTCATTGCCGAGACTCGAACCCAGTTCCCCAGATTTGAGGTCGGCCGCCCTAGCCGTTAAGCCAACTCCTCTCCCACTTAAACATTTGTTGAGTATCATCCCACCTGGGCTATGAGGAGCGACCTGGGAACAGCACTCTCAACAGGAGCTCAAACACATCGATTGACACTCAAGAGACACAAATCAGTTCCACGGCTAATTACCGTTCTAGAACATGGCAACCTTCTGGCAAGAAAAAGATGACAGAATACACATTTTAGATATTAAAATGTGGAGGCTGTAATGGTATTGAGAAGTATAAAATCAGTACTTCCACGCTTAGCAATGGGAAGCAGAAGACATGAGGCAGCCCATGTGAAGTTGGATACCAAAATAAGGTCTCAGAAATCAGCAATAGAAAATGACTTGACCTGATAAGATAAGTATGTGGTGGCATATTTACTTACATTTCAAGCAACACAGGCCAGCAACTTTGCTTTGCTGCATTGCAAGAAAGGATAACAGCAGAAATGTGCCATATCAACTAAGATATGGGAAATGTCTGCTGTCTCCCAGTACTGGTGCACTGTGTACCGCCTAGTGGCAACACAGGCACCCCTGCACCATGGTGCACAAAAACAATCCTTAAAGATACTTTCCTCTTACTGTGTGTGCTTCTGTAGTACATATAGAAAAACGGACTAACAAGGAAAAATAAAGTTATTTCTCTTCATTATGCTTGGTTCAGGGAGGCATGGCATTTTTACACAGTCCCAGATTTACTAGCTTTAGTACATCTGGGAATGCACCAAAGTCCATGGGTAGATGGATGAGAATGCCCATGCTCCACTGATGGAACAGTTCCTTAACTCAAAGTAATGCAAGGCAGCTCTATGCCTTGCATTCATTTTTGCAACTAATTCCAAGCAAATTTGATTTGTGACTTGTAAATCACAAATAGCATTTTGCGTCGTGGCTATGCCAATAAAGTGCCACAATGCAAAATGATAGCAAATCTGTTTGGTGGTCTTTTCTCAAAGGCTCAGAACCTGTAGGTTTTTCCTTGCACTTCTAAGGTTCAGTGAAACCATCCAATGAGTCTATGGCACATGTGCGGAGAGGTCTATATATACATTTTGTTTCACCCCACTCTCACAGGAAGCAGCAAAGAGGCAACTGATGTACAAGTACTAGAGCCTCATTAGGGGGGTCATCCAAAGTTGTGACTTTTATCCCTGTTGTCTCATTTGTGACTTCAATCGCAGCATGTTACCTGTTTCTGTAACAATTGAAAGTCATTTACAAGTTCTTCAATTAGAGTGTGTTTCTTTTCTGGCCAATACAATTTATCATATCACATCATGTGAATTCATCTCAGTCAAAAATCATGTGACATCAGTCACTCCAGGTGTGTAAGTGAAGAATCAAAGGGCATGCAATGTCACTTTTGCTTCACCAGGATTTCGGCACAATGATGCAACTGCTTTTTAGAAGTGCTGTTACATTGTATCTTCTTTTGAAGTCCTTACATCTTTTACAACAAGTAACATGTCTCATTTCTACTCAGGTTAGGTGATCTGTGGAAGACTTCCAGGATATTCATTTGGGTTAAATTTCAATACAATAACACAAGTGGATATAATTTACATGGTCAGTGGTTATCATCAATGTATGACATGGATCTGACACTTGAGGAGCATCTCTGTTAAACCGTCCTCATCATTAACAGGACCGGTCCTGTAACCCTATTCAGTCCTTCTTCATTTTTCCCATTTCGAGTAGGGTTTTCAGAAATTGCAAAAAACTGGTTTGTAGAGCAATAATCATCACATTAGCTAACTCTTTCATCTCTTCTTCATCAGTATTAGAACATTGGAACGTTGGAAGCTCCATTGAAAACAATGGAGTAGCTCCGGGCTTATAATGGCTGGTATAAGCCCGGAGCTCCAACATTTCATTCTTCTTTGTGGCTGTGAATAAAGGCTTCAGGAAGCCAAAGGGGATTTCAATCCCTTGCGCTCCCTGAAGCCTTTGTTTAATTTGTTAGAACATTCTGCCCTCTAGTGGCAGAATGTTCTAATAGCCTTATAGACCTTCTTAGCAGAGCTATACCGGCTGTTAAAGTCCGGCTGCCTTATTAAAGTCCCTCGCCTTCGGCTCGGGCCTTTAACACTGCAGCAGGCCTTTAATAGCTGGTATAGCCCGCTACGGTGGGCTATAAGGCTATATTATGTCTTCGTTAGCGAGAATAACTGACTCCTGGGTTCCTTTATGAGTTCTCTTGATTTCTTCATCTTCCTGGTTTTACCTGCTATCAGAGTCTTCATGATAATTTCTTGTCTCCTTTTTTTGGGGGTGATTGTAATTAGTCATAACTTCCCAAAGTTCTGGAAGCCTAACTAGGTTTATATTTTTACTTTTTATTGTGTTTATTCCATGCTAGGGGTTTGTGCTGGCAGGGTCTCTAGTTCTCCCTGCTATTTATAATAACCATGAGGTTTTCTACAGCATTAAATGTATTAGTGACCCATATTTTGGGTTATCATCCTGGGATTATCAGGTCTTCTTCAAGTAAAAACCTCTGGTTTTCTCATGTTCTGTGTGTTCTCAATGGCTTAATGATTTTCTTCCAGGATGGGTCCTTTTTTTCTTTCTGGCAGTTACATACATGTTCACTCTTCCAATTCCATGTGCTCTGGGCTTTTTAGGAGTTTCTCTTTCTTAGGTCTGCCTCCTTGTTGGCTGGTTTACTTGCTGGCAGTCTGGAGTACATTTCTCTTTCTTGGTCATCTAAATTCATATGGGGACTGTTTTCCATTATAACCTTGTATGTGTCTCAAACCTCCAATTCTGTTATGCCAATTATTCATGATCTTGCAGCTGTACAGGAACAGATACCCCAGAGAGACAAGGTTACTTTGTAGAAAGCATGAGTGCTTCAAACTGCAGGATGGCCTGTGGTAGGACACTAATGGCAAATTGGTTGCCCTGAGGAACTCTGTTGCCTAACCCAACTTAGCTCATTTGCATCATGGTATTGTACGCATTAGGGTGGATGGCATGATCCTTGCTAATAATCACTTGTTTGGTCCCTATTTTCCCACTATTGCCCATAAGTATTGCCACTCTCACATTTTTCTCAAACATATCATGTTGTTAAGTATGTTAAAACAACCTGAGAAGCTGTCCCACGCCCCCAGAGTCCCACTTGTGCATGTTTAAATTGACTGTATTCAGAAGCCATGTTGTTGTTCCTACTTCCCACCAGTTCATGATGGTGATTGTGTGTATGTTTTTAAGGTTAGTAAAAGCCTTCCCATCTATCAAAGCCAATGCTATTACCCTTGTCAAAAGACTGATCCATGACTTTACCCCAAGGCCTGGATTACCACTCAGGGTCAAGCGTGACAAAATAAGTCACTTGGTGCCATTAATAGTCCACAAATGGTATAAAGCCTTAGGCATCCATAAACATTTCCACGCTGTATCCATAAGGAAGGTTGACAGATTTAGTGGAACTATGAAATATAAAATGTGGAAAATATGGAGACCAAAAGCAAATGACCTGATGTCCTACCTTTAGCCCTCAAGTCAAAGAGAGACATTCCTAACCACAGAACTAAAGTCAAAATTCAAAAAGATTTTTTATTGAGTAAGACCCCAACAGGGATCAACAATATAAAATAGAATTACTGCAATCGTGCTCTAGATCCCAGTGCACACATACATAAAATATTTAAAACATTTTTTTAAAAAAGATTCAAAACATTTTAATACATTATAACTCAAATTCGTTTGGTGAAGACCTTATAAAATGTAACATTTCATCGGTGCTTGTTATGCTAAACTTAAAATATATTGAAGTTATGTCTCAACGGCGTGCTGCTAAGACTGCAGGGCAGATATCAAGTTTATGACTGAAATCTTGGATCCCTCTCTGACACAAATCACACAGTCCTGTGGAATTATACCAATGGCTCTTATAGGCATTTAGAGGCAGCACCCCTAACCTAAGTAACCATACAATATGGCTAACGCCATGATCTAGGCTGATATGTATCATCTCGAGCAAGCAGCGGAGATTTATATAATTTTACCTTCATACAATGGTTAATGTCACTTAAGTGACTTAGGGTCTGATTTCAGGTTTGGCGGATGGCATTCTCTGTCATAAACGTGATGGATATCCTCTCAGACAAAATACAAATTCTATAGGATATAATGGAATTGTAATTTGGCGGATGGGATATCCATCATGTTTGTCCGCCGTCTGTCTGCCAAACTCGTAATGAGACCCTTATTCTCGAGATAGAGGTTTTTTTTTAGAAAAAACTTAATTTGTGCGGGGGTCCAGGTGGATAAATATTCAAACATACATTCCAATTTAATATATACCAATTTTACATTTTCATTGAAAATTGCATCTTTTTTAGTGTTGTAAGGGTTTACTTTCGCAAGATATCCTTAAGTGTGCCTTCTGTTTTGTGACATAGGCTATAGGCCCAGCGCACTATTTGTGCCATTGAAATGGCAAATAAGCTTGTCAGGTCAAATTCTAGTCACAACACCTGTACGGGGACTGATTGGCTTACTGAGGCCAGGTTATGAAGAATCTTCCCTTCATAGTGACCATTGCCTTATAGGTGTATATTCTAAAGCATATATAAGGGGAGGAGGGATTTTTGCAGTATATATTTCTAATAGATGTTTGAAATGTCTCTTTCCCGAGGATTCATAAAATATTTAAGACAGGTATTTGCCCCATGGCCTTATTTCATAAATGTATGTAATAAAGTTCATTATCAAGATTTTGACTGAACGATTTTCCTAAATAATTATATGATTTTACAAATTCCAATGGTGTTCCACCTATATGCCAACTAAATTTATGGCAGTGGTTTCTTCCATTAAAAGCCATTATTTTAGTCTTTAAAATATTAATTTTCAGAACATTAAAATATATAAATCATAAGATGCAACACATGGAGGAAAATGACGTACATTTGCAAATTGGACAGGTAAATCAAAGAGATATAGAGAGAAGAGTAATTGGGGTCAATAGGCAGCCCCGAATTAAACCATTCTTTGTTTGTATTTTTGGGGTTAGACCCTTACTTCTTCCTATTTAAACCCTCTACATCACATAGAGGAATGCAGCGCTATTGAAAATCTCAATAAATTCAGAGGGATGCCCAATGTGCACAGTTTCTTCCAGAGAGATAGCATCTCAACTTTATCAAATGCTGTTGAAAAATCAATGAATGCACTAAACAGGAGTTGTGATTTTCATACCACATGTTTATCTATTAAACTCTGGACTATCATAATTTTATAATCACAGAGTGGTTAGGTCTGAATCATGACTTAAACAATGTGGACGGACCCACTATGTATATGCAATTAAATTACTGAGAGTAGTAAGAACATGGACCTATTAGGTGTTCTTAAAAGACCCCTCACACACCAACCTGGTTGGTGTCATACTTCATCATTTGGGTCACAACCGGGGGCCGAGTGCCTCCTGGTTGTGCTGCGACGACAGATTACAGCGGAGCTGGTGCTGTGCATAAATGTGATGTGAGGTGAAATATTTACAGTTAAAAATATCTCTGAGGATCCTTGCCTATAACTTTAATAATGGCGGCTCACCATACGGTTAAAAAACAGTGTGTGTGGTGCAACTAATCTGGATTTATTTACCGTAAGTTGCTTTATGTGTGGCGGTCTACATGTTTCAGCCCGTAAAAAAAATTGAAAAGGGCTTTCTTCAGGACCAAGTGGGTCAAAAGTGAGTGGCAAAGGTGAATAGTGCCACGTGAAACCTTTTGTAATACCTACACACGCGCTAAGGTGTGTGGTTAGAAGTGTCTGCATACTTACTGACACTTGAAAATACAATGTATGGGGCAAATATGCGGGAAAATTGGGACTCGGGGGTCCCTCGCAGTCTTGGCTGAATCATGCCTGTTTTGAGAGATAATTCCTTTAGTGAATACCCAATCATGTAAATGTTCTAGTATGCTGGCTGCAAAGATCTTTCCCGATGCATCCAGAAGAGCAATCTGGTGGTAATATTTGCAAATCTTTTTTATGGAGTGGAACTATAATAGTCATCTTCCAAGAGGAGGGGATTTGATCTGTATGGTAACAATATTCAAAAAGAAGAAATAGAAAAATGCCCCATCCTTCAGGATCCTTTTTCAAAAAGTTTATGGGGATTTTATCTGGGTCCATTACTGCTGAGGATCTTGTGCTTTTTATATGAGCCGCTATTTGTTTACTTATCAAGGGCATTACAAATTCAACCTGATTTACAGAACAATTTAATAGCCATTCATTGGGTTCTGAAGATGAATTCTGGGATACAACGTGGATACATATTCAATATTTTCTGACACAGGGTTAGGGATAGTTGGTAAAGATGTTTTTGATCCACTGTGAGTTGCAATAAGACTCCAGAATCGCTTTGGATTTTTACTTTTTGCTGCCTACTGAACGGCAATCCTATTCTTGTGGGCTACCTCCCACTTCTGTTTTATGAAATCCTCTTTCTTTTTTACCGTTACGGTTAAAAATATCTTTTTCTAATGACAGAGTAATTGATTAATTGAAGTCGAGTGAGTTTATTTATGGCCACTGACATTTCCTTTTCTTGAGGATTTTTTTCCTGTTTTCCTTTTTACTGTTTGGCCAATTACTTATGGTGGTGGAGATCTCATTTGCTACTTTCAGGATAATATCCTCAAAGGCAACTATTGGGTTTACCTCTTCATTTTTATGTAAATTTTGACAGACTTTTATTAGATTGTTCATCAAAGAATTAAGTTGTGGCCTAATGAGATATTGATTCACCCTTCCTCCTTCCCAAGGCTACGGCTTGCAACCCTGGTAGTGGAAAGCATCCCACTTACCTCATTCATCAATGCGTCGACCGGTGCTTTTTTGCAGCACGTTTGTTTGGTTTGCTACTTAAATGGGTATGTCAGCAAGAAAGTGATGTGTAAGTAAATGAAAGGCATTGCCTGCCTCCCACCAAGAAGCAGTTGGCCAGTCTAAAAGAATAATGCTTTCCTGCAAGTGCCTGACCAATATAAGCAGGTTTAAACCTTTCTCCTTGCAGGGTATATTCAAATGTGCCTACTGCCTCCAAAGCATTTGTCTCTATGATTCTGATCCCATTTAAATTGAGAGATCAAGGCATTGACCTGCACCTGCAAGGACATTTCATTCCTGAATACACTCATTTAACCATTTCTGCTACCATCGATAATCTAATTGTATCCCTCACTGACCTGGATGTACACCCTCTGCTATTCTGGCTGCCACTGCTGAATTCTTTCTTTGTATTAAATTGGTATTTCGGGAATATTTTATTTTCACCATTCTTATGTTTTTAATTTACAGTACCAAGTGGCAGAGTAAAGTTACGTACTACTCCAGACTCACAGGTGGAGTATAGCCCAGTAGAGTGGGCATTTAAAGGGATTTTGGAAAAAGCAGCATAGGGATCCAGTTTTGTCCTGATGAATGCCGGATAAAGAATCTATAACCGGCAGAAACATGTCGACCTCTATGCAGAATGGGGGGGTGGTGAGCACCTAATTTACTTAAACCACCACCATCCATTGGTATATCTATTATACCTTTTTTAGCTCTGACTAGGGAATCTAGAAATAAAATTATTATATGGATATCCTATAGCCAGTTTTGATCCACAATTGATCTGCACTTTTATAGGATCCTGTCTTTTCCGTTTGTCTTTATCACTGTTGTATTGTTTACCCCTCCCTATTGCTTCACCTCTAGCGTTGGTCTGCGTAGAGGCATTAGTAGTAGCCCTATGATGAAGCATGCCACAACTTGTGTCGGCGAGGGCAGTTTTTACAAAGGTAGTGTGCTCTCCATGACCTTTTTATGTTCGTCGAGCAGATATAGTACGACTGTTATAAGCTCTACCTCCTTTTGTGTTTCAACAAGTTTTTTGAGGAGGATGAGGTAGGGTTCTTCCTTCTCCATCTTCCTTTTTCATTGTGTATACTGCCACTGCTGAAGGACTGGTGTGTCAGAAATAACTTGGCTGCAATTTTATGGGAACAGCCGTTACAACATTACTGTGGCCAGGGAAAAATCAGAATTTAATTTACTTTATTTTCTCAAGTTAACTTGCAAAGAATTTATTTTCCTTCAGGAGTGCCAGTCACCCAAAGCAGAATGAATGAACAACCCAGAATTTATCACACATGTGGCAAAAGAGCTTATACGTGGCTCCAGAAACACCAGAGTGTTTCATGTTTTCCTATGTACGTTGTTCAGACATTGGACACTTGACTACTTCTTCTCCTCCCTCATGAAAAAAGCAAAAGAGAAATAGTAGAGACCTCACATTTCTTAAGGGTATAGATTTAGGGGCATATTTATGAGGCAGTTTGCGTCGCTCTTGCACCACGCAACATGGCGCAAGAGCAAACCTTAAGACAGATTTTTGGAGCCACGCAAAGCCTCTTCCGTAGTAACACAACACAGTGCAAATTGTTGCTCTGCGTTACTCTGTCCTAGGAAGGCATTCCATTGGCACTGTGTGGGTGTTCCCACGCAACTCCCATGAATTTTGACCCATCCCTAGATTTACAAGAAATTGGAAACCTGGGGATACGCCTGGCGTCCCTTACTGCAGAAAAACAAACCAGCATGCATCGTAGTCACCTTTGCAAGGGTACCTGCTTTGGCACTAAGTACCCTATTGTTCTCCAGCGAATGAGAAAGGACTGGAATGCGTCATATTCCATTATATACAGCGCATCCCTGCCCTTTCCCTGTCGCACAGTGAGGCAAGGTACTTGCTGCGCTGCACTGTGCACAAAGCTCATAAATGAATCCCTTACTGTGCCTAACTCCACATACATGTACCTTGAGATAGATGTATTGTCAAAAAAGTAAAAAGGGTGGCTGCAGTGCTTGAAGAAGTGGCAAACTTCACTTCTGATGGTGTTAAAAGCATAAGCTGTCAACTGATTGCCCATAGAACCATTATTTTGCAAAATACAATGATTTTTTATATCATAATGGCTGAAAAGGGTGGAATCTGTGCTGATGTAGGTGTTGTGTCTATCATCCTGACAACTCATGAAAGGTTTGCTAATTTCATTGATAAAGTTAATGATTTGTGTACAATGAATTGATAACTTAGAATTGTGCGTCCTCCGACCCAGCTTAAAAACTGTCTTCTGGGATTATAATAATAATAACAATTCCAGATTTGTAACGTGTGACACCCCTAAGGGTATCTAGTCGCTGGGGGGCCACCAGGAAGATTAAGTGAGCTATTGCCCAGAGTAAACATGACATTGAGCTGAGCTGCTACCTGTGCCGGGGATCAAACCGTGACCTCCAAGCTCCTGAGTCAGCTGCCCTGGCCGCTACGCAACACCGCTCCATTGGGAAATAAAGATGCTGAAAGTTGTTCTCATAAATCCTCTTTGATTTATCCTTCTTTATATTTAACTCCAAACCTCTGAAGCCTCAGTAAAGAGTTTTAATGAGGCTAGGGGACATCCTCCATTCTTCTAGCGCTTCTTGATGTTCGCAATAATAAGGATAATGTGCAGGATAGAGATGATGTTGAATGGAAAGGAGTACTTTATTTGATAATTATCAAATTATATACAGATGTTTTGGGTTCCACAGAGCTTAGTGCACAAGGGTGGATTTTAAAGTAAATATGTGAGATGTCCTGAATAAGGCTTTATGACTTCAACCTGTAACAGCCATATTTTGGCAGTGCTGAAACCTGTGAACCAGAAGTTCCTCTCACGTAGCCAAGCTGAGGAGCACTCTAGCCATCCAAAAGTGAGATTTTCAAAACTTTCTGCAAATATAGAAACTCTGTAAAAATATTGGTACTTTTTGAAGGTCATCTGCTTCTAGTCTCATGAGCTCACCCCTGGACTTTCTCATTACCATAGTAAAACTTCTGAACATGTGACTGATTCTAGAAACTTCTGTATTTGGATGAAAATGTGTGTATACTTCCTCTCCTTTGAGAGCACGAATTCTTAGCTGATATTGGTGGAATCCATGCTCTCTTGTTCTGTGATTCACATCTCTTGATAAATAAAATGTCAGACTCAAGCCCAGATTCGGATTGGCTAGAGTTTGGCCATGTTACCTTGAGACATATCTCTCGTAGGCTGATGAACTTTATAGTGACCTGTTCTTTTCTTCCCCTTTCACACCTGCTTTTGCAGCTATATGCTATTGCTACTACTGCTGAGAGCTTTTGTTAAGGGTGCGGTTACCCTAAAAGAGAAGATCCGAACACTAGCACAAAATGAAGAATTGTGGCCACTCTTAGGAACATGCCGGGTAGCAAAATTAAATAGAATACAGATAATATTTTAAGGATTCATGAACAACAAGACATTTAACATTTTAGTTAGTGTGGCCCTCCAAAAAGAATTTAAGTGGAATCAAACGGTGTGATGAAATAAATCTGCCACTGATGTTGTTGCCTTTAGGAGGTGCCCTTTGGGTGAGATTCGGCACATGTTAGCCCTACCTTTAAACAAAGCAAAGAAGGGTAGGCAGACATGCCAACATTTACAAATAGGGATGGCAGAGTTTGTTTTTTTAAACTGTAGAATGTATTTTCTCCATTGACTTATATTTGGGCAGAGGCGGGTTTAGGCGGGAGACACCTAAAATAAAGGCATTTGTGGCTTAAAAAATCGTGAGTCTCTGGTCTGAATCAGGTCTACGGGGTAGGGTCTCTTGTGTCCTGATGCCCCACAGACAGGTAAGGGTAATCTGCTTCTTTATTCTTTCGCTGCGCAGAGCTGCTTACAGTCACCTCTGCCCACGCTCCCTAGTCCCCTCTACTGACCCCTCCCCACACCCTTGACCGGATGTGGTGTCCAGTTACCTTGGGGTCCCCATGGTCCACTGCAGGGTCCTATTGTCCTGCCCCAGGTCACTACATCTCCTCCTTTTGTCACAAAGAAATGACGAGAAAGTGACAACACACAGATGTGTAGATAGGTTATAGATGCAGGTCTGCCAGGGCACAGTTCGGTGTGCTTCCCATCACTACATTTCTTCTATTAGTCTCTTTGGCCGACTGCATGTTCTTCGCGGGCCGGCCTCCGTCTGTTGCTCTTCCTCTGGTCCCTCTCCATTGTCTGTTTCTTTCCTGTTGTGCTCCTGCTCTTCTTGTTCTGCTGTCTCCTTGTCTTAGTCTTCCTTTTTCTTCTCCTTCAATTCTTTGAAGTGAGAGCTGTTTCGTGTTATCCTCTGATGCTCTGACTCTGCCGTGATCATTGGGCTCTTCACTTTTGTTACTGTTAGCGGGTCTTTGGAGAACATGCTGTCAGATTTCCTGTTTTTGTCGTTGACGCACTACCACCGTGTCTCCTTCCTTTAGGTCTGACGAGATGGCGTGCTGCTTGGCGTCTGCGTATCTTTTCATTTTTTCTTTCACCTCTCTGTCCTTATCTGCAATGCTGCTGTGATGTGGTGACGTGGTTGCTTCTATTTGCGGTAGCCTCGTCTGACTCGTTCTTCCCAGTACTAGCTCTGCTGGGCACCTTTCTGTGGAGTTGTGAGGTGTGTTTCTGTAGTCACGTAGTACTTGGCACAGAGCTTGGCTAAGTGATATCTGCGCTAACTTTGCCCTTTGAACTGGCTTTTTGATGTTCCCCATGAACCTCTCCACCATTCCATTCACTTGAGGCCACAGCGGTGTTATCTTCCTGTGGTTTATCCCTAGATAGGCCATGAATCTGTGGAAGTCTTCTCCTGAGAATGGAGGGCCATTGTCTGTTTTTAGTGTGTCTGGTGAACCCCATGCTGTAAATATGTCATCCAATATCGGTAGTGTTGCTGTTGCTGATGTCGATGGGACGTGTCGTACTATCGAAAACCGTGAGTATTTGTTGATGACCACAAGCAGGTAGTTGCCTGTGTCCAGGGGCCCAAAGAAATCTGCTGCTAATGTTATCCACACCGCTCTTGGAAGTTCGGACATTTGTAGTGGCTCATGCCCAGCCGGTGGTCCTGTCACTTGACAGAGGTGGCATGTCGATATGGTTTCTTCTACCATGCGATCTAGGCCAGGGAACCATACTTTCTCTCTTAGTAGTTTCTTCCTGGCTGCTACGCCTCGGTGTGATTCATGAGCCAGATTTACCAGTTGCCTCCGGAGTGAGCTTGGTATCATGATTCTCGCCCCACTCATCATTATCCCTTTGTCTGTTTTGGACAGTTCCTCATGGATCTTCTTGAGAGCTAGCACTTCTTCCTTGCATACTCCTGTTCCCCAGTTGCAATTATTGTTAACGTGCCTCCATCTCTGCTTTCTCGTTATTTCCATTGCCATTTGCAGCGTGGCATCGCCGTTGCTCTCTCTTGCTAGCTCTAGTAGTGTTATCGGCGCTGGGGTGTTTTATTTCAGTACGAAATTGAGGTATTCTTCTGCCATCGATGTTGTCTCATGGACCTGCGGTAATGGGTGTCTCGACATGAACTGAATTGTGTTCTTTCCCTGGATTGTGCACAATCCTGAAGTCATAGTCCATTAACCTTATGCCCCAGCGTTCAATCCTGGGTGGCATTTTGGCTGACGGACTGCCATAGATCGTCACTAGCGCCTGGTGGTCAGTTATGATGGTGAATGACTTCCCGTAGATAAACATGTGGGAGTGTTCACAAGCCCACACCACTGCTAGGCTCTCCTTTTCTGGTTGCGAGTATGCCTTTTCAATGTCTGTTAAGCTTTTGCTTGCATACGCAACAATTTTTCTTTGTGAATCTCTCCCTGGCAGATGCTGCGCTAGAATTGCTCCTAGTCCTACTGGGCTGGCATCGACAGTCAGTTTAGTGCAGAATAAAGGGTCAAAGTAGTCCAGATGTTCCACAGCCACAACTGCTTGTCTTATTTCCTCGAATGCCTTGTTGCATTCCTGAGACCAGATGAACTTCTGCCCTTGTTTGGTCAGTTCTCTTAGTGGTGTGCTCACTGTGGCCAAGTCCTGTATGTACTGCGCACAGTAGCTAGCGAGGCCCAGGAATTATCTTACTTCACAAAATCCGTCTGGGAATTTGCGTTCTTCAGTGTTTCAACTTTGCTGGAATCTGGCCTCATCCCTTGTTTGGAGAAAATGTGCCATAAGAACACTAGTTCCCCTCTCTCCAACTCGCATTTCTCTCCATTTAATGTTAGGCCTGCTTGCTCCAGTTGTGTGCACACTTGACGCAACGCTGCGTCATGCTCTTTGTCTGTTTTTTCAAATACCAAAATCTTATCACTGTAGTTTAGACTGTTCCGTACCGGCCTTATCACTTGCTGTATTGTTTCCTGGAATATCTCCGCTGCCGACGAGATTCCGAAGCTCAGTCGCTTGTATCTGAACAGACCCAGGTGTGTGGAGAATGTCGTGATGTATCTGGACTGGTGATGCAGTTCTAGCTGATGGTACCCTTTGCACAAGTCCAGCTTCGAGAATCGGCACGCTCCAGTGAGGCAGATGATCATGTCATTTAGGTGTGGCCCCGGGTGACGTTCCCTTGCGATTTCTGTATTTGGGATCCACATGTCCACGCAGATGCAGATCTTTGAGGTGTTCTTCTTAGGAAGTGCCACAATCGGAGACACCCAATGCGTTGGTCCTTCAGCAGGTTCAATTATGTCTTGTGCCAGTAAGCTAGTTATTTCCTTTTCAACTTGTGGTTGAAGATGGATTGGTACTCGTCCATGATGCTGAGCCACCGGCTTGATTGCTGCATTAATGTGTAATGTTATTTGTTTTCCTTTCAGCTTACCAAGACCTATCAGTTTAGCAGGGTATTCTTGTAGGATGTTTTCCGTTTCCGACATGTAGTATGTCATTGCTGGTAGCCCCATCACCTGTGCCGTAACGTTGCTTAGCAGGCATGGTGCTGGGATGTCTCCTTTGAGCACATGTATTTCTTCTTGGTAGGACCTGCCTTTGTATGTCAAAGTCTCTGTGAACTTTCCCATATTTTCTACTGGCCTTTTGGAACCCCACGTGAACACATCCACGGTCGACGGTGATAGCTGTGGTTTCACTCTCATTTTCTGGTATTCTGACATGCACATGATGTTGCATGTTGCTCCACTGTCAAACACAAACTTAGCTTGGTGGTTCCCTATGCCGTTGTCCACAGTGGCTGTCTTCTTTATTTGTTGTTTTTCCACGAGATGAACGTGCTCTGTCTCTTTGGCTTCTCTTGGTGCGTCTGACATGAGATATAGTCTCGCTTCCGACACAGGTGCTGCCGTTTCTTCAGCTTCGTCGGAGGAGCTGCGATTGGCCGTTTCCATATGTCGTGCGTACCTGTTACTGTTCATCCTTGGTCTCATTGTTCTGCCTCTTTCACTTCTGAATTGTCTGGTCATGCACGTGCTTGAAAAATGGTTGTCCCTGTTGCACATCCTGCATTTCTGACCCATTGCTGGGCAGGCACCAACATGTGGGGATTCGAGGCCACATGGGTAGCATGTTTGTTCGCCCTTCTTTGGTAGGGCCGGCGCCTGGAATTCTTTCTTTTTGAAGTTCCCCGTGACGCGATGTGCTAGCGCCACTTTCTTCTCTTTCCCCAACTTCATCTGCTTGGCGTGCTCTGTGGCCCTTGTTTCCGTGCGAGCCTCGTCAATATCTTTTCAAGCATCGTTGGTTCCTTCAGAATGCGTGCTCTGAACTCCACCGATTGACAACCTTCGGTGATGCGCAGTCTTATTGCTTGCTCATTGTCAAATTTGTCAAACTCACTGTATGAGACCAAGGGCTCAACCTCTCAGACCTCCCACAGCTCATAATGTTGTTAGAAGTCCTCTGACCAATCATCAGCCTACCGAGGAATTGACAAGGCCTGTACCACCAGACTTAGTGGCTTTGGAAGAACCAAGGAGTCTTCATCTCCCCCCAGAAGCCACACCCTATACAATCATCTTAGCCAATGTCCCACATCTGGCGGAGGGGTCTAGTGAGCATTGGTCTAATTTAAAAAATAAAGCTTTGTACTTCCTAGGTAGGAAGTTTGGGGCGACCCAACCACTTTTTGAAGAGTTTAAAATGGTCAGGCGTGTGCCCTGGGTTGGGCATGATCAAAAGGCCATAAGAGGTGACTGTGTTGTACTAAGTTTCAGGTCTCCCCTACTGGTAGAACGTATCCTGGAGCAGGCAACACACCTTGCTCCCTCCCAAGAAGAGATTCTAATCCTACCCCTAGGTTACTTCTACAGGCCAGTAGGGGTATTGACCCATATGTCACTACGTGGGTCCCATTGTGGCCCTTTATTGGGACCTCGTCCAATTAGGTTAACTAATCGCTTTGCTGCACTATCCACTCTGGAGGACAACGATTGACAGGGGGATAATTTAGTGTCGACCTGTCCTGTGTTAAACGGGAGCTTATTGCAGGTCTGTAGGGAGCCAGTTCTTCCCCTACAACCCTTGTCACAAGACAACGAACTGGCCCCTTCTGCTACACCTGTACCCATGAGTGTATCCCCCGTCTGCCTTATTAATGACCCCCCAACGGAGGCACAGTTAGTAAATTCGTCAAATATTAATGCCTGCTCATCAATTTCTTCCTGGAATATAGCCGGACTTCATTCTAAACTGGCTTCTCCTGACTGGGTGGCGTTTGTAGATCGGGGGGACATTTGGTGCTTCCAAGAAACATGGGCAGTTGACCCGATTTTTCGAGTAGGGTACCTAAACTTTTATAAAGCAGCTACGAGGGGTATCAGAGGCAGACCGGTGGGTGGCTTGTCAATATGGGTACGCCAACGTGAAGGTATAGAAGTAAGGGAAGTCCCCACGGATAGCCCTGATATATTGGCCATACATATTTCCTCTACTAGGGGCCTCAACGTTTATATATTTAACACCTACCTTAGGGGTGTTCCAGGTGGAAAATGCCCTCCCCCCATCTTTGTATTGGACCAAACTCTACGAATTTTGCCTAGAACTGGCCACAGGATAGTGGCAGGTGACTTTAATGCCTGTTTCGAACCGCTTGGCTTCGATGATGGGCTTCTTTCAGAGGCTGAGGATTCCGTGTGGGGCATTCCCCAATTAGAATTAAACCCCATAGACAAATGGTCACAAATAGCCCTGTTCCTAAAAGGGCTCTGTTTGGAAATGGGGTTGCGTGCTGTCAATGGAAGAACACCATCGGATAGGGTTGGCAAGTTCACCTTTGATAACGGAAGAAGTAGGAGCAGAATCGACTACATTTTAGTTAATTGTGAGCTATGGGCAGATGTCATTGACATGGTTGTGACGGACAGGCTAGAGAGTGATCACAATCCCCTGATGCTGACCCTTTCCGATAGCAGTTTTTCAGGAGGTGCTACGGATGATGTATGCTCCTTTCAGGTCCAAGTCACCATGTCAAACGATTTGAGAAGGGTCCGTTGGCCTAAGATTGCCCCTGATCCTACTGCTAGGGCTGCTATTAGGGTACTGGTTAATGATGCTCTGTCTAAGTTGTCTAATTGTGACTCAAAGGAAGAGATTATTAACTGCACCCCAGACATACATTGTGAATTATTTACTGCTCTTAAAATCTTTTTCACTAAAAATGTCCCAGCCACTGTTAAACCCATTAGCCAGCGGGAAAACACGTGGTTTGATGCAGGGTGCAGAAAGTCACGTAAAGCCCTAATTCAAGCAATCAAATTAAGGGAGCCGATATTGATCAGGAGCTGTAGAGCCGCATATAAATCCGCCCAAAGGGCAGCTAAGTTAAACTGGGATGAATCTCGCTGGCGTGAGTTATTTGAGGCTTGTGTGGGCAGAAACATGTGCCATTTTTGGCACCTTTTGAAATGGGGCAGTAACCCGCAGGCTATGACCCCGGCCAACCATGTTGTACCCGACCAGTGGGTTAGTTACTTTGAAAATCAGTTTAAGTCCACTAATACCTCACTTAATGCCTCGCTGCATCTCAGTGATGCAGGTGTGTTAGAGTTTACCTGTAGTGAGGTGACTCTAATACTAAAATCCCTCCCCAACGGTAAGGCCCCAGGTCCTGACTGCATACCTGCTGATCTATTTAAACAGGACTTGGATCTATGGGTCCCCTATCTAAAGAACCTAGCTAATGCCCTGGCCTGTGGTGCGTCGGCACCGGATTCTTGGTTCGGGGCTGAAATTTTGCCAATTTATAAGAAGGGCGATCGTTCAGTCCCCGCCAATTATCGCCCAATTAGCTTAATAGATGCGGCCCAAAAAATTACTGCGCGGTTGTTGTTGGGCCGCATCACTAGTTGGATCACTGATAATAATGTCCTGACGCCCCTTCAGGCCGGGTTTCGGTCACATGTTGGAACCTTAGACCAAGCCCTTAGGTTTACACTTTTATATTGGAAGGAAGTCTATTTAGGGGGGGGTATGCTCTTTGCAGCATTTGTCGACCTAAGGTCCGCATTCGACTTGGTGCCTAGACCAAAACTGTGGGAGGCTCTTCGGGAGATGGGCATGCCTGCCGAATATCTGAGGCTTTTAGTTAAATTGCACACTAACACATATGCACAGGTTAGATGGGGTAAGCCTGGGGAAGTGACTACGAGATTCAAAGTGTCTAAAGGGGTCAGGCAAGGGTGTGTCCTGGCCCCTACACTGTTCTCCTTGTTCATCAATGGAGTAACTAGATACTTTTCTGACTGCCCGACTGATGCCCCCTCGTTGGCAGGAATGAAAGTGCCCCTGCTCATGTTCGCGGACGATACGCTCCTCATTTCTAAAACCCGACAGGGGCTTCAATTGGCCCTCTCTAGGTTTGAGTTATTCTGCCGCGAACATGAGCTCGAGGTCAACGTGGGGAAAACCAAATTTATGGTTCTTCGTGGCCCACGCCCCGTTAAAGCTAGGGTTGAAATGGGTGGTGCAAGGCTGGAACAGACCTCTACATTTACATATTTGGGGGTCACCTTTAGTGATAACCTAAGTTGGGGGCCCCAGATAGAATTGCTTAGGTTAAAGCACTCCCAACTTGGTGGTGCCTTATTAAAGGAACATATGCATTCCTGCACTAAACCCATTGCACCTGTGATACAAATTTATGGTTCTAAAATCCTCCCTGCAGTCATGTATGGCGCAGAGCTATGGGGGTTTAGTAATCTTGACTCCTTGAGGGTGGCCCAAAACAACTTCTTGAGATCATTGATAGGGCTACCCCCCTCCACCCCACGTATCCCCTTGTTATTCGATCTGGGCTGCCAACCCATAGAGGATATGATCCGGTATAGGCCCCTGGCGTTTTGGCGACGCCTATGGACTACCCCGGAGCTATCCATTTATGCTAAAGCGCTGCATGAGGTAAAGGATATGAGAGGCTCCCATAGAATTCGTTGGCTCACAGAAATCAAACTTATTCTGTCAGAAATGGGCATGGGTGACTTGTGGTCCAACCCTGTGTCGGCTGTGTTTCCCCCTAAAAAAATATATAGGGATGCCTACTGGCTTTGGGCTTCACAAAAACGATTTACTCCTTCTACTGGTGGTTCCCTGACCTCAATGTACTTGTCTATTAAGGATCAATCATCTTTAGAAGTATATTGGGACGTAATAACCAAAAAGCTGGATCGGAAATTATACCACCAATTCAGAATTGGTACCCTTCCTTTAGGTTCCTTTACTTCTAGCTGGTCCTTAAATGGCACTGATAAATGCCCATTCTGTAAAAATTTGGTCGAAACAGAAGATCATTTTTTATTTGTATGCCCGGCATATTACCAACCTAGGCGAGCCTGGCTGCGACCTGTGTGTCGTGAACTAGGTGTCAGATCAGCCCAGGCCGCTAGAAGAATCCTAAAGACTGATACTTCCTCTCTTGTGGTCATCGGTCTAGCCAAATATATTAGTTGGGCGTGGCTTATACGGAAAAGGTGAAATTTTACCACTAGTTATACATACTATAGCGTAGCATTACCCCCAACTGTAGAATGAATTTCAAGTCAAAGTCTATGTATGTTTAATACTTTTTTATTGATCTTAACCTGTTATTTATTAAATAGTTTTTAGTCTCAATTGTTATAAATAATACATTAACTTTTTAATTGTATTTGATGAATTTTAAATGTCTTTTAAGATGAAATACTCGAAATAAAGACTGTTTTGATTGACCAGTTTTCTCAGTCTCGTTGCAAACTCATCTAGGCTCTCTTCTCGTAGTTGGCATGCATAGTTAAATGTGTATCTCTCAAAGTCAACATTTCGTTGAGGGTCAAATTTCTGAGTGAGACACTCTCTCACTCCCTTGTAGTCCGCCATTTGATCGGCGGGGAATGTTAACAATAGATCCTCTTTTTCATCCCCTGCGAGTTTCAGAAGCAGATGCAGTTGCTTGCTATTCGGGACGTCCGTGGCACTCATGTAGCGCTCAAATTTCCTGATCCATCTTTCCCACCGGATGCCCGCTTGCGGCTCCGATAGGCTGAATGGTAGAGGCCTGCGGAATATTGCTTGCATGCTCTGCTTCTCATCATTGTCGATCATTTTCCTTCTCTGGTCCTCCTACCCTTTTTTTTTTCGCTTTAATTCTTTATTTGTCCCTTTGTTTCCACTGTATCCTGCTTTGTTTAGCTGTTTCTCTTCTTTTGTGTCTTTTTTACTCTCTTTCTGTGTTTTCCTATTAGTTTCAGTGGCTGCCTGACTTCAAAATGGACGCCGCACTATTCTTTGCTCCTATTGGCCTATTTTACCTGACTTAAAAATGGCTGCCGTAGTCTCGCGAGGTTTCTATCTTCTCTCGGTTTGCCAGACCTCTTAAAATGGCCGCCGCTTATTTTTTGCTCCCGATTGGTCCTGTTTGCCTGACTTTAAGATGGCCGCCGCTCTTGCAATAGTTCCTTTGAACTATGCGCATTTTTTTCTTTTAATTCTATTTAGGCACGCTCCGGTGCTGGCGCTTCCCTCTCTTCGCCTCGCGGGCGGATGCCAAATTTCCCTCCTTCTTGCCTGCAGCCTCAGCGCTCTTACTGCTTTTCCGCAGCCGGAGTGGGCTCCCGCGTCGCTGCTTACTTTGCTGCTTCTCTCGGACCAGGGTGGTGCTCCTAGCTCCTTTCTTCTTTCCCGAGTCATGCTGATCGCCGCAATGGTTCTGCTTACAGTCACCTCTGCCCACGCTCCCTCGTCCCCTCTACTGACCCCTCCCCACACCCTTGACCGAATGTGGTGTCCAGTTACCTTGGGGTCCCCATGGTCCACTGCAGGGTCCTAGTGTCCTGCTCCAGGTCACTACAGGATCGAGTCCACCCAGTCAAGGAATCCTTTCTACAACCAAGGCCGACTTTAGGGTGGTGCGACTGGTGCGGCCACACTGGGTGCTTACCTGGGGTGGGCGGCACACTAAACTCAGGGGAGGGTGCGTCCAGCATTCAGGCATCAATAATTATGTCAAGATAACTCTTGTGATTAATGTTCCTGCTTGAGAGAGAGATCGGAGTTGTGTCTAGTGGCAGTTTTGACTCGTCATAAAGCAGCACAGATGGTTAATATGCCTGCTGCTAAAAGAGCAGATCTGTATTTTATGTGGATAGCTGGGTGGTTTAGTAAAGCCAGCCTTTACCAGAGCTTTAAAACAAATGAAATTTTACGTGCGAGAATTGTTATGAGAGATGAGGGGCACTCTTGCTGGGTGGTAGTGAGGGCATCAGAGGAGGAGGTCATGGGGAGGAGAGGTACCAAAAAAAGATTGTTGCACCTGGCGCCACCAGCGCTAAAGCCGGCCCTGTCTACAACCAATGCCTGACGCCAATCCATATCATATTGATACAAGCTGCTACAAACTTTGCAATATGTGCCTCTCACCTTAAAATAATTATGCAAAATCTTCTCATGAGCTCCCACAGTGAATACAAAATGGCGGACTAGGACAGCTTTCAAGACCACTAGGGGGCAGATATACAAGCCCCGTGCACCACTTTTGTGCCGCCGTTGTGTCACTTCTGTGACACAGTGGCGCGTAAAGCTAGCGCCATGCTGCGGGGGATTTACAACATGGCGCATCTAGAGAGATGCTTCACGTTGTAAAGCCATGCGCCACATGAAACCTGCGTCAGGTTTCATGTGGGCGTACCGGCGTAGGGTGGGCATTCCCGCGCAGGAACGCCTCGGAAAAGTGCCCGAGTGAAATCTACAGGATTTCACTCAGTCACTTTTCCGACCCCGCTGAGTCAAAACCATGCGCCTGCTTGAAGCAGGCGTAAGGTGTGACGCACCATGTGGAAGATAGGCCGGGTTGGAACAGTGCTTGAGTTGCGTCGCGCCCGCGACACAACTCCAGCACTGTGCCAACCTTACGCCGGCAGATGCGACACGCATCTGCCTATCCTTGCGCCATGGCGCGCCGAATTATAAATGCAGCGCTTCCGTGGTGGCGCAACGATGGCATTGCATGTCACACGTTTCTTGGCGCATCCCTGCTGATTTGCAGGGATGCGCCACGAAATGTAAATCTGCCCTCTGGTTTCTTTCTTCCTGGGCAGGGGAATTTCTTAGACTGCTTTTCTCTTCGCTCTAGAGATTCAACAGTATATGTTATGTGATCTGAGCGGATGCTGCCGTAAGGCCGGAAACATTCTTCCACCGTAATAAGTATGCCTGGAGGAATCGCCTGCCGACTGAGCTCCTGCAGCCCCCGACGGAAGCCGCGAGGCTGTCTGACAGATCAGCATTTGACTAACTAAGAAAAATGCGCTGCTGTGAAGCAGATTTGGCACAGAGACATAAGTGCAGTAAATAATTTCCCAATTTATCTGTCGTATTCCCTCTTTCATCTGACCAACAGTCAACATCGTTAATAAAATGACAGTCTCTCTTTCTCGCTCTTGCTTCCTGGACCAAGACAAATCGCGGCCCCCATTCTGCATAATGGGCTGCTTTGAATAAGAGCTGTCAAAGCTGAGCAGAGCCGGGAGGAGACCGGGCCAATCCAATAACGGGGGCAGATCTGTCTCTTTCGCTAATTCCATTCGGTGGCAGCTCAGACTTAAAAGGATTAAACAAATAGCACAAAATTAGGATATACTTTGCACAAGTATGTAGCAGCAAAAGCTCTAGATTAATCCAAAAGCAATTGAAGCAGCACCCGCGTGCACAGTGGGGAAATTTACACATGTCACTTGAATTGTCTCGAATAAAATAATATGAGTAGGACTAGCGATGAAGTGGTTGAGATAGATCTGGGTCAATGTTCCCTATACAGAGCGGATGCTTTTTTAGGAATATTGCAAACCTGGCTGTAAAACAGGCATTAATGAATAATGCATCAACATCCCCAGAGCCTTTTAATAGTATGATTTTAACCAATCGCAATCCAGATGCAAATGTGATGAAAGTTATAACACGGAATGCTTGAGACCTCCACCCTCCAGTTATTGTGATATGCCCCTGTTATTGTGCTGGGGTTGGTATTCATAGCACCATCATGGCAAAGGTTCCCCCCCCCCCACAAAGCATGAACGCCCGCAAAAGGCAGATAAGGGGGTGGGGGATACCTATGTACCCCTCACCCTGCCCCGCGCACCGGATGCGACGCAGGACACCCGCGACCTAGTGGGGACTCTTCCCCTGGCCAAACCCCCCTTGGAGAAAAAGGGGGGTAGAAAGGTGGGGGGGTGGGAAGCCCGATGCCACTACAGGGCCGCCCTCTTGAGTGGCCCCCTGTGGTGGCCTCGGGCAGCCGCATTTACTGGTTTGGAGTGAAATGGCAAGTTCCTGGATCTGTTTCTCAACCTATCAAACTAATCTTGAATTGTTGGATGGATCCAACTTCACGGAATATTACCAGGAAAGGGGGGAGTGCCCCACCCTGTGGTATATTCACTAAAATGCAATATGGTGGTAAATGTATAGCATATACAGCAGCTAGAAGTGTGTTGTAATCTTGGATCTGCTAATTTAACAAACTGTTTGATCCTGAGCAAATCTTACGGTTCCCGTAACGCTGTCTACCAATTTGACAGTATGAAAGCATTATGGAACAGCCTTATTTGAAGAAATAAATTTCAAAGTATTCTTTAAAGACTGCCCCCCCACCCCCTCAGCATGGGTATCATTCACACATTCGGAGCTGTTTAACAGGAAGTGTCCACAATCTGTCTTTACACCTATAAGCATGGCCATTCTCCTGAAGCTGGATCGTGCAGGAACCCTTGTGTGCTGCAGGTCCTCCCTCCCAGCCACTGGCAGGAACCCCTTTGACAGCTCAGAAAGGTCAGAAAGAGTGAGAGTTACTTGCCATTTGAGAGGGTTGAAACTGATGGAAAACAAAATGTCGGACAATTAGCATCCTGCAGTCCCTCTGGGTGGGCAGCAGGACAGGAGCAATGATTTTAGGACAAACCTGCAAAATGCTGGACAGGTATCCCCCCCTAAGTGCTTGAACACTGCCCGCTTCCGCTGAGGTTGCTAACATGATTCTCAAAAGAAAATGATGGGTCGACTTCTCCATCATGAATCAGATACCACCCCAACTCAAGTGTTGGTAACTTGCCAAGGGTTTGCGACCACAATTGTGGTCAAAATCCATTGATACAGTCCTTACCTAATCAAAAATAGGAAGGGAGCACCCGTTTCACAACCTCTCTCATTTATGATTAGAAAAAGATCCCAGATTCCCCTTTATGAGTCAGAAAGAATTTTCTAACTCGTAAAGTAGCTTTTGTACATTAGGGAAAGTCCTTTTGCTGTCGCAAACCCTGTGTGTTTCCAAATCACAGGTCTTGTAAGTGCAAAAGGGCGCTTTATACATCAAGCCTAGTGACCTTGGGCTAAGCAACTGAGACACCCTGTTATATCCTGAGTATTACATTTAATTGCAACATGGCTACCAGTGTCTTCATGTAAAGAGTACAACACACCCTGTTGCCCATAAGTCCTGTTTCTTATTAGATAATGTACGTATTGGCAAAACAACTAGGTATGGCTTGCATTGTAACACATAAGCACCACCCATTGGCTTTGCCAATGTTTATGTGCAGCTGGAATAAGCTGCCGAGCTCTTACCAGCATTGGCCCAGTGACAGACGAGAAGAGCTGCGGGGCGAGCTCAGGGTGTGAACAGTGTCCCAGTGGTAGAGGAGAAGAGCCGCCGAGTGAGCTCACAGCGTGAGCAGTGCCCTGGCAGCAGGGGACATAAGCAGCTGGATGAGGACTAAAGCAGTAGTGAGGCTTCTAGGCAGGCAGAAGGAAAGCATCAGCCTAGCACCAGGAGCAACGAGCTCAAAGTATTGAATGTGTGATGAGTGACTGTGCTTTTCAGAAAAATGAATGAATTCATGATGATTGACCTTCTTTTTCAGGTGTAAACCACTCCATCCTGCATCCCACAGGAGGCAGACGACTATATCCATATAGCAAATAGTAAGAAGGCAAGACAAAATACTTCTGTGGACTGATCCAAGATCTTATTGACAATGGTTCAAACTATCAGCTGAAGGGTCCTGGCTAAAGAATAATCCCTCCATGGGTAAATTATATTTAAAAAATACAAGTCTTGGCTAATGTTACACCTGAAAAGGCAATTCCAAAGGCTTGCTACGTCAGAAAAATAAATTGACAGGGGCTTATTCACAAGCCCCTTGCGCCACTTTTGCGTCACTTTTTCCATATTAAAAATTATGCAAAAGTGGTGCAAGGGCCTTGTAAATAAGCCCCACAGTTTTTGGACTAGTGACACCTGTGGCATGGTAACAAAATGGGCTGCGAGTGAGGAAGAGGAGAGGAGATTTATCAGGGTGAAGGAGCAGCATATTTGGCATATGGAGGACAATCTCAGTACAGCCTGCAGCCTCTGTGGGTCTCCCCCATACATACACCACATGAGCAGACCTCCATAGAATCCTGCAGGGCATCACCGTATTGCTGGTGACAGCCTGAAGGGAGAAAAGCTCCACACCTCAAGCACCTTCATAAATACACCCAGCAAGCAGCATCAAGACAGCTTGTGCCATCCCATCCACACTGCTGTCAAAGAAAAGGACTGTTCAAGCAAGGAAAGGAAGAGAGGGGGTACTCACCAGGGTGGAGATGAACTATAGATGTGGGGGGCATACAGTATTATAAGCAGTTTGTTGTCTTTCCATTGCAACCTTGGTTTCATCACTGCTACTACCTCCAGGGGGGCACTTCTCACCATCAGAAATACCAGTCAATGAGTCTGTGCTGCCTTGTGTTGCTTTGTGCTGGAAGCCACTCTTGTCCTGAGAAGTGGTGGACAATGTGGTAAATGGGCATTCTTCATGTCCAGAGGGGGCCGGGAATATTCTTAAGCATTTTGTGTGTGGGGGAGGGAGGGGGTGCCAATGGGTCAGCTGTGCCTATGGGAACTTCTTCAGGTGGGCTCAGGTCTTGAGACACCACTCGGAAGAACGAATTTGTTTGGCGTTTTTTTCACCCCATTTCACAAATGAGGTACTGGCACTCTTCCATCCTTAGTAATACAAGCGGAAAGTTTTATTTGCCTTCCACTGAATTGGAAAGGTATTTCATTTTCCATGGCAGTATGCTACTATTTTCCTTTCATGGATCATCTACATAATGTTCAGTCTTAAGGCATGATTGAAGCCTAAACTGACAAGCATTGGCCTAGCCAATTGGTCTCGCCTATGCGAGATCTATTGGCTTCGGCAATTCTTTTAGACATAATGCACAGCAGGTGTGACATGGATTGAAGCAACGTAAAAAAGTGCTAAGAGGCAGCCAGTTCATGCTGCTGTGCAATATATTAAAAACAAGGCAGGGGCAAGCAACACGAGGGTGACACCGGGATGAAGGGTAGAAGCAGCAACAATGGGAAGGGGAAGCCACCCAAGAGAGGTGCAGGGAAGGAGGGAGCACTAGATGGGGACAACCACACGGTGAAGGGGTGGCACAAAGGATGTGGTCCGTTGGCTAGACTGCCGACCTTGGTGCTGGAAACCAGGGTTCGAGCCTTGGGTCGCGTCCACATCCTGTGATTCTGGGCAAATCACTTAATCTCCCTGTGCCTGAATATGTAATGTAAATACGGTGCTCGTGTATAGAGCTCCAATACCTTCGGGTCGAGTTTGTGCTATATATAAGATGCAAAAAAAAAAAAGTAGGTGGGAGGGGAATGATGAAATAGTACCTCAATCACAGCGTGAGCAGCAGACGGACACTAATTAAGTTAAATCAATCTGTGTTTCGTCCATGCTCCACAGAAAGGAACAGAGGTGACACTTGGCCTGCGCTGGCCAATTTGAAGGCAGACAAGAACAGTGTCACCAAAGCCAACAAATGGTCAGTGATGGGTGAGCTCCAATCCATTTATTGTAATCAATAACGTCTTGCAAGCGCATGCACTGTCGCAGGCTCGACCTAAGAATGGGAAGTGTAGACAGGAGGTACCTCATCTTTTTTTCTCTATGAAATGTGATGGTGATAATGTGTTTAGGAGTTCCTGAATACATTATAACCATCACATTTCATAAAGAAAGAAAGATGAGGTAAAAAGGAAAATGTATTACTAAAGAAGAAAGTACAAAACGAGGGCATGTACGTTAGAATTCGAAAAAACAAATGAACAAATATCTTAGCAGCCGACGCATCATATAAGCAGCTTGTTGAAAGATAGCCACTATGTTTACCTTTAACAATCTTTCAAACCCAGTAATAAATCACATCAGTTACTTGTGAACATTACTCATGGCATTTACTAATGCTATTCACATCGGAGATATCCTTCAGGTCAACTAAAATACGTGTACTGGCAGTCCAGATCTGGAGCCACCAGGAAGTCTGCAACTACTCTTCCGGATATCACAGAAGCCTGTCTCAGGACCATCGACCAATAAGAGTTAGCAATGACGGTGCTGCAGGCTCGGTAAGCCGCTGCTGATAGCATCGAACAGAATGGTGGGCCCCGGGGGAAGCACAGTCGCAGACTAGTCTTCCCCCGGGGTCGTTCGCGCAGGGGAGGACCAGGCAGGGTTAGGGTGTGGGTATAAGAACGCAGGGGAGCAAGGGAAATTCCTCTTCCTGCGTTGTCAGCACCATCGGGAGGATAGCAAGGAAAGACCACCCACCACCCGCCCTGCAGTTACTAGGGTTTGGGGGTAGGGTTGGTAACGTGCCAGTTTAGGACAGGCTGCTTGGTTGGCGATACTTGGGAGGAGTAGGGGAGTCAATAGCGGGCGTACCCATCCCTCGGGGGGGGGGTGGAGGAGTGAATGGCGGGGGGGTGATGGAGGTATGAGGGGAATACCAGGTGATAGCGGGGGATGATACAAGATCGGTGAAATGGATGAAGAATGGAATGGGGCATGGAGTGGTAGAAGTGAGTCCGGAGTGGGGAAAGACAGCGAATGGATGAAGAATGATGTTGGGGGGTTGTTGGGATTGTTGTTGTTGTTATTGTTGATTATTGAGCGTGTTGTGCAGCCTGGTCCTAATAAATGGACTTTTATGCTTAAAGTTACCAGCGTGGTCTGTTTATTGCGCGGCTGACTAGTTGCGAGTTAACAGAACAGCCAATATGCAGCCAAGTAGGAGTTTCATTCATCCCTGTGCAACCAGGAATGTTATGCAGATTGCAGAATATGTACAACTTTCGTATTGCTACTGGTGAGGTGTGGCGTGCCCCTTATTGCCCACGCTGCTGTTTGACATGACATTCACTGCACTCCGCAACCTCTTTTGAGGATTACAATTAACATTTCACACCAGTGCTGAGAATTATCAAGAAGCCTTGTTGCATACTAGGTTTTCCTTATCTGACAATGCACCATGCAGAACAATGATTATCTACAAGCTCTCCAAGTGGCAGGGACACAGTCAGCACCAGGCAGCAATAGTGCTTTAAGTGTGGAGATGGTGCAGTTGGTGGGCAGCAGCACCTCTTTTGGGGGGTCGGGATTTAATTTTCATTATCAGACTTTCTACCGGATGAAGAGAGAAAAACATAAAAGAATAAAGAAAAGAAAGAGAGGAAACAGTGACAGAGGGAGAACGCAGGTATAAACAAGCATTTGCAATGCAATAGGTCCTGCCCTTGGGACCTTATATCCATTTGGGCATCCAATTGATTCTGTTAAGTTTTGCTTGATCCATAGTTGAAATAACAAACCTTCTGCCCTTCAATGAGCGAATGTGTAGCTTGAGATGACCTGCAGTTCACACAAAAGACAGAGGGACTGTCAGTGACAGAGGACCGGGAGTTTAAGAGTGAGGAGGAGAAAAGCAAGAAGCTAGTGATAAGAGGAAAGAAAGAAGGAGCGAGTGCATTAGACTTTGCAAGGTCTCCAAAGAGGCCTGAACAGCCTAGCATGGAACTGAGGAACCAAGTTTGAGTTCCGACCTCAACTCAACATCGTATGGCTTAATCACCCTGGGGCAGATTTATGTTCCCTGGCGCATCCCTGCAAATCAGCATGGATGCGCCAGGGAAGATGCGTTACGCAAGTTTGCCCTTGCGCCACCGCAGATGCGCCGCATTTACAATGCGGTGCATCGTGGCGCAAGGACAATCAGATACGTGACGCATCTGCCGGCGTAAGGTTGGCGCAGTGCTGAAGTTGCATCGCAAGCGCGACGCAACTCCAGCACTGTTCCAACCTACCCTAACCCTAACATGGTGCGTCAAGCCTTACGCCTGCTTCAAGCAGGCGCAGGGTTTTGACGCATCAGCGTTGGGAAAGTGACTCAGTGAAATCTTATTGATTTCACTGAGTCACTTTTCAGGGGCGTTCCTGCGACGGAACGCCCCCCCCTGAGTAGAAACGCCCACATGAAATCTGACGCAGGTTTCATGTGGCACATGGCTTTACACCGTGACGCATCTCCATAGATGCGTCACGATGTAAATGGGGCGCGACATGGAGCAGGGTTTACACTGCCGCTGCGTCACAAAAGTGACGCAACAGCGGTGTAAAAGTGGCGCAAGTCTGATATAAATCTGCCCCCCTGTGCCTAAAAAACGGACCCTGTGTAATGTAATCTAGTGCTTATGAAAAGCGCACTGATACCTTTGGGCCAGGTTTGCGTTGAATAAAACTGCAAAGTGAGAGCGAGAGAAAACCATATAAATGAAGAGAGGGTGTAGCACTATTAGCACGAGACATTGACCCAAAAAGAAAGGAGCACAAAGTGCACACAGTAGAGTAAATGTGTTCAACAAAGATCTTTGATGAAGAAATTAGAGAGGTATTGGGAACGAGAGGCAGAGGGAAGAGAGAAACGAGAGGAAAAGGGTTGGGAGCAGAAGGAAAGAGGAATACAGGAAAAAATCGAGGAAGAAAGTAAGATGGTGAAAACCCCGGAGTAATAAAACTGGAAAGAGAGAGGAAAATAGCAGGGATAGTTGGTCGATTTGTTCCTGCTAGGCATTGGTTTGGGTGGCAGAATGGCATCAAGGGATTGATGGATCCAATCCTGCAGAAACTCAGCTACAGGATTGGATCCATCAATCCCTTGATGCCATTCTGCCACCCAAACCAATGCCTAGCAGGAACAAATCGACCAACTATCCCTGGTATTCCCAGGAACTCCGTTCCCTAAAAAAGAGCTGCAAAAAATTAGAACGCGCCTGGAGGAAAAATTGGTCCACAGCCTCCAAAATCGAATACAGAACCGCTATCAAGCTCTACAAAGCCGCAATTAAATCCACCCAGGCCAAAGGAAAGATTGCGGCAGCCGCTAACTCAGCGAGGGAAACATACTGCATAGTTCGGCTCCTCACCAAAATCCAGGACCCTCCCCCCCCTCCTGACCCTGAAGGCGTGAGATGTAATCAAATGGCCAACTTCTTTTCCGCAAAAATCGACAAAATACTCACCTCACTCCCCTCACCCCCTGCTCCTCTTCATCCTATCGCACCCCTCCGTCGGCCGGAGGCTCCCTGCCTGCGAGCCTTTGATCAAATCTCCACGGAAGCTTTCTTAGAAACCCTGAAAGCTGTTAAAAGTGGCTCTCCAGCGGACCCTGCCCCCATCAGCAAGATGAAACTGGTCGCCCCCACCATTGCCCAACCCTTCACCTATCTAATAAACGCCTCCTTCAGGAGTGGCACCGTGCCAGCCAACTGGAAAAAGGCGACGGTCAAGGCCCTCCTGAAGAAACCCCACCTGGACCCCCTAGACCCCGCCAACTTCAGGCCGATTTCCCTCCTCCCAGGGATTAGTAAAGTGGCGGAACGAATAGCTAACAAACAGCTATCCTCCTTTTTGGAGTCCAATCACCTACTACGCGACTCCCAGACTGGCTTTAGACCGGGTCAAGGCACCGACACCGCCTTGCTCGCAGTTGTCGAAGAGGCGAGAGCCATCTTAGACGCAGGAGGATCAGTGGCAGTGATCCTCCTCGATCTAAGTGCCGCCTTCGACACGGTGGACCACTCCATCTTGGTCCACCGGCTGAGCCAACTGGGAATCACTGACTCGGCCCTCGCATGGATTAAATCCTTCCTCAAGGGAAGATCATTTCAGGTTTCAGACGGCTTCTCCACGTCCAAACCCCTACTGATGCAGTGTGGGGTCCCTCAGGGCTCCTCCCTTAGCCCCACACTTTTTAATGTCTATATGGCACCTCTCGAAGACATCATCACTCCCTTTGGTGTCAAGTCAGTGATGTACGCTGACGACACCCAGTTGGTCGTGTCCATTAACCACTCTGACTCTAGCCTAGGAAACTTGGCCAGTTGCCTAGAAGAGATCTCACAATGGATGTCGGACTCTAGACTCAAGCTTAACGGCGACAAGTCCGAAATCCTCCTACTGGGCAATCAACATAAATTACCCGTCAACCTTTCCTGGCCTGCCTGCATGGGCACCTACCCTACTCCCAAAACAGAAGTTAAAAGTCTAGGCATCTGGCTTGACCAGGACCTTAACTTCAAAACCCAGGCCAGGAAAACATCAGGGACCTGCTTCGGCCTAATCCGTATGGCCCGTAAGATCCTCCACCTGATCCCTTTCCATTCCAGGAAGCTACTGATGCAGGGACTGGTCAACTCAAGACTTGATTATGGTAACATCCTATACTTGGGAGCCCCTGCATCAGTCACTCAAAAACTTCAGGTCGCCCAAAACGCCGCAGCTAGAGTCCTCACGGGAACTAAAGCACGGAATTCGGCGAAACCTGCCCTCAAGAGCCTACATTGGCTCCCAGTAAAAGAGCGCATCACATTCAAAACGCTCTGCATATCGCACAAAATTCTGCAAGATAAAGGCCCCCCAATACTCCGTTCCTTGATGAAACCTCACAAAGCTAGTCGTCAACTAAGATCTGATTCACTTGTACTGGCATCCATCCCGAGAATAAAAAAGGCAAGATCGGGTGGCCGCAGGTTCGCCTATAACGCGCCTAAACTATGGAACTCCCTCCCACTACCCTTGAGGAGTGAGCAGAATTTACTGGCATTCCGGAAAAAATTAAAAACCTGGCTCTTCCCCTAAACATTTCCCTGCTCCGACCCCACGGGGAATAAACTTAGTCCTCTCAGCGCTGGGATGCCCAAGGGTAGCTATGCGCTCTATAAATCCAAACCCAAATCCAAATCCAATCCTAGATGGAGGCTAAAAAGTCAAGAACTTGGGACAAGCGTAAAAGAGAGACAAAGGAGAGTGGAAATGGCTAAAAGGAGGGAAGAAGTGACAAAAGCACAGGAGAGACATGAAGGAGTAATGAGGGGGAAGAACAAATTGATTGAGAGGATTAAAGTGAAAACTATGAGTCAAAAGTTAAATATGTGTGTGGGAGTTGAGGCTGCTTTGCAGAGACGAACATAAGGAAAGGGTGGAAGTGGAACGACAAGACTGAGGGATTTAACAAGAGGGGTGGGTGTGCTTGAGGGTGCTGTTGTGATGGGCAGACCAGGTAATGGCAGGGGTGCGAGTCTTTATTAGTAAAAGCTGATATACTTATTAAACGCAGACTGTAGGGTGTTCAGACGTATTCTTGCAAAGTGCATTATGAGCGGTTTTCCCTCAGTAATGCATGTAGACCAGCAAGGCTTTACTGGGCAGGCAGTTTAGTGAGCCAACACGTCTTAATAGGCTGCATCGAAATTGCTCTCAACAGTTAGAACACACTTGGTATCGTACTGAGTATTTTTTTGTATGGAAGGTTTTGTTTGCCTCCTGCATTTTTTAAGTTTAATATAGTGGTTGCAAGTTGT
This sequence comes from Triturus cristatus, assembly GCF_964204655.1. NCBI lineage: Eukaryota > Metazoa > Chordata > Amphibia > Caudata > Salamandridae > Triturus > Triturus cristatus. Next base: position 287,170,548 of record NC_140592.1, on the reverse strand, counting down.
TTACTAGGGAAAACGAATACTTAGATGTTTCTGTTGTTTCAACATGTTATGGCTATTTAATTGTGAAGGAATGACCCTGTGTCACATAAGCAATTTGCACATTTTTTGTCTTGAAGCTAGCACATTGAAAAGAAATGTACCTTTTTGATTATTTTTTTTTTAGTATTTCATAAAGAATGTTGCTAAATGCAACTTATATAGACGTTCACCGTACTCAGTTTTGGACACTGAACTTCTGCATTTACACGCTTTTTCGCATCTTAATTAAGATGCGTTGCTACATTATTCAGGCCTATCCGGACCATAAGAACTTTTGGATTTAACTTGCTGACAATTTGTTATCCCTCGTGGGACGGAATTATAACCACATTTAATATTCTTCTTTCCAAGAGGACTGAGCCTTGAAAAAGTCGCGGGATATTGCCCAATTTGCGACTAAACACGTGTCGGCTGCGTATGTCTTAAGGAGATTGTCTCAGCCTGAAGAAATACTGGATTAAAAACAAGTTAACTTATATTTGTCTATGATTTTTGTGCTTACTCTCTTGCTTTTCGATTTTTTGACTTATCTAATTGACTGCTTTGACGTGTGCTAGGGATTTGTCTATATATTTGAATGTATTTGTTGGCCATGGCCACAAAGTTTTGAGGGGTTAGGTGGTTCTCCTCACCCTTTAGCACCGTCACCCAGATATTATCATTTCTAAATTTTGAATTTGTGTTATTTTCCTGTGTGGCGCCCTTTTTTCCTACAACATACATACCACCTGTTAGAATCCGGGTTCTCTGGTTGGCACAGGTAAGTACTTGTGACAAGCAGGGAACCTTTCCTCTAGTCAGGATAAGGGGGTACACTCCTAAAATAACCCCTGCTCACCCTCTAGGTAGCTTGGCGCGAGCAGACAAGGCTTATCTCAGAGCGTTATAGTTTAAGCAGTTGTGAACACATACAGTAACCCAGTGACAACACTACAAATGGACACCACACAAGTTTTATATTAAAAATAAGGATTCTTTATATAGAGTTACCACAAGACCATTAAACGACAAACATACACAATACTGTTACTTTAGATGGTAGAATTTTGCTTAGTTCTCTTAAGTTCTTAAATGCGACACTTTAAGTCAATGTACCTTTTAGATGCGACACGCAGGGCAACGAAAGTGTTGCAACTATGTTGACGCGAGGAAGTTTTTGGTGCAAAGAAATAAAGACGTGAAGATCTTCCAGGTGCGTTACGCTTCTGCGATGTTGCGAGAAGACTCGACTCGATGCGTCAGCTACAGCGGCGTCACCCTTTACGTGATGCGACGACAGCAGCCTTGGCAGCGGCACATTTCACTAGGCCGCTTCTGTGGGTGGCACACCAGTGCTGCAAGCCCACCAGCAGCATTAGTATTTACAAGCCCTGGGCACTCCTGGTGCACTTTACTGGGGTCTGACAGTAAACCAAATAAGCCAATCATGGAATCCAGCCAACATATACATTTTAAATAGGGAGCACTTGCACTGTGGCACTGGTTGGCAGTGGCACAGTGCTCTGAGCAGCTAACACCAGCAAAACACATGAGGCACAGCGACAAAAAGTGGAAGGGAGACTCACGCCAAGGTGCCAGGTCTAACACAACCATAGCTAGTTTTTCAATTTTGCTAAATGCAAGTTAACCTGTAAACAAATTGCCGGTGGTTTTCTTTTAAGTTTCCACTCATTTACTTCCAAACTTTGATGCAAACATATGCTCGAGGTCAAACGACCACTGGTTGCGGTGGGAACCCAGCCCCCCAACTGACAAATAAGTGAACCAAAGACCAGCCTGCTGAGCAGTGGCATCAAAAGGGTGTATGTGGCCTACCCCTGCAGACCACCTTCTGAAATAACTGTTGGTGCACAGGGGACTGTATAGTGCATGGCGGCACAACAAGACTGTGTGGACTTGCTTGAAGCACAGAGTTATGTAGCATAGTAGTTTCAGCATTTCCTTCAAGACAATAAGATTGAAAGTTAACCAAACGCGTGTTTAAAATAAGTATGACACAACTATTAAAAGTTCAGGAAGACGCCATCAAAGAGCCCCTTCACCTGTTTTAACTAGTGCTCGTTCAGAGACTGCGCTTAAAAAAAATCTCAAGGTACATGAAGGGCACTCCTAAGTATCCGTGCGCGGTATAAATGTATTTAACATAACATAACATAACATGAATAGGGGAGGGAGGGGGAACAATGGCGGAAGTGTCCGCAGATTTCTTTAATTAACAGAGCGCCAGCTTCGCTCTGAGTCTGTGCACCGGCAGAGGGGGAGGGGGGAGTGTCGGAGCATATTTACCATATGAAATGACCTCAAGTCATTGTTGGAAAACGAAGCCTGCACAAATAACATGACTACATTTGTCCTTCACTGGGAAACAAACACCCAATTGTAGCGCCTGACTGTCAGAGAGTAGCGTTGCAGAGTAGTCTGAGGCTTACTCAAGGGAGGTGGTGTGGGCTAGTAATCGCCATTTGCAGGTGCGCAGAAATAACACTCAATAATTGATTGTCCAGTCTGTACTTTGCTTTATAAAGTAAGAATACATTTTTTAAACACACACACTACTCAATACTATGCACCAATTTACAAATATACTATAAGCTGTTGGAATTACTTTGTGGCATTGCATAACATCTCCACCCCTCCCGCAGGGGGGGTGGGGTCTAGTACCACCACTCCCATGTATGCACATCATCTTGCCCCCAATGCAGTTAGTTGAACATAACCTGGCGCGAGGGCCCTGCGCACTGGCACCATCCCAGTGGTGACAAGCCTTAAAAATGGGTAACCCTGCCTTGGTGACTGACACATAACCCTGACTGAGCATTTCCTACTGACCATGAAGTATACACCTCTACATCCTAAGGGATAGCTGTCTGGGTTCTTCACCCAAGCGCAGCAGCAAGAATACATGTTTAAGCATCACTTTAGAATGACAGTACTCATCACATTTGTGGATCATTAGAATGCATTGCAATTACAGCCCCTAAATGCATCACAGGATTACACATATACAGCCAGCCACCCTAGCAGGCATGTCTGGCAACATAACCCTACTTTGCTTATGACATCACCTTACACAGGTACTTCACATTACGCATGTGTTTTTCAGACCCTCTAAATGAAATAACGTTAGTAAATGCATTTCTGGGGCGGTTACCCCTCTTCACCTCCAGGGGATGCCCTTCTCCAGACATCCCCAGCACACTCCTTCATCCCTTGGTGCACTTCTCAAGACACCCTCAGCTGTGGAACAAAAGTTCCAGGCCAGGAGGTATTGAAATGCTGGCTGAGCCCTTGAGGGGTTATCCTTTTCAAGTCCCCATGAGACTTAAGGAGGGACTTCCATGTTCATGCTGGGGGAGACTGCGTTGCTTCTGCAACTCCCCCTGCACCACACACCCACTTGGTGGTGGCCCCATCCTCTGGGGGCCACCACAAACAGGGCAAACGCTGTTTTTCCCTTGCAGGCCAGACCAGGCCTGCAAGGCATTATGGGGCGCTTCTGCCCTCTCCATGAATATTAGAGCAGCGGCTCCCCCGCTGCTCCGGGGGGAGCCATGCTGCCCTGCTTCTTGGCAGCTTCGCACCGTGTTCCACCCTTGGTGGGGGGATAGGTCCCACCCAAACCCCCAAGTGAGTGTATGCGGCTCTGGGAGCCCACCCTCGGCCGCTCTGCTGGATTGTCCGGGGCCCAGTCCAACCCGGGCCCCTGGCTCCTTCTTTTGATGTCCAGGGTCCCAGTCCCACCTGGGACCCCTGCAGGCTCTCCACGTTGGAGGGCAGCCCCGGGTGCCCAACCCCGGCTGCCCACGCCGGCTCCCCGGCCGGCCAGCACCCTCACGTGCTGCCGCGGGAGCCAGCAATGCAGTTCTGGTCTGCCCGTTCCGGCGGGCAGACGGATCGACTCCCACTGGCCTGCCTGTCCTTGGGGGAGTGCGGCTGCACTCCCCCGGCCTCCTCCTTCTCCACGGGGCCCAGAGATGGGGTCCTGGGCCCCCGGCCATCGATTCGGGGCCCGGAGATAGGGTCCCAGGCCCCCAGGCACTCCTTTCCGGGGAGCGCGAAGGCGCTCCCTGACCTCTGCATTTTCTTGGGGCCCATGGTGGTCTCCTGGCCCCCCACGCACACCTTCACGGGGAGCACAATGGCGCTCCCCGGCTTGGCTTCAGGGCCCGGGGATGGGGTCCCGGGCCCCTAGAGACCTCTTCGTGGGGGCGCGACTGCGCTCCCTGCCTCCTCCTCCTCACACGGGGCCGGAGTCCGGATCCCGGGCCCCTCCCCCAGCACATTTTCGTGGGGACCGTGACGGCGTTCCCCGGCTTCATGTTTTTGAGGGCCAGGGTGGACTCCTGGCACCCCGTGGGGGCACCGTCACAGGGTGCGCGATGGCACACCCCAACTTCAGTTCTTTGGGGGGCAGCCCCTGGGACCTGACCCACCCTGGAGGCTCATCTTGCTTCTTCATTAGTCCGGGCAGGGGTCAAAGGTTGCCTACCTTCTGGGGGGCGTATCTCGGCCCCCAGGGTACCGATCTGCACCCTTATCGCCTCTTCTTGCTCCTTGTGGCGCTACCCAGCCACTGGGAGCACTTTCCTTCGACCTTCTTGTCTCCAAGAGGGTGGATTCAGCAGCGAGCTGCCTTCACTGGCTCCCTGCGCCAGGCTTTCGCCTGGCTCTCCTCCTGAGCCTCTCTTCTCCCTGCTCAGAGGCCCCTGCTTCTGCGCACTGGTCCTGGTCTCTTCTCCTGGCGCTGTTCAGGATCCTGGGACAATCAGGGGGTTTCTCTTTCCAAATGCCCATTGCGCCAGGCTCCGACACCCTCTGCCTCAACAGACCACACCCCAGAGAGAGCTTCTCTTCCTGTGCAAACACTTTTAAAGAATTGGGGAGGGGGCTGGCAGGAAGTCTCTGTTTGCCCTATCACACAGCGACACATCACTTTTCTGCCCCTGCTCCCTCCTTCCTGCCCAGGCCTCTGGGTTGGTTCAAGATGGCGTCGACCATGGTCTCTGAAAGCCCCTTCCCCCCCAGAGCTGCCTTCTCCCTTGTGCAGCTAGGTGCCTGGCACCAGGGGACAGCTGCTGATGGATTAGCCTGTAGCTCCACCCATCTTCCCTTCTTGGAGAGGAGGCCTTAGCTCTTGGAAGAAAGATCATTAATCCACCCTGCTGAGGTCAGCCCCCAGCCAGGCCCTGGTTATGTCTGACTCTGAGAAATATAACATTTCTAAATGACCCAAAAGCAGTACAAATATGACTCTGGACTCTGCAGAATACTTCTTCTCCCATAGGTTACAGTGAACTTTGGTGCGTATCTGGAATTTGTAGGCCCTAGGAAATTCAAACTAGCCCATGTGCTCCCTATCCTCTTAGGAGAATAATGGAATAAACACTGTAATGCACACTGACTTTTCCTGGCATGTTTCTTCCCACTGTATAGAGCCTATTCCATGTCACCACCCAATTCTGCATAAGTCCTGCCTCACCATTCACTTTGTAGCTGCTCCTGGACTGCGCACGCCAGGCATCACCCCTTCGCAGCCCGTACACGTGTGCACACGCATGTACACATGTGTCTGCATATAACCAGCCCAGTGCCCCATTCTCCAGCGGCTGTGCAGTGGCCTAGTCAAGCTAGGGGGACACCAGTAAAATCCACACGCAGTCTCTTTCATCATGAGTTCACTTTGGGTGAGTCCCAACTTATGAGGCTCTGCCACAGTAAAAGCTCAACAGATAAGTACTCAAAAAAGTGAAAAATCCGGGCGGCCTAGAGTGTCAGAACCACCTTCTAACAGTCATCAAATATTTTTGATCCAAAATGTAAGGTTTTTTTAATATAAATGAAAAAAACATCTGATATGCACACAAGACTTCCATGTATGTCATTTTTAGTTTAACCGGCTTCTGACCCACGCCTCGGGTAGGTTTACAGGTCCTTGCTCTTCCTCCTCCCCCTCATTCATGTTTGGCAGCGAGCCTGAAAGTGGTAAAGGCGGTTGTTGGGCAGCTGCAGGAGCACTGACTACAACCAGGAGAGAAGCTGCCTGTGTGTGCTGTGGAGGCAGAGCGACGGAGGAAGGGAAGGTGAGGGTTGGCCCCATATGGAAAGGAAAAAAATCTAAACACATCATTAAGCTGACAGCGCGTCTCCTAAAAAAAAACAAGCATTGTTAGCACTGTGCTGTCAAAAACATGAAGCGCGGTTATGGAGTTTACCGCGCTTCATATTATAGACAGCACAGCGCTATCAATGCTTTTTTATTTTAGTGTGGTTTTGCTAAAATAAACAAGCATTGTTAGCACCGTGCTGTCAAAAACATGAAGCGCGGTTATGGAGTTTACCACGCTTCATGTTATAGACAGCACAGCGCTATCAATGCTTTTTTATTTTAGTGTGGTTTTGCTAAAATAAACAAGCATTGTGGGTACCCTGGTGTCGAAAACATGAAGCGCGGTGTCGGAGAACAAAAGAAGAAGCGAGGTGTTGGAGTGTACCGTACTTCATGTTTAAGACAGCACAGCGCTATCAATGCGTGCTTATTTTAGTTCGTTTTTGCTAAAATAAACAAGCATTGTTAGCACCCGGCTGTCCGAAGCATTAAGCACGGTGCCGGAGAAGGGGGTGCTGAAGGAGTGAGACGGACTATTGCTGTAGGGGCGGTGTGAACTCTGAGGGAGGTGTGGCCCTTTAACAAACTGCAACAAAATAAAGAAGCATTGTTTGGACCAACATGACCTGAGATGTCTGAGATGCGGGTGCGTGCTGATCTATGAAGTCTAGTGAGTGAAAGAAAACAAAGAGTGTGCCATAAGGAACATATACTAAACAAGAGTATTTATACTGTACTTTTCTGGTGCCATGCTGCCTTGTAAGGAATTGAGTCATCTGCTGCGGGAACGAGACAGGAGGCAGCAAAGAGGAGCCACACTGGAGTGCACCAATGGTAAGTAGGAGGCGGGAATACAGTGGTTTAGTTGATTACAGCAGGTCTTGCAGACAGAGCATGCGCTGTAGCTCGACCTAAAAACATGCAAGAGTGAGATAAAGATACAGGAAGTGTAAGCAAGACATGGAAGACTTAGTAGAGAAGCAACTCAGACATTCAGACATCCGCGGGCAGGCAGCGGATGCCTGAGACAATCTTTGGCTTGTGCGCAATTTGTTTTCAAATTAAGCCCTGCCCCCAGCACACCTGTCTTCTCTTTCAGAATCCAGGCCTTAGAAACTGCTGCTTGCAATTCGATATCCAGGAATGTAGTAGGGAAATTATATCCCAAACATCTGCAAGAAAGAATACTGTTACCACAATATCGGGGGGAAAAATATCAAACGGTAAGGGCATAGAGGGAGGTTAGGATTTACTATTCTTAGCTCACCTCTACGTACCTAGAAGATACATATATCAGCAAGGAAGGTATATGTGGAATTTGGTATCGAAAATGTATAGAAATGTACCTTTCAATATTTTGTCCCTCAATCTTCTTGTAATGATATTCTGTCCGGTCGACATTTGGGATTTGATATTCCCAGCCTACACCATTACCCAGATACTCCCTAGTGTTACTTATAGCTCCACTGGAAGGTATGGAAGTGCAGGCAAGGCTTACTGAAGGAGGTGTTAGGGGATTTGGGGGCAGGCACTCTATTACACATTTAATGAGACACAAATCGAGTAAATTTTCAGTCAGTTGTATTTATTTAAAAATACTTAAAACAGCAATAACAAAAAAACAGCGGTATCTACCACTTGTGGGAGTTCAACTATGACAGATTCTATTGGGTGCATAATTAAAGCAGAAATAACCTATTCGCTGAGAGGGCCATCATTTCCAATAGTGCAGGGGCTCCAAGATATTTCCTACTGCCAAGTAGGCAAGGCAGATACTGACCTTGGCTTTGAACTTGTCAAAAATCTACTTGGATGTAGCAAGAAACGCCAGCCCTGCTAGAACAGAGCGAACAAAGAAATTACAAATTGAGAAGCGGCATTCCAGTCTCATATCACAGTTGTTGCTAAGAAACCAGTCATAGTGGTAAGAGAGAAATTCACAAATCTTAGCTACGTGATACTCCACAGAAGAAACACAAGCACAGATAAACATGTGTAAACAGAAACGCGCGCACACACACACGTGCCAATGCGCATATAAACACACTACTGCATAGGGCTCTAATTAATAGTACATACTCTGTCATGCCTATAGAAAGGCATGAAATAACTTGATTCCAAACTAAAATAATTTAAGAGCAGTAGATATAACAAAAGATGTAGGGGCTTACTTATGAGAGGCTTGCGCAGCCGGAGCGTCACTATTTCTGATGCTCTGGCGGCACAAACCTCTCTTGTGTGCTTTTGAATGGCCTCATAGATATGGAGGAAAGCAAGGCAGAGCAATTCCCTGTGTTGCATTAATCTGCGCCGGGATGCATTCCATGGGTGCTGCTGTGGGTTTTCACATGCAACACCCATGGGTTTTGATGCTGCCCCAGATTTACTTAATCACGTAAACCGAGGGAATCGCCAAAATCTTACACCTCTGTAAAAAGGAGAAATATTTGTATTTATCCATCTGTTTTTTTCTCTTTTAATGTGTGTTGCATTTTGCAGCACACATAGAAAGATAAAAAAGCCTCTTGGGATTGTTTTTGTGCAGGAAGTTGCCCCTTTCTGCACCAAAACAATCCTGCCTGACGATAGTGCAAAGGCACCTACATTGGCAAGGAGCTGCCAAAATGGCACCAGCGCAGGCTGAAAGGACAGTAATGAACAGTATTGCTTAAATATGGTGCATTCCTGCCCTTTCACTTTGGCATAGGGCAGTGCAGCAAGCTTCCTTGCTGTGCTGCCCTACGCCAAAATGCCATTAATGAGGCCCAGGGTTTTCAACCACAAAATGACATATCTGGTTTTACTAAACACCTTTTGTAATTCGAAAAAGGCTTTCTAACTCATGAAAGGTGCACTACATTCCAAATTGCAATAAAAAATGGGTGTTAACTGTGATTTGGTATGAGATTCATCTCTCGTTTGCTATTTTAATGTCTGGTCCCACTGGATAGCTTCCTATTTGAAACCTATGATGGATGGTCTTCGGGGGAGCAGACAGTCAACCAGAGGATCACTGCCAGCTCCCGCTGATGTCTTCTCAAACAATTTTTTTAATTTTTTTATTCAAAGCTACTTCCTGTAAGGAATGTGAAATGTAAAAAAAAAATCCCATTTAGGAATAGGAAAAAAAAGAATGATGTTCCAGACACTCATTGAGTGTCACAAATAGAGATCTGCCTAATTAAGATCCAGGCAGGCCAATCTACAACGCCCCCCAACTGGAGATTTTGTGAACTAACCAATTAACAAAGAGCAAAAATTAAAGATTGATCACTAAAAGTCGATGTGCATTTTGTGACTACTTTGTGAGACCAGCCTTTTTATACATCGGGCAATGGATCCCCCATTTTGTACTAGGCCAGCATTATTTTCCTTAACCTTGGGCAATGAATACCGACTCACAACCAATTTGGCACAAGATATTACTGGTGCCAGAATGGGAGAAGCAGGGCCTTACTTGCATTGCACATACCACACTCAAATCATGCTCAGCCCAGTCTCCCTGTCTGTGGTAGTCTCCACTGATGTCAGTGGTGCTTTGCATAATTCAACTACAAGTTGTGTGCAGCATAGTGGGCACATTTACTGCCTTTCGAGAGCTACCTTTCTCCATAATAATTGTATTGTATTTCATAGCAGCATCTATATAGTACTTACTACCCCTATGTGGGACTCTGAAGCGCTTGCCTACATGGTAAGGATGTTGTCTTTGTTTTGATCCTATTTGGGAAGTCTTCCCATGTTGGGCATGATGACCAGCGTGGTGCGATTATCGTGTTATGGGACGCAGCTCATAGCAGTGTGGTGGATGATGAAGTGTGAGAGCCAGATGCACAGTTTTATGGTTTTCAGTATGCTGATAGATTTGAACAACTTTGCAGGTCCTTTTATGGTATTTCTTGTGATCATCATCTACTTGGTGGTTTACTTCACTGGGTTGTCCAAGCTGAGATGTTGTGTATTGCTGTGGTCCTGTCTGGAATGGCTGAAGGGAGAGAGAGGTGTAGGTATCTGTTGGGATGTGCATCGTTATTATCACCCATATCGGAGTGTCATTGTGAGACAAAAAGAAGCGGTTAGAGTGTATAGATATTTGAGACCTGCAGTAGTGGAGTGTATTAACGTTTTCCAAAATGTGCATCAATGTTTGATAGATACCTTCAGTTATTCCATGCCTGTTCATTTGGTGATTTCTGTGTTATTTGGCTGTACAGTACTGGTGACGAACAAATTAGGGCTCAAATGCATTCACAAGACTACAATATCTTGCACCACCTCTTTGCCAACCATTTACACCATTAATGTTCATACGTGATACTAGTTTGGAAACATTTAGGCTGAAAGATATTGATTGTAATGCTGCACAAATTAAAATATGACTTTGCATTTAAGAATTTACCTTTACTATTTTACTTTATTTAGTTTTAGATCTTATGAGGCGCATGAAATCTGAAGAAAACCTTCAACGATCGCGTGAATAAACATAAAATGAAGAGAGAGGAAGATGAAGAGTTTTCCAAAGAATGGCTGCCTAAAGGCCTACAGCCCGGTTTCAGATTTGGACCATATGGCACTTGAAGCAAACATAACGCTGATGAGCAAAGCTTTCAAAAATTCAGGGAATATTGGAATCCATTGGTTAGAAAATCTTCGGTCATATTATCAAAACTGTTTTAGCATGCAATGGGCGTGCGTGCCCACTTTTGCGTCCTGGGGCACTTTGATATTACAGAAGGGACCACAGATGCTTGCATGGCACCTTCTGTAGAACAGATTGCGCCAGTACAAAATGTGCACTGGCATGATCTCAAGGGACCGCTCTCTCATTTGTATTTGAAGGTGGCCCCACACAAATGAGTGAATCCTTTGTTTCTGTGTGGCATTATAGTGTGAGCACATAAAGGCCAAATAAAAATGGTGCACAGTCAGTGCATCCCTCAGGTCACCCTTTTAAAGAGGCGACATCCCCTGCAGGTGTGCGCACTCATTTGCTGCACCTGCCTGCCTAAAATGCAAGCAACAATGTAGGCCAGATTGTTGCCTGCACAGTGAAAGGTGAACCAGCTGCTTGAAACAGCCAGACTGTCTTTCACTAGTGCGATGCTCCAAGGGCAGGTGTGAGTTTACGATTGTGCTGGCGACAGGGCATTGCTTTTGAATGGGACACACTGAGCCTATCTGCCCCCGGCATACCCAGTTAAAAGAGGCACTGCTGTGCAATCCAGAACAGTCCACCTATCCATAATATGGGTCCTCGACCCTTGAATTTACATGTCTTCTGTACAACCAAAAGATAAAATAATCCAAGCTGAAATGTCTAGAATTAATGTTTTCAAACTTCAGTCGCTGAATTGAGATGCCTTTAGATAACCAGCATTGGCTACCAATCTTGAATATTTTCTAAGAATCCCAGGATGTTCTAATTTGATCTACCTCCTGTGCACTTATCTAACATTGAGACCAACGAAGAGCTTCAATTTTCCCTTTCCAGATTAGCCTGTCAATTAATTTTGAAGCAAATAGCTGTTAGGGCCTTGTGTAGACAGCAGTTGATGGTGATCCAACAATCCTAGGATCCCTTGTTACCATTTATTACAAGAACAGAAGTACCCGATCCACTGTGCAGCTATACCATCTATGCCAATATTGTCCTTAGTCCCCGAGGGTTCCTTCTGGTTTCACCTTTGCACCAGTTTGCGGGAATCCTAATCTGAAGGGAGACCATAAACTGCAGGTTGCAGCCCCTTCAGGGCCATGCTTTTTATGAAATTGGTTTCCTCGCCCTCTAGTCTCAAGGGGTTTGGCCTTATTCCCCATGCCTGCACAAGCCCTGGCTGTTGGCACCTTGCTCTTGTTATTGGGGTCCTGTGATACTCAGGGGAGATACCTGATGCCCTCCCCTTTGTATTTATTTTTTTGAGTAATGTTAACAAACACAAAGTCATTGCTGCTGTAACCCTTCAAATGAATGAATCTGGCAAATGCTTTACAAACACCACCAGTCCACTTGTCTTTAAGGGGTTTCCATAGCTGACCCTGAAAACCTTATTCAGTGTAAGAAAGGTGTTCGTCTGAGAATTAGTTCTGCCTGCAGAGGACAACGGCAAGCTCCACTTTTTCCCCATGTTCTTCATTATAAGGAAGGCAGTCTACAGGGATGAACATGTGCTTCCCCCTGGAAGTCTCTGCCTGCATGTAGAGGCATCCATGTTGGATTCTGGAGAGAGGACCTTCCAAGGCTTATCTCTGAGGAGGGAACTGTGTCCCAGCCTGGTGTGAATTGCACCTGACACACATTTTAGGGCATCTGATGCACTCCCTAGTTTTTACAATTTAAGCTGGAGCTCCATTCCAGCTCACTGATCATCTTTTGAACTTGAGGCTTTGTGTAGCCTGTTGCTGAAGGTATTTTCCACAGTGTGGATGTGGTGTCCTGACTACTAGGAGTAACCTGAAGCCCTTTTTAGGTCTCGCCTGACCCAGCGCATGCGCTGGTCTAGCGAGACTTTTAGTGTGTGGGTTTTCAAAGGGCTGCGACAGGCTTTTGGTGGCCTAGCGCTTGCGTTCACGCAAGCGTGCACGCGCGCAGCCGCCATCTGTCTTTGATTGCGCGCGATCACTTTCACTTTTGCGATCAGAACAAACAACGTTTTTTTATTTCCTTTCTAGCTCGCGCGCGAACACAACTCCCGGGATTGTTTGTAATAACAATATTTAGTTTAGTGCGTTGCTCTTTCACGAGCGCCACTGTGCTTTATCTACTTTTTATAGAACCTACGTCGAGGCTCGAACGCGGGTCTACAGGACTATAGTCAGCAGCTCTATTTACTGTGTCACATCAATGTTGCTGCTAATGAGGGCGCCTGTTTCAAGCACTTCCCTCTGCCAACGTACGCGCCACACTCGTGTTACCGATTACGTGATGGTGCTCCTCAGTCGTTAGTGTGGGTTCTCGGTGCTGGCGGCCGCCATTGTCCTCCTTTCAGACTGCCCTAAAAACAAGCCACTGGAGTGGTTCCTCAGCTGCAGCCTCAGCCTGTCCAGAGCACACCAGCAGCCGTACTAGCTTACTAAATGCCCAACAGCGGTGTTGGAGTGGGTGGGGCTGCCCGGCAGAGTCCGAGTTGTGTGCACCGGCTACCAGCAGGCGTGATACTGCTGCAAAGAAGTAAGTGTTGAGCTTTGTCCCAGCCTTTCTCATACTGCATTCCAGTTAGAACAAATGGGAGAGTGTGATTCTCAGTGGGCACCATTCTGGCAACCTCACTTCTTCCTCCCAACCTAATACAAAACCAAGATAAGCTGACAGAAGGACTCATGTCACCAATGACATGTAACCCCGGCTTAGATCTTTCGCTAGTAAAAATTTTCACTCTGGAATCTGTATATATTTTTGTTATGTTACAGCTATCAGTCAATACGGAGGCTCAGGACTCGTTCTATTCACATCACCCTTGCTGATCCCACAGCAGTAGTCTTCCACCCCCACGCCAAAGCTTTGCATCTCCTGCCACAGTTCACATGTTTTTATAGTGGACTTAGGCCACTCCCCGAGCCACCCTCTCCCCCACCATGCGGTGATGTACCAGCTTCCTCGAATGAGAGAATGCTCAGCAGCTACACCAGAACTCCTAACTGGTTTGTATCTGTTTTGCAATCTAGGTCTCGAAGTGTCCACAACAGTGACGTTGCTGCGTGCTACAAAACATCTGAAATCTATTAAGAAAGATCTGCAAAGGAGCATGCTTATCACTAGAAGGCAGATGGTAAACAATGTCCAAGTTTGGGTCAATGATGTTCAGGAGGTAGGAACCTCACCTCCTGAATAAAGAAAATAAATACATCTTAAATGAATGGCAGTCCTCACGCTTTACAGGTACACATATACATGATCTGCTGCAAAAAAGGAGACGTCTTTAGAAATTGACATGGAGATGCAAGTTTACCGATTAGAAACGTACTAAAGATCCAAAACACATCGGGATAACATGTGAACGCTGGCTTTAAAACATTTTAAAAAATGGATTTTCAAAATGTGCTTATAGACTTTTACAGAGCAACACGGTTGTCTGTCCCTTAAACGTTAAAAAACATACCCAGCACAATCCTGAAACCGGTTTTTGATACACCGAACATGCTGGCAAGAAGTGTCACCACAGCATTATAGTTTTGTGTTTCAGAAGGTTACTCCTGCCATGATAACATAAACGTAGAAAAACGCAACCTAATCAGAAAGAAAGCAAACGAGAAGCATGTGTTTCCCTCCCAAGTTGCCTTTTCCCCCTAATGCCAAAGCAGTGGACTTTGCATGTTGATGCTTTTCGTTCACAAATGCACAGACATTACAGTTTGGGAAAGGCCGGTTTTTCGGGACGAAAAAGAGACATTTTCACCTACAGTCATCGTTCTGAAACTGGGCTTGAATCTCCACTTCCTTTCTCAGTCCCTTAAAAAAAAACTTCTTAAAATCGATGGGTATGCTATGCCTGTTAATGCTTAAGGATTAAAGTGGTGTTCAAAGTCCACATGGAGAATTTCAATAGTAAAGCTACTCAAATCAGATTATCCATTGAGAAATAACTGAAAAACAGGAACTTAAAACATTAATGATGCGCCTTGACAGCCAGGCCTAAACCAACAAGCATTGGCATAGCCAATAGGTCTCGCCTTTGGGACCTTATAAATATTTAGTTATGCAGCACAATATCATTGGTACAACAGCATCAACTGTTGCATGGCTAAACACTTATAAGGTCCTAAAGGACCTATTGGCTATGCCAATGCTTGTTAATGTATGTTGGACTGTCTTGCAACTGCCTTTACCTGAATGGAACCCTCCATCTCTGCCCAAGGTGACCAGAGAGAGTGCCCTTGTGCAATGAAGCCCACACTAGAGGTCATTGGAGACTTCAGACAGTATGCCCTAAGAATGTCCTCAGTACTGCACATGTTCATGAAGATCCGCTGAAGCCCCTTGAACTCCTCATCAGAGATGGGAACTGGTTGCAGAGAGATTGACTGATGCATACGCAGGAGAGTCTGGCTGGTGATTCTGCCTGTTGAGCACATTCCTTACTGTGTTATTGTTTTCTGTTACTGTAACCCTTGCAGTTGCAGTTCTCCAGCACATGCTTGTTAGCAGATAGCCTGATTCTGGCAGGCCCTCCAAATGTGTGCTTTTTGCAGGTGTCTGTGAGTTTGGATCATTTGTTGTTGGCCAGACAGAGTCTGAAATCATGGTTCATCATTCCATAAAAGCCCACGTGGACTCCACAAAAATGTCCTTTTCCTTCTCAGATAGCTGGTACACTGTAACTCATTTGGCATTGTGGCTGCTTATTTTTGTTCATTTTAGATATACATGAAACCCCGGGATGGAGAATATTAAACATTGAATACTTTTTGTGTTGCAAGGGGACCCTTCCAGTACAAAAACTACCCTTTAACACTTTTCCTTCTTTGTATGTGTGCTGTACAATGCAGCACGCATGTGAAGTAGGAAGAACAAGGAGAAATGAAAATATTTCTCTTGTTATGCTTTTCACAAAAAGGCGTAGTATTTTGACACCAATCCATGTCTAGGGATGAGTGTAAAAACCCATGGATGATTGCATGGAAACACCCATGTACCACCCATAGAACACCTTCTTGATGCAAAGTAATGTAAAGCACCAGATAAAGCGACTTTGCATTACTTTGGTAAGCTATCCAACGCAAATCCTGATTTGTCTTGGAAAATAAATCCCAGCATCACCTTACTTGAGGGCGGTGTTGCAAACGTAATGGAGCCCCAGTTCAAAGCGTTAGTAAATATGGGATTAATTCCCTACTAGATAGTAATTATTTCAGCTGGAAGACTGTATCTTCCATTTGTTAGACAACCCTCTGCCTTCCGAATACTCGTCATTTGTGAACATAAGGGTAGATTTGCTAAACTTTTGTGCAGGGGTTTGAGTGTCACAACAGGATGCAACACATGACTCCTTTGCATTTAATTGCATTACAAAGGCCTGCAAGTGCAGCATAAATGCGCATTGTGCTGCATAAGCACTTGTGCAAACATTAGTAAATCTGTATCTGTAAAACAGTATTGCTGTTTACATTTCGCTGTCCATTATTCGGAACTTGCTCATCAGTTTTTGCTGAAATCTTCCACAAATATTGGCACATTGGAACATAAGCAATAGACTGTTCCTGGGGCAAGTCACCTTTTGAATTCTTAAGTGAACACAGGGTGTGGTATACTTTGTGGTTATGCAGATGTAAAATGCACACAAACATGGATTTCTGCAAGAAACTGAGGGGCAGATTTACAAGAAACTGACGCATCTGTATAGATGTGTCAGTTTCCCTGTGCCTACGTGAATAACCCATGCGTCACCATAGATGCGACGTATTTACAATATGGTGCACTATGGCGCAAGGATGGACAGATGCGTCTGAAATTCTGACACATATGTTGGTGGAAAAGCTGGAGTTGTGTCGCAATGCATGTTGCGGCCTATTCCCAATACACTGCGTCACTCCTTATGCCTGCTTCAAGCAAGCGTAAGGTTTTGATGCAGTGGCGTCCTAAAAGTTACGCAGTAAAATCTTGTAGCTTTCCCTACTTCACTTTTACGAAGCTTTCCTGTGTGAGAACGCCTATCCTGCATACATTATACCTGATGCAGGTATAATGTCACGCAGGGCTTTACAACGTGACGCATCTCCCTAGATGCGTCACGTTGTAAAGTTGCCACATTTTTTACGCTGCCGTTGAGTCACAAAAGTTACGCAACAGCAGCACAAAAGTGTCGCAAGGGGCTTGTAAATCTGTCCCTGAGAACTTTGCTCTTCCACTCATCCTACTTGCAGAACCCGTCCCTACTCAGCTAATGGATACTCTCACAGGTCACAAGTTTCGCGCTCTACAAATCCATGTTACATTACATTACATGTGTTTTCCTGACCACAAACGCCATCTCGCTCTAGAACACATTCTAAGTAGGAGCTGAGTCTGTCTAGTAGTATGTCTGTGAAGCTGGATGCGCCATACAAAATTGAATTCCAAATACATGCACGAATGCTTCCTTCGCAGCCTTCTGACAGAAGCCTGCATTCGACAGGGGATACAATTAATTTTCCTCTGAGTCAGAGACTAAAGAACAAAGATTAACACTGAGCTGTATCCCCCCCCCCCCCCCCCCCACCCGAAGCCATATTAAATTCCTTTATTTTTAAGTGCAAAAAGTTAACTTTGAAAACTAATTATATCAACCTCTGGCATTTCATTACTTGGCATCATTTTTTGTGAGATTTAGGCATAATTAAATTTTAAAATTTCAGGGGATGCACATATTTTAATACTCTGTTGTTTTTTTCTCAAGGTTGATAATGTCTCTTGACATTTAAGTGTTACTTTCTTCAGTTTTAGCTAGTCAAACTTTTCAGTGGTTCCAAACGTCAATTTTTTTTCTCCGATTTTCTCTGCATTTCTTCCCATGCATGCTGATGCACCACTGGAGTTGACAGAGTAGGTCAGTCTTCCATGTTAAGCCACTATCAATCTGTCTCTTAGACAGACTCCATTACTGTGTAATTAACTGCAAGGTTTGGGATTAGTTCCCCTCTTTCTGTTTTTTTTAACTTTTATTAATTGCATTCAAACACAGTACAGTAAAGGAACCATTGAATAGGGTTCGAGGTACAGAAATGATAGTACACAGAGCAACCCGACGTTTCACCTACCCTTGAGAATGCAGGTCACTAATGTTGTTTCTCAATCTGCTACATGGCTCCTTGTGCTCATAGCCTATATTGCTTCCCCAGTGCTGCTGGAATGTAGCAGGCAGGTACGAAGCAGGATCCATATGTCCTTGGGTCTAGCAGACACCAACAGCAAGTCATTGTAGAGTTCAATTTGCTCGCTGCACAATATAACTTAAACAGGCAAAGGTGCCAACAAGGGATATTATTGCAGAAAACTGTTTGTGCATGAGTTTCTCCTAATTGGTGATGGTTGTTACTTGAATCTGAAACGAATTCAATGCGAATACAATGAACATGAAGCATATATAAACGAAAGAACAAATATTAACACAGATGTATCCATTGAAAAGGTTATATTTAACACAGAATAACAAATCAAGACAATGTTTTCATTCAACATTCACAAAGATATTATCCAGGGGTTGTATGTTCAAGGTTTCAAGCACATCAAGACTGTATAGTAGATTCCACCAATTGTATAGATATATTTAGACAGATGTTGATGTACTAAATGCACACTTTCTGAGTATAACTTGAAATTATCAAAAGAATTCCACAGAAAGTTGGGAAATGCGTTGACGTTTCGGTCTCAACGGGTTTTCGTACCCGAGACCATCCTCAGGACTGCATCATTCATATGAAAACAAAGAAAGACCCTATAAAGATCTAGGCACGTAATGTCTTGAATACTGGCAGGAGCTAGAAATACTATACTTACGACTTAGCAGTGAATTGCGACAATGTACGCTTGGCTCACATCCGAATCCGGGCTCATGCTCGAGATTAATCAAGCTTTATCTGGGCGAGTCAGGGAGTAAACATGGCTCCAGTACAGCGTGTCCACTAGGTACGGCGCTTTGTTACTTAGTGACTAAGCGCAGTACCTGGGGGACACGCTGTATTGGAGCCGTGTTAACTTCCTAACTCCCCCAGATGATTCAGATTAATTTCAGATGCAAGTAACATGCATCACCAATTTAGAGAAAATCATATACAAACCATGGGGCATATCTACAAGGCGGCGATATTAAATTATCGCCGCTTTTGCGGCCGTTTTCTGCCGAAAAGCGGTGATAATTTTATTGCTATATCAGCAAGGTCACTCTATCGCGTGAAACCTTGCCTTAGCGCCTGAATTCCTAACGCCCATCTTTGCATCTCTAATGAGATGCAAAGTGGGCGTTCCTCCCCAGGATAACGGGAGAAATGTCGCTAAGCAACATTTCTCCTATTATCAAGCCTCACGCAAAGCAGCATAGCGACAAGAAAAGTAGCGATAACCACTGTTATCGCTACTTTCCTTACACCTGCTTTGAAACTGACTTAGCCATGATATCCTATGTAAGGTGGATATCATGGCTAAGTATGTGAGGCCCTAACAGCAAGCTATCGCCAAACTTTGTGGGATTATCGCTGGGTTTCCAGCAATAATCTTACGTTTGGCAGTTAGCGCTAGGATTTTTATCGCTTTTGAGATAAGCGTTGCTAATAGCACGCTATCTCAGCGATAAAAATCCACGCTAGCCGGCGATAATTATCCTAGCGCTAAGTGCGCTTAGCGATAATTATCGCCGGTTTTTGCTGATATGCCCCCATGTTCTACAATAATAACCTCTGTTGGCACCTTTACCTGTTTAAGTTTGAGTACTCGAGCCCACAAGGGTAGATTGGGCTACCCAATTGTGTTATCACTGCAGAATATAAACTCATGAATCCATTGCGCCTTTGCGGATCCCAGTGTCCCGCCACCATTCGTCTTGCCAACAGCAGTGATAAAAGTGACAGGCTTGTGGTCTGCATAGGGGATTTTCTCATGTAGCCCAACAGTGCAATGAGTGGTGTTTTAGGAATTTGAACTCTAATCATTTCTTGCAAGGAGCAGATCACCTGCGTCCAAAAGTATGGTAATTTTTCACATTGCCATGCTAAATGCATAAACACTGTCCCATCTCAATAACACTTCTAACACTAAGAATCGTTATTAAGCCCACATTTCTATAGCTTCAGTGGGCTGTGGTATGGCCCATGTGAAATTCTGTAACGAATGAGGCGTAGCCTGCTACTAGGCAGCAATTCATCAACTTGTGGGCAACAATACGACCATATTTCATCTGATAGTGAATGTTCTAGATCGTCGTCTTAACCTGCAGTGGCAAGACAGGCTCACCCAGGGAGGGATCCCTGCATGGATCTGTACAGGAGGGATATGATTTTAGTGGTGCTGCGTGCAGCAGTCAGATGGGCAAATTTACTAAACTGTCTCTCAACACAGCACAGCAGCCAAAAATGCTGCACTGCGTTGCGTGACAGGTAGGGAAAAGGAGAGCACCATATCTGCAGAGTTGTGGCTCTCTCCTCCCTTCTTCTTAGCACTGCCACAGAATATTGCTGCTGTGCGCCACACACGCACCTTTGTGCCATAGTGCAACTGTGTGTGTGAGAGTATAGCATAGTATGTGTATGGAAAGATTTCCCTTCCAGGGCAAAATGCTATGCATAGACAACTTTTAAAACTTTTCCTACTTTGCATGAGTGTTGTACAGTGCATTAAAGAATAATGGGGTAAACCAGTATCTCAGGGAACCTGGGGGACTAGAACAGTATGTACTGATGGTTGGTTCTATCGAGCAAGGCAGAATGACTTTTAAACTTTTTCTTCACCTACAGCGTGGCCTACAATTCAACACAGGCCCCCTTCTGGTCTCCCTATACGCAGATGACACTATACTGTACGTCAGAGAACCACAAACTAATCTAGACCCCCTCATCCGCGAGATTCTTCACTTTGGCCAACACTCTGGAGTAGGCATTAACTGGCACAAGTCTGTAATATTACCCCTCACACCCAGTACGGCAGCCTGGGAACAGGAGTTTCCTCTAGAGCGGTGTACCGACTTCACTAAATACCTTGGCATACGCATACACTTAGACACGGACATGATAATACGTCTCAATGATGGACAAGCGATTTCCGCACTGGAACTACAAATAGAGCGCTGGCTGCAGTTACCTTTACCATTGGCTGGCAGAGTCGCTATAATTAAAATGGTGGTTCTACCCAAATTCCTATACCTCTTCAACAATATCCCCATCCCCCTCACAAACAGTTTTTTTGCAACGTTACGATCCCATTTATTCGCCTGGTATGGGGAAAAGATTGGGCACGGGTGCAATGGCAGGCCCTAACGCTCCCCTACAAAAAGGGAGGCTGCGGAGTCCCAGATTTTCATTTATATTATTTAGCAGCTCACTGTAGCTACGCCCACTCATGGTATCACCCCGACGCTAGGCTTCCTTATCTCCGCCCCGAATCAGACCTAGTCCTCCCTGAACGCTTATCCACCATCCTCCCCAAAGGCCTCCCCAGGGACCCAACAGACATACAAACAGTATCCACAACCAGTTGGGCCTGGGAACGGCTCAGATGCTACACACACACAGCTGACCTGTATTCGACTGCACTCCCGCTTCCTAATACCCGTTGGCTCCCAATTACAGGCAAAGCAATAGTACAATGTACTCTGACTAAATTTGGGATCGCAAAAGTAGGTGATCTATTCCCTAATGGACATGTATAAAATGGGGCAGACGAACTCCACTTCCCAGACGCCACTGTAATGGACCGGTTCATTCTCAGACGCCTGCAGTCGGCACTAAAAGCCACGTTGCCCAGTTATCCCTTAGAACCTGACTTGTTCGCTCCTTCATCCCTGATTATTGAAAGTGAACAGGACTCTCACCTCGTTTCCAAACTATATAAACTATGTGCACATCTAGTCCCTGTACGAGACGACAAGCTGCAAAAAGACTGGGAGGTAGACCTGGGAGGACCGATCACGGATTACCAATGGACCACATGCTGCACCCTCACTAAAGACAATTCCCTCAACAGCAGGCATAAACTGCTCCATTTTACATTTTTGCGCAGGGTGTACAGCACGCCCGCCAAAGTACACAGGCTAGATCAGATAAAACCCCATAACTGCCACAAATGCGGATCGCCACAAGCTGACTTTGCTCATTTGGCATGGACTTGCCCACGTCTGCAACCATACTGGACCGCGATACATAAGACACTTGGCGACATGCTCCATTTGCCACTTACTCCAATTCCCGAAATTTCCCCCCAAATCTTCGGAAATTTGCTGCTATTAGTTTCTTATTGGCCAAAAGAGAGATAGCGCTCCACTGGGGTTGTAAATCAGTTCCTACAACGCAGAGCTGGCTACGAAGCATATGTACGCCACGACTACTCCACCCTTCTCTCGACCTAAAGATGTTTTGGGCCCACTGAAAACTTATCTTGCCTCCCAACAAAAAGACTTGCCAACACAGCTGATTAGCGGGGTAGTGCCTACTGGAGTGGGGTGAATTTTTTCCCTTCCCCCCCGCTACAATCCTCTGCTGCAGTCTCTAGCTGAAACAACAATAGGATATTGTTTGTATTATTTGTGAACATCACTAGAATCCTACCCTGGATAAGTGCCTCTATGCTTGAAGACTGTCTACCACAGACAGTGGACTGTGCACATGTTTGGCCCGGATATCCGCCATAGACTGAACATATGATACATCATGGCTTTGATTGGCTGGCCAACCTCCGACATTTTATTAGCACTGTACCTTGGCAACGTGTTTCTTGTTTAAGACTGTGAGAACTGTTAAATGCGATGCTTTTAATGTGATCAAAATGAAAATAAAGTTATTAAAAAAAACAACAACAAAAAACTTTTTCTTTGTCCTGACCACTAGGAAAAACCAATCAATGGTATATAGTCCACATTGAATACCATACAGACACAAAAACACACTGAGACTGATGCTATAGACTCAAAAAGTGATCGATATATTATCAGTCATATATCGTATAGCACACTACATATACATATATATAAAAGCACAAGACAGTTGCAGGACCAACCATCAGTACATACTGTGCTGTACAGTGCAGCACACATGCAAAGTCGGAAAAGAAAGGAAAAATGAAAACATTTCTCCTTTTAACGCCTTATTTCAAAAGACGTTCTTTCTTTACTCAAAAACCTGTCTCACATTTTTGGTAGATAGGGTTTTGCATTGAAAAAGGGTGGGTGATTGTATGGGAACACCCATGTAAAGCCCCATTGATGCTAAATAACGCAAAGCAGCGCTTTGCTCTACTTTACGTTATTTTAGCCAATTTCCAGCAAAAAACAAGTTTGCGCTGGGAAGCAAATAATAAAAAAACACTTTGTGCTGGTTTGCGTCACTTTTATGATGCAAATCCAGCACAAAATGTTAGTAAATCACCCCCAGAGTCTCTAAGGTCAACAAACTTTTAGGCTCCAGTGGCAAGGTGGGTAAAATGTTTTTGCAGGTCAATTTGACTCTATGGATTAAGTAATGATCCAGTGGAGTCTACAGCGTCGCATTTAGCAAACTGATTGTCTTTATAGAGGTCACCACATTTTATTAGATTTTGTTTGCTTGAATGGGAGTATGCTTTGTCTTCCACTGTCATGTTTAAACTCTCCTATCTCAGTCAGCCTATGTGATTTGGGGCTCTCAAATGAAATTTTACCTTGCTTGGAGTCTGAGGATTTCCCCCATATACCAGCCAGTGGGATGTTGCCTTGTGCAGCCGTATCACCCCACTTGGGTGGTATGTACAGTCTGGGTATTTTGGACGTCCCAGTCGCATCACTGCATCTGTCAGGCAGCCCCAGAAGCCAGGGCACACAGCCTGCTCTGCAGGGTGACCTCAATCAAAACTGCTGCCTAAATGATGCTCTCTTTCAGAGCTCAGGGCACTGCTTTGCAAGTGCCCTCCCAAAACCTCCTCCGTCATCATCGCAGAAAGACAACTTGGGGCAGTGTGACCTCTCCTATCAACATTCCAGTCTGTCCCCTACCTGTTTGGTGCTACATCTGGGCGGGGGCATCTACAACTCTTCCAAGCGCCCTCATGGCATCCCGCCAAAGCACACCAGAATCAGGTTGCCTCCACTCAGAACCTCCGCCGCCAACCTCCGGATATTGTACTGTCCACGGCTGTCAACCCTTAATGAAGTCTCCTGGTGGCCTTCATCTTGACTCTCAGGCGCGACCAGTGCAGCGAGACGGGATGCTGTGAAATACTGCCTCTCAGTCCACGTGCCCTTTCAGTAGAGTCAGCGAGGAGGTCCTCCTGAGGCACCTCACAGTAATTTTGAAGTGCATGGACCCCGTATCATGCTGTGCAGTTGTTTGTGAAAATGCCGGAGCTCCGATCTATGTGACCATCTTGACTCCAGGGCAAGTCATGACCCACTAGTTTACCTCATTCTTCAATGAGCGACTCTTTAAAATCAATGAGAATCCTTGTTTCTCTAGCACTAGTCCACTGGCCCGTAGGGATCCCAGGGATCCTCTTTTTAAGCCCAAAGCTCTATGATATATGTCCGTTCTCTCACTGACATTGTGCAAACGTTTGGCTTTACTCTGGTCTAACATGCTGATGACACACAGCTGATCATCTCCTTGTCTCTAGGCCAGGATAACAACTCTGGCCAGATGATGAGCTCTCTATCATCCGTAGCTGACAGAATAGGGGAATGGGGGGGAAGATGAAAGTAATGGTTGTGGGTAAGAACTCACAATTTTGGACATCATTCTGGTGGCTAACTACGCTTTGCCTATTCCGTAAGCCAAAATCGTTAATGAACAACCTTAGGGTGTGGTTTGACAGTAAGGTATCCTTTGAACCCCACATTAGGAAGTTTCAAGCCTGACGCTTTGCCTGCTTAGAACCCTGAAGAAGGTTTTATGGCCTCTTCATCCATCCAGAAACTAGTTGTACAGGTGATGATAATTTCCCCCCTAGACTATGGAATTGTTCTTTATTTAGGTGTCACACAAACCTTGTTGAAACGGCTGCAGATCATACAAAATGTGGCTACTATTACTTTGAATTCCCAGATGACAGTCAGAGTATGCCCACTTGGCCAATCTTCATTGGCTCCCTACTGGAAAGTGCATTTAATTTAAAGCTCTCCACTTCACTTTTTGTTCTTTTATGAATACAGGTACTATTTTTTTGAGACACTTAGTTAAGCCTTATATTCCCATCAGAGCCCTGAGGTCCTCCAACTCCAAAGTTGCCTGGATACCCAGGACTGCCAAATCTAAACAAGGAGGATGCTATTTCTCTTATCTGGCCTCAATGCTTTGAAAATATCTCCCTCTTCAATTTGGACTCTTCCCCAGTTAGAAACTTTGTTCATTAAGCAATATAAGAGTTGGCTGTTCAAACAATTACAAGACTTGGAAGTTCAAATATTTTAGACCTGACTTAACTAGGACGAACTTATCTAGTGATGTTTATGACTACAGCACTGGGAAGCCCATTTCTGGTAGCCATGCACTTTACAATTCAAAATAAATCAAATCAGTCAACTCTATCCTCATAATGCCAGCACATGATGCAACACTTTTAGCTTTGAAGAAAATGGGATATTGAAGCTCCCGTAGACCTTTCCTCTGCACACCCCACAAGCCAGCACAACTCCAGGAACTACAGGGGCCATCATCACTGCTCATATCACCATTACAGGACAATGGCAGTATAGCATTCTGCCATGAGAGATCTTTCCTAAAAGACACCTTCTGTACCAGTATTCCAGCTACCAGACATTTGCTGCATCCCCACCCTCAGCAATAAAGATATTGCATCATATTTTCGTTTCCTGAGTAGAAGTTACCCACTGCTGCAGTGCTGCTCTGGGTGGCCACCTGGTCATTCCAAAACGCGAGCATTAGATCATTCCTGTAGGGAAATATCAAAGGGCTATTAGCTTGGCATAGACAAAGACATTAGGCTGTTTTCTTTCACCAGCTATACAATATGGCCACTAAGGTCTGGGGGCCAGATTTACTACGGATTTGTGCCGCCCTTGCGTGGCATGATAAATCTGGAGTAACGCAAGGCAGTGTAAATAGCTGCCTTGCATTACTATGCCCCAGGGAGGTGTTCCATGGGTGGAGCATGGTGTTCCCACGCATCCACACATGGATTGCGGCGCATTCCCTGATTTACCATTAGTGGTAGACCTTGGAATGCATCAAAATGCCACACATCCCCAGGTGAAGTATAACAAGGAGAAATATCTCTATTTCTCCTCGTTTTTTCCTCTTTCTATGTGTGGTACATTCTGCAGCACACGTAGAAAGAGGAAAATGCCTCTGAAGGTATCCCTTCCTGCACAAAAACAATCCTGCCTACCATGACGCAAGGGTGCTTGTGTTGGCACTAGGTTTCTAATTACGCGCCAGGCTCAGGCAGAGGACAGGAAAGCACCATATCTTGATAAATATAGCGCATTCCTGCTCTACCTCTTTAACACACCATAGCAAGGTGTCTTGCTATGTTGTGCTGCATGAACATTTGATGAATATGGCCCCAACAAACTGAGATGTTCTCTTACACCTCACACTGCTGGCAGAGAGGCCCCAGGTTGTCACCCATGTCTGCATTGCTGCCCTGGCCCCACCCGACAGCACATGTTAAAAATCACAGATGCAGCCCAGCTTGACTACAGGATCTCATACGTCAGGAGGAAGAAGGTGGTGTGCTTTGCTTTTGCCAGAATAAACTGCCTGCTTCCAAAAGAGCCCTCCCAAGGGGTAGATGTAACATGATGCAACACCAGACATGATTATGTCTGAAAAGAAGAGGATACTTGATGCCCACCTCAGGATCCCTACCACAACCAAGGCAGTGTCTACCTCACAGAGGCTCTGTTAGCCCGAGCTCAAAGAAGATGCCCTATCTCCGAGGAAACTAGTCAGTTGACTGGCATAACCGTAGACCGCTCCAGAGAAAGAAGAGAACTGTCCTAACTGAGGAATGCATATGTCTTCAAGGGAGCCGCTCACCCTCACTCTACATTACATCAACTAGAAAGATTAAACCTGCCATGGCCTGTGATCAGACTTCATCACAATTGGAGATCTCAGTCCTATAAATGACTTATACTGTTGACATTATGCACATTCATCAAGCCACAATCGGGCAGACCTGCATTAAAAACGGTAATGACTTGGTAAAGCCTAGCGAAAAAACAAAAGGTAAGCTAGCCCATGCCCCCTGAATGTCTTTCCCTAGCTTCCCACAGCAGTTGTTTAGACTCCTGCTACCAGCTGTCTTACAAAGCAGGGCATCCACACTAAGGGCACCAATGCTTCAACAGTCCGAAGCTGTTGATTGAGCCAGTCCTTTTTGTGCACCACACAGACCGACTGGGACACAAGTCCATCCTACTACTCAAGCAAATCACCTTCCTGATAATACAATCATCGACAAATGGAAGAAGAGTCTTCACATTTATTGGAAAACCAGATGAAGAAACTATGAAGAAGCTATCAACAGCCAAAACATTTAAGAGAGTTGTAATATTAATATAATTGTTAAATTATTTACAGTCATTGCTAAGACTCACACAAGAATTCACAATATTGAGTTCTTCAGAATGAAGTATCCTATTGACATCTACATTGGAATGGATCCATGTTGCAAGTGTCTTAACTGGTAACAAATCAACTCTGCCCCTGTGCTGCTCAGCTGTGCCTTGTGTTAGACCTGTCAACCTTTGAGTGGTCTTTCCCCAAACTTTTTTGCCTTACTCTTCCATTTTGGCTGATCTCGTTTTGGTTGGTCTCTGGACTCTGTGCACGTTACCACTGCTAACCAGTGCTAAAGTGTCTATGCTCACTCCCAAAACATGATAACATTGATTTACACCCAATTGGCACATTTAATTGACTTGTAAATCCTTAGTACAGTGGTGTTGCATGTAACGAAGGCTTGTTAATTCAATGCTTTTTTCTTTTTACTAGTGGGCCTGCAGCACTTACAGTGTCACCCACTTATGCAGCCTTTTAAGCATGTCTCAGGCCTGCGTTGGCAGGATATGTGTGCAGTTTTAAAATGGCATTTCGACCTGGCAAGATAAACCTTTTGCCACCCCTAAACCGTCCTTTTTAATACATATAAGTTACCCCTAGGGTAGGCCCTACACAGCCTAGAGGACAGGGTGCAGTATACTTAAAATGTTGGACATGTACTTTTAAGTTTTACATGTCCTGGTAGTGAAGAACTCCTAAATTCATTTTTTAATACTGCTAGGCCTACCTATCCCACAGGATTACATTGGGTTACTTTATTACAAATAATAAGTGAAACCTTTCATTTGGGGCCTTGTATGAATATCTAGCTTTATGTCTAAAGAATTGTAATTGAACACCCTCTTTAATGGTAAAGTCAGATTTTAAGTCACAATTCTAAAAATGCCACTTTTAGAAAGTTGACATTTTACTCTCCTATCCATTTGGTGCCTGCAGCCTGTTTTTTGGATCACGCGATTAGGTATATCCGGTAGTTGATTTTTGTGCTTTGCTCCCAGAAAGTTAGACAAAGGGGGAATAGGTGTTGGGAGTGTTGGCCATCTATGACTTGATACGAGGAGGAGTTGTCACCTACAACATTTACACATCACAAAGCGTCTGCCTCAGCACATTCATAAGGGGTTTGACACTAGTCTGTTGTGCCCTCAGACAAGCTGAGGCCAGGGCAGGGAGGCAGGAAATTCCAAACAACTCTGTGGGTGGAAACCTCCAAAACCTTCTCCTACTTCAAAGCTGGCAGCAAGTATAAGTATTGGACCCTCAGAACCAACTATTCAGTACACTTCTGGAACTGTGGAAGGCTCAAAAGGATTGCTCTGGTGCTGTGCAAGAAGGACCACTACTCTGCTGCCCTGCTGCCTGAGTGAGAAGAACTAGACCTGCATTTTGAATCAAGAACCACCAGAATGACTCCAAGGGCTAGTTGGTTGACATTCTGATCAGAACCTCAGGGACAGGAAAGGCTCCAACCATCCTGAAACCAGAACCTGGACTCTGCCTGCTGTGAGTCTTGCCCCCTATGTGGTGCCAACCCAGTCCTGAACCCGTGGAAGTGGAGCTGAAGGTGCACTGCCAGCCCAGCTGTAGTCCTAGCACACCAGACGCAGCATGGCGCATCACCTTGCAGCCCATCGGAACCGCCGCTGCATGGTGCACCTCAACGCATGGCTTCCCATCGCAGCGCTGCAACTCCTCTGAACCACTGCTAAGGGCACATTTTGATGCAAGACCTCATATCAGAGCCCCTCGAAACCGCTGCTGTGCGATGCATCTCAATGCATCGGGATGCAACTCGACACAGGACCTTGCATCGCAGCCCCGCAGCTCATCAGAACCACCACTGTGCAAAGCATCCTCAACGCAGGATCTCACAACACTCTGTTCAGAGGGCTTAACTGGCACCCTGGAGCCGGCTTACAATCCATCACGGTCAGCCTGAACTTGTGGCATAGTACCATGACCAGATAACTGCCGTTGGCGCTTTTTGCTTTTTAAGCCTGACTGCTCTTGCGCCAAGCTACCAGAGGGTTTGGCACAGGATAATTTGGGGTTGCTTGTGACTTCACCCTGACAGAAATTGTGGTTGATGCTTGAGTAGGGTTTCACATCCTCTTAACCAGTACGCCAATTTCCCACACAGTGCCACTATCCAGTCCAATATTGTAATAAACAACAGGAGTAATAACCCATAAACCTTGTTGAGACTAGGGTAAGTATGCAAAAAACAACAAAAAATCTCAACTGGTATCATTTACGAAAGACAGTTAAAGATGCAAGTATAAAGCATTGCAATCAAGAAAAGAAAGACTCTCAAACAGTAAATTTTGAGAAATTTGCAAAGAGCATCTTGTATTAGATACAATTAATAAATAAGGAGTAAACAACATAAATGAACAGGATAATATTACAGTTGTAGCAGCACTGCAAGCAAAATCAATTAGCATAAAACAACCCGAAATTGTACTTGGTGCTTGGATGTGTACGTGACACAAAGAAATAGCGACGCAAGTGACAAAGTGAGATCAGCAGGGGACGGCGCAAAGTGAAGTGAAAGTGAATAAATATACAATGAAATCAAAGGTTCTGGTCTCAATTATTAACAATAAGGAATAATGTTTCAGTTGTTCATAGAACCATAAGAAAAAGCTGCGCCATCAATTGAGCTGACAGGTCGACGGCGTTTCGATCCAGTTTATTTAGGATCATCATCAGGACCGGGTTGGAATATTCAGGCAGTGCTGAACAAGGGGGAGAAAAAGGGGTAAGGGTGAGGAAGAAAAGGAAGGGCATAGTAGGAGGGAATAAGAGTTTGGAACGTAAAGAGGGGCAGAGGTAATGTATCTGGAGACAGGGTAAAGCTTAAAAAGGCAACTTAAAGGGGCGATCAATCAGAAAGGGAAGCAGCAAGGAATAAATACTGCCACAAGCCTATGATAATGGTGCAGATTACGAAGGACTACCAGCGTGTGATATCATAAGGAGAGTGCTGGTGTGAGTGGGACAGGGAGCGCAAGGGGGAGGGAGGAAGGAAAGAAGGAAGGCGCCGCCAGACGAGACAATAATTACCTGAAATAGGTTAGCCGGCAAGCGTGAAAAACCGTGTCAGAATTGGTACATCGGCAATTCGAAATACGAAATGCAGGGTCAGGATCTGTGGAAAGGAAGGGAGGAGTGGTATAAAGGAATAAGAGCAACGGATAAATATACGAGGAGTAAGGAAGGAAAGGTATAGAGGATGTATACCTTGAGGTAATTAAATTAGAACTCGTAATCCGGTTGCGGGCAATGTGCGGCAATTCAGGAAATCTGAAAAGGAAAGCGAGGAGAGGGTAAGGTAAAGCATCGCGAGCCGGAATCAAGAAGGGGTGGGGGGGGGCAAAAATAGTAAGCCGAGCGAAGCGTACCTAATGAATAGAGGGTCGGCGCAGGGCGTCTCAGTCAGCCGGGGTCCGGTGCATTGAATGAGCAGGTCGGGATGGAAACCAGGAAGTAAGGGGAAATACGAGGGCGTTGCTATGACGTAGAGTGTGCGTGCGCATCAAGGGCTCAGACAACAGAAACAGAAAGGGGATTAGGAAGGGAAAGGAGTAGGCGTGGAAGGGGAGGAGACCAAGGCAACAATTAGTGTGAAAGGGGACAATAATTGCAATATAGTTAAGATAAACTTCGGTCCACAGTTGAAAACTGTGTTCGTGTTACCAGAGCATAAACTTGGCACAAAATCAAATAGATAGAACACATTGCTAATTGCGACCCTTGACAATAACAAAAGAGTAAGCAATACTCATGAAGGTAGGAAAAAGGAGGGCGGGGGTTAGAAAAGTGGCTGCGGGTAAGAAAAGGGAGAAAATAAATGGTGACAGGAGATTTATCAAGAGCAAGTAAAAGTACAGAGGCAGTCAATGATGAGGGTAGTTGCAGAGGATCTGAATGTCTCTCTAAATAGCGGTGTTATCTGGCATAACATCTAAGGGTGGATTAGAGCAAGATGGTACTGTTCCATTCATCGATTGTATTTAACCCAGAGTTAACGGAGTTGCAGATGGTCATCCATTTAGATTCACTTTTGTTCAGTAATGCTTTGATATTGCAGCCTCGGTGGGAGAGTGTAGGCTGGTCTACCACTTGCCAGGAAATGTCTGTCGCATTGTGGTCTTTTTCTAGATAATGGGTCACATGGGGAGCAGTCAGTGCTTTACAATGGATTCGACTCTTATGTTGAATGATCCTTTGTTTAATCATTTGGGTCGTCTGTCCAATGTATGTGAGGTTACATGGGCATCTGATGGCATAGATCACATTCTGAGACCTACAATTTGTCAAGGTTTTGAGCGTGTAAGTTTTGTTACCAGTTTTGAACTCTTTTGTGTTTTGTGTGAGGTCACAAACTGAGCAATTTTGACATTTGTAGTGTCCAATGATCGGGGGATAGTTAGGATGAGATCCATAGTGTCCTTAATATAGGTGTCAGTAATGGGCACAAATTCTTTAATAATGGCATCAATATACTTTCCAAGGGGTTCTATTTTATTTATTTTTTTAAAACTTTATTTATTGAGATTTTATGTTCATTTTCACATTCATACAAAAACCATAACCAAGGTCAAATGGCAATGCAGGTCAGCAGTCATAAGGGCCTCTTGGCCACTGTAACTCCAGGGGGCAAGTGAACCACTTTACACAGTATATCTTGAGTCCAGTGACTGTTACATGGGACAGAGACAGCAGGCAGAGGGACAATATACAGTATAACCATCCGGTGGGAGCATGGGAACCCCTGGGCAGATCTCCCCGATGCATCGTATATCTCTCAGGGCGTGACCACAACGTATAGATCTTGAGCAAAGATCACACAAAACAATCCCCGTGTTACGGAATTCCATAGATCAATGGCACGATAGGAAAGGAAAAGAAAATCATTGCATTCGCACCCATAAGTCTGTAGCAGTTCACCTCCCTCCATGCGCATGATGTAAGCCCTGGGTATTGGGATTTGGGCCGTCCATGGCCAGAGGGGGAACCTCGTCTGTCAGGACCCCCGGGCACCGCAGCAGGAAACTTTGTAATGGTCCCCATATATCGGCAGGGCGGGACCGGGTGGGAAGTAGTTCGGAGTATGTCAGTATTTGCTCTTGGCAATAGATAAGATCCTTGAGCCACTCCTTGAATTTCGGGGCCCTTCCCCGTCCCCAACGGCAAGCAATACGCCGTTTCGCCAATAGAAGCGCTGTCGTGACAAATTTGCGACATGTGCGCGGGATTTGTCTGGTGTATCCTAGTAACGCCTGTACTGGCTCAGGTGAAAGAGGTAACTCTACCATTTGCGCAATGGCAGAGTACACTAGCGCTCAATAATGCTGAATAGTGGGGCATGTCCAGGATAAGTGAAGGAAGTCTGCCTTGGGGGCGTGACATCTTTCGCAATTATCAGTATCTTGCAGCTGGAATTTTTACTTGGTCACCGGCGTGCAGTAAAGGCGATTCAGGAACTTAAAGTGAATGATACGGTGTCTGCTACTCGCCGAAATCTGCTCCGTCTGCAGACAACAATAGGCCCACCTGTCATCTCCTAGCCCCAATCCCAGCTCCCGCTCCCATTCCCCACGGGCCCTTGAAATGTCGATTGCAGTGTCGGAACGAACCGCATGGTACAAGATCGAGACCAAATGGGAGGGTGAGGTTGCTTGTAGGATCTTATGCAAGGGATCGAGGATCTCAGGCTCAGCCGGGAACGTCTTCAATATGGCCCTCATTCCATGTCTCAGTCTAATGTAGGTGAAAAGCTCCAGAGGGGTGGGCGTATAACCGCCAAAGAAATGCTCCCTGTCACGAAAGAGCCCGCCAGAGAACAGATCCCCCCATTTCTGAATACCCAATTTGCGAAGCAAATCCTGAAACAGTCTCTCTTGTAAAAGGGGGAGCTGAGGGTGATAGGCAATGGGGAGAAGAGGCGAGTACAGAAACGAACTTCCGGCTTGTTTTGCTAGCTCAATCCACGCCCGCACCGTGCCCTGCAGGGCGCTGTAATTCGTATTGTTATGTGGGATCATACTGTGCAGTAGGCCATGCAGGGGCAAGGGTGCCGCCAGCCAGTCCTCCGCAGCGAGTTGGGGCATAAATGCAATTGGGTGGAACCAGTAATACGCATAATGCGCTTGGGCGCAGTAATAATATAGTTCCAGGTCTGGAATATCTAAGCCACCGCGCGAATATGGAGAGGTCATCACAGCCCACTTCAATCTAGGTCTCTTCCCTCCCCACACCAGCCGTATCAGTTCTGAACGTAGCCGGGAGAATAAATGCCTGCCTGGGGGAAAGGGAATGTTCATGAACAAATACAGAGGCCTGGGAAGTACTACCATCTTAATCAGGGCGGCGCGCCCTGCCATCGAAAGAGGGAGCGTAATCCAGCGGTCAATGCAAGAGGAGACATGCGTCAATGTTGTGCCATAGTTTAGCCGCATGAGCTCTTCCCTATCTCGAGAGATCTTAATGCCTAGATAGTTAACTTTGGACTCACTCCATTCTATGGGATAGTCGAGCGAGAATTTCCGAGAGTCATCTGTCAGATGGAAAATCTGGGACTTAGACCAATTGATCCGTACGCCCGACATCTCCCCGTATATCAAGAATTCCCGGAGTAGTGGATTCAAATTATTTTGAGGGTCCCAGACATACAAGGTAATGTCGTCCGCATATAGTGAGAGTAATATCTGTCTCTGCTCACAGAACAGCGCCCTGTTTTGATGGCGTTGTCGCAGCCTCGAGGCAAGAGGCTCAAGCGGCAGTGCAAATAGAAGTGGGGAGAGGGGGCACCCCTGCCTGGTCCCTCGGGCAATTCCGAAGGGCTCGGATGTCCTGCCTTTGATTAAGACCCTAGCGCGCGGACTACCATAAAGAATAGCTATCCATCCCAGGAATACCAATGGAAAGCCCATTTGAGTTAGTACGGCCACCAAATAATCCCATTCCAAGGAGTCGAACGCTTTCGTGGCGTCTAAGAAGACTGCCACCATCTGTAAACTGGGATCCACATTCTGTAATATTGCGAATAACGTGCGCAAATTGTGCGACGTTGCCCTACCTGGTATAAATCCCGATTGATCTGGGAGTACCAGTCCCTCCATGAGGAGCGTCAGGCGATTAGCCAAAGTTTTAGAAAGTATCTTTGCATCACAATTAAGGAGGGACAATGGGCGGTATGAGTCTGGGGAAGTTGTCGGTTTACCTGGCTTTAAAAGGGAGGTAATTAGAGCCTCTCTCATAGAAGGAGGAAGCTCCCCCAGCGTATGGGCCTCCTCGAATACCACTTTTAGAATCGGAGCAAGGATATCCACGTAAGTTATATAGAACTCTATCGGGAAGCCATCAAGGCACGGGGCCTTCCCTGAGGCCATTTGCATTATGGCCTCCCAAATTTCGTCAACACCCAAAGGAGCCATTAGGAACTTTCTCTGCGCAGCAGAGAGCCACCCCAGTGTGATCTCCCCCAGATATTGGCCCAGCTCTGGCGGGTGTGCATGAGCAGATGAGTATAGGTCAGTGTAGTGAGTAACAAACGCACGCATTATGGACCTAGTATCCCTGTGGAGTTCGCCCGAGTCTCCTTGTATTTCGAGGATATGATTGCTAAAGCGGGGCGGTCGTATCGCCCAGGCAAGGAATTTACCCGGCCGTTCACCCTCCCCTTATTTTCGAGCCTGAAAGTTTTTCCCCCTAAAACGGACCTCTCTATCCGCAGTTTCTTTATAGTCGAACAGCAGATCGCGGAACTTGGCCTGCGCTCCAGCCTCAATGCTAAATGTGGGGGCAGACTCCAGATCCTTAAGATCAGCCTCTAATTTACGAATGGTGTTACGAAGGTCTCTGAGTACTCACACCCCCTTTGAAATGCACAGCCCTCTGATTGTGGCCTTAAAGGCTTCCCAAACCACAGCAACACTATCCACCGTTCCGCCATTACGTTGAAAGAAGCCCTCTATCTCCTGTGCAATTTCAGACCGGAAGACCTCGTCCAGCAGGACATTAGGCTGCAATCTCCACGACATCGGAGATCCAACTAGGTCAACTAATTCCATGCCCATCAAAACCGGGGCGTGATCAGAGTACGTACGAGCAAGGTGTTTTACCCGACATATCGTAGGAGCGAGTCCTGGAGAGACTAATATGTAATCTAATCTCGCCCATGTGGAATGCGCGTCTGACCAGTGCGTGCCCTCGAGGGTCGCAGGGTGGCTATAGCGCCAGGTGTCCAACAGGTGACGATCGTGGAGGAGACTGTGGACATAAGCCTGCGATCGGTAATGTTGGGGACCAGGGTTCACCCTGTCCTTTGTGGGATCAACAGCTATATTAAAATCACCTCCCATACTAGATAAGTTGAGCCAATACTTAATATGTCCGCGTCCCCGAGGCCCGTCCACGTGTGCAGCGTCGCCCTCGCTTAGCGGCCGCTCCCCGGCTCCGGCTCCGGCTCCAGCAGGATCTTCACGTAGGCCGGCGCAGTCAGCAGCAACCTCCAATTCCGGCACCACCAGAACACTCAGGGCGATGTAGATCCCAATCGGCGGCAGAGGTGCCGGACTGCTCCCGAAGGCTTGGTTGGACAGGAATTACGACGTTCAGGTAGGAGTTCTGCAGGATTTCGTCGCTGGGCTGCGGGAGCTTCACCCACAGGCAGCCATTCCGCTGTGCGCCACCTAGCGCCCCTGGGTTCTATTTTAGAACCCCTTGGATCTCATCCTAACTATTGAGGATAGACCCTTTGATAACAACACCGAGCTAATAGCAGGGCTAGACATTGAATCCCTTTATACAAATATCCCTCACTCAGAGGGACTTCAACTTATCAGAGATCTACTTGATACCAGACCACGCCCCACCTTGATCCCCACAGACTTTGTCATGGACCTACTTCAAATTGCTCTGGAGAACAACTATTTCCTATACCGTGACTCTTTTTATTTACTAATCAAAGGTGTCTCCATTGGCGCTTGCTTTGCTCCAAATTTTGCGATCCTCTACGTCCATAACTTGGAGAATACCCATATTCTCACCAACATCAACCCATTTCTTAACTACATTTCCCTTTGGCGTCGTTATATTGACGACATTTTGTCTTCTGGAAAGGTACCACAGACAATCTTGACCAGTTCATGGTGTGGCTAAACCAGTCTCAACAACACCTTAATTTTACTTGCGAGGCAAAACCCAATGACCTTCCTTTCCTGGATGTTACCATACACGCTGAGGATGGTAAAATTGGCACTCGCCTCTACCGCAAACCTACAGAACGTAACACTCTCCTTCAATACTCCAGCTACCATCCCCGAGTACTCTGGGATGGCCTCCCATATGGGCAGTTCTTACGTATCCGTAGGAACTGCAAGTGGCGAAAGGATTATTTCCTTGAATCAGATATCCTAATACAGAAACTCACAGATAGAGGATATCCTAAACGCCTATTGACCAGAGCCCGCAAAAGAGCCTGGTATTGCCCACGTGAATTACTTCTTACTCCACACCCAAAAAAAAACTATGTCCAGAATTCCTTTTGTCTCTAAGTTCAGTCCATGCAGCAATACGGTTTCTAAAATCATCAAACGCAATTGGCCTTTGCTCAGACACCTAGACACCTTCAAGGAACCTCCCATATTCTCGTACCAGCGGGGCAAGAACCTGGCTACACATCTGGTCCACGCCATAACATGGCCCACCAACACCAGTGAAACAAATACCATCACTGCATCTTGGACACTACAAATGTCAAAATTGCTCAGTTTGTGACCTCACACAAAACACAAAAGAGTTCAAAACTGGTAACAAAACTTACACGCTCAAAACCTTGACAAATTGTAGGTCTCAGAATGTGATCTATGCCATCAGATGCCCATGTAACCTCACATATATTGGACAGACGACCCAAATGATTAAACAGAGGATCATTCAACATAAGAGTCGAATCCATTGTAAAGCACTGACTGCTCCCCTTGTTAACCATTACCTTGAGAAAGACCACAATGCGACAGACATTTCCTGGCAAGTGGTAGACCAGCCTACACTACCCCACCGAGGCGGCAATATCAAAGCATTACTGAACAAAAGTGAATCTAAATGGATGACCATCTGCAACTCCGTTAACTCTGGGTAAAATACAATCGATGAATGGAACAGTACCATCTTGCTCTAATCCACCCTTAGATGTTATGCCAGATAACACCGCTATTTAGAGCGACATTCAGATCCTCTGCAACTACCCTCATCATTGACTGCCTCTGTACTTTTACTTGCTCTTGATAAATCTCCTGTCACCATTTATTTTCTTCCTTTTCTTACCCGCAGCCACTTTTCTAACCCCGCCCTCCTTTTTCCTACCTTCATGAGTATTGCTTACTCTTTTGTTATTGTCAAGGGTCGTAATTAGCAATGTGTTCTATCTATTTGATTTTGTGCCAAGTTTATGCTCTGGTAACACGAACACAGT
Organism: Triturus cristatus; assembly: GCF_964204655.1. Lineage (NCBI taxonomy): Eukaryota > Metazoa > Chordata > Amphibia > Caudata > Salamandridae > Triturus > Triturus cristatus. Next base: position 287,132,749 of record NC_140592.1, on the reverse strand, counting down.
TTTCAACTGTGGACCGAAGTTTATCTTAACTATATTGCAATTATTGTCCCCTTTCACTCTAATTGTTGCCTTGGTCTCCTCCCCTTCCACGCCTACTCCTTTCCCTTCCTAATCCCCTTTCTGTTTCTGTTGTCTGAGCACTTGATGCGCACGCACACTCTACGTCATGGCAACGCCCTCGTATTTCCCCTTACTTCCTGGTTTCCATCCCGACCTGCTCATTCAATGCACCGGACCCTGGCTGACTGAGACGCCCTGCGCCGACCCTCTATTCATTAGGTACACTTCGCTCGGCTTACTATTTTTGCCCCCCCCACCCCTTCTTGATTCCGGCTCGCGATGCTTTCCCTTACCCTCTCCTCGCTTTCCTTTTCAGATTTCCTGAATTGCCGCACATTGCCCGCAACCGGATTACGAGTTCTAATTTAATTACCTCAAGGTATACATCCTCTATACCTTTCCTTCCTTACTCCTCGTATTTATCCGTTGCTCTTATTCCTTTATACCACTCCTCCCTTCCTTTCCACAGATTCTGACCCTGCATTTCGTATTTCGAATTGCCGATGTACCAATTCTGACACGGTTTTTCACGCTTGCCGGCTAACCTATTTCAGGTAATTATTGTCTCGTCTGGTGGCGCCTTCCTTCTTTCCTTCCTCCCTCCCCCTTGCGCTCCCTGTCCCACTCACACCAGCACTCTCTTTATGATATCACACGCTGGTAGTCCTTCGTAATCTGCACCATTATCATAGGCTTAGGCATTATTTATTCCTTGCTGCTTCCCTTTCTTATTGATCGCCCCTTTAAGTTGCCTTTTTAAGCTTTACCCTGTCTCCAGATACATTACCTCTGCCCCTCTTAACGTTCCAAACTCTTATTCCCTCCTACTATGCCCTTCCTTTTCTTCCTCACCCTTACCCCTTTTTCTCCCCCTTGTACAGCACTGCCTGAATATTCCAACCCGGTCCTGATGATGATCCTAAATAAACTGGATTGAAACGCCGTCGACCTGTCAGCTCAATTGATGGCGCAGCTTTTTCTTATGGTTCTATGAACAACTGAAACATTATTCCTTATTGTTAATAATTGAGACCAGAACCTTTGATTTCATTGTATATTTATTCACTTTCACTTCACTTTGCGCCGTCCCCTGCTGATCTCACTTTGTCACTTGCGTCGCTATTTCTTTGTGTCACGTACACATCCGAGCACCAAGTACAATTTCGGGTTGTTTTATGCTAATTGATTTTGCTTGCAGTGCTGCTACAACTGTAACATTATCCTGTTCATTTATGTTGTTTACTCCTTAATTATTAATTGTATCTAATACAAGATGCTCTTTGCAAATTTCACAAAATTTACTGTTTGAGAGTCTTTCTTTTCTTGATTGCAATGCTTTATACATGCATCTTTAACTGTCTTTCTTAAATGATACGAGTTGAGATTTTTTGTTGGTGTTTGCACTATCCAGTCCAAGCTAGCACCCCTTAGAAAAAGAGAGGCGCCCATCCAAACCCTGCAAGGGCAGGACCAGCTTCCCACATCCAGATTGTCCTTACTTCATTTAAAAGGGACATAGCCATGCTAAAACAGTGCCAGCAGAGGAACTACAAGGGAATGACCAAGGCTACCCAGCAGTGTTGGACCAGCAACATAACCCAACCAGAGGGATGGTCCACGCAACTCCTCTTACCGAGTCAGGCAGAGCCAGATAGCGGGTAGGGAACGCATAGACACTTCACACTTGCTGTGCCGTGCTGTGTGTCCACAATCCCCACTAGATCGTGGCACCAGAAGAGGAGCCCATTATGGCAAGCAGGCTTGTCAGTCCAGCAAGGTCCTCATGGGGTATAGTGGCGATAGATGAAAGAGAACAATACAAAAGCAACCAAGACATTTAGACCTCAAAGAAGAAAAGGTTCACTACTGTTGTCCATTCCAGGCTCAAGCCACCATATAAATGAACAGAAAGAGGCCTAACCCTGAAAGACCACATGGTCCATCCCCAGCATTCCCCACCCAACCCAGCCTGGCTGGACCAGGAACAGTCCAGGAAAATGGAGGAACTGTCTACCACCTGAATGGAGAAGGAAATGAAGAAGCAAATAGTGAGCTTGGGGTCTAAGAGAGTAAGTCCTTCCCACAATCATATTCAACTGCAGATGGGAAAAAAGCAATTAAAAAGCACTCTTTGACCCCACCAGGGCGACAATAGAGTCTGCAGGAATGCAGACAAAAAAGTAGGATGGATATGGGGATGTGGGCCTCTCATTTACGACCCCTCCAAGCAAAGAGGGGCCTGAGGGAAGGAGTGAGGGTTCCTTTGATTTAGACTAGATCTGGCGGTGTTTGGTGGAAGTTGACCTACCTAATTTATGTGAGGACTGAAGCAAGGAAATTTTGAGGCGGTAATGACTGAAGGTCTAGGTTTGGAAAAGGAAGGGTAAATATCTGAGATGGAACTGTCTGGGAGGTATGAAAAATCCAATAAATCCCTGTGCAGAGCCTTAGATAACATTGATCATGAAAGGAGAATATTTTCAAGGTCTGACAGAGACACGATGTGGTGTATTCTTCTAGTTGCCGCTAGTTAGCAGTATTTGAGCACAAAGTCAACTTCAAATAAGCAACTGTAACTAGGAAAAATTGCACCTGGAGATTATTCTTAATATAAGGGGTGAGTTGGTAAGAATGCTTAAAACTTGCTAAGACTGAGGGGCATAGTAACTACTATTTTACACAGCTCAGGGCAGCAAGCAAAGTTGCTGCGCAGCATTGTGTGAAAGTCAGAGATCAGAAATGCTCCATTTACAAATATATGGAACATTTCTGCTCTCTCCTTGCGGTGGTGCACTGTGTGCTTCCTAGTGCCAACGCAGGCACCCATGCACCATAGTGCAAAGGTGCTTGTGTTATAGGTAGGGTTGTTTTTGTGCAGTAAGGTGTGCCTTGGTGGCATTTTCCTCTTTCTATATGTGGTGCAGAATGCAGCACAAGTGGAAAGAGTAAATAACTAGGAGAAATAAAGATATTTCACCTCTTTACACCTCACTGGGGAAATCGTAGTATCTTGACATGCTTCCAGGTTTACTAGCTGTAGTAAATCTGGGAATACATCAAACTCCATGGGTGAATTAATGGGAACACCCATGTTCCAACTATGGAACACCTCCCAAGTTGACATGTAATGTAGCAGCTGTGTTGCGTTGCATTTCTTTAAAAAGCCACACATGGTGCCGCAAATCGGCCGTTGTTCGGCTTTGCAAATATTACTGAAGCATTTTTGTTGTCATTGCATCACCTTTCGCGATGCAAGGACAACACAAAGGCTTGATACATCTGGGCTGGTTTCTTCGAGCATGTCAGGCATTCCAGGTGAGCTTCCAACACTTTAGTTGCTATAAAAATGGCAGGGGAGTAAAGGTTGCTTATTGATCTCTATAGACTTACAGATGATATTAAGATTTATTATTAACCCTTGCTGAATGTGTTAATATGTTGTATCATTTTTTTGGAGGGGTTCTTTAAATTCTTGATACTAGGACAGCATTCGGATCAATTATGTTGCATAATAACTCACAATCACTGACAGTATTTATTGTGTTGGCCATGGACTTTTCATTTTACATGATGCCTTTTGAATGCACTTCGGCCTTGACCATTTTCCAGGAAATAATGTAATTACATTTCAGGGATTATTTCTATGCTGCTGTTTATTAGGTCCACATGTTTGTCAGAAAACCGGGTCAGGTGAGGAAGGCATTCTCAACGTTTTATTGTGTTTATTGTGAGTCAAGAGACATTTAACAATTTTCAATGTGGATTGATGGTGAAATATGTCGGGAGGAATTAAGCCAGTGATACTCTTTGTGTAAAAGAGTAAATATGTGCAGAGTGTGTGACAAAGACAAAGGGCCTCATTTACTACAAAATAACGCAGCCGTTTTGCTGCACTTAATTGTGTCATTTTAAAAGCACAGGGATGCATTGTATTAACAACAATATCAAGCATCCGTGTGCTTCCTCCTACGCTGACGCACAATTGGCTGCAATGAGCCAGCGGCAGCACCCTTGCATCATGTTGCAAGGGAGCCTGTGTTGCAGGGGTGATTGTTTTTGTGCAGAAAGGGACGCCTTCATGCACAAAAACAGTAATCTATGTGTGCTGCAGAATGCAGTACGCAAAGAAAGAGGAAAACATGTGGAGAAATAAAAATATTTCTCCTCGTTGCTCCACTCCTATGCCTTCCATGGGGAAGCGCAGGATTCTGACGCATTCCCAGCTTTACAAAACATTGTAAATCTGGGGATGTGCCAGGTTACATGCATGTAGCAAGGGAACACCCACAGCAACACCCATGGAATGCCCCTTTCACGCAGAGTAATGCGCGAAAGTGGCCCATATTAGCAGGGCCCCGAAAAGTCATGCAGGGTGACTTCTCATGGCCTTGTAAATATGGAAAAGCCCTTTGCACTGCCAGTGAGTCAAAAAAAGTGATGTACCGGCGGAGTAATGGACTTGTAAATGACGCCAAAGTTTTGTTGAATTTTTGGGGAAGGGAAAATTATGTATTGGTCTGGAAAGGGACAGAAAAGCTTTCACTTAGATTTTAAGACGTTGCTCCTTTTGTCTCAGAAAACCCAAAGAGAGAGAAGAGAGTAGTCATGTGTACCACTGTACTATTTGTGTCTTCAGGACATCCACTAAGTTGAGGAACTAGTGTGTTATGTTGACAACTCTTTTTATTGCTGCACACCATACATTTAGGAACAGCATCTCTATTTGCATCCACATTCTGTCTAAAAGAATACAACTTTGTTAATGGAGGGCGTAATATTGTGTGATGTTTATAGTTAGAGTAAAGAGGGATACATGGGGAAATATGTCTTGGTGGCAATTGGTATGGGGTGTGTGGTCAAGGTAATAGTTGGTTCTATTCTAACTAATGGTCATGTGTGTGCAGTACTCTCATGTGAGAATAAATCTTTCTCTTCCAACTTTCTTTGCTTTTCATTTTATAAGGCCTAAAGGTCTCAAGGTGCATGATACAAATGTTTGAAGAGTGGTCGGAGAAGACAAGCATAATTGTCTATGTTTTCACTCAAAAAGGTCGTGAGGATGACATAGGGGACATTTCCTAAATCCATTCTTCACAGCATTACACCACCATTGAACATAGAAACACTGAGCAAGGTCATTCAGATGAATCAAACCATTTTCCCGAAATGACAAATAGGACCACTTTAAGCAACAAATAGTCCTATGCCTTCCCCTGAACATGGCATTTGTATGGCTATTTTTAAGATTACAAAATCTAGTTATCAGGTTGATGCCCTAGGATCCTACAGTACTTTATGATTGGAACTGGACACATAGAGGCCTATTAGTATGTCGGGCGGATCGCCACCGCCCGTGTGGCGGTGGCGATCCGCCTGACATTTCCTCCCACCCGCATGCCAATTCCCCCCCCCACCATATTACTATGGCGGGGGACCCCGGCGGATGGAAAGACCGTCTGCCGGTTTTCCGCCGGTAGGCAATCCGCCCGATTGCCTACCGGGCGGAAAAGCAGTTAATATGGTGGCGGTGTCTGGTAGACACCGCCATCTATATTATGATGCCAGCAGTGTGCTGCCTTTCCATGGCGGCAATGCCGCGATGAAAAGGTAGGCGGTCTTCCACATTGGGGGCCCGTAGCGGGCCCCTAGGAATTCTGTGGGGTGGGGGGTGCACATGGGGGGTACCTATGGTACCCCCCTGCATTTCAATGTACAACGTGGCAGGCACCGCGCGGCGCATGTCACGTTGTGCATTGCAAGGCACAACTTGCTTTTGTGGTATTGCGGCGGGAGGTGCGGGATGCGCCTGCCAGTGTGGCAGGCGCAACCTAATTGTAGATGCGGGACCGCCGCATACATTGCGGGCGGTCCTGTTTTCCAGGGGTATTGCAGGCGTACAAAGTCCGCCCACCATACTAATGACCCCCTTAGTTCTCTTCAAACATAAAAAAGCTTCAAAATTTAACAGTGTTTAATAAAATCGGAGTATTTGATGCCTACAGTTCAATTGTCCTGAGATGCCCGAATACTCTATAACTCTTAGAGCTGACGACATGTCATCTAGCACCGAGGAATGCAGCACCAAAGGGGCATGGCACCTTGTGACATTCCACCACTAAATAACCCTGAGATAAATTATTTCACAACTCATCTTACTGACAAGATGGCGATATACAATTCTGAAAAAGAATATTTACCGGAAAGGCTCTCTCTTTGAATGTTTGTATGTCAGAATATAGATAAGGAAAGTTTCTTCTGAAATAAATATTGTGAACCAAATATTGTTTACAAAAATAATACTCCATTGCTTGTAGATTTTCTATTATTAAATCCAAAGGGAAAAAGCAATATTTAGAACAAAACATATATGTCAACCTATATTTAAGGCATAATATACTTGTGCAAAACTCTGACAATAAAACAATAGAACTCTAAAACCTGAAGATGAATAATTAGTCCCAGGTCTTACTTCCCACTAGAAGGTTTAACTATTTTCTGGAAAGGGAGCTATAATGTGAACTTCTCAATATGAGACCTTCCATGAAAACTGAGGTATTATTACTGTACCTGGAATTATCAGCTTTGCAGAATATGATCATTACGAGTGTCGTAATAGCACACCATTATAAGTTTTACCCTCATAATGCATAACGACACCCACAAGAGGAATCAGTGTGCACTGATTGCTGCACATTTTTCCTTAAGTCCATTCAGTCTTGCCAGTCAATCACATGCTTTTCACAGATCAAATGTGTCTGCAAAGAAACCCATAGGTGTAGGTCTTACCGCAAGCCTCATAATCCCAATTCAGGCCAAAACTGAAGTTTCTGCCCAAATCAGGATCATGGATAAACGCATAATGAGTGCCTAAATATTTTCTTTTTAATTGTAGACCAACTATCAGAATCAAGTGCTCCATGCGGTGCGGGATCTAAGCTCTCTGTTCTGCCTTGAGCACCCTAACAGGATAAAAAACACAAGCGGCAGGAGTCCTTTATTCCATTTCTTGAGGTATATTCTTCATTACGTTCAATCATTATGACAACTGCCAGGAGAAGATTTGTGAACCCTTCTGCAGTGGCAGCCCTGCTCCTGATAAGGACAGGCAGCAGATCCATCATCTGAGGAGGATGTTTGTATCATTGCCTTGACTTGCGATAACAACAGCAAACACTGCTGTGATTCTTGAAGGGTACCGATGGAAGAAACTAGGACAACCGTGGTGTTTTGTTGGTTTCCTTCAGGAAGATAAACAAGCGGAAGCTACAGAGTCGCTGCAGGAAGACAAAGCGACGAAATGACATAGTGCGTTCAGGTTTCGTGCAGGTACGTCTGTAGGAATTAGATATTTATAAAGCTAAACCCTTAATGAGGTTTGAGATGACCAGCAACAAATACAGACTAGGTCCGGGCGAAATTTCTTTTACATTGGAGTAATGTCACGTAACTTTCATCAATTTCAGGTTACTCAAAATTCACTTAATTAGGCTATTATGTCACTTTGCGTAATTACATGCCGTTCGCGGCACAAAATTTGCATGAGCAGATGAGAACAATGTGAGTGACTAGAGAGCGAGTGGCAGCCATTTCTGGCGCATGTGTTTTGTTTTCTTGAGCTATTTATTTGAGGTAAAATAAAAATTTTACTTGAATTTGACAACTCTACAATAAAATAACTCTGTGACAGATGCCATGAGATCTGATAAGACAACAAAAGCTGATGAGTGGCAAGAGTCTTAGCAACTTGGTAATTGCTCAAGCCTCTACCCAATGGGATGCAACCATATGGAAATCAGTCTTGTTCCTCCTACAATAGGAGCTCAGTGGCACACCTCTCTATCAGAAAACATTATCTACAATGAATATTACATGTGCCAATCTGAAATAAGAGGAAGATTCCAGACTCATAAATCCAGCTTTGTCAGAAAGCCAAAGATTTACCACCAACATGAATTTTACAGGAGCAGGTTTGATCACATATGCTAAAGTTATCATAAATAAAATTCAATATTAGCTCTGTGCATAGTTTTCCCTACACAAGCACAATTATGCGCATTTCCTGAATTTTGTGTAACAATAAACGTGAGAAGTTTTCACAATTTCACCTAATGAGATATTTGGTGCAATTTTGTTTTTTCACGGGAGACTGGTACCAACAGAAAATGCATCTATGAGGGACATTTTATGCATGAAACTGTCTCCCACAGTACCTTGTTTGATTTTTCTATTGATCAGTATTGATTGTTGTTTAAAACACACACACATACACGCACACATACGCACGCATGGGCGCCATTGGTGGCCAGTAGACTGCACCATAGGGTAGCTTCCTCGCTGTAACAGCTACATGGCTATTTTGTGAGGCATTCTTCTAAGCAGCCATTTTACAATGATGAAATAAAAATACTCTCAGAAGTCTGCCACCAAACATTACAGCAGACGTTTTCATTGGAAACTCTACAAAAGTGTTAATTTTCTACATTAGAAATAACTTTCATTGGGGGCGTGGCTAAGCACCCAACGAGTATGGCGGCGTCTGCGTGAGGCTCCCGGGACCGGTGCGGCGAATTCGCGCTTGTAGGTTACTTGGCGCGAAGCTGCCCAGAGGAATGCTTTTTTGAATAGACGCTCATTCCCATGTGACTTTGCTCGCTGCTCCCAAAAACAGCAAAACGGCTACTTTATAAGGTAAACACCTGGACGCGAGGTAGTTTTACCACGGACGCCATTTTTTTTTTTTTTCAGTTTATGCCGTTTTTGTTCTCCTTTTACCTCAGGAGTGGCAGGATCGAAATAAAATGCTGAGCGCTTCAACATGTATAACGTAAATCGATGTACCACTCCTTTTAATCTGAGTTTAAAGGTGGTGAAGCATCCAAATTCACTTCTTCAATTTATGCAATATGTGGTTATCTGGATGTAACCGCCATTTTAATGAGCGCTTTTACATTGATTCAGACTGATGAACAAATAGGCTCTGACTTGGAATTTATGTGTCTTCAGAATACTCTTTTCTGCATAACGTTTTGCTAAGAGGGCTTTCCTATGCCTTGTATGGTTTTCAAGGAAAAGAAGCACCACGCAATATATGTGCCCATGTTGCTGAAGACAATACAGCGGCCCTGACTCTAAATATTCTTAATTTTCTCACAGTGCAACATAATATCGCGCTTCCTCTGGCTACATACTTACTCTACGTTGCTACTCCTCTTTGACTAAATAATTGTTCCTTTTGCTCTCGTTGCTTGAAATCCTCATTGTACTAACCTCACAACTTGATGGGTAGGACGAAGGCTTCTCTCTATATCGCAACAAAACCAAAGCGCTCTTTCATTAAAAACTCAAAGCTTTTTTCAAAATTCTCCAGACTTGAAGATTCTGGTCTACTAGTTCCAAAAGGTTACAGTACAATAATGGATCCCACACCAGCAGTCTCAGGAAAGTCTAATGTAAAACATCTGAAAAAGGACCCCCCTTCGCCACCCAAACCATCTTCTCCAGTCTCGGAGTTATTACTACAAGAGATAAGGGCTCTCAGACCCTTTGTTGAGGAAACGAACTCCAAATTACAGGTCTTATCCGATAATTGGTCTCAACTTGATACTAGGCTTACAGCAGTGGAACAAACAGTCTCCTCTTACACCGATACCACCAAGAGGGTTATGTTCATGCAGTCACAAGTATCATCTCTTCAAAAGCAGATTGAAGATCTCGAAAACCGCAATAGGAGGAACAACATACGTATGTATGGCCTGGTGGAAGGGGCCAAAGGTACAGACCCTATTGGTTTCTTCAAATCCTTTCTCCCTAAGATCCTTCACTTACCAGAGAACACTGTCTTGAATATACAGCGCGCCCACAGATTAGGTCAAGTTTCTACCAATAACTCATCTCCACAGCGGCCAAGGGGGGTCATCATTTACTTCCATGAGTACACTGATTTATTGAGGGTACTGTCAGCCGCAAAAGCTATCCAACGGATCTCCTGGTCTGGATCAACACTGTTTTTCACACAGGACTACTCTAAGGCCACAGCAGCCAGGCGTAAAGCTTTCCTCAACTTGAGATCCAATTTGCGTTTCATGGGAGCTAGATATGGCCTTTATCACCGGTGTCTATTCAAAGTTACTTACAACAACAGAACAACTTCTTATGAAGATCCACTACGTCTTCAAAGCTTCATTAACTCACACAAGACAGATCTTATAAATTCTTCAAGATCTCCCTCATCACATATCACATGATTTCCTCGATCTTCACAGTGGTCTTCTCATTGTTCCTTTGCATACAGGAATATACTAGTACCTTTAAAAATATGTTTCTAACCTGCTTTTAATAGTTTTAGAATTGAGAATTGGTTATGCCGCTTTCAGTTCAAGTTAGTGTTTTTTATCTTCTTATGTTCATCAGTCATTATTTAGACTAGTGCTAAATATGTTATTTTTTGCTTCTACAGTTATGTTTTTGTCATGGCGTGATTCTCCCCCGGTCCATCCAGTCTTCCCTAGACAGTTTGTCTGCTCCATGTGGTTCTATCCACCCCCACATCCATGTTCCCTTTGTGTAGGTAGGTTATTTATTTTTTCTTTTGTTCTTTGTTTCGTACTTCATTTCTTTATTCTGTTCTCTTCGGATGTTTGTATTCTCTCTACTTCTTTCTTCATCTCTTTGCTCAAAATTTTATCTATTAATATTTTTCTAAACTTTCCATTATCACTATCTTCTCATTATTTATTTACAAATTTTCTCTTTCTTGCCGTTGCTCTACCTAAGTCTCTTCCTTGGCTCCAGCTACTTGTTTTTCCTAGTCTTCTTGGGCTTGTGATTTATTCTTCCATATTTTTCTTTCTTTTCTATCACTGCATTCTTATAGTTCACTTTATTGAATTGGACTCTTATTTCAGTTTTCTTTGTCAATCCAATGTTGATATTCCATGTCACTAAAGTTAATCTTTTGGAACGTGAGGGGATTAAATTCTTCTATTAAGAGACAGAGAGTCATAACTCATCTTGCTAACCTAGGTGCTGATATTGTTTTTCTGCAAGAAACACATCTTACGGAGGCTGAATCCTTAAAATTAAAAAAAATTGGGTAGGGGAAATGTTCTTTTCTCAAGGTGATGGTAAAAGAAACAGAGTTATGATATTGTGTTGTAAATCTCTCCCGGTTACATTTATTTTGCAAGATTCAGACACGGGTGGCAGATGGTTAATTGTTAAAATGTTACTGAGGGGTGTTCTAGTTTCTTTCCTCAATGTCTATGCCCCACTGGAGGAAATTTATCTTTTTGGCCCAAATTAGCTAAACAAATTTCCCAATGTGTTGAGGATAATTTTATACTAGATGGGGACCGTAATCAAGTAATGGACCCATTCATAGACAGAAACTCCAAAGTGTCTTTTATCCCCAATAAGCCCCACAAATCCTTTGTTCACACTATTACCCAGCATAAACTCCTGGATGCTTGGCGTCTATGTAATCCGATCACTAGCGAATACACCTTTTATTCTCAAGTGCATCAAACTCAATCATGGATTGATTATATATTTGTCTCTCACAATATCTCACAGTCCCTTTCTTATGCTGATATCAGTCCTATTTTTTATCAGACCATGCCCCTGTTTCAATTTGTCTTGATATTCTACCCAAGGTTAATACTCCTAGAAGGTGGCGATTTAACAATGCGCTTCTATTAGACCCAAAGTTTACTGCTTCCTTCACTGCCTTTTTTAATGATTACTTTGCGATAAATCAAAATGAGCCCTTACCTTTTTCCACTTTATGGGATGCTTTTAAAGCTTCTGCAAGGGACTTCATCATTAGCTTTGTTGCAAGGAAACGAAAATACGCACGTAAACTTACCAATGATCTCCTTTACGACATTAAGAAACTGGAGCATTCCTATTATGTTTCTCACTCACAAGAAAGTTTAACAGCTCTTATAAAGGCCAAATTACAATTCAATAAGAGCTCAACTGATGATGCCTCTCTGTATCTTTTAAAATCGAGTGCAAAACTCCATGGCAGCAAAAACAAGGCAGGGAAAATATTAGCTAGTTACTTAAAAGTTTGGCAAAACAAACTAGATATTGATTCTGTATATGATGATCATTCTGTTTTAAAATTCAAAGACACGGAAATTTAAACAAATTTTCTCTCTTTTACCAATCACTATATACATCTGAAACACAACCCTCCAATCATTCATTGTCACAGTTTTTCTCAAATATCCAAAAGCCCCATCACGATCCACTGGATTTATCTTCCTTAGAAGCAGAATTAACACAACAAGAACTCCTAAAGGCTCTCCAACACCTTAAAAAAGAAAAGGCACCTGGCCCAGATGGCTTTACTGTTGAGTTCTATCTTCACTTCTCTAAACTTCTATTACCCAAACTGCACTCCCTGTTACGCTTTTTTCGCTCTGTGGACAACTCTACAGGCTCCTTCTCAGAAGCACACATCTGCCTTATTCCCAAAGAAGGTAAAGAATCTAAATATTGTAAAAACTACAGACCATCTCCCTGGTTAACAGTGATTACAACATTTTCTCTAAAGCATTAGCCATACGCGTGGACTCTCATTTGCCAACTTTACTGGGGAAAAAACAGTCCGGCTTTGTCAAAGAACGGGTTATAACAGATAATACAAGACTTTTTTTAAATGTCTTATTCAAGTCTTTCCATCTAAAACACTCCCTGGCAGCAACAGCATTGGACGCAGAAAAAGCTTTTGACAGAGTTGAGTGGAAATATTTATTTTACACTCTTAGATGGTTTGGTTTTGGTTCGAACTTTCTAACTTTACTATCTCTTCTCCTTTATTCTAATCCTTGTGACGCATTCTGTGCTAATGGTCTGATTTCCCCCTTTTTCAATTCAGGAAGAGGAGTGCGCCAGGGTTGCCCCCTCTCTCCTTTCCTATTCAATTTGCCTCTAGAACGTTTTTTGTCTAAATTACGTCAAAATCCGAACATATATGGTTTTCAAACTTCGAACGCCCATATTAAACTTGCAGCTTATGCTGATGACATCTTACTCTTCATGTCAAAGCCGGATGACTCAATTTCTGCTTTCTTAGCAGAAGTGCAGTCATACTCCCTTATATCTGGTTATAAATTGAATAATGACAAATGTGAAATTCTTCCCTTAACCAAATATACTTTTTTAACAGAATTTAGTGCTTCTAAATTCACATGGAGCTCCAATCATATTAAGTACCTAGGTCTATACTTTACCTCTTCAATCCCGGATACAATAGCATTATGTATGAATAAATGTATTCAAAAAATCTCTGAGCTAACTGCTAAGTGGCACCCCCTATATTTATACTGGTGGGGTCGCTTAGACACTATAAAGATGATGCTATCACCCAAAGTCTTATGTTCGATTTCCAATATCCCAGTCCCTGTCACCGCTAAACTTTTTAAGAAAGTTAACTACATCCTTTCCTCCTTTCTGTGGAGTAACAAGAAACCTCGAATGTCTATTTTAAAATTAACACGCCCCAAGACAGAGGGAGGAGTCAATTATTCCGATTTTCAGGCTTACCAGAAAGCTTTCCTTTTCTCGTCAAGCTTCTCTTTGGTTGCTTGATTCCACGGATGATTGTCCCCTTTGGACCTCTATTGAACACCTTTATTTATCTCCCTTTTCCTTTCACGAATATCTCTCCTCACGAAAGCCACAACCTCTCTCTACCCCTATAATAAAACATACTTCCAAACTCCTCGACTTAGCTCCCCCTTCAACTCATCTCACTATTGATTCTTTCCTTGAACCAACGATTTGGCATAACAAAAATCTAACTATTCGAGGTAAACCATTCTATTGGAAGACATGAAAACAAAAGGGATTAATATGGGTTCATCAGCTATTTTCACATTTGAATTTTATACCTTTTAATACACTTTGCCACTCATTCAGTTTACCAACCTCTTTTATCCACAAATATGACCTGCTCAAGAAAGCGGTTATGGATGTGTACATTCAACTCCCTACTACACACGACAATCCTGCTATTTTAGACCCTTCTTCACGACTTCATATTTTATTAAAAACCACACCCAAAGCATCCACTATTTATAGATATTTACAAGATGAAGCTGTTGTTAGTCAAAAGTCCAAAACAGAAGAGGCATGGGAACGGGACTTTACAATAGACTGGCCAATATCCCTCTGGAAAAACATATGGACCAAGTTACGCAGGTCTTCCAGTGCAGCCAACACAACGCAAACATTGTTCTTCGTCTATAATAGACTCCTATTAACACCAGCTACTTTGAACAAAAGATTTCCAACTATACCAGATACATGTTGGACGTGTATGACATCAAAAGCTGATCTATTTCACATGCTATTTTCTTGTCCAGCTGTTTATACTTTTTGGCAACAAGTATGGTCTCAAGTTAATTTGATTTTTGATACTAAGTTTTCTTTTTCCTTTACTCATGCTTTCTTCCATTTGGGAGAATGTTGCACTTAATGTCAAAGTTATTGATCTATTGTTGGCGATTGCATTCCAGCAAATTACTATTAATTGGAAAAATTCCCCCAAAAAATCCTATAAGGCCTAGTGGTATGCTGTGTGCCATAATCATAGATTGGATACAACCTTTGTTTATCCCTTACGCATGGCAATGAAACGTTCAAACTTGTGGTCACCAGTTACAATGTATATTGATGCAAGTGCCCAAAAACTTTCCAAGCTTCTGCCATCCCAGCAGGAAGTTCCTAAGCCACCTTGACTCCCCTAACATGTTCCTAATGACGTTTATATGCTACTCAGTTTGTTTGATTTTTCCACTTTCATTGATAAGTCCGATTCGTGTCCTTTTATTGTAACAGACTTATATCGTGTTGCTATGTTCTCAATATTTTGTGCTGTATACAGACATCTTTTATCTCTTTAATAAAAACTTCTTTGAACTTAAAAAAGAAATAACCCCTATTATTGTAATGTGTGAGGTTTTGGATCAAAATACAAGGCAAAAACGAGAGACATTTACAACATATGTTCTTGTGCTCTCAAGAGTTCCGCAAAGGCTGTTTTAGTTTGCAGTTTTGGGAGAACAGCATTTCCTTTCAGTCATGTTCAGTCATACTGCTCACAAGAGGAGATTTTAAGAAACATCTCACCTACCTTGCAAAATTTGTATTCTTGTAAATTGTTCTGGGTGCGAGCTCCGAGATTTAGCTACAGTGCCATGCCCTGTTGGCACTTATTTTTTCCCAGTGATCTGAAGCATGCCTCAGAATTCATTAGCCCTGTGCTGGAACAAAACACACAGAATTAATGAAAAAATCCTTATTTACCAGGCTCATGTTGATGCTAATTTATGAGTGCAGAGGCAGACATTGTGTAGAACATGATTGTGAAAATCACGCTCAAGAGGAGTTTTGCCCTGATGTCAGGATTATTTCTTAATATTCTATATACTTGACTTGTCTTGAAACATTCTGTGTTGTAAATAAACATTTGTACATCCTAGATTACATTGCCTGTCAGACAATTTAAAAGGTAAAAATCAACACAGCAATATTATGGTTTAAATCTTTCATTAATTTTCATACAAGTAGAGAAAAAGGAAACCAGACCCGACTCCTGAATACAATGTATAACAGACACAAGTGTCGCGGCTAATAGCATTACCAAGGTAAGAAGCATGGAGCGAGGCTACTAGAGAGAGCATAATAAGAGAAAGAACATAGGAAAAAACAGAGGGGAACCCTCCAAAGGCAAATTCCCAAAAGCTCCCCAAACATGTCCACCCTCCGCCCTCCACCCCCCTCTCTCATCCATCAACTAAAAACCCACGGGATAGGGAAGGTGGATTAAAGGACCCGCAGGGGATCATCTCAGTCTAGTAGATCTACGCGGAATGGCCTTCTGTGGGATTTGCGTGTCTCCCAGACGCAATAATCTGAGATAGCGGGGGCACGTTAGTTCCCTGAAGTCAGTTATGAGGAGGGTGAGGAAGGGACACCAGAGCTCCGGCAACTCAGACCCTCTGCCTGCCAGAGTAAGAGTGAGCTTCTCCATCCTCAACACCAACCATAGTCTCTGCAGCCATCCAGAACGAGGTGGGGGCAAGGGGGAGCGCCAGCGTGCCAGTATATTCTGTGCGGCCGCTCCCAGAGCAATGGCGATCAGGCGCCCCCTTCGGGATTTTAGAGGGTACATCAACGGGTTTGGCAAGCCCAAAAGTATGTAGGCAGGGAAGCGCGGGAGCAGTGTGTCCAAGTGAATATCTATTTCGTCCAGAATTTGGGACCATTAAAACCGAAGGCCTGCCCAAAACTAGGGAATTCAACGAAAAGCGCTCTGAGCGACTGGATTGGACCAGTGAGGGATAATAGAATATAGTCCGCATATAGGCTGATGGCGTGGACATCCCTGCCAAATTTGATGCCAGTTATTAGGGGGCGGCACCTGATCCGAAGTGCTAGTGGTACCATATATAGCGCAAAGAGGAGGGGGGAGAGGGGACACCCCTGCCTCGTGCCTCTGCTAATGGGGAACCGGGAAGAGGTCTGTCCATTCACCCGGACTGTGGCCGTGGGCAGATGGTAACAATTCAAGATCCGTGTACGCAGTTTCTCCCCTAAGCCAAAGCTCAGCAGAACCCGCTCTAGATATGGCCAATCCACCCTGTCAAAGGCCTTATCTGCGTCTACGGCCAGTAACATATATTCCCCGGCGGTACACGATGCTTTTTCAATGAGGTGGAGGACTCTCTTGGTATTATCACTCATCTGCCTCTGTGGTATGAATCCCGCCTGTCCGGATCCACGAGTTGGGACATGTAGGGCCCAAGACGGGTTGCGAGGATGCTTGTGTACAGTTTAAGATCGACGTTGAGTAGGGAAATCGGCCTGTACACGCTACAAAGTGTTGTGTCCTTCCCAGGCTTGGGGATGACCACAACTGATGCCTCTGGCATCTCTGCAGGGATGGCACCATCCTGGGAGAAGGTGTTAAACAGGTCTCTCAGTAAGGGAGCCAGCTGCGCACAAAAGGTTTTGTAAAAGGCTTCCGAGTAACCATCCGGCCCGGGTGATTTGCCTAACTTTAAGCGCGAAATTGCTGCAATGACATCCTAGGTCCCTATATACCTGTCGAGATAGTCAGCTTGTGCTGGATTGAGAACCGGTACCTGAGCAGTCTCTAGTTAGGCGGAGCAGTGGAGTGAGTCCAGGGAGTCGCTCGAGTAAAGAGTTGCATAGAAGTCACGAAAGGCTTCCGCAATCGCCACATCGTCCGACATGAGGTCACCCCCCGGGCCACGGGCAGACGGCCGCATTTGTCGCCACCAACATAAAAAGACTGGCGCAACCGGATATCCGCATACTTGGCTCTATCTTGGTCCAGTGCCGCGAGCTGCTTCCACTCCATGCACAACCGGCGCTATGCTCTAGCTGCCCCTGTGCGCTGGTGCATCTGCTCCAGTTCCGCAACCCTCTGGGTGAGTTCAGCCCGTTTGCGGCTGCGCTCCAGGTTACTGGCCGTCGAGATGGCTATGAAGTCCCCCTGCAGGACGGGTTTAAGGGCTGTCCATTGTATCGCTGGAGACGTGTTGGAGTTCGCGTTAAGGGTGAGGTAGTTGCCAATTGCTACCTTGATCTGATCGACAGTGGATGCAGAGTGTAATAGCGTGTCGCGCAGTCGCCAATGCCGCAGTGGCTGCTGGACTCGGGGTGGAAAGTGGCAACAACTGGGGAGTGGTCCGAGAGAGATGCAGTAAGGATCTCGGAGCCCGTCGCAAGCGCCTGCAGCGGGAGGGAGCTAATGAAATAGTCCAGCCTACCATACGTTTTGTGTGCCCCTGAGAAGTGCGTGTAAGCGCGGCTACGGGGGTGAAAGTGGTGCCACAGATCGACGAGCCCAAGATCGCCAAGACGCGCCAACCCTGCCTGAGAGAGAGCTCCCACCTGAGTCGTCTGCTGGGCCGAGCGGTCACACAGATTGTCAAATACTAAATTCAAATCCCCTCCCAATAACAGGCGGCGCTCCGTATTAGCTGTTGCCTCGGTAAGGACGGTGTGGAAAATTTATCCTGACCTTCGTTCGGGGCGTATAAAGAGCCTACTTTGAGAGAGACCCCGGCCACTAGGAACTGATAAGTAAGTAAGCGGCCCCTTATCTCAGCCTCCTTCTGAAGGACCCTGCCCTGAAAGGAGCGAGAGACCAGGATAGCAACCCCGGCGGATTTGGTAGAATTGGAAGAGAAGAGTTGCGTGGGGAAGGCGCGCGTTTTCATCCTATGATGGTCCTTGGGGGTGAGATGCGTCTCCTGTAAGAGGCATATGTCTGCGGCTGAATGTTCCAAAAAGTAAAGGGCTGCCTTACGCTTGACCGGGTTGTTAAGTCCCCGAACATTAAGAGTCAGAATCTTAACTGGCTTACGAGGCATCTAGTGTGTGGAGGAGAGACATGCCAAGGCGGAGCGCGCAGCGACTATGCTGAGACACAACCCGGAGACATTCAGGACATATTGCACTACCAGTAGATTACCTGTCCGTGGAGGGAAGAAGGATGGACGAGAGGAGCAAACCCCAAAGCAACCAAAAAACCCCAACTAAAAAGGAGGACTCTACCCCCCCTAACCCATGCAAAATACCAACCATGAACAACAATGAGCATAGTCTGTCGTCCCGGGACAACTGGTCAGTCAAAGTACGGGGGTCCATATCGTGGCTACCGGGAGAGCAGCCCCCCCCGCCACCCACCCAGAGCCAGCAAAGATGCTGAGAGAGAGCACAAGAGTAAGAGGCGCTTTCCTGCTTCACTTGGCCGTGTCGTCGCTCTCTGCAAGCGCCTCCGTGGCTGCGGTCAGTGCCGCCTGCTGACTCTGGGCGATCTCTGACTGGGGCGGCCTACGAGGGCGTCGCCGTCTAGCCTGTCTCTGCCATCCAGATGAGGAAGTCTCTGAGCCCGACACGGCTCCCACTCGGACATCTTCATTGCCTGGCGCCGCCAAGCCCAACAGCTGGGAGGCATCCACCAAAGAACGTAGTTGGTGGAGCCTGCCCTCGTATCGAAATATGAGGCGAAATGGATGTCCCCAGGAATAGGTGATCCCCCGCTGCCAAAGATGCTCCATCACGGGGCAGAACTGCAGCCGCCGCTGTAGGGTAATCAATGCCAAGTCTTGATATAGGACAGGAGCGTGACCCTGGAATGAGATAGGATGGAGGGCTCGTGCCTTGGTAAGGATGGACTCTTTGATTTTAAAGTCTTGGACACACACCAGGATTTCCGCCGGTGGAGCATTGGGACCTCTGGGCGGGCCCACTCTATGGGCTCTGTTCAAGAAGATAACGACAGCGTCAGGAGTGCCCCCCAAGATGTGCCGGAAGAGGGCCGTGGTGAAGGCAAACAGGTCCCTAGTGTCCTCGGTCAGTTTAACCCCACAGATCCGGATATTATGTCTTCGGGACCGGTTTTCCAGGTCCTCCAGATGCGTATGGATATCCATGTTCTGGTCCTGCAAGCGGATTACCTCTTGCTGAAGCATTGCTGTTTCATTTACCGCCGTATCGGTTTTCTCCGCGAGGGTGGCTACCCGTTCTCCGACACCATCAACATCCCTACACGATTCCTTGATTTCCGTGGCAAATTCGTTTTTCACAGATTGGATGTCTTCACGTAAAGTAAGGAACAGGGACTCCAAGAAATCTTTAGTGATGGGCTCCTCCCCGGTGCTCGGAGGAAGTCTGGAAGGCTCAGTGTCAGGCGCCACGCTAGCCATGGAGGCGGGCGACTGGGGACGACCGAAGATATCCTTCAGGGGTTTCAACTTGGTGTGCCTGGGTTTGGACATGCTCTCTCTCCCCTGCTGGTCGCCCGTCGTCGCGCGACCAGAGAGGGCCGAGCCCCTCCGGGGGCTGATGCAATCGCCGGGAAGAGTCCGTGAGAGTGCAAGTGGAGGCCCCCTAGATGGACGTGAGTCCCCCGCTAACACCACAAAACCGCCGCGGGCCACGGCCGCCTCAAGCCCCGGGGCCCCCCATCTGACGTCCCCGCGTCAATGCACCGCGTCAGCTGAATCTAGTGCGCGGCCAGGGGCGCAGCCGATCAAACCCCCGCCGCCCCAGGAGCCCCGAGGGCCAGGCCAGCACCGTGAAAGATCGGGGGAAGGAGGCCCCAGCAGCCCCCCTAGAGGGGTTGCGCAGTCCAGCCGCGCGACTCCCACGGCCGACCCTCCAAGCTGCTAGCCCCAGAAGAGCGCCAACAACCACAAGTCGATGAAATGATGGGGCGCAGCACACCCACACGTCCCGGTGGCAATCGTCCCTGCTGCCCAGATTCCGGGACCGGTAGGGACACTTAGCAACATGCCGCCGTCGTGATACAAAGATGGGCTGGCGCCGCGCTCACCTGGAGTCCTGGGGCCCCCGTTCGGGCCATCCGCTCTGCCTGTGCTCCGCAGCGTCCAATCGGGGATGCTCTACCTCATGCCCGCCCGGTCCCACTCTCGGGGTGCATCAGCGAGGAACCAAGCGACCGAGGGGGGGGCCGCCCGGACACCAAGGCAGCCCCACACCGCCCGTATCGTCTCCTAGTCTCTGCCACCAGCCCCCGGTCCCATCAGCGCCTCTGTAGTTGCAGACGTTGTCACGGTAGGTCCTCCACACGCGTGGGGCCAGGCATCCGCACGGGTCAGCACCTGGCACCGCCGTCACCACGACACTCCAGCGCCGCTATGGCCGCTCTCCAGGCCCCGTCACCATCACTTAGGCCTCACAGGCCACACGGGAGCACCGCAGCTCGTAGGTGGGTGTAGGCCACGCCTCTACGTTGATCTCTGCCCAGGCAGCCCGCCCCATGCTCGCGGACAGCCCAGGCTCTAGGGAGGCGCTGTCCGGTGGGGCATTGTGCTGGAGCCCCCGAAAAGCAACGGAGCCAGCCTCTATGGACCCCGCCGGGGCCCACCGCAGTGTCGAGGCCTCGCCGCACTGGGGAGGCCAGCGCAGGCTTTCCTCGGCTCCGCCGGAGCTCCCGCCCCCGGCTCTTCTGCCGCGGTCGAAGGCCCACTGCAAGACCGGGACACCCCAGACCAGGAACCCAGGTCTCGCCGAGCTGAAATCACCCCACATGGGCCGTGCTGTGCTACTCTGGGTGGGCGGCAGGCAGGAGCCGACAAAGACGCATCTTACTGCTCCTCCATCTTGGCCACGGCCCCCAACACAGCAATATTAAGCACACAGAGCAGGCCTGTCGGAAGCTTTTTTGAGTGAACAGAGAAAAAAATAAACATTTGCAAAGTCAATAGTTCTGACATTGGCAAGTGAGCATTTCTTTGCAAACATGTGCAATCTGCAAAAAGACTATCGAAAATATAAATATATAAAAAGGAAGTCACCAAGCAGCCCAGGCTCACCCGTCTGGCACTGAAATGTATCCTTTTTAAGTAGATGTGCAAATGTGATCTGTCAAGATGTCCTCACTGGCAGTGGATGCAGTGGGCTGAGCCATGCCATCATGCTGTACTCTGCTGATAGGAAGCAAAATGGGAATGACACCTAGACTAACGGATGAAGAAAACTGGTGAAAAGTCCATGGGGTTTATTTACAAGCTCATTGCTCCGCCGGTGCGTCACTTTTTGTGACGCACTGGCGGCGCATTTTCCTGCCCAATTTACAAGGAGAGGAAAAGCCACACTGCGTGGCTTTTCTTGTCCTTGTAAATATGGCCCCTTTACATGCAGCACTTTGCGTGAAAGGGGCGTTACATGGGTGTTGCTGTGGGTATTCCCACGAAACACCCATGGAACCAGACACATACCAGATTTACAAGAAATCGTAACCCTGGGACTGCGCCTGAATAATACGCCTCCCCCGGGTAGGTATAGGGAGGCACAACGAGGATAAATGTTTTCATTTCTTCTCATTTTGTTTTCCTCTTTCTATGCGTGCTGCATTCTGCAGGACACATAGAATGAGGAAATCACCTCTGGTGACTCTTTGTGTGCAGGAAGTGTCCCTTTCTGCACATAAACAATCATTAAAAAAATGACGTTTTGCAAGTTCTATGTGTGCTGATGCAGGACACATTGGATTTGAAAAAAGCCATTTCAGATTGTTTATATGCAGGAAGGGACACGTTCCTGCACATAACCAATCAACTCCGTGACGCAGGCATCCTTGCACCATGGTGAAAGGGTGCCTGCGTCGGCACATGGCAGCAAATTGTGCGCCAGTGCAAGAGAGAGTAAAGGTATCCGTCATATCCTTGTAGATATGATGCATACCTGTGCTTTGTAAGTGCCGTAGCATGGCGCAGCCAAAGGGCTTGCGGTGAACCGCTGCAGCACTTTCTTGTGAATAAGGCCCTTCCTACGTATATAAAAATATGCATATATTTTTATTTATAATGTTGGCATACATTACCACAACCATTAAAAGTGGAGGGCAGAGAGAGAGAATTGTGACCCATGCTGCACGCTTTCCAGGGCCCTCTCTCCTTGATCAATATTTATTTGTAGATTTTTAATTGCAAGCAGACTTGCTTTCTTCATTAATAATTAGGCAGTTTGTCTGGTGAGACTACTAGATAGCAGATGATGCCATGTTTGCCTAAAGCTAATTTTTTAATAATTATAAAAAGAGTTGCTTTTTGCACTTTGCTAAAACGGAAGACCAGCGATTAACAAGCTCCTTTAGCTCAACTCACTGGTCCATTTCAAAGGTTGTAGATGTTAGAAGCGGGCAAGAGCCCGTCTGCCATTCAGACTCATGCCTCAGACACAGGGGTTTGGCCAAACCTCACAACTATGAAAAAGATAATGGCCCAGATGCTGGAAAAAGGTCCAAGTCCCACTGTCCTTAAAGCTGAGAGAACTAGACACTGGCTACAGGCTAGAATTGGAACCCTTCTCTCATTTTAACTGTTTTGCTTATGTTCTGAACTTCAGGCACAATATGAACTTCCCTGAATGGATTTTAAACATTTGTAGAAAGGTTGAACTAGAGAATTTTAATGTGGACATAGTTAGGATATACAATGATTAATGAAGGGTAGTGAAGGTATCGGTATTAGACTGCAATATCAGCTATTTTAGTATCTTTGAAGCACAGCCTACAGAGTCTTACTGCAAAGTTGTCCATAAAGTTAAACCTAGATGTCATGGTGGTGGGGGTCACTAAATTATTTAATATAGCGCATGATGTATTTAGATCTGCAAGATTAAAACTATAGCAATTCAAAGTGATGCATGCGCTGCATTACACTCCGTTAAAAAAGTGCCAATGGAAGTTGCAGGATGATTCTGAGGAGCCTATTTATAAGGTCATTTGTGTCGTTCTTGCAACATGCAATGGGATGCAAGAGCGACGCAAACCTTAAGACAGATTTTTTTAAACCACACAAAACCACTTTGCGTGGCTCCAAAAATTTGGAGTACTGCAACGCAGTGCAAATTGCTTTGTTGTGGACGTTCCCACGCAACTCCCTTGGATTTTGATGCATCTCAAGATTTACTAGAACTTGTAAAGCTGGGGATGCGCCAACATCTTACACCTGCCCAGGGGAGGTGTAACGAGGAGAAATATCTGTTTCTCCTTGTTTCTTCCTCTTTCTAAGTGTTCTGTATTCTACTGCCTGCATAGAAAGAGGAATATGCCTCCCAGGATTGCTTTTGTGTAGGAAGGTGTTCCTTCTTGCAAAAACCAATCCTGAATGCAAAGGAGGAACCCTTGCACTATGATGCAAGGATGCCTGCGTTGTCGCTAAAGTCCCAAAAGGGCGCCAGCACAAGGGAAAGGACAAAAATGCACATTATTGCCTTAAATATATGGCACTTTTCTGTGCTTTCCCTGTCACACAGTGCAGCACAGCAAGGTGACTTGCGCAGCACTGCATGACTTTCCTATAAATGAGCCTTTAAGTGTCCCAGTCATGGTATAGAGAATGCCAGAGACCAAAATAGTTGTTAATTGTAACATATTGAGGGTCTTATGGGAAGCAATTACACAACAACTTACACAAATAATAAAAGAGGATATATTCTCGAAAACTCAAACATCAAGTTTGGCACTAATGACATACTATAGGCATGTGTGTTGGATTGTAATAACCATTCTGGTGCCGATTACGATCCTGTAAAAAAATTCCCCGTATGACTCGTATCCGGTCTTTTTACCGTACGAATCGTACAAGTGCCGTACAAACTGCCAACTACGATTCACATGGGAAAAAGTCCATACGAATCGCATTGGGAATTATTCCCCACACGTCCTCGGGTCGGAAAATGTGTCCGACACGTCCTCGGACGATTTACCGTACAAATGTGAAAAGTGAAGTCCGACCGCGGAAGTACGATCCATCCCGTGCGTCCGATGTTACAACCGTATGGAAAAAACACCGTCCGCACCGAACTCCCATAGCAACCATGGAGACATGTGCCCGCATATGCGCCCAACACTCCCCCCAGCCCTCCTATGTACGAGTCGAATCCCCACCCGTGTATGGTCACCCGTGTATGTACGAGACGTACCCCCACCCGTGAATGTATGGAGCGTACCCCCACCCCAACCGTGTATGTATGACTCGTACCCTCACCCGCGCATGTATGGAGCGTACCCCCACCCCAACAGTGTCTGTACGGACCGTACCCCCACCCCAACCGTGTATGTACGACACGTACCCACACCCGCGTATGCATGGAGCGTACCCCCACCCCAACCGTGTATGTACGGACCGTACCCCCACCCCAACTGTGTATGTACGACCCGTACCCTCACCAGCATACGTATGGAGCGTACCCCCACCCCAACAGTGTATGTACGACCTGTACCCTCACCCACGTACGTATGGAGCGTACCCCCACCCCAACCATGTATGTACGACCCGTACCCTCACCCACGTACGTATGGAGCGTACCCCCACCCCAACAGTGTATGTACGACCCGTACCCTCACCCGCGTACGTATGGAGCGTACCCCCACCCCAACAGTGTATGTACGACCCGTACCCTCACCCGCGTACGTATGGAGCGTACCCCCACCCCAACAGTGTATGTACGGACCGTACCCCCACCCCAACCGTGTATGTACGACACGTACCCACACCCGCGTATGCATGGAGCGTACCCCCACCCCAACCGTGTATGTACGACTCGTACCCTCACCCGCGTACGTATGGAGCGCACCCCCACCCCAACCGTGTATGTACGGACCGTACCCCCACCCCAACCGTGTATGTACGACCCATACCCTCACACACGTACGTATGGAGCGTACCCCCGCCCCCACCGTGTATGTACGACCCGTACCCTCACCCGCGTACGTATGGAGCATACCCCCACCCCAACCGTGTATGTACGACCCGTACCCTCACCCGCGTATGTATGGAGCGTACCCCCACCCCAACTGTGTATGTACGACCCGTACCCTCACACGCATACGTATGGAGCATACCCCCACCCCAACCATGTATGTACGATCCGTACCCTCACCCGCGTATGTATGGAGCGTACCCCCACCCCAACAGTGTATGTACGACCCGTACCCTCACCCGCGTACGTATGGAGCATACCCCCACCCCAACAGTGTATGTACGACCCGTACCCTCACCCGCGTATGCATGGAGCGTACCCCCACCCCAACATTCTAAGTACGGAGCGCACCCCAGGCCCCAACACCAGCACCTTCACACAACATCGCGCATGTACGAGTCGTACCAAGCCAGACACAAAGACAGCACTGTACAGCAAAATTCCCGAAGTACACACCGTACACACGCTAAAAACGCACGTACACAACCATGACGAAGCAAAACAACACAAGAATACACCATTCGAATGGCACAAAGCCACAAAACATGTACAACAAGCACAAAAACAACACATTCACTGACCTGCAACTGCCAAAATCCCAAACAGAGGCCCAAAACACAACCACTCCTTATAACACACCCACCCAAACTTCAAACACAGCCACATCCACCAATGGACCAATAAAAAGGGCCCACAGAAACAAACCATGAGCCTTTGCAACAGACTCACTGCTGCCAGACCCCACAGACAACCTACAGCACCATACTTGAACCTTTACTACACCTTACACTTGCACACCTTCACACACACACCTTCACAAACACCCCCTCATCACATTCGCACACACACCTGCACAACCACACCCACACACCCACAACCATCCACACACCCCCCCCAACCATCCACACCCACACCCCTCACCATGCCCACTAACAAGAATCCAAAGTTCACTAGCCGAGAGTTGGAGGTCCTTGTCGACGAAATCCTCAGAGTCGAGCCACACCTCTTTGGAACATTGTTCAGACAGACCTGCATGTCCGAAAAAACAGCTATGTGGCAGAGGATTGTCGATGCTGTCAATGCTGTTGCGGCCACCAGAAGGACCAGGCATGAATGCCAAGCCAGGTGGTACGATCTGCGGAGGAGGGTCCGAGCCAAAATGACCGACGACCACAACCAGGCCAACGTCACTGGAGGAGGGCCGCCCCGCAGACCCGTACACTACCATCCCTGGGAGGAGAGGGTGATGGCCATACTGCCGGGGGTGTCAGTGGACGGATTAGAAGGAATCCGAGACCCGGGTGAGTACACAAACAACTCACCTCACATGGGGGGAACGTCATCCACAACCAAACTCACAAACAGGCACACAACCACCCCAAGCTATCGCATGACTCAACCACACTCCATGAACACGCACATGCCATTGGCGCCACCATGCCCCATGCACCCAGCTGGACAATGCCAAGTCACAGGCCACAGAAAACACCAACACAAGACACGGTAAGCCGGATGGCGGGAGTGTGGGCCCCAAAAATCACATAGTGCAACTCAGAAGCAGACAACAATGCCCCCTGCCCATATGGCCTAGGTCACAGCCAGACAAACAGTGTGTCCCCACACAGGAAAGACTTGCCAGCAAATGGTGGACGCCTTGCATTAACACATGGGGGTGACGGCACGTTTTTGCACATGACAGCAGCTAATGAACAGCCAACACTGTGAAAGAGTGGCAGCACACACCACCACAGCAGCAGCGCAGACACAGACACTACACCCAATGGGTGCCTGGAGATCAGAAACAAACTCACATCAACAAGCCAAGGGCCATTCAAAGATCTGCAAAAAGTGTGTGCCTAGGAAGCTGGGCTGAGGTGACAGAGGGTGACACACAGAGGGAGGGAGAGGGGGACAGAGAGGGAGGGAGACACAGGGAAATGGACAGAGGGAGGAGGCTGACACACAGAGGGAGGGAGAGGGGGACAGAGAGGGAGTGAGAAAGGGACACACAGGGAGCCCAATTCAGCCTTGGGGGGTGTGGGAATGTCTGCTCGTCAGCAGGTGGACTGCGTGCATGTAGACAAGGGTGGCCAGTGCCTAAACCCCCCCTCTTCTCCATGGCAAAACACAGGGCCATGTCTCAACCTGTGCAAGAGCACAACGCCAGCTACCTGCATTATCTAAGTGTGTGGAACCACTCCATGTGCCCACGTACAGTGCAACACGGAAGGCGCCAATGCATGGCTCGCCACACCTGTTCACTCCACTGCTGACTGCAGTCACAATTGACGCAGCAAGTAAGACTGTGCCACACATAGGTAAAGTCGCAAAAGCTGTGGCCAAGGGACATACCCATGCACAAGTGCACTGTGAGTGGAATGCAAGACATATCCAAATTCCCAGAGGAAATGTGCCAACTTAGAAACGAATGAAACATGGATGTTGCATGGAACAAAATTAACATTGTCTCTCTCACACACAGGTCAACGTCGTGGATCACCCCCCAACACTGGGGGGGAAGACTCACAGGACCCGGCTCTGCGGGATGACGGACCCACCGGCAGCGACGACTCTCACCACTCTGTGGACGAACCCGACCCCGACCAACCTGGCCCCTCTGGTGTCCAACCACCGGCAGCACCTGCGTCAGGTACAACTGGGCCAACCACCACCCCCACTCCTGCCACATCCCAGGAGACACCCAGGATCCCTGCCCCACCACCACAATGCAGCCAGGCTGGCCAGGAGGGACACGGTGTACCGGGCACCCAGGAGGAGGCAGGCGACAATGCCAATGCCACCCCTCAGGGGTCCCGGAGACCCGATGTGCCCACAAGGGCAGGCAAGGTGCAAGTGGGCAGGGGTGGTGGGAGTGGAGGACGGCGGAGGCGCGAGCCTGACCAGTTGGCTGCGGAACCGGTATATTCCCATGTCAGAAACATCCTGGACACATACCGGCAGGACACCACGGGCATGGCCCAGGTTGTGTCCATCCTCGAGGAGATCAAGACCCAGCAGGCCCAGCAACATGCGGAGCAACATGCCTGTCTACTGCGACACCAAGGGCGGATGGAGGACAGACAGGCTGAGCTTGTGACGGTGTTCACGGGAATTCACCGTACACTCCGTCGGATAGCCGACAACATGGGCAACCCTCCCTGTGCCACCAGGCGTAGAACATCACCACCCACAGGGAGGGATGAGGAGGAGGAGGAGACATCCGATGGAGCATCCCAAACATCGTCACGGCCTGCTTCTGAGGGTCCCCGCAGGAGGGCGGGTCGTCCATGGAAAACACCGTGAGGGTCAGCGCAACAGCACCATCTCCCAGGACACCTGGCCTGGCACCTGGCCCACTGGACCAACAGCAGCACAGCAGCAAAAGACATTCTCTGCCACATGGACTTGCTGGTCACTGTCTGACCAATGTTGACAAAGACTGTGGCATGGACTCTGAGGATTCCCAATGGCAAGGACACCAACTCCCCTAGTGAACTTTGGATTCCACACACCCGGAAAGCCCCTCATGTCATACCCCCCCCCCCCCACGTACCCCAACAAAAATAAAAAGTTACACCATAAAGTGAAGATGCCTACATTTTGCATTATTACCTTACATGTGTCTTGTAAAGTCTAACCATGCCTGAGTTCTCATTTGACTTCAACCATCCACACCCTGGGGCCTGAGTCTGGCACAGGACACACATGGGTCACATTGTATTAGGCAAGACAGACATGGAGCACCATACACACCCGTGATGGGCCCAACCAGCTGAGGGGGTGGCCGCACAACCGTGCCGACAGACATATTGAGTACAGCAACAGCCATGCGCAGAGGTCAGGGATCATGTGGAGTGTCCTGGGGGGCACCCAGGTATGTGTGGACAGGTTGCAGAACCATGTCCTGCAAGCTTGAGTCAGGTGGATGCAGAGAATGGTGGCCTGGCCAACGTTGGATGCATGGGGATGGCACATGTCACAATACCCACACAGTCATGGACATCATGCACAA
Organism: Triturus cristatus; assembly: GCF_964204655.1. Lineage (NCBI taxonomy): Eukaryota > Metazoa > Chordata > Amphibia > Caudata > Salamandridae > Triturus > Triturus cristatus. The sequence continues at coordinate 287,103,399 of NC_140592.1, read as the reverse complement.
TACACAGTCTAATCCCACACAAACAGCTAGCATCTTGCTACTCTACACATAGACACATAGCCACTATCACGGAAAACCATGCCAGACATGCCGGATGCACCGTGGCAACACACCAGCATTGACTGAGAAGAGGCACCTTGGAGGCATAGGGACACGTTTATTATTCATGTATTCGGGAATGCAGAGGCAACTCGGAGTACACATGAACAGGTCATGTGGAGTAACATGTGGGTCCAACACTGGAACCCCCCTTCTGCAGCACAAATGCGTGATAGCCATGGAACTGGGACACAAGTGTCGGGTAACAGCTAAACACCCCCTGCTGCTCACGGAGAGGCTGCCATTCACCATTGATCCTCTGATGTGGAAGTCCCACACCATGTCAAGCCAATGCAAACCGTATGTGTCCGAGGGCAGTGTAACACACATTGATGCCATCATCACAAACCACAATCCCATCACAGATGACTGTCAACAAGTCTGACCATCTATTCAGGTGTACCCAGCTGCATGTCATGTGTCCCATGGTGATGTGACATGTCTGCAGAGGAACCAAACATCGACAGGGGCAGTGGGCACACATCATAAACAACTGCCACACCCAATACACCCCTGATGCATCCCTTACCCTAAGGAGACTTCCAAACTTGTCCGTGCGTGTAACGCTGAGTCAGCACACGATGACGTGTCCATGAGAAATAGCAGTGCCACAACAATGCAACCAGCAGACGGCATGCGCAAGTACCTGGGGATGGGAGACACACAAGAAGTCAGCCACAAAAAGCACAGCCACTTGCATGTGCATGTACTCGACACATGTAAGGATGACAACATGCTAGGTCACAATTATGACTGGGGAAATACACTCATCACTGGCACCATCACTCCAGTGACACATCCACACACACCTCTGACTCACGTGCCATACATGCAGATGGACACACACATCGCAACACATGCCACACGGGGACCAATGCGTGCACACACAGACACTGGTACTCACCACTAAGCAAAGAAGTCGCGTATGAGCCGACTCCGGATGTCCTCTTGTGGAACCACATCCTCCACATCACTAGCCCCATTGCCAAGCCCTTCGTCCTCCACAGGTGGATGGTCCTGATCATCTTGATCCAGGATGAGTGGCACAGCTTTCTCAACTGCCATGTTGTGCAGCATGCAGCAGACCATGAAGATTTTGCAGACCTTCGCCGGGGCATATGGGAGGGCGCCGCCGGTCTTGTGGAGGCATCTGAATCGGCTCTTCAGGAGGCCAAATGTCCTCTCTATCACTCGCCTTGTCCGGCCATGGGCGGTGTTGTAGTGGAGCTGGGCCGGCGTGATGGGGTTGCGGAGAGGTGTGATCAGCCATGGCATGTTGGGATAGCCAGCGTCCCCTACATGGAAACCACATGGACATAAGTAGGACAGGAGAAGCGGTCGTGCTGGAAGTCTACGCAAAATACAGGACAGACAGAGTGTACCCACCAACAACACATGCTCGTTCGTTGCGCAGCTGCGTAATCATTTCAGGCACCCTGCTACGCCTCATGATGTAGGCATCGTGTGCTGATCCTGGAAAACGAGCACAGACATGTGAAATCACCATGTTGGACAGACACACCACAAGGGCATTGTTGGAGTGGTAGTGCTTGCGATTCCTGTACGCTACCTCCTGTGCCTGTGGTGGTACCAAAGCCACATGTGTCCCATCTATGGACCCAATGACATGGGGCATCCCTCCCAGGGCATAGAATCCACGCATGACCCCAGTCAACAGTTCAGGAGTAGGGAAATGGATGAACTCATCCAGGTGAAGCAACATGGCCTCTAAGAAATCATGCAGCACACGGCTGAACATGCTCTGGGACATGCCACCAACATGAGCTATGGTATATTGAAAGGTACCCGTGGCAAGAAAATGTAGGGCTGCCATTACCTTCAGCTTGGGTGTCAGTGCCGTAGGATACCTGTGCAACGATTGCAGGTGTGGTGCCAGCCTCGCCGTCAACTCCTCAATCAACGGTTGGGGGAAGCGGTAGCACCGGATACAGTCATTCTCCCGCATGTCAGCCAAGTCCGGAATTGGTCGGGGAAGAGGCGGCGCTCTGCAGTAATTTGGAAGTGACAAGGAAGAGTGAGTGCACTAGAACAACAATTTTTTTGTACTGAGCACATGTTAATCTGTCAATACACATATGCGACATACGGAGTCAGGTATGTGCCACATGCCCTGGACACGTATGGCTGCCAGGTGACACTCCTACCAAGACCCAGCTACACACGGAGATTGTGAACCTCCACATGCCATGGCATGGGATTAGCTGTGTCCCAGTGTAAGTGAACAGCCAGACGCAACACAGGAGTGACATACATCAACACATCAGCAGAAGTAGGATGTCGATTTCAGAGACTGGTAGCGGAACACTAGAGCCACAGGTCACACGACATCACACTAGGACAGCCCACACACCTTGCCAATAAGGTGTACATGTAATGACTCACCACACATTCATTGAGAGGATGCAGACATGTCCTTGTTACGCTACTCCGTGTCCCATGCATACATACGCACCTCACATCCGATACCACATGTGGCCTGGTGTGCGTAACAGTGTGCCATGTCCATCTACACACAGACACATGTTGGTTGCTGCAACAGCTGATGCATTTGAGGGAGCACCAACATCAAGCTAATGGGAACACCCCACACATACATGACATAGACACATCGTGCACTGTGGGTAGTCACATGTCTGGTGTGGTAACCCCTGTAGCGGGCATCAGGGGACACTTGCGTGTGTTGTTGACTGTGCCATGCCAGTGACGCTCATCCCAAGTGTGCAGTACGACATGCACACATGTCAAAGGAGTTAAGGGCATGCCTGGCACACATTGCACCATCACACATAACATCTGTACACATCTCATCATACATCTGGTGCCTTCTCGACTCAGGAGTAATGTGCCACATCACAGCCTTTCACACCTGTGCCCCACACATGTAGTACTGCCCAGACAATGCCTTGATGTCCATCCATGAACAAGTATGTCAGCCCTATTCCTTCCTGTGTGCTGCCTGTCACCACTGTGATGTGTGAAAGGCACCGTACATTCGCTCAGAGGGCCTGTGTACGTTCCCTATTACTATGGGAGTGCTGCCGTATGTGTACCCATAGTGATAGTGAGCGTACGCACGAGTGTACGGTCCGTATCACTATGGGTGTTCTCGCGTATGCGTAACCATAGTGATACGGACCGTACACACGCCTGTACGCTCACTATCACTATGGGTGTTCTCGCGTATGTGTACCCATAGTGATACGGACCGTACATGCGTGCGTACGCTCACTATCACTATGGGTGTTCTCGCGTATGCGTACCCATAGTGATACAGACCGTACACACGCCTGTACGCTCACTATCACTATGGGTGTTCTCGCATATGCGTACCCATAGTGATACGGACTGTACACACATGCGTACGCTCACTATCACTATGGGTGTTCTCGCGTATGCGTACCCATAGTGATACGGACCGTACACGCGTGTGTACGCTCACTATCACTATGGGTGTTCTCGCGTATGCGTACCCATAGTGATACGGACCGTACACACGCCTGTACGCTCACTATCACTATGGGTGTTCTCGCGTATGCGTACCCATAGTGATACAGACCGTACACGCGTGCGTAGGCTCACTATCACTATGGGTACGCATAGGCGAGAACACCCATAGTGATACGGACCGTACACACGCCTGTACGGGCCGTTGCTATGCATTTGGGGTGCCCTAGGGCCCCGGTATGCACCGTACCTGTGTGTGAAAATCCAAATTACATAGGGGACACATGAGGGACAAGTATAAAGGCCTACATGCATGCTGGTTGTCATGGAGACCAAGTTTAAAGTTTGAATTTTTTTCAGCAGGTGCACAGCAGTAGTCAGTTTGAATGAATCTACTTTGTTGCAATGTGATTCTGGAGTTGACATCATGCTCAAGAAAAAAACACAATAAGAACCCACTGACTGTGCTAGGTTTGAAGGGATTGGAGGAAACATAGGATGCAAATGTGAGTGACCAATCACTCTGTACTCCTGTGCATGAAACAGGCCAGCAAGGCAGATATAAGGCAGCCAGGTCCCATGAGGGAGCACTTGCCTGCACATCTTTGGATTCTACGAGCCAGCTGCAGCTACTGATTCCCTGGAACCATGTCAAGGTCTGTGGAGAGGGCACAGCCTTTTACCCTGGAGGAGAACCTGGCTTTGCTGGATGTGATCCTCCCACAGTACCCCCTGCTGTATGGGCGACCAGGGTATCAGGTGAGTGCAGAGTCTACTAGCACAGACTGTGTCCCTTGTTTGTGACTGTGACTTCTGGCATTGTGTCCAGGTGTGACACACATGCTATGTACTGCTTTTGCCCTTCCCCAGAGGATCATGTCCCTATGACAAAGGTGCAATGCGTTGGATGCATACTATGCCTTGTTGTAAACAGCAAATTTGTTCTAATATGTGTCTCTGTGACATGTGCCAGGTGTATTGATGTAGTGTCACTTGTTCATCCTCACAGGTAGGCGCCTCTGCCAAGAAGCAGATATGGATGAACGCCGTCAGTGCCGTGAGGAGGACGGAGGGTCGCAAGCGGCGCCTGGCCCAGGTGAGGAAACGCTGGCAGGATATCCGGTGCTGGACGCGGAGGATCGCACGGGTCCTGCTGGGGGACTCACCTGAGACCCATAAGAACCGCGGGCGCCGCCGTCTGACCCACATCCACAAGCGTGTGCTGGCCGTGGTATTTCCAGACTTGGACAGGCGCTTAAAGGAGAAGCAGCAGCAGGAAGGGGGTAGGTACATGTGTGTTTGTTGTGTGTCACCAGCATTTGTAAGTGCACAGTTGCATGGATACACTGCCAGGGTTTAAAGGTGCTGTGCAGATCCAGTTACCCACAGTATAGCGGCGCTCTCCTACCTCCCTTCCCCTTCTTGCAATGTGTTCCCTGGTCTGTGTGTAGTCACTCCTTCACAAGGTTATGTAGGCTGGCACTTTCTCCACGTGAACTATGCCTGTAGCATCATGTGTGGGGGTGGTGTGTAACAGGTTTTGGGACCTTGCCTGTGCCCTGTCCAGTTCAGTACTTGTGGGTTCCATGTCAGTTGGCACTGATGCTGAGTCGAGACATGGGAGTTAGTCTCTCAAGTGTCATGCCTTACAGCACGCATGTCCTATGTTGTGGCCTATGACATGATGTGCATGAGTGTGCGATACGCATAGTGCAGGGATGGTGGCGTGTGTTGCAGTCATTCCCATTCAGGACCATGGAGTTGTGTGGCCACTACTGTCCCCTGGGGCATATTTTCCTAGGTGTCATGTGTGTCATCACAAAATGTGGACACTCTCAGTGTCTACAGCATAGGTTGTGCTCTGTGCCATTGTCCCCTGGCACCATGTATATTGACATAAAATGTAGTTCAAGTGTCCACTGTACAGCCTGACCTGCTTTTCCTTGTTCATACTCACGGTGGGCAGTGCCTGTGTGTCTTGTTACAATCATCTGATGATGACCATTTGTACATGATTATATGGACAGGCGCACCTTGGGTATTTGGTGTCCAATCTTGCATTCATCCAGCCCATGTGTATTTCACCCAGACTAAGAGATATAAGTGCTTCCTGTGTCTCAACAAATTGTCTCATGTAGGGGGTGGTTGGTGCGGGCAAAGCCTACATGTCAAAACCTGATATCTCCTTGCTAGGTCTGGCCAGTGTGTGATGTTTGTCTGCACATGCACTCAAGGTGCAGTGAGCCAGTCATGGTGGGCATGTTTTCAGTATTACCTATGCAGCATGTGCCTCAAGTTCATGAATATGGTCCCTGCTCATCCCTATTTTCGGCAACGCTGTGTGGTGCAGATGCAGTGCTGGATTGTCCCCAGGGCCTGGCTCCTCTGTCAAACTCCATTTCATGTCATTTGCTATTGTGTCATGCTCTCCATAGCTTTTCAGTGGCATGGTGGGTCAACCAACTGTGTGTTGCATGCCCTACATCTGTACCTTGTTTTGTAGATGTTACTGATCTTTCTTTTCAGGCTATACACTGTAACCTATGTAGATTGGACTCATGTGACATATGTATACAGGTGTATGATTAATTGCTGTCTCTTCACCTTGCCCACAGCATCGTCGGGGGACACGGAGGGAGACATGAGCACAGACGGAGCGGAGGGACCGAGCACCAGTGCCAGCGGTGACATCGTGCCTGGCACATCGAGTGGAACTGAGGCGGAGGAGAGTGAGGCCGAGGACCTGTCCACTGGCACGACAGAATATGAAGCTGACGGGTCCGAGGATGATCTCTCCGAGTGGGCGGAGGCTGCACCAGCAGCTGACAGCAGCACAACATCTCTCCCCGCCCCCTCCATTGCCATCAGCCGCCTCCCACTTGCTTGTGTCCCTTCCCAGCGTGCCCAGTCACCACATGTCTCCTTCCTGCCAGGCACCGCACCCCCTGCCCCTGTCTCCACTGCTGCCGCCAATGCCGAGTCTGTGGACATCCAGCGGCAGTTGCAGGTTGGTCAGGCTGCGATGCTTAATGTCCTCCATGGCCACAGCCAAGTGCTGCACAACATGGAGGCATACTTGGAGGGCATTTTCTCATCGCAGGCTGACCAACGCAACTTGCTGAGGTCCATTGAGTCGACACTGACTGCAGCAGTGGGTCTCCTGCAGCGCTACGTCCAACCCCCTACCCCTGACCCATCCACACTTCCCACTCCCATGCCTGTTCCACGTACACCCAGACGTCAGCATGCACCCACCACAACAGACACAGGCACCACACCAGCAGGGAAGGTCAAACGCACACCTCCTGGCACGCACACACAGGGTGAAGTAGGCACACCCACTGGGTCGGGGGGCAAACATAAGACACGCAGCCAGAGTGGGAGTCCGCATTCCACCCAATCCACTTCCTCCAAATCCCCTCCCCTCAGCTCTCCTGGCCACATATCCGGCAAAGACTCCTTCATGGCCGCTCTGTCCCTGAGCCCCACAGTGACACCACCCCGCAAGCGGTCAAGGGAGTCCCCGGTCAGGGTGGTTGAGTCCCCCCCCCCTGTCCACACCCTCACCCAGTGGCGCTGCGACCCATCCCTCTGCCCCCCCCCCCTCCATGGGGCCTGTGGTTCCTTCGGGTGCAGGGGAGTCGCTGGAGGACCTTGCTAAGGTGTGCAGCACCATCCTGGCCTCCGCCTTTGGCCCTGACCCACCCCCTGTGGTGGAGTCCTCCATCCCTGCACCCACGACGCCTACCCTTCGCCCTCATGTCCCTGCGGTGCCTGGTCCTTCCGCCCCACATGATGCCCTCCCCGCTCTGGAAGACGAAGGAGTCTGACTGTGCAGGCAAGCTAGGGGACACGCGTCCCACTGTGTCCCCCACCTGGATGTGAACTTTGGATTGCCCTATGGGCATTGTACATCTTGAACTTTCAAGGGACAAACACATTTTTTTGATGCTGAATAAAGCAATTTCTTTTTCCTTAGTACACTACTGTCTGTCTGGTATTGCTGTTGGTGGACCTGCCCCATTATTTTGGGTGGTGATAATGTGTTGGGTGTGTGGGAATTGTAGTCTTGTGCTGGTCATAGGGTGGATCCTGGTATCTGTGTGCCATCACAAGCTGTTGGCTACATAACTTTGTTCATGTAAGCAGTTACTGCATGGTGTCATCGTCCCAAGGTGTGTTCCTTCCTCTGTGTAACCTGACATCTTCCCTGCAGGGTCTTTCCAATATGTGGTGCTGAGCTGTATCTACATTGGCTGGGTGTGTGACGGACTCGTTAGACTTGGGCCATGCATGCTGAGCGATGTCTCCACCTGCATCATCCGTGGCGTCCTTGGTGGTCACTGTACTTGTGTATGTAGACTGTTGCCATGACTTCATGTGTACATGTTTTCTTTTTGGCGCTATGCATGTGTATACTCCCAGCCTCGCACAGATGTGGTACATGTACTGCAGGATCTTTGTGCACCTGACTGACATTTGTGGGCATTGGATCTGTGGGTACTCCACCCTATTCTTTGCAGGGGCACTGCTGTGAGTGTTAGGCACCCACCCCTCCTATGTCTGGGCACTGCTGGGAGGACTCTGCACCCACCCCTCCTGTGTCTGGGCACTGCTGGGAGGACTCTGCACCCACCCCTCCTGTGTCTGGGCACTGCTGGGAGGACTCTGCACCCACCCCTCCTGTGACTGGGCACTGCTGGGAGGACTCTGCACCCACCCCTCCTGTGTCTGGGCACTGCTGGGAGTGATAGGCACCCACCCCTCCTATGTCTGGGCACTGCTGGGAGGACTCTGCACACACCCCTCTTGTGACTGGGCACTGCTGGGAGGACTCTGCACCCACCACTCTTGTGACTGGGCACTGCTGGGAGGACTCTGCACCCACCCCTCCTGTGTCTGGGCACTGCTGGGAGGACTCTGCACCCACCCCTCCTGTGTCTGGGCACTGCTGGGAGGACTCGGCACCCACCCCTCCTGTGACTGGGCACTGCTGGGAGGACTCTGCACCCACCCCTCCTGTGACTGGGCACTGCTGGGAGGACTCTGCACCCACCCCTCCTGTGTCTGGGCACTGCTGGGAGTGATAGGCACCCACCCCTCCTATTTCAGGATATGTGCGCTTAGAACATACATGGGTGTGGGTTCGCTCCATGCATACGAGGTGGGGGTACGGGTCGTACGTACACGGTTGGCATGGGGGTATGCTCCATGCATACGCGGGTGAGGGTACGGGTCGTACTTACACTGTTGGGGTGGGGGGTACGCTCCATGCATATGCGGGTGAGGGTACGGGTCATACTTACACTGTTGGGGTGGGGGGGTACGCTCCATTCGTACGCGGGTGAGGGTATGGGTCGTACTTACACTGTTGGGGTGGGGGTACGCTCCATGCATACGCGGGTGAGGGTACGGGTCGTACTTACACTGTTGGGGTGGGACGAATACGTACGCGGGTGAGGGTACGGGTCGTACTTACACTGTTGGGGTGGGGGTACGCTCCATGCATACGCGGGTGAGGGTACGGGTCGTACATACACGGTTAGGGTGGGGGTACGCTCCATGCATACGCGGGTGAGGGTACGGGTCGTACTTACACTGTTGGGGTGGGGGGTACGCTCCATGCATACGCGGGTGAGGGTACGGGTCGTACTTACACTGTTGGGGTGGGGGGTACGCTCCATGCATACACGGGTGAGGGTACGGGTCGTACTTACACTGTTGGGGTGGGGGGTACGCTCCATACGTACGCGGGTGAGGGTACGGGTCATACTTACACTGTTGGGGTGGGGGTACGCTCCATGCATACGCGGGTGAGGGTACGGGTCGTACTTACACTGTTGGGGTGGGACGTATACGTACGCGGGTGAGGGTACGGGTCGTACTTACACTGTTGGGGTGGGGGGTACGCTCCATACGTACGCGGGTGAGGGTACGGGTCGTACATACATGGTTGGGGTGGGGGGTACACTCCATGCATACGCGGGTAGGGGTACGGTCCGTACATATCCGTACCCACGCTATGGAATGCTTGTGCGGGCCGTACCCAGGCCTTTGCCACGTGGGTACAGCCGTCCCGCCATTGTTGGGGTGACGTAGGTGTGTGCGTGGTACGACTCGTACCCACGCTCTTAAGGCGTGGGTACGGGACGTACCTGTATTGTTGTGTTGCCGGTTCGCGTCGTCAAGCACTTCCGTTGTGGCGGACGCTGGCTTTGCTGGACACTCCCCCACCCCCTCGTAGTGACCACGGCCTGGGGGTCAGGTATGTCCAGGGCATGTGTGCTGTGTGACTTTGGTGGGGGTTTTGTGGCCTGCCCCTGCTCCTGCCCCCCCCCCTTTTCCCCCTCCCTTTGTTGTTCTGACCTTCTGCGGCGTCTGCGGCGTAACCTGTAGAGGAGGTCGACTGCTATGAGGGCCGGGATGACACGTAGGTTCGGGTCCATGTCTGTCCGTCGCGTACAGGTACTCCTTGTTCGCGTCGTCCTGATTTCCCGGCAGTTTTTGGCTGCCGGAAAATATTGTTAACGTTTTGCACAGTGGTATTTATAATAGATGATAGGCGCTTATGGTGAGTACACCTGATATATGTAAACTTCATGAATCAGTGACGGTGCTAGAGGGTAGGGGAGAACCACCAGCCTCCCTAAAAACTGCGGTCAGACCACATAGAATCAAGATAAGGGTACCCAAGCACACGTTAAATCAAGGTCAAAACAGTTAGAATATACATAAACAAATAACACAAGTAGATCTTCGTCTCTTTCTTTTGAGTTTCTTCGGTTTAATATTCTTTTCTCAAAATGTATTTCACAGTCTTCAAAACGTTCCCAAGCCAACACGTGTTTCGTCGCCTTTAGTAGTTTTTTACATGCGACTTGTTCACGGCTGAATACGGTTTAGTATGCAAAGTGTCTAGTATGACGATAATTCCAGGTCATACAAACAGACGACGAGGGAGGGGGTGGTTGATGAATTTGAGCACCTCGTCTCTCGTTCAATGAAGTTGTATCTCCCCCCAACCGCGTCTGGCTCCAAATTAGAGTCTAATTTGGAGCCAGACGCGGTTGGGGGGAGATACAACTTCATTGAACGAGAGACGAGGTGCTCAAATTTGGGGCACATGCGGAAATGTGAAAGCATTTCATCCAGATAGAATTCATCAACCACCCCCTCCCTCGTCGTCTGTTTGTATGACCTGGAATTATCGTCATACTAGACACTTTGCATACTAAACCGTATTCAGCCGTGAACAAGTCGCATGTAAAAAACTACTAAAGGCGACGAAACACGTGTTGGCTTGGGAACGTTTTGAAGACTGTGAAATACATTTTGAGAAAAGAATATTAAACCGAAGAAACTCAAAAGAAAGAGACGAAGATCTACTTGTGTTATTTGTTTATGTATATTCTAACTGTTTTGACCTTGATTTAACGTGTGCTTGGGTACCCTTATCTTGCCGGAAAATATTGTCCGTGCGGGATGACGTCGGTGCGAATCGTACTTCCTGGTTCGTGAATGGCAGGCTGCGTGCGTCCCGACGTCACATCGGCGCTTTCCCGGATCACATTTGTATGTTTATTTTCGTCGGTCGGGGTTTTGTACGATTCGTACGGAAATGGTATTTCCGTGCGAATCGTACTTCCATGTTTGTATATTGTTACGACCGGGTATGCGTCGGACGGAGAATATGCTCCGTCCGATGGTTCGAACCCGGTTTTTACAGGATCGTAATCGGCACCTCTATGTTTGTGTATAGCTGTAGAGTTGATCAGCCAGTAGGCTCCTTTAAAAGAATCAATGGTAGTCACTTGCTAGGCCATTATTACCAACTAAAGGCTGCCGGGTACTGGGTGAAAGATGCTCAGGAGCTGAGGCGATTGGACATTACATGGGAACCATTTATTGACTGGTTGTCCTCTCAGACATATAAAGGGTGTTTTTCATTGTTCTGAGCTATAATGAAATATGTAATATGCGTTCAACCCCTTACTTACTTATGTATATTGCTGTGCTTACCTGGACATTTAAGTTTTTCTTTCCGATGAAATATAAAAATAAAGGGGGTCCGAGATAGTGAGCAAGAGCAGAAGTGCCTTAACAAGTATTTACAAATGTACTTTATTGGGCCTTGTCCAATCCTCTTTTGAAAGCCCGCGCATTGGCAAAGATGTATCGGACCTTGAGGTTGGAAGCATGATTGGCTAAGCTTGTTATTAGCGTGCATTTTACCTATGCTAATTGGCATTTTTCTATCTTCTTTGAGTCTTTTTAAACTTTAAGAAATTCAAAATGCATTTATGCCTTAGCATAGCTTGTCTGGCATAGCTTGCTTGGCATGGCTGTTCACAATATACCAGGAATCGCCACAAGTTCAATTTCAATTAATTAATCTTTATTCGGATATACAAATACCCACAAAAGAACATGACACATACAAAATAAGACATTTCATGATTAAAACACGTTATGCATGGTTAAAAAACATTCAAAATACTTCACATCAACAAGGAGTTGGTCAGAGCAACAGCGCTAAAATAACAGGAACATGGGGATTGTAGGGCCACTAGGTGAAAAAGTCTCCGAACATAGCAGCATGATATAAAGTGATAAAATACAAGAGTTTGGCGAATTTAAAACGGGATACCATAACGTGGCCCAGGCCTCTGTAAACAACATAATACACCATTATAACAGTAAGCCAGCCCATACATATTAGTAAATGGGTCCTTGGCTGGTAAAATGTTAAGAAAAAATGCAAAGGAACTGCATAAAAACAGCTACCAAAAAACAAGGAACCATGGCTACGTTTATGCGTCCCACCCATCCCTAGCCTCTGAAACCAAGGTACCTACACCTCATTTCTAGTCTTCCTAAGTTTTACAGCTAATCTTAAAAAGTTCACAGTGCAGAACAACGTCACAAGTTAGTTAGGGCCATTATTCCTGGGAAAGGTTGACACAATGTCGGGAACAAAAATATTGTGATACACTAATATCAAGTAATAAATATCGATAACAAGAATATTGTATGCAAACTATAAAATATCGAAAAAATACTGTGGACTAAAATATCAACAAAAATGGTAGATTTAACGCAATATCTATATAAATAGCATCATATTTCATGTAATTAAAATATTAAAGTTTAAAATATGAATATAATTCAATATAAGTATAAAAACGTCAAATACGAATAAAATATGGTAGTTTAAAAAATGTAATTAGTTAATAATAATAAGTTACCGATTATATATCAAAAGACATATATCAAATTGTATTAACAAACTAAATTAACAAAAAACAAACCAAAATAATATATAAATCAATACGTTATAAATTAATATATGAAATTAATTAAATACATGTTAAATAAATTAAAATTAAAATTAAATGAATATTAACATTCTAACTAAGCAATAGTACAGTGTTAGATTTACTAATCCATCGTAGGGCAAGTGCTAATCTTTGGAGGGGTCAAATTTACTATACTCACTTCAATCCAAGCAACAGTAGTGAAAGTGTTGGTATTTGGAGGGTCATAACTACTATTCCAGCTCCAAAATAGTTTTGAAAATTTCAAATAATAAACAAATAAAAAATATTTCAACATATTTAAAATAAAAAATATATAAGATAAGATAAATAGTATGAAATTTAAAAATACAAATGTTACATTACAAATACAATTAAATTCATAATATAAAAAAATAAATATTTTACATTCTTACACTTCCCTCCCCACAACACAAAAAACACCAACAAACATTTGAAACTAATATAATAAAATTGTAAAAATGAAACATTATTAAAATTAACTTAATTATTGAATAAAACAATTAAAATAATAAAAAACAATTACCAATTATTATAATTAAATAAACTAATCAACCAAGTAATTAAATAAAAATTATTTAAATATCAATAAATGAAATAGATAATTTACATAGTTATTAATTAATAATGTTTTTGCATAAGAAAATAGCTAAACATTTCATATAAAAGTTTAGATTTGAAATAACTTCCCTCCCTAATCCCCTACAAACCCAGCAAACTGCTACACAATTAAAAATGTCAAAAAAATCAATACAAATATTATTATAATACTCATACCTCATAAAGATACAATAAATCTTTTTCATGACAAATTAATTGAAAATAGATTTTATACAATTATGTTAAATAAAATATTATACACAAGAGTATTAAAGAAAACGATATTATATGCCTAAAAATGAAACTCATCTTCTAAATTCTCTTTCAGAATGTTTTTGAGTTTGCGATATTTTTGACACAATATTTTTATTACAATATTATTTCTACTAAATTTTGAAAATTCTCCCATAGCAGGCATCATTGTGCCTTCCATTACAACATTATAGTAAGGACTAATAGCAATATGTGAGGACCAGCATTATGCTGGAGATAGATGTCATTATACCATGAATGCCCTCCATATTCGAAGAATTACAATAATTCTTCTAGGAATCACTTTTCATCAGAGGGAGGAAATAGCTTGAACCAGTGGAATCGCACGTGATTTTTAAAATGTTTTTTACAGAAGGTATTCCCTAGTGTCGAATGCTCACTCATGATACTTGCAAACAGCAATTTCGAGTACATTTTCTTACATTCTTTACAAAAATAATGTTGCCATTTCGCCCACTCCGGAACAGTTACTTGGAAGTTTGCAATTTAATATCTCATGTGTGAATGTATCCAGTGCCTCCATGTACAGCGCAGCAGCTGCACACAAACACAGGTCATGTCAAGAGCAGCATGCGTGCCTCGGGAGCCCACTGGGAGACCCTGGTCCTGTTCAATTAGCGGTGCACTATGAACCCATCTCTCGTCTGTGACCTTGCACTGCAAAATGCAACGCGCATCAACACGCCTGTCCCATGTGGCGGTTGGGAGGTTCTCAGAGTGCAAAAGGTCCTCAGCCGTGGGAGGATGTGCAAATGTTTTTGAGGCCTTAAAAGTATCACTTTAGGCTCTTCACAAATGCATTCAGACTATTTCCTGAGAAGTTAAGGTAGCTGCTGGAAGTCCTCCAGGTGTCCTTTGTAAGCAGTGATGTGCTTTAATGTAGACCAGTCTTTTTCTTGACCAGTTCTTTTTTCAGATCCATTGAAATGGGTGAGGATTTTGCAAAGCTTTAATGCTAAATGGGCCCAGAGATATCAAACTGACAAGATGGCTCAGTGAAGAGGTAAACATTGTTTAACCTAGTTGTTTCCATGTGATTAGTCCATTGCACTATGTTTATTACCATCTTCCAGCCTCCCAACTATCTCTTTCCTCTTCTACCTAGATGTTCTTAAAGCCACATCATCAGAAACAAAGCAGCACACGAGTAACATTTCTCCTCTTGAAAATAATAAATGAGCTATGAAGCAAACATTTTCAACCATTATTGCCTGGATACGGAAGTTGGGTATTTGTAGTAAAGTCCATTGTACACAGTAACCATTCTAGACCCCGCTGGGCAAACTAGCTTTTTTATTTACCCTCCAGGTTGGGCTCAGGAAGCAACAGGTTCAGTAACAAGTTATATGTCTGTTTCTAGGGAATACCCCACCAGGAACATAGTACTTCATTGCTCAACTCATGCAACCACCAGGTCAGCATTCCAAGTGGTATAGCAAAATTCCAGGTACAGTCTCTACTATGGAGGATCAGGGACACATAGAACATGGGGAAACGAAGATAAAACAGTATTCTTTCAAATAAATCTCTTACACTAATGAGTCAGTCCAGATGATAACTTTGCATCTTACTGCATGGGCATCTGCTCAAATTCATTTGAATATAGAGCAGGCGCGGCCCATGCAGGTAAGAGCGGCGGGGGTGGGGTCGGGGAAGTCGACAGACGATGACGAGGGAAACTTAAACTTTAAAAAAAGAAAACACTTAAAGGTAAGTGGTTTTATTTTTTTTTTAAATGTAAGTTTCCCTCGTCGTCGTCTGTTGATTCCCCCACTCCTCTGCCAGAACGCTCTTAGCGGCACGGGCCGCGCCTGATATAAAGAAGAACACAGATGTGAGAAAGAATACAATATTAGTTTTAACAATTATTTTACATTATTTGTAAGTTATTTAGGTAAGTTGCGACAGATCATGAGAGAATTACAATATTCTAAAAAAATAGCTTTTAAAAATGAAGACACTGGGCCTCATTTATGGGTTTTTGAGTAGGGCATCGCAGCAAGTCACCTTGCAGTGCTGTCCTCTGTCAAAGTGAAAGGGCAGGAATGCACCATATTTATCTAATACAGTGCATTACTGTAATTTACCACTGCGCTGGCACCATTTCTGAAGCCTAGCGTCAATGCAGGCCCCCTTGCACCATGGTGCCAGGGTGCCTGTGTTGTCTGCAGGATTGTTTTTGTGCCTGAAGGGCCACCTTCCCGTATAAAAACAATCCTGGGAGGCTTTTTCCTCTTTCAATGCAGCACATATGGAAAGAGGAAAAGACGAGGAGAAATAAAATTATTCCTCCTCGTTATGCCCCCCCACGGAGAGGTGTACGATTTTGGCGCTTCCCCAGGTATGCATGGTTTTTTAAATCTGGGAAAGCGTCAAAATCCATGAGTGTTGCATGGGAACACCCACTGCAAAGCCCATGGAACGCCTCTCTTGAGCAGAGTAAGCCAACATAGCGATTTGTGCTGCCTAGCCTTACTCCATATCTATGAGGCCATTCACAGCCACGCAAAGTGGCTGTGCATGACCTCATAAATATGATTTTGTAGTTTGTGCTGCCAGAGCATCACAAAAAGTGACACTCTGGTGGCACAAGTGGCTCATAATCATGCCCCTCATTTTTTAACAGTGAGACTTTGACTTAGTGAGAGTCAGCGGTGGATGTCTGCAAAGGCAATGAGGTTTAATGCAAGCCCCATCCTGTCTCTTTGGGATGGTTGTAGGGTACAATGAAGAAGCCAAAATATCAATGGGTCACAATGTCGTGACCACAATAATGAAGGTCATAAATACAAAAAATCTAAGGGCGCAGTTGGGGTATGGATTTACTATTCATAACTCCACAGCTACGTACTTTGAAGATATCCATACCATTATGGGACATATATGTGGCAGCAATATAGAAAATCATTAGAAACGTATCTTTCGATTTTTTTACCTTTAATATTCCGGTCATGATATTGTGACCTGTACATACTTTGGCTTTGATTTTCCCAGCCCAAAACATCCGTACAGACCCACCTTTGTTGTAATAGAGACTATATTGACTCAAAACCTATGGGAGCGGTTTCACATCTGGGTATCCCCATGATTCATGGCACCTCAAATAAACACTGTCAGTCAGGCATGCTTCCTTCAACTCTGCCTGTTGCAATAAATTCCTCATTTTGTAGATTTCACAGACTAAAGCGAATGGCCTTCTTAACCTCAAAGAAGCAGTGTCGACTCCCTGTGGAGCTTTCATTTGAGAATTGGCAGGCCTAGCCAAGATTTGCAGATTATTAGGCAACACACAGCACAACACAAATAAGGGGTTTAGAGGAGCTCATATTATTTATGTGGTGGGCATAAACTGGGCTTCCAGAGTTAAATTACCCCAGTCTAACACACATTTATAAGGACAGGAACCAGGCACGATGTACGCACCTTGTACATGCAGATTGACAAGCCTACACGATGATGAAGACGACCCCGTTGTGCAGGAAATTATTTTATCATCACTGAACATGCTCCACTATTCACACAATTCACACAACGTCTGGTTTTGGAGCAGCAGGGCCAGCTGGGTCAGACCTCGCTGGAGAGAGAGATCAGTATTCGGAGCATGGGGAGGGGTGACTCTTTGACCCGAGCAGGGCCGTGCCTGGCAAGGTGAATGATGGCTCCACCTCCCACTGGGTGTCCGGTAGCAGACCCCCTTATTCTGAAAGGGCAGGATGTTGCCTCGTAAACCAAGTGCTCCCCGACCCCACCAAACTGGTTCTGACCGGAGTAAGTGATTTGCAACCTTAGAGAACAAAGACTTTTTTAGGTATAAAATGCTGCGCTGGAACTTTGGCCAAGTGTGTTCCTTCTGGGTGTCAAGACGAAACTCTGTCCGAGTGAACAGAGGAAAGGACTTTGCAAGTTTCATCAAGCTTGCCGAAGAAACTACCCAAGGGCCTAAATCGAGAGCGCCTCCTGCAGAAGTCTCAGGGACATTAGACTTCACCCTGTCCACCGTTGGAATTCCTGTGCGAGGAGTTCTGCTTGCAGGTGAGTCCTCCGTCGAGTAATCCGGAGCCTCTAGTTCTACTGTGAGGACCGCGGACTGGGCGCTTCTGAACTTATGCTAAACCTGTGCGGGCCGCTGCAGCTAAAAGAGAGCTGCCGCTGCTGAGAGCCCGCCTGAATTGGAATTGAGACTTTCTAAACTTTCGCTGAACCTGTGCGGGCCGCTGCAGCTGAGGGAGAGCTGCTGCCGCTGAGTGCCCGCCTGACTCTGAACCTTTGATCTTCTTGCTAAATCTGTGTGGGTGGCTGCAGCTAAGAGAGAGCTGCCACCGCTGAGAGCCCACCTAAATCTGTATCTTCAAACCTCTCACTGGATCCGTGTGGGCCGCTGCAGCTAAGAGAGAGCTGCCGCCGCTGAGAGCCTGCCTGAATCGCACCTTCGGACCTTCTGCTGAATCTGCGTGGACCGCTGCAGTCGAGAGAGCACTGTGGCCGCTGAGCGTCCACCGTGGTGCCTGCCTGGTTGAGACCCTAAATTGTCCCGTGGGCCGCCGCAGCTAAGAGAGAGGTGCTGCCGCTGAGTGCCCACACCCTTTGCTACAGTGCACCATCATGATCTATCCCGTGAGCCGCCGCAGCCAAGAGAGAGCTGCTGCTGCTGAGGGCCCGCACCCTTTGCTACTGTGCACCATTGTGATCTGTCCCATGGGCCGCCGCAGCCAAGAGAGAACTGCTGCCGCTGAGTGCCCGCACCCTTTGCTACTGTGCACCATCGTGATTTGTCCCGTGGGCCACCGCAGCCAAGAGAGAGCTGCTGCCGCTGAGTGCCCGCACCCTTTGCTACTGTGCACCATCATGATCTGAACCGTGGGCTGCCGCAGCCAAGAGAGAGCTGCTACCGCTGAGTGCCCACACCCTTTGCTACTGTGCACCATCGTGATTTGTCCCTTGGGCCGCCGCAGCCAAGAGAGAGCCATAGCCACTGAGTGCCCACACCCACTGCCGCTGTGCACCATCGTGATTTGTCCCGTGGGCCGCCACAGCCAAGAGAGAGCCGTAGCCACTGAGTGCCCACACCCTTTGTTACTGTGCATCATCGTGATTTGTCCAGTGGGCCACCGCAGCCATGACAGAGCTGTAACCCCTGAGTGCCCACCCCTTGTGCTATTTTTCATCCTTGTAATTTGCCCTGCGGGCCGCCGCAGCTAGAAGAGAGCTGTGGCCGCTGAGTGCATGCACCGTTGACAACTTTGCATCCTTGGGATTTGTTCTGTGGGCCGCTGCAGCTAAGAGAGAGCTGCTGCCGCTGTGAGCCCACCACGGAGCTGCATGACAAGAGTCATCGCCACCCCCAGCCCGGGTCGCCGCAGCCGCACGCTGCTGCCACTGAGCGCCCGCCTGCCCCTAAGTGCCCGAACCACTGTGAGTGCACGCTGTGGACCTCAGCCTCCAAGACCTGTGGTCGCTGGGAATCCGCCTATCACCATCTCCGCTTCTTCCAGAAGCTGCGTGCTGTAGTCCCTTCCAACGACAGGTACCTGGTGCACAATGGGTCGCGTAGGCCCCGGCCCTGAACTCAGTCCGTGTCCCGCTTTGGGTGAATACGTTGTTGTCTCTTTTAGTCCCTACGGGTTGATGTGAATTGTAGTTGTTGAAACGCTTTGAGAGTCTTTGAGTTAAACTGTTAGATAAAGATATTATTTTTTTCTATCTACCTGAGTTGTGTCCTTTTGTGGTGTCATTACTGCCTTATTGTACGTGGCCATAAACGCTTCACACACTGCCTCTGAGATAGGCCTAACTGCTCGTGCTACGTTACTGCAGGGGTTATCAAAGGGGGTGGCCCATTTGCCCTGACTTAGGAAGAAGGGTCCCTATTTGGACATTGGCACCAGCCATGGCCAACTAGAGACCCCCATTTCTAACAAGCCCCATACTCTGTAGTCTGCTGCCACCCACTATCAATCTCCCCACGGCATGGTAGAGGGGTCAGTTGGCGATTACTGACTACAGACTGCGGCATTCTTTCTGCGCGCTACTTGTGGACCTCTGAGAAGATGCACAGGACAGGGGATTTGTAAAATGTGGTCGGAGTATCACAGCTTTCCAAGCCACTGAAGGACTTTTGTCCCTACATCCATCTTCTTTTGAACCTGAATGAAACTATGTACCTCCTATTTAGGGGTCGATTACGATGTAGTTAGGAAAGCATTCTGACCGGGTCGGTTCCAGAATGCTTTCTGAATGACTCAGATCGGGGGAGTCCGACCGAGCGATTTTGATGCATGCGGATGCTCCTGGATACGATTTGGTCGGACTCCCAATGCCTCATACAGAGCAGAAGCTGATTCACTTGAAAGCTGGCACTTAAATGTAACTACAGAAAAAAAGCAGGAGCGCAAGATCTAATCCCCCCTCCTCCCAAAGAAAGGGTAACGCCAGACACAAAGGACACGAGGTGGAATAGGATAGTAAGAACTAGAATTTACAACTAGTCATCCCAACCCTATGTACTTTAGGTTTAGCATGGAAGAGGAGGGGGGCATCAATATCATGGAGTTAGAAAACTGTTGTTTTACAAGGCTAAATATTCAAAATCAAACCTCAAGTCATGCTGATGATTTCCCCTTTTCCGCGCCCGTTCCCACAGTTAGACCAAGGCTCCCATGCCGCACCATTATCATGGTACGGGATTTCTGTATTCAGTAGCAGGGCCGGACTGGGAACAGAAACCGGTCCTGGTAAACTGCTCAGCCGGCCCCCCTGGGAAGGGGGGAGGGTGCAGCTGAGCTGTTTTCTGGGGCCTGTTTCGGCCGATTTTGTTACAGGAGGCCGATGTTGCCGACCCCCGGTAACCAAGACGGCCCTGAGGGGCCAAAAACTGGCCCCCACCCTGGCGGACCACCAGGGAAACGCCTGGTGCCTGCTACTGCCAGGCCGGCCCTGTTCAGTAGTCGTTATCAGTTTTTGGGTAAAGCTAATGGGATGGGGCTTGGCAGTACGGAGTCGAAGGTGAACTCTGAGTTCCTTGACAAATTTTGCTTACCTCAATAAAGTTCTTACATCGGTTTGTATGAAGCACAATGATGAGGCCTCCATGCAAATACAAACCAACCGAGTTCAGTAGATTGGTTTCAACAAAAACCTCCTGATAACATCAAGCGTGGGACAACAGCACAAGAGGTGCAACCATGATTCACACTTAAAATTACATACACTGCACACCCTTCCTTTCCCTAATGGGCCCATGCTGCGTTAAAATCTGCAACTGGTAAGTTAAGCCTAGCAAGCGCATATACAGAATGTCTCTGCAGGTCCATCTGTTTATGGCCTCTGATAGATATGGTTGTGGCTTGCCTACCAAGTATGAATTGTTCAAGGGAAGCAAAATACCATAGGACCTTAGGGAAGAAATATCCATTTGGTTTGAGGTTAATTGCAGCTTCCTATTGATTACCCTTTTCCAGGCCTTGTATGAGACAGCGTCTGATTTTAATGCTAGCTCTTCAATTGGAAATGAGGAAATTGCTTTTTGTATTTTCTGGTGAACGGTGGAGCAGTTGAAATAGTTTCATATAGCCTGTGCACAGTGCTTGCTCTAGACTAGGAGCACAGGACTCGGGAAAGGCCTGAGGACCGTATTGCAGGTCTCGAAGGAGGGTCGTGTTCATGACCCTAAGTATAGGTGCTCTAGAGGGACCTTTTAGTTTCATATGAAGGCAATTGAGACTGTATGTGATAGCTGCCCCTTTCTTTTCCAGAGAGGCTATGTGGGAGGTAGGTTTAGAAGTCTCTGGAAAACAAACAGACAGATAGTTGTGCTCTTTGCTGATTTGATGATCTTACGCCCCTTGCACCATGTGAGATGGTTCTTGTTCCTATAGCAGCGGAAGATCAGGACTTTGGTCTTATCCCGATTTATTTATCGTGAGGTAATTTTGTCCATTGTATTCTTGAAAGCTCCTCAGGGCTTGCTGTATGCCGACATTAGTGTGGTCCATTACAACTAAGTCATCAGCATTTTACAGAATGTGTAGATTGGGCTGGTCCAGTCTTGTTGGAACTTGTCAGCCACCCTTCAAGGCTTTGCCCAGGGGTCAGCTGTGCACAGATTTAAAACAGAGGGTTGCAAGAACGCAACCATGCTTCAGGCTGCCTTGGATGGTGATTTTAGAGGTAACGGTGTGGGGACCCATTCTCACTCAGACCCACGTGGCGGAATACAGGGCAATGATTTCCCCATATAGTTTCAAAGGACGCCCCATGTAATTAGTTTTCTCCATACCTTGTTGAACGCTGCACTGTAAGCAATTAGGCAGCAGAAGGATGGTGGCTGAATTTTCTGAACTGTTGGTTCAGGAATGCAAGTGTGGTGATGTTATCCATTGTTGATGCAGCAGCTCAAAACCCTGCCTGGAAAAAAGGCAAAGCGGTACAAAAGGGGGTGGTGATGGACGGAGCCTCAGAACCAATCAAACACTCACACCCAGTCAACAGATCTGGGTTTGATCCATCACCGTTCTTTAGCCCACTCTGCCACCCCAGTTCAGACATGGCCATATGCAAATCAGTCTGACCCTGTGCCTCATGGGAACAGTCCAGCCCGAACTGCCAAGCCATGCCTTCCCTGGACCGGAAACAAGCTTCCTAGGATCGGTTTGTGGCATTTCAGCCGTCTGGAAAAAAGGCAAACATTGTTTTCCATGACCCAGGCCTCTAGCTGTTTGAGAAGTGTTCCAAGGCAAGCTTTGGTCTCTAAGTGTAAAAGTGGTATCAGGCAGTAGTTGGATGGATCTGTTGGGTTCCTTTTCTTGAGCAATGGGCACAAGGTTGATCCCTTCCATGAACCTGGGACTTGAGCAGAGAGGAAGGCATAATTAAAGAGAGGGGGTTAACACCTTTGCCAATTCCTCCGAGGCACGTTTAAATATACTCACTGGGAGACCATTGGGCCAGGCTCTTCATTGTTTTTCATTGCCTTTATGAGTTTACAGACCTGGTCTGGTGAGGTCAGTTCCTGCGTGTTATCTGTGAAATGATTTGTGATCCTCCATTTGTCAGCATAATCAAGTGCGGATGACTGCCCAGTGTATGACGCTGTGTCGTACCCAGGATCCTTCCGGTACTCCATTTTCCCTGGTATTGCTGGGGGATTTTAGTTTACTAAAGTTGTTCCAAAAGGGGGCTTTGCTTGTTTACTGGAGCATTTGCTGAATTTTTAGCCATTCCTGTTGTTATTTGGCCTTCTTTGCTTCCCACGTTGATTTTTTTAATACTTTTTAAGCACAATGGTGGTGATCGCTGCAGTTTTTACAGTGGAATTCAGCTTGTGGCTACGCAGGGACCTCCTTAGCCCTCTTCGAGCTGTAACTTTGGCATTCTTGTATTGCTGTTGGGACTGCTCCTTCCAATCAGCCCTTGGATGCTGCTGGCAATCCCCGGCAGCTAGCAGGGAGTCCTTTAGCTCACTTGTGAGTCTATCCAACTCATGGTGTATGTCCCATGGGGGGAGGGTGTTAGGCTCCGCGTTCACCTTTCCTAGTCACTTGAGCACATTTGAGGTGTCTGTCTCCCTCCATTTGATCCTCCTAACAAGCTTTGTTATTTTAGCACCCATGGAAGAGCCCACGGTCAGAACATTGGCCGCAATGGGAGCAAGGTCAAGAGTCAGAGTATTATGGTCACTTTCATGCCTGTTTGGAATCTCCAAGTAAATGAGATGACTCGCTAAAGATTCTTACAGGAAGGTGTAATCAAAAGTTGAAATTAGGTGTAAGGAAACTCGCAGTGAGGGTCTTGAGCCTTATATAATTGTTTGGTTGCGGTTAATTTCTACGTTGTTAGAAGGTTGTTCATTTTTTTGTTCAAATCCCCCACCAGCAGGTGTTTGTGTGTGGCAAACTCCAAAAAGATCTCTTCCAAGTTGTCAATGTTTTAGGGACACACTGTGGTAATAGTTTATAAACAGAGGTGTTTTTTGTGGCGGATTGTTGTCCCTGAGATTGTTACTACTTGCACAGGCGATGAACTTGGGATGAGTGAGCACGACCTCAATCTTGCATGAATGCTTAATGAAGATTGAAAGACCTCATAATGGGCTACCAAAGAGATTAATGCTTTGCAGGCCTAAACATTTTGTATATTTCATGTAGGACTAATGGGGTTCATGCCCAGTTCTCTTGCAGGCAGAGTGTGTGTCACCTCTGTCAAGGTAGACCAATGCTGACTTACTTGTCAAAGTTGTCTTGAGGCCCGCCACGTTTAAGGATGTGATTGTAAAATTTAGCTCTGTGTTTGGCTTCTGAGTTTGAAACTGGCCCGAAGAGAAGGGGCTAGGAACAATGCTCTAGGTGCCATTATGGTGCTTACCCAACTGTCCCCACCCATCATAGTCATTACTTCGTCTCATAAGCCTTACACTTCTTTAATTTTGAGCTTATGATACATTTAAGGAATTTACAGCTCTTGGCACACTTGGGCGCCTGTCATGAGTTGCACCCCATGCACCCCTCTAAACATTCTTGTAATGCCTTGGATGCTCCTGCCTCAGTCGCACTTAGGGGTATCTTGGAGGGTGTAACTTTGATTGCTCAATGTCCCATTCCTTGAAGATCCTCGCTTCACCCAAACCGATGTTTCTGTTGGCCTCTCTCTCTGTGACTTCCCAGATTCCTCTTTCTGAAATTTGGGCATATTTTACAGATGTTAGACCATCGGAGATCAACTCTTTCAATATTGGAATATGTTGAAATAGACATAAAAGATGTATTGAGTATGTCATGGGAGCCCTTGGGGGCATATGGCCTCAATTTTGACATTTTGGTGTAGAGCAGCACTACGCCAAAGTGAAAGGGCAGGAATGCACCATATTTAAGCAAGACAATACATTCCTGTCCTTTCTGCCTGTGCTGGCGCCATTTTGGTAGCCTAACACCAACGTAGGCACCTTTGCATCATGATGCAAGGGTGCCTCAGTTGTAGGCAGCATTGTTTTTGTGCAGGATGGGGCACCTTCCTGCACAAAAACAAACCTGTGAGGCATTTTTACTCTTTTGAAGCACACATGGAAAGAGAAAATAAACGAGGAGAAATTAACATATTTCTCCTATTTACGCCTCACCTCTGAAAAAAATCCACTGCAACACCCATGGTACGCCTTCCAGGTGCCGAGTAAGGCAATGCATCGATTTGAGCTGCGGCTCCGTACTCATGATGTATGCGGTCACACACAGCCATGCAGGGTGGCTTCGTTTGGCTTCTTAAATCTTTATGAGAGCCCTGCATCACACATGAACCGCTTTAACCCCTTCGACGCGCATGACGGAACGGTTCCGTCATGCACGTCGGTTGGGCTGTGCTTATGACGGAACCGTTCCGTCATGGCCCCGCCCGCGCTCAGAACCTTCAGCGTGGCGCGGAAATCCGCGCCGCGCTGAAGGGGTTAAGTAGTGCAAAAGTGATGCAGGGCACTTATAAATAAGCCCCATATTTTGGAATGAACGCCAATTC
Organism: Triturus cristatus; assembly: GCF_964204655.1. Classification (NCBI taxonomy): domain Eukaryota; kingdom Metazoa; phylum Chordata; class Amphibia; order Caudata; family Salamandridae; genus Triturus; species Triturus cristatus. The sequence continues at coordinate 287,078,128 of NC_140592.1, read as the reverse complement.
AAACTGTTCCAGGCGTTCACATGAGCAACTCCCCCCTGTCTCTGAGGTAAGGACTCCTGAGCTCTTAGTGGTTGGGAAGGTGGAGGCCTAAACTCAGCTGGGAGGTAGCTTGTATAGTCTGGTGAAGGCTTGTTTATAGTGCCATTCTGCCCCAGGCAATTGGGCAGTAGGTCATGGTGATGTCTGTTATTAAGTGTCAAGGTCACTGCTGTCGCCGGATTTGAAGTGGGCCCACTGGTTGCTTGTCCCTGTTGCAGGTTGTCTATTGGGGTGCACTGAGGTACCACCCAGCCCAGGTCACTGGGCAGAGAAACATTGGACCGAAGAGCATTTTGACTGCTGCTGGCAAAACAAAGGGGCCCTTTGTAAGTGAGTTTAGAGTAATTACATTAGGCCCATGAGTGAGTAGCGGCCTATTGATTGAGCCAGTATAAGAAAAGACCTTGTTGATACTTATCGTAGATGTTTGTTTCTCAGAGACAATTTTAGCTAGAGGAACATCCCTAGATCCCTTTAAGTTGGCCTTTGATGGCTGAGCGCTGTTGATCCCTTGCGTAGCCACTATTGTTTTGGCTAGAGCACTAGTTAAATGACTCGTGGCTGCATCCTCTATGGGCAGTCCCACAGGCGTGGTGTCAGGAGGGGCATGGTTTCTCATTTTTTCTTGCGAACAGCTCAATGTACATGTACTTTCCGGGATCTCCGTGTTTGACTCAGGCTGCAACTCTAATATGGGAAGGAGCTTTGTGGGCCCTTGCCCTTGCCAGCCCTTGGTACACGTGAGGACTTTTGGATGCCCCTAAGCTCAAAGATATCCTATTTGTGAGACGCAGTTTTTTTAAACTGTATTTTCAGCATCTTTTTCACCCTTTAAGAGACAGTGGTGTAAATTTAGGAGGACGATAGTACTGGAATTCCTGATGGCTGGGTTACCTCACCCTCGTTGGTCAGGCTCGGGGTGGACTTGTCTGCTACGATGCAAGGGGAAAGGGTGGTGGGTGGTGTTGTGAAATAATAGGACCCTTTTCAGTATCATGGGGGACCATTGTTGCCATGACTAACAAAGAGCAGTAGCAATTGTTGGTTGATTTAACTGGGGTTAATCTATTTGAAAGCAATTCGCTTGTTTTTGTTCCAGGACAACAAGGCTAGGTCTTGGTGCTTTCCACAAGGGACAGTAGCATTTCAGACAGAGTGCTTAGTTTGTCGATTATGGGGGAGCATAAATAGGATTTTTCCAACCATATAAGCCCAAAAAGTGTTTCCAATGAGCTTATACTAAGCCCCAGGCTAACTAAGCTTGAGGCAATCGATTGAATTAGGTCTACCTGGAGGTCCAGCTTTTGACATTCCCATAAGGTTGCCCTGGCAATCGTGTCCTGCATGATGCAAATAGTGGCGAAAGAGGGACTGGAGGGGCCAGCAAAGGAAGATGCATTTTACCGTATCTGTAGGGGGCTGATGTCCCTACGTGAGAGCTCTCGCTCAAATATTGGTGTTTGTGCTAATGATCCTTCTATTTGAGCTTCCAGCGTAGCGAGAAAGCGATCCGATAAGTTGTCCAAGTCTTTGTCTAATATACTTTAACTCCTGGACTTCTTTGCAGGGGGATAGAGTGGGTTGAACCATTGATGATTTTATTTTCAGATTCGTGTTCCATTGGTGTTGCCTGAGATGGCGAGGCAGTCGCCCTTGCGTGCACTTGCTCAGATATTCAATGTACTAGATGTCTTTAAATGGCGGGCTGATGAGGTGGTTTTCTCCCCTATTGCTGATCTCTCAGAAGCAATTACCTGAGCAGCCACCTCCCTGTGACTCTGATGGAGAATAAGGTCAGGATTTCTCCTCAATGCGCCGATCCTCCCAGCTTAACCCTGGGCAGAAATGCGACCTGCAGGATTTTAGCCCAGCGGCAGGCAATGCCTCTTGGCCTTCACTGTGTAGGGTTGTAGAAAGTTTGCCTGACCCTGATGGACCCAATGAGCAGTGAATACATTCTTTGGAAAGGGATTTTATGAACGTATTCACTGATCTACCCTTGAGATGCATTCAAGTCAGGTATTGTGGCTGTAGATGTATCTTTTTGACAGATTTTCAAGTGTGGTAGGTAACAGCTCCTCCCCCTCATCAAGCAAGAGATGGCACATGGTTGAATTAGATGAAGGCCAATAGAGAGTGTTTTGATGTACTCATAATAGCATGGGCAGGGTGTGAAATACTAATGGGAATAGTTAGGAAGCACCCATTGAGGTGCGAGTGATATTCCTCAGGTGCTGAATCAATCTTCTAGGCATGTGTACACAATGTTGAGGTAAACTGTGTTGACTGCTATGGATTTAGCTAAAAGGACTGAAGGCCACGAATCTCCCGCATCAATGAATTGTAGGGTATCATCCTCACATTTAAGCATGGCCCTTTTTGTGCCGTTCCCTTGTCGTGAACCCTACCAATGATTATTTCTTAGTGAGCTACTGCTTTTATGCAGATTAAATTGTTCAGTGACACATCTGTCTGGGAATTTAGCAACAAATGGAATTCCTGAGACGGGGTGATCGATTTCGTTTTGGTAAGGGGCAGGTTTCAGATTTTTCACAATGGGAGTCACAATGACTTTTTTAGCACTGTCGGTTCAACGCATAGTGAAAGTGAGGAGCTGGTGCAAGATGAGGGATTGTGCAGAGACTTTTGTGGAACTTGGTGGAAGGCGGTCATTCTCACAGCCTGAAGGTTTTGTGCAGAATGTGATGTGTTGTAGTGTGGGGACATGAAATCAATGGATGGGGGGTCTAGCTAAATAATGAATGTCACCTTTATACATTAGAAATCTTGTACAAAACAACACCTAAAGAATAAACTCAAAGATAAAGGCAATAAACACAATCATAATAAATATGTACCATTACATCACATGCGTGTACAACGCATGCGATTACAACGCGGTCGTTACAACGACCGCGTTGTTACATTGCAGTACCATTACAACGCAAGTCGTTACAACGACTTGCTCTAGATGGCGCGCTGAATTTAGGAATAGTATAATTTTCTATTCCAACTCCAGTGTGTGCAACAGTAGGGAAGGTGTTGGACTAGTAAATTATACTAATCCTTAGTTCAGAGCGTCATCTAGAGCAAGTCGTTGTAACAACTTGAATTGTAATGGTACTGCGATGTAACAACGTGGTAGTTGTAAAGGTAACTCGATGTAATAACCACATTGTTATGGTTGTTTGCCGTTGAGAATGTAAGAGTGTCGGTCAGTTACACTAAGGTAATTGATGGATGAGCTGTTTAAGCTTTAAAGCTAAACTTACTACAACATAGTAGGCATTGAAGAGATAACATTATTTCTTGAATTTCACACTAGCACCGAGGAGCCCTTGTGGTGAAATACTGAGGAGCACCTCAATATGGAGATGGGCAAAGTAAAAGGTGTATGGTAAACAAGAAATGGATGAACGACCAATGATCAAAGTGAAGGTCAGGCATAAATGAAAGGTGAAACGTACACCTGTGTTCCACGGCGACAGGTACTGCGCTAATACTGCGTTGCTGGGACATCACAGTGCGTGGCATTGCGAGTAATCTGCAAAATGTCGCAAAACTAATAAAGTACCTGCACTGCCCATACGGTAGTACGTTCACAACACAGCAAAAATAAGTACCATCTGTTGTGGAAAGCAATGTTGGAAAGCATCTGGAGGCCCTTTTGACTCATTGGGATGAAATACATTGAAATGTGAAGGAGACACAGAGTTTTGTTAAAGTCATACGGAGTTTGACTAGAGCACGTAAAGAAACATTGATTGGTTGTGCATCAAGGTCTCTGAATGAACTAGAAATTAATTACTTTGTAATTGAATGGGAGACTCTTGCCATTTATTTGACTTTGAGGAAATATTATAATTTTGTGTGGGGCTCTGGTTTTTAGGGTCAATACATATTACAAATCTTTGGTATAGGTTTTCAGGTAGAAAGGGGTACATATCATATCTGCAAGAATCAGGCGAGGGGTGATAGTTCTTCAGGAGTTTGATTTTACAGTGCAGTATGTTCCACATTCTAAGAATTTACCAGCAGACTATCTTTCTCATTTGGAGGAAGAAGATATTTGTGAAATAACTTTAGGCAGACTATCAGAAGAAGAGTGGAAAAGTGATTTGGTCGATTTGCTTGGAGCTATGAAAGCAGATACATGTAGATTAAAAAAATGGCAATTATTAAAAGATGAGTTGGCCATGGGAAACAACTGTTATACCGCATTCATTACAACGCATGCTTTTTCCCAGCATACCGTTGCAACGAAAATAGCTTGCTGTAGGGGGTAGAAGGTGTTGGATTTTATACTATTCCAACATCCATCGCGATCCCCAACAGCAAATCGGGGTAAAAAATTGCATTGCAACGGCATGCGGGGTAAAACCATGCGTTGGAACGTCATTCAACCGTTGGACATAAATAGAGACATGTTCGTAAAGGGAACCAAAATAATTCCACCTACTACTTTAAGAAGTAGACTCATGGCACAAGCACAGGTGAGACATCTGAGGATTGTAAAAACCAAGGAAAATTTGAGAACCAATTTTTGGTGGCCTAGGATGGATCTAGAAATTAAAAGAGCTGTCAGGGACTGTATTGAATGTGCTGCTAGTGATAAGATTTTAAAGAATCATCAATTGCCAATGGTTTGCAGAAAGGGGGCAGGTTATCATTGGGAAAAAAAGTGTCTATTGGCATTGTGTGGCAAACATCAAACACCATACTTTGTGATATTGATGGCTTGTACTCAAGATGGGTAAAAGTCAGTAACATAAGAGACCTTTTATTTGCCAGTATTATAGCATTTTTAAAATAGATATTCAAACGAGAATGTTTTCCTAAGTCAATTTTATCTCATAATAGACCTCAACTTTATTCACGATAAATGAGTACTTATTTTGAATCTTGTGAGATAAGTCATAAAAGAAGCTCAATTTGCTATCCTGCAACAAACAGAGCCATTGAGATATTCAATAAAACAATCAAAGAAAATATTCATTGGCGAGGAGCAATTCCCTTGATTGGAAAGTAGAATTACAACAGAGAATCGATGCTTATCAATTATATCAACATTCATCAACATGGAAGAGTCAGTTTTGGTTGTTTGAAGGGAGATCGACCAACTTACATAGGGGCATATTAACAAGCCAGGCGATAAAATTATCGCCGCTTTAGCGGCAGAAAACTGCAGCTAAAACGGCGATAATGGACTTGATAATATGCTCTATGGAATTCCAATGAAGCCCATGTTAGATGTGAAGGGCATCTAACATGGGCTTCAATTGGAATTCCATAGAGCATATTATCAAGCCCATTATCGCCATTTTAGCGGCAGTTTTCTGCCGCTAAAGCGGCGATAATGTTATCGCCTGGCTTGTTAATATGCCCCTTAATGTCCTGGTTGGACGGATTGGAACAAAGGTGGAATTAATGGGAATGGGGAGTGGAGAGATTGGGAATTAGGAATTCAGACACAACCGAAGAGAAGCTTTGATGAGAAGGAAAATGTTAAAAATGGAGAAGTGAAGATTGGTCATTAGATTAAAATAAGAGCTCCAGTTGGTTGTGCCAAATGGCCACAGTTTACGAAAGTTCAAAAGGATGTTAAGTTATTCAAGAATGCTATGAAGACAGCAGATGGGAGAATCTGGAACAAAAGTCGTGTTGCGATTTTTAATTCAAAGAAGGATGATGAGAATTCTATGTTAGGCGTGACAAGTGATCAGATAAAGGAAATGGATTCTTTCGCAACTAAAGATTCAAACATGAGAGTGGGTCAAAGGGAACAGTGTCAACCTAGATATCTTAAAGGCTATGTAACAAATTGATAGAGCTAGTAACTATTACATTGCATATATCTTGTACAAGTTAGAATAATGAATTTGTAGGTAGTTAATGCATGTAGTTTTTAATATTTATATTAGATTTTACATTTGTATAGGGATTACTTTATGTTATTAGAAATGGAGAAGTGTGATGCATACATGTTCCATTAAAGAACACAGGGTCATATTATCAAGGACAGAGTTAAAAATTATCGCGGGTTTAGCGTCAGAAAACGCTCGCTAAAGCGGCGATAATGGGCTTGATAATATGCCCTTGAGAATTCCAATAGAAGTCCATGTTCTGGTGTGAACATGGACTTCTATTGGAATTCTCCAGGGCATGTTATCAAGCCCATTATCGCCGCTTTAGCCGCTAAAGCGGCGATAATTTTAACGCCGTCCTCGATAATATGCCCTACAGTTAGTTGAGTATGCAAGAGCGTTTGTACGGTCAGTTACACAGAGGCAGTTGATGGAAGAGATGTTGAAGCATTAAAGCTAACATTACTTCAACATACCAAGCGTTGACGAGCGTTATTTCTTGAATTTCACAATTAGATTTTTTAAAATATATACAGGAGGGAATTTCTGAATTCCATGGATCTAATTTACAGATGTGTCTATCGTGATTACACCACGTAGGATTTAAAATAGAGAAAGAAGGGCTAACCCCAGCTGGTACCCTATAAGAAAAAAGGAAAAATGGAATAAGGGGAGATGGCTGCTAGAAGCAGTGCTATCATGGCCTTACTGGCATGAAGTGCCACAAAGTTTCTGCCAAACCAGTCCTGAAAAAGTACTTTAATAACAAAGACAGCAAATTGTCTTGCACTGAAAGCCCCCCTGCCTACACAAGCAAGTCAGTGACTGATGCCTGACAATTAGTAATAGAGCTGGTGAACGAGCCAGTGGAGGGGGGGGGGGTGCTTCCCACCAAACCAGCCCATCCCGTCCAGTGTTGATGCTGCTCTAGGAGCACTAGCTGGAAAAGGCTACCCGGCACTCAGTCAGACGCTGGGGGATTGCTGTATTTTCCTGCCCCAACAGCAGTTACAGGGGCCATTTTATTGCTTGCACCAGGATCCATTGCATCCTTGCTACTTTACTTCTGGGCTCAGAACCTTTAAAGTGCGCTTGTTGGGCTGGAAGGGCTCTGCCTTTCTGATATGGGCACTTTCATCTTGATTGCCTTTGTCAGTCATGGCAGGGTGCAATTTGCAGTTGCCACACCTCCTCTTTCATGACTCCACATGCTGCAACAGAGTGGCCCATGTTGAGCACAGGTAAAATGACATTGAAATCTTGCACGATAAGTAAAGAGGGGTAACAGGAGCTCACTATAAATTCATAATTGCAATGAATAGATTTGCTTGCTCACAGGTTAAGGACAGAAATATAGGTCCCAACAGGGCCCCATTTCAAGTTCCATGTTTCCTGCTTTGAGCACTGTAAAGGAGGTAATATGAGTCCAATTGGATTGAGTGGAAGACACCGTGCTTAATTTGAGCCGTTGTTTTCAGGTGCTCTCCACCGGCACTTGATTGTCATCGCTGGCACTTATGACAGTCTCCCACATGGTGGCGCTGTGTGTCTAATTTAGAGATGAGCACAACAACTGTTGTTTATTAATTAAATATACATTATAAATGACTAATACCTGCTGCCCAAGCCACCCTTATAGCTTCAGAGGCCTGGAATATTCTGAATTGTTACACTTGTAGAAACGCGAGAGTTAGTACTTGTGTTGGTGCTGTTGTTGGCAGCGCTGACAGAGGCAATGGGTGGTGCAAGCAGTAGTGGCCTCCTATGGAGGGCCCTGGCACTTATTTTTTTTTACAAATTAATCACCTGGAAGACAGTGTTCAATATACTCTGATTGTGATTCCCTTCTCGGTTTAAGGTTCAACTAAGGGCAGGTCTATGGTTCTGTTTACAAACGTTTCCTGAAACTCTTGTGGTTGGGTTCAGATCTCATGGTGGGGCTGTGGGTGTTTCAGAGTTTAGATCAGTGCACCTTAAGTGGTCTGCCTCCACACTAAGGGGCATATTAGCAAGGGCCTTATCGCCGCTTTAGCAGCCCTTTTTGCCGATAAAGTGGCAATATTTTTATCGCCCTATTAGCAAGCCAGCGCTAACATGCGTTAGTGCCAGCTTTCCGGCGTTATCTGCTGGATTTTCTATCGCCTTGCATGCCAGCGATAATTATCGCTAATGACATGCAAGGTAGGCGTTCCTTACAAAAAGTACACGGAAAAGGTCGCTAAAACATCTTCGCTCTATTAGCAAAGATGTCTTGCGATAACAAAAGTCATGCTAAACCCCGATCATCGCAGGAATTGAACGCCTGATAAAAATCTGACTAAGGCATACTTAACATGGGAGGTGGATTATAGGGTTAAGGCCACATGCTCGTATTAGCAAGCTTATTGCCGTTTCGCATTGATTTTCGATGGTTTTTCAGCGATGTCGGCCCATTTCCCCGCTATCGCTGGATTTTATATCGCCAATGCGCTAAGCATTGTTAATACAGCGCTATCATGGCGATATGATCCAGCGATAGCCGGCGATAGAAAAAAATGCGCTAAGCGCGTGCAGCGATAATTATCGCTGCGTCTTGATAATATGCCCCTAAATCTTAAGCTGCACTAAATGAGCTGACTGGGCCCTGGTAGTTCCACTGATGATAATGGCCTCTACCTCTGTGTGTAACCTGCTGTTCAGCGGCTGTCCATGCAGGTAACAGCCGTGGGGTAGTGGGGCCGGGTAAGGGGGGATTTTGAGGGACAATGCAGAGGGAAAATTAATTATTTATTTAATTTTCCCTCTGCATCGTCCCTCGAAATCCCCCCTTACCCGGCCCTACCGCCTCACCTCTGTTACCTTCACGGACCGCGGCTGCTGCTTTTTATCATGAGAGCAACTATAGGAACTTGATTGTTGTACACTGGGATGGTTATAATGCTTAATGTATATTTTTACTCTTGGCTTTACTGTTTTACAGAAACCACATTTTCCCACTAAACATGTTTTTTTTTTTTAAAGAACTCTTGAGCCAGATTTTTTTGTCTACATCAGGAAGAACCTTCTGTAGTCTTAACATGATAAGGTAAAAGAGTCACTTAAGCAACTGCTGCTGAGATTTGTATTAAAGCTGGCACATAAGTCTAAATCTCTGTGAGGTAAGTGAGATATGCTATAAAGGGTGTTTGGCATAGATTCCACATTTAATATTTAACGCATATTTAATGAACACTAAAGAGTTGCAAATGCAAGCTTTCTACTGTAGTGTATGCATTGTGAATTTATAATTTTACAAAAGTGAGGCTTCAGGCCTACTCTTTTATTCTCATAGCACATTATAATACATGTGGTTTCTAGCACTTGACAAACTCATTTCCCTCCTCCCTGACTGTGCACCACAGAGCTTTAATTATCACCTTCATTGTTTATTTAATAATAAGAGAGTCAGTTAGTTCTATAGTCATGCTCCTACTGCAAAATGTATAAAATGTAATGTTGTGTTTTTCTGATGTAACTGAACCAGGACCTAATTCACAACTGTATACCAATTGAAGGTCACTTCCTTACTTCCCTGGTTGACTGGAGATGCTGTTTGCATTCTGAATGTAGCATTGTTTTGTGTGCAAGGAATAGTACTGAGCATTCATTACATGTAAGGCTAATGTCAATATTATCACATGATGTTGCTCCTAGTTATCTATTAGTTGTGATATGTCACTTTTCTTTGTCAGACCACAGTGACTGCTGTAGAGTTACCCAGTCTAAAAAGGTATAAAATGGCTTAATTTTGGAAATGAGCCACATCTTCTTCTGGCCCTCTTAGAGAACCGACTGCATGCTAGTTTATTTATTACTCTGACCTGAACACAATTATATGTCATTATGACAAATGCTCCTTACTTCTCATTTTCCTTGTGCAGTACTGTATTCGGTGTTGGCTAATAATTAGATTCGGGCTTAGTTTCCACTGCCCATGACCTTAACATTTATTTGCATTTTGAACATTTTGATATGATTTATCACAGCCAGTGACTTTAGCCTTCTATATTGATTCTTAAGTTTAATAAACTGCCATGGTTTGAACTTTGAATCCTGTCTCGTATGGATTTTTCTGAGTGAATTTCCTTTGTCCTCTGGGTACATGGTGTGTTAATTGTAGGGCTCTGGTCTGGAGTGGAGTTGCACATAGCCCCAAGCCATCAATTGACTTTGGTGTTCTCCACTACATAAGCTTATGTGGTTAGTGGTGCTCTTTCAAGCATTTTGCCAACTCAGAACTAGAACAACAAAATATTCCTTTTCCATAGTTTTTTATTCACCTACGAAAATGTGTGTTAAGTATGACAAAAACTGTGGCCCATAAGGACATCTTAACCCCACAGTTGGAGCACTTCTTGAATGGCATACATGTTGTGAGGGAAGACAAGTGGGGCATGGAAGCCCATGGGGACCACAGGAGGGAGGGAGAGCAGAGAAGTGATGGTGTGACACTGGCATGTGGAGTAATGGTTATGTTATGTTATAAATGCTTATAGAGCGGGACAAATACCCTGTGCTTAATTTAAGCCGGTGCTTTCCAGTGCTCTGCACCGGCACTCAATTGTTTTCCGTGCTCAGCACCGGCACCTAATTGTCAACACCATTCTTAGAACAGTCTACCACATGGTGGCGCTGCTCATCTAATTTAGAGATGAGCACAACAAGGGCTGTTTAGGAATACAATTTACATTAACATTGCTAATACCTGCCTCTCCAGCCATTCCTTCAGCTTTGGGGACTTGGAATAATCTGAACTGTCGCACTTACATTCGAGAGATGATTAGTAGTTGTTTTGGCAGCGATGGCAATGGCGATGGGTGGTGCAAGCTGCAGTGGCCTCATAGTCAGAGCCCTGGCACTTAATATTTTACAAATTAAGCACTGCAAATACCCGTGGGTTTCAAAGGCGCTAAGCTCATGGTGAACTGATATGGTGCCCGGTGGATTCCTTAACTGGCAAATAGCCAGGTTTTAAGAGCCTGATTAGACTTGCTTCTGATTTGGAGAGGAAGAAGGTTCCACTCTTTAGATGTTGATAACAGAGAAACACAGGGTAAGGTGGTGCAAAGAATTGAGGGTGGCAGAGGCAGCGAAGGAGTGACACCATGGGGAATGTATGCAGAGAGCTATTGGGCCATTAATAGAGAAGCATAAAGGAGCATTGATAGAGAGGTACATGATAACACGAGCAGGGTCGCAGGTACGATGCTGAGGCACAGAAAGTTTGCCATTAGGAAGGCACGAGTGGGGCACAACATTGGGCAGTGGAGAGACACACAAGCCAAGGCACAGGTGCTGCAAGGAGGAACTTGGGCAGTACAAGTAGGAGGGCACACGCCTAATGCACAAAGGAACACCTACAATGATTCATGGGGCAGTGTTCATGGAGACACAGTGGGCATGGAAAATATGCAAATATGCAAAGGGGCAGGCATGAAAGGACAAGCAGCACACAGAGAGGAAGGCATAAATAAGAGGATGCAGAGAGAGCACAGGCAGGGTGGTACACACAAGGAGATGTTAGAGAGTCGCAGGAGGGGCATTTGGGTCCAATATCTGCAGGTAGATATGAAAGGGTCAGAAGATCAATTGGGTGTCAATAGAGAACACAATGTACAGAGGGCCAAAGATGTATCAAGGTGGGTGCCAGGAAGAAAGAGTGTATAAGCAGGGAGGGACAGTGGCAGAGGGGCACGGATGGAAGAGTGGGCATAGACGAGTGGCATAGGATGTGCAGACAGTATGACAGAGATGGGTTTTGGCAAAAGTAAAAAGAGGTGGGGACACGGGGAATATGAAAGAGCAACTTAATATTTTAAATTGTTGACATGGAGCAGACTTATAACGCACACTAATGTCATGTTTATCACTTATTCAGTTTTGCTGCAATAGTATTGATAAAGCCTAGTATCTTATCCTCACAATGGGGAGAAAGTGATTAAGGATGGGCGAAATTCCGTAATTGTTTTCAGAATAATATATGAAAATTGAGAGAAAATCTGTGAGATACAAGAGTTCATGTGCAATGCAAGCAGGAGTATGATCCCACTAGAAAATATATTTTAACAGTTTTATCTTGAACGCAAGACATTTTCTCCTTGAACAAGTCTCTTGTGGACAAAAATTGGGCAAAATCGTATAATGGAAAAGTGAAGAAATTGAATGAATTTCTCATAATGCAAAAATAGCAAATTGTGTTATATTTCGCTATTGTAATAAAAATGTCGCCTTGGCTAACTGTGATACCTACACTCCCCTCTCCAATAAGTTACCATAATAGCACCATCGACCCCTGTCAATGTCATTATGTGATACTTTCCTGTGTTTTGTTCAGAGTGTGGCTTTCTCCTCCCTGGTGCTGTGTTTTTCCCCTCAATGAGTATGGTGATTTGTCGCCGCGCCTGCCTCTGTGTCCCTGGAAGGCATGTCCTCTGTCATTTATTACCTGCACGATTAGAGCCGCTGCCTGACTCTGATGGATCGGGCCGTGTCATGTGCCCGAGCTGTGCAGCCGGCGAGCCTGCAACTTTTCCAGTCCCTCATTGGAATTCTTGGGCCTGAAGCTGTCGGCAGAAAGTATCTGGTTTGAGAAATGAGTCTCTTGCTCCAGCCGAGCTCCATCCAGCTCTCCTGCAGGGCCTTTTCTGAGGCATCTGATATTATGCACAATTGAGTATCTGATCGCAGTGTCTGACTGTGTCTAACATATCACATAAACAAGGGATCCTCAGCTTCTTTGGCCTCACGGGCCTAGAAACAGAGAGACTACTAACACACTACTTCTGTCTAACGCAGTCTTTCCAAATCAGGGCCCGATTTACAAAGGTAAACTTAGACCTGAAGTTTAAGGGCCCAATTCACAAAGGTAAACTTAGACCTGAAGTCTGTGCCCTTGATTTGCATATGGCTGGGTCCAAACTGGGGTAGCGTAGTGGGCAAAAGAGCGAGGGATTTAACCCAGATCTTTTGACTGGGGGAGAATGTTTGCATTGTCAGCATTCCATCCATCATTTGTTTGCTGTAACACTTGATTCACAAAAAGCCTCTGCACTCAGGGCAGAAGCTATGCAGTCGTGGCGGGATCTCTGCATTTCTGGTGGGATCTCTGCACTTCAGTTTCCCATTGTGGAGATTCCACTACGAGTGCAGAGCCTCAGCCTCGAGCGCGGAGGCTCTTTATGAATCAGGGCCTAAGTTTAAACCGCAAGTCTAAGGGCCCAAATCACAACGGTAAACTTAGACCTGAAGTCTTAGGGCCCAATTCACAAAGGTAAACTTAGACCTGAAGTCTGTGCCCTTGTTTTACAAGTAGCCTCCACACTAGGGCGGAGGCTCTGCAGTCGTGGCGGTATCTCCGCATTTGTGGCGGGATATCCGTACTTCAGTTTCCCATTGTGGAGCTCCCACCATCAGTGTAGAGATCCTACCACGACTGCAGAGCCTCCGCCTCGAGTGCAGAGGCTGTTTATGAATCAGGGCCTCAGTTCAGAGCTAAAGTCTAAGGCCGCAATTTACAAAGGTAAACTTAGACCTCAAGTGTAAGGGTCCAATTCATGAAGGTAAACTTAGACCTGAAGTCTGTGCCCTTGATTCACAAAGTGCTTCCTCACTCGGGCAGAGGTTCTGCAGTAGTGGCGGGATCTACGCATTTGTGGGGGATCTCTGCACTTCAGCTTTCCATTGCGGAGATACCGCCACGAGTGCGGTGATCCCACCATGACTGAAGAGCCTCTGCCTCAAGTGCGGAGGCTCTTTTTGAATAAGAGGCCTAAGTTTAGACCTCAAGTCTAAGGGCTCAATTCACAAAGGCAAACTTAGAGGTTTAAAAAACAAAAAGTTGCATGGGTTAGGGTTCCAGTTTTGAGATATGAGAAAGAACAAAGATTGAACTTGCCCTACACGTGTTTTTTTCCGAGTATGTCGCAATAAAGCAGATCTTATATTTAGCCAATGTAGTGTGAGATCACAACACCCTTGTGCTGGATATGGTCTTCTTTAACAAATGGCCGCCAACATATTTTTCGCCTCCTAATCACTGGGACATTATGACGATGAATGACCATCACACAGCTGTATATCTGGGTCTGGAAGATGCTCCCAAGAAAGGACACATTTCAGGACAGATTTTTAAAAATACATAGAGCACAGAAACAGTTGCAGTACCAGGGTATATGGACAAGAGGTTGTCAGCTGCGTAGGTCCAGGGCAGTACAAAATGGCTCAATGTTCACAATGGGTATGCAGTCAGCAACAGATATGTCAACACAAAAGATGCTTTATGCACTAGATAGGCATCAAAAAGAACAATTGCAGAACTTTCTGAGAAACAAGGGACATGAGAGAGTGGAGTTTGATAATGTGGGAGTGTGCCAGTCAATGGCAGAAAATCTGTCCTAACCATTGACTATTCCATTGCCGATTCTTTTAGTCTGAAGGGGACAGGACCTCCTTCAAGATGGTCAGTGTGGTACAGCAGACAAAGACTCATCACTGCAGTTGTGGAAATCACAGTGGATGTGCCCACTATCTTTCTTTAACCTCTATAAATTCATGTGGGGCCCTCATCCCCAAAATATTCAGCAACAACCAGCATCATCAGTGTGTACCATTAGAGAGAAGCCCGGCGATACTGCTAAGCTGTGTTGGGATCAGCAACATGCAGAAGCAGGTTAGAAGATGCTCCAATCATGCCATTTTTATACCAAATTCTTCATTTATCCTCAGCACAGAATAATACAGAATGGGGAGATCCTGAGACCATCAAACCAGGACCAAGCACGATCAGTTGAATCCCAGAAACAGTGTACTAGACATTTTCAGTGGAGATTACAGTAGCTGAGAAACCTGGCAGAGGCTACCAATACTTTGGATAGTGAGGCTAGCAGTGACCCATCAATTGACATCAAATTTCGCGACTTCTTTACATTTGAATTACATAACAACTAGTGTGTCCAGCTAGTTGCGATCACTCCATGAATCATATTTCCATGGTAACTGGCATTGGTGTAAACTTCTCGGGTACACTTAATACAGGCAAATACTTTAGAGCTTGGGTTGCTTATATGACTCCTGTCTGGTCTATGTATACCATGGTGTGTAATTCATTTGACTTTACTCATTTCCTCATAATAGAATATATTCACTAGCACTCTCTACGATGCATCCACATGTTTTATGCTCACCAGTAGGATTACCTAGATAATACAATTTAGAGGTTTACTCTATTATGCACAGGGGTCACAGGTTTTGCTCATGTCCAATGACATACACCCAGCTTGGAAATAGTAAAGGAGAAGCTACCTGTAAAATAATACAAGTTTTACGGGGGGAAATGCTTATATGAAAAGCTGGCCAAGAGAAAACACAAATTCTCAAGCACACACTACTAACATTTTAGTAATTTTATTGGGGTAAAACAATTATCCACTGATTACAACTCCACATGGAGAAATGTAAAATATTTATCAGTCAGTGTAGTGCTGCATGCATCTCAGGAGTGTGCCACTATATGGCAAAGACTTCCCCTACCAGCGGACCTGGTGGGCAAAAGGTGCTTCTGCTGTTGGGCTGCCATTCTGGCAATTTAACACTAGCAGACTCATACAGAAGCCAGAAATCATTAGGCAATTATTAGGCAATGGATGAGTGGTAGTGCTGTGCATCTGTAATACACAAGAAACTGGACACCAAACTGCACATGCGGAATTAGTGTAGATATTTGTGATCCAAGGGCCATGTTTATCATGAAGTGACGCAGAGCAGCAAGTCACTACTGAGCTGCATGACTTGGAAAGGGTAGGAATGTGTCGTATTTAACACAATGTGGTGTTAGGGAAGGCGTAGCATGTTGGCGCATTCCCAGGTCTACCAGTAAAGCTAAATCTGGGAATGCATCAAAATCCATGACTTTAGCGTGGACCACCCATGAAACACCTCCCCGCGGCAGACTAACTCAATGTTGCAATTTGTGCTGCGTTGCATTACTCTGGATTTATCAAACCACTCAAGACCATGAAAGGTGGACTTGCGCAGCTTGATAAATCGCATCTTGAGGGTTGCATCCCTATTAAACCATGTAGTGTGGTGCAAAAGCGACGCTTCTCCCTGATAAATATGGCCCTAAGGGTGTAGTAAGTGCCTCCACACTTTCTAGCTCTAGAAAGATGGAAGTGGAACCCTTTCAGCAGGAAATAAATAAGGGGAGCCCAGTGGACTTTTGTCAGGTAAGAGCTGAGCCAGAGCCTGTCTTACTTGGCATATGCCTTCAGGGCAACTACCAGGAGTCCCAGAAGGCCTGCAAGCCCAGTTCTCCCTGGATAGACCTGAAGGCTGTTAGACCTGTCAGCCTTAGGATGGTCTTCCTACAAACCTTTTGCCTGCTTGCCTCCAATTTCGCTGAATTCGTTTTTGTTGGCCCTGGAACTCAGTGAACTTTACTACTGCTAACCAGTGCTAAAGTGTTTTTGTTCACTTGCCTAAACTTGATTTGATTGGTACATACCAAATTGGAATATTGAATTTACTTATAAGTCCCTTGTAGAGTGGTACACTGCCATTGCATACTGAAGACAGTGTTTCACTGCCATGGCGACTTGGCTTTTAAAACCCCTTGCCAAGCTTTAAAGTCCCCTTTTACTACATATACGTCACCCCTAAAGTAGACCCTGGATAGCCTATAGGGTAGGGAGCTGTATAAATAAAAGGTAGGGTTTGTACTTTTAAACATTTCATGTCCTCGAAAGGAAAAAACTCTCAAATTTATTTTCCACTACTGCGAAGCCTACCCCTCTCATAGGTTAACATTGGGGGTTCCTTTTTGCATTTAATAAGCTGTAATTTCTAATTGAGAGGGAGCAGATCTGTCATGTTTGATACCTTTGGACTTGTTAAAATAAATCACCTCTTCTGGCAAAGTAGGATTTACTATTGCAACTTTGAAAATGCCACTTTTAAAAAGTTGACATTTTCCTGCTCTTAGCCCTGAGTGCCTGCATCCTGTCTCTGATTGCATGTCTGGGTTAGGGGACAGCTGGGTTTTGTGTATTCCCCCTAGACAGCCATACACAATGGGAGCTTAAGTATGACTATATGGGCCTTGCAAGATGGGAGGGAGAAGCTGTAAACAGGCTCACACTTACAACTAAATAGGTTGTGTCTTGTCCCCACACTAAGGGCTCCATACCCCACTTGAGTGGGTTTGGAGCCAGGGCAGGAAGGAAAGACCTCTGTGCACCTCAAAGCCCTTCTTTATATCTATCCCACTTCAAAGGCAATAGTGAACACAAGAACTGGACCTCAGACCCTACCACTTCAGTACACTTCTGGACTTGTGGATACCCAGCCTGGAAGAAGGACTGCTGTGCTCCTGAAAGACTGCCACTCCACTGGACTGCTGCTCTGAAAGAACTGCTTGCTTGCTGTGCTGATCTGCTTCCTGCTACCCTCTCTGCATGAGTGAGAACGACTGGACCCACATCACTTAAATGTGGAACCCACAGCGACTCCAAAGGCCAGCTGACTGGTATCTTGATCTGAAGTCTGAGGGACATAAAAGACTTCCAACTCATCTGCTCCTGCACCTGAACTCTGCCATCTGTGAGTCTGCCCTGTAAAGTGGTGCCAACTTAGTACTGGACCCTTGGAAGTGGGCTTAAAGTGCTGCTCCAGTAGAATCCATGCTTTGCCGTCATTGCATAACCTACTACTTCAAAGGCTTAGTCGCGGTGGGGTTGGAGAGAGTGCTCTGCGATGGCTACGATCCTTTCTCCATGAGCGTAGCTTTCAGGTCTCACAGAATCCTTTTCTATCAGAAAGTATGCCTCTAGCGCAAGGAGTTCCGCAAGGCTCTATTTAAAGCCCTACTCTGCTTAATCTCTATGGGGCATATTTACAAGGCGGCGGTTCCCAAAATTCGCAAAGCGAGAATGGATGCTTGCTCATTCAGCTATCTGGCAGCAAAAATCTGGAACTTCCTGCCCTTAATGTTGCGATCTGACTCGGTGGAACACTCCTTTTGCAAACAAATGAAACCAAGCTATTTGCATTGTAACATTGGTGGCTATCTTGTACATTCATTGTGCAACCTAGGCTCTTGTTCTCTCTTTCCTAGGTCTGATTCTAGGGTGGTGACAAACCGTTGGTTTAACCAGGCACTTTACAAATGGCTTTTGATTTGATTTGATGCAGTGCCTGGAACTGGCGCATCTTAAACACTGCGGGTGTATCGTCGCTGTTGCAAGGATCGACACTGGTGTATCATCACTGCTGGGCGACACATTGACCCCATTGTGGATGCATCATCACTATACTGTGGATCGAAATCAATGCATTGCCTTAGCTGTGTGGACAGTCGTCGACGCATCGTCTTGCCTGCAATCCGCATCTTGTCGTCGTCAATGCAACAAGGTACTTTCTCAGCGGGCTAAACCTGGTCCCTGTGTCTGGGCTGTACTCCATCATAGTCGGCCTAAACGTTTGACTCTGTCCCGGTCCAGCATGACCAGATAACCCAAATAGGCGCTTATTGCTTTTAAGTGCTACATTTCAGTCCATTCCTTAAAAATTCATATCTCAAAGTTCTACCTTTTGATTTTTGTTGTTTTGGTCTTATTTTATTTATAGAATTAAGTTCAATGTTTTTAGCATGGTGTGGAGTCTTTTTGTGTGGTGTTTTCACTGTTTTACTGTTTTAAGTATTGCACAAATACTTTACACATTTTCTCTTAAGTTAAGCCTGACTGCTTTGTGCCAAGCTACCAGAGTGTGAGCACAGGGTGCTTTAGGGTGTGTTTGTGACCGACCCTGACTTGGATTATGGTTCCTGCTTGGACAGGGCACATACCTCTACCAACTAGAAACTCAGGGGCTTATTTATCACAGCCCTGCGTCACTTTTGCACCATGTCAAGTGGTACATGCGTAACGCAGGGCTCTCATACAGGTTTATGAACCCACGCAAAGCCACCCTGCATGGCTTTGAGTGGCCTCGTAAATCATGAGTAAGGCAACACAGCACAAATCGCTGCATTGCCTTACTCTGAGCCCGGGAGGCGTTCTATGGGTGTTGCAGTGGGTTTTCTCAACCAACACCCATGGAATTTGACACTGCCCCACATTCACAAAGTGATGTAGACATGGGTAAGCATCAAAAACCTTGTTGATAGCAATCTGACTGACCCTGTGAAGCTTTCTGAGGAGTCAAACTTCTGGGTTAGTTTCCAAGGAGGTATCTGGGGGGGGGGGCTCCCAATAGGGTCTTCAGGGTTCCCAACGAAAGAAGGAGGGTGGAGATAAAAAGAAGGAGTTCTCTCAAGGCCCCAAAAATGGTTCTGAAGTGAAAGGGTCCCCTTCCCAATCTGGCCAACAGAAAAATAGCTTCTCTGATAAAAATCAGACCCAAGCCCCCAAGTGCTGGAGTGCTATGAATATGGGCATTATAAGGAAAATCCCAAATGTCTCAAGAGGGCACAGCCCCCCACTGTGGGAAAGACACCAGGGTTGGTTTGTGTAGAGCTTGGGGAGAAGATTGTCCTAGTCAGCCGGGTGGGGGGGTCAGTGAGGTTACCCTAGTGTCCCTGGGTGACGTCGATATGGTGCCTAGAGCCCATATGCGTTCCAATACTGCAAAGTATAGACAGTGGGTCACCATCAATTGAAAATAAGTTGAGGCTCTGAGTAACACAGAAGCCAGTATAACTACATTAAGGAGTCAGCTGATAGTCCCAGATAAGATTTTATCCAATACATTCTCCCAGGTTGTGGTAGCTGACAACCAGGAAGGTCACTAGCCAGTGGCCTGTGTTTCATTTGAGTGGGGCGGAGGATCTTAGGTCTTCTAAAAGTTTCTGTGAAGCCTGCCATGGCTGTGGACTGTTTGTTAGGGAATGATCTAAAGCACACTTCCTTGGATAATGCTGGGGTTACCTGAGTGGATTTGTGCAACCACCTACTCCATGACTGCCCAGGAAGGGAATCAAGGCAGTCTAGAGCCTTGAAAAATGGCCCAGAAAGCTGCCAAAAGGGGGAAGGTCAAAGGGCGTGGGAAACCAGCCCCTGAATGTCTCCCAGTTGAGATGGATGGGGCTTAGGAGGAGGTTACCCCAGTGCCCACTGGAGAGGTCATGGTCTCCCTTGGTGACCAAACTGAAGTTGTTGGGTGGTAAGTAGGAGGACCCACCAGGGAGGAGTTTTTTAAGGCACCAAGAGAGAGCCAAACCCTGGAAGACATGAGACAAGCTGAAGCTCAGGCAGCCGGTGGTGCCTCTGTCAATCATCGCATTTACTGGTAAGATAATCTCCCATATAGTAAGCCTAAAGCACCTGTGCATCGGGCAACAAGACCACTGGTAGTTCCCCAATGCTTCAGAGCCTTCCTACTGGAGATGGCTCATGAAATAACCCTGGCAGGACATCTGGGTTAGGACAATTATTGGCCCCGGGTGAAGATTTCCACAGATACATTCTGCAGGACTTGCTTAACATGCCAGGCTAGCGGAAAAACAGGGCAGAAGCTGATAGCTCCTCTGAATTCCTTTCCTGCCGTTGACACCCCTTTGAAAGGGAGGGCATCGGCATTGTAGGGTCCATAGATCCCCAGACAGCCTCTGCCAAAAGGTTTATCCTGTCACTGGTGGATCATGCCACATGATACCCGGAGGCTATATCTCTGAGGAGCACAACTGTGCCTACAGTGTGCGGCCCCAAATGGGGATTTTTATCAGAGTGGGTTTCTCCATGAAAGTGGCGTCTGACAGGGGCACCAACTTCAAGTCTGCTTATGTGTAGTCAATGTGGAAAGATTGTGGAGTTACTTGTAATGAAATGAAATGAAATGAAATGAAATTGGGATTTATAATGCACACTAATACCCGGAGGTGTCTAGGCGACGGCTCAGATCTGAAAAGTGAGCCTGCACGGGAGAAACAAAAGAGATAGCCCCTACATGTTAAACAGCAAGGTTTTTAGGATTTGCGGAAAACCATGAGGTTATTTTCTGTCTTCAGGTGTATAGGGAGCGAGTTCCACAGCTTCACTGTCCCTGCCACGAAGCTTCTCCCTCCCCAAGTTGCCAATTTGACTTTGGGGACTACAAGATTGGCGGAAGTAGCAGAGAGAGAAACCACTGAAATTTGCTTGTCAGGTAAGCCGGTCCGAGCCCTTGGAGTGCCTTGAAGGCAGTGCAGAGGGCCTTGAATTCGATCCTTCTTTTTACTGGTAGCCAGTGCAAGGAAGGTAGAGCATGTGCTACCGATTGCTATTTGGAGATATCGAGCAGCAGACGGGCTGCTGTATTTTGTAGGACTTATATTATTTAGGAGATGGGTACGTATGTTCAGGAATAGTCCGTTGCAATAATCCAGTCTGGACAGTATGAGTGCTGTCACCACCGCTTTTTGGAGCTCTAGCGGAATGAAGGGAAGGATCTTTCTGATAGTTTTAATCAAAAAGAAGCATGAGGAGGTAATAGCATTAATTTGCCTCTCAAAGGATAGATTGGACTCAAAAAATACTCCAAGGTTTTTCACTTTATTGGTCACAGTGGGAATTTCGCCCATTTCCTGTGGCCACCATTTAGGACCGCAGAAAGAGGTATAGTTTCCAAAAAGGAGCACCTCGTTTTTCCTGCGTTCAGTTTGAGGCGGTTTTGGGCCATCCACTGCCCAACTTTGCGCAAGCATTCTTGAAATCTTCAAACGGTGTCTGTATGGTCTCCAGTGAAGGACGCCACAATTTGTGTGTTATCGGTGTATGACACTGTTTTGAAGCCAAAGGACTTTATGTGCAAGCAGAGGGGAGTAACATATAGACTAATAAGTGTTGGACTCAGTGAGGAGCCCTGTGGCACTCCGCAAGGCAAGGTGAACCAAGACGAGCTATGCCCTTCGAGCTCCACCCTCTGATCTCTGTCAGTGAGAAAGGATTTTAGATGGGCCAGTGCCTTGCCCCTAACTCCCATGGAAAAAAGGCGACTAATAAGCTGGTTGTGGTCAACCGTATCGAAGGCTGCCAAGAGGTCCAATAGGATCAGTGCTGCCTCCCCGCCTTTATCCAGAACCTCTCTAATTTCCTCCGACACATTTATCAGAGCCAGCTCAGTACCATGTTGACTTCTGAAGCCATACTGCGCACAGTTCAATAACTTGTTATCCTCCAAGAACTTGGTAAGTTGTGTATTCACAGCCTTCTCGATGATCTTAGAGGGCATGGGAAGCCGCGAGGTGGGCCGATAGCTGTTCCCATCTTGACAGTCCAAGCTAGGTTTCTTCAATAACGGGAGAATAGATGCCTTCTTCCAAGCGGTCGGGAAATATCCCGCAGAGAACATCTGATTGAAGATCCCCATGAGGAAGCTGGCAGCGGTCTCTGGAGCCAGCTGGAGAATTTTAGGGGGGCAGGGGTCCCAGGGTGATCCTGATCGCATCTGACTAAGCATCACCTGTGTTACCGAGATGTTGCTAAAGTTGTAAAGGCAAGGGATTGTATCATCTCAGTCTTAGGAATGGAGGGCCCGTCGGGCGACATACCTCCTGCTCCTTGGGCTGAGGAAACAGAGTCTGCAACTGCCTTTACTTTTGCTTGAAAGAAGGACGCTAGCTGGTTACAGATGTGTTGGTTTACTCCGGTATTTTTCTTGGTGGGAAGTTTACTTAGTTTTTGCACAGTTAAAAAGAGTTCTTTAGAGGAGTTGAGAGAAGCTCTTATCTTAGTAGAGAAATATTTTTTTTTACTAGTTAATATTTTGACTTCATACTCTGCCATGGCTTTTTTGTGATTGAGTTTGTCATCTGTTTTATAGTGTGAGCGCCACTTCCTTTCCAGCCTTCGACATAATTGTTTCTGTTGTCTCAGGTTTTCATCAAACCAGATTCGGAGGGCGATGTCCTTTTAATGTTTGTATACTTAAAGGGCGCTAAGGAGTCAAAGTTTCTAGTAATCCAGTTATGGTATGTTGTTGTGGCCTCATCCAGGTCTGCAGGAGGCCCTGGTCTGGTGAGGTTCATGGGGCATATTAACAAGCCAGGCGATACAATTATCGCCGCTTTAGCGGCAGAAAACTGCCGCTAAAACGGCGATAATGGGCTTGATAATATGCTCTATGGAATTCCAATTGAAACCCATGTTAAATGTGAAGGACGTCTAACATGGGCTTCAATTGGAATTCCATAGAGCATATTATCAAGCCCATTATCACCGCTTTAGCGGCAGTTTTCTGCCGCTAAAGCGGCGATCATTTTATCGCCTGGCTTGTTAATATGCCCCCAAGTTTCTCCAGAGGCTTTCCGGAGTAATTTTATGCCAAGGGCGTTTGACAATTTTGATTGGAGCGGGAGGACCCACCTCAACTCTTCCCTCTGGACAAATGCTAAACAACACAGTGGAATTGTCAGACCAGGTAAGAGGGACAATTGAGGAAAGTTTGAGATAAGGGTTGTCTGAAAAAAATACCATGAAATGCATGGCCTGCTATGTGAGTCGGGCCATCTGCTAACTGGGCCAAGCCCACACTGCTCATAATGTTGGTGTGGGCTGCAGCACTTTGTCTGCAGTGTTTTCGAGATGAAGATTAAAGTCCCCTAAAATGGTGAAATCCGAGAAGAGGACCTTGATGTCCAGAAGGTGGCTGCTATTGTTAAGAAAAGTGGCGCTGGGGCCAGGGGGTTTGTAGAGTAGTACTCCGTTAAATGAGTACTGGTTGGTCAGAGTAATTTTAAAAACCACTGTTTCACAATTAAAGACGTTTTGAAGGGACTCCACGGAAATCCTTGGAAATATTAGCTAAGTCGCCACCCTTTTTCACGGGGTGATCTAGTCTAGAGATGGTAAAGCCAGGGTGGGGGGGTAGCCATGATAAGATCTGGGTTTGAGCCAGCATCTGCCCAGGTTTCTGTGACAAATGCCAGGCCCAGTTTCTGGGCATCTATGAATTCTGCAAATGCAACTGCGTTTTTTATAAGTGACCTAGCATTTATGAGTGCTGCTGTAAAGCGTCTGGTAGTTGTTTGAGCTTGTATTAAGTGCAAAATTGTGGAGGATAGCTCGGGCTGAGTTTTCGGGGATGCATAGGGTGGAGTAACCTTGATGTTGTGGTTGGTCAAGGTGAGATAGCAGAGAGGGCAAGACCTCAGGGCCCCGAAGTGAAGGGGATTCAATAGTGGCCCCGGACAGTTGAGCTTTGTATCTCATATTTGAAGCAGCTTCAATTGGCAGAGTGGCTGGAGCTGAGTGCAGTCCGAGCATGGACGGTCTCAGACGGGCTTGCCTTTGAAGCTCCTTTGGCACACTCGCTGCGCGTCAGCGGCGGCATGCAGATTAAGTAGTGGTGTGTGGCTCAACCACTAGACCATCAACATGAGGTATGCCCGGAAGTGGCTAGGCCCAGATCCTCACTTCCTCTTCCCCGCTCTCTCCACAGCAATCGGTATAACCCGTGGTGGACCAAAGACCGGGAGGAAAAGAGCTGCCAACTACAAGGTGAGCCCTTAAAAATTACTCAGCAGCTTCCAATCGTGCCGGTGATGGGCGGAAAGCACTTCACAACATAAAAATGATTAAGAGCAGTATACAGTGTTTAAAAAGCCAGTTGCAGCTAGTTAAAATACTTCAATACTTAATTTTTAAAACCTACAGTGGGATACCTCCTTCCATGAGCTCCCGCACAAACTCACTCAGGGGAACCGCTGCGCGTCAGCAGCGGCATGCAGATAAAGTAGTGGTGTGTGGCTCAACCACTAGACTGTCAACCCGAGGTATGATCGGAAGTGGTTAGGCCCAGATTCTTCACTTCCTCTACCCCGCTATCTCCACAGCAATTGGGATAACCCGTGTTGGACCAAAGAGCAGGAGGAAGAAAGCTGGCAACTACAATGTGAGCCCTTAAAAATTACCCAGCAGCTTCCAACCGTGCCGGTGGTGGGCAGAAAGCAACTTACAACATAAAAATGATTATACAGTGTTTAAAAAGCCAGTTGCAGCTAGTTAAAAAACTTAAATACTTAATTTTTAAAACCTACAGTGGGATACCTCCTTCCCTGAGCTCCCTCACAAACTCACTCAGGGGAACCACCCTGCAACCATCCAAAACCAATGGGTTTGTTGAGAGATTCAACAACACCCTCAAAGGCTTGATAAAGTGCCTGCCTGAGTCCATGAGGCATTAGTTGGCGATCCTCTTACCATGCCTGCTCTTTGCTTACAGAGAGATTCCACAGAAGGGGGTTGAATTTAGCCCCTTTGAGATTCTATATAGTCATCCTGTAAAGGGGACCACTCAGTCTGGTTAGGAAGGGTTGGGAGCAAGCTCCAAGCAAACCCCCAGGATGTGGTTACCTACAAGCTAGGCCTTTGGATCCAGATAGAGAAGTTTTAGAAGTCAGCTTCTGAAAAAGTAGAGGCCAGCTTGGAGGTAATAAAACAGTGGTATAACCAGAGGGCTACCCTTGTGGAATTTCAACCTGGATAAAATGTATGAGTGATGGAGCCCAGAGCCCACCAAGACAGTTGGACTGGGCCATATGAGATTTTTTAGAGGAAGGGGAAGGTCACCTACCTGGTGGACCTCAAGACCCCCAGGCACCACCAAAGAGTTTTCTATACCAACCGTCTCAAAGCCCACTTTGAGAGGTCTGAATTCACCATATTACTGGTGACAGGTGGTGGGGAGGAAGAAGAGAGTGAACCTCTCACTGACCTCCTAGCCTCGAGAGAGAAGGATGGGTCAGTGGAAGGTGTAAATCTCTCGCCTACCCTGACTACAGAGCAGCAGAGGGACTGTCACCCACTTGCTCGGACAATTCTCCTCTCTGGTTTGCCTCACTCCTGTGATTATTAATCTGTGCACCAATGATGTGGACACAGGAGACAGCCTGCCTTTCAAGAATAAAATCTATAGACTTAAGGGATGGCCAGCATCAAGGATGAGGTGTCCAAGATGTTGAAGTTGGGGGTGACTGAACCATCCAGTAGCTTCCGGTCCAGCCCTTTGGTGCTGGTACCTAAAGCTGCCGCACCGGGCACTTCCCCAGATCTTCAGCTCTGTGTGGATTACAGAGGGTATAACACAGTCACTAAGACTGATGCTCACCCCATTCCCAGGCTGCTGAGCTGATTGACAGGTTAGGGGCTGCCCAGTTCCTGAGTACCATTGATCTTACTTCAGGGTACTGGCAGTTTGCCCTAAGTAAAGGAGCCAAGGAGAGGCCAGCCTTCTCTACTACAGAGGAATACTGCCAGTTCAAACTGATGCCCTTTGGATTAAAGAATGCCCAAGCCACCTTTTAAAGGCTGGTGAACCAGGTTTTTGGCTGGTATGAAGATTTTCAGTGCTGCCTACTTGGATGATGTAGCTGTCTTCAGTAGCAGCTGGAAGGACCATCTTCTTCACCTGTAGGGACAGCTTCAGGCCCTGCGGAAAGCAGGCCTGACTATCAAAGCCAGTAAGTGCCAGAAAGGGCAGGGATCTGTGGTGTTTATAGGACACCTAGTGGGCAGGGGGTAAGGTGCAGCCCCTCCAGTCCAAGATAAAAACCATCATGGCCTACAAGCCCTCAAAAACCCAAACTGAGTTGAGGGCCTTCTTGGGCCTCACAGGTTATTGAAAGAGGTTTGCCAATGGACATGGTACCATTGTTGCCCCATTCACTGAGCTGACTGCTAAGAAGCAGACCAGAATGGTGATCTGGACAGGGGCATGACAGAAAGCCTTTCACTCTCTAAAGCAGGCAATGTGCACAGCTCCTATGCTCAAGGCCCCTGAGTTTTCCACGGAATTCATTCTACAGACTGATGCCTCAGAGCATGGCATAGGGGCAGCTATTTCACAGCTAAATAACCTGTAGCTTTCATCTCTAGGAGATTACTTCCCAGGGAACAGACGTGGGTGCTATTGGAATGGAAACCTTTGTAGTGGCCTGGACACAGAAGAAGCAGAGACCATAGCTGTTTGGGACTCACTTCCGGATTTAGACAAACCACAGGCCCCTCAGGTGGCTAATGCAAAAGAGGGGTGAGAATCCAACATTGTTGAGGTTGTCCATCTCCCTACAGGGAATGGACTTTAGGGTGGAACACTGACATGGGGTAGACCATGCTGATGTCTCTCCAGGTTCTTCTGCCTAAGTGAAGAGAACTCCCAGGTGATAGGCAGTTATCACCACTTCCAGCTGGGGAGACGTGTGTTAGACCTGTCATCCCCAAAACTTTTACCTGTTGGCCTTCAAATCTGCTGAATTTGTTTATGTTGGTCTTAGGACTCTGTGCACTTTACCACTTTACCACTGTTAACCAGTGCTAAAGTCCTTGTATTCTCTCGGTTTGATTGGTATATACCGAATTGGCATATTCAATGTATTTATAAGTCCTTTGTAGAGTGTTATACCATATACCCAGGTCCTGTATATTAAATACTACTAGTGGGCCTGCAGCAGTTGTTGTACCACCCACCTAAGTAGCCCACTAAAATATGCCCCAGGC
This sequence comes from Triturus cristatus, assembly GCF_964204655.1. Classification (NCBI taxonomy): domain Eukaryota; kingdom Metazoa; phylum Chordata; class Amphibia; order Caudata; family Salamandridae; genus Triturus; species Triturus cristatus. The sequence goes on along the minus strand of NC_140592.1, from coordinate 287,050,740 downwards.
CTGTCATTGCAGCCTGAAGGCAGCGTTCCACTGCCATGACAACATGGCATTTGAAACTCCTTGTCAAGCCTTAAACTCCCCTTTTATTACCTATAGGTCACCCCTAAGGTAGGCCCTAGGTAGCCCATAGGGCAGGGTGCCTTGTACATAAAAGGTAGGACATGTACTTTTAAGCTTTTAATGTCCTAGTAGAGAAAAAACTCCCAAATTTGGTTTTCATACTGTGAGGCCTACCCTTCTCTTAGACAAATATCTGAGATTCCTTATTACATTCAAAAACCTGTGATTCATAATTGAGAGGGAGTAGATCTATCATGTTTAGTACCTGTATCCTGTTTGATGGGAAAGTTGTGATTACTATTACAACTTTGAAAATGCCACTTCTATAAAGTTGCCATTTTCCTGCTGTTAGCCCTGTGTACCTGCAGCCTGTCCACACAAAGGGCTGCATACCACCCTGTAGTGAGTCTGGAGCCAGGGCAGGAAGGGAGGACCTCTGTGCACTTCAAAGCCCTTCTTTAAAGTTTCCCCCACTTCAAAGGCAACACTGGGTATAATAACTGGACCTCAGACCCTACGGCTTCACTACACTTCTGGACCTGTGGATACCCTGCCAGGAAGAAGGACTGCTGTGCTGCTGAAGGACTGCCATTCTGCTGAACTGCTGCTCTGAAAGAACTGCTTCCTATTGTGCTGATCTGCTGCCTGCTGCCCTCCGTGCCTGGGTAAAAATGGCTTGACCTACATCACTTGAACCCATATCCTAGAGTGACTCCAAGGGCAAGCTGACTGGTGTCCCAATCTGAAGTCTCATGGACATAAAAGACTTCCAATTCATCTGCTCCTGCACCTGGAGTCTGCCGTCTGTGAGTCTGCCCTGCCAAGTGGTGCCAACTTGACCTGGATGCTTGGAAGTGGGTTTAAAGTGCTGCTCCAGTAGAATCCATGCATTGCCATTGATGCAGAGTCTGAGACCAGCACATCTTTAACACTGCGGGCGCACTGTAGCTGTTGTGCATATTGACACCAGCACACCGTCACTGCTGTGGGGTGCATCGGCCCCACTGAGGACGCATCATCGCCGTTGCATGGATCGGAACCAAAGCATTCCCTTCGCTGTATGGACCAATATCGACGCATCGCCTGCACCCCGCATCTCCTCGCGTCGACGCAACAAGGTACTTTCTCAGTGGGCCAAACATGGTCTCTGTAACCAGCTTGTGCTCCATTACGGTCGTCCTGAACTTTTAACTTTGTCCTGGTCCAGCACTACCAGATTTCCCAAATAGGTGCTTATTGCTTTTAAGTGCAGTTTTCTGCTTATTCTTTAAAAACTCATATCTCAAGTTAAATTTTTGGGATTTTTGTCACTTTGGTCTTATTTTATTTATAAAATTCAGTTTTCCTAACCTGGGGTGGAATCTTTTTGTGAGGTGTTTTCAATGATTTACTTTTTGAAGTGTTGCATAAATACTTTACACGTTGCCTCTTAAGTAAATACCTGACTGCTCTGTGCCAAGCTACTAGAGGGTGAGCGCAGGTTACTTCCTTCAAGGTGAGTTTGTGACTTACCCTGAATAGGATTGTGGTTCCTGCTTGGAAAGAGGTTTCAATCATGAGAATCTCAGAAGTGTGAGGCTTGTTAATTTTCAAAAATTATTGTCACTGTATCGTCAACATCCTCACTGCTCACATAATTAGAATATTAATGAGGGAGGAGAAAGGAGTGTGGAGTTACCGCCAAGACTTGAGAAGGACTAACAAATGTAGAAATGCAATACCATAGATTTGAAAACAGGGATAGGTTATTCCTGAGTACCTAACCTTGGCACCATTCATATTTCCTTAACCCATCCAGAATACCATGCTTTGCAAGAAATTTAATGTCCTCAATTGTACCTAAAACATATATTGCTTTCAATGTAGAACTTGCATCATTCTTGAACGGGTGTGTGGAGTTAAATCAAGGAATAGAAGATGCAATACTAAGGGTGGCTGAGCTCCATATAAACAGAATGGAAGTGGTTTGTCAGAGTGGTGGGGACTTACTAGAACTGTTAAATTTGTTGCATTATTTGCTTGTCGGCATTAAAATGTCAATAGAGTGAGGTGCAGTGAAAGCTTGGTAACTCAGTCCCACTACTCATTTGAGAATGAGTGTTCCTCACACAGGATATCTAACACTGAGTCCAGAACTCAGGATGTCTGCAAGATTCCACTGATCCTGAATGATTAGACATGGGTCATCCTTAATGAAGGTGCCAAGTCCACATCACAAACACCTTGCATGCCATTTATCAGTGCTACTGATCAATAAAAGCGCCAAGGGGCATATTTATTAGCCTGTTAGACCTGGTATTTTTTGGCATGTTTCCCCTGTCTTTTTGCTTTCTGACGTTCTGGTTTTGATGGTATGCTGGACTTCGTTTTTCTGGTTTAGTGGCTTTGCACACTTCCTCACTGCAGTTCAGTGCTAAAGTGCAAGTGCTCCTGCTGTAAATTGTGTTGATGGATTGGTGTTTCCATTACTGGGATATTTGATTTACTAGTAAGTTCCTAGTATACTGCAATGTGTGTGCCCAGGGCCTGTAAATCAAATGCTACTGGTGGCTTGCAGCACTGGTTGTGTCACACACACAAGTAGCCTCTCAGAGGTGTCTCAGAACAGCCACCGCAGTGAGTGCATGCAGTTTTTACTGCCATGTCAACCTGGCAAGTGCACCCACTTGCAAGACCTAAACCTTCCCTTTTCTTACATGTAAGGCATCCCTCATGTAGGCCCAAGGTACCCCAATGGGCAGGTTGCATTGTATGTGAAAAGTAGGAAATGTACTGGTGTTTATTACATGTCCTGATAGTGAAATACTGAGTATTTTGGTTTTCACTATTGGAAAGCTATCTGTCCCATAGGCTAACATGGAAGTTGTTTTGTAATATCTGAAAAGAATAACTTTCTATTGGGTCAAGACACATTGATTGAGTTTAGGCTTCCTGAACTCCGAATTTAAAAATAAATCTTTTAGTAAAGAGAATTTTTATATTATGTGTTTGAAAATGCCACTTTTAGGAAATGGGCATTTTCTTGCTTAACCATTATGTGTGCCTCTGCCTTTTACATATTCCCTGTCTGGGTTTAGAGTGAAAGGCGCAGGGGGTGTGCATTAACACTAAAGCGACACAAGGGGGGGGGGGGGGGTTGAGGTGTGTCCTGCCTTTCCTAGGTGACTCATAGCCAGGCTGAATAGATCTGGCTGCATTTAGAGTAGTGGGAGGAGTTTTCGCTTACCCCTGAATTGACTGTGGCTGCCTTAAACAAAGCTGTCTCTCCCTCCTGGTGTGAACTTGGCCTGAGCCAGGCAGAACTGCTTTATGTATGTCAGTGTAACCTTGTTCGTACCAACTTCAAAGGGAAATTAGGCATAAATATTGGGGTCTGACCCAGGACTTTAGAACTCCTTTGAACCAAAAAACCTGCCAAGAAGAAGAGCTGGAGAAGCTGTAAGGAGAGACTACCACTTTGCTGTGTGCTTTGCTGTGTTTGCCTTCAGTGACTGCTTCTGTCTTAGGCAGTGAAAGGACTGGACTGGACTTTCCTCATCTTATTTTTCTGAGCTTTTCCAAGGACTTGGGGTAGAGCTTGCCCCCTGTTCAAGAAGTCTCATGAACAGCAAAGACTTCAAGTTAATCTGCATCCAGCACCAGGAGCTGTGTGTTTTGTGCTGCAACAGAAGAAAAAGTAACACGACGCCCTCAACAACAACGCTGCTGGCACCGTGACCTGAAGGCACCGCAGAGGGCACGGCTGCATCTCGCACCGCAACCCTGGTCTCACCGACGTTGACGGTCGACGCTGCCGCCACCGAGCCACTGCTTACACCGTGACCTGTGGGCACCGCACTTTGCACCACACTCAAAAGTTACACAATGCGGTGCCCCATCCCAGTTCGTCAGCCGATGACAGCGCTTCAACAACGATGATGATGCTACCTGCACTAAGACCTGCCAGCACCGCAATGAGCACTGTCCCACTCCGCACCACAGCCCTGGTCTCACGGATGCCGCTGGATGCCGTTACTGAGCCGCTGCCTGCACCATGACCTGAGGGTACCACACAACGCACTGCTGCACTTTGTATTGCAGCCCTGACACCTGCCAATGCCAGCGCTTGCAGTTTAACCTGAAGGAATTCGTCTGTAATGCATGTGTCTTCAAAGACCCGATGACTCCTGCACTGACCTCCGGAACCAATGCCTGCCGATGCAGGCTCTTCAGAGCTCATCGGGACGTACCCAATCCCCTGCATTTCTAAAGGTTCTGTTTGCAGGTCTTCCCGACATCATAGCTGGCCTGTGATGCTGTGTTCTGCCAGAACTGTTGGGTTTGTTTGTTCACGACGCTGTGATAGCCACGGACGTATCTATCAACTTCAAGGACCTGTTTTTAAAGTCTATTTTTGCTTATTGATACATTTAAATAACTGTATGTTGAATTCTTATAAATCAGATAAATAGTGGCTATTTTTCTAAAACTGGTGTGGTGTCCTTTTGCACTGTTTTCACAGTATTACTGTGTGTTGTGTGCAAATGCTTTACACATTGCCTCTGAGATAAGCCTGACTGCTCGTGCCAAGTTACTAAGGGGTTGAGAAGGTGTTATTTTAGAAGTGTAACTCCTTTATCCTCACTAGGAAGGAGGGTCCCTACTTGAACAGGGTAACAACCTGCCAACTAGAGACCCCCATTTCTAACAGAGCCCCTTCGCTCTGCTCTTGCACCACTGAATGTGGTGCGAAAGCATAGCAAATGAAAAATGAGATTCATGAAGCCACGAAAGGCCACCTTGCGTGGCCCTGCATTGCTTCATAATCTTGAGTAATATAACACAACCCAAATTGCTGCATTGCATTACTTTGCACCCACGCCAGAGCCATGGATGTTGGCACATTCCCAGATTTCCAAGAACAGATAAACCTAGGAATGCGCAAAAAAAATAACCATCCCCAGGAAAAGCATAACGGGGAGAAATATCCATATTTCTCCTCCTTGTTTTTCTTTTTCTATGTGTGTTGCATTCTGCAGCACACATAGAAAGTAGAAAAACCCTCTCAGGATTGTTTTTGTGCGGGAAGGTGTCCCTTTCTGCCCCAAACAAATTCTGCATGCAACACAAGCACCTTTGCACCATGGTGCAAGGGTGCCTGCATTGGCACTAGGCTGCCCATTGTGCACCACAAGGACAGGAATATTGCCCTAAATACGGCGCATTCCTGCCCTTTACCACTGATGCAGCGCACCAAGGTAACTTGCTGCTCTGTGCAGCTTTTTCATAAATATTGCCCTTACTTGGAACCATCTGAAAAGCTCACCATGCCCTGCATGATCTTACCCTACAGCACCTTTTCAATAATTTCCAACTGTATAACTCATCATCCAATCATTCCATAGTCATTCTTCTGTCATCCTTGTTTGTACCCAATTTGTTCTCCCTCTACAATCCACGGGTGCTATTAGATAGCCTAAGAAGTGGCATACAGAACATTACAACTACTAATAAAAAAGGAAATAACCAAATAACTCATTCTCAACTGTGTAGCAGAGGAGCTGCTCCTAAGAATGAGGTAATATTTTCTCCTGCACCGCTGTGACACTGCGTTATCAAGTAATGAGGAATGGTTCTTTCACAAAGGGCAGCAAGTGAGCTTCCAGAGTTTTATTGTAGAAGCAATTTCTACATCTTTTACACAGGCCCATGGATAGCATCAGTGCTGTGAGATGAGCTGATTCAATTCACCATTTTGAATGCGTTGAAGACATTAAGCAATTGCAATGAGACCTGCAAGATGACAGCTCACTGCTCAGATGCTTTTCCTCCACAGCCAGAGGAAATTGTGGTTGCAACAGGGCTGTGTCTTCAGTCACCCAGGACATTAGAGGAACCAATCAGAATCCGACCACTAGATCCATGTCAGGTTTGAATGACAGCAATATTTTCTTCACTCCTCGGTAAAGCGATGTCTAATCAGTTTAAGACAGGTTGATCTGTCAATGTCAGTTGTCACATGTGAGTTTAGGGCCTGCACTACACAGTCTGGTGACAGAACTGTAAGGCACAGTGCCATTTGCTTCACCCCCTCAGCTTCCCACCAAATAAAGTTCTCTGAAGTTTGCAGTGGCGGCTCCTTGAGGTAGTGCTGCGGGGCGGTGGGCGGGGCGTGGGAGGGGCATGGGGTAGTAAACTCTGGCATATGGCCGAACGGAGGTGATTCACATCCTGTGATTCTGGGCAAATCACTTAATCTCCCTGTGCCTAACAAAAAATTAATGCGTGTCCTCATGTAACGTAACTGGCGCTATGTAAAGCACTCTGATATCTAATTGGATTCGGGTCACGTTCGCGCTATATAAAACTCTGCAAAAAAAAAAAAGTAAGTAAATAAATAAATAAAACAAATCACATTGCGTGCGCTGCAATGCATCGCTGCAATGCAGCGCTCGCAATATAATTCGTTTTATTTATTTATTTATTTACTTACCTCCGTTCGGCCGTATGCCGTAGTTTACTACCCCCCACCCTGCCCCTCTCCCGCCCTGCCCTACCGCCTCGCAGCACTCCCTCGAGGAGCCGCCACTGGCTTACAACTGTCACTTTCCAATTACAATTCAACTTGAACTGCATCCTAATCTGTCTGACTCAATCACAAATTGTTTGACACCTTCCCAATCCAAACCGAAAGTTCTTCATTAATCCTGAGTTACTCTTGCTGTACATTGCCTCAAAAGCTTACACAGATAAATAAATATATTGATTAATATAATCCATCCCACTGCCCATAGCATGAGTTTCTTCGCCTGTTATGAATAGCTAACAAAGAAGAGAGGGGCATATTATCAAGAAACGGCATTAAAATTATCGCCGCTTTAGCGGCAGAAAACTGCTGCTAAAGCGGCGATAATTGGCTTGATAATATGCCCTGGAGAATTCCAATAGAAGCCCATGTTCTGGAGTCAACATGGGCTTCTATTTGAATTCTCCATGGCATATTATCAAGCTCATAATCGCAGCTTTAGCGGCAGTTTTCTGCCGCTAAAGCGGCGATAATTTTAACGCCATGCTTGATAATATGCCCCAGAATGCGTCCCTCAAATCATTCCAGTAACTGGAATGTTCAGCAATGAATGTGTCTATTAGTATAAAATAACATAAACTATAAATGTCGTCAATTTGCTTATTTGCTCAGCAGTTCTACTCAAGGATCATAAGTGCAGATATGGGTGATGAAAATTGAGTTTTCTCAAGTGGGCACACAAGCCAGTTTAGGGCATTGCTGAGAGGGTTCCCCAGACATCATGACAAAGCATTACCTGAAGTGGATTGAGGGGATGGGCCAACATGTTTGGGAAGGGAAAGTGGGTGTCTTTTTCTGTACACGAGTAGAATGGTTCATTCCCATCGCCAGTATTATATTGTATTGTATCAATTAAATATAATTTCACACTCATTGGTGGGTCACTGTAAGAAACTGCTTTGTTGGTTGACTGGGGTGTGAGCCCTGGTCAAGAAGCAGCCACAGTCCTAGTCAGGGTAAGGCACAAACAGACCCAAAATAAATCTGTGCTCAACCGCCTGGTAGCTTGACACAGAGCAGTCAGGCTTAATTTAGAGGCAGTGTGTAAAGTACTTGTGCAACACTTCAAACAGTAATACAGTTAAATAACACCACAAAAGGAGCAGACAACAGTAATAAAAAATAAAGTGATTTTTAATAAATAAAATAAGACCAAAATGACAAAAATCCAATTAGTTGAACAGGATATAGTGAATTTTAAAGTTTTTAGAGAAAATAGTGTCAATTGATGTAAAGCGCCAACTGTGGATTTCTGGTAGTGCCCGAATGGGACAAAGTCAGGCCAACTGTGATGGAGCGCAGACTGGCTACAGGTCCCAGTTAGGTCTGCTGAACAGAGTCCCTTAAATCCTGGTTTGCGGGGCATTGCGTGGATCTGCGTCAAATGCATTGCGCAGCCAAAGCGATTTGTCAGTTCCGAGATGCAGCAAGGGCGCAGCGCGAGGTCCTGTAGCGTTGGTGTCGAGGATCCCGTTGACGAGGGCTTGCAATGCGAAGTCCAGAGTCGAGGATGCGTCACACAGTCAGGGTGATGCGTCAGGTCTAAGGAGCTGTGAAGCTGCGATGCGAAGTCTGGCGTCATTGTCAAGGCTGCCGTCGATCAGTGATGGGCGGCCTGCCCCGGGGATGCATCGCGCAGTGGCTGTTTCAATGGCGATGTGAAATATGATTTGAGTCGTTGTGATGGTTCAATCCACGCAGCAGCAGATATGTGTGGGTCCTGCTCAGAGTTGAGCGGCAGAGGAGATATGTTGGTTCCGCTTGGTCCAAAGAGACTGGAAAAGCACCTAAGCCCACTTCTAAGGGTCCAGGACTGGGGTGGCAGCATCTGGCAGGGTAAACTCACAGATGGCAGAGTCCAGATGCAATTGCAAGGTTGCTGGGATCCTGTTATGGACCTGAGACTTCAGATCAGTAGACCAGCCAACTAGACTCTGGAGTCACTCTGGGTTCTTGGTTTAAGGGATGCATGTCTAGTTCTTCTCACCCAGACAAGAGAGCAGCAGGTCACTACAGCAAAGCAGTAGTCCAGCAGAGTGCTGTCCAGCACAGTGGAAGTCCCACGGCAGTTCTTCTTCCTGGCAGAGAATCCACAGGTCCAGAAGTGTACTGAAGAGTTATTGTCTGAGGTCCAGTATTTATTCCCTGTTCTGCCTTTTAAGTGGAGGAGAAGCTACTTGAAGTTTCCCTTTAAAGTCCACAGGCATCCTACCTTCCCTGCCCTGACTCCAGATTAACTACAGGGGGTATGCAGCCTTTTGTGTGGAGGCAGGGTACAGCCTATTCAGGTGTAAGTGGGGCTGTACCCAGCACCTCCCTCCCATCCTGCCAGTGATGGCCCTTCCAGGCACACCAGAGCTCTTTATTGTGTGTAGCTGTCTAGAAGGAATACACAGTGTTCAACTGTCAGCTACACCCAATCATGTGACCAGAGACAGGCTGCAGGCACTAAATGGCTGAGTCGAGAAAATGCAATTTTTCTAAAAGTGCCATTTTTAGAAGTGCAATTTAAAATCTGACTTCACCATATGTTAGGATTGTAAATTGTGATTCCAGAGACACCAAATTGAACTGGCCATCTCTTCCTATTTGGAAATTACACTGTAATAAGGCAACTCTAATTTATTGGAGGGATAGGCCTGGCAGTAGTTGAAAACAAATTTAAGAGTTTTTCATTACCAGGACATGTAAAACTTAAACTTACACGTCCCACTTTTTAAATACATTACACCCTGCCCTGTGGGTGGTCCAGGACCTACCCTAGGGGTGAAACATATGTATTAAAAAAGAGGGTTTGACCCAGCCAAATGTTTTATTTTGCCAGGTCCAAATGCAGTTTAAAAGTGCACACAAAGCTCTGCAATGGCAAGCCTCAAACATGTTTTAAGGGCTGCTTAGGTGTTTGGCACAACCAGTGCTACAGGCCCACTAGCAGTGTTTAATTCACAGGTCCTGAGCACGTGCAGTACCACTTTACTAAGGTCTTACAAGAAAATTAAATATGCAATTTGGATATAAACCAATTCTACCATCCAGGCACCTGGACCCTGTGGCCTCCAGTTCCAGCTTGTTCCAGCCTGATCCAGTGACACTGCCACTGTCACGGCTAGGGTTTTCCAGCCTGGGTTTCCCACTCACCGTTCTTCCTGCCAAAGGAAGCTCCGCCCACACCAGGACCTACTTAATGCAAGTACAGCGTGACCTGCAGCAGACACGTGCAGTTGGTATGTCACTGGTGTGCCGATCTGTCCCTAGACTGCCACCAGTGTCACAACCCCAGACCCTCCCGCCCCCCCACAAAGATACTCCATCCCAAGCTCTACACTCTTACTCGTACTCTTGGAACTGATTGCCCAGGAAGCTGCGCTCGCATTCATGGACGAGTAACTATGTTCCTGCAGCCACAACTGATTGCAACCCAGAGCACAGGTCCCAACACCTTGCTGCATCTTGGAGAAATGGTCACATATCCCACCACAACAGTGGACATGGCTGCATTCGCCTTGACTCAGAATGCATGAGCGTGCACCTACGCATGTTGACACACACCTGTGCAAGGTGAGGCAGTCCCATGGGCAGAGCTGCACAGAGTCGCTTGGCAACGTTCCTAAATCTGACATACTGCTGGAGGTAGAGTACACACACTGGTGTTCAGGCGTGGCAGCCATCCTTCCAGCCTGCATCCACTCCATGTTCTCCATTGTCCTCCGCATATGTGCCAACTCTGTGCTGTCATCGCTGGAGCCTGTCTGACTAGACAGTTCTTGTATCCGAGTAATGGCTCCAGTGAGCTCAGCCAAGGATTGTTGTAGAGCAGGAATGGACTGTGGGTGTCCGTTATGGACTGTAAGTGGTCCCTGATGGGACTTATACACCCACGTATGGCATCTAGTTTGGCAGCCATGAGGTCGAAACCCACCCGCACCTGTTCAGCCAGCCCCCTCTGGCAGTCTAACACACGGCGTTGGAATGCCATGTGTTTTTCCGCGAGGTGCTGGGAGCCAGCCGTGGTGGTGAGTGCTTCCTGCTGTGTGGTCTGTGCAGGGGGTGGGGTCACCTCGATGCAGCTGGGCTGCCCTGCTCCTGGAGGTGGGATGCGGGGGCTGTCCATGAGCCGTTGGAGGGTGTTGGAGCAGATGGCCAGGGGGTCCTCTTCATCATCACTGAACAGATGTCTGGTCTGCTCTGCAGGAGGTGTTGGTTGTCCCTTTGCAATGTAAGGGGGATATGCAGGTTAACAGTGTGTTCCATGTATGTTGACGCATTGTACATGTTTACATACAGACTGCATGACAATGTACATTGTGACTGTTTTGGAGGAGCTGGCTATTTGATGGGAGACAGTGGACATTTCGACTACATGACAGATGGGAGGTTGTACTCGTACATTATCATTGCACAGTTTCCTGCTATGCCAAATGTGATTGGCCAGTTTCTACGCACAAGTGGCACCAGTTGTGTCCTCTGTACTGTAGTGAAAGTGTTGCACTTTGTACCACATTGTCGTCAATGTTGATGTGCTGTGATTGCTATGTGTGTGTGCTGCATTGTGGGAGAGTCGCCCCTGCAGCTCTGATTTAGCGGGCCCTTATCCCTTTGAGGCGGTGTGCCTTTGACTTGTGTGCTTTTACGGTGCTGAGATGTTGGCGACTTGGGTCATTTGTGCTCGTGGACGGTTTTTGTACTCTTGTGCATTGTTTGCCTGCAGATGTGTTGTTGACGTCAGGTGTTGTATGTGCACGTGGATGTGTCAGAGTGGGACCTGCTCCTTTGAGGATGTGATCCACACTGGGCCACCTCAGTGTCGTGTCGTGCACCATGTCATGTATTTTGACTGCAGCCATGCTATTGGTCATGCAGTGTCACTTGCATTGTCAGTGTGGCTCACAGAGCCGCTGCTTTGCTGGATTCAGCATATGTGCATGGGTAGGTTGTGAGATTGGTGATAGGGAGGGGGGCTCCTTTGTGCACATAGTGGATGTGGGCTTAATTGGTGTTTCTATGTGTGCTGCAGTGTGCCAAGGGTATCAGGGACATGTTCCACTATCATTGCGGGTGTGCAGTGTGCTACATATAATTATGCATGGGTGCCATTGTGCCCATCCCCCCGTCCCCCCAGTCCCTGGTCGTTACTCACCCTGTTGCTGTTGGGTCAGGCCATATCGAGCTGTGTCCGGACCCCCAACTACTTGCACCGTCTCCACACTGATGACTGTGGCCACCATTTCCTCCAGCTCATCCAGCTCCTCCTGCGGCGTAGGACTCCCACCTCCAGTCGCCGTTGCTGCTTTCCGGTTGGCAGCGAGTTTCTGCTTGGTTTGGCTATCACATCATGCCAGCGCTTCTTGACCTCCTCCATTGACCTCCTCAACACTCCGACTGCATTCACGTTGTTCATGATGGACTGCCATATTTCCGTTTGTGTTGCCAATGACACAGTGGAGGTAAAGAACAGTTGTTGTTAGTGTTGTATCACCTCCGTGACGATGATCCGGCTTTCCTGCGGACTGAACCCCGTCTTCCTCTTCCTCTCCTTGCCCTTCCCCAGCCATGGGGTTCCTGGCTGGTCCTCTGTGGGGCTTGTGGGGTTCGAGTTGTCCTCTGCACTCGGTCTGGGTGCATCCATGGTGCTACACAGCTTATTTTGGTTTTAGTGTATTTTTTTGTTGCTTTTATAGTGAATTTTCCCGCATGACGCTTGGGAATTGCAGGCCTGTCGCTGGTTATCGCTGATTTTTTTATCGCAGTTGGCCACATCGCAACTTTTTTCGCGTTTGTGTTTCGCATTTTTTTGCCGTCATGGTAATTTTATCGTGGTCATTTGATCCGTTAGCGCGAGACTATCGCATGGTACAGCCATGTTGAGAATACAACATTAACAAGGTGTTATTTTCCCGTGATAGACTGCGATGTGCAAAGTTGCTTTAAGCTAATTTTGCAATAATTAGCACACGTTTTTGAGAATATCCCCCTAAAAGTTATCATTTGCAACTGTAACTTTGCATAGATGGATCACATTGACCAGAGTTCAATGGGAGGAATTTTGAGCCGTGTTTCACTTGAAACCCACAGCTGAATGCTATTAGTGAGTGCCAGTCCTGTTTTGAGAGTGGCCATATGGAAGTTGTTGTTGTGAATAGTGGTTCCCAGGGCATCGGAGAGAGATGCCTCTGGAATGTGATATGCTGTTGGAAGAAGAGTTAGGAATGCATTGGTCTTTAAATAATATTCTGCCAATAAGTAAAGCACTAAAGCACCTGCTGTATTCCGCTGAAGAGCTCAAGAAGAGTGAAACACATGGCAAAGGCTCAGAAATTGACACATCAGAAGAAATTATAAGTTATCAAGCTAAGAAAATGAAATATTGGAAGAAACTAAAAGTTAGCGTGCTATGGTTCACTTGAAAGAACTGCACCTTTACATCGATGGGTGACTTTGACCAGAATACACTGGCTGGACTACTGAGCCGTGTAACTACTGAGCCGTGTTTCATTTGAAATCCACAGCTGAAGGCTATTGTGAATGCCAGTCATGTTTTGAGTGTAGCCATATGAAGGCTGTAATTATGAAGTAATTGTTTTACCATTTTAATCATAAAAATCGCAGCTTTGACAATTTTGTTAACACTTGAATATAATGTAAATTGATTCAACACATACATTTTAAAAAAGTTTAGTACATATTAAATAAAAATGAAAATGTCGTGGGTGAGATTTTTTTAAATTCCTCTTTAAGAAATAGTTATAAAATAAATGAATACATTAAAAAAAAACTATTTAATACATATGTAATTTAATGAGGTATTATGTTGTATCATTTTATTTTTTTAGCTCTTTGTTCATAATAAAAAAAAGTTAATGTTATTTACATTTATTTTTATATTCAAATATTTTAAATATTTTTGGAAGAATAATAAACCTTAATATTTTACCATATATTTTCACAGAAGGAGGTCTCCCCCACGATGGTGGAGATCCCCACCAACATGAGTACATTTATTGGTAATGTCACACCCCTAAACTCAGTCTTAGATGTTTCCATCCCCTAACTGCGGGGGTAGAGACATGTAAGTCTACATTTGGAAATGGTGAACAGTTCAAAAGTGTAGATTTACACATGCATGCAGGAGGTGCTTTGACAAGAGTCATTTTATACATGTAATTGACCTTTTGTGACTAGACTTTATAGGCTGTCACAAAGCACCTGCCTAGCCAGATGGGCAGCTGTGTGCCTCAAGCATGATTTTAAGATTCCAGTTTAAGCAAGGAAAGTCTATGGCAAGTTACCATTCCAGCTCATTTACAAACTCTGTCCATGTTTGACCTTTTTGTGCTGCCAACAGCCTCATTACAACTCCCACAGAAATCCTGATTTCAGTGCAGATGGGTTTAATCAGGATTACGGGAATTTTACTCAGAAAGCATGGTTTTTTGATGTGGTGTAATATGTGTCAGTAATTTTTTCAGATAAAAATATGTAAAAGGTGTTGTGTGGGCTTGAAAGGGTTAACACTTTAGTATGTCTTATACACAAGTCTTGGTAGCCAAATTTGTTTGTAGCACACACCAAAACTAAGTACAGTGCCAGGTACAAATATATGTTGCTATATTTTGATCGGTCATCTGATTGTAAAGCCTTGTGGGTGCTTAGCAAGTAATGAGAACAACTAATCCGTCGATCTCCAAATATGAACAACTGTTCCAAAATATAATAAAGGGCAGTAGCGGCTCCTGGAGGGAGTGCTGCGGGGTGGTGAGGCGGGGCAGGGGAGGGGCAGGGTGGGGGGTAGTAAACTCTGGCATACGGCCGAACGGAGGTAAGTACATAAAAAAAATAATAAAAAGAATTACATTGCGCACTCTGCATCGCCATTTGGCGTTGCAGCGTGCGCAATGTAATTTGTTTTATTTATTTAAGGGGGACAATGTTAAAGTGCGGGACAGTAACATTTTCAGTTTCTTACTACTTTGGAACTGTTCCATTAATCTGAATCAAATGTGACAAGCAGTTAGCAGGTTACACCCAGTGCAGGCAATTCAAGGTTTGTGCACCTCCAAGGTGGGTGAAGAGCTAAAGTGGGACAAAATGTGTTTGAGTTCCTAATAGCTTTGAAACATCTGATGGATCTGGCCGAAATTTGGTAGAGACTTAGCACGTTCAGTCTATTCTTGGTGTATCAATTTCACACAGGTACTTCGAGGAGGAATGGCCATCAAACACCGACAGTTAAACCATGGGGTTTTTATACATCATGAGATGAGAAAGGCAGGCCCATTGTTTAGACTTTAATCAGTAAGAAATCTGCCAGGGGATAACCAAGGGAGGACAGGAAGGAGGGGTGGTGAGAACAAAGGTGTAGGATAACTCCCAGGAATGTATTCCTGGACCCTTGATCTCTGTGGACAAAAAAGTTCTAAACATATATAGCGACACTGATGAAAGAATATGGGCATATGTTTCCCATGAGTTTGGACTTTAAGCTATTAATGAAGCCAATGGCATCTATGTTAGATGCCTTTGATTGAAGCAAATGGTAAAACAACAAGATGGTGGATGGAATGTTTGAATTAATCTCAGCCGCAGGCAATCGCTCAGGGCCTCATCCCAATCCATCCTTTCTTGCCCACCATGCCACCTTAGTTTGGACCCAGCCATAGGCAAATCAGTCTTGACCCTGCTCTTCATGGGAACCTTACACCTGAACTGCAAATACAGGTCCTCCCTGAACCGGAACACAGCAACCTAGGAGCGGTTTTGCCATAGTTCGAGCTCTTCAGCCAGGTATATCTTGGCTCCAGTGGCCCAGTGAGCCTGTGACCCATGTCTGGGCATACTCGGTGCACTTAGGGTGGCAAATGCATAAACAAGTGGACGGATGGAATGCTTGAATTAATCTCAGCTACTGGCGATTGCTCAGGGCCGCATCCTCATCCATCGATTTTTGTCCACCTTGCCACCTCAGTTTGGACCCGCCATAGTCAAGTCAGTCCTGACCCTGCTCCTCATGGTAACAATCCAGCCCGAACTGCCAGCAGGTTTCGCAGCTGCGGCCAATGCAGGTGAGAGCGGTGGGGCCGGGTGGGGGGGAGGGGAATTTCGACAGATGATGACGAGGGAAAATAAAAGAAATAATTTTCGCTTGTCATCGTCCATCGAAATTCCCCCCCAGCTGGCCCCACCGCTCTTACCTGCACAGGCCGTGGCGGCGGTTTCGCACAAGTTAGGGCTCTTCATCCAGGTATAGCTTCGTTCCAGTGGCACAGTGAGACGAGAACCCAAGCCTGGGCATACCGGTCTCACACAGGGCAGCAAATGCAAAAACAACAAGGTTATGGATGGAATTCTTGAATATTAATCTCAGCCGCTGGCGATCGCTCAGGGCCACATCCCACCCATCGTGTTTTGCCCACTGCTAACCTGGAACGTGAAAGATTTCAAACCTGGCAAAACCTGCATGTACCTGATTTCCCTTTCTTTTCTGTAAACCATCTGTGTGAAGTATGCTTATCAAGGCTATTTTTACTCCTGGGTCAGGCCCCGCCCTGAGAAGTGACGTGCAGGTGACTGCACAGATTGAAGCATCAGGATGTACGTATTTCGATTTGTAGCTCACAGTAACACACACTGACACACAGTGCATTTTGCTTTGTTGGTCTCAAGTTATCCAGCCTGCTCATCCGGATGTGCTATCCTGAGCAGGGGCCCATGAGTAATATCCGGGCTTTGAAAGTACACATTAGAAGCCGCACTGCAGGATTTAATGTTTACAATTCAACACAAGACGAAAAAGGTTTGCAATTTACAGAAGATAAAGAGGTGAATACAGGCTTCCTTAAAATTGCTTAGTGCAGTGTTAATTACTGCAGTGGCATGCAAGGAACAAACCTGCGAACAGGGAATGTGTCGACAGGAGGCGTTAAGTGAAATGTGTCGGTTCTTTATTTTTGTTAGTTTTGCAACCGTGAAATGGGAGTGCACCTAGAAAGAGCCAGAATGAAAACGCTCAGTTTGGGTGGCGAACCGTGTAATTGTACACGAAGGAACGCCTTTTTGAGTTATTCAGGCATTCTTTATTGTTAAATATCAACAATAAAATAGAGCCTAATCATGGTTAGCCTTACAATTAAACAAAAGTAAATATAAATGTTTTCCTAAAGGGCAGCCTACCAGCCCTGGACGGCAATCATCAAAATACCAGAGGAAGTGGAAGTGACATCACATACCCTCTGACAATCGATTACATCAATCAGCCGCATTCCACCCCATCTTCTCAAAAGTGATTTATTTTCTGCTGAGAGGTTATTAAAAGAATACAAGAGGAAGCTGCAGAAAGAAACCGTGGTTCTTAGATCTCGTGTGTTTGCTTGCATTGCATTGTAGCTCTTCTATAAGGCTTTCCTACCTCTCATCGAGAGGAGCACCATTTTGTTATGGCAGGGGTTCTCACATATGTTCTGGATTGCTTCATTCCTACCAGATTGTCTTGTCAAATGTAAGATACATTTATATACCATTAATATATATAGGACCCGATTCCCAAAGGTACACTGAGACGAAAGTCTAACTTTACGACTTCAAGTTTTGGTCTTAAGTTCAACTGAGACCAAAACTTTACTACTCGTAAATGCTCTTTGTGAATACCAAAAGTCAGAAAGTTAGACTTTCGTCTCCGTTTACCTTTGTGAATCAGGCACGTAGAGTTTACTTAAAAAGTGATCAGTTTTTGTGAAAATATGTCATGGAGCTATCCTTCTTGGATCCATGTTGTTAGACCTGTCAGCCCTAGGGTGGTCTCCCCATCTGTTTTTGATCGTGCCTCATTTTTTCCACCCTCATTTTTATGTTGGACTTAGGTCTCCGGGCGCCTTTTCATTGCCAATCAGTGTTAAGGTGCAGGTGCTCCCTTCTCCCAAGATGGCTGCCACAGGCCCCTGTTACTGCGGAGTGGTCTTTACTAGTAGCACCCTAGCTGCCAGGAGCTGGCTGGAACCCCACAACAATGTTGCGACACCAGCCCACCTTTTTTGTCCCATAGGTAGAATGGGGAAGCTCCTGGAAAGTGCTGGAACCTTCTAGAAGGGAGGTGTGGTTTTTACTTTTGCCGCCTTGGATAGAGGATCCTGTACAGCCCACTGATCTAGCCCAGGGATAGGAGAACCCAGGGGCCATCTGCTAAGCTTGACTAGGAAGGAACTAGTCACCAACTCAGTCCCTAACCCCACGGAACAGAACCCCCCAAGGGCGCCAGTGACATCTGCGCCGCAAGAACTGAATGCTGAAACTTCATGCCAGAACTGAATGCTGAAACTTTATGCCAGAACTGAATGCTGAAACTTCATGCCAGAAGTGAATGCTGAAACCGATTGCTGAAACTGCATGACAAAACTGAATGCTGAAACTTCACGTTACGATTGAATGCTGGACTGCTGGGGATCAACCAGGTACTAGCACTGTGACCCCCCCTGCTCCCTGACCTGGCCTGGGATCCCCTGCGTCTTGTACTCTGGCCTAATGGTTAAGGTCTTAGTTATTACTCTGGCCTAGTAGCTAAGGTCTTAGACTCGTACTCTGGCCTACTGGTTAAGGTCTTAACTCTTACTCTGGCCTACTGGTTAAGGTCATAACTCTTACTCTGGCCTACTGGTTAAGGTCTTAACTCTTACTCTGGCCTAATAGCTAAGGTCTTAACTCTTACTCTGGCCTAATAGCTATGATCTTAGACTCGTAATCTGGCCTAATGGTTAAGGTCTTAACTCTTACTCTGGCCTACTGGTTAAGGTCTTAGACTCGTACTCTGGCATAATGGTTAAGGTCTTATCTCTTACTCTGGCCTAATAGCTTAGGTCTTAGACTCGTACTTTGGCCTAATAGCTAAGGTCTTAGACACGTACTCTGGCCTAATAGCTAAGGTCTTAGACTCGTACTCTGGCCTAATAGCTAAGGTTTTAACTCTTACTCTGACCTAATAGCTAAGGTCTTAGACTCGTACTCTGGCCTAATGGTTAAGGTCTTAACTCTTCCTCTGGCCTCCTGGTTAAGGTCTTAACTCTTACTCTGGCCTAATAGCTAAGGTCTTAACTCTCACTCTGGCCTAATAGCTAAGGTCTTAGACTCGTACTCTGGCCTACTGGTTAAGGTCTTAACTCTTACTCTGGCCTACTAGTTAAGGTCTTAACTCTTACTTTGGCCTAATAGCTAAGGTCTTAGACTCGTACTCTGGCCTAATGGTTAAGGTCTTAACTCTTACTCTGGCCTCCTGGTTAAGGTCTTAACTCTTACTCTGGCCTAATAGCTAAGGTCTTAACTCTCACTCTGGCCTAATAGCTAAGGTCTTAGACTCGTACTCTGGCCTACTGGTTAAGGTCTTAACTCTTACTCTGGCCTACTAGTTAAGGTCTTAACTCTTACTTTGGCCTAATAGCTAAGGTCTTAGACTTGTACTCTGGCATGGTTAAGGTCTTAACTCTTACTCTGGCCTAATAGCTACGGTCTTAGACTCGTACTCTGGTCTAATGGTTAAGGTCTTAACTCTTACTCTGGCCTCCTGGTTTGGTTTTAACTCTTACTCTGGCCTAATAGCTAAGGTCTAAACTCTCACTCTGGCCTAATAGCTAAGGTCTTAGACTCGTACTCTGGGCTAATAGCTAAGGTCTTAGACTCGTACTCTGGCCTAATAGCTAAGGTTTTAACTCTTACTCTGGCCTAATTGCTAAGGTCTTAGACTCGTACTCTGGCCTACTGGATAAGGTCTTAACTCTTACTCTGGCCTAATGGTTAAGGTCTCAACTCTTACTTTGGCCTAATAGCTAAGGTCTTAGACTCGTACTCTGGCCTAATGGTTAAGGTCTTAACTCTTACTCTGGCCTCCTGGTTAAGGTCTTAACTCTTACTCTGGCCTAATAGTTAAGGTCTTAACTCTTACTCTGGCCTCCTGGTTAAGGTCTTAACTCTTACTCTGGCCTAATAGCTAAGGTCTTAACTCTCACTCTGGCCTAATAGCTAAGGTCTTAGACTCGTACTCTGGCCTACTGGTTAAGGTCTTAACTCTTACTCTGGCCTACTAGTTAAGGTCTTAACTCTTACTTTGGCCTAATAGCTAAGGTCTTAGACTCATACTCTGGCCTAATGGTTAAGGTCTTAACTCTTACTCTGGCCTAATAGCTAAGGTCTTAGACTCGTACTCTGGCCTAATGGTTAAGGTCTTAACTCTTACTCTGGCCTCCTGGTTTGGTTTTAACTCTTACTCTGGCCTAATAGCTAAGGTCTTAACTCTCACTCTGGCCTAATAGCTAAGGTCTTAGACTCGTACTCTGGGCTAATAGCTAAGGTCTTAGACTCGTACTCTGGCCTAATAGCTAAGGTTTTAACTCTTACTCTGGCCTAATAGCTAAGGTCTTAGACTCGTACTCTGGCCTAATGGTTAAGGTCTTAACTCTTACTCTGGCCTCCTGGTTAAGGTCTTAACTCTTACTCTGGCCTAATAGCTAAGGTCTTAACTCTCACTCTGGCCTAATAGCTAAGGTCTTACACTCGTACTCTGGTCTACTGGTTTAAGTATTAACTCTTACTCTGGCCTACTGGTTAAGGTCTTAACTCTTTCTCTGGCCTAATAGCTAAGGTCTAAACTCTTACTCTGGCCTTATAGCCAAGGTCTTAGACTCGTACTCTGGCCTACTGGTTAAGGTCTTAACTCTTACTCTGGCCTCATAGCTAAGGTCTTAACTCTTACTCTGGCCTAATAGCTAAGGTCTTAGACTCGTACTCTGGCCTAATAGCTAAGGTCTTAGACTCGTACTCTGGCCTAATGGTTAAGGTCTTAACTCTTACTCTGGCCTAATAGCTAAGGTCTTAACTCTTACTCTGGCCTAATAGCTAAGGTCTTAGACTCGTACTATGGCCTACAGGTTAAGGTCTTAACTCTTACTCTGGCCTACGGGTTAAGGTCTTAACTCTTACTCTGGCCTAATAGCTAAGGTCTTAGACTCGTACTCTGGCCTACTGGTTAAGGTCTTAACTCTTACTCTGGCCTAATAGCTAAGGTCTTAGACTCGTACTCTGACCTACTGATTAAGGTCTTAACTCTTACTCTGGCCTAATGGTTAAGGTCTTAACTCTTACTCTGGCCTAATAGCTAAGGTCTTAGACTCATACTCTGGCCTACTGGTTAAGATCTTAACTCTTACTCTGGCCTAATAGCTAAGGTCTTAGACTCGTACTCTGGCCTACTGGTTAAGGTCTTAACTCTTACTCTGGCCTAATAGCTAAGGTCTTAGACTCGTACTATGGCCTACAGGTTAAGGTCTTAACTCTTACTCTGGCCTACTGGTTAAGGTCTTAACTCTTACTCTGGCCTAATAGCTAAGGTCTTAGACTCATACCCTGGCCTAATGGTTAAGGTCTTAACTCTTTCTCTGGCCTATTGGTTAAGGTCTTAACTCTTACTCTGGCCTAATGGTTAAGGTCTTAACTCTTACTCTGGCCTAATAGCTAAGGTCTTAGACTTGTCAACCTCCCCGACGCGGGGACCTGAAGCGCGTTCACCGCCGCGGCCCAGAGGCCAGAGGTTGCCCTTCAGCGAGTCGGGGCCTGCGGAGAAGCCCGGGGCCCCGTTGCTGCCGTCGCCGCCGCTGCCGGGGTCGTAAGAGGCTGTGGATCGTCCCCCGACGCTGAGCGCATTACCTGTGGGGCCCGAAGCGGCGAAGAACGCCTGCCGCAGTGAAGACTCCTCGGACGCCGAGATCAAGGTAACCCCCTGGGGCTGGGAGGTAGCGTGGCCGTGCAGAGGCCTGGGACTCACCCCCCTGCTCCCCGGGAGGCTTGGGAAGGACCCGGTGCGCCCCCTAGCGACCGGGAGCGACACCGCACCCGGAGACTCGGGATCCCCTCCGTGGGACTCTCTCTGTGCATCGGAGACTCTGATTCCCCTCCGAGGGATTGCCCCCCCCTTCCTTGAGACTGCCGCGTATCAGGAGACCGCCTACTTGAGGCCTGTCAAGTACGGGTAGCGCTGAAGGTTCACAAACTGCTCAGTAGGGTGCAATGCTTAACGCCTGATTATTACGAGTAGGGCTATGTTCTTAGGGCCCGCTCCAAAGTGTTAAATGCTTGCTTATTACGAGTAGCCTAGTGTTCTCACGGTCTGGCCAGGAATGCTTAACGCCTGATTGTTACGAGTAGTGCTTTGTTCTTAGATCCCGCTCAAAAGTGTTTGATGCTTAATTATTACGAGTAGTGCTATGTTCTTAGATCCTGCTCAAAAGTGTTTGATGCTTGATTATTACGAGTAGTGCTATGTTCTTAGACCCTGCTCAAGAGTGGTAATGCTCGATTATTACCCGTAGTGTTATGTTCTGAGATCCGGCTCAAAAGTGCTTCATGCTTGCTTATTATGAGTAGCGCTATGTTCCCAGTTCTGCTCCCAAGCGCTTAAAGCCTGATTGTGTCGAGTAGCGCTGCGACCCCCAGCTGAAGCGCCAGTGGTGTCACGAGTAGCGGTAAGCCCGCGAAGTGTGCCCTGAGTCGCTACTAGTCCCCAGGGGTGGCGCTAAGGTTCCCAGTTCTACTTCACCGCGCTGATCGTCACCAGACGCTGCGCGAGGTGCCACGGCAGAGCGAAACGCTAGAGGTGGGAGGGGCTCAGCGCCAAGATTAACTGCTGTGTTTACCGCTCCCCCCAGGTTCACCAGGTAACACTAGTGAAGCTATGAAGAAGGGCTCACGAAGCTGATGCTAAAGTATACAGGTGTGGCCTATGGTCTTTTAGTGAATCGCTGGTGAATGGAATGCTGATGTATTCAGGTACCGCCTATAGCACCATCATGAAATGCTGGAGAATCAACTGCTAATGTATTCAAGTAATGCCATTGCCATCTAATGAACTGCTTTTACATCTGACTGCTTAGATAAACTTGAGTCATTTGCATAAATCCTACTGTGTGGTGTCCCTTATTGTGTGCATCTCCTGCCTCAGAGGATGTGTGTGTTGTATGGTCGCTTTACACATAAGCCTTTGGGTGCCCAGCCGCTCGAGTCACGTTACCCCCTTAGGGCTTGGTGACCCCAGGTCCTACACATGTGGAATACCATTGTTCTAGGCTCATACAAGGGACACAGGCATTCAGGGCTCAAGGGTTGCCTTAGTGGTGCACAGTGGATCCACTTTCACAGCTTAAACGGGGGGGGTGGTGATAACACTTACAATTATTAATTATTTATGAGCCTGTTCTTTCTGCAGCTCTGTAGACAAGAGCTCTTAAAAACACAAAGTAAAGGGAAACCATAGCAGAGGCCAGGTATGCGAAACCAAACAGAGTACAAGAGGCCCAGAAGGTTAAATGATGAGAGAAAGGAAACGGAGAGCGCAGAGGCGTAGCTTTCATTGGTGCAGCAGGTGCAGTGACACTGTGGCCCAGTAGTCTGAGGGGCCCACTGAACTCTGATTCTTGCAGTATTTTAACATTCAATAGGCAGCTGGGGGCCCATTTTCTTGCTCGAACTAGAACCAACCCCACACTGGCTATGCTACTGAGAGTGTGTGTGTGAGAGACATAGAGATGGATGGAACCAAGAGTGAAATGTGGGGCATATGAAAAGAAGAGAGTAATTGTTGCAAGAAGGTAAGGCCAAAAGCATGACAGAATGAATGCAATGGTGAAAGGACTGATGGATGGCTGTATAAAACAACATTTGGACGGGTGGGATAAAGATGAATGGCTGGATTGCTGAAAAACTGGACGAATGAGTGAGTGGATGAACAGAAGTCTCAATGAATGGGTGATAAAAGAAGGGTGAAATGATGGATGATAAAATAGAATGCTTGTAGGAATGGGAAAAGGATGGCCGAATCACTGGAAGTATGAGCAGAAGGATAGAAGCATGGATGGAAGAGTGTAGTGATTAAAGGGTTGAAAGACATAATGGTAAAGGAAGAATGGTTGGAATGGTGAAATGATGCTTGGATGGATGGAAGCAAAAAAAGATGGATAGATGGATGCATGGAGGGCTAAAAGGATGGCGAGACAGATGGAAGGGCAGGGGAAGGGACCTCATCTAGGGTGGATAGGGCTTACTGGCTTTGCTCACCTAATGGTATTTGAGGTATTGATCGAAGGGGGGGGTATTTTGATTTTCTGGCTACTCTCTTGGTGGTGCACACTGTGGGTTTGGTCCTATTCAGTACAGAATGTACATATTGAATGCCCCTGCCTGCTTGATAGAACACCCTTTGAACCCTCATTTATTTTCAGGAGAGGATTTGTAAATCTGAGGCAGCGCCAAAAACAAGCGCCATTTAAAAGCAGGCATTAGAGTGGCGCAACTAGGAGAAATACTTTAATTTCTCCGCGTTTTTTGCTCTTTCTATGTGTGCTGCAGTCTGTAGCACACATAGAATCGCCTTTAATGATTGTTTTTGTGCAGGAAGGTGTCCCATCCTGCACATAAACAATCATCCCTGCAACGCAGGCACCCTTGCACCATGGCGCAAGGGTGTCTGCATTGGTGCCAGACAGCTTTTTTAGCGCCGGCGCAAGAAGAAACACAGGGATGTGCCTTATTCTTGTAAATACAGTGCATCCCTGCATTTTGTTTGTAAATATGCCCCCTGGTGTGATGCGAGTCTGGCACATACAACACAGCTATCACAGATTCACTGCTGATGGGAATGTGCAGACAGGGCATTGCAACAATATCTCTAGAATATATAAATGTACAAATATATTTTGTATACACGAGATTCAAAATATTTGCATAGGTTTCTAAACACGCCTCCATTTGTGTGTCTTTTTGTGTGTTTTTTCCTTTCTTTCAGTGACATCAAGCCTGGTTAAATGGAGAGCTTTGGTATCATTGTGTTGCTTAGAGTTTGACAGGAAAATGCAAGTGTGAGTCACAACCCATTTTCCTCATGTAAGTGTACCTTACACATAGAAAAAGTTGCAAATTATATGTGCCTGACATAGTGATGAGTCACACATGCAGAAACATCTAAATAAGATATGCAGCGGTGTCGTCTACGTGTGCTAAATGTATACACAGTATGAGTTACTTCTGCATATGTAAGTGGCACAGTTAAGGTTCCCAGAGGAATGCCAGAGATCAGATCAAGGAAATACAATGCAAATGAGGTAAGTACCCACACAGTCATGACTGTATCGGTGTCTACAAACATTTGTAAACTTATTTGCACATCAAACTTACACCAGAATGCTCCAAGTGTAAGCAGTGAAGAAAGTGATAGAAGGTACTTACCTGTATCCGATTTTTACAAGAGAGTGTTACACTGAAACATATTGGAAACATAACTTGATTGAAGAAAAAAGAAAAAAAAAAAGATATTATTGAAGCTTCCGTATTTTATAAACCGAACACATCGAGAACCTACACAATTAACCCCTCAAAACATTGCTGCAATGGGTAGACATTTCAGACTTTCCACTTCAATTGAGCTCCATTTTTCGGCCTGATTCACAAAGGTAACTTACACTTTGAATATTCTAAACTTTTGATTAAGTATACTACTTGATTAAGTTTACTACTTGTTGGCTGTTCACAACATCTGTTTGTAAATGTATTCCAAAAGTGTATTTTACATGTCAGAACCAAATTGAAGAGCCTGAGGGCTATTCACAAACCGAAGGGGCTAGCCACAAAGGTAACTTGCACTTTTGAGTAACTGTGTAATTTACTCTTACACTTTTGAATAACTGTGTAATTTACTCTTACACTTTTGAATAACTCTGCACTCGGATTTTGTGAATAGCCAATTATAGTAAAGTTACTCAAATGTATAAGCGTAAATGACATGTACAAATCGCTCTAAAGTGTAAGTTACCTTTGCGAATCAGGTGCAAAATGTTTTTGATAAAGCTACCATAGATATTGCATCATGTCTGACAAAATAAGGTTTACTCAGTATGAGTTAAACGTAATGCATTTTTGTATATACATGTAAATAATAATGCCTTTCATATAGCACATCCGATAACATTATTTCATGTTGCTTTATAATAGATGTAAATTACTCCACTCAGCATTTTATTAAACACATCAGAATTTCAGTTTCAATATGCCTTTAGGCACAGCTCTCAACCATATGGGTCTCTGATGAAAGGTCGGGTGTAGGCAGAGGTGAGTTGCACTAAAGTTGAAGGTATTTTTTTAACATAGCTTTTGCAGGGTTGGTGACTCTCTTTCAGTATAGGGTATGTGTCTTGACAGTGGAATTATTCCAAGGTGGGTAACACACTACAAATGAGGGTGTGCTGAGAAGTATTTCTGCAGGTTAAATGCATATGTGTGCAATGGCACATTATCTCACTGAGCTACCAGGACTGAAACTTTTTTTTACATATATTTTAAAGCAAATAACTATCACAAAATTTGTAAAATGTATTAAGATCAAAGCATAATTAGATCAGTTGTGATTGAAACGCACATATTAATGAGGAATAGAGTTATGAGGGTGACTGCTGATGAAAAAGCAAAGGGAGGACCAGGGTTCATTGTAGTGATCATCAAGCTGCAAATGATGGTGTGCAACAAAGGAATGTCCTCACTCACCTATCTTAGTAGTGTTTGACCCTTTGATACACTGGTTACAATCAGTGCTCTACAGTATTCATGTTAACTCTTGAAACTAAACATGTGGCCTAAAATTTACATGCCAATCTCCATAGCAAATACCTTGGGTTATTTTAAGTAGGGGTGGGTGGAATGTTCTGTTATGCCTGCGGAATATGCGGAATTTTGCTCTCACAAGGCTCTAGAATATTCAAGCTGTGGAGTGCGAGCAAAAATTTGGCGTCCCCTAGTGCTATTTTCTAAAGCGGGGGTTCACCGGCATTTTGGAGTGGTTATGGTCAGAGGGCTGTCATTCGAGTAGATTTTCTACTTGAGCAGCAGCAAAATCAACTTGAAAGGATGTGTGCTCTCACGCAAAGCATGGTGCCGCTTGTGCTGATTTTCGGTGCCGCTCATGCCTACCTCGCTAAATTGCAGCACGGGCAGTGCAAGATGTATATTTTCCAACTGTTGGCAGAATTCAATGGAATCTCGTAGAGTTTTTCAGTAACTCCGCAGAAATCCCTGGAGTGAAACTCCACAAGTTCCGCCCACCTCTACTTTTCAGTAAATACATTTTGGAAATATGAGGGGAAATTCATCATTTAGGTCAATAGAAAATATGTTTAGGGTCGATTAAACCATTCCCCACCCTTCTAAAGGAATCACTTGAAAGTTAGGGAAAAGATGAGGACAATCCCCTCACCTAAAGTCATCAAAACACCTAGCCTCTCAATGCCAATCCAGATAAAGGCACCAGGTTTGCAAGCAAATTCTGCACAAAGCAATGCATTGGAACAGGCCATTTACCTACAATCATAGTAAAAGTCAACATTTTTTTTTAAACATTTTTATTTTACAACCATCTCTTAAATTTAATGCATCAGTGTAAAATATTATATGTTGGTCAATTGAAAAATATAATGTTAAAATGGCCTTCATAATGTATAAAAGCTAATCAATGGTCTATAACACAGACTATTAATTTAATGCAAGATTACATTTCAGGCAGAGTGGGCAAGTAATCAAAACAATAAATGTATTTGACCCATGCCAATAAATGCAGGCTTCCTTGAGGCAGTCGGAGTTCTAAAACATAGCATATTCGGGTTTGAGTTACAGCAAACAGCAATGGAAGGCCAGCTATTTTGTTTTATGCTCATTGATGCGATGTGTTGTAATCGTATGAGTCATTTAATGAATACATTATTAAAATGATTTATTTTTCTCTTGATCTAATTTGGCTATTTAATTTGTAGGTGTATAAATTATTTTGATGGATTATTTCTCCAAAAAGAAATAAAATTAAAATGAAATCAAATCGGCAGGAGATATTGCGTATGCATTTCGGCATACAAACAACAGAATCTCTCTCTCACTTGAATAAAAGTAAACTTAACACCCCCTCCTATTTCTAATGTGTTCTTTGCAGCTGTGTGCGTGTTTGTCACTACATTCACTCCTGCCTGAATCTGCAACCATATTTATTTCTTGGCATCTTCAGTAACTTTCATGGAAGTTTCCAAATTAGCATATTATGCCCTCATGCAACTTCATTAAGAACTACTTCCAGTTCCTGATTGTTGAACTTCAAATTTTACATCTTTGGGTGAGGTTGTACTGTTGTGGCGGACATGTTTGAGCAGACTGTTCTTTAGCCTGTTGTTTTTCTGTCCAACTGTGCTCTTTGCTGCAAAGGTTTTGAGTAACTGTGAGATGTGGTTATTAGTGGTTCATGGCCTCTGGGAGCACTGGGTGGGCTCTCCCACCAGACTTGAAGGAGGGAGGAGGAGAAGGAGATTGACTGGCTGGGTCTACACTCACTGTTAGAACCATTGTAAATGGTAAGACCTTTAATGTTCTGCAAATAAAAATAGTGCTCATGAAGAAGTCTCATAGCAATTTGTGCCCCTGAAACACCACCCATGAAAACCCAACATCTTGAACTGTGCAATCTCGGATTGTATGTAGCATTAATTAACAGCTGCAGAAGAAACACGCTTGTAATGAATCACATCTGACGGGTACAACTTCATGTAAGTCACATTTAACAGTCAGTGTTAGGCCAGAATCGTTGATTTTTTTTAGATCCATCTTGACTAATGCATTTTCTTGATAGAAAGCACTGCATTTTAATCAGCCTCCTGTAACTTCTTTGTTTTTTGTCCCCAGACTCATACGTCCTTGCACCCACTGGGAGAAATACCAAGGTTTTCATGCTAGTTCGCTACCCTCCTTCCCTCTTCACCTTCCTCCTCCAGATCTTCTCTCCAACTTCCTCGACTCCATTTTTTTCTTTTTAACTTTTTCCTCTTTTCTCTCTCCCAAAAATTCAGTACTTTTTGCCACTCTTGTGCCCATTTCTTTCTTTTTATTTATCGTATTTTCCTTTCCTCTTTCGTTCTTCTCCCTTGTTCAATCCAATTCTCTAAATATACATACTGTTTTCGTCCAAAACCCTCGACCATCTGTTTTGGTCATTTTGTTTGCTAGTATTTATTAGTTTATTTAATTGTTCTCATCATTTTTAATATTTAGCCAGTTGTAAGAAGTTATTAATGTATCCCCCATTAAATAGCTGGTATGTTGCATATTTTCTGATCTAAACCCAAAAACTGTCATCAAATTTGCTTTTTTGAAATTGGTAATTCATAAAATTGGAGTTCTGACAAGTTGATTTCATCAGACTGTCAGTCTACCACTTAGCATTTTATCCAAATGCGATCTTACCTAATCTCCTATATGACTGCCAATTTTCTTCTACCTAGATGTCCACAGTGCAGAGCACCTAATGATATAACATACTTATAAAAAAGTGCCCTGATGATGACCAAGTCTCTTACTTGGGTCAGAGGAGAAGAAGAAGAGAACAGACCCAAACACCTTCAGGATCCAGCCAACCCTCTGGCAAACTCTACAAAAACCACAGCAGAAAACAATAACAGGACCTTGGTTGATAACATGCCATCACAGACAAAGGTAATACTCTCAAGCAGATCCAAAACACGGCTACTAACTAATCAAGTATAGCCAACAACCCAGCACAAGTTCAAGAAATACTCAACTGTTGCCAGGCATGCAAGGCATCGATCATGTAGCCCTGTGGTTGCTCGCATCGATCATGTAGCCCTGTGGTTGCTCCCAGAAACTTCAAAAGAACTCGGGCCCGTGGGATAACTTATCTCGTAATCTTCTACATTAAATGTGTCAAAATGTGGAGAATTATATCGATAGGTAGTTCGGAAAGCAATGTGCATTTGTTTTTCATTATTTAAGTGTCTTTATTGAAATGACAATAGAAAGATGTCTTTAAAAAAGTTTATAAACTTCTCCAATAGTATCCATGACTTAATGACAACCAGTAACACACATTCAGAACAACAGAATACCAGCAGCTCACATGGGTCACATCTTGTTAATATCCAATGTTACATTTACAACATGCCATCCAAACAACTATGAACAGAAAGTCACAGTAATCTAGAATCTGCAAGACCACGTACAATTATTAAGAAGGCCGATTATCAAGGACAATGGACACACAGGTGGCCAGCTGTTCTCACATGGTCACACGACCAGCCAAGACAGTAACAACAACATCTTGTGGACAGATGCAATCAACCTTTAATCCAAACTTCGCGTCTAGAATTTTTTTTTTTTTTTTTTTTTTTTGAAACCGTTTATTGCAGTTTGAAAAGTTACAGGTATGGGCCTACAACCACACGGCCGGCCGCTAGAGCATCAAAAACATATTACATGCATACCGCAAAAAGTCTCACAGCGGTGCAAAGTAGGAAAACAGGAGTGGTCAATGGTGCAGGCCTCACGGCTCCATGCCCACAGTACGGTTCCATTTTCTTAAAGCAAAACAACATAAACAAACCACAACCGCAAGGCAACCCTCGATCCTACGTGACAACACGTGCTCCATAAGTGGGGGATACGAACCAGCAGCAAAACTCTGAAGGGGGGGACGGGAGTAGATCAGGGACTGGGGGACCGCGCGCACGCGGCCTAGGGAGGGGGGCCATCTAGGGAGACAGAGCCGGCGAGGCAGCCGGTAGCAGCGGCGGCTCACAAATACCCCCGCGGTAGGCGTTCCAGGGGCCCCAGAGTTTCATCCACACCCCAGGCTTACCCCTCGCCACATACACCACCTTTTCACGAAACATACACCAATCCATATGCTCTGTCCAGGCCGACACCGCAGGGGGCCTCTGGGATCCCCACAATTGAGCAATATCACGCTTAGCTATCATGTATCCCAGAGTCACCCACCGCGTCTGCGGTACCGAATAGTCATTAGGTTCCCAGACATTCAGCAAGCATCTCCTCGCTTCAGGCAGTAGCGCGACACGCGTAACCACTCGCAGAACCCCATGCACACCACGCCAGAATCGCTCCACTTTCGGGCACTCCCACAGTATATGCATGAAAGTCGCCAACGCGCCACAGCCACGCTTACACATTCCGTCACCGGCAAAACCCATACGTAGAAGCCTTGGCCCCGTCACGTAGACTCGGTGAAGGATCTTGAGCTGGACGAAACGAAGGCGAGCCGGGATGGCCACCTCTTTCGGAGAGGCCACCGCGGAAATCCAATCCTCGTCGTCCAGCTCCAGCCCGTCGGCAACCCAAGCCTCGCGGAGACGAGTCAGCAGGCACGATCTATCGTTAATCAATTTTTTGTATATGAGGGAGATCGTGCTGTCCGGGACATGGCCATCTAGCACTCTATCCTCCAGGGGGGAAGACTCCGGAATGGATGCAACATCCGGGAAGACGGAGCCCAGCGCATGGCGGACCTGTAGGTACCGAAAGTACTCACTGCCCTGCAGCTGAAACTCCGCCTGCAGCGTCTCAAAAGTTTTGAATCCCCCCCTCGTCCAGAGATCTCCCACCGTGCTGATTCCGATCGTGTCCCACTTCTCGAAGCCCTTCGACGTCCACAGGGAGCCCAACCTCTCAGATGCATACAGCGGAGACGCCCGGGTCAAACGGTCCTTCCACCCCATAGCTGCATTAGCCGCGTGCCAGACACGCACCATGACACGCGTCGGTCCCGTCAGACGGGAGTCGGGCGTGCCAGAGTAGAGCGCGCGATTGTAATCGCCACTGGGTAGGAGCATCTTGTCCATCTCAAATGCCGGATTCAGGGCGGGCCCGTAAAGGCCATGATTAATTGCAGCTAGTTGGGAGGCCCAGTAATACCGTTTAATGTCCGGAAGGGCGACCCCTCCATCGTACCACGGGAGCGTCAGTTTAGCCAGAGCAATACGCGGCCTCCCGTCCCAGAACAGGCGCCGCTGGAGGCCCTCCACCTCACGAAAGTAACGTGCCGGGACCAAGTCCATGGTATTCTGGAGGGCGTAGAGAAAGCGCGGCAGGGACATCATTTTAAATAAGGCCGCTCGGCCGAGCGGCGAGAGCGGCAGACGCCGCCAGCGCACCACGTCCTCCCTCAAACGCTGGAGGGGGGGCAGCAAGTTCCGCTCATAGCGGGCCTGCGGGTCAAGAGTAATATATATACCCAGGTACCGGAAACCCTGGGAGGCAATCTGGATCGGACAGTCCCGTGGCAGGACCGGAGCCTCCCCGGAAAGCACATAGACACAGGATTTCGCCCAGTTGATGACCAGGCCTGAGTTACGACCGAAGGAGCGCAAAACATCAACCAGGACGATCAATGATTTGCGCGGGGAGGCGAGATACAAAAGGATATCGTCAGCATAGAGGGACACGCGGTCCTCATGCTCGGGGGTCCAGCGGAGGCCACGGATAGAAGGGTGCCACCGCAGCCACTCCGCCAGGGGCTCCAGGGCCAGGGCGAACAGAAGAGGGGACAGGGGACAACCCTGTCGCGTGCCCCGCCCCAGCGCGAATGGGGCCGATACTCGCCCATTCACCACCACCTGCGCCAACGGGCCCGAATATAGCAATTTAACCCAGCTGACAAAACCCGGGCCGAACCCAAACTTCGCCAGCATCGCCCAAATATATGGCCATTCAAGCGTATCAAACGCCATGGTGGCGTCCAAGGACGCCAAGATGGCCGGCTCCCGCAAAAATGGGACACGCGCGAGCACCCCGTGTAAGCGCCGCAGATTGAGCGCCGTGTTGCGGTGTGGTATAAAGCCCGATTGGTCTTGGTGGACCAAATCGCCCACCACTCCAACCAACCGGTTGGCCAACACCTTGGCAAGGATTTTGGGCTCCGCGTTCAAAAGCGAAATCGGCCTATAGGATGTGACTCGCTCACGGGGCTTCCCCTCCTTGTGGATCACCACAATTGTAGCCAGACGCTGGTCCAGCGGGAGGGAGCCCTGCGAGTGGGCCGCAAGGAACATCGCGCGCAGGTGGGGGGCCAACACATCCGGGCGTAGCTTGTATAGCTCAATGGGAATACCATTGGGGCCCATGGCCTTGCCAGATGCAACCGAGCGAATAGCCGAGGCAATTTCGTCCGAGGTGGGAGGGGCGTCCAGCGAGTCCCTATCCTCCACCGTAAGGGAGGGCAGTGCGATGTCCCGAAGCAAGGCATGGGAATCTTCCTCCGAGCAGGGAGAAACCGGGGAGTAAACTTCGCGGAAGTAATCCGCGAAGCAGGAGACAATGGCTTCCGGCTCGGTGACACACGCGCCATCCACGCTCTCAATCAAAGGCACCACGCGGCTCGCTCTCTCCCTCTTATCCAACCACGCAATCAATTTGCCAGCCTTGTCACCCACATCATACAATCGCCCCTGCTGTTCTCTACTGAGGCCCCTGGCCGCCTCCGTGACGAGGGCCCGATAGGCCGCCTGCTTTAAATGCAAAACATGCAACTTGGCGTCTGTTACCCCGCTCCCCAGGTCACCCTCCAGTTCTGCAATCTCGGCCTCAACCCGGGTCACCTCCTCCCGCTCGCGCCGCCGGGCATTGGAAATAAGGGAGAGGGCCTCCCCTCTAAGAACCACCTTGAAAGCCTCCCACAGGGAGATGGCAGACGGGACCGACCCCACATTCTCATCGAAATAGCGCTGTAAGGATTTGATCAGGTCGGCACGAATGGTGGGGTCGCGCAAATACCATGCATTAATCGGGGCCACCCTGCCATCCCCCCTCAGGAAGACATCGAAATGCAACAACAATGGGGAGTGGTCTGAGATACCCCGTGCCAAATGGCGCACATCCCCCACCCTCCCTGCATGGGCCGCCGGGACAAGGATGTAATCAAGCCGCGAGAGGCTACCATGGGCCCCCGAGTGGAAGGTGTACTGTTGCAATACAGGATGCTTCAAGCGCCAGCAATCTACCAGGCCCAGCGTGTCTAAAAGGCCAGGCAGCCACGCCTGTGCCCGGGGGAGGTCCCTAGGGGGATGGCGATCCATAGACCCAGAGGCAACCGCATTAAAGTCCCCTCCAACCACCAACAGGCCACTCGGAAGGTCCAGAAGGAGGCGCCCTAGATCCGCAAATGTAGTGGCTTGTAACCCAGGCGGGACATAGACTGATATAAAGATAAACACTCTACCCTCCATGCGTCCCACCAGAACAGTGTAGCGTCCCCTCTCATCATGGCGCACCTCGTCAATCTCAAACGGGAGCGAGTTCTTGACCATAATACCCACCCCCCGCGAGCCCGAAGTGAAGCCGGAGTGGGCTGCCAAACGATAACCCCGCCGATTCATTGCATGAAAGGTGTTGCCTATAAGGTGCGTCTCCTGCAGGAAGACAACATCCGGTGAAATGCGTTTTAAATACTGCAGGACCACACCACGCTTAATCCTATCCCCCAGGCCGTTAACATTCCATGACAACACAGTCAAATCCCTACCCCCCATCATACGTCGAAACAATCGGTCGTCCCCCACCGAGCATCTTAAGATCAACAAAACAATTGCGGGTTTGCCCTGCGGTGCTAACAAACAACACACCCCCCCCACCCCCCGGTCCCAACAGAACTCCCCCCTCCCTGCACCCCTGCATGAGCCCAGACAGCCCCCCCAAAGTGCAGTGTGCCTGTCGCCCCATAGCTAAGTACTAACTAGTCCCCCAGAGGAGGAGGGAAGCCCCCAGCAGACCCCACCCGACCTCCACGGGAGGGGAACATACGAAAGCAATGTGTGGTAAAGGAATGACATCCCGAGCAAGGCCTATACAGTCACCCCTCAATTCTGATCCGGGGGGCCCTCCCCGCCAGCCGCGCCCCCCCCGCCCCGATCCCCAGGCAAAGTGTCCAACCAGTCCCCAGCCGCCTCGGGCCGGTCGAAGAAGTGCGTACGGCCATCCACCTCCACCCTCAGCTTAGCCGGAAAGAGCATTGAGTACTTGAGGTTTCGGTCCCTTAGGCGACGTTTAATACCAAGAAAGCTCTGTCGCTGCTTCTGGACCGCCGGAGTAAAGTCTGGGTAGAAGTGTACATCCATGTTGTCCAGCCTGACCGGTCCCTGTTGCCTGGAGGTCTGGAGGATGGCATCTCTGTCCCGAAAATTAAAAATCCGGGCAATAAGAGGCCGCGGCGGGGCACCGGTCTTAGGGCGGCCCCCGGGGACCCGGTGGGCACGCTCCACCGCAAAAAGCTTACTCAGCCCCCGGGGCTGGAGATGGGTCAGGATCAATTCTTCCACGAAGAGATCCGCCGCCTCCGCCTCGCGGCCCTCCGGCACACCAATAATACGGACATTATTCCTCCGGGCCCGACCCTCGGAATCCTCCAGGCGCCGGTCCATCAGGGCGCTCACCTGGCCAAGCCGGCGCACCTCCTTCTGGAGGGCCACCACGTCCGTCGTGAGGCTCGTTGTGGTGTGGGCCAGGGAGTCGACTCGGTCGTTTGTTTTTGACAAGTCTGCCCTCACAAGGCCCACATCCACCAGGACCGAGTCAATTTTTTGCGCCAAGGTATCGAAACGCTGGTCCACTGAGGCCTTCATCTCTGCGATGGCGCCCATGACGTCCCGGAGGGTCAGATCCACTGGGTGGGCAGATGCCTCCGTCGGGCCCACCGGGGGTGACCGCGATGTCTCCGGAGAACCCTTTTGGAGCGTGTAGCGATCCATACTATTGGCCTGGTGCGCCGTGCCACGGCGGGTTGTCTTCATCTTCGCCCGGTCGCCATCTTGTTTGGTGGACATGCTGGCCCTTCCGCCGTCGTGCCAAGATCTCCAAACAGGCCGCTGTACCAATTCACGGGTTCCGGGGGGGGGGGCGGGGGCGACCACCGATCCGCAGGGCGACCCACAGCCGGCGGGTCAGCCGGGCACTTGGACAAGACCACACCACCGCACCCCGCTCCGCAGCCCGACCCCGCTCGAAGCAAGGAGGGCGCAAAAGCGAAAGTGAAAGTGCGGGGTACGCGAGTCGCCCAGCCCCGCTCGCCGCTGTTGTTCACTTTGTCCCCGGATCGCCCCACCACTCCAATCCGGGGGGCCGGCGAGGAGAAGGCCGCAACCTTCGATCGACGCTCCCACCGGTGTTCGGGGCCCGATTCGGGCCCAAAAAACGGGTGGCGCCTCCGCTCGGGATCCCAAACACAGTCCCCTCAACAAGGACAGGATATCGCCAGGATTAATTCAGGAGGTCGCGGAGGTCCTCGGGAGCCTCGCACCTACGCGGCCATCTTGGTTGCGCGCTAGGCTCCTCCTCCTCGCGTCTAGAATTTTAAACATGTTGATAAAAGAACATCACACTTTAGTAAGGAAATAAATTCGATACAGAGAAACTGACCCTTACATAATTTAGGTGGGTACCCAGACATTATGCAACAAGGCTTCAGACAGGTGTATGACAGGTTTGCTTTCTATATTTTTGAAGCCATGAGATTTAATTGCTTGAGCACCGTTTTTATGAAAAACAGTAAAGTTAATTGGTGACTTCAGTGATGGCTCTGGGGCAGTGGTCCTACCGATATTTGTCAACCCAGATAAAATCTGACTCCAGGGGGTTGGAATTTATTAGATCCGATAAATAACTCTGAATTATGAGTTTGTCACCGATAATGAGGAATAGCATGTGGATGTTGGTGCTTAACAAACCAAATTCCACGTCTCAGTAATTTCCATGATTTTTCCCCAAATAAATTTCGACAGATTTGAACGTTATAAGGGGTAACTGTGGGAGTGGAGTGTTAGTCACCAAGCTTCTTATTGCGATATGTGCAGCAACGGATATTTCCGAACATATGGCAATTAAACAACAACTTCATATGATGTCCGAAATATACATGGTGCAGTTTTATTTATATACTATCACAAAAGATACAATGAGGTGACAATTTGAGTTCTAGTAAGACACCATCCTACGACCAACAATTCAATAGAATATCAATATATTGGATGAGGAAGGCTCACCCGCATTGTGTGGCATGCTTCAGCATTGTCTTCCTCACTTCACCCTAATAAGTTGACACTACCAGGGCGGACTCAACCTCGGTCTGAGGAAGTTCTTTATAAACAGCCAACTGGATAAAAGCAGGATCCAGATAGACTCTAAAAATACCTTGAGGTAAACCTAAGGGAATTCCCTATATTAGGAGGTATCTAAGGTATGGTTGAAAACAAAGTGATGAATGGTTATGGATAGAATAGTCCAGTCATCCTGAGTTCACCAAATGTTTCTTGCCATGCTACTACCTAAAAGGTCAAGTACATTCTTCAGGGTTTAAAGGATTATTGCTCCTTTGATAACTAGTTATTTTACATACGCGGGACAATGAATTTCCTACCTCCTCATTTGTCTTGGAACTGGCCCTAACAAGAGCCTGTTAGGCCCTCATGGTCTAGTTGGAGAGAGCAACCTCTGTAGTTCCACAGTCGTAAAGAGGAGAGCCCTTCTGGTTTACCTATCCAGCCTCGGGTGTTTCAGCTGTATTGATGTTGTGTGTATCTGCTAGGTAGGATATGTGGTGATTGTGCCTCCTATGCTCTTGTTGTGATTTTTAACAATTTAATATATACCACATCTATCGCTAGAGCAATGCTGGTGAATGTCAGTATTATGGATCCAAGACCCCACATTGTGATATAAGCTCTCTTATCACTTACTAGGTATTATTATTGATCTAAATCTCAATGTTTCACATGGTTTAATGTCATTAAGAGAATACTTACTATTTTGTTTGTCTACTATGGAGGTTTTCGAACAGTCTGCGGCCCATTGTCTTTACCTAGTGACCACCTTGGCTAGCCAATGTACATTTGGTAGACAGCTATCTACTAATATATTTTTGTAATGCTCACTAGGCTTGATAATTATAGAGGGATATGAACCAATTCACAAGCCGTCATCCAAGGACTAGGTTAAAACAAAGGTTCACAGTAGGGCAGAAGAAATTCTTAAATAAGAATGAGTAAACAAAAAATCAGAATTGAAACAAAAACCTGATACGTGTCAAAATAGGCACAATAGCCTAGCAGTTCTTAAAGCAGGGTCTGTTATCTTAACAAGCTTGATAGCATTGTAATCAACGGATCATTCTGTAGGAAGAAGCACAGAAAGAACGAATGGTTCCTTCAGCTAACGGGAAGCAATGTGTGTGACCAAGTTGTGTATGAAGGCTTGGATAATCCCCGAGGACTGGTGGAGGAGGTACCCTTCATCAATGAGGCAGTGGTATAGAGAGTATCATTTCCTTCCAAAGCTTACCTCAAGAACTAGCATCATTCTAAGACCAAAGCATACTACTTGACTATTGCATACATTTGTTGCATATGGAATTGCAGTGCAGTAGTATATTGGGAAGATGGGCTCTTTCGTTGATCTGTCCATCTGGAATTCAACTGAGAAGGAAGCTCCAACAACAGAGGGTTTATTTTCTAGAGGAATTGAGGGACTAAATATGCTGAAGAACCTTAGGCTTTCCTTAACTTGCAACCACTGTCACTTCTCATGATCTAGTGTATAACGTAGCTGAGGGATTCCTAAAACTGTGTATTACAATGTACCTTTCAGGACTGGAAAATGAAGAGGAACTAGCTACTTGGTTTTCAAAATGCATCTTCAGAAAAATAGTAAACTGAATGGAGAGGCATAATTTGAAAGATGTTCAAAGTATCCCAACATCAAAATACATCATACAGATATGAGGTACTTGTTTAAACTTTACAAACCCAATGTATTTGATCCACACCTTTCTGTGTATTTTTTTAATGGTTTAGATATTTGCTAGCTAGTTTTAGTTCATAAAATACTAATTTCAGAAGCTCTTGTTGTATTTTTGGAAATGTCACTGATGTTTTCAATGCATTTCAAAGGCTATGAGTAGCAGTAGAGTTTGGAGGAGTGAGAACACCACTGTACATTAGCACTGACCCCGCCCCGCCAATCACAGTCGCTGGGCCCTACTGATGGTGGGATGACTGTTACTCATTCTCAGGACTAAATAAGCCTGTATGTGTTCTTAAGATTGGAGATTGTGAAACACTGTGAATCTGAAAAGGAGTTTGTCAATAATTACAAACTAACACTTGGACCAGCAATTCTATGATCGGGTTGTGCCTGTCGGAGGACAGTCTCACACACTCAGATCCCCACCTGCCTGCCCGCCATCTGCACAGTGAAAGAGGCTGCTGTAGCACCCTACACAGAAAGGGTGTGCAAATGTGGGTGCCATATTTATAGCACCAGCTCAGCAAACAATTTTTACTGAAAACATAAATCTCCAAAAGCAAGAGTTCAGTGCCAAAAGATCCTCATTATTTGAACAGGGCGCAAATGACCTGCATTAAGTTATATTGAGGTATATTAGGCATTGGCAGTAGTTGTGGATGAGCTGCACTTTCTATTGAAAAAGTATTGTTTGATTTGCTTGTAGCTTTTGATCCCCTGGAGAGCCCTGCACCAAATGTTGCAATCGCCTGGACCAGTCATGTAAGATCGGACATACCACTTTCCATGCAGGTCCGTGTGGGGTAAAACAAAGATAAGGGAGATAGAAGTAGTTTCCCATTTTAGCTCCACTGGGAAATTTTACTCACGCCTACAATTAACACCACTGAATAGATTGACACCAAACTTGGCATAAAATGAATACTTGAATCAGAAAGTGTGCTCTGAAAAGTTTTTTTTTCCTCCATCGTGAATCCTGCAAATCAATTATGACTTCACTTTTTTCACTCTGGAAGAAATATTTTCACAGCTAAAAGGGCCACATTCAGTGGTGTGCTCTCCAGGGGTCTAGGGTGATCAACACATGCTGTTGGGCGTCTGGTGTAAATGTAAAGACGCCATTTATGACCTCTGCTCATTTTCTTTTCCATTTTACAGTATTTGGTTCACGAACCACTGACTGAATGGCATGATATTTAAATGTCTGGAAAATAAGAACGACCAATGCACCAGAAGTGCAGAGTTCTCAGGGTGTCTTTTCTTGCACAGTGCCTTGACTGTGAAAGACATCTTTTGGCCCCTGGGAAAATCTCTTTGAACTATATTTGCTGAGATTGTAATGCGTAGGCACAATATATGATGTCAGATGGGCAATCGGATACCACATGAACATTTTGGGTTCTTATGTCTTTTTGGAAAGAAGAGGATCTAAAGTAAATTTAGGCAATGTGCATTTGCTCTCAATTGGGTTCTAATTCAATGAGGCACTCACACGTGATGTACAGGTGTTAATGAATCATGTAAACATACGGGCCCATTTATCAAGGTTTCATGCAACGCAGCAAGACCCTTTGCTGCACTGAGGGAGAGGGCAGGAATGCGCCAACTTTTAACATTATATGGCCATTCTTGACCTCTCCTTGCGCTGGCGCACAATGTGCTCCCTTGCGCCGGCGCACAATGTGCTCCCTTGCACCCATGAAGGCACCCTTACGCAGTGGTGGAAGGGTGCCTGCATTGTAGGCAGAATTGTTTTTGTGCAGGACGCACCACACTTAGAAAGTGGAAATAACAAGGAGAATTAAAGATATTTCTCCTTGTTGTGCCTCTGGTGGAAAGGTGACCAATCCTGATGCCTTCCCAGGTCTACCAATGTTGGTAAATCTTGGAATGTAAAAGCCAAGTCCCCCCAGATTAGCTGTGTTTCCTACAGTGGTGGAGAAACACATAGTTTGTTTAAATACCCCTCACACACCAAAAGGGCCCTTGGTGTCATGCTTCATCATAGGGGACTTCCCGCCCCCTATAATCCCTTTGATGAAGCATGACACCAAGGGCCCTTTTGGTGTGTGAGGGGTTAAATACCTAACAAACTATGTGTTTCTCCACCACTGTAGGAAACACAGCTAATCTGGGAGGGCATGGCTTTTACATCTATCTGAGGGTGGATCTTTTTGTTTTGTATCTATAGACTAAAGGAGAAGGTATCCACCTCCACTGCTCATGTCGAGCAGTACCTCTTCACTCCCCCTTTTGTTTTTTTGAAGTCTTGGAATGTGTCAGAATACATAATGGATGCGTAGGAACACCCACACTCCACCCATGTACCGCTCCCACCAAACAGTGTAACACAAGACAGAGACTTACCCTGCCTTGCATTACACCATATTTACCAAGCTAAACAGAGTGGCACTGAGTTGCTCTTAAATTTGGATCTAGGTTTTGAGTTGCCCTGCTTCACATTACGTGGCGCAAGAGTGACTCATAATGTCGATAAATAAGGTCCATAATGTATAAAGTTAAGAATAAAGTCTGGATGTTGACATTATGAGTAACTTTGGAATTGTTAATGGCTTGCGGGGGAAATCATAATTTTAAGTGGTGCTTGGCTGAGTCCCTCACTTATCAGCCTTACCAGTCTCCCTACCCCATTGCATGTCAGAGTTTGTGAAGTGGTACCAACAGGCAGGCAATGAAAACAAACACATAGCCAGGCATGCAATTCGCAAATCAAAAGCAATTGTGATCCCTCAGGCTGCCATTTTAGGTGTCCTATTCAACCTTTATTTTGTGAATAACTCACAAACTAATAATTATTCTGGTCCTTCACAATACAGAGAAAACAATCCACAGGCAGGTGAAGACATTATAATGAAAGTCTGATGCCCAGGATACAGGTGGTAAGGACCTAAATTCATGGGAAACTCAAGTCTGATGGCAGTGGATTGCTGCTAGGCCCTGTGGTCAACCCTAGCTGTACAAACATTGGTTTATTTGTGAAATTCTTCACCAGACATTTACCTGGTCTACACTTTAGAGCTCCTGTCATAGGATCTTTGTACTTTTACAGAAGGACAGCAGATTTCAGCAAGCATATTAATTACTGCATCTGCAGAGATGTTCTTCGGTCCTCTGTTTTCTTCTTTTGCAGGTTCCTCGTGACTCATGCTGTCACACCCACTTACTGACACTCTCACTGTCAAAACATCTAGGGGTATGTGAAGTTGTAGAGTCAAAGCCTTTACAACTTTGTGTGATTCGGTTTTAATTCATCAGCTTTGAGAAGTGCAAAGCTGAAGAAGTTATTAAAAAAAAGTCAAAATATAGAGCTCAGTGCAACATCAGGTAACAGTCTACTGCCAATCAGGGCCTTCAGCTTGCCACTGCTGCTTTGCAACTGCACGTTGTTATCACTCATCATCCATTCCCACCAGTCAGAAGTTCCGCTGCTCAGGGTGTGACTTCCATTGGGTGGGTGATGGGTGATGATCACCTGTTTCTGAATTTCCTCGCTGCCGCACATGTCTAAGGACAGTTCTGTATGTAGGGACAGCTTAAGGATTTTGGGGGCCCTGGGCCAAACATATTTTGGGGGCCCCTGTACTGAACAGCTTTGAGTTTATGATCCAATTTCAGCTTTTAAGTGCCCCCTTTGGCCAGTACTCTCGTCCAAATTATGTGCATTTTTTCAATATTGTAACACAGCAGCAGCTCTCTAATATTACTGCAGATAATATCTGTGACATCCTCCAAGGTCCTGATTTTGATCTAAAAGAAACTTTTTTTGAATGATGCATAAAATAAACATAATAGTTCTCTGCAAAAATAAATGAAAGGAAAACGGTATTTTAAGCAAACTGCTAAAAATTATTCAAGGCAATCAGGGCGAGACTCTCTGTAGAACAGAGCTGGATCTGTCAGGGGGACCCCTTGAAAGGCTGGGCCCTGGGTACAAAGCCACTTTGCCGTGCCTTAAAACATCTCTCTCTGTATGGTAGCAGGGGGAAACTATGCTACCAATTCTCTAAGGCATTCTTGGGTGTGTCATCTGGCTACATAGAATCAGATAAAAGTTACATTTTGCCTCTGTAAATGATAGTGATGGTGGATGAGCTTTGGGGAAAGCTGTGAGGTGTAGTACTTGCACTGAATTCCAGCTAGCAATGCGAGTGAGACCCACTTCTTCTAATCAATCAATCAAGGATATATAAAGTGCAGCAAATCATCCTTGAGGGTCTCAAGGTGCTGGAGTTGCTAACTGCTTCATGGTGATCTGTTCATTCAGTCACAATGAGGGAAAAACAAGGAGGAAGCAGTGAAAATGAGGAAACACCAAGGAGAAGGTACTCAAAAAGTGGGGAAAGGCAAGGAGAAAGTAGTGGAAACGAGGGAAAAGCGAGGAGAAGGCACTCAAAAAGCAGGGGAAAAGCAAGGAGACGGCAGTGAATACGAGGGAAAAGCAAGGACAAGGCTCTCAAAAAATGAGGAAAAAAGCAAGATGGAAGCAGTAAAAACAAGGGAACATCAAGGAGAAGGCACTCAAATAATGTGGAAAAAGCTAGGGGAAAGCTTTGAAAACGAGAGAAAAGCAAGTAGAAGGCACTCATAAAACAGGGGAAGAAGCAAGGAGAAAGCAGTGTGTTGTAAATAGATCTCAAGACACTTCTTATTAGTTACATGTAGGTTTATTGTAAGACACAGCTGAGTGCACACCTCGCCAGATGACCAGACATCAACTGACAAGAGTGGAACTCTCAAACAGTACAAGGTAGAATGCACACAGGTTTTTTGGGAGGCTGAGGATGTGGGAACACGAAGGAAGGACTAATGACCACAGGTGGCCATCTTGTGAGGATCACAAGTATACTACACATCTCCCTCCCTTACCGGGAAAAGGAAATAAAGAAACCAAGTATACTACACATCTCCTTCCCTTACCGGGTAAAGGAAATAAAGAAACCAAACACACAAAAG
Source organism: Triturus cristatus (assembly GCF_964204655.1). NCBI lineage: Eukaryota > Metazoa > Chordata > Amphibia > Caudata > Salamandridae > Triturus > Triturus cristatus. Next base: position 287,007,497 of record NC_140592.1, on the reverse strand, counting down.
GAAAGCTTAAAGCATGAGAGACAACAACAATAATCAAGAAGACATGTAGGAGGTTTACGACCTCTCAGACTTTCAGGTCACGAAGGCAAAGAAGCGTTTAGAGAAAGGCAGAGAAGTGTTTCAGGGTAAAGGGTGAAGTGAAGAGCAAGAGCAACACGACTGATAAGCGTCACCATCACCTACTCCCTTCCGGCTGACAAAACAGGGAGAGACAGTCAATCTGACTCAGTCCACCACTGCCTTCCGCTCCCAGTCGTGGATAAATCGCTGAACAGATGCCTCCATGCTTTCCTTTGGGAGTTTTATTCCATCCTCGTCGCCAAATTGTTGTAAATAGATCTCAAGACACTTCTTATTAGTTACATGTAGGTTTATTGGAAGACACAGCCGAGCGCACCCCTCGCCAGCTGACCAGACATCAACTGACAAGAGTGGAACTCTCAAACAGTACAAGGTAGAATGCACACAGGTATTCTGGGAGGCTGGGGAGGTAGGAACACGAAGGAAGGACTAATGACCACAGGTGGCCATCTTGTGAGGATCACAAGTATACTACATAGTGAAAATGAGGAAAAAGCAAGAAAGGAGGAAAAAGCCAGGAGAAAGTAGTAAAAACGAGGGGAAAGCAAGGAGAAGGCACTCAAACAATGTGGGTAAAAAAGGAAGGAGAAGACAGGAGCAACAGTGATGCAGCAGCACAGAAAGAGCTGGGCATGGTGCGCCTCAGGAGGTGACCCAATTTTCTCAGGGCCAGCTTTTTGATCGGCGTCCCTCAAATGCTATGGGTGGCCCTAATATTATAAGAAACATTGGTTCCTCCAAAGGGGGTTAAGAACAATGGTACACAGAACCACAGTGGGACCTGTGTTGATATTCTCCCCCAATAGAGATGCAATACATTTATGAAATATAAAACAATTGAAAGACAGAAAGCAAAAGCATATACAAAATTACGTAGGTAAAAGGTTGAAAGTCAACAGATTTCTAGAACTCAGGCATTTAAGTACATGGTAACTTTGTCACTCAATACATATTCAATCAGTCACAATAGAACACGCATCTTATGCTCCACAGAGATTCAAATGAGTCAAGATGCAAAGGTAGATGACGTTTCGATCCCCACTGGAATTGGGGGATCATCATCTGGACACAAAAGTTTATGCCTGAGTGATAGCCTGTACATTGAATGGGAAAAGGAGGGAAAAAGCAAGGGGGGGGGGATAAATTAGGGGAAGAAGAAGAGAGAGAATGGGGTTATGGAGGTTCTGAATAAAGCCGCTGGAACAATGCACCATTGAATAGTGCGTATCTACCTATGGCAAAGATGGAGTGTCAAAGAACTAGGTGCCAATGTGCCCCCCAAACTTAAAGACAGTAAAAATTAGCTTGGTGTGATTATGAGTACAAACGTAGATTCTAAAGGGCGTGAGGGACGGTAAATGAAAGGGCATGCAGATAAGTTAATCAGCTAACCTGTGAGTGCTCACAGGCCAGAATCAAAGGGGGGAACACTTAAGTATCAGATGCCAAGGACGTCGTAGCCACACATCCGTGGGCCGAAGTCCTAAGAAGGGCTAGAAGTAGAGCGGCAACCTAAAGAATAGTGATAACAGAGGATAAGTCACATGCGTGACAATACTAATATTAGACCAATGCATAGCGCGATAGCAGAGTCGGAGTGCAACTTACTACAAAAATAATAATAATAATAATCCACATTTATAAGTTGCAAACAATCACCCGTAAGGGTCTCTAGGTGCTCGGGAACATTAAGCAAGCTATTGCCCAGAGTCACATGGTGCTGGTCTAATCTGCCACCGGGGATTGAACCTTGATCCCCAGATTCCGGAGTCAGTCGCCCTGGCTGCGTCACCACACCTCTTCCTTACAATAGTGTTATCAGTAGTGACAACACGGTGGTGGAGTCCTGTCTGTCTTCATGGGTGATCCCTGCATCGGGGCCTGATGAAGGTAGAGGGTATATATTAGGTCTATTCAAGAAATTAGATGATCAGTTTCATGCGGAATTGCAGCAGCACAGAAAGAGTGATGTCGCTGGACAACATGGGTAAGCCGCACAATGGCATGAAACAGTTGATTTCCACAGTCCTTCAGTATCCGGGTAAACCCCAGGGAAGTGGGGTCACTGTGTGAACCAAGACACGGGATATTGAAGGCGGTGAGGCTACTAGGAGGGCGCATGACTGAAAGTGCAAATAAGAAAAACTGGTACGTATGTGTGAATAGTTTGTGATGGGTAAAAATGTGCGCCATGATGGAAGACCCCAATAGAAGTGAAGCGTGAAAAAGAGTATACACATACCAATATGTAGAAAGGTGATGTGTCGCACACAAAGCCAGAGATCCAGAGAGCTAAAACAGAAAATAGAATCAAGAGTGGCAGATGGGGGAAGCTGCAAGACTGAAATAATCTGAAAGTTGGGCATAAAACAATCAGTACACTGTACACATATTAATACTTCCACATAGAGACTAAGTGTGGGAAACCCAGCAGGATAAGATGCACGGGTTACTAATGTATAAGGGGTATAAGACAATATGTTAAGCAGTATGATACTTGTACAACTGACAAAGAGTCTCTGGAAATAGCGGTATGGTTATGGCTGGAAGGTATCAAGATAAGGTAATAGAATCATTGCAGCGATTCATAAGTTAAATAAGATTAGTCCATTCCTCCGTTTTGTTGAGTCTAGTATGTAGGCTATTAGTCTATAATATCCATTTCAGTTCCTCTTTGTTGAGGATGGTGCTAATTAATGTCTGTGCTCCGTGGTTTAATCACGCTGATGACTTGCCATTTTAAGTCGTCTTCTGTGTGTCTGTGAAGTGTTCCACAAGTGGTGCGTTGGGTGTTTTGCATCTGAGGCGTTTCAGATGTTGGCAGATCCGGATTCTGATCTTTTGAGTTCTTCAGCCTATATAGGTTAAGTTGCAAGGACAAAAGATTGCATGTATAACATTGACGGTGTTACAGTTTGAAAAGTGGCTCAACATTATTTTAATGTTTTTGAAAGCAAACTATTTGCTTTCGATGGTCAATTTCAAACACTACAACCCCCACATTTGAAATGGCCCAGTACAGGCAATAGACCCCAAATGTCAGTGGGAGTTTGGGTCAATTTTTTGGGGGGGAGGGACGCTCTGACCAAATGATCTTCAATGTTTATATTTTTACTGAAGGCGAACAGTGGTCGTTCTCTTGCCAAATTGCTAGCATTGAATATTGGCCAGTGTTTCAAAATGCATTTCTTGAACTAATTGGAGACAGGAGAAAAGGTAGTAACACATACTAAGCGGCCATTTTCTGTTTCAGACTTTGGTGTCAAGAGTACTTCTCATGGACAGTTCCATGCTCATTTCAATGACCTTCTAACATGTTTGTGTGGATAACTCCTGATCATGAGTTTATAAGCCAGATTGTTGGTTTCATGAAAGTAGTCCTGATCGAAGGAACAATTCCTTCTAATGCGTAAAAACTGTGAAAATGGTAGGGAGTCCCTTAGTGCTCGTGGGTGGTGCCTGTTGTAAGAGAGTAGGTGTTTCTCTCAGTAGGTTTGCGAAATAGTGTAGTATACAGTTCATCTTTCTGTGGTTGGATAAATAATTCCAGGAAAGCTATTTGAGATTTACTATATGTGATGGTAAATTTTAGACCATTACAGTTAGCATTCAGACAGTCATGGGACATGATCAAGGTAGATTCAGAGCTTTGCCAAATCATAAAAATATTATCGATGTATCTCTTCCACAGCATGATATTGGTCGTGAAGGGGTTCGGTTTGAATAGGATCTTATTGGTTTCAAGCCAGTCCATATACAACATCGCAAAGTTGGGAGAAAAAACTGCTCCCATAGATGTTCCTTTAATTTGCTGAAAAAATCAAATGAAAAACAAATTTGAGTTAGACAAATCTTAAGCAAATGAAGGGAAAATGAGGTTGAGACTGAGTGTGGACGAATCCTAGAGCCAATAATATTTTGAATAGCATCGATCCCTTCCTCCTGTGGGATATTGGTATAAAGGGATTCGACGTCCAAAGTGCAAAGTATGCAATTGTCAGAGTCAAAAGGTAAGTCTTCAACTAAGTTGATCATGTCCATTGTGTCCTTTATATAACATTGTGTGTTGGGCACAAAGTCTTTAATAAAGCAGTCCACATAGTGTCCAAGTGGTTCCAAAATAGAGCCACAGCCAAACACTATGGGTCGTAGAGGTGGGGCATCTGTGTTTTTGTGTATCTTGGGGAGTGTGTAAATCACCGGTGTTCTGGGTGATCTGGTGTTTAAATAAAGAAATTCATTTTTACTGAGGAAGCCCTCTGTTTTGCCTGCCTCAGTGGTTTTAAGAATGGGTTCTTGAATCTCACTTGTGGGGTCCGCTCATAGACTCATGTAATTATCTGTATTAGATAATTGCCTGAAGATCTCTCTCTTATATGTGTCAATGTCTTGGAGGACAATACCCTCAGCCTTTTCTGCTGGTTTGATAATCAAGTTGTCTCTCGATTTCATTCCCGTGAGGGCATTCTTCTCCTGCAGGGGAAGGTTATAGGGAATAAATCTGTGTTTAAGTTCAAGTCCCGAAATCTGTGGGATAAGTTTGTCAAAGGTGTGTATTTCAGCTGGAATGCTGTTGCAAGGTGGAGAGAATGTTGATGGGGGTCGGAATGGTGTATAGGCGGCATTAGTTGTCACAGGTTTATCTAGGAAGAAACCATGTAGGCGAATATTTCTAAAAAAATGCAATAGTTCAGTTTGCATTTCCAAAAAGTTGGGCCTAATGGTTGGAACAAATGGGAGGCCCTTGCTTAATAAAGAAATTTCCTCTTCAGAAGGTTGATGGTTAGAGAGGTTAAAGATGGGTACTGTATTGTGGTCAGCCATGTCTGGGGAACAGGTAACAAGTGAGTTATTCCCGGTTACAATTGGTAATATTTTTGTCTTGTCTCCCAGTCCACTGTACCATCTGGGGGGCGACCTGTCCACTGTCTGGGGGACATCCCTGTTCCCTGTCTAAAAAATCATTATTACCTGTATTTCTATTTTTAGAGGAACTGGGTCCTTTCCCGGAATTGGAGTTCTCCGATGATTCTCCAGAGGTACCTGAAAAGCCAACAATTTTGTGCTGTTTATTATATCTGCCCCATGGGCATAGTGAGTTGAAGTTGGTATATGTTCCATTTGTATAGAAATCTTCAGACAAGTAATGGTAGGTTTTCTCAATTTTGTAGTTCTTAATAACTCTTTTGACATTAGAAGTCTTTTTTATTCTGTTCGATCCTGTTGAATTCTGATATTGTCTTCTCAACCTTCTCAAGGAGAATTTTAGCATCTACAATGGTGCTAGTTTCATTTATGTGTTTCTCTATGCTGTCAATCTCTACCAAACGTTTGTTAATTTCTTCTGTGGCTATTTCAATGCCTAGTACCACCCAATGTCTCTAGCACGTGGTACCAATGCAACTAAATCAATTGAGATATTTCTTATTATCAGTAAAGACACCTGGGATGTTCCTTACTTGGAGGCCAACTGGTATTGTGTCGGCTTTGAGATACTCAGTGTGCATCCGAATCATTAGTTGGAGCCTGATGAATATTTTTTAGATTTTCAAGTTGGTCGAATATTGAGATATCAGTTGAATGAGTGGCTTTTGTGTTCTCAGAAAAGGGAAGGGCCATCATGAATTTTCTTGATGTATCCATGGGGGCATGATGTCTGATGTGTCATACTACAACACGGTGGTAAGTAGGTAAGCAGAAAGAAGAAAAAAGATAAGAAGCGAGCTGTATGAGAGAAAGGGGAGAGGTGCAACCCACTAAGACGTGGTAGAAGGGGTGAACTGGATCCCTTGCAATCACTTGATTGCGCCAAATAATTTGTAAAGAGACAAAGGAACCCTATGAGTCAGAAGGGACCTAGGGTGCGGCAATAATTATATACAATATGCCAGTGCAACATTTTGCCGCTGTTGTCCCTTATGTAAAGATTGCAACCTGTATGACTGTACTGAGCATTTTTTCCCTAGTGGCCTGTATGCCATGAATTATCTCCATTGTGCCAGAGCCAGCATTTTCCCAAAGTTGCTACCTAAACCAAAAATAACCTCAGTATGCCAGCACTTGCCTTTTACCCTGGGTACCAGTTAAGCCAACATGTACCTTCAGTATGCCAGTGACAATATTTTAAAGTATTCCCCTCAGTATGTTGAATGCTATGAAATGTTTTGAGGGGTGGAGTAAGGGGTGCCTCTAAAATTGATGTGGCCAAATAAGCATAACTAGGAATATTTTCCACGGAGAGTGGCCTATGTAATTAAGGGTGTGGCTTAAAACATGCATACTAAAATCCTGTGCTTCACACAGCACACCGCCTGACCAGTATTTCGAAGCACTTGTGAGTTCTCTTCTACTGCATCCAGACAAACACCACAACAGTGGACTTGCATTTAAAACGAGCCCGGCCTAATCACTTTCACAGTGCTTGTTATCGCTATCAAATAAATGAGCAACATCATTGATTTTGTTGTGAATAATTATAATTGAAAATGTTTCAATTTCGAAAATATGAGACTGGAATTTAAACATTACTAAGGTCTCTGGAAGGGATTTTGGTCTTCCGAGTGTCTCAAATACTCCATTAGCCCTTGACACCACTTTACACTAAAATTTCTCACTCTGGTAGACACTTACACCCTTCTTTGCTCCACATCTTTTTTCTCAGTATCCTCCATCTGAATCTCTCACACCTCATTACACTCTCCTGGGCTTGCTTCCTCTCACCTAAAGCAGTTCACCGCACCCCCCATAAATACAACCCACCCACCCACCCACTTGTACACACTCCATTTTCTTTTCCTTTGGTGCTGGCTATATTTAGACAGCTGTGTAAATCTTTCACCCGCTTTCCCAAAGAAACACAATGACAAATGGCACATGTTTGGAGCATCTCTCCGGTCGTCCAAAGAGAAGTCAAGGGCTGGATGTGCATGTAGCCTGAATATCGTAATGACCCACTGAAAAGGACTGTCAGAAACTCCACTGCCTTCAAACTCAGCTCCTAACCTCTCAATTTTGCCCATCATAAACTCCCACCCTTAACACAGATAACTGGAGAGGGCTCAGCTAACCATAAGCACTATTCAAGAGCAGACCTGTTAAATTCTAAAAAAAGAAAACAGAAGGGACGGGCCTTTTAGAAAGGATAGGGCTGTGTGTGTTAAGCACACTCTGAGGCTAAAAGAAAAAGCTTCCAATGCTGCTACTGATGTCTTGAGAAGGATTTGAAAAACTGGAAGGGACATCAGCTGTGCAGAACCTCGAAACAGACGCTGGAAACTCAATCTGAGAAAAAGTTCCCACCTCACCTGGAGTTCCACCCTGTGATATCCGCTCTTCATAGGGAAACCGTGTTAAAGGAGCCAATATCATGTGACACATGGTGACTCTGTGTGAATTAGAAGTTCAGGAAGAGTCATATTCTGCATGATAAAAAGAACTACAGAAACACAACATTGGAAGAAGAAAAGCATTCGTAGGGAATGCAAGAAGGAGTAAAACATGAAATGAAAACATGGACTGTATCATTGACATGATTACCTTAAGGGCTTTTTATCATTGTTGAGAAATCTGTCAAGGTTTTTGACTGTATAATTAAGCACATAATAATGGGTCCAATGGAATCGAATTCAAACTCAGTTTTTAATTATCATGCATTTAAAGTTTTGGGCAGTGTGTAAGTTTCATATCAATTATTCTAAATCCACAAACCGAAAAATCTCAAGTATCACCTCCAAAGCAGGTCTTTGGGGTATACTTTTTTAAAGAAACACAATGTCCATGGTGACCAATAACTGTTTCATGGGATTGAAAGTCAATTTGTCTAACAGGCGGATGGTTTCCATGGTGTCTCTAAGGTAGGTCCTTGTGGCTTCAGCGCAGGGTTTGAGAACACAGTCCACATACTTGCATCTCATGATATGTGAGATTTTGAACAACAGACCCCAACCGGCTCATGTCCCTACTGACTTCATCGTGACGTTACTAGAAATTGCAATGACGAAGAATTTCTTTTTCTTCCAGGGTGATTTCTTCTTACAAACTAAAGGTGTCGCAATGGGCGCAAGCTTTGCACCAGACGTAGCTATATTGTACATGTGCAATTATGAGAACATGGTCATCCTCAATGATAGCAACCCAAATTTCAACAACATATCACTCTTGAAATGATACGTTGATGACGTTCACGTAATTTGTACTGGTAATGGAATAGAAATGTATGCATTCCATAAGTAGCTCAATGAAAAATCTCCAGACATACAGTATCGATATACCTGCCCCCAGGAGTCGGACGGCCCTGATTGCGAGGCCCTTCGCCAGTCCCTGACTGGTCTTTCTAGGTTGTTCGATATATGTCCTGATGAAGACTCCCCCTCAAGGAGTTAATTGGCCTACTTCCTAATTGGGGTCCAAACGTCAACACAAATTTCTCACCTGTACCGGTGCTACGATTCTCGTCTTACTTTAGTTTTGAACATATAGGGGCAGATTTACAAGCCCCTTGCGCCACTTTTGCGTCACTTTTAATATGAGAAAAGTGACGCAAAAGTGGCGCAAGGGTCTTGTAAATCTGCCCCATAGTGTACTAAGGAAGACGTCACTGATCGGTAGGGGAAAGAAGTTCCCGGACAGGCTGATTCTGAATTAATTTGTAAATATGGGTTTCATGTATAAATCCTTTGCCTTTCACTTGATCTTCTTCACGAGCACTCTTTTCAATCACCGTTCCTTTCTTTGAGCAACTCTACTAAATATTTATAATCGTAGAAATGCACTAATGATCCATGTTGTGAAGAAAAAAGTAAATTGCTATCTATGATCAGAATTATGATAAGATTCAACATTTTTGCATAATTTTGTGTCTGTATTTTTTTTTGTTTAATGTGGGTACTATTAATGTTTAATAATCCTGGTGGGACCAATTGTTTTGTGTAGCTACTTAATCCAGGCGGATCAATGGCTTCTTCAGGAACGCTTAGCTATACTAGTTAGCTGTCCCAATAAAAGAGCGTGAATTATACAACAGCCAAGCTGCTGCTGAAAGAGCAAATCAAGACAGACAGACGCACAACCTTATCACAAGCAAATAGCACTCACTGCAACACAAATTGGCAACTGCCGGACACCTAAATTCCATAAAAAGCTCCAGACCATAAAATATGTACGAGTCCAGGAGTAACCTCTTGGTAAAAGCAATGATCTTCAAGGTAGTCAAAAACGCAAAATGTGATGAAAGATCCATTGAAGGGACGTCACGTAACGACCTCTAGCTCTCCATAGAACTGCCAATTCATGTAATAATGCTGTAATGTTGCCCGTGCCTTTCATCTCATTCTTTTAATGTTACCTCGTTTATTTTACTTCCTTTTTAGACTTTATCATGAAAGGCCAGCGATTGGAAGTAATATATAAAATTTGAAATTCAGATGAGCCAGAAGCATGGCAAATTTGCAGGATATTCACCTACGATTGTTTTGCATACAATGAAACTTAATTTAGGATATTTAACATTGTCAGGGGTTACCAGGAAAATCTTGGATGCGTCCAGCCCTCCTGGCTGTTTGTTGGACACACCTTAATGACAGTTTCAAACTGGGGTAAGAGGCTTGCAGTGAGCAACGATGTGAACTTAATCATCATTAAATACTCCAGGCTGAAAAGGGAGAACCTTCACATTAGTGTTTTTGAATGGCAGAGGCATGCATGGCTAAATCATGTGTGCCTCTACTAAGCTGCCTAAACTACGAATGCGTCTGAACAACGCATTCCTATACCATGCATTTTCGTGGTAAAGGCATGACTGGTATACGGATGTGTGGTGAAGATCACACCCTATGCCACCTGCCCTTAGCCCTAACAACTAACCCGACACCCCCCCCCCGAGCCCTAAAAAGTACCCCAACCACACTCTGAGCCCATAAAACTAACCAGACCCCCCCCCGAGCCCAAAAAACTTCTCTGACCCCCCCACCCTAGAACTACCCTGACCCCCCCAAGCCCTAGCAACTATTCCGCCCCCATGAGCCCTAAAAAGTACCCTGACCCAACCCTGAGCCCTAAAAGCCCCCAAGCTATAAAGTGTACCCGACCCCTAAAAACTGGCATGACCCCCCAAGCCATAAAAACTGCCCCAGAGCCCTAAAAAGTACGCCAAACCCCCACCTCCGAGCCCTAAATCTACCCGACCCCCTCCGAGCCTTAAAAACGACCCTGACCCCCTTGAGCCATAAAAACTAGTCCTAATCCTTAAAAACTCCCCCTCACCCCCCAAAACCCAGCCCCACTTACCTCATGCATCCTCTCCGGATTGTTTCTGTTCCTGGGCCCGCCCATTTCAGCATCTAGACCACACATCGCCTTAATATGAGCCTGCTTAAGGCAAGCGTGATTGAACTTGCGTTGGAATGGCACACGTGGCTCAGGTTGTTTCTCCCAATTTTGGCGTGAAACCAAGGCACTGGAAGAAAAATTATTTTTGCCAGGATTTTAGAACTTTGCTTTGGTGGGGATGCTGAGATGAGAAGTCCAATGTCTCTTTCACAAAGATATTGTTGTTCCTGCCTAGCATACCCCCGGAACTAGGGAGAGAGTCAAGGAGTGCTACAACAGCTCTTTACTCTTTATCACACCGAAACATTTGCAATTCAGGCTACCAGTCTTCAAAATCCAGTCAACAGTCCAAACACTAGACACCAAATCCTGCATACAACTTTGAAGAGCAGTTCCTGAGGAACAGCTGTTGTTATTTGGGGCACCACTCATGGAGACATTGGTAATGCATTGTAGAAAAGCATGACTTTATAAACAAGCAATGACAAAGCCAATGGTTTTGGTGCTTGTACAGTAAAAGTCAAGTTTCATTTACACATTCAAAATGGAGAAATTATGCCATCAGCAAAGCCACTCGTACACGTTGCAATCCTAGCTCAGAAGCAGCACCGGAAACTTTACACACATACAAAGTTTACAAACACACACACAACAGATACGGCCCAGACAGCAGCTAAAGGCTATCAAACTAAAAACAGGGAGAATGTGGTCAGCAGCAGTCCAAACTACCTTTCATATTCAGGATGGGTAATAGCAGCATAAGCTTCCTGACCACACACATAGCACAAGGATAGTACAGGTGTGGGAAGTGAAGCTTCTCTCAAACAGGCTTCTACCGTGCACGGTTCCTCCAAAAACAGATGAAGTACAACATGGGCAACTACAGTGCAAGCTTAACTAACCCAAACACTCACTCTCTCTCTCTCCCCCCCTCTCTCTCTCTCTCTCTCTCTCTCCCCCTCTCTCTCTCTCTCTCCTTCCCTCCCTCTCTCTCTCTCTCTCTCTCTCCTGTCTCTCTCCCCCTCTCTCTCTCTGTCTCTCTCTGTCTCTCTCTCTCTCTCTCTCAATCTCTCTCTCCCTCCCTCTCTCTCTCTCTCTCTCCTGTCTCTCTCCCCCTCTCTCTCTCAGTCTCTCTCTCTCCCCCTGTCTCTCTCTCTCTCCCCCTCTCTCTCTCTCAATCTCTCTCTCCCTCTCTCCCTCTCTCCCTCTCTCTCCTGTCTCTCTCTTTCTCTCTCTCTCTCCCTCTCTCTCTCTCTCTCTCCCCCTGTCTCTGTCTTCCTCTCTCTCACACAGAGTATAGCCAGAGCAGTGAAAACTTTCAGACCCGGACATGTGTACAGGGCACATACAGCATGGGCAGCAGCAAAGCAAGCCCCCATCGCACACACAGAAGAGGCAGCACAGGTCTGTCATAAGTAGCACTCACTGGAGCTGGCTACTTTATTTTTAAAAGAAATATTTTATTTTGTATTCTGCCAGTCTGAAGTGTTTTCAGGTTGTAAAAGTGACGGTAAATGAGATGAAATCTGGGATATTGTTTGACGGGTTGTCTTGCAGTGCAATCAAACCCGCACTAATGTAATGTGAAGCTTTAACTGTCAAAATAAGCACATTCCAGTGTGTTCCTTGTTTATAAACAGGCTGCTCGAAATTTCCTATACAGTGCAGTGAAGTACAAAAAAAACACCACTTTACATCCTCAGGTTTTGACAACGTTTTCTGTCAAAGGAACAACATAACAAATTATTTTGATGCTAGGTGAAAGTCTCTCGTTTGCTCAATTAAGCAATTTATTATAAAATGATTTTACGTTATAGTAATTTGGAGTGCACCGATTTATCAGATAGACACTAATCTTTGTAGTATAAAAAATGTGTTCATTTGTATACAGGCGGAAAATGAATGGACTTTACATAGAAAATTAAAAATGGGATTTTGTCATCTCTTTCGAATGATTTCTCCACGCAGTTGGACACAAAACTGCTCACTTTAATCTATTAGCAAATATCATCTCCCCATTAAACAAGCATTGGCAATGGCAAGAAATCTGGCTTATGAATACACTGTCTAGCCAGTCCTACAAATCCATGTCGGTTAATGACTGCCCTCGTCACATGGTGCTGCTCCCAGAGTAAAACACCATAAATTATCTGGTTCCCTCAGACTCTTCATTAGCATTACAATGTCATGTGTGTGCCCCTGAAAGTTCCACCTCAGACAGCTGGATAAAGAAAATGATCGGAGCTGTGTAGAGGGTAAGCACTTTTTTGTGGGAGCACACAACTTCTGGACAATAAAACATATACCTGCCTCCCAGCGTGTGGGCGGAGTCAAAGCCCCTCTATAGTGATGTTCACATAATTGACTGGGGGCAGTTGCTCTGTCATTCATTCATTCATTACTTTATTCGATTTCATGAGATAATCATAAAAAAACGATAAACTACACATTTTCTAACATTTCTTTAAAACACTTTAATAAAGCATCATGGGTCAATTAGTTTCTTTAAACTATATCACAGTGACCAATCAAGGACAACATACAATTTTCGTTCTAGCATAGAAAACAGTGAACAAAAAACTTGACATACCACAACGAATCTCCATAGTAGGCAATGGTTGTGAGCAATAATAGGCAGGTCGACATTGTATAAAATTGAACGATTGCACTGACAAGCCAGACCATCAGCAGAACTCCTATGCCCACGCCTGCTTCGGTGTGGCAGGGGAGTCAAGTGTTGTACAAGCGTTGAAAGGCTACGTGAGAGCAAAGCAATGAGTTGGCAGACACCAGTTTGTGCCTGCTCCCTTGCCAATGCATTGATCGGAACTAACACAATCACTGCGATTTGCTTACAATTATAAGGACTGTGAAACGAAGCAAATGTAGTACTTTTTGCAGGGGGCAGGTAGTGGCAAGGACTTGAGAGCATTTGAGATTTGGTTTGCAACTTTCATGCCCAAAGACCATTCCTATTGTTATAGTAAAGAACGTATTTATGTGTCCATAGTGATGCTTGCTAACACACCATTACGTCAAAGCTCAATATGGAAAAATATAAAAATGAAAGAAATACGCCCTTGAAACAAAGTTGTTCCCTACTGAGGTTTTCTCACCATGGGTCAAACAGCTTCCACAACTGCCTGACAATGAAGAATGTGATTTTTGTTACCTTGCTGCATTGTATTATATAATTTGTGAGTGCTTAGAAGCCACACCAGGGTGCCACTAAGTGCTTCATGCTGTAGATTCTCCACCACGAATTTGGGGGCAGCTCAAACAACCCCTAGCAGGTAAAAAGCCCGATATCCTTCTCTTGCACAAAGGAGTGTGCAGCCGGCTCACTTTGTTTCGTACATGTGATGCCTGGCTGCTTGTGATAAGCCCGGGGGACGCGGCGCTCCATTTCTTATTTTAAAACACTCCAGGAGCCAATTAGGTCAATCCCCAGGGATTCCGTGGCCCTATTTTCGGCTTCTGAAAGTGTAGGCCGCAAACTCTGCACGCGCTCCTTTCTGATCATCTGCAATATTCTCTGAGCCGATTGTTGGGCGCGAGAAGCACCGAAGGCCACTGCCACAACAGAAGGATTTGAAAACACATTTGTCTTGAGCTCGCCCGGTATCGATCCCGCAGAGGCCTTAGCGAGTCAAATATGAGATGCATATCATTAGAACAAAGTTATTGATAGGCCCGGCCACGCTAATTCCACCAATGATTCATCATCTCTCAAAGCTGGCACTTTGATGGAGGTAGGTGCGCGCGCCATGCATCATCATTGGCCTTGGAAACACTCCCCCAGGTGCGAGACAGCGGGAAAACATGTTTTGGGGCCGGAGAAGCAGTCGATTAATGCGCTTCCTCCTGCGGCTTTGGAATATGTATCTCGACTGAAGGCAGAGGCCACAAGGCCCTGCTACCAGGGGTGTTCGCGAGACGGCGGCGGCCCTGCCCATGCATCATTCATGTGATTAGAAAGTGCTAAGACAAGACAGCGATGAAATATTAAACTGCATTAAACTCCAAATAAAATGATCGATCACCGCGACGCTCCGCCGAGCGTGCGGCGGCACCGCTGTCCCCGGGGTTAACTATATCTCAGCGTCTCAGAGTACATACACGTTCGGTCGACCTTTTAACAACTACTTAACATAATGAAATACAAGGCAGAAGTCTCCAAGACATCTGCTAACGCATTCTACTCTAGTGGAGCTGAAAATGAAAGTGAACGACTGCCCATGACGAACCTCGCCGCCGCGTCCTCTAAGCAAGCCGCCTGGTCGTTTCCCGCCATTAACTGCTGGCTGCAGGTAAGATGGAGCCAGGTGGCGGTTACCCTTCACTTTGGCCCAGGCAAGTTGCTGGTTGATTTCCTAAAAGTAGAAGGAGCTGTTCCATATCGAATTGCATAAAAAGCGTGTTCCAATTGGTTGCAGGCAGAGTGAGCCACTTTGTCTACGAATAAAGGTTTCACACAGTAAAAGCCCTATAACCTCACACACCAAGCCCCCCATTAAGGAATTGCCAAATGTATGGCTACCTTAATCTGTAAGGAAATATACTTTAGGTTAGAGGCTTCTAATCGCAGATTCCTCATCTTTTGAATACTACCCCAGGTGTCAGACTGGATCAGGAAATGTTATCAGCTACCCATGAGTGGTGATAGGTGAGGGCGACGTGTCCACGTCAATGTCATTCCACATGACGTGCGCAGGCTTAGAAGAGCCATACATGTGGGCAGACATCAGTTCCTTTCTTTTCGTAATGACTGATTCGGGTCGGTACTACCTCTCCTCAGTCTCAACAAGACTTTATGTTAACAAAATTCGTAAGTGTGCAAGGGAATTATATCGCCTCCCAAGTCTTCAGGATTTAAACCCTGTGGGAATTGTCATAAACAAATGTCTGTGACTGACTCACATGTGGTTTGCCTGTGGTGCCGAGGTTAGATCAAGACTCTAAGGCCTACAGTGATTGCGCTTTGATGCAGCCCAACACCATTCAGGATCTGAAAGCTAAGCTCTTCATGATGAACCACCACCAGACCCAGTGCTGGGATACGCTGAGGTCAAAAGGTAGGCCTGATCTGGAGGTGGCGCCCGTGGCCAGCGATCTTTGTGCTTTAAATCCTCAGGGAAGTTCAGAAAGAAGCACAAGAAGTCCAAACAGGACTCATCACCATCCCACCACTCTCGGTCCCCTGAGAAGGCACGAGGATGTCATCGTGCCTCCAGTTCACACTCCCGGTCTACTTCAGAGATGATTCTGACCCCGGTCCAGAGACAGGTGGAATTTCCGTGCCTGTCTGCAGCAAATCAAAGCATTCTGCAATGGTATGCTTTTCCGTTATGGCATGGTACCGGCTCACTCTGGTGAGTCTACTGGCTCCAAGGAGCCTAAAGGCCTCCCATCTGGGCTTCCTTCTTTGGGTTCTCCGTAAATGCCAGATGAGCCATCTGGATCTATTCAGGGCTCCTGATCCAGACCAACTTCAGCACTGATTCCTTCCTCAGTGCCACAACCCATGTCAAAACATGATCTACTGGCACTGATGCAGATGCCGTCGACTCTGGGAGACGACGGCTAACCCATAGTGCTGACTGATGCCAGGATAGTGCCTCTCCAACCTTGATCAAGGCCACCCTCTTTCTGAGCCGCAACCCCTTTATCACCCTTTTGACTTGGACACAGTGCCTTTACCTTACAAGTAGGGCTCAGGTTCTTCATGAACTTTTCAGCAAAGACTCAGACAATTAGGGTTGTGCTGGTGTAGATGATATTGCCCAATTTTACTCAGACAAAAACTGGTATGAGGACATCTAGGATGCCAGTGGTATGGATACCTCCCAGACACTGGCCTAGTTTTGGCCCCAGGACCTGCCATAGAAGAAAGCGCCTCCTTTGCTATGGTCAGGCGAAGGGCGGCGGACATCCTTGATCTTCAGCTTCCCACTCAGGAGGTTAAAACCAATGTTCTGACAAAGGTGTTGCAGCATGCCAGTGGTGTTCTGAGCCCCTGTTCCCATTCACTGAGGCTTTCACAGATATGCTCTTGGGTACCTGGGCCATGCCGTGCTCAGGCCAACCTTTGCATCACCAGATGCCATAGCCCTGCTCCATGCGCCCCTGCTTTCGTCATTCAGCACCCCACTCCTTCAAGGCTGGTAGTGTAGGCTTCAGTCAGCAGGGTGAACCCAAACTTTGTTCTCACTACTTCCCTTGACATTGAAGAGGACAGAGACCTTTGGTAAAACAGGTTTCTCATCTACAAGTTTGGCTCCTCGTTTCGTGAATGCCAGGTGCCTTTTAGGCCATTATTCTCACACCTTGTGGGACTCCCGTGTCCCATGTATTGCCAATAGTTCTTGAAGAAACTTGGGCTTATCTTTGTCAGGCCTTGCAGGACTGTTATAATGCAGTAACGTTCACCGTCAGCTACAGTTTGGATACTAATGACTCCATCGGTATAAATATCCAGACATGCGTGGATGTGTTTAACTGACTTTTCGATAGACGTTCAGGCTAGCCTTATAAACATTCCTTTGAATAGTTCCGACTTGGCTCTGGAGCACTTCAAAGATAGCAAGGCCACAGCACACTCCTTGGGCCTTTTTGCTCCCCACACCAGCCACAGCAGGAATTTCACCACCTCCAGGGCTTTCAGTAGAGGCTCCCATTACCACCAGCAGTACCCACAGGTACAACATTCTCCATAGCCCTTTTGTGGCCACAGTACGCATCAGAGAGGGCACCAGGGACAGCAGGCAGCCTAGTTTTCCAAACCCTTGTTTCCTCCACCTCCACTTCCAAGCCTCTTTAGTGTGCCCTTACCGGGACACAGTCACCGGTCCGAGGCAGGATCTTACACTTTCTGCCAGTGTGGCAGGTGATCACTTCAGACAGGTGGATCCTATTTCTGAGAACTCTACCACATCTACCACCATCCTCAGAACAGCTGATGGAGGACCATCTGACACACTTGCAGCAAGAAGTGCATGGTCTTTTGGCCAAGGGAGCTATAGAGAGGGTTCTGGTGCCAGAAGTTGGTCATAGTTAATATCTCCATAACAGCCTAGTGCTGAAAAAGGACAGGGGCCTTTGTCCCATATTAGACCTTTGCCCCATCATTGCTTTTCTGAAAAAAAGAAAAGTTCAAGATGCTCACCCTGTTCCATGTCTTGTCGGCCCTCGACCCCAGTGACTGAATAGTAGCGTTGGAAATGTATAATGCTTCTTTCTTTTTTATAATTCTTTTTTTTTATTGTCTTTATTGGATTTTTGGATATAAAACAAAATGACATCTGGTATTGCACAGTAAAGATTAAATATATCATCTGATTACAAGCACTGGTATCCGTACAAAACTGCTATATCATCATGTATAATCTCTAAAGGACAACAGAATATAGTGTACATAATAACTATTAGTTTGCAGATCCAAGTATGGGGAGGCCTCTCGCTGGGGAACTTGGTAGGGTTTGGGGAGGCTCAATCGTGTCACGGTCTAGAGTGCGGAGGTATGTACGGAAGTGTGACTAAATATTCTTGGGGTGAGATGTGAGGGGTTGTAGATTAGCATGGTCTTCCCCCATACTCTCGCATCTACTCATGCTCATGAGCCATTCTTTAGTAGAGGGCGGTCTGGTCCCTCCCCATCTCAGAGATATCTCCCTCTTGCATAGTAGCAATGCCCTAGAAACCAGTCGGCAGATTGTCTGGGGCTCTTCATGGGTGTAGCCTAACAGGGCGACCACTGGATTGGGGGTCATTTTATAGTCGGCTGTTAGATTTGGGGGGCTCTAGTTGGCAGAGGTAGGTACCTTTGACCAAATAGGGGCTCTTGCATCTAGTCAGGGTAAGGGGGTACACTTCTAAAATAACCCCTGCTCACCCCCTTGGTAGCTTGGCACGAGCAGACAGGCTTATCTCAGAGGCAGTGTGTAAAGCATTCGTGAACACATACCGAACTATAGTGACAACACTACAAAGGGACACCACACGGGTTGTAGTATAAAAATAAGTATTATTTATATAAATTTATCACAAGATCCCAAACGACAAAAATCCACAATACTGTACTTTAAAAATGGCGGCACCTATGTTCAATGTGCCTTTGGATGCGTAACTCTATACAACGAAAGTGTTGAAGGGAAGGTGGTGCGGCGGTTCCGTACACGCAAGAATGGTGTTGCGTCGGTTCCCTACTGCTGCGTAGGGGACAATGATGTGTCGGTTCTTCTCGAGCTGGGAAGGTGATGTGTCGTTTTCTTACTGCGCTTCCGTGGCGATGCGACCAGCAGCGCCGTGATGCAATGAAGATCCGGTGCAATGAAAACAAAATGGCATTTTGTTCTTGATGCGACAACGATGCGTGCACGCCCGACAGCCATGCGGCGACTCTATGAATCTTCTGAGCCGCGACAGTCCCTGCGACACGCTTCTCCGGTGATGCGACGGCGTGTGCTGCGACGGCAACACTCTTCTCCGGTGATGCGGGGCGCTTTGGTGATGCGATGCGGCAGTGGCAGCGGCGACACCCTTCTTCAGTGATGCGACGACAGCGGCTGCAGCGGCGACACGCTTCTCCGGTGATGCAACGGCGTTTGCTGTGACGGCGACACTCTTCTCCGGTGATGCGGGACGCTTCTGCGATGCGATGCGACAGCGGCAGCGGCAACACCCTTCTTTAGTGATGCGACGGCAGTGGCTGCGGCGGCGACACGGTTCTTCTTCGTGAGTCGGGCTTCCACCTCCCAGCGACATGCAGTCTCTCAGAAGGCCCAGCACAACAGCAGGCACTTCAAATTCCCAGCAAGGGAATTCAGGCGAGCTGGTTGGTGAAGGCTGTTGTTCCTGAGACTTCAGCAGGAGGCAAGCTCTATCTTCAAGCCCTTGGAGATCCTTTACAAGTTGATGAAAGTAGCACAAAGTTCCTTTCTCCTTTCTTTGGCAGTCAGGCAACCACTGCAGGCCAATCCCTCAAACAGCACTCAGCTTAGGGATAGTCTCCTCCTCAGTTTCTCTCTGGGTCCTCTCCTCAGCAAAGGTTCTTCTTGTTTCCCAAAAGTGATCTAAAGTTCTGAGGTCTGGGTCCCGCCTTTTATACTCATATTCTCTTTGTTCTCTGAAGGCAGAGAGGCCTTTGCCTAGTCCAAACCAGTTCTGGTCAGTCCTGGAGCACTCTGTTTACATGACTCCTTCTTTCCTTTGACAGTGTGGCCCAGGGACATCAGACGCACCACAGGAGCTGGAGCCAGCATTGTGGACGGCAGTCACAGCCCTATTCAGGTCCCAGGTGCAGCTCCTCCCACCACTCTCCATGTAGATCTCTCTATTCAGCCTTGTGCTGACTCACCCTGTCTCCTGGAATCCTCCAGCCCCTGTCACTCAAACTCCAGACAGGGAATACACAACCTAGCAGAGGCAGGCTTGGATAGTTAGGTAAGAAAATACCTACTTTCTAAAAGTGGTATTTTCAAGCACAGAATGTTAAAACCAACTTCACTAAAAGATGTATTTTATCATTCTGAGTTCAGGCATACTAAACACGAATTTCTACCTAGTTCCCTGAGTCAGTTAGGATTATAAGATTTTATAATCAAACTGCCCATTCTAGCCTATGGGGAATAGGTAGCCTTGCCATAGTGAAAAACGAAAATGGCTGTAATTCACTATCAGGACATGCCGCACACACCAGGGCATGTCCTACCTTATACTTACAATGCACCCTGCCCTTGGGCCTATCTTAGGGGGGTCTGATATGAAGAAAAGAGAAGGTTTAGGGTCTGGCAAGTGGGTGTACTTGGCCAGTCAACATGGCAGTACCAGACTGCACACAGGCTCTGCAATGGCAGGCCTGAGACACACTTTACAGGCTGCGCCTGTGCGTGGCACAACCAGTGCTGCAAGCCCACCAGCAGCATTTGATTTACAAGCCCTGGGCACCCATGGTGCACTGTACGAGGGTCTGACAAGTAAATCAAATAACCCAATCATGGAGTCACTAATCCATACATCAATTTATCATCAGGAGCACTTGCACTGTGGCACTGAATAGCAGTGGCACAGTGCCCAAAGCATCTAAAACCAGCAAAAACATGTGAGGCAACAGCAAAAAATGGAAGGGATACCCACGCCAATGGGGCCAGGTCTAACATCGGCCATGTCGGTGATCTGTGCATATATATTCTCCCAATAATTGGCAAACACCGGGCATGTCCAAGTTAAATGGGCAAAATCTGTTCTGGGAGCTTGGCATTTCAAACATTTGTCAGATCTGGTAGGGTCAAAGGTAACAATTTCCGTTGGGGCGTTTGCGACCAGTAAAATGCTTCGTACATCTGGCCCAAAGTCCTTTGCAGTTGATTATCTGCATTATATTCAGTTTCCATTAACATGCTTATAAAATGCTTGAAAGTGTACCACTTTAATTCCTCTTCATAAAAATTATTCTGACTGACACCCCCTGACGTTTCACTCATGTTGTAGAATGTCCGAACAGTGACTTCGTACAATCCCATTGGGAAGAATGCAAACAAATATTGGAAAAGCCAAGTGGTCTGGCCTAAGAAATCTAGTGAAACGGTTATTTTTAAATTTTTTTAAAACTTTTTCCTGCAAGCGTATGGCACAAAAATTGAAATAATAAAAACAAAAACATGCTACTGCCTAAACATGGCAAGCATATGCTTGTAAGAGCATGTTTATGTATTTATTTATTTTTGTAAATTAAGCAGCAAACATAATTTTAATAAAACAGAGCGGGTGCTTCGTAGCAGGCAGGTGTACTTAGAACAGGTGTGGAAACCCTTTATAGTTTTAAAGCCCTTCAAAGAAAAATATAATTTTTATTGGTGCAAAGAAAAGGTATTGTTGGTTTAAAATTACCATAACCTGAAGACAGGGTTTAAACACCCAAGGCGTAAACAATGGTTTAAACACACAAGTAGCTCTCCCATTGCCCAAGCTGCTTGCTGCGGTGAGCAGAGGCAAATTGTGAAAGATTACAGAACAGACAAATAGAGGAAGAGAGCTGACCCAAACCCCACTATATATGTATGTAGATATGTATTTTTTTTATATATGAATTTTTCGATTACAGGAGGCTAAAGAAACAGCTAAAGGTGTCCCTCTGCCAGACCTAAAGATGACCAAACAGTGTATTTGGAAAGTACTCCGATATCAATTTCTGAAACTACAATATATTTTACTAAATAGAAGGGAGCAGGAGAGCAGATGAGAAGGTAGGAAGAGTGAAGTGGTGAGAAAGTTAAGGCCTTCAGCAAAACCTTCCAAAATATTTAACCAATAGATCCGAATCTAAACTGTTCAAATAATAACACCTTGTTACATTTACTTCACACAACCGAATGCACTTTATCAGCATTATTACTAGGGGTGGGCGGAATTTGCGAAATTCACTTTCGCGAACTATTGCGAAAATGTTAAAAAATCTCCGCAAACACGCGGAAATATCGTGAAGACGCGGAAGTTTTTTTCCCGCCCGTTCGTGGTATTTTCTGCGTGATCGCGGCTGGCCAACTTACCCATGCGGTTGCTCACGGGCGCGGCCATCTTGTTTTCACTTGTCCCGCCCGCTCGCGTTCAATATGATGTGCCCGCGTCCTCACGCTCTCGCCCGCGGTGGAGAATGACGTGTTCGAGATCTCAATCATCTCATATTCTCGCGGTGCATGATCGTGAAAAGAAAGACGTGATCGCGCGACGAATGACGTGATCACCCGACAAATGACATTGCGCGAGACAGCGCAAATGGCTACCAACAATCCAACATCTCATGGAGAACGCGACCGGATCGGAAAAACTTGTTGGCGAACGCGGGGATTCAGGTAAGGCGATCGCGCGCACGCGAGAATGTATTTTTTTACAGCGCGAGCAAGAAAATAATTTCCGGTGAGATGCGGATTGCGAACATTTTCACATTTTCGCGCTCTCCACGGTTCGCGAAAATGTCAAATTATCGCAATTTCCGCGAGCAGAACGGAATTTTCGCCCAGGCCTAATTATTACCGAATTTTGATTTATACAAAATGTATTTGGTTTCAGCAGGTACGTTTGAGGAGTAGTATTCATGCTACTCATGGACCGGTATTGCTGATCCGTAATCCTGATGCGTGGCCTGTTTGCTTGAGGTATTGGAGAGATACTTGACTAAATGGGCCATGCCAAGAGGGAGGTCCCAGGAGGGGTGTTGACGGGGTTTGAGGAAGCAAAACATTTATATTTTTTCATGGGGCAGAAAAAATACTTGCACCATGCTGTGAGAAGTGACCATGGCTGTCTTTCTGCATCCTTCATCTACTGAACAGTTTCAAATAAATCGATATCTGAACCAAATTTCCAGTGGCGGCTCCTCCGCTAAGGCGGAGGAGCGTCACTCCACTGCTTTGAAGCCTCCTATGTGCACACTTCTCATGTTCTCCATGCAGGCTGCATTCCAGCCTGCATGGAGAACATGCCCAGGCCCACAGTCCCTGGCTGTTCACCGAACCACGGTGCTCAGACCAATCACAACATTGCATTGCAGCATTGGGATTGGTCAGAGGAGCCTGGGTGCTATCCGATCACAACGCTGCATTGCATTTTTGTGATTGTTCACAGGAGACTGGCTGCCTGCTTCCTGTTCCATTTCCGAGGAGAGATGACGGAGAGATGTGGCAGTAAGGTACGTTTTTTCCTTTTTTTTTAATAATCCCATTTCGCCCCCCTCACCTCGCTACTCCTAATGTGTGCCGGCCGCTACTGCAAACTTCATGCAAGAGCATCCAAAGTGATGTGCAAGCAATAAAGGGCTCACTTTCTGTTTTTGATTTTAAGCAACTTAGTTGAAAAGGAGAGCCTTGTGGGCAAGGCAATGTTTCATATGTAGGTATTGTTCTGGAGGACATTTAAAGTGGGAAAATGTTTAGTAGGCAATGCTCCCTTAATCTGCTTCATCTTCATCCAGGGAGATGCAGATTGGGCAATTAGTTTCAGAACTGGGAGCACTTCGAAATCTTACGGTGGTTCTTCAGGAACAGTGTGTGCACGAGAAAGCTATCTCCTGTCTGTTCAGTATAGTTGGCCTCCACAATTGTAAGATGATAGTACAGTGCAGAACAGAAAAATGCTATACCACTCTTTGCAAAAAGCGTGTACCTAGTGTAGAGTCCATAAAAAGCAGATATGGGTCCCTTTTACATACAGGGCGCACTTTACCTGTTTGTGCCATGGAGCACTTTCAAACAGATGCACCATGCGCAAACAGAGAAAGTGCACCCGATTAGGTTGTATGTGCTGTCCTCAGGGCGCTGCAAACTCGTGCTGCCCTGGGGGCAGTGCTTTCAAGTGAAGTACGGAGCGGCAGGCCTCATTCCTTTGTCCTTTGCATTTAGTTTGCCCTATTGCCTCTCTTCAGTTTAGTAAGAGATTTTGGGGCCAATTTATATCTTTGCAGTATAGAAATTCCATTGCAAAGGCGACCAGGTATCAATGCCACCAAGATAATGGCCCACTCTCCATCTCCGTTGCGATTAAACCGCTGCGACGGCCCTGCGAAGTAAGTGCCACCGGAGGCAGACCTGTAACTAAACCCACTTGATGTATAAGGGCAGAATTA
This sequence comes from Triturus cristatus, assembly GCF_964204655.1. NCBI lineage: Eukaryota > Metazoa > Chordata > Amphibia > Caudata > Salamandridae > Triturus > Triturus cristatus. The sequence continues at coordinate 286,983,472 of NC_140592.1, read as the reverse complement.
GAGGTCAGTTTTAAACTATTTTGCATTTTCTTTATGAAAATAAAAAAAGAAAACTATTTGGTGCAGGGCTCCAACCTTTTGACAGAGCCCTGCACCAAACTGCAAAAGGCATTACCAGGAACCGCTGTAACAGTGGTTCCTGCCAATGCTTTTTAAATGACCATCTGTTGGGTAGTTATTTATAAATTCAGCAGCCAGCTTTTCCGACAGAGTGATAGAGTAATTTACTCCATTGACCTGGTGGAGACACGGGCCGCCTGCCGAAATCTGAATTGGCCCCATAGTTGTCACTGGTGATCATTCCTATCAACGTGCATAGTTTCCTTGCTTGTTTGTGACTTCTGACATTTTTCATTTTCCATATGCAGAAATCACATTAGCACCATTGTGCTTTCGGCATTCATGGCTTCATGCCCTGAGGGTAAGTATACCTATGTAATCTGGCTCCTAAACGCTTGGTGGCTTTCAATTGATGCAAATAAATGTACTCTCCCTTTTCCTTCCCAAGTTGCTTCCTTCTCATTGTTTAGGTCTGATGATGACCCTGGCTGAACCTTTCTTTGAAGCTGAAACGTCAATGATTTGTTACTTTGGACAGCAATAAAATATTTTGGACAACTGTACAGGCTAAAACTTTATCCTACAGACTAATGAATATCTGAAATAAGCACTGATCCTTCAACAAATATTCATCATGGTGGTAAACTCATCCTCATTTTTAGGTCTGGGGTTAGCCAAGGTCTTTTGATTTTAGTAAAGTATACGAATAATATAAATATAGGGACTGGCAGCCAACCCTCTTTATCCATTGGCCTGTTTTTGTGCCATTCAGTTTCCTTCTGCCCACTACCGCATACACACTGGGTAACTAGGCCTACCCACTTCAGCTACTGGCTAACTTCACAGTGAGTGATGGCATTCTGTTCTTTCACAAGGAGCACATACACCCCCAAAGTAGTTCCCATCAGTACCAGGAACTCGTGCACCAATGTGACTATTTTCTTCTTTTTTTTTTTTTACCACAAACCAACATCATCTGGTGCCCCAGATTATCAAGGGTATTTGAATTCATGGTGTCTTTTTTTAATTACTCAGTGGGCTTGGCGACGGAGCATGTGAAGCACACTCTACCACCAAGAGCTTTTGTTGAAAAGCGTTCCCCGTGGCTACGAGGACACAGCTATCTTGTAGTTCAGTTCATTGTTTTCATCAGTGCTACAGTGAGGCCCATTGTGCTACACAGAGCCATCTGGCATGTACTGACGTCAGCACAGAGAGTATTTTATGAATTCCACACACAACGATCAGAGCCCAGGTTGCAGGGTTTTATTTTTAAATGAAACATGTTGCTTAACGACACAAAGGGGCATATGTACAAGGAAATATCCAAGTGCGTAGCTGTGCCAAATTTGGCAGCCCGCACACCGACATATCCAAAACGCAGGGATGCGCCCCATTTACAACAATACGGTGCACCCCTGTGTATTCCCTACCGCTGGCGCTAAAATTAGCTATATTCATGCACATAAACAATCATTAATGGCATTTTGCTCTTTCTATGCACACATAGACAAAGCAAAACCGAGGAGAGATAAGATCATTTCTCTTCATTTCGCCATTCTAACACCTCCTCTTGTATGGCGTTAATTTTTGGCGCTGCCTCAGATTTACAGATCCTTGAAAATCTGTGGCAGCATCAAAATGCAATGGGCATTGCACGTCTCTTTCACGAGCAGACAGGCTTATCTCAGAGGCAATGTGTAAAGCATTTGTGAACACATACCGTAATATAGTGACAACACTACAAAGGGACACCACACGGGTTGTAGTATAAAAATAAGTATTATTTATATAGACTTATCACAAGATCCCAAACGGCAAAAATCCACAATACTGTACTTTAAAAATAGTGGCACTTATGTTCAATGTGCCTTTGGATGCCTAACTCTATACAACGAAAGTGTTGAAGGGAAGGTGGTGCGTCGGTTCCTTACACGCAAGAACGGTGTTGCGTCGGTTCCCTACTGCTGCGTAGGGGGACAATGATGTGTCGGTTCTTCTCGGGCTGGGGAGGTGATATGTCGGTTTCTTACTGCGCTTCCGTGGCAATACGACCACCAGCGCCGTGATGTAATGAAGATCCGGTGTAATGAAAACAAAATGGCATTTTCTTCTTGATGCGACAACGATGCATGCACGCCCGACAGCCATGCGGCGACTCAACGAATCTTCTGAGCCGCGACAGGCCCTGCGACACGCTTCTCCGGTGATGCGACGGCGTGTGCTGCGACGGCGACACTCTTCTCCAGTGATGCGGGCGCTTCGGTGATGCGATGCGGCAGTGGCAGCGGCGACACCCTTCTTCAGTGATGCGACGACAGCGGCTGCAGTGGCGACACGCTTCTCTGGTGATGAGACGCCGTTTGCTGTGACGGCGACACTCTTCTCCGGTGATGCGGGACGGTTCTGCGATGCGATGCGACAGCGGTAGCGGCAACACCCTTCTTTAGTAACGCGACGGCAGCGGCTGTGGCGGTGACACGCTTCTTCTTCGTGAGTCGGGCTTCCAGCTCCCAGCGACACACAGTCTCTCAGAAGGCCCAGCACAACAGCAGGCACTTCAAATTCCCAGCAAGGGAATTCAGGGGAGCTGGTTGGTGAAGGCTGTTGTCCCTGAGACTTCAGCAGGAGGCAAGCTCTATCTTCAAGCCCTTGGAGATCCTTTACAAGTTGATGAAAGTAGCACAAAGTTCCTTTCTCCTTTCTTTGGCAATCAGGCAACCACTGCAGGCCAATCCCTCAAACAGCACTCAGCTTAGGGATAGTCTCCTCCTCAGTTTCTCTCTGGGTCCTCTCCTCAGCAAAGGTTCTTCTTGTTTCCCAAAAGTGATCTAAAGTTCCGAGGTCTGGGTACCGCCTTTTATACTAATATTCTCTTTGTTCTCTGAAGGCAGAGAGGCCTTTGCCTAGTCCAAACCAGTTCTTGTCAGTCCTGGAGCACTCTGTTTACATGACTCCTTCTTTCCTTTGACAGTGTGGCCCAGGGACATCAGACGCACCACAGGAGCTGGAGCCAGCATTGTGGACGGCAGTCACAGCCCTATTCAGGTCCCAGGTGCAGCTCCTCCCACCACTCTCCATGTAGATCTCTCTATTCAGCCTTGTGCTGACTCACCCTGTCTCCTGGAATCCCCCAGCCCCTGTCACTCAAACTCCAGACAGGGAATACACAACCTAGCAGAGGCAGGCTTGGATAGTTAGGTAAGAAAATACCTACTTTCTAAAAGTGGTATTTTCAAGCACAGAATGTTAAAACCAACTTCACTAAAAGATGTATTTTATCATTCTGAGTTCAGGCATACTAAACTCGAATTTCTACCTAGTTCCCTGAGTCAGTTAGGATTATAAGATTTTATAATCAAACTGCCCATTCTGGCCTATGGGGAATAGGTAGCCTTGCCATAGTGAAAAACGAAAATGGCTGTAATTCACTATTAGGACACACACCAGGGCATGTCCTATCATATACTTACAATGCATCCTGCCCTTGGGCCTACCTTAGGGGGGTCTGATATGAAGAAAAGAGAAGGTTTAGGGTCTGGGTGCACTTGGCCAGTCAACATGGCAGTACCAGACTGCACACAGGCTCTGCAATTGCAGGCCTGAGACACACTTTACAGGCTGCGTCTGTGCGTGGCACAACCAGTGCTGCAAGCCCACCAGCAGCATTTGATTTACAAGCCCTTGGCACCCATGGTGCACTGTACGAGGGTCTGACAAGTAAATCAAATAACCCAATCATGGAGTCACTAATCCATACATCAATTTATCATCGGGAGCACTTGCACTGTGGCACTGAATAGCAGTGGCACAGTGCCCAAAGCATCTAAAACCAGCAAAAACATGTGAGGCAACAGCAAAAAATGGAAGGGAGACCCAATGGTGCCAGGTCTAACATCGGCCATGTCGGTGATCTGTGCATATATATTCTCCCAATAATTGGCAATCACTGGGCATGTCCAAGTTAAATGGGCAAAGTCTGTTCTGGGAGCTTGGCATTTCAAACATTTGTCAGATCTGGTAGGGTCAAACGTAACAATATCCGTTGGGGCGTTTGCAACCAGTAAAATGCTTCGTACACCTGGCCCAAAGTCCTTTGCAGTTGATTATCTGCATTATATTCAGTTTCCATTAACATGCTTATAAAATGCTTGAAAGTGTACCACTTTAATTCCTCTTCATAAAAATTTTTCTGAATGACACCCCCTGACGTTTCACTCATGTTGTAGAATGTCCGAACAGTGACTTTGTACAATCCCATTGGGAAGAATGCAAACAAATATTGGAAAAGCCAAGTGGTCTGGCCTAAGAAATCTAGTGAAACGGTTATTTATTTATTTTTTTATTTTACTTTTTCTTGCAAGCGCATGGCACAAAAATTGAAATAATAAAAACAAAAACATGCTACTGCCTAAACATGACAAGCATATGCTTGTTAGAGCAAGTTTATGTATTTATTTATTTTTGTAAATTAAGCAGCAAACATAATTTTAATAAAACAGAGCGGGTGCTTCGTAGCAGGCAGGTGTACTTAGAACAGGTGTGGAAACCCTTTATAGTTTTAAAGCACTTCAAAGAAAAATATAATTTTTATTGGTGCAAAGAAAAGGTATTGTTGGTTTAAAATTACCATAACCTGAAGACAGGGTTTAAACACCCAAGGTGTAAGCAATAGTTTAAACACACAAGTAGCTCTCCCATTGCCCAAGCTGCTTGCTGCGGTGAGCAGAGGCAAATTGTGAAAGATTACAGAACAGACCAATAGAGGAAGAGAGCTGCCCAAACCCCACTATATATGTATGTAGATATGTATTTTTTATATATGAATTTTTCGATTACAGGAGGCTAAAGAAACAGCTAAAGGTGTCCCTCTGCCAGACCTAAAGATGACCAAACAGTGTATTTGGAAAGTACTCCGATATCAATTTCTGAAACTACAATATATTTTACTAAATAGAAGGGAGCAGGAGAGCAGATGAGAAGGTAGGAGGAGTGAAGTGGTGAGAAAGTTAAGGCCTTCAGCAAAACCTTCCAAAATATTTAACCAATAGATCCGAATCTAAACTGTTCAAATAATAACACCTTGTTACATTTACTTCACACAACCGAATGCACTTTATCAGCATTATTACTAGGGGGTGGGCGGAATTTGCAAAATTCACTTTCGCGAACTATTGCGAAAATGTGAAAAATCTCCGCAAACACGCGGAAATATCGCGAAGACGCGGAAGTTTTTTTCCCGCCCGTTCGTGGTATTTTCAGCATGATTGCGGCTCGCCAACTTCTCCATGCGGTTGCTCACGGGCGCGGCCATCTTGTTTTCACTTGTCCCGCCCGCTCGCGTTCGATATGACGTGCCCGCGTCCTCACGCTCTCGCCCACGGTGGAGAATGACGTGTTCGAGATCTCAATCATCTCATACTCTCGCGGTGCATGATCGCGAAAAGAAAGACGTGATCGCGCGACAAATGACGTGGTCACGCGACAAATGACATTGCGCGAGACAGCGCAAATGGCTACCAACAATCCAACATTTCATGGAGAACGTGACCGGATCGGGAAAACTTGTCGGCGAACACGGGGATTCAGGTAAGGCGATCGCGTGCACGCGAGAATGTATTTTTTCACAGCGCGAGCAAGAAAATAATTTCCGGTAAGATGCGAATTGCGAAAATTTTGACATTTTCGCGCTCTCCGCGGATCGCAAAAATGTCAAATTATCGCAATTTCCGCGAGCGGAACGGAATTTTCGCCCAGGCCTAATTATTACAGAATTTTGATTTATACAAAATGTATTTGGTTTCAGCAGGTACGTTTGAGGAGTAGTATTCATGCTACTCATGGACCGGTATTGCTGGTCCGTAATCCTGATGCGTGGCCTGTTTGCTTGAGGTATTGGAGAGATACTTGACTAAATGGGCCATGCCAAGAGGGAGGTCCCAGGAGGGGTGTTGACGGGGTTTGAGGAAGCAAAAAATTTATATTTTTTCATGGGGCAGAAAAAATCCTTGCACCATGTTGTGAGAAGTGACCATGGCTCTCTTTCTGCATCCTTCATCTACTGAACAGTTTCAAATAAATCGATATCTGAACCAAATTTCCAGTGGCGGCTCCTCCGCTAAGGCGAAGGACCGTCACCCCACTGCTTTGAAGCCTATGTGCGCACTTCTCATGTTCTCCATGCAGGCTGCATTCCAGCCTGCATGGAGAACATGCCCAGGTCCCCAGTCCCTGGCTGTTCGCCGAACCACGGCGCTCAGACCAATCACAACATTGCATTGCAGCATTGGGATTGGTCAGAGGAGCCTGGGTGCTACCCGATCACAATGCTGCATTGCATTTTTAGGTCTCGCCTGACCCAGCACATGAGCTGGTCTGGCGAGACTTTTTGTGAGGGCTCAAAAAATACTACCATGGCCAGCCTAGAGCTACAGTGCATGTGCGCGGGCTTGCGCTTAGGAGCAGAGGCACCATATGGCAAACCTCGTCGTGCTCATTAAGCGCCCTCGATCACTTTCACTTTCGCCCGCGATCACTTTCGCGGCGCCCCTTTGATATTCTGGTTCAAAGAACATCAAACATCAAAGAACATGTTGTTGTGTTAATGCTTTGCTGCGCCCGTTTGACTTACAATGTGCTTTCTCTTTCCACAAACTCGATGTTTGTGTTCCTTTATTTTGAGATGCTTTTAGTATTACTGTTTTGTCACTTAAAGAACATTAAGGAAATGTTACCGTGAAACTGGACAACGTTCACAGTGTTTATTTCTGATCGCAGCGGCTGCTTCATGTCTGTTGCACCATTCAGGGAGTCCTTTCGTTGGTGCTTTCATGAGGACATGATGAGGAAGCTGGAAACTTTTGGCACATTCTCTTTAAAAGCACAGCATGTTGGCGACTGGTTAGTCGATTAGACCTATGTAGCACTTTAGTTCTCAAAGCGCTATGGTGGGTGCAGCAGTTATAACTCATAAAATATGGGGTGCAACTCACAAGGAGGGAGCAGGTTTGAGTGCACATTGGCTGCAATCGAACTCTTGAGATGATGGGCTGTGTGTATCCATTATCAGCACTCAGTCTTCGCTAAGTCATCTTGTTTTGTTGTTGTGTCAATGCTTTGCTGTGCCTGTTTGACTTACAACGTGCTTTCTCTTTCCACAAACTCGATGTTTGTGTTCCTTAATTTTGAGATGCTTTTAGTATTACTGTCACACACACAACCACAACTCACACACAACCACACACACAACCACAACCACACACACAACCACACGCACAACCACACACACAACCACACACACAACCACACACACAACCACACACACAACCACACACACAACTACACACACAGCCACACACACAACCACAACCACACACACAACTACATGCACAACCACACACACACAACCACACACAACCACACACACGCACAACCACACACAAAACCACACACAAAACCACACACACAACCACACACACCCACAACCACACACATCCACAACCACACACAACCACACACACCCACAACCTGTTGGACAGGCCACACGAAGGGCTTGCTCCCTCCCCGCATGACAGGGCCCGAGCTCCGGCCCACCAGGCATAACCCACGAAAAGCACCTGTACCCCGTCTCCCGACGGATCTTCTGCCCTCGGACCTCTACTCATCACGGGGCCCAGCCCCACCGGCTCCCCCGGCCGGTTCAAGCCGCCATCTTGGGCCCTGCACCACGAGGCCGCGTGGCCTCGCCCCGACCCTAACCCCGGGCCTGGCCGGCCCCGACATCCCGGCACCACCATCCACCCGGGAGGTGAGCGGACCACTTGGCAGGTCAATGGGAGGACGAAGTGTCAAACGCTCTTCCCCCGCCAGGTGCCGATCGCCTCCAGCTCCCCCAGGCGCTGGCTCCACCCCCTGCTGGGTGTCTGGACACCTTCATCCCGGGCCCTCCGACCTCCAAGTGCGAGGGTCCGGACATCAAAGGGCGCCTGCCCTATAACTGGGGCAACTCCGGAGCAGGAAGGCAGTTGTATCCTGGAGTCGAGAGACACCGAGAGAACTCAGCCTTGACGGACTACTGGCGCTGCCGTAGCCCGCTCTTGTGAACCATCGTCCTGCCTGCTGGCGCTGCCGCGGCCTTCTACAACATCCATCCTCGTCGGGACCTGCTGGCGCTGCCGCGGCCCGTTGTAACGACCATCCTCACCGGGACCTGCTGGCGCTGCCGCGGACCGTACATCGACCATCTTTCCGGGACCTGCTGGTGCTACCGCGGACCGTGTACCGACCATCTCCACCGGGACCTGCTGGCGCTGCCGCGGCCCGTACCAACTAAACCACCAAGCTCGAGGATTGTGAGCTAGTCATCATCTCATCCAAACTACCTGACTGGTAGACAGACTGTCCCGCTACCCCTTACCCTGCTTGAGAGACTTGAATCGAGGGGACCCCTGAGTCCAGACCTCCTTGTACCATTCAACCGTACCTTAAGAAGTGCTTATAAAGAACACTGAACCTTATCCGTGTGTGATATCTGTCTGTGGGGGGGAAGTTACTTGTCTGTACGATCGCTGGAGACGGCTCTCCCCGGAGACCTCTCCTCCTGACCCCGGCCGACCCTCCCGGTCCGTCTATCCTTTCTAACATTGGTGGCCAGCGGCGCGATCCGAATCAACGCGTAATCGTACAGAGAGTAGCTCACCCCACGACAAAAACACGATGTCAGCCAAAGATAGCAACTCCACCGAGAAATTCCAAATGGATAAATTAGAAGAATACAACCACCGCGAACTGAGACAATTCTGCATAGAACTTGGCATTGCTACCACCGGCCTGAGTACCAAAGATGATCTAAAGCACGCCCTAGAGTCGTGGACAGAAACTGGGGTCGCCGGACCCTCCGACCAAAGCAGCATCACACCAGAGGGGAACGCCACGGCTCCCGAGGAGCGGGGAACGGGCCTCTCGCAGGAGGAGATCCGAGAAAGAGAAAGAACCAGATTGCACGAGTTGGAAATGGCACGACTCAAGATGGATGGGGAACTCAAGTTAGCTGAACAGAAACTCAACCTCGAGCACATGCGGCTCCGAGATGAACGAGAAGAGAAGCAGAGACAGAGAGAGCTGGAGGAGAAAAAAATAACGCTCGAGCACAAGCGCAAACTGGCGGAAATAGAACTTCGGAAACAGAATAAGGAACTGGGGGTGCCTGAGCGACCACACACCCCGGGGCCAATCGAGAAAAAAGTCCACATCCCCAAGGATGTTGTCCGCGAGTATGTCCGAGAAGACGACATACAACAGTGGTTTAAAGCTTACGAGATCGCCATGACCTCCCACCGGATCGACCGGAGTGATTGGGGAGCCGGACTTTGGGGGAGGTTTATCAACGAGGGTCGCGATGCCCTACTGCAGCTCCCAGATCACCAAATGTCGTCCTACGACCACATGAAGGCTGCCCTCCTCACCCGCTACGGCCTCACACCCGAGATGTACCGCCAGAGGTTCAGAGATTGCACCCGGATCCCAGGTACAACTTGGGTAGAATACGTGAACTATTTCAGCCGTGCCTTCGAGGGTTGGATAAAGGGGAGCCAGGTCACCACCTACGAACAACTCTTTAACCTGATGGTATGGGAGCACCTGTCGAACAACTGCTTCGTCGAGCTCAGGCAGCACCTCCTCGACAGTAAGCTGACTGACCCCCGGCAGCTCGCCGCCGAAGCTGACCGATGGGAAAGCACCCGAGTGGGCCGGAGGGGGCCACACGAACAGAACAGAAACAACCAAGGCCAGCACCGTCCTCGGGGAGGAGGAGGGGGCCAGGGGCGAGGGAGAGACGCCTTGCCCGCAACACACGTGGCCAGCACCCCGGCTCCGGCCGGTCGGGGCAACCCCCCGTGGCGTCCTGGGGTCCGAGCCAACGTCACGTGCCACCGATGCCAGCGAGTCGGCCACTACGCCAATGACCCGAGCTGCCCGCAGAACCAAACACCCAAGCCCCGCCAGGTAGCTGCCGCCGCCCTGGGGGAAGAGCGATCATTGGAGGAACCAGAGGAGTATGAGCCGGCCCAGCAAGAGTGGGAACCGGCCGCCATGGTCCTGGCGTGCTTAGGGGGAAGAGACATGGTCCCGCGGGCTCCCCTACCCGCTAACACCAGGAAATACGGTCAGTGGGTGACCATTAATGGACAGCGAGCCGAGGCCTTGCGTGACACAGGCGCCAGTGTGACGGCCGTCCGCTGTCACCTGGTGAAGCCCGAGCAGATCCTGCCGAACATTCTCTGCCCCGTCCGCTCGGCAGACAACTCTGAAAGTATGTGTCAAATGGCCTGCGTCCCATTCGAATGGGGAGGGGTCTCCGGCCTGTTGAAGGTGACGGTCCGGGACGATGCCCCCGTGGACTGCCTCCTGGGGAATGACCTCGAGAGTTCCCCGTGGGCCACCGTTGAGAGAAGAGAGCACCTGGGGATGCTGGGCCTCCCGGACTGGGCCTGCATAACCACCCGGTCCATGGCCGCCCGTGCCGTCCCTCGTTCAGAAGAACCAGAATGGCCAGCACCTCCGCCCCCAGTCGCCCCAGTAGAAGACAACGACGAGGCCAGCCTCCCAGACCCGACGACCGAAGGGGACGCGCAACCCCAGGACCTTCCTGACCTGGCTCAGTGGCGTCAAGAGGGGGGGCCCACCCAAGCACAGTTCCGCCAGGAACAAAAGACCTGTCCCTCCCTCGAGGGACTCCGCCAACAAGCCAGCGCCCAGAACGCAGGGGACTCCACCGGAACTCACTGGGTCTACTGGGATAACGACCTGCTATACAGCGAGCAAAGAATCGCCGAGCTGGGGGCCGGTCGAGTACTGGTGGTACCTCTCCGCTTCAGAGACTTTCTGCTCAACCTGGCCCACGATGTCCCCCTGGCTGGACACCTGGGCCAAGATAAAACGTACAGCCGCCTAGTGACCCACTTTTTCTGGCCGAAAATGAGGAACGACGTCCTGAACCACTGCCGATCTTGCCCCACATGCCAAGCCAGCGGGAAGAGTGGTCGGAAGCTGAAAGCCCCTCTGCAACCCTTCCCTGTGGTCACCACCCCGTTCGAGAGGGTGGGGATAGACATCGTGGGGCCTCTGGACCCCCGCACGGCACAAGGACACAGGTTCATCTTAGTACTGGTGGACCATGCCACCCGCTACCCCGAGGCGGTGCCCCTACGGACCGTTACAGCTCCGGTGGTTGGCCGGGCCCTAATGGGGATCTTCTCCCGGGTAGGCTTCCCCCGAGAAGTCGTCAGCGACCGAGGCACGAACTTTATATCCAAATACATGAAGTCCCTCTGGCAACAATGCGGGGTCACCTACAGATTCACGACCCCCTATCACCCCCAAGGGAACGGACTAGTGGAGCGTTTTAACCGCACCCTCAAGGGGATGATTGGGGGATTGGAAGAGCCCCTCCGTCGCCAGTGGGATGTACTACTCCCGTGCCTCCTCTTCGCCTACCGAGAAGTTCCCCAGAAGTCCCTCGGTTTTAGCCCTTTCGAACTCCTGTACGGGCACCCTGTGCGAGGGCCCCTCAGCCTAGTAAAAGAAGGTTGGGAGATGGCCCCCCTAAAGACCCCTCCAGACGTCTTCAAATACCTCCTGGCCCTACGCAATCAGACCCGGCGCTTCAGAGAGATGGCCAAGGCGAACCTCGAGGCCAGCCAGGAGGACATGAAGAAGTGGTATGATCACAATGCCTCCTCCGTTGAGTTCGAGCCTGGACAACAAGTATGGGTGATGTCCCCCACCGAACCATGTGCCTTGCAAGATAAGTGGACGGGGCCCTTCAAAGTGGTCGAGCGCAAAAGCCCCGTCACTTACCTCATCGACCTGGGGACCTCCCGGAACCCCCTTCGGGTCCTCCACACCAACCGACTCAAACCACACTTTGTGCGCTCAGACCTCAGCCTCCTGATGGCTACGGACAGTGGGGCAGAGGAAGACTCCGAACCCCTCCCGGATCTTCTGAAGACTCAGGAGAATGACGGCTCCGTGGACGGGGTCCGGCTCTCTGACGCCCTCACTTCGGAGCAACGCCAGGGCTGCCGGAACCTCCTGCTGCAGTTCGCTACCCTGTTCTCCCTCACCCCCGGGGTCACCCCTTGGTGTTTGCACGACGTGGACACCGGGGACAGTCCCCCTGTCCGACACCGGGCCTACCGCGTACCAGATCGGGTACGGGCCTGCATACAGGAGGAGGTGGCCAAGATGCTCACAATCGGGGTCATCGAGCCCTCGGACAGTCCCTGGGCCAGTCCGGTTGTATTGGTCCCCAAAGCCGCTGCCCCCGGCACCGCACCTGAACTGAGATTCTGCGTCGACTACCGGGGCTTGAACGCTGTCACCCGGACCGACGCTCATCCGATCCCCCGAGCAGACGAGCTGATCGACCGGCTGGGGGCCGCCCGCTACCTCAGTATCTTCGACCTAACAGCGGGCTACTGGCAGATCGGCCTCACACCCAGGGCTCAGGAACGGTCAGCCTTCTCTACCCCCGATGGCCACTACCAATTCAAGGTCATGCCCTTCGGCATGAAGAATGCCCCCGCCACGTTTCAACGCCTCGTGAACCAGGTCTTGGCGGGGCTCGAAGAGTTCAGCGCTGCCTACCTGGACGATATCGCTGTATACAGCCGCCACTGGCCCGACCACCTCCGTCACCTCCAAGAGGTCCTACAGGCCCTCCAGCGGGCCGGCCTCACAATTAAGGCCGGCAAGTGCCAAATTGGCCAAGGGTCTGTGACCTACCTTGGGCACCAAGTGGGAAGCGGTCTGGTGGCCCCGCTACAACTTAAGATTGCTGCCATCCAGTCCTGGCAGCCCCCCGTCACCCAGACCGAGGTCCGAGCCTTCTTGGGGCTCACCGGCTACTACCGGCGGTTCGTGAAGGACTACGGCAGCATCGTGGGGCCCCTCACGGGTCTCACGTCCAACCGAAGCGGATTAACTGGACCCCCGATTGTCAAGCGGCCTTCGAGAAGCTGAAGGCCGCCCTGTGCACCGCCCCTGTGCTCCAGGCCCCCGATTACAGTCGGGAATTCGTGGTACAGACCGACGCCTCCGACCACGGCATCGGAGCCGTCCCTTCTCAGTTAAACCCCGAAGGTCATGACCAGCCGGTGGCCTTCATCAGTCGACGTCTCCTGGCCCGAGAACAGCGCTGGAGCACCATCGAGAGGGAGGCCTTCGCAGTGGTGTGGGCCCTCAAAAAGCTCCGGCCCTATCTCTTCGGTACCCACTTCCGGGTACAAACCGACCATCGACCCCTGCAGTGGCTGATGCAGATGCGGGGGGAGAACCCAAAACTCTTGCGCTGGTCCATTTCCCTGAAGGGAATGGATTTCACTGTGGAGCACCGACCAGGCCAAGACCACGCCAACGCGGATGGCCTGTCCCGCTTTTTCCGCCTCGACGAAGAGAGTCCCCAAGGAGATGGGTGACTCTCCCCGCCTTCAGCTGGGGGGGACGCATGTTGGACAGGCCACACGAAGGGCTTGCTCCCTCCCCGCATGACAGGGCCCGAGCTCCGGCCCACCAGGCATAACCCACGAAAAGCACCTGTACCCCGTCTCCCGACGGATCTTCTGCCCTCGGACCTCTACTCATCACGGGGCCCAGCCCCACCGGCTCCCCCGGCCGGTTCAAGCCGCCATCTTGGGCCCTGCACCACGAGGCCGCGTGGCCTCGCCCCGACCCTAACCCCGGGCCTGGCCGGCCCCGACATCCCGGCACCACCATCCACCCGGGAGGTGAGCGGACCACTTGGCAGGTCAATGGGAGGACGAAGTGTCAAGAGCTCTTCCCCCGCCAGGTGCCGATCGCCTCCAGCTCCCCCAGGCGCTGGCTCCACCCCCTGCTGGGTGTCTGGACACCTTCATCCCGGGCCCTCCGACCTCCAAGTGCGAGGGTCCGGACATCAAAGGGCGCCTGCCCTATAACTGGGGCAACTCCGGAGCAGGAAGGCAGTTGTATCCTGGAGTCGAGAGACACCGAGAGAACTCAGCCTTGACGGACTACTGGCGCTGCCGTAGCCCGCTCTTGTGAACCATCGTCCTGCCTGCTGGCGCTGCCGCGGCCTTCTACAACATCCATCCTCGTCGGGACCTGCTGGCGCTGCCGCGGCCCGTTGTAACGACCATCCTCACCGGGACCTGCTGGCGCTGCCGCGGACCGTACATCGACCATCTTTCCGGGACCTGCTGGTGCTACCGCGGACCGTGTACCGACCATCTCCACCGGGACCTGCTGGCGCTGCCGCGGCCCGTACCAACTAAACCACCAAGCTCGAGGATTGTGAGCTAGTCATCATCTCATCCAAACTACCTGACTGGTAGACAGACTGTCCCGCTACCCCTTACCCTGCTTGAGAGACTTGAATCGAGGGGACCCCTGAGTCCAGACCTCCTTGTACCATTAAACCGTACCTTAAGAAGTGCTTATAAAGAACACTGAACCTTATCCGTGTGTGATATCTGTCTGTGGGGGGGAAGTTACTTGTCTGTACGATCGCTGGAGACGGCTCTCCCCGGAGACCTCTCCTCCTGACCCCGGCCGACCCTCCCGGTCCGTCTATCCTTTCTAACACAACCACACCCACAACCACACACACAACCACAACCATACACACAACCACATACACACACACAACCACACCCAACCGCACACACACAACCACACACACACAACCACACACACAACCACAACCACACACACACAACCACACACAACCACACACACAACCACACACACACAACCACACACACACACAACCACACACACACACACAACCACACACACAAACACACACACCTACAACCACACACAACCACACACACAACCACACACACACACACAACCACACACACAACCACACACACAACCACAACCATACACACAACCACACACACACAACCACACACAACCACACACACAACCACAAACACAACCACACACACAACCACACACAACCACAACCATGCACACAACCATACACACACGCAACCACACCCAACCACACACACACAACCACACACACACAACCACACACACACAACCACAACCACACACACACAACCACAACCACACACACAACCACACACACACACAACCACACACACAACCACACACACAACCACACACACATAATCACAAACACAACCACACACACAACCACACACAACCACACACACACACAACCACACACAACCACACATCCACACACACACAACCACACCCACACCGACAACCGCACACACACACAACTACAACCACACACACATCCACACACACAACCACAACCCCACACACAACCACACACACAACCACATACACAACGACACACAACCACAACCATACACCCAACCACACACACACAACCACACACAACCACACACAACCACACTCACACTACAAACACAACCACACACACAGAACCACACAAACACCACCACAACCACATACAAAACCACACACAAAACCACATACAAAACCACACACACAACCACACACACAACCACACACACAACCACACACACCCACAACCACACACACACACAACCACACACACAACCACACACAGCCACAACCACCCCCACAACCACACACACAACCACACACACAACCACCCACGCAACCACACACACTAATAACCACACACAACCACACACACACATAACCACACACAACCACACACACACAACCACACACACAACCACACACAATCACACATCCACACGCACCCGCACCCACAACTGCACCCACACCCACAACCACTCACAACCACACACACACAACCACACACACACACACACAACCACACACACAACCACACACACACACACAAACACACACACACACACACAACCACACCAAGCATTGGCATAGCCAATAGGTCTCACCTTTGGGACCTTATAAGTGTTTAGCCACGCAACATTTGATGTGGTTGCACCAAGGATATTGTGCTGCATAACTAAATACTTAGAAGGTCCCAAAAGCGAGTCCTATTGGCTATGCCAATGCTTGTTGTGATTGTTCATGGGAGACTGGCTGCCTGTTTCCTGTTCCATTTCCGAGGAGAGATGACAGAGAGATGTGGCAGTAAGGTACGTTTTTTTCCTTTTTTTTAATAATCCCATTTCGCCCCCCTCACCTCACCACTCTCAATGTGTGCCGGCCGCTACTGCAAACTTCATGCAAGAGCATCCAAAGTGATGTGCAAGCAATAAACGACTCACTTTCTGTTTTTGATTTTAAGCAACTTAGTTGAAAAGGAGAGCCTTGTGGGCAAGGCAATGTTTCATATGTAGGTATTGTTCTGGAGGACATTTAAAGTGGGAAAATGTTTAGTAGGCAATGCTCTCTTAATCTGCTTCATCTTCATCCAGGGAGATGCAGATTGGGCAATTAGTTTCAGAACTGGGAACACTTTGAAATCTTGCGGTGGTTCTTCAGGAACAGTGTGTGCACGAGAAAGCTATCTCCTCTCTGTTCAGTATAGTTGGCCTCTACAATTGTAAGATGATAGTGCAGTGCAGAACAGAAAAATGCTATACCACTCTTTGCAAAAAGCGTGTACCTAGTGTAGAGTCCATAAAAAGCAGATATGGGTACCTTTTACATACAGGGCGCACTTTACCTGTTTGTGCCATGGAGCACCTTCAAACAGATGCACCATGCGCAAACAGAGAAAGTGCACCAGATTAGGTTGTATGTGTTGTCCTCAGGGCGCTGCGAACTCGTGCTGCCCTGGGGGCAGCACTTTCAAGTGAAGTACGGAGCGGCAGGCCTCATTCCTTTGTCCTTTGCATTTAGTTTGCCCTATTGCCTCTCTTCAGTTTAGTAAGAGATTTTGGGGCCAATTTATATCTTTGCAGTATAGAAATTCCATTGCAAAGGCGACCAGGTATCAATGCCACCAAGATAATGGCCCACTCTCCATGTCCGTTGCGATTAAACCGCTCCGACGGCCCTGCGAAGTAAGTGCCACCGGAGGCAGACCTGTAATTAAACCCACTTGATTTATAAATGCAGAATTAGAGGTCAGTTTTAAACTCTTTTGCATTTTCTTTTTGAAAATAAAAAAAGAAAACTATTTGGTGCAGGGCTCCAACCTTTTGACAGAGCCCTGCACCAAACTGCAAAAGGCATTTCCAGGAACCGCTGAAACAGTGGTTCCTGCCAATGCTTTATAAATGACCATCTGTTGGGTAGTTATTTATAAATTCAGCAGCCAGCTTTTCCGACAGAGTGATAGAGTAATTTACTCCATTGACCTGGTGGAGAAACGGGCCGCCTGCCGAAATCTGAATTGGCCCCATAGTTGCCACTGGTGATCATTCCTATCAACGTGCATAGTTTCCTTGCTTGTTTGTGACTTCTGACATTTTTCATTTTCCATATGCAGAAATCACATTAGCACCATTGTGCTTTCGGCATTCATGGCTTCATGCCCTGAGGGTAAGTATACCTATGTAATCTGGCTCCTAAACGCTTGGTGGCTTTCAATTGATGCAAATAAATGTACTCTCCCTTTTCCTTCCCAAGATGCTTCCTTCTCATTGTTTAGGTCTGATGATGACCCTGGCTGAACCTTTCTTTGAAGCTGAAACGTCAATGATTTGTTACTTTGGACAGCAATAAAATATTTTGGACAACTGTACAGGCTAAAACTTTATCCTACAGACTAATGAATATCTGAAATAAGCACTGATCCTTCAACAAATATTCATCATGGTGGTAAACTCATCCTCATTTTTAGGTCTGGGGTTAGCCAAGGTCTTTTGATTTTAGTAAAGTATACGAATAATATAAATATAGGGACTGGCAGCCAACCCTCTTTATCCATTGGCCTGTTTTTGTGCCATTCACAGTTTCTTTCTGCCCACTACCGCATACACACTGGGTAACTAGGCCTACCCACTTCAGCTACTGGCTAACTTCACAGTGAGTGATGGCATTCTGTTCTTTCACAAGGAGCACATACACCCCCAAAGTAGTTCCCATCAGTACCAGGAACTCGTGCACCAATGTGACTATTTTCTTCTTTTTTTTTTTTTACCACAAACCAACATCATCTGGTGCCCCAGATTATCAAGGGTATTTGAATTCATGGTGTCTTTTTTTAATTACTCAGTGGGCTTGGCGACGGAGCATGTGAAGCACACTCTACCACCAAGAGCTTTTGTTGAAAAGCGTTCCCCGTGGCTACGAGGACACAGCTATCTTGTAGTTCAGTTCATTGTTTTCATCAGTGCTACAGTGAGGCCCATTGTGCGACACAGAGCCATCTGGCGTGTACTGACGTCGGCACAGAGAGTATTTTATGAATTCCACACACAACGATCAGAGCCCAGGTTACAGGGTTTTATTTTTAAATGAAACATGTTGCTTAATGACACAAAGGGGCATATGTACAAGGAAATATCCAAGTGCATAGCTGTGCCAAATTTGGCAGCCCGCACACCGACATATCCAAAACGCAGGGATGCGCCCCATTTACAACAATACGGTGCACCCCTGTGTATTCCCTACCGCTGGCGCTAAAATTAGCTATCTTCATGCACATAAAAAATCATTAATGGCATTTTGCTCTTTCTATGCACACATAGACAAAGCAAAACCGAGGAGAGATAAGATCATTTCTCTTCATTTCGCCATTCTAACACCTGCTCTTGTATGGCGTTAATTTTTGGCGCTGCCTCAGATTTACAGATCCTTGAAAATCTGTGGCAGCATCAAAATGCAATGGGTGTTGCGGTGGAGCACCCACAGCAACATGCATTGCACGTCTCTTTCACGCAGATATCTGCGTGAAAGGGTACCATATTTACAAAGCAGTGTTAATCCACAAAAAGTGGCTTAATGTCACTTTGTAAATATGGAGCAGAGCATTGCGCCACAGGAATGTCGTTAAAAGTGACGTTCCTGTGGTGCAATGCCCTTGTAAATATCCCCCAAATTTCCTCATCCATGGGATGTGTGTGCATAATGCCAAGTCTGGCTTCGTATGTGAAGCAACACAATTTTGGCTCCACTCTTTTGTGTCTAATTAGGCCACATATATGTTTAACTATGGCCTTATGTACCTGTGTGATGTAACCATAGCAACATGATGTAGTGCACTTGAACAGTTACAGAAAGTGCATCTACTGTGTAATCTCAACATTTATATGTGAATATATTAACATTTTCCTTACAGTGGCAACGAGTTGCAATTCTCACATATATTTACATTTGTATGATTTGATTAATATTGTCAATTCTTATATATCTGCGTATGCATTTGAATCATATTCTCCATGTATTTTATAACTGGAAATATATACATGTGAATAATGCTTCACATCTATATCATAACTCTACATCTATCAGTAACCATGCATTTAAACGTGTACTGAAATTCTTGCCATATTAAAGTTGACCAAAGGCCTTGGGGGCATATCTACAAGGCGGCGATATGAAAGTATTGCCGCTTTTGTGGCCGTTTTCGGCCGAAAAGCAGCGATAATTTTATCGCTATATCAGCAAGGTCACGCTATCGCGTGAAACCTTGCCTTAGCACCTGAATTCCTAACGCCCATCTTCGCATCTCTAATGAGATGCAAAGTGGGCGTTCCTCCCCAGGATAACGGGAGAAATGTCGCTAAGCGACATTTCTCCGTTTACCAAGCCTCACGCAAAGCAGCATAGCAACAAGAAAAGTAGCGATAACCTCTGTTATCGCTATTTTCCTTACGCCTGCTTTGAAACTGACTTAGCCATGATATCCTATGGAAGGTGGATTTCATGGCTAAGTATGTAAGGCCCTATCAGCAAGCTATCGCCAAACTTCGTGGGAGTATCGCTGGGTGTCCAGCGATAATCTCACATTTGGCAGTTAGCGCTATCGCTTTTGAGATAAACGTTGCTAATAGCACGCTATGTCAGCGATAAAAATCCACGCTAGCCAGCGATAATTATCCTAGCGCTAAGTGCGCTTAGCGATAATTATCGCCGGTTGTTGCTGATATGCCCCTTTTGGATTTCACAAAGTTTAATTTTAAAGTGAATGCTTGCTTTGGATGCAATGTTTTTCTCTCCTCTGCAGGTGCGGTTAAATTATCTCATGGTTAAAAGAAATGGCACATTGTGTGAAAGCTACAGCGAGGTTTGAAGCAGTATCTCTTGACATGGATAAGAAGATCTACTGAACAAAAGGGAGGACTACTGTCTGAGCGGAATAGGGATATGAGAGGAATTCAAGGACGTTTTACTGTGTGGACCAAAGGAAAGAAATCTGGAGTGTAGCTGCCAAGTTTTTGTCGTTTGAAGATGAAAATTAATGGGACATGTGACATAAGATTCTCGAAAGTTCTGTTGTAGGTATAATTGGGCATTACACTTTGGCTTTGTTCAGATTCCCCTTTCGATTCTAAGTGGTACCGACCTCTTTGTGACATCTCTTTTGTGTGGCTTTATGCTATAGAAAATACCTTACCTTTGAGAACTTCTACAGAAGTTATGCTATGCTGACACCTTTCTCTGCTTCCTTGATTTAATAGGGTTTACCTGAATAGGTTTCCTTAGATAACCTCATGTATAGGCAAGAGGATGGAAACTTTCAAACTAAGCATCAGACATACTGGAACATGCATCAAGATATTTTGCGATCGCAAGCGTTGCGAATCGCAAAAAAAGGTGTTTGCGATTGCAAAATAGGCCTTAGCAATGCATCAACACAATTCCGCGAAAATTCGCAAAAATAAGGACTCACAATTTTGCGAGTACACAAATTACGATTCCTTAATTGCGAGTCACAAAGAATTGCAAAGCAAGGCAAGAAAAATCGCAAATACCGATTTCCATGAAAATCGCATTTTGCGATCGCAATTTACCGAATTTCACAGGCAGGTGCTAAACAGGTGAAAACAATTTCAGCAGGTGCAGAACATTAGTAAAGTATTTAAACAGGCCCAGGAGGCCTCAGAATGTTTCACAATGGCAGCGCTCTACGTCATGGCGAGGAGGATGAGGCTACGAGCAGCAGCACAGAGAAGAAGGAGATTACAGGAGCGCATTTTTAGATTGCGCATCACATTGTTGTGGCAGACTGAAGAGGAGATCTATGGCAAGTACAGGCTAAATGCTGCCTTGATCCATGATCTGATTGCAGAATTGGCTCCCCTACTGCAGCGCCAGACTCACAGGACACATGCCATTCCCACTCATGTGCAGGTCCTATGTTCCCTGCACCTACTAGCATCAGGCAGCTTCCAGGGTGTAGTAGCTGTAGCTGGAGGGGTGTCACAAAGTTCCCTGTCACGTTTCTTTAATGCATTCCTTCAGGCCATGCTGACAAGGAAACACCACCACATTAGCTTTCCCGTAACCCCACAAGATTTGCTTAAGACTAAACTAGGCTTCTATCAGGTAGCCCGATTTCCCCATGTAATAGGTTGCATAGAAGGGACTCATGTTGCCATTTGTCCACCCTCAGTGAATGAGTACTTCTTTAGGAACCGCAAATCATATCATTCACTGAATATCCAAGTAGTCTGCAATGTCAATAAGATCATCACTGACATTGTGGCACAATACCTGGGCAGCACACATGACTCGTACATATTTAGAAACAGTGGTATACACACTCGTCTCCTTTGGGGTGAATTTTGAGAAAGACATCTGCTTGGTAAACATATGTTACATTTTCGCTGACACTATGGCCTAACGGAAATGCATATCTGTTACTAACGAAAGGTTTGCTTACTACCCTGTAGGTGACAGAGCATACACCATGTGCAACTACATCCTGACACCATACCTCAACCCAACTTCCCTAAATGAGCAGCGATATAATGCAGCAGACATTGCAACATGAAACATCATAGAGCGCACCTTTGGCCAGCTGAAAAGTACGTTTTGCTGCCTCCACAAGACTGGTGGGGCATTGCAATACCAGACACCTGCTGCAGAATTGTGGCCACATGTGCCATGTTGCACAGTATCGCTAATAGGAGTGGCATACCCCTGGAACTGTCAGACAGCGAGCCTGAGGAGGACAACCAGCCAGGGCAACCAATACGAGCAGCAGCTGGGGCAAGCTTAGCAGAAGGGAGAAGGAGATGTGCAGAAATTACACAACATTTTTTTGGGGTGAGTAATAATGAGACACAACACAGCATGTTTGAACTGTACAGCATGTATTTTCATGTAGCAATGTGGTTGTGTTAATGCACACATATCAGGTGCTAAATAGCACAGTGAGTGTAAACAACAAAAATCAACACCACATCAACATCAGACTTGCATGTCAGTCACTACTATTGTATTGTCAATGGTTACATCACCATATGTGAGTTAGTCTTCAAAGGCCACACTATTTTTTACGACCATGCACCCCCAAATGCCTTTCGGCGGCCTCATTCACGTCTCTCATGGAGGCTTCGGAAGGTGTGGTATTCCTAGTGGTGCGCCTCCTACATGTTGTCACTGACACCAATAGACTACTGAGGCTGGACGCCTCCTCACTCACCCCTTCCGCCGGTGCATTGCTGACCCCAGCAGTAGCAGTCTGTATTTGCTCTACAGCATTCGTGACCTTGATCAGTGCCCTGGCCACATCCCCACAACAATGGTTCATTTCAAGCTGCATGGCCACAGACAGATGGAACAGCAGAGCTGTGTTGTTGCTCAGGTGGTTGTTTGATCTCATGTAGCTATATAGGTGCACTAATAATTGGTGATGCCTTTTTCTTTGGGACGCCTGGTCCTCCTGCATCACTCTGCATAGCTCCTGCATGGCCTCATTCAACTGCCTATTACCTTCCACCACTGCTGTAGTCAGCACTTTGACACAGTCTCTCACTTCTGTCATGTTGTTTGCCATTTTGCTAAATTGTGCCTGGATTAGTCTCATGTTTTTTGCCTGCAGGCGCTGTACCCTCAACATTTGCTTCTCCAGCCCACCCCAGAGATTAGGACTGTCGTCCTCTTGTGATGACATCTGTGCCCTTGCCCTGCACCTCCGCCTCTGGGTAGTGCTGCTCCGGTCCTGTGACTGGGCTCTTCTCGGGCTGTACCTCCAGGCTGGGATGTCTGAGGATCATGATCACTCTCTTCCTCTGGTTCCATATCCGGTAGTGGTGGGACTGGGGACCTGCCTCTAGTGGGTGTAGGGTCTGTGGTCTGTGGGGCCACAGGTGTTTCCACACCTGCCTCAGCCAGAGGCTCCTGTGTGTCTCTGCCTGCACTTTCCTCCAACTCCTCTGCTGCGGCATCTGTGATGTTAAACAGTGCAATTCTTAGTAATTCTTACATAAATGTAGTGTCACATTCAGCATTTTTTGTTTCATTAAATGACTTTCTGACACACAGTGTTCACGTGTTTTACTCCCTAGTTGTAAGTGCCTACCAACTTGCCTTCCCTGCCTGTTATTCCCATAATGCATTTGGGTGTTGCAAGTAAAATGTGACTGGAGTTTGATTCTGAACACTAGAGCTGAACTTACCTGATGTTTCACAATTTATATTCTGCTTCAAATGCAGTGGCGGACGGTGACATTTCAAAGTGGTGAGCGTAAAATGATTGTCATACTTCAGCATAGCGAGCGAGCGTAGCAAATTTTGAAAAAAGAGTGGAAAAATGGTGCATTTTCAAGCAAATTTGAGAAAGCAGAAAGATTAATAAAGCAATTAAGAAAGTGCAGTTATTACAGTAATAAAGAGATCATGTCATATAACATAGGTAGCTGCTTATTCAGTATAACCACAGAGCTTCATAACAGACTTTGAGATATAATGCATTTCTGAGTACCTCACAGGTGTTTTTTATTTAACAAGCAACTAAACAGGTGGTCGGAAACTAGCAGCATTCAACATATGTTTACTTTTTGTATCTAAAATCAGCACGTCTGTCTTTAAGAGCAGCAAACTTTTCAATTACTTGAACGTTAAAGTCTGAGATATTTTGAACTAACTTGCTCTCTATAGAGAGCATTGCCAAAGCATTTAGTCTTTCCTGAAGCATGGTGTTCCTTAGGAATGTCTTAATCCTCTTTAAGGCAGAAAAAGATCGTTCTGCCTCTGCTGTTGTCATAGGAGTGGTTATGACAGTTTTAAGTAAAGCCACTGTCTCTGTAAATGTCTTTTTCATATTAAGTTTATGAATTAAAGCCAGCAAAGACCTGGCATCTCTGGCCTTTCGGTACACAGGCATAGAGTACAGTACAGTCAACTCAGTTTTTAGGTCCTCTTGGTTGAGCATAGGATAAGCTTCTACAGCCTCATGCAGAGCATGCTCAGGGAAGGATTCACCATATTTTGCAAAGTTTTGACTTTCCAACAATGCGGCACTCACCAAATGTTTTGTGAAAGCAAAACGTTCTTGTGCATGCACAATTACAATGTCACATATCTCCTTTGCATTTCGGACCAGAGTGGTGATGTTTTTCCTGTGGTTTGAAAAAGTTGAAGCCTCTGGCAGTTTGCTGTCTAAATTGTCAACCTCATTTCTCACTATGCTTATGTGCTCGACAAACATAGCGGTATTTCTTTTCACAGAGACAGTATCGATCTCTCGTGCTTGTAACTGATTGTATACATTTTCGACAGCTGACATTATGTCTTGAAATAAAAACAGAAAGAACTAAAACTCTCTATCTTCTAGTGTTCTAGCAAAGCCACGGGCTTCACTTTGAGTTTTGAAATCAAAGGTTTCATTGACTTCTATAGTTTGAAAACATTTCACAAGGTCCTCCCTATATTGATATATTAGTTGGACTGTACGTATGTTAAAGTTCCAACGAGTTGAGGATCCCCTTGGAACCCTTTTGTCCACAATCTCCTGAAGTGCTTCCGTTCTTTTTGGGGACTGTGAGAAGAATGCTGCCATGCCTCCTACATCCTGAAAGAAAATTTGTGTCTCGGAGATCTTTGATACTGCCTGCTGCATAATAAGATTAAGTTGGTGGGCGTAACAGTGCACGTAATGAGCATAAGGATACACATCTCTAATTCTTTTCTGTACTCCACCAAGGCTTCCACTCATTACGGACGCATCATCATAGCTTTGTGCAATAAGTTTTTTTTTTGGTGCACCTCTGGAAAAATGAAGTTCAGTTGACGCAGTATAGCTGCAGTAATGGTTTCTGCAGTAGAGTCTCTTAAATGAGTGAAACCATAGAACCTCTCCACAACATTATTGTCATTGTCCAGGTACCGAAAGACTAATACGGACTGTGTTTGTGTGGCCACATCAGTCGTGTCATCAGCCTGAATAGCCACAAAGTCTGTGTTTTGCAACTCTTGGACAATATGGCTTCTCATAATTTCGAGCATACACTCAAGGAGTTCATTTTGTATAGTTTTAGAGGTGCCCTTAAAGACAGTAGCAGTTGCTAAATGTGCTTCCATTTCCTTGTCTATGCTTACTATTAAATCCACAAGGCCTTTGAATATTCCTGGATTTGTGGAATCTTCTGATTCATCATGGCCTCGCAATGCCAGTTCGAAAGCACCACAGAAACGAATGCAATCAATTATTTTTGATAGTATGTGCCTATTCCTATCAACTGCTTCATTGTGTTTCTGTATTGTTTGGCGGTATGCACTGTTTATTTGCTGCTCAATCGGTGTGTCTCCCAACATTCCCAGTCTTGTCACGTTTTCCATATGCTTTCTTGTGTGTGCATGCTTCTTGATTTTTTCAGACAGATGCTTCAAGTCTATCACTCCTTCTCTTGTCCAAGGAAAATCACCATTAAACAGCAAGCATGGGAAGCAGAACAGTTTGTTTCTTGACGGACACCCTGTAAGCCATTCAGCTTTTCTGTACCAGGTGTTTGAGAATGTACGTGTGTAAGATTTTCCTCTGTCCTGGGTAACTTGTTGTAGTTGTAGGTCTGGCCGATCAGGTCCTAATCTCTTTATATGTAGTTTATCTTCTAGTGGCCGTGCATGGAATGACCGTGTAATTAATTGTTCTACCGTATTCATCATGTCGATGCTGTCCTTACCAATATGAAAGACGCCTGTCAATAGTCAAAGTACAACGTATAAGATTTGGTGCAATAATATCAAATTTCAGTATAAATACATCTATCATGTGCATTATCGCAATATATCTCCAAAGCTCCCCTTTGGACAACATGACTGCTAAAAATACAGCCTTACTGCCTGCTGCCTCTGTGTGCCATAGTGGTTGCTGAAGACACTGCAAAAGACACTGTTTGAGGGCCTTGAACAAGGCAAGGAAGGAATAGATAGTGCCTTAAACAACCGTTATTGCCCAAAGCACAGGGCTAAGGCTCAGTATTAGTAAATGCTATCCACTGAGAGAGCAATCTTCAGAATGTGCACCCACCCCAACCACCATCTAGAGTGACCAGTGACCACAAACATAGCCCTAATTCCAATCTAAAAAAATATATCATCAGTTTCCTTACCTTTAACACTGTTGTTTGCTGGGTCGTAGACGGGATGAAAGAGCAGCAAAGGAGGTTGGGTCCTCTTGTTCTCTGTTCAAAAATTGCCCAAAAATTAGGTAGTGGTTCAGTTAATGTTTCAGGCTTTACCAGGTGCTGAAAATAAAAATATAACAATTTATTTTTGAAACATTAGGGTAATCAAACACAGACTGGGGGGGAAAAAACATAACGCTACAATTTTTATCTGCTTGCAGTTTGCATGCAGCTCTTAGATGACAGTTAATAATAGCTCACTGTTGTATGTTAGAATTACAACTTACAAACTGCAAGTAACAAAATGATCTCTCTGACAAATGCAGTGACTCACTGACCTATTTACATCATGTGCATTTTGTGATCTGCATCAGGTACATGTTCTTTGCAGCAGCAGGCACATTAACCTTCTGAAGTTCTGCGCTACCTTTCCATGAGTCAAAACTTCCATTACACAAAACTCTGATCTCTCTCTAGGAAAAACATTAACAATATCCTTGGTGCAACAACATCAGACAGTAGACTGTACTGTAGACAGAAGGGTGGCACTGCACAGGCAGCATTCATGACGTTATCTTATCAAATAAATAAGGTGGTCCACTGGGAAGAATGCATTGGGCAAGCACACACCAAAATAAAAAGAGAATATACAAGCCCCAAGCATCAGGAATGCTTGTGGTTTGGCAGCAAACACCTTACGAGTTCTGCGGCTGGACATTTCTGCAGGCAGCGACTGGCCACAGTGTGCCCGTTACATATTTGTGCACATTCCTACTTTGTTAAGTACAGAGATACACTCACCTAGCCCTCTCATGCCCTAGCAGCTAGTCTAAGGGCCAACCAGGCACATATATGACCATCTAACCCAGGACTGTGTAGTTCTGCTCATGCACTACTTGAACACAGCTACGGGTTTTCTCTTTCCCATTTGATTTGGAAAATGTGGGTGCTGAGATATGATTACGTGGCCCTAATGGGTGGAGAACCACGGGTCTGCTGGTGTCCACAGGCACCTGTAACTCCACCCATGGGAGTACTTAAGAGTGAAGGAATAACAAAGTACACAGCAGGCGTTCAACACTAAGTATTTCACAGAGAGCATGCATGCAGCAAGCAGGCTTCTCCACTGATGTGTGTGAAGGCAGCCCTAGCACACTGGCGCGTTCTCATGGACCATGTGGGTACTGACTCTCGACCCTCTGCTCTTGTAGAGAAGGATTAAATATTCAGGAGTCCTTTGATGCGAAGTCATACATCAGGAATGGGCGAGTGCAGCACTTGCACCAACAGACTGGCACTCCCACAGCAAGCAGACTGCTCCACTGAAGCGGGTGATTAGTGTAAAAGAATGATTATCCGCCAGGCGTGGAATACAGCAAGCACATCATGAAGGGAGAGCGAGCCCAGCCCTTTCACTGATGGGTTTGTCTGCCTGCATGCACCATGAAGGATCTTTCCCCCACCAAGGAGGGGAAACTGGAGTAAGGAATCAATGACCGACTATAGTAATTCACGAGGTGCAGGTGATTGCACCCCTGAAGGTCTCAGGATCGTTCAAATACTGTTCGGGTGAAATCTTCTGCATTCCTGACTCAGGAATGCACTAATGCAGGAGAAGATTTCACCCGAACAGTAATTGAACGTGCGCGCGTCCTTGTGCTCCAATTTATCTGAACCCGGCCTTCAGAATCTTTGCAACCACTACAGCGGACGCTGACAAGGACCCGAATTTACAGGAGGAAAGACGGGTTCACAACTTCACACACAAACAGGCACACTGCGTCTCTCCTCATTGTGACGTGCTGCCGCTCAGCCTCTCCGGTGGGACCACCAGTATCTTTGACAGCGACCGCAGTCACACCACCTCCCCTGGCCCCTGACCCTGCCTGCCATCAATGGACTCGCCCTGTCAGAGTCAGACCCTCGCTCTCATTAACCGCTCCCTAGGAATGATTCGAGTTCACGGGTGAACGGGTCTCCTCCGCCCCTGCGTGGGTTGCGTTACCCGTGGGTCTGTTGAGTTCGGACCTTCCTTTATTGAGTTGGGATTGGACTCTCTGAATATTGCTAATTTAAGGACTACTGTAGTGCTGGAAGCTGGTGCTATCGCCACACATAGCGCCAACCTTGAAAGGATTGAAACTTTCAGTCGCTCAGCAGAGAGGGCTAGCTGCTTGCTTCGGGACATTGGATCCAGCCTTGGAGAAGAACGGATCCCCGATGTTACGCATTATTTATAGTGGGTCTGTCCTGTGGTGCGACTTCGGTTTGGTGGGTGCTTGCAGTCAGCACGTGTCTTGGTCGCTTGCTCGCCGAGGTGCCTGTGTTCTCAGGTCTATGCCACACAGCCCATGGGCCACATCCTGATCCAGTCACACACTGACACTCACTTCCTCTCGCCATCATTCCACTCCTCTGTGATTCAAGGGACCGAGCGCTGCAGCCTGCACTGCCCTATTATACACACAGATAAAAAAACTTACATTATGGGTCCCGGACTCCCGGGATAATGGGAGAACGAAGAGACTGCCTGACTGAGAGTAGTAGCTCTCTGCTCTGAGTCTGACTCTCGACTGACTGACTGGCTGCTGCACTGTGTCTCATCTGTGAGAGGCAGGAGGTAGGATGAGTCCGACAGACTCGTGCTCGTGACTCTCTCTGACTCCTCGTGTCGTCTTGAGTCGTGTCGTGTGGCAGCAGGCACTGGCACGGTGACGTGGTGCGCCGACAGCGTAGAGAGAGACTGAAATGGCCAATCACTACTGCATGGCTTCACATTGCCGCAGTGTGATTGGCCATACGCACGGCACCATGAGTCATGACCATGCTGCTGCACTGCGCGCTGCGCGGTGAATAGACTCAGCCAATCCTGGCGCTGCATTACCAGCGCCACTGCGCCAGCAGCGCCAGGATTGGCTTAAGAGCAGGGTTAGTCCCTGCCCATAATGAGACCCGGGGGGGCTGCGTTATGAGAAGCACCCTCGGGTCCCAGTCGCCACTGTGAGTCAAAGTTTCTATAAGTCCCACACACACACGTGTGCGCATGTTCGGGCCAGGATTCCACATTAATAGCCCAAATCTTGACATGCGCACTGCTGTCTGCTGCGCTATTTCCACGTCAGTGGCAGCCCCGCCCCCACACACACCCACAGACTGCGACTGAGTGCGCGGCGCGCGCTCAGTCACTCTCAGTCAGTGCGCTGGCAAATTTTGCAAATATAATTTGGCTGGAATGATTAATTTATTATACTTGATTTTGTGTCGTCCAGCTTAGTGGGGCAACGCCCCAACGCCCCCAATGGACGCACCGCCACTGTTCAAATGGACATTTGCATGCATCTTACCTTGTGAAGAACTGCCCGATGCTGAAGTGTCCAACTGCGTCACTCCAACTACAGCTTCAGGCTGGAGTGTGGACTCGACTGGGTCCTCCAGGGGTGTGTTCCCAGGCAGTGTTGCAGGTCCTCCTACTGTCTTCTTTGCCTCCTTGAGCCTATCCAAAATCCTCTCCTTGGCACAGCTGCGCAGGTCATACCACCTTTTTTTTAGTTTGTCGGTATTGCGGTGGGTGACCCCCACTGCGTTAACTTTTGTTTGTATCCTGAGCTAGATTTTTCTCTTCTCTGACTCAGGGACATGGAACGATAGTTTTCCAAACACCTTATCATGGCTCCTCACAACCTCCTCAATGAGGATTTCTATTTCCTTCTCACAAAATTTGATTTTTCTTTTTCTTGCAGCTGCTTTCTTCCCTGCTGCTCCTGATTCAATTTATTTCCCACAGAACAGTATTTGCAAGGCACAAATAAGTACCTCCAGCTGTGCTTCTGCACTCTGCCTCCTCCTTTGACTCTCTCAATGCACTGAAAGCAGCATGGGATGCATCACTTCCTGAATGTGATGTCGTCAACATGCACCAAATGCGATGCACTATTTGCGATTTCGCTATTAGCGATTTTGTTATTTACGATAACGCTAATTGCAAAATCGCAACTTGTGATTTCTTTATTAGCGATTCGGTAATATTTAATCGCTATTTGCGATTGCGAATATTGCAGATTCGCAAATTTTTACCGAAAAGTTTCATGCATTGAATTTAACGATTTCTTATTAGCGATTCCTTAAAAATCGCTATTAAGGAATCGCTAAATCCAAGTTTGATGCATGTGCACAGAAATTCTTTATTTTGTGTATTGCAGCTACTCATTTGCTTTCTGTTATTGAGGATCAACTTTATCCGTCGATTTGGATACCCTTTATTGACTCTGTATTTTTATATTATGAATCTGTGACTGATTTATATCAGCTTGGCTTTGAATTTCTAATAAAACCATACTTAATCCCATCAATCGACTCTGGGCTTTACTGTGTGACCGGGTGGGTTACACTATAATTGGTAAATTGTAGTTGATCCTAGCACCTTTATTCCTCAGGCACCTAGACCGTTCCATTGCAAGAGGTCCAGGAAGAAAGAGTCCATAAGCCAATGCGTTCTTGTATGTCTCTTTTGAATGTTAGACTTCAGTGTCCGACTGCCTTTCTCAGAACTCATCCGCTTTCTGGTTAGCTAATGATGCATGACTCCATTTAACATAGAACGAAAAGACCCAGTTGTCCAGCATTTTAATATTCATCTCATTCCGAATGGATAATTCACATTATTGAATAATTATAGCACTTATTAAAGAGTGAAAACCGTCTTGGTGCTTCAAAATTAGTACTGCATTATTTCTGGCTTTGAGGGCTTCTTGGTTGTTCCAGATTCTACATCATGCAAAAGACAAGTTAATAACATGACACAAAAAGGTTTGGCGCTGTATAGAAACTTACAACTGCTGCACACTCATTCCCTGCCCCTCCCACTATGCAACATATAGAATGCAATCACTCTGTGGTGCATACAAGGTGAAAATAGGAACAATGGGTCACTTCAACCTACCTTTCAACATATGACTCGACTGACCTTTGCTTTCAATTACCTCACAGCACAGGTATCCATTGCTCGCAGATGAGTTAAAAATCTTTAAAAAATACTTTTAGTTAACATTATATAATTAATCCATACTAAAATAGCTTGTGACTGATAACTTGTTTCAGTAAAACTTAACACACTATGAAGCTTCTAAGAACTATGGAGCTCATTACGATGGCGTAACGATCGCCACCGCGACCGTTACGCCATCATAACGGGAAATACCCCCGCCATATCACGATGGCGGTGGGTATTGCGGCAGACGGAAAGTCCGTCCGATGCTTTTCCGCCGGCAGGCCATCGTTACGATGGCCTGCCGGGTGGAGCAGGGGCTCCAATATAGTGGTGGTGCCTGGCAGGCAACGCCAGCCATATTAGGATGTGGCGTTTTGAAGACCTTTCCATGGCGGCGATGCTGCCATGGAAAGGCTGGTAGAGACTGGCCTCGGGGGACTGTTGCAGGCCCCCAAGGCCGTGTGGGGCTGCACTTTACATGTCACTGCACCAAGTGGCAGACACCGTGTGGTGCCTGCCATGTGGTGAAGTGACATGCCAGGCATGCGATTTTGACATCGCGGCGGGTGCTGTTGTAAGCAGCACCGTCCGCAATGTCAAAATGCGGAATGCGACCACCATGGTGTCGGTCGCATCCTAATTCGCGGAGAGGGACTGCCGCATGTCTGGCGGCCGGTCCCAACACCGCGAGGATGACAGCCCGCCATCCTAATAGGCTCCTAATATGATTACATAGTGCTCATCAAGAAGCGTGTTGCCTTATGTATGTATTGCTATAGACAGTGTCGCTCATCAAGCATCTTTACAATAATTTACAATATTCAAGTCTGGAATGAGTGTTGCAGTCAAAGCATAACAAGTCGCGATAAATCCTTTCAGCAATCCCAACAAGCATGCATCACCATTCACACTGCACTTAAACCCTAATATTTATTAATATTTCTAATAAATGATTTTACAATCTTTGCAACTGGCACATCCACACACAAGGAAGAAAACTATTTTCGAGATGTATAATATACATACGTATAGGGGCATTCATCTGTTTGGTCTGTTGTTTTTGTCATTCACAGTTTTCTTGCACACATCACAGCATGCAACGTTGGGCAATAGCTTAGCTCATTTCAGCCGTTGGCTAACTTTACTGCGAATCATGACATTCTGCCCTTTCACAAGGAACACAAAGTAGTTTCCCTTCAGTACGAAGGCGTCATGAGCTATTGTGACTGTTTAGTTGTTATTTTTTTTACCCTAAATTATGCATCATGTGGAATTCCAGCATTTTTTTCTGCAGTTTTATGGTTTTTTCAGTTTCACATAGCGCGAACTCGACCTGAAGGTATTGGAGCTCTTTAATAAGCACCAGTTACATTACACAAGGACATATTCATTTTTAGTAGGCAAAGGGAGATTAGGTGATTTATCCATAATCACAGGGTGTTGAGCTGACACTGAGACCCAAATCTGGTTCCCTAATTCCAAAGTCTGGAGCTCTGGCTATTACACCACATCCTCTCATTTAGATGGACATTTGGATGCAAGGTGTTTTTTTTGTAATTATCCACTGGGCTCAGCGACAGTGATGCATATCAGGCACATTCTACCGCTGCGAGCCATTACGCCTGCAATTGCATCACTGCAGAGGCATTCTACATGGCTGTGGGGACAGACTGCATCATACATTTTAGCCTTTAGAAATGTGTTTTGTGTCTCTGTTCATTGTTTTTATTCATGCTCCTCTGAGGCAAGTTGTGCTGCACTGCACCAGCACAGAGCATATTGTTTGTTTTAAAGTTCTAAAGCTTCTTTGAAGCTCCCATTTTTTAGGTCTCGTTTTAGCCAAGTCCTTTTGAGTTTACTAAAATGATATATGTAGCACATTTACTTATAGGAGCTTTCAGCCAGCCCTCTTCATGTGTTGGTTTGTTGTTGTGTGATTCGTAATTTCTCAGTCCACTATGAACTACAGCATGGGACGATTGGTCAGTCCTCTTCAGCCATTGGCTGACTTTGTTGTAATTGACTGGATTCTACATTCTACAAGAATCACATCTATGCACAAAGTAGTTACCTGTATGTCAAATGTATATCGCAATGTGTCCAATCTTTTTTATATATATAAATATTGGAGAGGGTCTGGTAGTTCCCCAGCAATAACATTTTGCAAAGACACGCATTGGCGAAGCCAAAAGGCTGGTAGCCAATACTAGACCAATTGGTTTTCACAATACTTGTTTAAATTGCCACACGCAATACGGCTGGAGCAACATGCAAAATCAAGCATGCAGAAATTACTTTGAGACATCTGCACAAATTTGTGCCTTGAAACGTTTGCACGGTGAGGTTATGTACAAGTGATAGTTCCACTTTCACAGGTCCATTTCGAGGTAAATGATGTATACTTCTTGCACAAAAGATCACAGAAGGATGTCTAGTGCTAAAATGCTTGCTAAATATACATTGCAAGATGATGGTTTCTGTAATATGTTGTATCTTTGGCACGTGCTTGTTTATTAGTGTCACAGCCAAATTCCTTGAAAGTGTGGTGGTTTAGAGATAGTCAGGGCTGTCAGAAGGGGAGGACAAAGCAGACATTATGTTCCAATGACAATGCTTTTTCAGTGCTGCACTCTTGCTACAAATTTAATGTATAGATTTTAATCTACGCCTGCCACTTTATACATGATGACGCAGCCAAACGTGGGCTTATCACAAGTTAGTAACAGTTGTATAAACTGTGTAGTTACCCTTGAAAGTTATTTTATTACATATATTATCTACTGGCGGTCGCTAGTAGATAGTTATAGTTACAACCTAGTTTCCATAGAAAATCTCAAAATTCTATTTTGAATAACTTTGGCGCCGGTTGACGAATCCTCAGCTCCTACCCTGAAAGTCTCGGGGTGATTCGTCAAGCAGGGGCCGAGAAAAAAGGAGGGTCCCAAAACGTGTTTTCCCCATGTATTTTTCCATAGGACCTTTAGACACAGCTACTGCCCGAACGGCTGAACAGAATTACTTGAAATTTGGCAGAGAGGTAGCCATAAGGTCAAGGAAGTGCCTTTTGCAGGTCTGGTGTCAATCTGTTCAGTAGTTCCTGAGAAAAGCAAAAGTAAAATCATATACATATGTGGGCGGAGCCTAACCACACATCTCTTCCTGAGATCTGATTGGCTGTCAGCACTTCATCCAAGAAGTGTTGGCAGCCATCTTGGGACCAATATACATGATAGCACCTCATTAAAAAGCATTGCAGTTAATAGAAGGTTTTAAGACTTTAGTTACATTATAAATCATTTGTTGATGGTACCATACTCATTATAGGAATTGTGGTATGTTCTAAGGTGATTTCACCATGTGAATAAGCCTTCTGCTGGGATATCATGATTGAGAGAAAAATATTTTCTCATGCTTTTCCCACAGAGGTTTGGAAGGTGATCTATAAGCTAAACTGAGAGCTTATTTTCTGTAAATTCACATTATCTTTCTCAGTCATGTGATAATGAAGTCTGACATTCTCAGTAAAACATGTACATCCAACAAGGGCAGATACTGTCAGTTGATTCCTTTGTGTTCTACTGCAGCTTCCCAGAGTGTTCCAAAGAACAACTAGAGCGCTAACAGTCCTACTTATGATAAACGTATGGCACACCTGAAGCCATCTTGCTTGGATTAAAGTGGTAACTCTTAAAACATTTAATTTAAAAAGGAACAAAATGAGGGGGTTCATTTTTCCATAAAAAGTATGATTAGTGCTGCAGAAAGAAAAATTAGGGCACATTTTGAGTGACTTCTCAAATCCTCTTCTATTTCATTAAAAAATTCTGACATGCAGACTGAAACATGCACTTTCAATACCAGCAGCAGTTTTCCCTGGTGAGCAGTAGCTTTACTACAGTGATCTAATGAGCAAAAAGAGTGCTAACATTCTGAATTTATGGCAAATGTGTGACACATCTGAATGCCTTCTTGATGGAATCAAAGTAAAAAACTGAAAGTATTTCCTACTGAGGAGACTGCAGTAAATGAGGAAATTAGGACACTTCATAACAAATAAGTCTCCCAAGATGGCCACCAGAGACAAAAGAGCCCAAATGTAGCCCAAAATCACCCAGATGTAGCCCAAATATAGCCCAATGACAGAAGTGTGCAAAACACTTATTATTTTGTGTTTTTGCAGTGTTATATAGTGCAGACTTGTCAGGTATTGGAGTGCTTTACATGAGCATTGGTTACATCACACAAGAACAAATTCATTTTGGTTGTAGACATGGGGAGACTAAGTGATTTGACCAGAATCACAGAATGTCGAGCTGAAGCAGAAACTCCAACCTGGTTCCCCAGTTGCAAAGTCTGCAGTTCTGGAAGTAACACCACATCCTCTCCCCTAAGTGCAACATTTAATCAAGTGGTCAACTGGATAAAAAAACTTAAAGGTAACAAATAATTTAAAAGTGCTTTGTCGCTATTTGAAAACTCAGAAAATATGTCCTTATTTTAGTCTTTTAGAGCACTAACCATAATTTTGATGCCAATAAGACTCTCTCATATATGTAATTTCTAAAGGAAATGCTCTAGGTATTACAGTTTTGATTACATCAAGATGACGTCAGGCGTTCCACACTTTTGTAATAAATATAGAATGTTAGCAATCTAGTTGTTCATTAGGATACTGTTGAGAGGCAGAGGCCAGGGGCACGGACTCTGAAAATTGAAGGCAGGTAGGAGGGTGCAAAGGCAACAATTTAACCACACTGAGCAGGCAGGAAGGGCCGTGGCAGCACAACAGACTTTGGAGGGCAGTGGAAAGGGGGGCAGGGGCAACAAACCAACAATACAGGACTTGCAAGAGAGGCTGTGGCAATGTAATAGACCATTGTGGGCAGAAGGAAGAAGCAATGGTAGTACAACCATACATGCCAACAGACCCGATTCAGCCAGGAAACGTCCAATGTTTTTAAGCTCAAATGGGCTTTATTTGATCTGTCTCCTGTCTACAATCTCCTCTTTTTCAATGTAACTCAAAGGGGAAAATCAATACCCCAGTTTTTTTTCAAAATCTCCCTCTTACCAAGTTCAAAATGTTCGCAAGTATGGTACATTGGATCATGGAAGGAAATGGGGTAGGGACATGGACTTGGATAACAGAGGACAGGAGGGACATGGAGAGGTGCACCAAACTGACCCTGCAGGGCAGGCATCAGGGTTTGCAGCAGCATAATACACCACACAGGGCATGCGGGACGGGAGTGCAGCACAACAATCCATAGAAAGCAAGAGGGAGGGGACAGGACCATGCACATGGACAACAGAGAACAGAGGGGCAAGAGGCAATGGTAGCTAGCTGACCATAATGGACAGACAGGAGAGAAAGCTGCAGCATAACAGACCATAAAGGGCAGGAGGGACGGATCAGGGGCATTACAATGGAACAGACAAGCCAGGAGGGAGGGAGTAGGGGTCTGCACATGTAAACAGAGGGCTGGGGGCATGGGGGCAGGGCAGGAGCAGCAAGATAGCCATGGAGGTCAGGCAGGATGGGCACTAGAAGCAAGACACACCATGAAGAGCAACAGTGAGACTGTGATGGCATACACACAGACCATGGAGGGAAGGTGGGAGGGGTTCAGGGGCAGCTAACTGACCACACAGGGAAGGTGGGAGGGGCCATGGCAGCACAGAAGACCATGCATGGCAAGTGGGAGGGTTAGTTGCAGCACAATGGCTATGATGGGCAAGAAGGAGGGTGCAGGGGCATGCACAAAGGACGATGGAGGATAGAAGGGAGGGTCAGGACCTGTGCACAGACAAGAAAGTTCAGGGGAAGGGGCCTCACAACAGACCGCACGGGGCAGGCAGGAGGAGCAGTTGCAGCACAACAGACCAGGGAGGGCAGAAGGGTGTGGCAGTACAATGGACCATGTAGGACAGGAGGAAGAGGATAGGGGCATGGCATGTGGACAGGCAGGGTGGAGGTGGCAGGGACAGGTGACAGTCATCTGACAATGCTAGTTAGGTGGGAGGGGAGTGGCAGCTCAACAGAACACTCAGAGTAGATAGGAGTGGCAGGTCCATGGAACATGGTGGGCAAAAAGGATGGAGCAGGGGCATGCACAAAGACATCGGAGGGCAAGGGGAAGGAGAATAGGGGCAGCAAGCTAAGCACAGAGTTTAAGCAGGAGGTCAATGATGGGGCATAGAATTGGGCAATGGAGGGCAGGAGGAGTGGACTGGTACATCATACTAAATTGAGGGCAGTGGCAGCACATCAGACCATGCATGGCAGGAGGGAGTAGGCTAGTCCATGGATTCACACAACAGAGGATAGGGAGGAGGGGGATGGGGCAGCAAGCTAACTGTTCAGAGAAGGCGGGTATTAGGAACTTTATTGTTTTTAAAACGTGTGTCTGTGCGAACTACTTAAAATATGAACAAGTATGCAGCATAATCTCACTTTTATTCAGGAAGAAGAGGACGTTTGCGACTGTGACTCCGGGCTCACTTGGCAGAAACACCCCCTGACCCTCCACCCCCTATCGCAAAATGTAATGCCCGTGAAAAGGGTAGGTGAACACAGTGTTATATAGAACATAGTCCTGTGAGCACAATTGAAAATGAAAACTAGATATCGTGTATGGTATAAACTATGCACCAAAAAGTGTGATATAAGATGAACCGGGCGTGAAATATAATATGCAATACATTGTGCGCAATGACAGATTCATTGGAGAGCGCGAGATAGCACAGGCACTAGCGCGTGCTATGCGATATGCGCCTTGGAGTGTAATATGCACAGGGCAGTGTTGTGTAACCTAACTAGTCTCTAAAGTTGTAATATAAAATATGTGCTGGGGAGTGTAACGTTGCATATGCACTGTGACAAAGATATGGATCCCAGATTGTAATATGTATGGCATAGCACTGTGCGTTATAACATAGGCATCGAGGAAGGCACGTTAGATGGGGCAATATAACCCATGCGAAGACAAGTGTGGCATGACATATTCACGGGGTGGTGTTACAGTGCACATGGGCTAGAGAGTGTCATAGCATATGCACTAGCTAGTGGAATACAACACAGAGGTGTGTGGCACTCAGCAGGCAATGGTGGGTGTAACACAGCATTGGGCTCTGCCAGGAGCGCGCTGTGACTCTCAAGTGATGTTCGTCCCCTTTCCAGAGAGTAAAATAAAAAGTATTACACATCCGGCAGTGGATGTGTGTTTTATTAACCGTGAGGGGGGTTTCTTGCATAGTTTTGGTCGAATTTTTGTCGAATCCCCTTTGAATGGCTTGGTGTGCATGTGTATTAAATGTGCCCGTCAATAGCTACCCATGTTTGTATAAATAAACGACAAGGGTGTCTACCGGGATTAGGCACGGTAGGGCATCAGACATGTCAGAGCTTCACTAGTGGTGTAAATACATTCCACGTGTATTCATTGTATGCATAGTCGCCTTTTAATGAATATCACGCAAATCGTCATGGTGATAGGTACGTACGGATTGTCCAGCATGTCCTAGGTGTGTCTATAAATATATATTTTTTTAAAATAATAAAAAACAGTGGCCGGCCCTGGGGATTGGGGTAAAAAAAATATGATTAGGAGACAGGCCCTGGGGGATGGGGTCATCAGGGCCAATAAATTAGAATAAGAAGGGGAACCACACAGCCCCCCTTCTTAAAAAATTAAAATAAATAAAAGACTGGCATCGTGCCGGAGGCCACGCCCCCTCCTTGCAGCACTCTGCAAACGCGCCCCCTGGCGAGTTGTAAGTTGGGGAATTAATTCCTCTTCAATAATGAGGGTCCCTGAGGGCCAACTAGCCCAACAGGCATCTCCAGTATGCGCCAGGGAGCTGCGCTGCAGACAGGTGTTCTGAGGCCAAGCCCCTTTTTACACCTCTCTGCAACGCAGCTCTGTGGCGCTTACTGGAGGTACCTAGTGGTCTAGTTTGACCCTAGGGACCCTTAGGATTCAAGGGGACTTAATCTCTCAACTTAGAACAGCCACAGGGCGCATTTACACAGTGGTGAAGGGAGGGGACGGGGCCTGTGGTGACGTGTGCAAACACGCACTATGGCACGTTTTAAATTGGGGATATAATTTTCTTCAATACTGAGGGCCCCTGGGGGCTAACTAGCCCACCAAGTGCTTCCAGTAAGCGCCACTGAGCTGCATTGCAGAGAGGTGGTCCAGGCCGTGCCACTTTTTACACCTCTCTGCAACGCAGCTCTGTGGCACTTACTGGAGGTACCTAGTGGGCTAGTTGGACCCTAGGGACCCTCAGGATTCAAATGAACTTAATTTCCCAACTAAAAACGGACACAGGGCGTGTTTACACAGTGGTGAAGGGAGGGGACAGGGCCTGAGTTAACGTGTGCAAAAACGCCCTGTGGCCTGTTTTAAGAGGTAGTTTTAATCCCCCTGCCCTATTATATACTAGGGGCTTACAGAGGAGGTCATGCTAATCACAGGGGGACCCCAACGCATAATGTTCCCTAGTGTATGTAGGTGTTTTCACTGTATTCTAAGTGTCTTTTAACATAGCACTGGCTCTAGGACTGGTTAGTCAGACTCAGTTACCACCAGTATCCGTCTGAAAAAGTTGAGGGTACAGGATGATTTTGCACAAAGGCTTCTTTCTGCTCTTCTTTTTGTTCTCTCTGCACGTTATCCTTCTTCCTGCACTTTTCTTCATCTTTGAGGACTTCTGTTGCTTCTTTCTGCACTTCTTTTTTTTCTTTCTGTGCATTTTTTCTTCTTTCTTCACATGTCCTATCTCTGTAAGCATAGTTAGAAATTAGCATTTAAAAAACCTTTGAAATTCACAGAAAAAAACATAGGTTTCAGGCACGTTATAGTTAGGAATTAGCATTTAAAAAACCTCAGAAATTCACTGAAAAAACCATAGGTTTCAGGGGTGTTATAGTTAGCTGGACTTTTCACTTGTACAAAACCATTGAAATTCCCCCGTTATAGTTAGTTCAGCTAACTATAACTCGCACGCCCGCAATGCACTGCTGATGATGTCACATATTACATCACTCATGACATGGTCAGTGACATCCCTCATGACATCACTGATGACATCTCAAATGACATCACTGATGACATCATCCTTGTGATAGAGTGGCAGACCTCCTCTCACCCTAATATAACCTTTGATACACACATTCAAAAATAGAGACTAAACTTTTCAAAACAATGGACATACCAATACCAGTTACAACAACCTCTTCAGTAATTCTAAGATCCACATACACATCCACTCATTCACCAACAGTCCTATACAGTCACTCATACATGTACTCACTCATCATATGTACTCATACACCTATACATCCTGTTACACAATGGCACTCATCCATAGAGTTACTCACACACATAGTCACTCATGCTAATAAAGAATCAAACATACATTTACTTGCATATACAGTTATACACACACCACCACACTTACTTCTACGGAAACTTACACATACTTAGTCTTTTAAACAATCACTTATAGAAACACATACTTATTCATACAGGAACTCTTTCAATCTCTCACTCTCACATATACTCACTTATATACACCAATAGTCACATATACTAGTTTAAAACATATGTAGTTACTCATAAAGACACTATTGAGACAGTCATTCACTCACTAACACACCCATACACACACTCATCCACCTATACAGTCCTGCACACATGCTGTCTTCAACACATACAAACAGTGAGTCACTCATTCATGCACCTATGCACTACGTAATACCCCCCACCGAACCATGCAGACACTCAGACTGATACTCAAAAAACCAACTAATAACCTATATAGACACCCATGTAGCTACTCACCAACCCATGCAGCCACTTATACACAAAGTGAGAGACTGATACAGATATTTACATATTTAAACATTACTCACTAAGCCATGTATTCACTATGATACACTTAATCAGTCAGTTACACAATCAATTTTTCAAAAACAAATCATCCATTTAGACACTTATATACCCATTTATTCTTCCATCGACCTTGAGATATACATATATAAAACATATTTAATTTTCAGAAAAACACACATTCACTGGATGATGTCATCAGTGATGTCATTTGAGATGTCATCAGTGATGTCATGAGTGATGTCACTGACCATGTCATGAGTGATGTTATATGTGACGTCATCAGCAGTGCATTGCGGGCGCGCGGGGGAATTTCAATGGTTTTGTACAAGTGAAAAGTCCAGCTAACTATAACACCCCTGAAACCTATGGTTTTTTTCAGTGATTTTCTGAGCTTTTTTAAATGCTAATTCCTAACTATAACGTGCCTGAAACCTATGGTTTTTTCTGTGAATATATATATATATATTCACTGAAAAAACCATAGGTTTCAGGGGTGTTATAGTTAGCTGAACTTTTCACTTGTACAAAACCATTGAAATTCCCCCGTTATAGTTAGTTCAGCTAACTATAACTCGCGCGCCCGCAATGCACTGCTGATGACGTCACATATTACATCACTCATGACACGGGCAGTGACATCACTCATGACATCACTGATGACATCTCAAATGACATCACTGATGACATCACTGATGACATCATCCAGTGAATGTGTGTTTTTCTGAAAATTAAATATGTTTTATATATGTATATCTCAAGGTCGATGGAAGAATAAATGGGTGTATAAGTGTCTAAATGGATGATTTGTTTTTGAAAAATTGATTTTGTAACTGACTGATTAAGTGTATCATAGTGAATACATGGCTTAGTGAGTAATGTTTAAATATGTAAA
Source organism: Triturus cristatus (assembly GCF_964204655.1). Classification (NCBI taxonomy): domain Eukaryota; kingdom Metazoa; phylum Chordata; class Amphibia; order Caudata; family Salamandridae; genus Triturus; species Triturus cristatus. Next base: position 286,941,163 of record NC_140592.1, on the reverse strand, counting down.
TATCTGTATCAGTCTCTCACTTTGTGTATAAGTGGCTGCATGGGTTGGTGAGTAGCTACATGGGTGTCTATATAGGTTATTAGTTGGTTTTTTGAGTATCAGTCTGAGTGTCTGCATGGTTCGGTGGGGGGTATTACATAGTGCATAGGTGCATGAATGAGTGACTCACTGTTTGTATGTGTTGAACACAGCATGTGTGCAGGACTGTATGGGTGGATGAGTGTGTGTATGGGTGTGTTAGTGAGTGAATGACTGTCTCAATAGTGTCTTTATGAGTAACTACATATGTTTTAAACTAGTATATGTGACTATTGGTGTATATATGTGAGTATATGTGAGAGTGAGAGATTGAAAGAGTTCCTGTATGAATAAGTATGTGTTTCTATAAGTGATTGTTTAAAAGACTAAGTATGTGTAAGTTTCCGTAGAAGTAAGTGTGGTGGTGTGTGTATAACTGTATATGCAAGTAAATGTATGTTTGATTCTTTATTAGCATGAGTGACTATGTGTGTGAGTAACTCTATGGATGAGTGGCATTGTGTAACAGGATGTATAGTTGTATGACTACATATGATGAGTGAGTACATGTATGAGTGACTGTATAGGACTGTTGGTGAATGAGTGGATGTGTATGTGGATCTTAGAATTACTGAAGAGGTTGTTGTAACTGGTATTGGTATGTCCATTGATTTGAAAATTTTAGTCTCTATTTTTGAATGTGTGTATCAAAGGTTATATTAGGGTGAGAGGAGGTCTGCCACTCTATCACAAGGATGATGTCATCAGTGATGTCATCAGTGATGTCATTTGAGATGTCATCAGTGATGTGATGAGTGATGTCACTGACCATGTCATGAGTGATGTAATATGTGACGTCATCAGCAGTGCATTGCGGGCGCGCGAGTTATAGTTAGCTGAACTAACTATAACGGGGGAATTTCAATGGTTTTGTACAAGTGAAAAGTCCAGCTAACTATAACACCCCTGAAACCTATGGTTTTTTCAGTGAATTTCTGAGGTTTTTTAAATGCTAATTCCTAACTATAACGTGCCTGAAACCTATGGTTTTTTCTGTGAATATATATATATATTCACTGAAAAAACCATAGGTTTCAGGGGTGTTATAGTTAGCTGGACTTTTCACTTGTACAAAACCATTGAAATTCCCCCGTTATAGTTAGTTCAGCTAACTATAACTCGCGCGCCCGCAATGCACTGCTGATGACGTCACATATTACATCACTCATGACATGGTCAGTGACATCACTCATGACATCACTGATGACATCTCAAATGACATCACTGATGACATCACTGATGACATCATCCAGTGAATGTGTGTTTTTCTGAAAATTAAATATGTTTTATATATGTATATCTCAAGGTCGATGGAAGAATAAATGGGTATATAAGTGTCTAAATGGATGATTTTTAAAAAAATATATATTTTGTAACTGACTGATAAAGTGTATCAAAGTGAATACATGGCTTAGTGAGTAATGTTTTAATATGTAAATATCTGTATCAGTCTCTCACTTTGTGTATAAGTGGCTGCATGGGTTGGTGAGTAGCTACATGGGTGTCTATATAGGTTATTAGTTGGTTTTTTGAGTATCAGTCTGAGTGTCTGCATGGTTTGGTGGGGGGTATTACATAGTGCATAGGTGCATGAATGAGTGACTCACTGTATGTGTTGAAGACAGCATGTGTGCAGGACTGTATGGGTGGATGAGTGTGTGTATGGGTGTGTTAGTGAGTGAATGACTGTCTCAATAGTGTCTCCATGAGTAACTACTTATGTTTTAAAGTAGTATATGTGACTATTGGTGTATATAAGTGAGAATATGTGATAGTGAGAGATTGGAAGAGTTCCTGTATCATTAAGTATGTGTTTATATAAGTGATTGTTTAAAAGACCAAGTATGTGTAAGTTTCCGTTGAAGTAAGTGTGGTGGTGTGTGTATAACTGTATATGAAGGTAAATGGATGTTTGATTCTTTATTAGCATGAGTGACTATGTGTGTGAGTAACTCTATGGATGAGTGGCATTGTGTAACAGGATGTACAGGTGTATGAGTACATATGAGTGAGTACATGTATGAGTGACTGTATAGGACTGTTGGTAAATGTGTAGATGTGTATGTGGTTCTTAGAATTACAGAAGAGTTTGTTGAAACTGGTATTGGAATTTCCATTATTTTTTTATTTTTTAGTCTCTATTTTTTAATGTGTGTATCAAAGGTTATATTAGGGTGAGAGGAGGTCTGCCACTTTATCACAAGGATGATGTAATCAGTGATGTCATGAGTGATGTCAGTGACCATGTCATGAGTGATGTTATATGTGACGTCATCAGCAGTGGATTGCGGGTGCGCGAGTTATAGTTAGCTTAACTAACTATAACGGGGGAATTTCATTGGTTTTTTACGAGTAAAATGTCCAGCTAACTATAACGTCTGTGAAACCTATGGTTTTTTCACTGAATTTGCAAGGTTTTTTAAATGCTAATTCCTAACTATAACGTGTGTGAAACCCATGGTTTTTTCAGTGAATTTGTATGGTTTTTTAAATGCTAATTCTTATATTTAACGTGTGTGATTTTTTTTTTTTGCAAGGTTTTTTACATCTTTTTATTTTTACTTTATATTCTCTTTAAACACTATTGTAAAATTTAAAAAATTCTGCAATATATATTTTTTTCACCTTTTTTTTTTAACCAAACAGGTAAGATATTTTAGTATAACATAGTGATTCTTTTTTTCCAATTTTTTTTTTTGTTATTTTTATTTTTTACGTGCGCGTACGGTAAGCTTACCGTAAGCGCACGTTTTGCTTTATGTACGTAATATTTCTACTCTGTTTGCGTATGGTTACGCAATTTACGTAGACGTGCGTACTGCGTACGCGGCGCGTTAGCGCATACGTTACACGCGTACGTTACGCGGAAGTGTTGGGGCGTGCCTGTTATGCGCATGCGCGCGTGCGCGTGTCTTTTATACGCGCATGCGTACTTTTACTGTAAGCGCTCCGTAAGCGCCCCGTAAGCGTAACGTACGCGCACGGTGGGACATGTGATCAAGAAACAACACTTTTGATTGGTTTCAACTACTTTCAGTTCTAGAACTCTCCTACACCACACCCATTCCCCTCATTTCTGCTTGTGATCCCTTAGGAGAAGGAGCTGAGTTGTCTTTGGGATACAATGGCAGACCAGCAGTCCTCTTCTTCGAGTGAGGCTAGCAGCACCACCATCAGGCAGAGAAGGAGGAAACAAAAGAGCTCTTTTATATGGGAGTATTTTACGTTTCCAGAGAGCCAGAAAAAGGTAAATGCTCCTTTAGTGACTTGCAAGCTTTGCCAGCGTGTACTTTATAGAGGTAATCCTAACAAGAAGTATTCCTTCGGGAATCACACTATGTTAAGACACCTTCAGGATGTACACCCTAGGACAAATGCTCGACATACTGGAGCAAACCCTTCAGTAAGTCGACCGAGCACATCCACAGCAGCTCAGCCGAGTACATCTTCGGCAGCTCAGCTGAGCCCTTCATCTGTGGGGGGAGAATCACCTTTTTCTGGTCCTCTGGAAACTAACCCTCGATTTGCAAGGGTTACAATGCGGTGCTCAAATTGTCATGGTCTAATTGTTCGTGGGGAGACCAGTGTTCCCCTAATTAACAACAGAATAGACCAGCACATTTGTCCTACCAGCTAATATTCCCATTCTTTCTTTCCTCTGTCCCTGTATGAACACAACGGCTCTTTTAAGAGCCAACCTTACCTTTCAACTTTTTAAAAAAAAACTTTTTTATCTTTTTTTTTTACCGTACGCGTACGGTACGGTAAGCGTATTTTTTTTTTTTTTTTTAAAAACACTAAAAAACAATTACCACATTACAAGGTCCTTGAGGGATTATAACGAAAAACTGAAAATCTGATTGAGGAGAAGTGGAAAAAAGGGACCATGAAATTTCTGACTTACCTGACCCATCCAAAAAATAAAATATCAATTAAAATTTTATTTAAATTGCTAGAAAAATGGTTTTATTTTTCGAAAATTTTCTTTCTCAATCTGAAAAAAAAGAAAAAAGTATTAATATTTAATAAAACATTTTATAATACAGTACACGAATTTACATATTTTCCAAAAACAATTTTTGGCCATTTTTTTGCTGTTTTCAGAATATATTGCATTTCACTATAAATCGTGAAAGCAATTGCATTCATCACTTAACAGCGGGCAAAAAAAAATAACAATCTCAAAGATTGTTTTAAAAAAGCCCAGAATCTCTTCTCACTTAAATATAACATTATAGAAATGCAAAATATTCAATAAAAATATCATCTAATAACAATAACTATTTCTAAAAAATACCGTCTGACAATTTTGTTACAGAAGCATAATCACAAAAATAATATATCTCAAATAACTCCACAATACATCTGGTTACCTTTCCTTTAGGCCAAATGGTAATTTTTAAATTCTTTTTTGATTAAATTTCCAATGGTAATCCAATAAAATTCCAAAATTTGATTTGTACAGATGTTACCAATTCTCTCTAAAATTTTGGTTTCCGAAAGATTAATTAGGAATTAAATAAGTCCACAATACAATTGGTTACCTTTCCTTTAGGCCAAATGGTAATTTTAAAAATCTTTTTATTAGAAAATTCCAATGGTAATCCAATAAAATGGTAAAATAGATTTGTACAGATGTTGCCAATTCTCTCTAAAATTTAGGTTTCAGGAAGATTAGATAGGAATTTGCTAAATCAAAAGGCAAACGTTGCTTAAAAACCAATTGACAATCATTACACATTGTCCAGCCTTTTTCACATTTTAGATAAACTGTGTAATGACCAGAAGTTACAGTAGGTCCATCATGGAAAATTATTGCAACTGTTACAAAAGTTTTTCCTGAAATTGATAATTGCTGTCCTGTAAACTTCTTTATTAAAGTATCCAATTTTGACCCATCAGCTCTACATCGTTGCATCATTAAAATTACATACTGTCCGTATTCCTTTAAAATTAACGTTGAAAACATGTCAGATTTACATTCACCGCATTCCATGCTATGATTAGCATCTTTAACTAATTTAGTAAAAGTGACTGATTTACTCTCTGGCAATGTTAAATAAATAAACCTTTCAGAATCAACATTAGAGCCACATGTATTGAAACAGTTTTCACAACTATGTTCCCATTTATAAGAGAGACCAAACATATTTTCTATTTGTACCCCTTCTTCTTCCAGTACCTGAAGAAAATACATCAAGAATTCCTGTGCATCTTGCTGTACATTTTGAGAAAACTGTGTACATCCTGCACATACATCTAAAAGTTTTCTAATTTCAGTAGCACTTTCTATTTTAGTTTTATCAATACTCAGCTTTTCAAAAAGGAGACTCGGCACAGAACAGAATCTTTTTCCCTTATTTACTATTTTCTGCTCTTGCAAACTTTCAAGATAAAATACAACATTCAGCACTACATTAGCGTAGCAGTTGACACCAGAGCTATTTTCAAAATGACAACCAACAACCTCTTCAACATTGTCCTTTTTCTTTTTGCTTGCAATTACATCACTCTTCTTTTGTTTTCTCTTCTCTACATCCTCATTACAGATATTCTCAATTCTCCTTTTACGAGAAACAACACGTTTTTCCAACACAGGATACTGACCTAAATGAGGAGCATAGGTTCTTCTTAATCTATTATACTCCTTTACACAATTTGCATCAGCACTAACTTTTGAGTCATCAAAGTCTATCATGAATAAACCAGATAATGTTTTCACTCGTGACAAAGCAACATAAGCCATACCTTCTTTGAACACAGTTGAACCAATGTTCACAAAAGCACAATCTACAGTTAATCCTTGAGACTTGTGAATAGTTACAGCATATGCTAGAGAAAACGGAAACTGCTTCCTACGTACATATAAGTCTTTCACAAGCAAAAAACGGACTGAACAACGATAAATGTCTTTAACCTCTTCAATCTGATCAAACTTTATTTTTAAAAATTCAATCCCATCTTTTTTCTGGTAGTTCACAAAACCCACAACTTTACCCATAGCTCCATTCACTAAACCTTTTTCAACATCCAAATTTCTCCTTAAAAATACTCTACAGTTCATGCAAACATATAGATTTTTTTCTAATCCAGCTGTTTTCGAAATTTTCTTCTCTAGAGAATCCAATTTTTTTCTCAGTTCGCCTGTTAATGTAATTGTAATTCTTTCATGCTGAATTTTGTCCACTGCTTCCAATTTCTTAATCTCTTCCTTTTCCAATTTCAAAAGTTCCTCATTGAATATTGAGCATTCACGTAGAGTTGGCATTAAGCAGATTACACTTTTCTTTTCTGCAATGTTCTTGTATATTTTCTCTGCAACTATTTCTTCCTTTGGGAATAAATTATTTAGCAACCGACTCTGTAATGCTTTCCTGCCAACTTCAGTGAGTAGTCCAATTCTGATATCTTTCAGAATACTTGCATAATCTTCATTAGTAGTAAGTTCCTTGTACTCAAAGAAGGACCAAATATTTGCATTACCAATGCTTCCCAATGACTTCTTTGTGTCTTCATGTGTCACAGTATTAAACACTGGTTGTCCTTTAACTGGAGTAAGCTGTAGAAGATCCCCAAAAACTATGACATGTTTTCCACCAAATAACACGTCATAGTCTCTCCTTAGAATTTGCTGCATTCTTAAATGCACAAAGGCAAGCATTAAGTTTGATACCATGCTCACCTCATCAATAATGAGAACTTGCATCTTCTTCAACACTCTTGACACTTCTAAGCATGCTTCTCCTGTTAGCTTGTGGTATTCTATTTTGTTCTCATGCTCCACTGGTAACATTAGCAAACGATGTAAGGTAATTCCTTTTATGTTATATGCTGCTAACCCAGTTGGAGCAGTAACAACACAAGACAAAGTTGAATCCGTTTTTTGCTGTAGGTAGCTTCTGATGACTTTTATTAAGAATCTTTTTCCAGTTCCAGCTTGTCCGCTCACATACATCCTGATTGGTTCAAATGATGTGCATGAGCACTCTTTTTTTTCATGTAGTAATCCGTGATCAATTTTGTTTCTGATCTCTTCATAAATTTGTTGCTGTTCTTCATTCAGTTGTTCTTCCAAATTTGGTAAGTCTATTAATTCTTCTTGAGCTTGATTCATAGCCGTTTCCACTTCAGTCATGGCTATTGCAGCTTCATTTTCTATGATTGGTTGTCTAAGGGGATCTTGACTGAGCGTTCCTGAACTTTGGCTGTCTTGAGAACTGTCTCTAGCTACTTCAGCTGCAATTGTAGCTTCCTGTTCAATTTCTTCATTTAACATTTGGACATAATTTGTGAAAGTACTGCATTCAATCGTATCTTTACATGCATTAAATGAGTCCTCATAGCTCTGGAATTCTCCAAGTAGTTCATCCTCTGAACGCCATGGTTTGAACAGCTGTAAAAGTGCCAAGTAGTAAAATTCCTTTTTGTCAGTAGTGTTGCAACTCAGCTTCCGGTGATTTATCAAACTTCCTTTTGTTTGCTTCACCAAACATCCTTCCTCACCACTGACTTTATATTTTCCATTGTTGATGTCTTCTGTGGCATTCCGTTTAAAAATGAAGTTCTGCAGCACTTCATAGAGACACATGTTTTCAAGGTGATGACTTCTTTTTGGGTAATATGTGTCCAACATGTTTGTTTTTAAAATGTCTGTACTTTCAGGTTCGAACTGTGCTAAATATTCAATTTCTCCAACAGATTTCAGTACCCGATTTCTCATTGCTGCAAGGCCTAAACTTACCCAAATTCTTCTTCTTGATTTCGAGTAGAGACTTGCAGAAGATAACCTATCTGAACATTCGTAGGATCCAATTTCTCGATGCGATAACATCTTTAAACTGAAACTGTATAGCTTCTTACTGACAGTCTTCTCGTGAGAAATCTCTTCCCACATTTCTTTCAATTCAGTCTTTTCTGATTTAGTAATGTAAGACGTTACATATCGAGCAACAGCAATGGAATTGTCAGCTACATACTGCATATCCATGTTAGCATTCCACATGGATAAAATGACTGGGTTGTAGTCATTTATATATTTTGACCCTTCTTTTCTTTTTAGGTTGTAGGTATTCTTTGTTGATTTTCTTGTAATAGTATGTCTCACAGCTGACATAAAACTGTTTACTCTTCCTTTTGAAAGAACAGGTCTAGAAAATCCAAATCGACATTTAGTGTAGAATTTATCTTTGCTCTTGTACTTCCGTCGACAGTATTTTCCACACCGATGACTTTGGAAACGTAAAACTTGCTCCTTTAACTTTTTCTCTTCTGTGCTTTTTGGTATAGCACATGTTGCATATTCTTCGATGAAACTTAAAACAGCATCATCAGATTCTGTTCCAAATTTTGGGGCATCCTTGATCCACAACAGCATATGAATATGAGGAGCACCTCTTGCTTGGTACTCTTTTCTCCAAAAGAAATCCACAACTTCTCCGAGAGGTGGATTTTTTTTATTGCAGATGAAGCACATCATAGCCTCAAATCTATGATTGAAATATCTGCAAACATTAACCGGATCCAATGAGCACAGTTCTCCTGCTGTCTTGTATTCGATGTTTTCAATATTTGAATTTGCCTCTCGAAGAAAATCCAGAAGATCATCCCAAGCGTACTCGGCACAGCTTAGGATAAGGAACCATGTAGGAGTTCCTAAATTCCGTAACATACATTTTAATTCTCCATGGCGTCGGTACCAATATTCATTAGTTCCACGCTGACAAGCCATCAGATTCATCAATTGTGATTCCAAATGATCATCTCGCTGCTGCACTTTGTTCATAAGATCCTTAGCAGACACAAAAAAACACTTCATAAACACAACGGCTCTTTTTAGAGCCCCCTAATATCTAAACACTTAAATCTGAATTTTCTTTTCTTTATTTCTTTTTTTATCTTATTTTTCTGCCGTACGCGTACGGTAAGCTTACCGTACGCGCACTCCGCGATTTTTTTTTTAAAATTAATAAATGTATTTTTCGTACTTTTGTGTCCTTCTTTGACCCCCTTTCAAATGTTAGGGGGTCTGTAACTCTCTTCCTTGCCCCCTTTTCACGTTATCTCCCTTTTTTTTCTGTGTGAAACACACAAAATGGCGGACGACACTTCCTGATTTCGTCCGATTCGAATGTTTACAGTCATGTGACAACCAATCAGATTTGAGCTCGCGCACGGCACCGTACGCGTACGGTAAGCTTACCGTAAGCGCACGGAGCGCGCTTACAGATATATATATTGCTTTAAATGCTATTTTCTCAGGAACTACTGAACAGATTTACACCAGACCTACAAAAGGCACATCCTTGACCTGCGGACTACCTCTCTGCCAAATTACAAGTAATTCTGTTCAGCCGTTCGGGCTGTAGCTCGGACTAAAGGTCCTATGGAAAAATGCATGGGGAAAATGCGTTTTGGGACCCCCCCTTTTTCTCAGCCCCCGCTTGACGAATACCCCCGAGACTTTCAGGGAAGGAGCGGAGCGCCCCACCTATTTTGAGAATTTCGCGAGGATTCGTTAACCGGCACCAAAGTTATTCCAAATAGAATGTTGCGGATTTCCTATGGAAACACGGTCCTAACTATAACTATCTACTGGCGACCGCCAATAGATAATATATATATATATATATATATATCCAATCCAAAAGTTGCCTGCAAATGAGGAAGCCCACGAAGGTTTAAGTTCATAAGCCTCTGATTTAATGTAGAAACAGCTTTCAGGACAGCAGCAGCGTTTCAAAATCAATGTCCCACCCGACGCGTTTCATGCTGAAAAGCACTTTGTCAAGGGTCACGGGCATTTGCAGAGTGATCGGCACGGCTTTGAATTGCAACTAACAGCTTTTATGATAAAGTCCCCACCCATGTGGGCGTGGCCACCCCAGTGGCCTGTGGTAACTGTAGTGCGTGTTTTCCTCAGGTGAGGCGCCGTGCTCAAGCTCCGATGATTAAAAAATAAAGATTACCCAGTGGCAATGACCATCTGCCTCAGTCCATCGCATAATCCAGTTTCTCACATTAGGCAACCTTCCCTTATGTCACAACGTCGATTGGCGCTGCCACAGGACTGCATTCGCATGCAGCGGTACTCCCTCGCGGCCCAGGCGGTGCCGCTTACATCCAATCCAAAAGTTGCCTGCAAATGAGGAAGCCCACGAAGGTTTAAGTTCATAAGCCTCTGATTTAATGTAGAAACAGCTTTCAGGACAGCAGCAGCGTTTCAGAATCAATGTCCCACCCGACGCGTTTCATGCTGAAAAGCACTTTGTCAAGGGTCACAGGCATTTGCAGAGTGATCGGCATGGCTTTGAATTGCAACTAACAGCTTTTATGATAAAGTCCCCACCCATGTGGGCTTGGCCACCCCAGTGGCCTGTGGTAACTGTAGTGCGTGTTTTCCTCAGGTGAGGCGCCGTGCTCAAGCTCCGATGATTAAAAAATAAAGATTACCCAGTGGCAATGACCATCTGCCTCAGTCCATCGCATAATCCAGTTTCTCACATTAGGCGACCTTCCCTTATGTCACAACGTCGGGATTTTTCCCGAAACGCGTCGAGTGGCTATTTTTTGCAAAATAAAGTAGCGCATTTGATCCTAAGAGTCCGTGGTTGCTGTCTTCGTTTTTCGTCTATGAAAAATTCAGCCCGAGTTCAATTACTGAGAGGTTCGCTTCCTCTCCACGGACTGCCATTGTGAGAGGCGGGGAAAAGGCGACTGTTGGGTTGCATTCAGCACCGATATTAAGGATTTGATATATATATATATATATACATATATATATGTATGTCTTAGGTTTGGGGTCGCGCTGGGACGCCCCGTTGCTGGGGCAGGCAAACGCTATACAAATCTGACTAATAATAATAATAATATATATATATATATATATATATATATATATATATATATATATATATATATATATATATATATATATATATATGTATGTATGTATATATATATTACCTACTGGCGGTCGCCAGTAGGTAGTTATAGTTAGGACCCTGTTTCCATAGGAAATCCGCAACATTCTATTTTGAATAACTTTGGCGCCGGTTGACGAATCCTCGTGAAATTTTCAAAACTAATGGGGCGCCCACCGTGCGTGCACGGCACTAACTGCGTAAAGTGGGCGGTGCGTGCTCACTGTGCGCGCACGGTGCGCAAAGCGCACCGTGCACGCACGGAACGAACTGCGTGAAGTGGGCGCGCACGGCACGAACGGCGTAAAGTAACTTAGCATTTAAAAAACCGTACAAATTCACTGAAAAAACCATAGGTTTCACACACGTTATAGTTAGGAATTAGCATTTAAAAAACCTTGCAAATTCACTGAAAAAACCATAGGTTTCACACAAGTTATAGTTAGCTGTACATTTCACTCGTAAAAAACCAATGAAATTCCACGTTATAGTTAGTGCAGGCAACTATAACTCACGCGACCGCAATCCTCTGCTGATGACATATGTGTCTTTATGAAAAAAAAATATTTGTAATATATGTATAGCTAAAATTTAATGGAAGAAGACATGGGCAAATAAGTGTCTAAATACAGTATTAGCATCAGCAGAGGATTGCGGTCGCGTGAGTTATAGTTGCCTGCACTAACTATAACGTGGAATTTCATTGTTTTTTTACGAGTGAAATGTACAGCTAACTATAACTTGTGTGAAACCTATGGTTTTTTCAGTGAATATATATATATATATATATATATATATATATATATATATACTGCCAACCGGAGCATCCCCAGCGGTGGAAAATTACCGGCTCCGTTTAATTTTAGTTTTTGTTGAACACTGGACGTGCCAAATGTTCTATTGACATGGTAGCCCATTGTGCTTGACCCCTTGTTACCCCATTTATTGGGACGGCAGCACACTATGTTGGCTGACCGGGTCCACAACAAGCATGGCTAATCTAACTGACCGTGCGGGGCTTTTGAGCTTAACTGCAGCCACAGGTCACCTACCCTTGGTTCTGGGGTGCAATTACTTCACCCCATTGACCAGACAATTGCACAGACCCCTTTGAGTGCTGATCCTGGTGAACATCTTTTTTTTTTTTTTTTTGCATATTTATATAGCGCGAACTCGACCCGAAGTTATTGGAGCGCTTTACATGAGCATCGTATTTACATTACACATACAGGCACGGGGAGATTAAGTGATTTGTCCTGAATCACAGGATGTGAACGCGACCTCGAGGCTCGAACCCTGTTTTCCAGCACCAAAGTCGGCAGTTTAGCCGACGGATCACCTCCTCTCACCTTATTGGTGTGAAATCTGGTTTGACCATATATGTATTATGCCCGCTATTGGCGTCACCTCACCCTTTCGTATAGTGACAACTTACGCAGTGCACCTCGCTTGCTTAACTGCTGTTGGATCACAAAAGCAAGAACCTGCTAACCATCTCTGACCCTGGATGCTTAAACTCGCAAAATCCCAGGTCTCCAGTTTCATGTTAGCTGTACACTTTCAGTGGATCCGCTGGTAGATACCACAAACCGCATTGGTCATGAGAACCTTAAGAAGCACCCAATTATCACCTGGGCGTACCTCTAAATGAGACTGGCTTCACATAGCTGTAAGGCCAGAGACACACATCTTAAACCTATTTACTGGTTTTTGCCACTTGGCACCCTTCTTGTTTTAGCTCTGTGTTTTTGCGAAGCGCGCGTGCCCCCGGGGCACGATGTCGCTGAGTAGCCGGTGTATGTTACCCGCTCGCTGATACTTATCTATCGCTAACTGCCCTTACTTGGATTGAAGGAATGCTGGATGCTTCTTAAGGACTGTAGACTTAATGCTCCAACCTAGTTTGACCCCAAAACATAGGTAAAACCCAAGCAGTAATCATGCCCTTCATGGTACATCTAGCCCAGCGGTGACTATCAACGTGTTTGGGACACCGGTCGCAAAATAGGCCTTTGCAATGCATCAACACAATTCCGCGAAAATTCGCAAAAATAAGGACTCACAATTTTGCGAGTACACAAATTACGATTCCTTAATTGCGAGTCACAAAGAATTGCAAAGCAATGCAAGGAAATTCGCAAATACCGATTTCCATGAAAATCGCATTTTGCGATCGCAATTTACCGAATTTTACAGGCAGGTGCTAAACAGGTGAAAACAATTTCAGCAGGTGCAGAACAATAGTAAAGTATTTAAACAGGCCCAGGAGACCTCAGAATGTTTCACAATGGCAGCGCTCTACGTCATGGCGAGGAGGATGAGGCTACGAGCAGCAGCACAGAGAAGAAGGAGATTACAGGAGTGCCTTTTTAGATTGCGCATCACATTGTTGGGGCAGACTGAAGAGGAGATCTATGGCAAGTACAGGCTAAATGCTGCCATGATCCATGATCTGATTGCAGAATTGGCTCCCCTACTGCAGCGCCAGACTCATAGGACACATGCCATTCCCACTCATGTGCAGGTACTATGTTCCCTGCACCTACTAGCATCAGGCAGCTTCCAGGGTGTAGTAGCTGTAGCTGGAGGGGTGTCACAAAGTTCCCTGTCACGTTTCTTTAATGCATTCCTGCAGGCCATGTTGACAAGGAAACACCACCACATTAGCTTTCCCGCAACCCCACAAGATTTCCTTAAGACTAAACTAGGCTTCTATCAGGTAGCCCGATTTCCCCATGTAAAAGGTTGCATAGAAGGGACTCATGTTGCCAGTTGTCAACCTTCAGTGAATGAGTACTTCTTTAGGAACCGCAAATCATATCATTCACTGAATATCCAAGTAGTCTGCAATGTCAATAAGATCATCACTGACATTGAGGCACAATACCTGGGCAGCACACATGACTCGTACATATTTAGAAACAGTGGTATACACACTCGTCTCCTTGGGGGTGAATTTTGAGAAAGACATCTGCTTGGTAAACATATGTTACATTTTCGCTGACACTATGGCCTAATGGAAATGCATATCTGTTACTAACGAACGGTTTGCTTACTACCCTGTAGGTGACAGCGCATACGCCATGTGCAACTACATCCTGACACCATACCTCAACCCAACTACCCCAAATGAGCAGCGATATAAAGCAGCAGACATTGCAACATGAAACATCATAGAGCGCACCTTTGGCCAGCTGAAAAGTATGTTTTGCTGCCTCCACAAGACTGGTGGGGCATTGCAGTACCAGACACCTGCTGCAGAATTGTGGCCACATGTGCCATGTTGCACAGCATCGCTAATAGGAGAGGCATACCCCTGGAACTGTCAGACAGCGAGCCTGAGGAGGCCAACCAGCCAGGGCAACCACTACGAGCAGCAGCTGGGGCAAGCTTAGCAGAAGGGAGAAGGAGATGTGCAGAAATTACACAACATTTTTTTGAGGTGAGTAATAATGAGACACAACACAGCATGTTTGAACTGTATAGCATGTATTTTCATGTAGCAATGTGGTTGTGTTAATGCACACATACCAGGTGCTAAATAGCACAGTGAGTGTAAACAACAAAAAGCAACACCACATCAACATCAGACTTGCATGTCAGTCACTACTATTGTATTGTCAATGGTTACATCACCATATGTGAGTTAGTCTTCAAAGGCCACACTATTTTTTACGACCATGCACTCCCAAATGCCTTTCGGTGGCCTCATTCACGTCTCTCATGGAGGCTTCGGAAGGTGTGGTATTCCTAGTAGTGCGCCTCCTACATGTTGTCACTGACCGCAACAGACTACTGAGGCTGGACGCCTCCTCACTCTCCCCTTCCGCCGGTGCATTGCTGACCCCAGCAGTAGCAGTCTGTATTTGCTCTACAGCATTCGTGACCTTGATCAGTGCCCTGGCCACATCCCCACAACAATGGTTCATTTCAAACTCCATGGCCACAGACAAATGGGACAGCAGAGCTGTGTTGTTGCTCAGGTGGTTGTTTGATCTCATGTAGCTATCTAGGTGAACTAATAATTGGTGATGCCTTTTTCTTTGGGACACCTGGTCCTCCTGCATCACCCTACATAGCTCCTGCATGGCCTCATTCAACTGCCTACCTTCCACCACTGCTGTAGTCAGCTCTTTGACACAGTCTCTCACTTCTGCCATGTTGTTTGCCATTTTGCTAAATTGTGCCTGGATTAGTCTCATGTTTTTTGCCTGCAGGCGCTGTACCCTCAACATTTGGCTCTCCAGCCCACCCCAGAGATTAGGACTGTCGTCCTCTTGTGATGGCATCTGTGCCCTTGACCTGCACCTCCGGCTCTGGGTAGTGCTGCTCCGGACCTGTGACTGGGCTCTTCTCGGGCTGAACCTCCAGGCTGGGATGTCTGAGGATCATGATCACTCTCTTCCTCTGGTTCCATGGCCGGTAGTGGTGGGACTGGGACCTGCCTCTAGTGGGTGCAGGGTCTGTGGTCTGTGGGGACACAGGTGTTTCCACACCTGTCTCAGCCGGAGGCTCCTGTGTGTCTCCACCTGCACTTTTCTCCAACTCCTCTGCTGCGGCATCTGTGATGTTAAACAGTGCAATTCTTAGTAATTCTTACATAAATGTTGTGTTACATTCAGCATCTTTTGTTTCATTAAATGACTTTCTGACACACAGTGTTCACGTGTTTTACTCCCTAGTTGAAAGTGCCTACCAACTTGCCTTCCCTGCCTGTTAGTCCCATAATGCATTTGGGTGTTGCAAGTAAAATGTGACTGGAGTTTGATTCTGAACACTAGAGCTGAACTTACCTGATGTTTCACAATTTATATTCTGCTTCAAATGGACATTTGCATGTATCTTACCTTGTGAAGAACTGCCCGATGCTGAAGTGTCCAACTGCGTCACTCCAACTACAGCTTCAGGCTGGAGTGTGGACTCGACTAAGTCCTCCAGGGGTGTGTTCCCAGGCAGTGTTGCAGGTCCTCCTACTGTCTTCTTTGCCTCCTTGAGCCTCTCCGCAATCCTCTCCTTGGCACAGCTGTGCAGGTCATACCACCTTTTTTTTAGTTTGTCGGTATTGCGGTGGGTGACCCCCACTGCGTTAACTTTTGATTGTATCCTGAGCCAGTTTTTCTCTTCTCTGACTCAGGGACATGGAACGATAGTTTTCCAAACACCTTATCATGGCTCCTCACAACCTCCTCAATGAGGATTTCTATCTCCTTCTCACTAAATTTGATTTTTCTTTTTCTTGCAGCTGCTTTCTTCCCTGCTGCTCCTGATTCAATTTATTTCCCACAGAACAGTATTTGCAAGGCACAAATAAGTACCTCCAGCTGTGCTCCTGCACTCTGCCTCCTCCTTTGACTCTCTCAATGCACTGAAAGCAGCATGGGATGCATCACTTCCTGAATGTGATGTCGTCAACATGCACCAAATGCGATGCACTATTTGCGATTTCGCTATTAGCGATTTTGCTATTTGCGATAACGCTAGTTGCAAAATATATTGCAGATTCGCAAATTTTTACCGAAAAGTTTCATGCATTGAATTTAACTATTTCTTATTAGCGATTCCTTAAAAATCGCTATTAAGGAATCGCTAAATCCAAGTTTGATGCATGTGCACATAAATTCTTTATTTTGTGTATTGCATCTACCAAATTACTCATTTGCTTTCTGTTATTGAGGATCAACTTTATCCGTCGATTTGGATACCCTTTATTGACTCTGTATTTTTATACTATGAATCTGTGACTGATTTATATCAGCTTGGCTTTGAATTTCTAATAAAACCATACTTAATCCCATCAATCGACTCTGAGCTTTACTGTGTGACCGGGTGGGTTACACTATAATTGGTAAATTGTAGTTGATCCTAGCACCTTTATTCCTCAGGCACCTAGACCGTTCCATTGCAGGAGGTCCAGGAAGAAAGAGTCCACAAGCCGATGCGTTCTTGTATGTCTCTTTTGAATGTTAGACTTTAGTGCCCGACTGCCTTTCTCAGAACTCATCCGCTTTCTAGTTAGCTAATGATGCATGACTCCATTTAACATAGAACGAAAAGACCCAGTTGTCCAGCATTTTAATGTTCATCTCATTCCGAATGGATAATTCACATTATTGAATAATTATAGCACTTATTAAAGGGTGAAAACCATCTTGGTGCTTCAAAATTAGTATGCATTATTTCTGGCTTTGAGGGTTTCTTGGTTGTTCCAGATCCTACATCATGCAAAAGCCAAGTGAAAAACATGACACGAAAAGGTTTTGCGCTGTATAGAAACTTAAAAACTGCTGCACACTCATTTCCTGCCCCTCCCACTATGCAACATATAGAATGCAATCACTCTGTGGTGCATACAAGGTGAAAATAGGAACAATGGGTCACTTCAACCTACCTTTCAACATATGAGTCGACTGGCCTTTGCTTTCAATTACCTCACAGCACAGCCATTCATTGCTCGCAGATGAGTTTAAAATCTTTAAAAAATACTTTTAGTCAACATTATATAATTAATCCATACTAAAATAGCTTGTGACCGATAACTTGTTTCCGTAAAACTTAACACAAGCTTCTAAGAACTATGGGGCTCATTACGATGGCGTAACGATCGCCACCGCGACCGTTACGACATCATAACGTGAAATATCCCCGCCAAATCACAATCGCGGTGGGTATCGCGGCAGATGGAAAGTCCGTCCGCCGTTTTTCCGCCGTCTAGTGCTAAAATGCTTGCTAAATATACATTGCAAGATGATGGTTACTGTAATATGTTGTATCTTTGGCACGTGCTTGTTTATTAGTGTCACAGCCAAATTCCTAGAAAGTGTGGTGGTTTAGAGATAGCCAGGGCTGTCAGAAGGGGAGGACAAAGCAGACATTATGTTCCAATAACAATGCTTTTTCAGTGCTGCACTCTTGCTACAAATTTAATTTTAAACTACGCCTGCCACTTTATACATGATTACGCAGCCAAACGTCGGCTTATCACAAGTTAGTATCAGTCGTATAAGCTGTGTAGTTCGCCTTGAAAGTTATTTTATTACATATATATATATACATATATATATATATATATATATATATATATATATATATATATATATATATATATATTACCTACTGGCGGTCGCCAGTAGGTAGTTATAGTTAGGACCACGTTTCCATAGGAAATCCGCAACATTCTATTTTGAATAACTTTGGCGCCGGTCGACGAATCCTCGCGAATTTTTCAAAATAGGTGGGGCGCTACGCTCCGCTCCTTCCCTGAAAGTCTCGGGGGCATTCATCAAGCGGGGGCTGAGATAAAAGGGGGGTCCCAAAACGCGTTTTTCCCATGCATTTTTCCATAGGACCTTTAGACAGGGCTACAGCCCGAACGGCTGAACAGAATTACTAGAAATTTGGCAGAGAGGTAGTCCTCAGGTCAAGGAAGTGCCTTTTGTAGGTTTGGTGTAAATCTGTTCAGTAGATTCTGAGAAAATAGCCTTTAAATCAATATATATATCTGAGCCAGCTTACGGTGTGCTTACGGTACGCTTACCGTACGCGTACGGTGGCGTGCGCGAGCGCGATTCTGATTGGCTCTTAGATCTTAGTAAACATTCGAATCGGCCGAAACCAGGAAGTGGCGGCCGCCATTTTCTCTCTCGCACTGAGAGTGATGTTTAAAATATTAAGCCCAAAAACATGTAAAGGGGCTGTTTAGACAGCTCCCACACACATAGCAATGTTGAGGGAGTCCCCAAAGATCCCCCAAGGCCAAAAACGGAATTTTTATTTTTTCGCTAATTTCGCCGATTACGCTTACCGTACGGTTAAAAATTATAAAAAAAAAAAAATTATCCACACTCTCCCCACCCCGTGTGCAATTGGTGCCCGAAGGGCACCAATTGTGCATGGCTTTTTAAAGATGAGTTAAACCAAAATATTTTTTAAAAAAATAATAAAAAAAAAAATTATCCACACTCTCTCCACCCCGTGTGCAAATGGTGCCCGAAGGGCACCATTTGTGCATGGCTTATAACATATACGAAAAATTAAAATATTACCTTTCAAAACGAAGTGCATCATATGTCCTCCATGTGCGCACGGTGCGCGAAGCGCATCGTGCGTACATGGCCCATCTAGCGTAACGTGGGCACGCGGTGCGCGTAGCGCACCGCATGCTCACTGTGCGCGCACGGTGCGCGAAGCGCACCGTGCGCGCACGGAACGAACTGCGTTAAGTGGGCGCGCACGCCACGAATGGCGTAAAGTAACTTAGCATTTAAAAAACCGTACAAATTCACTGAAAAAACCATAGGTTTCACACACGTTATAGTTAGGAATTAGCATTTAAAAAACCTTGCAAATTCACTGAAAAAACCATAGGTTTCACACATGTTATAGTTAGCGGAAATTTTACTGATAAAAAACCAATGAAATTCCCCCGTTATAGTTAGTGCAGGCAACTATAACTCACGCGACCGCAATCTTCTGCTGATGACATATGTGTCTTTATCAAAAAAAAAATATTTGTAATATATGTATAGCTAAAAATGTATGGAAGAAGACATGGGCAAATAAGTGTCTAAATACAGTATTAGCATGAGCAGAGGATTGCGGTCGCGTGAGTTATAGTTGCCTGCACTAACTATAACGGGGGAATTTCATTGGTTTTTTATCAGTAAAATTTCCGCTAACTATAACATGTGTGAAACCTATGGTTTTTTCAGTGAATATATATATATATATATATATATACATATATGCATGTCTTAGGTTTGGGGTCGCACTGGGGCACACGCTATACAAATCTGACTAATAATAATAATAATAATAAAATATATATATATGTGTGTGTGTATGTGTACGTATGTATGTATGTATATTTATATATATATATATTCACTTAAAAAACCATAGGTTTCACACATGTTATAGTTAGCTGTACATTTCGCTCGTAAAAAACCAATGAAATTCCACGTTATAGTTAGATCAGGTAACTATAACTTGCGCGCCCACAATAAACTGCTGATGACGTCACATATTACATCACTCATGACATGGTCAGTGACATCACTCATCACATCAATGATGACATCTGAAATGACACATTGTGGATTGCGGTCGCGCAAGTTATAGTTACCTGATCTAACTATAACGTGGAATTTCATTGGTTTTTTACGAGTGAAATGTACAGCTAACTATAACATGTGTGAAACCTATGTTTTTTTAAGTGAATTTGCAAGGTTTTTTAAATGCTAATTCCTAACTATAACGTGTGTGAAACCTATGGTTTTTTCAGTGAATTTGTACGGTTTTTTAAATGCTAAGTTATGTATTTATTTATTTATTTTTTTTCTGGTTTTTCACCGTACGCGCACTCCGCGATTTTTTAAAAAAATTATTAAATGTATTTTTCGTACTTTTTGGTCCTTCGTGGACCCCCTGACAAACGCTAGGGGGTCTGCAACTCTCTCCGTTGCCCCCTTTTCACGTTATCCACCTTTGTTTTTCAGTGCGAGAGACAGAAAATGGCGTCCGACACTTTCTGATTTCGACCGATTCAAATGTTTACAGTCATGTAACCACCAATCAGAATTGAGCTCGCGCACGGCACCGTACGCGTACGGTAAGCTTACCGTAAGCGCACGGAGCGCGCTGACAGATATATATATTGATTTAAATGCTATTTTCTCAGGACCTACTGAACAGATTTACACCAGACCTGCAAAAGGCACATCTCTGACCTGAGGACTACCTCTCTGCCAAATTTCAAGTAATTCTGTTCAGCCGTTCGGGCTGTAGCTCGGACTAAAGGTCCTATGGGAAAATGCATGGGGAAAATGCGTTTTGGGACCCCCCTTTTTTCTCAGCTCCCGCTTGACGAATCCCCCCGAGACTTTCAGGGTAGGAGCGGAGCGGAGCGCCCCACCTATTTTGAAAATTTCGCGACGATTCGTCAACCGGCGCCAAAGTTATTCCAAATAGAATGTTGCGGATTTCCTATGGAAACACGGTCCTAACTATAACTATCTACTGGCGACCGCCAGTAGATAATACATATAATATATATATTTATATATATATATAAATATATATATATATATATATATATATAGATATAGATATATATATATATATATATGATCCCACTCAAACAAATGAACAAGTTAAAAACTCTAAGTGAAAAGAGGACGGCCATAAAAATCAATACACACATAGCAGGTCCACCTCAGGGACCCCAGACCCAACTACCAAACCAAGAATTCATTTGAGGGGTGCCATTCTCCAAACATACCGCTGAAGCTGCATCCCTGTGGGTCCCACCTTAGCCTGGTAGTTCTGCCTGGGAACTAATGACCACAGTCACATCCCAGCCATCGTCCTGGGATAATTAATTTTAAATGCATTGCTTGCTGCATGATTTTTCTTCATCTGTGCATTGATGGTAGTGTTGTTATATTGGTGCACGGGGCAGGATCTCCTGGGGCCTATTTATGAGCCGTTTGCATCACTCTTGCACCACGCATCATGCTGCAAGAGTGGCACAAACCTTAAGACAGATTTTTGAAGCCCTGCAAAGCCACTTTGCACAGTTCTGATTGGCTCCAAAATTCTTGAGTAATGAAACGCAGCCTAAATCACTGCATTACTCTGGCCTGAGATGGCATTTCTTGGGTGTTGTGTGGATGGTCCCACGCAGCTCCCATGGTTTTTGATGCATTTTCAGATTTACAAGAACTTGTAAACTTGGGAATGGGTCAAAATATTAAACCTTCCCAGGGGAGGCGTAATGGGGAGAAATATCTCCATTTCTCCTCGTTTCTTCCTCTTTCTGCATTCTGCAGCACACATAGAAATAGAAATATGCCTCCAGAATTGTTTTTGTGCAGGAAGGCACCTCTTCCTGCACTAAAACAATCCTTCATTCAACGCAGTCACCCATGCACTATGGTGCAAGGTTGCCTGCATTGGCGCTAGACAGCCAAGGGGCACCAGTGCAGGGGAAAGGACAGGAATGCGCCGTAGTGCCTTAAATATGATGCATTCCTGCCTTTTCCCTGTCACGCAGTGCAGCGCAGTAAGGTGACTTGCTATGCTGCAGTGCTTTACTTCCCCATAAATAGGCCCCCATGTCTGTACACCTCAACTTTGACAAATTTATCAAGTGACTGATGGCCCCATGTACTAAGCAAAACTGCAAATAGAGGAGGGCATCCAGGCAAATTATGAGAATGAGCCAGAGCTGAACCATGTGTCTGGCTTGGCTGTAAGAGTCAGTGTATGGGGTCCAAGCCATGAAAACGCTTGGCATGTATATCATGCAACAAACACAATGTAAAAATATGATGCAATCTCTTCAAAATTCAAAAAAGTGTATTTCTTCAACATGCGGAAGCTTTTCAGCTTAATGCAATCACTGCATAGACAGACATTTGTTAAGCATGATAGTTTTTAAAAACATTTGTGGGTCGCCTCACAATGACAATGCCATTAATGAACTAAAAGGCAAGTCAGTACTCATGTAAGTCCTCAATGTGGCCTAGATACTTATTTTAGATGGGGGCCACATTACCGTCTATGAAATCAAATATTAGAAGTGCTTGTACAGCGCACATCTTGAACTGAAGTCTTTAAAAATGTACTCATTTTTTATAATATGGAAAACGGAGGATCTGTGAAATAAAAAATGTGCCTAGGATCACACAATTTGGACAAGCAGTGAAGCTGGTATTGATTCCTGGTTATCTGGTTTCACATTTTGAAATTCAGCCACGAGATGGGTAGCTCTGTCTCTCTCTATTGTTTACATCAAAGGTCACTGTTCTGTCTTTTATTCTTGGCTTACGGCCAGAAAAAACAAGCACTGGCATAGCCAACATGTCTTGCTTTTGGGACCTTATATGTGTTTAGCCATGCAGCATATTACCCTGCATATAAGTGTTTAGCCATGCAGCATATTACCCTGGGTGCTGTGCCATCAGAGATTGGGGAGCTATACAATTACCACACACTGGATCATGTAGTCTGATTCATAAGTGTTTAACCATGCAGCATATTACCCTGCGTATAAGTGTTTAGCCATGCAGCATACTACCCTGGGTGCTGTGCCGTCAGGGATTGAAGAGCTTTAGAATTACTACACACTGGGTCATGCAGTCTGATTCAGGAATACACAGTTGCCTTAGGAAACAGAAATGAATCTTTGTTGGTGCAGTAGTAACTTGGGTATTTTTACTGCTACGAGGTCAGAGCCTGTGTGAATATGTAAGTTATTAGTTAAAATTTGCATCACACACTGTTTAATATAGACTGCTTCAAAATGCACAAAAAATGTTTAAGATAAAATGGTGATTCTAAAAAATAGATTTTAGTAATACCCAGACTATACATGTGTTAAAATGTGAGTATATGTGTCTTTATGAGTCTGTGCACCGCCTCTATGTATGAATTAGTGTGTAGGTGTCTATGTGTGGGTGTGTTCAACTGTATTGTAGCGTTTGTATAGCAATTGTCTCTTTGTATACCTGTGGGTGCCCAATTGCGTTCCTGTATCCATATTATTCATGTGTTTGTACGTATATTGTTGTATTCCTGATTCTGTACGCATCTGTATGTGTGTGTGTAGATGTCTTTGTTTTTTAAGTGAGTGTGTCTATTATGAGTTTCATCTGTATGTGTGTCTTTCCATGTGTGCAGTGCCTGCAACCATGTGTCAGTTTTGATGTTTGTTTGTATAATCCTGTGTCTGTATGTATCTGTGTATGTTTGTGGGTGCCTCTCTGCATCTCTGCAAATCTCTGTATGGTTGTGTCTGCTTATATCTGTCGGTTTGATCACACCTTTGTTTATCTCTGTAAAGCCACCATGTACCTGTATGTGTCTGTGTGTCTCTTAGAGTGTATCTGTAAATGTCTGTTTCCCTCTGTGTCCTGTAGATAAAGTTTAAGAGGTTAAAGCACCTGCTGCAGCTAAATATGAAATCGGTGATGGAAGTTCCAATGCACTCAGGGATTACTGTTCAGTCAGCTACATATATACAGGGGTAAAATGCAGAGCCTGTGCTAGAATTTTTGTCACCTTCAAGCGAAGCGACATTTTACTAGCCCTCTCCCATCGTAAATTGGCCCTAGTTCATGATTCACCAGGTTATCTGGCAGGTCCGTAGCTGATGGCATCATATTCAGGGGCATATTATCAATGAGATGCAATAATTATCGCAAATCTCGCCTAGTGCGATTTGCTCTACCGCTGGATTACATTGCCGTGTTAGCGACGTATTATCAACGTTTTGCTAACAGGTGATGTAATTCCAGCGATAGAGGCCGATTCACAGGAATAGCGCGTGAAATCCAGCGATGATTTCACAGCGCTAAGGAGAGGCTTGCTGATAGGAAAGTGTGGACCTAACCTGGCAATCCACCTCCCATTATCAGTATGCCTAAGTCACTTTTAAAGCAGGCGTCACATTCCTGCGATAACCACGGTTAGCGCAGTTATTTTTATTGCTTCGCAGGTCTGCTGCATGGCTTGCTATTATCGCGAAGCCATGTTAGCGAGGATTCCCATGTTGCTCTACTCAGGAACGCCTACTTTGCATGTCATTAGCGATATTGATTGCTGACATGCAAAGTTGCCAGGAAACACGCGCTAACGCTTGTTAGCTTGTCCTTGACGGTATTGAGATAACAAGATCGCTGCTTTTTCGGCGCTATGTGCTGAAAAAGCGTTGATATATCTCTTGATAATATGCCCCTCAGTATTGAAACCGGCCGCTCTGGGGAAGGGTGAAAAAAAAAACATCAGACCCCTGCAGGCAGCTGCTCGCCAGTCGTGCACTCAATGACTGCGAGAGAGCTGCTGTCTTTGCCCAGGACAGGCTCTTTCACTGTCCCTGGACACACGCACGGGAAGCTGCTAGGAGTGGCCCGGAACCAGGTCGCTGATCAACAATACCTGCTGGAACTTAAATCTGGACAGTTACCATGAACTGCAGCAGATCAAGTTTCCCTCTTACATGAAACAGATCCGGAACTGAAAAGAAAAGAGAAGCACAAGCTTCCATCACATGCAACAGCCTGATACAGCGTGGATAAGCTGACTCTTAGTGTAAAGTCAGCGCCAGCCGTCGAGTGCTGCTTGTTCACCATCCACTGCATCATCAACATGAATACTTCAGAAGCTCTGCAACGGCGGTAGTTTGGATGTCCAGATTTCCAGGTACAGAGGCTATAAAATAAAAATTCATTTATTTTGAAGTCAGCTAACAATAACCCCATTTTAACAAGGCAGACCTAAGGCTGAGTCCAGCTTTCTCTAAAGGGGCCAGTTACGCTCACAGGTTTTGGAAGTAACATGCCCCCGGTGCACTCTGGTACATGTAATCATCAAATGAGTATTTGCACCGTTATCACAGTGATTTGGATAATACAAACCCAGCACGCAGCCAGCTCTGGGAATCGATAGACGATTAGGCCATTACAGGTTTTTGTAAGAACAGGGGCAGACTGTGCTCTAAGCTGTGTGAGCCGGCTGGAGGGGTCCTGCCAGGACAGAGCTGTGGGGGCATTGGAGGAAGGGACCCTTGGCAGGAAGCAATGTAGTAGGAGTGGTTGTCCAACACCGGACTGAGAGGCTTGCACCACCATTGGCAACACTCCCCACCCCACCCCACCATACATAGCATGCATTCTAATGAATAAACACACCACACATTTTCTGTTTTGGTAAAATTGCTGCAGGTTTATTACATACACCGTTATGTAATATGGTGGGTTATCTTACGGGCGATCCAAGGACAGGCAACCATCTGTGCCACCTGCCCGCCTCATGAGCCAAGCAGCACTTGGGCGAACCCCATCTGTGCTGCCCCTTCTGGTGATCCTCTTCCCGGATCACGTGACACATGGTCCCTTATTACTCACACCCCTTTCAGGGCGGAGCATAGCAAGGCAAGCCCCCGGTTGTTCAGGCCCACAACCGCCCGAAGGACTAACGGGGCACCAACACGGTTTTCCAGGATCCTCCCATGAGGCTCCTGGGATTTGACTCTGGCACCCCCTATCGTGCCGCGCAGAGGTACCCTTCTGTATCCCTTTGCTTCCAGATCGCCCTGTAACTCCGCCTGCAACGAAAAAAGACAACATTACAACATTCTCTGCCTCCTGCCTGCCACAAACCACACCGGGTAAGCAGTAGGGTGGGAGACGGCATGTCTGGCACGTAAAAGTGGACGTCCATATGGCGGGGGAGGCATACATATACCCCTACTCCTGTCCTCGCACACAGGAAGTGACGCTCGTCTTGCGCCCCGCAACAAGGCTGGGGGGGACTCCTCCCTGAGTCCCAGCCCATAAGGGGGTGTGGGGTGCCGCAGTGGCACTAGAGGCCTGCCCTCTTTAGTGGCCCCCTGCGGGGGCATCGGGCAGCCGCAAAGCACCACCATTGGCAACACTCCCCACCCTTCCACACATAGCATGCATGCTAATAAATAAACACACCACACATTTTCTGTTTGGGTAAAATTGCTGCAGGTTTATTACATACACCGTTATGTAATATGGTGGGTTATCTTACGGGCGATTCAAGGGCAGGCAACCATCTGGGCCGCCTGCCCGCCTGATGAGCCAAGTTGCACTGGGGCGAACCCCATCTGTGCTGTCCCTTTTGTTGATCCTCTTCCCGGATCACGTGACACATGGTCCCTTATTACTCACGCCCCTTTCAGGGCGGAGCGTAGCGAGGCACGCCCCTGGTTGTTCAGGCCCACAACCGCCCGAAGGACTAACGGGGCGCCGACACGGTTTTCCAGGAACCTCCCATGAGGCTCCTGGGATTTGGCTCTGGCACCCCCTATGGTGCCATGCAGAGGTACCCTTCTGTACCCCTTTGCTTCCAGATCGCCCTGTAACTCTGCCACAGCTCTGGAGGTGGCCACCGTCGCCGCCAGAGCCCCCCACCAAAACAGCTATGGTCTTACCTGCAACCTCTCCTCTCTAGAGTCTCCCGCAAATCTAGAAGAAAGGGATGCATCCGTACCCGTGATAAATGAACCCCATCTATCTCACGATAGCCGTTGAGGTTAGCCAGGATCAGCTAGTGTCTGATGAAACCAAAACCCCTTTGGCCTGTGACTTGTGCAATTAACTATTCACCCTTCTGCGTGAAAGTTCCACTGCCTCACATGACTCCACCCCGTGCCAACTCTGGGCGGAACAAATTCAGACACTATGGCACACTTTGCCCCATCTATTTGCTGATCTCACCTAGCTATTGTCCTTCTAGCAACATGTGTACCAGGACATCTGTGGCTCCCATCTCTGGGACAGCATCCCACTTGTTAGGAGACTGCTCCTTCACCCACCTGCCTACTTTGGCTATTAGGGCGAGAAGGATTATACTTAACATTTGCACTGTCCCTTTGCTTGCTAAATCATGACGCACAGTAATGTTCATAGCTAGGCGAATGTGACAATGAGCAAGGCTGCCCTCCATTACTTCCCCTGCATCCTTTATTCCTTATGGGAATTTTGCCCGCTCAGCTCCCTCTGTGGTGAAACCCCCTAGGAATACCCGCTTAGAGAATCTATCTGATTTGCACAGTGCACACTGTCTGCAATATGGTGCCTAACCTTCAAGATTGACAAAGTCCTACTTTATCCCATCCTAGAATATTCCAAAAAAGGGGGGCGGGAGGTGGGAAGGGTACCCACTGCCAACCGGAGCATCCCCAGCGGTGGAAAATTACCTGCTCCGTTAAATTTTAGTTTTTGTTGAACACTGGACGTGCCAAATGTTCTATTGACATAGTAGCCCATTGTGATTGACCCCTTGTTACCCCATTTATTGGGACGGCAGCACACTATGTTGGCTGACCAGGTCCACAACAAGCATGGCTAATCTAACTGAACGTGTGGGGCTTTTGAGCTTAACTGCAGCCACAGGTCACCTTTTTGCATATTTATATAGCGCAAACTCGACCCGAAGGTATTGGAGCGCTTTACATGAGCATCGTATTTACATTACACATACAGGCACGGGGAGATTAAGTGATTTGCCCTGAATCACAGGATGCGAACGCGACCTCGAGGCTCGAACCCTGGTTTCCAGCACCAAAGTCGGCAGTTTAGCCGACGGATCACATCCTCTCACCTTATTGGTGTGAAATCTGGTTTGACCATATATGTATTATGCCCGCTATTGGCGACACCTCACCCTTTCGTATAGTGACAACTTACGCAGTGCACCTCGCTTGCTTAACTGCCGTTGGATCACAAAAGCAAGAACCTGCTAACCATCTCTGACCCTGGATGCTTAAACTCGCAAAAGTGTCGGAATCCCGAATTTCCAGTTTCATGTTAGCTGCAGTACACTTTCAGTGGATCCGCTGGGAGATACCACAAACCGCATTGGTCATGAGAACCTTAAGAAGCACCCAATTATCACCTGGGCGTACCTCTAAATGAGACTGGCTTCACATAGCTGTAAGGCCAGAGACACACATCTTAAACCTATTTACTGGTTTTTGCCACTTGGCACCCTTCTTGTTTTAGCTCTGTGTTTTTGCGAAGCGCGCGTGCCCCAGGGGCACGATGTCGCTGAGTAGCCGGTGTATGTTACCCGCTCGCTGATACTTATCTATCGCTAACTGCCCTTACTTGGATTGAAGGAATGCTGGATGCATCTTAATGACTGTAAACTTAATGCTCCAACCTAGTTTGACCCCAAAACATAGGTACAACCCAAGCAGTAATCATGCCCTTCATGGTACATCTAGCCCAGCGGTGACTATCAACGTGTTTGGGACACCGGTCGCAGAAGATGCCCCTTCCAGTCTCAGGTTCTAGCCCATAGAAGGATAACCCAGGGGGCAGACAAGTCTGTGGGAACTGGAGGGGAACATTCTGTGCAAATACCTGCCCTTTCCTGAATATTTGGAATGCCAAATGGTTTATAATACCCTGTCACCATTAGGCTCTAACGCAGTGTTTACCAAACTTTTTTGCACCGCAGCACACTTGTTAGATGACAACTACCACCACCCGCCTGCTGCCCTGGCGAAAGCGCAGGTGAATATGTCTTAACTGAAGCGACCTGAAACCTGCCCTTGGTTGCAGAGGAATGCCCACCCAGTGTACATGGTACCTGTTTCTATATGGTGCCATCAGATGTTCCTCATGAAGGCGTTCGTAGCCAATTGCACAATGCAGTCTCAGCATTTCGCAGCGCCTCTCTTTGCGTTGTAATTTCCAGCGTAAGTGTACAATTATACTTTCCCACGATTGGGCTGGTAACCGGTGGCAAAGGCAGACAGAACCTGGACATAAGATCAGTTTCCTAGAGTAAAACAATTATTATCCCGCACCATAATCACAGGCAGTGCGTGTGCCCCATGAGACACCCCCTAGTTCTGTGTGACACAAACCCTAACGCACCATGTGCCAGTTTGTGCATATCATTCTAGGGTGACTAAGCCCTCATGTGCCCCCTTCCCTGGATGATCCCCAGTACGAGGGTACAGGCTGATGCCCAAGTGCTGCGCCAGCCAATATCACTACAGTCAGTGAAACAACTGCTGGGTGGCATGCCAAGCTAAGCCCACCCAGAATTCGCCTGCCAATGCGAGAGGACCAAGCATTTATCACTTCTTAAGCCATCACTGTCGATGGTAGGCATGCCCAGCCGGTGAAACCACTCTACATGGGCAACGGTTGTCTCACACACGGTTACCTCAGGTCGGGCCTCCTGCAGCACAGTGCTCCACAGGCAACCTCCTGGTTGCGCGGTAAATACAATCTGGCATGGCTGACCCATACGCTGGCATTTAGTGCTAAGCTTAGTGTGCCGCCGGCTGGTGTTTTGCTGCTTCTGTCATTGCCTCCGGATATATACTACAAAACCACACTACACCTACAACACGCCAGTATCATTGGCTTTAACAATGCTTGTTTGTTGTATAAATAACTGAAGCCACAATTCTGGCTTCGCTGCATAGCATATTGAAAATGCTTCCATTCTGAAATGGTGGGACTGTCACCTTTATGTGTTGAACTTTGCATTAAATGTCTCCCTTCAATGATAGCAAGCTCATCCGTAAATGGGACCATTACACTAATCAACACCACCAATCAACTGAAATCAACCATACTCCCCTGTAAAACAGGTAAAATGTGTGTATAACCCAGCCATAGCCAGACAAAACCATTAGAAGCAGTTTATCTGGGGCATTATAGAGACTTATAAGATACTAGACAACCTGTCCCTTCTATCTGAAACTCAATAATCATTAACAGAATGCCAACACGACACCCACAGGGGGGAAAACCTGTGCGATTATCGCAGAGTCACTACTGCACAATAATCCCCCGAAGCCATAAGTCATTGCTTGGGTTGCGCCAAGCGCCGCGTTCAATTCCCCATAACTGCACAACACGTGCTAGGCGGCTGCCTTTACTGCGAACGAGCACATCCGTTGAAAGATAGGAGTTAATCTGTAGGCAATCTTGATACTGGTTCTGCAACTTTAACTATCGGACTTATAGGGCACAAATTAAGCTCTTAACGGTCACAAACCCATCGGTCCCGGTACCACAACACACTGCTCTCTTGTCCCCCCACCAACCAGGGAAGTGGGCGGCACTCCGATGCCACAGCCGCCGACCCGGCCTGAACACTACACAAACAAGTCAAGAAACCCCAGCAGCCTCAACACCCGACCCGCCCTCCAGGTGGCTGGTCGGCCCAAGCAAAGGCCCCTCCTGGCCTGCATTCACTATGCATAAAATTACTGAGGCTGAGGTGCTCCTTATCTTTCATCCCCTTAGCGCATGGTGAGGCACAACCCCACGGTACCTGGAGGCAGGAGCCAAACAGGCTAGTAGGTCTCACACATAGACAAAGCACGCTAACGTTTTCACCAAGCAATAATCACGCCCCAGTTAGCCCTCAGTGGCTGCGATACTGCCACTGCGCCAACCTACATCCACTGCTGACTCTTGCATTCTAAATGAAACAGTGTTGTTGCACTATAACCTTAATCCTGCCGCACCAAATTAAATATCCATACCCTTCTACCACTTGATTCTAGGCCCAAGGTGCACCTCGTGAGCCGGTGGATCGCGAGCACGTGCGATTGTAGCTCACGGGAGCTGGCCAGCTTGTTATTATGCGCTATCTTTCGCAACGTTTGGAGCTATTGTCGCTTCGCCATTAGCGCGCTTCACTTTTGGGCCTCTCTCTACGGCACGGGGAGATTAAGTGATTTGCCCCCCTGTCCCGGGATGTTGAGGGGGTGCCGGGAGTCAAGCTGGAGGATCATGACGAACCTAGTTCCCCCGTTCTAACATCTGCAGCTTTACCCGCAACGGCCACACCAGGAAGATTTGTAGCGATGGGGTACCGTGAGGGAGTTAGTGCTGCTGTGCCCCATGCCCACAGCCGAGCTGGACCCAGGGACATTGCACCTGTTCCTGTGCCCCTCATTCTAAACCAAAGTGGCACAGTTCCGTCCCCAGGTGGGATGTGTTACGAGTGAGTGCAGTCGCAGTGTACAGTGTGGAGACTGACTCGCATACCAAAAGCACTGCTTGTCGCTCTACTGCGCCAGCTCCTATCCCCGTACAGCTAGGAGAGTGCAGCACCCGGCCTGAAGAGGGTGCCAGGGGGCCGTGAAAGCCGCAAAGTGTGTGTGTGGGGGGGGGTGGGCGGATGCACAGCAGAAGAGTGCCGGCGCAGCCCCCCGCACGGATTCAGCTCGAATATTTAACTTAATTTATTAACTTCATTTACATGGAACATAATTAGGGGCCCGAGGAGACTCCTCGCGGGCGCATCAGCTTCACGGCTCTAACACTGAAATAATGCACCAGGCCCATGGCCCTGGTGGGAAAATCGGTTTCCTGTTAGTGCCGGATGCTGTTGATGCCCCTGCGCCAGCCAGACACACTGGGGGCCGAATGAGGGCATTGCATAGCCCTCCCACCGCTCTTCACACGCAGATACATCTTGCGTCCCCCCAGCCTTTCTAAGCACCCAGTCGAAGTTTAAGTGAAGGTACGCACCGGACACATGCACGCCCACAGAAGCGACCAGCACTTTCTACCCATTGGTCCGGGGACTTACCCCTAAGCAGCGCAGCGTGCGCGAGCGAGCGAAACAACCATCCTCTGTACGTAGCCTAGACTTCAGGTTCCTCAGACTGCCTCATCTAATACACCGCCCCAGCCTTGCCGATTTGCTGAGGTGGTGCGCTGCCACACACTGTGGCCAAACGGAAGGGCACAATTACTCTGACCCCCTCCGCGGCTGCCGACCAATCGGGTGCCTTGCCAGCGCACCCGGTTGACCCATGACCTTGTGTGCCGACTCAGCGTTGCAAATAGCTGGGGCAATGTGCTGCAACAGCCAAGCCCCTTCAGGACATACCGGCGGTTAATGGGCGGTTAATGGGACAAGCCCCACATGCCCCAAGCACTGCTGTGTGCAGTGTGCAGGGAGCTGCAGATTACACACTACCCGCTCAAGGCCCCTCGCGGCAGTAACCACTCCGCCATGCTAGGCCGTTCCATTCAGCCGCCTAGAGTGCACCATGGTGCTGGGCAACAGCAGGTGCCCCCACCCCCTGGATGCCACCCGTCATAGTAAGCAACTTTCTGCGACCGGACGGGGCATCCGACCATGATGTGCGGGGGGGGGTTAGGGTGTCCCACACAAGGACAATGGGGCTGGACTCACCGCAAACCGTTGTAAGAGGCTCTGCAACCCGACATGAGGGACACGTTTGGACGGCGTGTCTGGCGTGTGAAAGAGGACGTCAAGATGGTGGGGGAGGCATATATACGCCTCCCCCTGTCCTTGCGCACAGGAAGTGACGCTCGCCTTGCGTGCCGCAACAAGGCTAGGGGGACTCCTCCCTGAGTCCCTGCCCATAAGGAGGTGTGGGGTGCCCCGATGGCACTAGAGGGCTGCCCTCTTTAGTGGCCCCCTGCGGGGGTCTTGGGCAGCCGCATTGTGAGCAGGGGCTAGACTGGAGGAGGAAAGAGGGAGGAACCGGAGAGGAGAGAAGGATCGAGGCAGGGGAGAAAGATTGAACAAGGAGGGGCTAGAAGGAGGGTCAGCCTGAGGAGGAGGGAAGAAGGAGAAACCGGCGAGGAGTGTGGGACCTAGCAAGGGAGAAATCATGAGTGAGGTGTGTCTAGAAGGATTCACCATGTGAGGAGAAGGAAAGAGGGAGGAATATGAGAAGAGGAAGCAATGGTTGGATGTGGCGTAATGGCCAGAGTGGCCAATGTTAAAGCTGAGGAACCAGGTTCTAGTCGCACGTCAGCTCAAGCATCCTTTGATTCTGCACAAATCACTTAATCTCCCCTGCCTGAAAACGGAATGTGTCCGACTGTGAAGCAACTGGTGGTCATGTAAAGCGGTCTGATACCTCTGGTTGAGTTTGCGCTATATAACACTGCAAAAAAATAAAAACAATTACAAAAAAAAGCAGTATTGTTGGAGCGGTGAGGCAGGGTGGTTGGGGACGGCACAGGGATATTAAGTGGCAGCAAAGCTGAAACACCAAAGACAGGTGCAAAGGTTGACCTTTCTGTTGTTGATTGCTAAATTTGGGTGTTAAACTGGTACTAGTGAGATAAAGGTTTACACAAACTTTTCTTGCCGCATAATTAAATCAACACTGCCACATAATTTGGTCCCCTTGTGCTGCATAATTCCAGTGGCCCTGGTTAAATGAAGTGCGTGCACTGAAAAGTGCGCAGGTTGTGACCGAATACCA
Source organism: Triturus cristatus (assembly GCF_964204655.1). NCBI lineage: Eukaryota > Metazoa > Chordata > Amphibia > Caudata > Salamandridae > Triturus > Triturus cristatus. The sequence goes on along the minus strand of NC_140592.1, from coordinate 286,907,407 downwards.
CAGCATAGACCTAAAAGGAGCTATGTGCAGTTGGTGTTGTACGGACAGGATGAAATCAAAGATATGAAACAAACCAAAATCGTGAGTTCGTTGCACACAAAAAAGAAATGGAACCTATAAGAGGCCCCCCACTGCAGGAGGTATTTTTGTGCTGCTGTGCAAGGCTTGAATCTGGAAAGCGAGTCTCAAACTTCTTTCCGAACTGGAGGGGGAAATGAATGGGACTTCCAGGAATGGAGCCAAACATGAGCCATTTTGTTTCCCTACTGAGAGCCATTTTGTTTCCCCAGTGAGAGCTGGGAGAAGGGGTGCAGCTTCCATTGGTGCAGCAGATGCAGTGGCACCACCGCCCAGAAGCCTGAGGGGTCCACAGAACCCTTTTGCTGTATTTTATCATTTAAACAGCTGCCAGGGTACGGATTTCCTTCCTTGAAGTGCTGCCCATGACACACTGGTTACGAAGGAGTGTAACAAAATCCCCCTCAGTCCCCGTGGTACGGGGGGTGGGTGAGCTCTAGGGGGGCCCCCTCCTGCACTGTGCACGGGCAGCAGACCCATGGCCTGAGGGCTCCTGACTGCGTCCGGAGAGTGGTTTCTCGACGCCACTGTGGCTTATGCTACTGGCTGCAGTGGCGTAGCTGGAGCTTGTGATGCCCGGTGCAGTGGCGTAATGAAACTGGAGAGGGTCCCAGCTGCGGACTGTGCAAGTAACAACGGTGGGGCGATGGGTCCGCGTGAGGGGGTATTTCGAGGGAGGATGCCGAGAGAAAATGATTTATTTATTTAATTTTCCCTCAACATCGTCCCTCGAAATCCCCCCTCACGCTGCCCCACCGCCTTTACCTGCAAGGGCCGCGGCTGGGGGGTCCCCCTGCAAAGGACAAGGAAGGCCCCCCTTCTGGCTCACTCAGGAGTTCTCAGGCCAGCATACTTTGCTGAGGGGGCCCCGTTGAGCTCAGTGCCCCCCCCCCCCTCCTGCACTGCGGGGTCTGCAGGGGCCTTCGTTACGCCCCTGGCAGGTCCCTGACTTTGCCGCTGGGGCAGGCAAGTGTGGGGAGGGTAGCGAGCGGTACAACCCTGCCATCGTAGTCACAGGGGAGGCCTGAAACCCAGGACCGTAGGGTTGGGACTGGAGACGACAGACGATGGTTAAAATATTATACTTGCCGACGCCTCCAAAAACCTGACGCCTGGGGCCTCCCCGCCCCCCCCATAATACGCCACTGACTAGCTGAGAGCAGAGAAACACAAATCCCAGCTGATGGATATTAAGCTGCAGGAATGGCCACGTTAATCATGCAAGCTGTTCACGAATTCGGGGAAATGCACACTTTTTCACTTATTCCCTGTATTCATGCATCTACACATGTGCAATTTGAAAATGTAGACCCTTCCTTTCACAGCTTTATCACTTGAATGGCGATTTGTAATTGGTGAAGGCGCATGTAAAACTATATTTTCAGCAGCCTACCAAAATCAAAGAAAAATAATCCCCCGCCTCCCACCCTGTGATAGATGCCCCGTGGTTTAGACCTCCCCACTCTCACACAACTATATGAAATTAAAAAGAATCTATCAATTTCGGAGTTGCAGAACAAAGGAGAGGTGCTTCCATTCAAAAGGATGACTGAATTGAAATTGACAAATAAGAGGCAGCAAAAGAAAAAAGAGAAAAAACATTCTTCCAAAATGGAATTTCTGACACCCCTTTCACTATCCTACTCCAGTAGTAATCATCAATATCTCCTTGGTCACAGGTAAACTGCCATCCTAATAAAAGTGTTGGACTCAAGGCGTCAAATTTTCCATCCAACGTTGGGTTCTTTTTGATCCTCTTGCTGATATTTACTTTTAGAATAATCTTAGATAAATCTAAAGGCAAAGTTCCAAAAGCTGCGCCCCGCAGGGTAAATGGGATTCAGAACTAAGTCAAACAGAAAGACATTTGTAACATCTTTCAGAAACTCCAAGAAAAGAATTGGCCTAATTTCCAACAATTGGACCAAAAGCAGAGCTGCACGTCACTTTGCTGCGCTGCCCTGAGTCAAAAGAAAAAGGCAGGAATGCCTATGAGCTACAGCGCATTCCTATCCACTTCCACTGTGCTGGTGAACAAATGGATGCCTTGTACCAACGAATGCACCCTTGCACCATGGTGCAAGAGTGTCCGCGTTGTAGAAATGATTGTTCTTGTGCAGGAAGGTACGCCTTGCTACAATAAGACAATCAATTGAAGTGTTTCCTCTATCTATGTGTGCTCAGAATGCCGCACACACAGAAGAGGAAAATATGAGGAGCAATGATGTTATTTCTCCTCATTGCGCCACTCCTGGGGGAGCTCACTGTTTTGACGCATTCCCAGATTTACGCTATGTTGTAAATCTGGGAATGTATCAAAAACCATGGGTGTTAAGTGGGAGCATCCACTTCAACGCCCATGGCACACCTTCCCGACTCAGTGTGAGCTAACGCAGTGACTTTCCCATGAGTTTCAACAATGAGCACACATGGTCAATGGCTTAGCAGTCAAATGTAGTTGTTAGTGCATCTGGTTGGAACAGGATAGTTGTTATTCAAGCTTACCCTGAGAATGCACCACCTTAAAAGAGGAACTGAGAGTGAATGTTTGAAATTGTTCAGCATTCCGTCCATCAATTGTTCTTTTTGCATTTGTCAGCCCGAGTGGAACGGGTATGCCCAGACTTGGGTCCTGTGCCACTGGAGTCAAGCTAGCCTGACTAATGAGGGCTCATTCCCCAAAACCAATCCCAGGGTGCTTGTTTCCGGTCCGGAGAAGACCTTCCCTGGTTGTTTTGGCTGCTCTGTTTCCATGAGGAGCAGGGTCAAGCCTGATTTGCATATGGCATGGGAAGCAAAAAACAATAGATTTAGACCCAGATCTCTGTACTGGGGGTGAGTGTTTGACATTATTCAGCATTCCGTCCATCAATTGTTCTTTTGGCAATTGTTCTTGTGAGCACAAGACCCATGCTTGGACATACCTGTCCCGAGTGGGACAGGTATGTCCAAGCATGGGTCTTGTGCTCACCATGCTTCACCATGCCTCTGGAGTGAATCCTGGCCTGGATTATGAGAGCTGATACCCTAAAACTGGTCCCAGAATGCTTGTTTCTGGTGCAGGGAGGAATAGGCCTGGTAATTCAGGCTGGACTGTTCACAAGGGGAGCAGTTTCAAGAATGATTTGCATATAGCTGGGTCCAAACTGGGATGGCATAATGAACACATAAAGGATGGATTTAGGCTCAGATCTCTGTACTGAGGGTGAGTGTTTGACATTGTTCATCATTCCGTCCATCAATTGTTCTTTTTGCATGGGTGATTGTGACAGTGTGTGCCACTCACCTAGTCATGTACAGTTCCTCTATAAGGATTTTTGCAATCATTCTTAAACTCTATTCATATTCAAGATGGCTGCCTCAGGATAGAGCAATAGGAAACATAGGGCTTGGGGAATCCTCTTCCATACCGTATTAATGGCTAATTTTGTCTCCCTGGAGAGAACCAATGGCTAAAAATCATATAGCAGATTCATTCATCTCAGATGACATGGTGTGCTGCTTAATATTTGGGTTTTATTTTTGGATGTGACCAGTGGTATTGAGTTGCTGAAGATCGTCTTGAGGGAGCTGAATTGGAATATCTTTAGACTACCCCAGTTAGTGTAGTAACAAATTGACCTCTCAAGAACCTTCTTTTACTGTTGGTTCTGCTCCACGTCCCAGTGCCTCTCATGAGCATGTGCTCCAATTAAAGGTGAGTTTTGGTGGGATTTAGTTCTTCTCATTGGTTGTCAGCACCAGTGCAGTGGGGAGCTCTCTCATTTGTTTAAGCAGGGGGTTATCAATAATGGCATATGTGATTTTATAGGTATATAGAAGAATGAGCATGCAGGTCTACCAGCTAAAAATGCCTGACCTTCTAACCTATAGGGGTATTTCAGTAAAAACAGGTGAACTTGAGCTGGTGAATCTGAGCAAAGATCTGCCATTTTTGCATTTCATGAAGCAGCACAGTTTATATTTTTTACAGAACTTTCCCAAAGGTAACATTTCATGCAAGAACCTTTTTTGCAGACATTGCTTTCTTACTGTGTTTCTGCAGGGTGAGGGGGCATTCAAACTTTCAACAGCAGAATATGCAAGTGAACAAGAAATTGACATCCTATATCCATCTCATATTTACATATTGAGTGAACTTAAGGAAAAAAATAAATTCACATACCTGAAACAAAGACTCTATGAAGTCGGCATAGATTGGACTGCTCTCGACTGGATCACATCCTATCTTCAAAACAGAACAAATGTCATCCATGCTCCCCGTTTTTCACCCATACCATACCTCACAAAAACAGGAATCCCTCAAGGCTGTATCATCTCCAAGGCTCTATCATCTCACCCATTCTTCTCAACATCTACATGAAGTTATTACCTGCACTGATCAATGAATTTCACCTTACATGCTATAACTTTGCACACAAATACTCCTTAAACTGGAAATCCCTAAAGACATTGGAAACTCACAAATTTTCAGTTGCCTCAGAGCCGTTGATCAGTGGATAACATGGAGACATCTCAAATTGAATGCTTCCAAAACAGAAATGCTCACATGTGGCGATCTGTAAACACCGCCTAAAGTATCTAAGGAAGTAAGAAACCTCAGAATTACCATGGACACCAAGCTATCAATAAACGCCCAAGTGAAGAAACTAGCAAGATCAAGCTTCATCACTATAGGAACTCTGCAATGCATTGTACCCCACATGGGATTTCCAAACAAACTCCAGGCTACTATCTCTCTTGTTCTGTTTAAACTCGATTGCACCAATAACCTCTACCATGGATCATCTTTGACAACTATGAAAAGCCCACAACGGATTCAGAACTCTGCTGCCATACTACTCTTACATATAAAACCACAAACCCCCATTTAAGCTGCTTTGTATCACCCAAAAAGTGCTTCAACGCCTCGTCAGGGGTAGTAAGCGCTATATAAAACCAATTACAATTACATTATTCACTCAAAAAATGTAGGACTTTCTCAGAAGAGCATTTCATTAAGGATGCAAATCAAAACATTTGTTTCCAAGAAAACAAGGTGGAATATGGGACTAGCCTTTCAGATAGCAGTTGAGTGTTTTTAAACAAAACACTTGATAATGATTTATCTATTAAATTTATAAAAACATTTAATCAAAGGCACTTATCTCAGGAAAGCCATAAAATGTTGCAAAAAGAAAATGGCAATAACAATGTGAACAACAAGTACAGCAGCGTACAGGAAACACAATTGTTGAGAAAATTCAGGAGAAAATGTCAGTTTGACAGACACATCCGAGGAGACGCGATACTCCACTACTTTATCTATGCATTTATTTAATATTTTTATAATGCACTATTTTTTCACTGTGCTCTGTATGTGATTGCCTCAAGGTACACTACATTCAAGTGGTGCAAAATGTCCTTGTTAAATAGTAAATTGATGCCCTTCAGCACGGTTTCAAGGGCAGAACCCCTACCCAATCTTCTTGGTTAGAAAACAACAGCAAAATGTTGATTATGTTTCTAAACATTTAAAAGCATATGACAGTTTAATAAACTTTAAGATTTTAAGGTAGGTGGCTTTTCACTTCTGCTAGTTTAGACAAGATGAACAAAAACACCTGGCTCACCTCACCCTCTAGTAGATGTCAAACCCCCAAAAATTAATGAGGCGGAACAGATGGTGTGGGTGGCAGTCTCACACCTGATATCAGGATGTGAGGTACCCACAACATGTCTGTAGCCTCACAGCACGAGGAAGGCCCGACTGCTGCATTAGAGTGTCCATCAGGCACTCAGAATTGGGAGCATCGACCATTAGACAAAGAGAATTAAAGAGTAGGATAAAGTCGAGATCAGATGGGAGATCCACAGCAACATATTCAAAGGGACGTTGTTAAGAACCAGACAAATAAGGAGAAGGACAAGGTGGGACAATTCCTAAAACTAGACAAGATGGGTCCTCCATGAATGTTGGAAACAGTGATAGCTGACATGGATTGGTGGTGGCGGGCCGGGAGGGAGGTAGAGGGTGTGAAAAAGAAAAAACTACTCTTACCTCTTTACGGCCGTGTCTCTCCTCTGTCGTCTCTCTGCTTCTCTACCCGACGAGTCCCGGAATGGAAGCAGGAAGCACACAGGCTCTCCTAAGCCAATCACAATGCTGCTGTCACCAGCATAAATGCAAAAACAACAATTGATGGACAGAATGCAGAACAATGTAATACATTCACCCCAGTACAGAGATCTGGGCCTAAATCCATCGTTTTTTTGCTCACTATGCCATTCCAGTTTGAACCCAGCCATATGCAAATCAGTCTTGACCCTGTGCCCCATGGGAACAGTCCAGCCCGAACTGGCAGGTCCTCCCTGGACTAGAAACATGCATCCTAGCATGACAGCCGCATCGTGAGTGGTCTGAACACCATGGTTCGGCACTCAGACAGGGACTGGGACCCTGTGCATGTTCTCCCCCCACGCAGTGCAATACCGCCGGGAGGGGAACATGCTAAGTGCGCATGACTGTTTGGCCGGCCTTAGATGGACGGCCAAACCAACATGTGCACTTAGAAAGTGCCCTAACTACTCCTCCCGGCTCTGTGAGCAGCCTAGCCCGCCCCGCAATACTGCCTCAGCAGAGAAAAAAAAAATGCAGTGGCCAATTGATCGTACTTGTGGAGAGTGGGCAGGGGATGGACCCCTTGGAAGGTTGAGCCTTGAGCAATTGGTCACTCTGTCCATGTCTTAACATGGCTCTGCAGCTGAACCAATGCCAAACAAGTGGTCTGGCTCATCACTAAGCAGTAAAGAAAATGCAGAATCATCAAAATATGTGTACATAAATTACGCAACAAAAAAAGTAAGAGCATGATAAACACTTTAAAATGTTGAAAGAATATTTTTCTCATCTGGAAGTGTTTCAATTCAGTACGTTAGGTTTCAACATTGGATTGACATTTATTTGAAGTGAAAGTTCCTAAACTTGAACATTATAACAATTGTTAACCCTCCCTCCTACAACGCTATGAGTGAACAAAGCGAACCAATTGTCCGATGTCCCTTCCATCACGGCCAATATGATTGTAATGGATGGTGGGTAATACAGGCTAATAAAGCATATAAAAGTGAGGTTTTGTACAGGATCCAACTTGAACTGAGATACTTGAAAGTGCTCTCAAATGTCACTTAAATTAGATACATGAAGAAAATTGATTTGACTTAGATCACACAGGTCAGAAGCCAGGATTTCAACCCAGGTTTTACTGGTCAGGTGTAGTGCAATTAAGACACTGACTAGATTAATTACTTTTTCTCAATCCCCTTCAACACCAGAGGAGAGTGTTTTTGTACAATTCTCTCAGCTGAATAGTACACTGTATTATTTAAATACAGAAGACAGGTTAATCTGGCACAAAATCTAAAAGAAAAAAGCTCATAGTGAAGGTAAGAGAAGGCAAAACACATTATGCTAATATCACCAGCTTTCTCAGAATTCACATAACCATTCAACGCAGCAGTCAAAGTGCATTAAAACAGTATGTATACGGTGATCCTGAGTGAAGCGGGGATGGGGTGATTTGAGTGTGGAGGCAAAGTGAAAGGAGTGGTTAAGAAGAACAAAATGTTCTGTAACTATTTTGTTATTTTTTCACCATCAAGTACCTGCAAATAAAATGACACACACCTAATATCTAAAATAAATTCAAATTAAGCAAATTAGTGAGAAATGACCTGTTTATGTTATGAAACTTCTATTGGTTAATGCTTGCAAGGCAGATGTCTGCATGTGCCACCAGAGGCCAATGGAACTGAATCATGTTTGATGCAGCAGAGAAGTTTGACTTGTGTATTTTCTGTACTAGTGGGTCCCTGCCCGTCATGGAAAGCACTGAGAATGTGTAAGTCAATATTTTACACAAGCATTACACATAGTATAAAACAGGCTGCTACAAAATGCACAAATAAAAGTAGATTAAAGATAAAAAAGTGCTTCTAAAGTATAGATTTTAGTAATACGCAGATTGTGCCTAGTGCTAACTTTTTTTATTCCTATCCATTAAAAGCATGCATTCCATACCCTTACAATACCTCCCAAAAAGAATAAATCTTTGTCATCAAGAAGCTTAAAGAGACTCCATCAATCAAGGCATTTAAGGGTTTCCAACCTGCATTTACATTCGCAAATTAAACCCTGGCAAGGAAGCTTGTTTCTTGTTCAGCTGTCTGCCCCTTCCTCAGGATCACAGCACAGGAGATCCCCTCCCTTATACTTTAGCTGTGACATCTCAACTGTCCATATTAACCTTTGTCTTTTACAGTGAAAGGCTACAATGGCAGACAAATGGACAATAGACATTACGGTTAATTTACCGACAGTCCACATAAATTACGGATGGCTGGTCACCCTACCAGGAAGAGACATGGACCAAAATGAGACAGAGCACAAGGACGACGAGGCTGGCACAGAAGACCTTCACCCACAAGAGCTTGATTATGGCATTCCGATAAAGACTGACCTGATAAGAAAGATACAAAGGAGTAAGTGAGTTGATAATTATGAAAATAATACACAAGTAACGAAATTGAAATGAAGTACTTCTACTAGACTTGTCGCTGTTGAGTTTTTACCTTTGTTGGACCTATTTGTTTACTCTGTAGAGTATTATATATTATGAGACACTATTACAGAGAAATCTGTTTTACTTAATACCTCATTTCTGTATGGGCCAATACATTAGTAATGTGGACAAAGTTGTTAAGAATAAACAAATTGTTCACAGAAAAGAGGAGAATACACTGAAGAAGGAAAAAAAAGAGTGTTAAGTAAGACCAACATATAGGGAAAACCAATAGGTCAGTCGAGAAAGAATAAGTGAATGAATAAGCTTGGCAGCAGCAAAAGGATGGAAGGACCTATGTTCCCTCTGAAGTGAGCGCCTGAGCGGCCGCGCAGCTCCTATTCAAGTGCCGCACATTTCAATTCATTAAGCGTACACACATCTAATTTAAATAAGTCTGTTGAAAATCAGCATGACGTCCTTGTTATTCTGTTGTCCCTTTTAAGTGGTGGTGAGTCTTGTCCCTCCTCTGTTCTAGCACGAGGGCAAGGAAAGTCAAAGGGCATGATTAACAGTCTTTCAGATTGATGGCTTGTCATCCAGTGACCTTTAAATGTAAACAGTGCTTTTCCCCTTCTACACTGAGAATCAAACTGCTCACTTAGGAACAGCTTGTTTAATGTATACTCTGCTTTTAAGAGATAGTGAGGCTAAACAGGAAAGTGGGTAAAGAAATGAAAGAAAGACAAGTTTATTTTCCAAAAAGTTTATTTTGCTTTATACATGCTGTGTGAAGTAGTGCTTTCTTTATGCATTTCTGGGTCTCATTTTTCTTCAATTTAATCAAAAAAGGGGTGGAGGTTAGGTGTGCCCCTTTTCTCAGAGAAACATTCCAGCCACCTGTTCACGTTTTAAGATTCTTCAAAGGCACAGTTATGTAGTGGTGGCTGGTGAAATTTGAAAGTGGTGAGACGCCAAAATTGTTCACGACTTGCAAGCAGTGCGGTGCGACCAGTGCCACTGCACCGCACCGGGTGCTGGCTCTTCCAGGGGGCACCTATTTGGAAGTATTTTATGGTAATAAAAGCACCTGCTACGCCATTGTTGGCTTCCAGCAATGTTCATACAACAATAAAAATGACAAGATAACTCCTGTGATTAATGGTATTCGTGGAGAGAGAAGGAGGTTTCTCTAGTGGACGTTTTAACTCATTTTATGGTAGCACAGAGGGTTAATGTGCCTGCTGCAAAGAATGTGTACCATACAGATCACAAAGTGCATATAGTTTAAATAGGTCAGTGCTTTTGTCAGAGATCCTTTTGTTACGGGCAGTGTAGATGTTAAAATACTAACATGTAACAGTGAGCTATTAACTGTTATCAAACTGCAAAGTATAGATTAGAGAATTATGATTTTTCCTCCGTCTTTTTTTATTGTAATGTTTCAAAAAGGATTTCTTTCGGTAAAAAAACAATCCTTATTATTAAATGTAACCCCCAACCATGGAGTTATGTTTTAAATTCTAAGTCTTTGCTTCTCCTGACCAAGCACTCTTAAACTATACTGTCTACCAGTATGGATGACATGTGACTCACCTTGTAGTCTTCTGGCTTATGTAACATTTCCTATACACTGATTTACACAGGTATGATTGATTGTCTCTGTGTAATGTATGTGTGATTACACCCTACACTGGTATAGGTGGTGCTATATAACTAATTAAATACATCTGCGAGAGAGTGGTTATGGAGACTTGTGGGGCACTGTTAAAGGGTAGTAGTGAGGGAGTTTGTGGGGAGCGCCCGTGGGGGGCACCAACAAACATTGTCACACAGGGCACCGCCAGCGTTAAAGCCGGCCCTGCTTGCAAGGAGCAAGTGAGTGTGATTGAACATCAGCTTTTGGTGGCTCACTAGTAGCACAGCAAGGGTGCTATCGGCCCTAGTTCAATCAAAGAAAACGGGCCCCCTCTACCACCTTATTGGTTCCATAAAAAACACCACAGTTGGGATGCAGACTGCCCCTCACACACCTACGGCCAATGCGACAGCAACTCTTACACTGTTCACAACTGCGCCCTTGTGGATGCTGACTGCAGTGTGTCCAGACAGAGTCTTTGGTGTGGATTAAAAAAAATTGCAATTAGGGAGAACTGGAGATCTAAGCTCGAATATATTGCTGGTTTTATGTTATATGCAGGGCCACTAAATTATGCAGCAGCTGGGGAGCACCAAATTATGTGACAGCAAAAGGCAACTTATGTGATGTAATGCGGCACATTTTGATAGTATCACTTCATTATTTTGTCATTTGTACACTGTTTGGTCAGATATTTCACCTCATTAGAGCCAGTCTGACAAGGCCGGACTGGAAGCCGAAACCGGCCCTGGCAAACTGCTCGGCTGGCCCCCTTAAGTGGGAGGGGGGAGTGCGGCCGAGCTGTTTGTTAGGGCCGGTTTCAGACGATTTTGTTACCGGGGGCCGATATTGCTGGCCACTGGTAACAAAAACGGCCCCTGGGGCCCAAACCCAGCCCCCACCATGGCGGCACACCAGGGAAATACTCGGTGCTCGCTACGGCCAGTCCGGCCCTGCAGGCTGACATCCAAATACAGCAATAAGGCATTGATTTAGCAAACTCTCTTGTCCTTTCAAGTTTATAAAAATGCCAGGAATTGCCATTTTGGGGTTGAAACAAATGAATAAATTGCATTAAATAAAATGTACCAAATACCATCAGCAATTAACATCCTCCATGAACATATGTATCTTTCATCATTTATTTAGAAAATCATTTTGTTTTTAAAGAAATAATGTATACACCACCTTTGACAGCCTTTGTTTGTACATTTTCAATCATACCCATATGACAATTTAATTAGTGTTAGATATTATCAAAGAAATATCCGTTAGGCAGATCGTCTCTAATTTAAAAAAAAAAAAGAAAACACTTGTTTCTTGCTGCAAAACAATATTAAGTCACTGCGACTTCCAAGAATATCTGATGAAAGGAAGTAAGGGGCAGTGAGAGCCAAGACCTCTGCCCCTGCGAAGGGTCCAACTGCAGTGCAGATTAAAGGACAGCTTGCAATTCCGCACTGCTCTGCATTCATTTGGAACTCCCCCAGGAATGAGCACGTAGGACAGGCCCCTGCGCAGTTGTGCTCCATTGCGTCTGAAATTGCTGTGCACCACAGTACGTATTCCAACCAATCCCGGTGCTGCTTTAATGCTGTTTACTACAGTAAAGGGCGTAAGAAAAGCTTTGTGATTGGCAAGGGCATGTTCACAAAATGCTCCACTGAGGGGTTGCGATTGTTGCAGTCCTCCAGCCATCCATAAGGCCTAACTACAGAAATGTACAGTACGCATGTCAGACATGGCGTTTAAAAGGCATCGGCAAGATTGTCATGCGCACTTCAATTACACAGCATCATTGCCATATAGAATTATGTGACGGCCCCACCCTTTTCTTAGGCCCCAATGGCCTGGTCCCTATGCTAATTAAATGTAAGATGAATTAAGGTGCTTTGAAGTGTTGTAATTAAATGTAAGATGAATTAAGGTGTTTTTAGGTGGTGTAATTAAATGTAAGATGAATTAAGGTGCTTTGAAGTGGTGTAATTAAATGTAAGATGAATTAAGGTGCTTTGAGGTGGTGTAAATAAATGTAAGATGAATTAAGGTGATTTGAAGAGGTGAGTCGCCGCTCTTTCACCCTCTATTGGCCAGCCGTGCCTGCAGACATGATTCCTAAACATATCCTTATATGAAATTGTCTATACATTTTTAACATGGCCTTTCAGTCTTTCTTTACTTTCATTATTCGTCAGGGATCATTAGAACAGCTGTTAATCGCATTTTACAGTGTTTTCGTCTTACATTTACTTCTTAAAGTATGTATTCATAAGGGAAAAAATTACTGACTTTAGGCAATTTTTTATTTATTTTATACCGGCAGAGACATTAAAATACCAATCAGGTCCGTTTAAAACTGGCCAGATGTTTGTCCTAGCGGAAGTTCACAGAGAATGATGGACAAACAATGCTTTGGCTGCTGCCTGGAGATAGTAGGCTGTTTAATGCATCAAAAAACGTTCCCTCTCGCATCACGTGGAGTGCACTGTCACTGGTGTTCAGCTGAGAAGCAAAGGTAGGCAGCAGTGTAGAGGTATAAACACCCACCAAAGAGTATCATTACTAGGAATACAGTGCAGAACATTGCCTTTTTATATGGGAGCAGCCACATAAAAGCAATAGGAATGCCATAATTTGATTAACTGCGTACTTTTTACAGCGCTTAGAAACACTATCCATATGATACGTACTGCTGTATAAAACATAAGTAATTATTATAAAGACTGATAAAGAGCGGAGGGAATAAGGAAGGGCGGTAATGATTAAAGGGAGGCAGGCAAGTCCTGCTTGCGTTTCTCTTATTTCCTTACAGCTAGGTAATTAATCAGTCCAAACCAGGCCAGACCTGCTTTACTCGCCCCTTCCATAGGATTTACAGGTTTTCCATTTCAGTCCTTCTTTGCTTTTCTCTCCATCAATGTCCATCTGTGGTGTTTGCTAGCCCTTGCTGGCCTTGTCCAGGCCAGTTCTGCTTTTTTTTTTAATTCTCCTCTTCCCGACAAGGCAACTCTCTCGTTGTACCTCTCCCCTTCCTTGAGGTGGGCGAGCTAACAAATTACAGGGAGATCAGAGCCAGAGCTAAGCCAATGGTCTGGCTGGGCTATAAGAGCCAGTGCATGAGCCGAATCCTAGAATTGTTGGTATCTTAATGATCCAACAAATATGTGAAAATATGATGTTTTTTTTAAAAAACTCACAGAAACTCCAGTGCCTAGAGGTGATTGTTTATTTATTTATGGCTAAGGGCATCATACACTCTCGAGGAGTCTCCTGATGCTATTAAATATTAAAGCTACAGAATTCACAGTATGTGATATATAATGGCCTGCTTAGTCATCATTTCCAGTGTTACTGGTACCCACGCTATTGGTAACTCCGAGGATGGGAAAAATCTGGACCAATTACTGGACAATTCATAATAACAGCCTAATTGCTTTTCTGGGGATGGGGAGCTCAACAATGTTTCAGACTCAAAAATGGAAAGCCGTTTAAATGTATCCACTTTTACCATGTGTCAAGCTATGTGTCTAAAAGATATCCTGTTTTTATAACACTTTCGGATAAAAGTATTTTAAATTGTCACCATTTTGCAACAAAAAAAAATGCCTATTGGGCTCCTCTCTTGTGCCTAACCCCACACCAAGCTGAGACTGAAAGGAATACACAGTGTCATAAGATGTAATTTAGTTTTGCACATAGATGAGAGAAGTGCACGCAAGTACAGTCTCTTTTCCAACATGGAGGCATAAAATTAGAAGGACCATTGGATAGAATTGACACTTCCTAATATTTTGCAATTTGAAATTATATGCATGGACAACAGGAGAAGGTTGTTTTCGAAAGGCTAAAGCAGAGTCGAAGACAATGCACATATGGCGTGAAGAAAAGGAAGGTGTGAAAGATGAAGGAAGAAAAGAAATGAGCAAAGGAGTGAGGGAAGACCCTTTGGCTGGAAAGAAAATAATTTCAATATTAGATTGGTTTAGGAGGGGAACATGGGAAGCCATCTAAGCAGCAGTAGGACAGAGATAGGCAGAAAGATTTGCATGAATGTAGTCGGTGAATGTAGGAAATGAAAAGTACATTTGAGTGTTTTCTATGCAGTATTGTGCATGAAGACCAAAAGAGGATGTAATGGATGTAAGAGGAAACATATATAAAGAGTTAAGCACCAAGTACTGATCCCTGCGGTACACCAAACCTCACCCAGATTTACAAAGCTTTAGCATCAGTTATGCATTACTTTTTCAACTCAGACTGATGCAAAACTCAAGTTGGTATTTTCAAACCATGGCAAATGGTAGTTTGCGTTGGTTTGTTAGTAAAAGTAACGAAACACATCACAATGTGCTGCCTTGCTTTTCTTTGCATCAAAGGGGCATTACATAGGTGGTGCATGGGTGTTTCCATACATCCACCCCTAGATTTTTACTCAAATTCATATCTACAAAGACTTGTAGATATGGATTATCACCAAAATCATATGCTCTCCTGAGGCTGGAGTAACAAGGCAAAATGTTTTTATTTCTCCTTGGGGTTTCCTCTTTGCATGTGTGCAGCATTCTGCAACACAAATGCAAAGAGGAAATTTCCTTCCAGTAGTTTTTGTACAGGAATTGATCCCTTTCGGCGTAACAATTATGCTAGCCACAATGCAGACACCCATGCACTATGGCATACGGGTGCCAGTGTTGGCACATGACTGCAATCAGTACGCCAGCACAGGGAGAGGGCAGAACTGCGCCACTTTTTAAGTCTCGCCTGACCCAGCGCATGCGCTGGTCTGGCGAGACTTATTGAGAGGGCTCCAAAAAGTGCTACCAGGCCAGCCTGGAGCTACAGTGCATGTGCACGGGCGCGCGCTGCGCTTGACCGCGATTACTTTCACTTTCGCGGCTGCGCGGCCGCTTTGATGTTTGATCACAATAGCGATCACTTTTGCGGCCGCACGGCCGCTTGGCATAGCCAATAGGTCTCGCTTTTGGGACCTTATAAGTATTTAGTTATGACACTGTTGCATGGCTAAACACTTATAAGGTCCCAAAGGCGAGACCTATTGGCTATGCCAATGCTTGTTAGTAGATGTGGTGGATTTCTACTCCATTCAGTTGATACAACCCAATGCAGCAACTTTGCTTCCAGCCCTGCGTTTAGTCAAGTAGAGAAGGATGTGTTTTTTTTCCAAGACACTGGAAAAGAGCACTCTGGAAGATAGGAAGAGAGCAAAGAAAGGAAAAATCTAATGTTCGCAAAGAATGCAGAGACGAGGGAAGGGTGTGGGGATCAACAGCTTGAAGGGCTTCAGAAAGATATGCAAGTACCAATGTAGAACAGAGTAGTTAGTAATTAATTAGAAACAATAAGAGCAGCCGGTGGAGTGGCTGGCACCATAGCCAAACTGAAGGTCAAGGAAAACTTTATTAAGGACAAGATATTGTGACAGCTGCCTATGAACAAAGCATTTAAATATTTTAAACAAAAATGGCAATAGCGAAATATGAAAGTAATTAGAAGTGAAGGAGCAATTAAGAGGGGATAATAGTAGGAGATTTGAATTTGAAGAATTGAAAGAGGAAGATGGCAAAGAAAGATAGAACAGCAGTATTAGGGAATAGAAGCACTGAGAAGAGTTGCAGGTAGAGAGTCAGAAGGGCAGGCTGTATGAATTTGCCAATGAATAAAGTTGGCTATTTCAAGATCAAAGACTAAAGTGAGTTAATAAAGGAAGGGCTAGATGATTGACCAGTTAAAGAGCAGTGCCCTGTGGTTAAAGATGATACAGATTTTGAAGTGAAGGTAAAAGGAGCATGGATGAGGTCGACTTTTGAGACACAGTAAGAAGAGATGTATGCTAATCACAAAAGAAAGGTCAGACTGCAGCAGTGTGCCCCAGAAATAAAATATGTAAAAAAAAAGTCATATTTCAGCACACCCTCACTCATGTAGGCATGATCACATCAGAGCTCCATCCTCACCCACTAACACACGGGCCCTTTCCGTCAACCACAAATTCATCCACCTTACTCTACCCCCAATCATGACATTGGATGCCACAGTCCTTGAGGGTTTCAGTGTCCTCTTTCACCGGGCTACAGAGGACTGCTCTGTAGACCGCCAAGAGGGATGTCTGTAGGCTCCAGTTAATAGTCTTGGTGGATCCCTTTCTTTGCAGATTAGTGCAGTGCACAGAAGCGCCCGCACCGCCCACAGCACTCTCAACACTGACATCATATCACTGCCAGCACCAGCAAAGTTCTCCCAGTGCTAACAACACAGTCATAATGATGACAGCACAACACTTAGAACAGTATTAACCCTACACAACCACCGTATTTCTGCGGTTAGCACTTTTTAAAATCAATTGACTTTGCCAGTGCTTGTTCTATACTATAGCTGGGCAGAATAAATGTTCTTCTCCTTAATGTGCCACCTGTTGAGGCACAATATAGATCCTCTCTCTGTTGGCGGGACTTTGAGATGTGTTAGGCTTTGAGATGCCCTTGGTGGGATTACAAAAGATGAAGGGATGCTCTGTAAAGTTTGGTGATGGGCCCCTACTATTTATACTTGGGGATGTGTGGGGGCACCTTTGTGTCTGGCAGAGGAAAGTTAATTATAGAGCGCAGATGATCCAGGGGGACCATTAAACCCCTCCTAGGACATGCCATCAGGGTTAATGTTCTGTCTTGGGATAGAGTGAGACCGGGGAATGCTGTCATACCCACCCATGCTGAAGACGCAGGCATTAGATTTCCAACTGCACAGCATGGGTGCTTCAAGTGTGATCGCTACATTTGTTCTCTTGGACTTTAGATATGTAAATTCCTGGAACACCTGCACACTGAAAGTAACTGTGCACCTACATTTTCAGCATTATGTTTAAGATTATTAGTGCAATGGCTGATTGGCGTATTTCAGTCACAAGGCCCAAGTCACAAGGCACTCTCCCAGGGAAGGCAACACATCATTTTATGATAAAAAGAGGAGAGGAATAGTGTGTAGATTTTGGATAATAATATTCCACTAAATGTATAGGTTTGCACCTTTAAATACCTCTACCATGCTAGCTCAGCTTCAGAACTAACTTAGGGGCATATTATCAAGGACAGCGTTAAAATTATCGCCGGTTTAGCGGCAGAAAACTGCAGCTAAAGCGGCGATAATGGGCTTGATATTATGCCCTGGAGAATTCCAATAGAAGCCCATGTTCACACCAGAACATGGACTTCTATTGGAATTCTCAAGGTCATATTATCAAGCAGTTTCCTGATGCTAAAGCGGCGATAATTTTTAAGGCAATCCTTGATAATATGCCCCGTAGAACCCAAAAGCGTAAGGAAGACATTTTACACCAAGGATCGGTGCACCGTTTTGCAAAGGACAGACTTCTTCCTGTCCTGACTCTCAGGAACAAAGGTATCTTCCGTAATATTTGAGGCCTGCTAGATGCGCTTACTGCTTGTTAGCAGCCTAGCGGGCTTTTGTAACAGAGAGGCCCAAAGGTCCTTCATGTTCACCCTAACTCCTTTTCATGCTGAGCTGGGAGTGTTGAGGGGAGGATAGGAAATAACATGTTGTTGGGAGGTACCTGTAGCTGTTTGTTATCCATTCGGAGAAGAAGCATGAAGCATTTTATGGAGTCATCTCGCCCTCAGGATGTTGTACATGCAATCAAGTCACATCTTCCACCCGTATCCAAGTAAAGCAAGCATTCCTGGAATCCGATTCGCAGGCAATTATGATGCCCCCTCGTCAATCCTTCTACACGCCTCTGATATATATATCCTTCTACAGTATTCTGCAACCTATATTTGGAACAGCTTGCAAAACGTGTTAGAACCTAAGGGCCTAATTTATGAAAAGTGTTGCATCGCTGCGTGAAAACAGCGATGCAACACTTTTCAGTGCGCCCTCCTTATGCCACCATGGATGCACAGTATTTACTGTACGGTGCTCCATGTCATAAAGCTTTACAGATACGTCAGTATTCCTGATATATGTGTAGGCACACAAGTGGCGCATTGCTGGGGTGTGTCTGAAAACAGAAGCAACTCCAGCGATGTGTCCTTTCACATGAGGCTTGCCTGCGTCAGTCTTACGCCTGCTTTGAAGTAGGTGTAAGGATTTGACGCAGTGGCATCCTAGAAGTGGTGTAGTGAAATCTCAGAGATTTCACTGTTTCACTACTACGAGCCTTTTTTGCAGAGGAACGCCCATCTTGCATTCATTATACCTGAGGCAGGTAAAATTTAGAGCAGGGGTTTACAAAGTGACGCATCTGCCTAGATGAGATACTTTGTAAATATGGCGCAGTGTGGCGTATATTTTACGCTGCTGCACCGTCACAAAAAGTGAAGCAACTGCAGCGTAAAGGACTAATAAATAAGGCCCTCAATCTCGAGTTCAGAGACGCTGCTGATGACACACAGATTACTCTCAGACTTGAGGGCAATTAAGCCACAAAACAACTTTGTAAACAGCATGTTTGCATTTGCCAGCTGAAGGAGCAGCAACTGCCTGAAATTAAACACAGAGGAAAAGGAAGACATACACAAGTGTGACTCCAAATCGATTTTGTCTTATCTTTGGTAGCCCACTAAACTGGATTCTTGTCCTACTCCGGTTCCTGTAGACCACAAGCTAGTTTTCATCTTTGATGAAAACCTGAACTGCTCACCCCAAGTATTTAAGTCATATTTTCCTGCTTACTAATACTGTGCATCTGAGGAAAATTATTCCTTTTATACTATTAACTTGGCCCTTTTTGTAGGGTCATCCCCAAACGTTTTGCCTTCACCTTCCTGTGTACTGAACACGTTTTTGTTGGCTTTTGGGGCTCTGCCCTCTTCACCACTGCTAACCAGGGCTAGTTCTTGTGTTCTCTCCTTTAAACATTCTAAAACTCACTTACACCCAATTGGCACATTTAATTTACTTGTAAGTCCCTGATAAAGCAGTACTACATGTACACACGGGCTAAAGATTTAATGCTGACTGATATCGTTGAGGATTCCAGGAAGGGTTTTGATTACATCTGGTCACCATTGGTCAGCTGTCTTTCAGAGGGGCCCCCTTTGACAGCTTGCAATCCACGACTTAGGGCTCTCCACCTATTCCTAATCTAACGCTCTACTAGCATCGAGGGGTATAATTATTGCGCTGCTCATCGGGGCGTAGATTTCGTACCCCACACCTCACGCCCATTTTTTTTCGCCTTTTTTATTTTGCACCATGACATCTTAGGTAGATTTATCTTTTTTTTGTTACGGTTTGTTAAGTTTCCTTTTCATGTTACTCTCTGGGAAGGGCAGCAGGCCGCTAGCCTACCTTCAAGGAATGCGACATATCCTAATGAAACTGTGTCATACATTATAAAGCTCATCCACCTGGCCATGAGGGTAAATTGTAGTTTTTATGAACGAATTGTATATCCGGGTGGGTGATGTCACTGAGAATTGTCGCACATGTAATGCTTTTTGTTACACTCTCGGAGAAAATTTAAATAAAAACATTTTGAAATAAAAATAAAATGCTACTAGTGGGTCTTCAGCACTAATTGTGCCACCCACTTAAGAAGTACAGGACAAATGGAGGGACAGGAGAGGCCGTTTTCCACTCACAAAGGAATGGGAGGTCCAATAGGAACAGGGGCCCTAATACAATAATAGCAAAAAATGTTCCTATAGTTCCTCAGAGAAGAAGGAGACAGAGTAGTGTAAACGCAAGAGGCTTTAGGAGGATAAAACACACCGTACAGTCAGTGTGGAAAATCCTTATGTCGGATATAAATGCCCTCACACACCCTTGCAGGTGTCATGCTTCATCATTTGGGCTGCTCCTCGTCGGGCCGGCGGTGCAATGCCCGACGGGCTCCCTAAAAAGGGGCTCTTTGGCGGAGATCTTCAATCCGACTGCCGTATAGATGAAGTGCGGGTATGGGGCCAAATGAATGTAGATATAGATAAGTGATATTAAAATAGGGTAAGGAATGCCTATTTGAGGTAAATTTTATTCAGATGGCTTCCTACCTTAGTTAAAAACGTGTATACAGAGCACTTGTGTGAGTGTAATGTCTCCTATTCAAGTGGTATGTATATTGCAATACTGGGTCAACATGTTTCTCGCAATGAGTGAGTTATACTCGCGATTCTTCAGGACCTAGGGGGATATGTTAACTATAAACTATCTACATTACACAACCTGGTTGGTTGGGGTTAATGATCAATCTATGTATTGAATACCTGTTGGTACCGGGAGCTACCTGGAAAGAAAGGAAGGTATCATCAAACAAGTTTGATCTGGTTAATATATTCACAGGTGAAACGTGAAGCCTGCATGGTGACACACTCTCTGTAACTTAGATGGTGCAGTGTCGCATCATACGCCAACATTAGTGGATTAATGTTGACTATATTAAAAACGCCGAGGTGGTAGATCCCTAGGTGAACTAGAGTGACTAATCACCGGTGTGTGACATCTGTTGAGAAAATTTAACCGCGTCTAAACAACTCACCCTAGTCAGTCAATATCCAGGTATCAACAGTACTCGGTGGGTTGTACACGAATGTGACTTCCTCTAGATTAAGAGGCTGAAAGGAACAAAATAACAAGGAGAGCACACATTCACAAGATTTCCCCGAGGAATAGTTGATAAAAAACGGGGACTAACAGTATAAAAACATCCAGTAGAGCAGAGCAAATAGGGGATGTTATCTCATTGCGTGTTATTTGCTCATGCATTGTCTCAAAAGGGGAGAGAGTCATTGTTTGCGTGGTAAGCTGTGTTCATATCGTCATGGTGTCATGAAACAAGGAGCCCTGGAGCATCGGTGGTGAGTATATACAACCCACTATATATGTATAGGAGGACGGTAACATGGTACGAAATAACCACCAGGGGCCCTGGTAAAATACGAAACACACTCAAGGGGAGCCAAGTCTGCTTGATGCAGTGTATGGGGGAGTATCGAGTTAAGCGGCAGAATTAATGAGGCTAACCACCAACGACCCTAGTGAACTCAGAAAATCACTCGTTAGAGTATATGAAGTTAAGAGCACTGAATTAGGCATCCAAGAGAAAGGGAGAGGAAAGCGGCTAGTCTATCCGATCCCTATGTTTACCCCTCTGTGTGATAGACATAGTGTCCGTAGGGGTATACGGCATCAGGACTAAATAGGACTGGTCAAGTTTAGTTAAGAAAGGAACAGTGTGAAAAGGATAAGCACAGAGCCAGGGCTTGACAAGGATCTGGTCTATGTGTATATATGTCACATGACCACTCGACACACTTTAAGTCCTTCCTCCCTCCCCACTACGTTACCTTCCGGACTCGGTGGAGAGGGTAGGTCGTGACATGGTACTCGAAAGGAAGACGCGTGAGTAAAATGACCCCGCCATTTCTTCCCTTTCTTTTAATTAGTCTTAATACTTGGCTTTGACAATTGCTTGCGTAAAGATTTTGCTTTATTATTAACTCAACACCCCTCCGTTAGCTGTCAGTACTTAGCACTGTAGCTATCTATATACGTGATAATGGCACTGTTGACATTATACCTCTAACACAGTACACATAGACCAGATCCTTGTCAAGCCCTGGCTCTGTGCTTATCCTTTTCACACTGTTCCTTTCTTAACTAAACTTGACCAGTCCTATTTAGTCCTGATGCCGTATACCCCTACGGACACTATGTCTATCACACAGAGGGGTAAACATAGGGATCGGATAGACTAGCCGCTTTCCTCTCCCTTTCTCTTGGATGCCTAATTCAGTGCTCTTAACTTCATATACTCTAACGAGTGATTTTCTGAGTTCACTAGGGTCGTTGGTGGTTAGCCTCATTAATTCTGCCGCTTAACTCGATACTCCCCCATACACTGCATCAAGCAGACTTGGCTCCCCTTGAGTGTGTTTCGTATTTTACCAGGGCCCCTGGTGGTTATTTCGTACCATGTTACCGTCCTCCTATACATATATAGTGGGTTGTATATACTCACCACCGATGCTCCAGCGCTCCTTGTTTCATGACACCATGACAATATGAACACAGCTTACCACGCAAACAATGACTCTCTCCCCTTTTGAGACAATGCATGAGCAAATAACACGCAATGAGATAACATCCCCTATTTGCTCTGCTCTACTGGATGTTTTTATACTGTTAGTCCCCGTTTTTTATCAACTATTCCTCGGGGAAATCTTGTGAATGTGTGCTCTCCTTGTTATTTTGTTCCTTTCAGCCTCTTAATCTAGAGGAAGTCACATTCGTGTACAACCCACCGAGTACTGTTGATACCTGGATATTGACTGACTAGGGTGAGTTGTTTAGACGCGGTTAAATTTTCTCAACAGATGTCACACACCGGTGATTAGTCACTCTAGTTCACCTAGGGATCTACCACCTCGGCGTTTTTAATATAGTCAACATTAATCCACTAATGTTGGCGTATGATGCGACACTGCACCATCTAAGTTACAGAGAGTGTGTCACCATGCAGGCTTCACGTTTCACCTGTGAATATATTAACCAGATCAAACTTGTTTGATGATACCTTCCTTTCTTTCCAGGTAGCTCCCGGTACCAACAGGTATTCAATACATAGATTGATCATTAACCCCAACCAACCAGGTTGTGTAATGTAGATAGTTTATAGTTAACATATCCCCCTAGGTCCTGAAGAATCGCGAGTATAACTCACTCATTGCGAGAAACATGTTGACCCAGTATTGCAATATACATACCACTTGAATAGGAGACATTACACTCACACAAGTGCTCTGTATACACGTTTTTAACTAAGGTAGGAAGCCATCTGAATAAAATTTACCTCAAATAGGCATTCCTTACCCTATTTTAATATCACTTATCTATATCTACATTCATTTGGCCCCATACCCGCACTTCATCTATACGGCAGTCGGATTGAAGATCTCCGCCAAAGAGCCCCTTTTTAGGGAGCCCGTCGGGCATTGCACCGCCGGCCCGACGAGGAGCAGCCCCAATGATGAAGCATGACACCTGCAAGGGTGTGTGAGGGCATTTATATCCGACATAAGGATTTTCCACACTGACTGTACGGTGTGTTTTATCCTCCTAAAGCCTCTTGCGTTTACACTACTCTGTCTCCTTCTTCTCTGAGGAACTATAGGAACATTTTTTGCTATTACCCACTTAAGAAGCCCATTAAACATGCATCAGGCCTGCCATCACAGCCTCTGTTATGCAGTTTGAACTGCCATTTCGGCCTGGCAAAATAAATCTTTTGCCAGGTCCAAGCCTTCCTTTTAAATACATTTAAGTCACACCTAGGAGAGCGCTTAAACAGCCCATAGGGCAGGGAGCAGTATATTTTAGGGTTTACATGCACTCGTAGTAAAAACATCTACATTTGGTTTTCACTACTGCACGGTCTGCCTCTTCCAGGGCAACACTGGGTTAAACTTATTCCATTTAGTAAGAGATCACTTTCAATTGGGAGCAGCTAGAAATTTCGAATTTGGTTTGTAAAGAATTGTAATTAAAAATCCCGCTTTAATGGTAAAGGCGGATTTTAAGTCACATTTCTGAAAATGCCACTTGTAGAAAGTTATTAAGAGTAATGGGGTAACCCAGTGACCCTCAGAACCTGGGTGTGTACATAAAGCAAAAATATTGGTTCTGTTGGGAGTACGCTTAATTTGAATGACATTAAATGTTTTTAGATAGCTATTGAAATTTATGCTTAATCTCTTTCATACACACACACATAGAAATCATTAATTTGAAAAAACTGAGAGATAAATTTCCTTTTTAAACTATATTTGAATCCACATGTAAATTATTACTGTACAGGACTGACCAAAAAACATATAAATCACGACATATATAGTGACCAACAATGCATAATAACATAACAATTAACAGACATTACATCAAACTGAATACACACAAATTTAAACAAATATGTGTTTTAAATGAAGTTGATCCAAAGTAAATTGCATATAACACCACAACATATATCTTCTATTTTTCAAATGATGAAATTGCATGGACCAATCTGATGAACAACGTCGACGTTTCGACCCTAGATTAATGTGTAAGTTTGTACGCATCAGTGGCGGGTCTTCCTCAGGACAATAGTCTAAATGTCAGCCTGTAATGACAAAACGTATAATCACAAGGTCTGTATGTGTGTGATTTTTATTAAAACTAGAGCACGTGTGAAACTCGGGTTCACCTGAAGGCTCGGAAAATTAATCAATCCTAATGTCACATATGGTAAATTCAATGGACTTCGGTCTTCGTCTGTTCAATATTTACTCTAGAATGAATAATGAATAATAACCATTTTGTATGATCTGTATAGTATTCACAACCAATATTGTGAATGCCTAGCACCGACCACATACCTTAGAGATAGAACAGTCACAAGTCGTGGGACGGTGCCGTCAAATCGATCACCGAAATCTAAACACGGGGAGAAAACGGACTGAAATGAGTCGCTATTACCTTAATATATAGTGTCCTAATAGTTAAAAGTTTCGCCCCAGTAGAGTCCAACTAGTCACCAGACTTTAATCGAAAATTCCTTTAAAGATCAGCCACTGAAGGTGTGCGCGTCTATATCTTACTTGTAGAAAGTTGGCATTTTCTTGTCCTAAACATTTGGTGCCTGCAGCCTGTTTCCTGAGTCACATGACTAGGGGTAGTTGGCAGTTGGTCTCTGTATATTGCTCCTGTACAGTGAGACAAAGGTGAAAAGGTGCTGGCAAGATGGGCCATCTATGACTTGATGAGGTGGAGGAGCTGTTACCTACCACACCTGCACTGCACACCACAAAGGCTCTGCCTGAGCACACTCACAAATGGTTTGACACTAGTCTATTGTGATCCCACACAATCTGGGGCCAGGGCAGTAAGGCAGAAAGTTCCAAGCACCTCTGGTGGTGGAAATCAACAGAACTCCTACTTCGAAGAAGGCACCAGGTATCAAAATAGGATCCTCAGACCCAATTCTTCAGTACATTTCTGGACCTGTGGAAGTCTCAGGAGGACTTCTGTGCAGCTGACCTGCATGAAGGACTGCTACTCTGCTGCCCTGCTGTCTGAGTGGGAAGGACTGGACCTGCATCTGATCCCAGGAAAAACCACAGAGACTCCATGGGCTAGTTGGCTGGCCTCCCGATCAGAGCCTCATGGACAGAAAAGGCTTGAACCACCTTGAAACCTGAACCTGGACTCTGCCTGCTGTGAGTCCTGCCCCCCAAGTGGTGCCACCTCAGTCCTGACTCTTGTGTGTGGCCTTGAAGGTGGTCTACCAGCCCAGCTGTGCCCCCATTGGAAGTGAAGCAAAGCCACACAAAGCCTAGCTCCACAGCTGCCAGCCTCATCAGGATCAACATTGAGCACCGCAGAGCCTCACCATACAGCTGCCTGCATGATCAAAACTAATGCAAAACTGACAAGGCAAAACATCGCAAAGTGGTGTCGTACCAGGATTTAGTTACTTTGTTCAGAGGGCCTAACTGGGTCCCTGTAGCCAACCAGCATTCCATAGCAGTCAGCCTGATCTTGTGACTTTGTCCCAGTCTGGCGCGATCAGATTACCAGTTGGAGCTTTGTGCTTTTTTGCACTGTTGTCACTGAAATCTTTAAAATCAGCCAATTCCAATCACACCATGAAGGCAAAAGTTCTGCAGTGCTGCATGAGGTAGAATGAGGCACTACTGCTGGTATGCCCCACCTTCGAGGATCATAAACTGTGAATCGGGCATTGAATGCAATGAGCATGCAGTCGGCGTGTCTCACGAGAGAGATGCGGCACGATCAATGAAGCAGACCGCATAGTGTCCCACAACTGGTGAATCCGCTCACCACCAACAAGACGCATATGCACATTGAGCCCCCTTGATGCCAGGTGTTGGAACTGGCACTTTCTGGTTGGCTAAGGTGATGCCCCAGCCAGGCAGAATCTACCACTTTTGTCAATGACGGGTGATTACACACACTGTATAACCTGTACTCACCCTTGGGTAGCTTGGCACTGAACAGTCAGGCTTACCACAGAGGCAATGTGCAATGCATTGGCACATAACTCTCTCATGATAAATACCTTGAGCATCACAAATGAGACTTCACACACGATGTATTTAATTAACATTTGTATTCAACACACATAATAACCAACACAACATGAACATCATGTACTTAGGAGCATAAATCACAACTGGAATTAATATTATCAGTGCTAGGCACAGCCGTGTCCAAATGACATCAGCAATATTCACACATGGGAGAGATCCTAATATACACCCCGACCAGAGCATCCTAATGCAGTGTAGCACATTGTCCACTCCGTGCCCACCCCAACAATTTTTATAATTCAAGATCACACCATAAGAGGATGTACCCTGGGACACAGCTATTTCAGAAATATGTACATACACAAAATTATACCACTTTTTGGCAGAACTGTGGGCCGAGGCTGCACGGGGAAAACTGGTGTCAAACGTTATGCTTTCCTGGTAAGAAATCAATGTATCGGACAAATCGCCTTCCATTGTCATGAAGCACGGGCAGTTTTCCACTGTCACTTCCACACACACACACCCACACACTCACTCCGCACCGCATCACAGGGGAACGGATATCAGGCAAGTCCATACGAAAGCGCTCACACACATATGCACTCAGCACCCTAATGTGGTGCAACTGATATCCAGCAGGTCAATTGGTTACGCTCTGCAGACCCCATGGCCACAAGCCTCCCTCCTCCCTCTAACTCACCCTGACTATCCTACACACACAGACTGGCATCACCTTGTCCTTCCTTTCCCAGGCACAAGGCCCCACGTAGCTGAAGGCACACTTAGTCAGGATCCCAGGAAGCAGGTCAGGGAAGGTAGCAAGGTCAGTTAGGAGGCAGGTGGAAAAGGGGTCTTGGCAACCACTCGAGAAGTCCACCCACAGGATGCGGAGCAGACACAGGCCGAGGGCAATACACGGTCACACCAAAGGGTTCCTCAAGGGCCCTCGAGCACCAGCCAAGTTCTGCGAAGCACATGGGGTCACTCAGTGGATGAGTGGAGAATGAAGTGGGGGCTCTTGGCAGAAGAAGGCACTTTAAACAAAGTCGCACCCAGACATCCAGGCACAACGTCAGATGCACGATGATACGGGTCGCACCAGACTGTTTCGGTCACACACAACGAAGAGTTGCAAAATCTGCACCTCCTTGGAAATGAGACACAACGTCCTCTGCATGTAAATATTGGCTGCACCGGACACCAGACAGTTCCAATCACACACACAATGAAGACTTGCAAATTCTATGCCTCCCTGGAAATGAGGCACAATGTCTGGTGCACATAGATATTGGTTACACCAGACAGTTTAAGTCACAAACATAGGCACAAGTTCTGTAATGCTTCACGATGTAGAATGAGGTACAATTATGGTTACACCCCGAACTTTGAGGGTCACAACCTGTGAATCCGATACCGCACGCAATCAGCATGCAGTCAGCGTACTGCACAAGAGAGATGCAGCACAATCAATGAAGCAGGTCACTTAGGTCCCGCAACTGGTAAATAGGTAGTGAAAAGACACATGGGTGTTCTTCACTACCTGGGCAGGGAGCCTGTCCTGCCTTTCACCAACTACTTGCTTCACCTCTTAATTGGTAGTGAAAGATCCCCTCAGGATTGGCCAGTGGTTTTGAAAGGCCAACCTGAGCATAAGTGAAATTGCGCACACACAGGCCTGCAATTACAGGCTTTGACACATGTTTAAATACATCATAGTTGCAAGTGTGTACACAAAGGCCTGCATGGCAGGCTGGAGACATATTTAAAAACATCAGATAAGCATCACTTCCTAATGTGTTCAGGAAGGGCGTGCACAGTTTCACAATGCATTTACAATGGGAAAACGCCCAAGGCCCTAAGGCCACTAAAAGGGGATCAGCAAAACCCATGCGTTGTCCCATGGGAAGAGCCCACCTCCTAGGTAGGGAAAACCCACATGGGGGTTCTTAACTACCTGGGCATGGAACACTCATGTGTACCTGCCTTACCTTTAGCCTACCACTTGCTCCACTGCTCAAGGCTTACACTAGGGGTGCTCTAGTGGTAATGGAAGGCCCACTCAGGGTTGGCTAATTAGTTAAAAATGCCAGCCTGAGCATAGGCATGCCTGTGCACCCATAAGCCTGCAATGGCAGGCTTGATACATGTTTGAAAAGCTATTCTGGTGGGTTGCACAATCAGTGCTGAGTCCCACAGTCAGCCAGTGCAGTACCTGCCCTGGGTTTGTGGTTTACCTTTTTACAGGGCACTCACAGTTACAACACCCAAACCAATCAATTAAGCACCACTTGCTTGCATGTGTAGGAACGGCATGGGCGCTTCCACATTGCATTACAGTGGGAAAGCATCCAGAGTCCTAAGGCCATGGAGAGAGAATCAGCAAAAACCAGAAGGAGAAAAGGCAAAATGTTTTAGGGAAATTCTCTCAGAAGGGCCATGGCCAACACCCTTTTTCTAACATTCTCCCAAATTCTGGAACTCCCTTTCTGCTTCTGTTCATCTCACTTACAACCATGTGTCCTTCCGAAAATGTTTTCAAACTTAAATATTTGAAAGTCAACTCATAATACTCCAATAGTGCCAGGATACCCTTGGGGATATTGGTGCACATAGAAATAAAAAATCAATTAACCTGTTAAGGTTTACCCAGAGATGATGGCTGATAGAAGCAGCCAGATGCTGAGTGAAACTCTAATGAGTGATGAATTTACTGATAGAATTGGGTGTGGTATTCCTAATTGCACACCCCAACTTCTAATTTCTCCCTGGAAATTCAGGGTTCCACTTACAATCTCTGGTATCTCCGCATCCACCCCTTGGTGATGATAACTGTGAGGGGGGGTGGAGATATTAGGTGAATTACGGGGCCCCCATGCAGAATGAAGCAGTTATTGTTCTGTAGGTCCATGTCTAGCACAACAGGTGCATGCTTACTCAGTTCCAGGAGCCACACTGCCGTTTACTCCTCAGGTCTGTCCAAGATATAATAGCTTAGTTTGGTCAGACGAGGATTGAGCCTGGTGATCACATGTTTCAGAGTTCAAACCAGCAACACAGAGACGCCTTATTTCAAATCTGTGCAGGGGAAATGTCGTATTGCGCTATGAGATCCATTGCATTTAATAAAATATAGGAAGTTGGATGATCTACAAATATGACAAACTAGCAAACAGTACAAGCAGTCAGTGGCGGCTCGCATTGGGCGTGCTGCGGGCGGTGAAGCGGGGCGGGGGAGGGGCAGGGTGGGGGTAGTAAATTCGGACATACGACAGAACTGAGGAAAGTAAGCATTACTTTCTTCTGTTCCATCGTATGTTCGAGATTACTACCCCCCACCCCGCCCACAGCACACCCTATGGGAGCCGCCACTGCAAACAGTCACAGGTATTTCTGCAAAGCTGTTTTCAGTTGGCATTGCATTTATACAATTTTAATGCAGGAAGGGCATCAAGAAGGTCCCCAATTCACACAGTCATTATTGTCCGGATCCAGGATCAGCGCTGGCACAAGTGAAACATGATGAATTGGTACTGTTTTAATTTGGAAAAACTGGGACACTCTCAGCAGTGCCTTCACATCATCTACTTCCCTTAAGCGAAGCAATGTGCAGGTAGTGAAGAGCTTTCTTATTTTCACATCCAGCTGGGCCCAAAACAAAGACCTCATTTAAAAGGCCAACAGCCCTCCTTTATTCAAGTATCATCCTGGCTAGTAGCTATGTAGAGCTTACACCTAAATGCCAATGCTATGGAGGGAAACAAATCATTTTACATTGGCCATTTAGTAACCTCACATTAGCTTGCAGTAGGAACACAAAAAGCCCTCATAATATTGGCAAGTAACTGTTTAGAGATTCTGATCCAAATTTATGCTGAGTCTGCATCACAAAAGTAACACAGATCTAGCACAACAGTGTTGTGGTGAGATTTACTTTCTAACGCAAATCGTGATTTGTGTAGGAAAGTTGTCACAGTAACGCAATGCAGTACTACTCACTACATTCCACTACTTTGGATAGAGGGGGGTGTACCATGGATTTGGAGAGGGATTTGAGCCAAAAAAAAATACACCTCCTCAAGGCAAGCGTAACAGCGGCGCATCTTCTGAGAGTCTCCATAATTTTCAAATTGTGCAAGTGTGTTTCAGTCTACATCGAAAAAAAATTGTTACTGGAAGGATCCCTTGCCAGTACAGAACCTGTTGGTTGACAGAACATTCACACCCTTGTACTAAGGTCAGAGCCACAGGAAGTACAAGATTTTGTGACTGTGGGCTTTCTCGCGTGACTATAGATTTGCCACATGTGCCACATAATCCATCATCTGCTATATAATTTACCCCCCAAAAATAATTCTTAGCTTGAATGGATCAAAAGTTACTTAAACTGGGATACCTGTATTGCTGCGAAGTGGAAGACACTTCGCAAAGTTTGACTGGTCACCTTTCTGTTGCTAATTGTTGTCTTTGGTACCACAAATACCAAAAATAGTCAAAAGAAATAGAACTATTCTTGATAACTTGGTAAGGGCAAATACAACTAGAAAAGTGACGAATACATCTATGTGCATATCTATACAGGGCCACCATAAATGTGGCAACTGCTATTCCTGTGCCAGTACAATTTAAGGTGAGGTTTTCACATACAGTGGTATTAAAATTAAACATACAGAGTTTACAAGTTGTAATTCAAAAAAATGTAGTGTACTGTGCCATCTGCCCATGTGAATTAGCCTATGTAGGCAAGACCACACAAGAAGTACGGGAGCGCGTTGTGCAATATAAATCAAGAATTCGATGCAAGGTCCTGAATGTCCCTATGGTTCAACATTGCATAGACCTGAATCATTCCACAACAGACATCAAAAGTAAAAAAAGTACTTCGATACATAAAGGGCAACAATCTGGAATGGATACAACTAAGACTGGAAGCACAGGAGATACTTTGTATGCGGAAAATGGTGAATGGGCTCAATGAGTTACATGAAATAGGACACTTTACATAAAGTAAATGTGTTGCACAGATAACAAAAAGAATAGGGGTGTAATAAGATTTGACTACATATAACCAGAAGATTAATAGGGATACATGCATTAGACCAATCCACATACAATAAGCACACACTATAAGAACAAGGGTGGAGTAATATAAGGAAAATGCACCATGAAGCTTTGACCAGGGTGTACAGCAGCGATAGAGATACAAAAAACTAAACACAGTAACAAAGAAGTAATTTACATGAGGTGTAGGAAGGTTTATGTGCATGAGAGGGAAGGTGACAATTCTAAAAGATGAGAATGTGACCAGACATGTACATAACAGAAGCGTCATCACCTGCAAAAATGTGTTTTTATTTGTTTACATAACTATTGCAAGTTAATGAAACATATGTTTGAAGATTTTAAATGCTTTAATTATGCACTAATGAGTACCCTTACATGACTCTTGTAAGTAAATTCTCCAAATGAATTTACGAGTGGCACGCCCTGCACTGTATAGAGATGACCATAAAAGTCTGCAAGCACCCTCTGTGCCAAATAATTTCCGAACATAATCCCTGTCTTTATTGAAACAGATGAGCAATAATATCATGAAACCAAGACATAACACCTAGTTGGATTTCTCATCCATGCCTTGAGCCTATAATTAACCCCTTCAGCGCGGCGCGGATTACCGCGCTGTGCTGAAGGGTTCTTGCGCGGGCGGGGCCGTGACGGAGCGGTTCCGTCATGCGCACAGCGCGACCGTCGCGCATGACGGAACGGCTCCGTCACAAGCATCGAAAGGGTTAAGAATCATGAATAATCCATGCCATGGGACCTTAGAATAGCGATGTACATGTACATTGACTAAATATGCATGACATCAGCCAATAGGAGATCAGCAATGCCGTCTTGTTCATGCAATAACTCCACTCCATGCTGTTACATGAAGCGTAAAAGCCATTTATTAGGACAAGGTTGTAACATTTAACATTATTAACCAAAAACATCAATACAAGTATAACACTTTTCCATCATCATTCCCCTCATTCTCCCCATCCATCCTCACACCATCACACCTGTTTCACTCCTCCCCTTTCTCTCTGCGACCTCTTCGACGCCCCATTCTCCGCTGCACTTTCCCTCCAACATCCTCTCTTGACTTTCCTCCCAAGGTCTTTGCATACCGCACCCTGCCATCAGTCACCTGTTCCTCCCCCCCGAGGGGTGGATCTGCCCGTATGTGACTCACCACCCCTCCAAAGTACTGCTTCCCCAATCACCCACAACCTGTACTAAACTGGCACGCTAAACATCACCGGCACCCCCTCCTGTATAACTTGTAGGGTGGGTGGGTGGATTAACTTCAACTGTCCTTCCCTGATGGTGCCAGGTGTCAGGAAGAGAGTGAGCCCTCCTCTCCTGCACCCTTATATCCCACCCCAATCCCTCCCTTTACCCAACCCCTTGACCCCTTCCCCACCATGTCCTTCCGGCCCTGCGCAAAGATCCCCAGGGGAAGACTGGTCTGCGACCCTACTTCACCCAGGGGCCAACACTGCAACGAGGAAGTGCAATAGAACCACAGTGAAAAAACTTGGATCACCGAACCCATTCCAAGCTTAAAAGAAAAATGAACCTCAAATTGAAACAGTTGAGCAATTTTGGGAAACGGGTAGCGTGGTGCAGAGCGGGTGGGCCAAACTCCAGAGGAAATGTGCAAAGCATCCACGCAGTACAAATAGACAACACACAAGGCACACTCCAAAAAGAGACACTACACAAATTTGTATAAGAATAACTTTTGTAATGTAGAAAAACAAGGTATTTTCAGTAATCTCTATACTGCGCCAACCGGCGCCAAGGCAATATTTACAGGGGGGAATTATATACATGGCAGGGCCAATCGGCCCCCTGCCGGAACCATTGCGACATACAGTTAGGATAAATGTACATGTGAGGAATGAAGGTAAAGTCCATAAGCATTAACCTGAAATAAAAACATCAGGGCGTGACATCAGACATTAGGCCGGAACACCTGCAATGGAAACATCCTGGAATCACAATAGGCAGGTAAAGGCATTAGGCATAACCAACATAAGTCCCATTGGCCATAACCATATCTGTATGGATGTAATGCTCCTGTTAGGCATGGAAGTAGCAGTAGGCCTAATAAAACATATTCCGCACTAATCCTGGGGAGTCAACATATTAGGCATGAACCACATCCTGCATCGGGACCCATAAGGCCTAGAGCACATTAGATCAGGCACATTATGCATGACACCAGCCGGAACATAACGGTAGGCATAAACTTCATAACCTTAGGTATACCCTGTGGGCATAAAGCACATTAGCCTCAAACCTGCAATAAAAACAGCATGGCATGGCATTCAATATAGGCATGGAATCAGCCCTGCACGCCTAAATTACCTTATATAAATGTGACGCATATGAGGCATAATAACATTAGTAGGGGCATTAACCATGAGCATAAATCAGATGGAGGCCTAGCATTAACTTAGAGGCATCACCACATTTGCCCAAATCAAAGTGGGCCTGAAAACATAACCAAGACATTAGGCCTCGAATAAGCAGTGGCCCTACCCGTGTTTCCTGAGTACCCCAAAGTTATAGCGTTGCTCACACAAAGTACTGGTAAAGTTAGGGCCTTACGGGGAGTTTAAGAGCCCAACTCCGGGACTCCTGAAGTTAAAAATGGCCAATACTTCAGTAGTATTGCAGCTGCCCCACCGTTAGACAGGGCAGCTGTAAAGTCACACTGGTGCAAGGGGGCGGGCACCGACAATGTTCACTGTCGCCCTCTTCACCCCCAACTCCTCAAAAGGCCCCTTCGTTGCAGCCGCCCGCTTCCACGGTGCAGTTGTGAGGGCAGGGGCTGGTGCAGGCACTCGCTCGGCTTTGGGGGCCTCAGGTACCGACCCCGTACCTCGAATGGCCCCCACCGGTCTCAACATGCAGCCCCACTCACCGGCAGTCCTTGAGGTGGTCACCAGGGGCCAGCGGGGAGCCGGTCTTCTCCCTCAGCGTCTCCTTCCCGCAGGGTCAGCAGGAGGGGAAGCAGATCGAGGGTCTCTCACTGGCAGCGGAGCCCCTCCAGTGACGATCGGGACCAGCTCCAGGCCTCGGTCGAGGGAGCCAATGAGAGCGCGGCTTCCGGCGAGGCACGGCCGATGATGCGGCTGGCACCCCGGTTGCCTGGCAACGCTCCTCCGGCACTCACAGGGCCTAGCACAGCCCTTGCTGAGGCCGCGGCAGCCCTCCCTGGACCTCGGGGGCCGCGGCGACCTCCTCCACCAGAGCGCTTCTCCTTCCCTTGGGCCCGGGCGGCAGCGGTGATCTTGGGACACAGCAGCGCTTCTTCGTTCGCCCTGCGGGCGGCGGCGGTAAGCTTGGCCCAACAGCGCTCAACCACGGGTACCTGGGTAGCAGCGGTGATTTTTGTCGGCAGCAGCGCTCTTCCCGCCCGGCGCTGCCAGAGAGGTCCCGGCCAGCGGCGGTGAGTTCCAGCAGCTCTGCAGTGCGGGGTGGGCTCCGCTGTAGTTTAAAATGGGCAGTTCCTCTTGTTGCGGCTCGGCCGCGGCGGGGATTTCGGGCAGTCTCAAAGTGCGGGGTAGGTTCCCGCCGTAATTTCCAGCCAGCAGAGCGTCCTCACGTGGGGTAGGCTCCCGTCAATTGAAATAAGCACCAATACGGGGTAGTAGAAATATAGCGCTTAGGCAGAACAGCGCTATAGGCCTCAGTACCTCTCCCCCTGGCCCCCAGAATATAGAGCTTACGATGGACTTAGTCCCACCAGGGACCTCAGGGATTACAGGTAGCGCTCCTCACCTCCTTCTGGGCACCAGGCGCTCGCAGGGCACTGTCCAGCAGGCGGAATAGGAGGGTAACACTCACAAGGTGCTCCTGGGCAGTCAGATACAGCGCTCTTCTTCCAGGCGCTAGCCAGCAGGCAGGGCACAGTCGTAGCGCTCACGAGGCGCTGGGTAGCAGAGCAGCAGGCACTACTGGGCAAGGTCAGCAGTCAGTGGGCACTCATCAGGACAGGGCTGTAGGTCCTGTGAACCATCATCCTCTGTAACGTGGCACTCCTCCTGATACAGCAGCCTTCACTCCAGCAGCGTGGCTCTCCCTAGCCCTGTGGACAGCAGAGGGGTTACAGTTGGGCACAGGGGCCAGCACACAGGCCCAGATGGCGGTACCTCCTGGCAGCAGGTCCCCTCTCTCTCAGTTCCACGCTCTGACTAAGCACATGGCAGCCCAGCTCCGCCTACCAGACAGTGCCAGCAGCTTCTTATCTTATCTTATCTTAGGTGCAATTTGTAAAGCGCACTGACGCCGAAGCTTCCTGGCGCTGATAGACAGAATGAGAGAGGAGGGAGCATGAATGGCGGGACTCTAGCTAGGGGGAGGGAAGAGGTCTGGGGAAAACCGGTTCTAACTGGCACAGGGGGAGGTGTCCAGCACCCTGGGTGCCAGGCTTCTCTCCAAAAGCTGGGGTTGCTGGGAAATAACAACTAGACTGGTAACCCAGCTCAGTCAGGCGGCACAACCACACAGCCATGGCATCCATTTTAAAAGTGACAGCTGTAAATACTGAAAGTCAGTCTGCGCCCACAATTACACAGCACGTCTTATGAAATCTCACACCACACATGGCCTATACATTTCTCTACCATGGGGGAGATAAAGGTGTGTACACCAGTGCACAGCATTTAACATATGCATTTACATAACATGTGGTTTCCCATAAAAAGCGAAAAAATTCAGCGACAAGGGCCAAGTCCAGCACAACCCCCTCCCAGCCAAAAGCCAGGGTAGACCGATCAATGCCTTGATGGGCTTCCCTGCTTGGGGCGAGAAAACGTGGACGCAGGCCCACAACTGCAGGAGCACCCACACTCTGGAACCCGATGGTTTCCTCTCTCAAACCTCCCTTGACCAACTAAGCCACCCCCCTGGGGTTCCCTAGCTGGTTGTGGCCAGGACCGGCCCCTTAGGCCATCCAGATGTCTCTGGCCCTTGCTGTCTCACAGAGTGGGGGGCAGTAGCCCCAGGCCCGTAGTACCCGTTGGCCACTCTCCTCCTCCTCCTTGCAGTTCCAAACTGCCACTGGTCCTCCCACCTGGGGTCCGCACCCTCAGGCTGACCAGCCGTCAGGGGCGAGGCTCTCCTCCCCCTACCTCTCCTTCTGGAGTTCCTCACCCTCCTCCCATGCGAGGCACCCTCAGACCACCACTCTCTCCCCAGTCCAGAGCCTTGACCCTGCAACTGATTCCCCAACCTAGGGTCTAAACCCTTAGGTTGAACCAGTGCCAGGGGCGAGTCCTCCCTCCTCCTGCACCCCCACCCAGAGTTCCGCACCCTCCCAACTGGAGAAGTACCCCTGGAAGTCAATTCTGGGGGGACACTGCTTACAGATGTCCCACCCGCCAGGTCAGGCAGTACCTGTCCCTGGCCTCCCAACCTAGGATCTAAG
Organism: Triturus cristatus; assembly: GCF_964204655.1. Taxonomy (NCBI): domain Eukaryota; kingdom Metazoa; phylum Chordata; class Amphibia; order Caudata; family Salamandridae; genus Triturus; species Triturus cristatus. Next base: position 286,870,606 of record NC_140592.1, on the reverse strand, counting down.
CCCTGTGGGTGAGCTGGTGTCAGAGGCAAGACCTTCCTCCCCCTGCACCCCCTCCCAGAGTTCCACACCCTCCCACATGGAGAAGTACCCCTTGGAGTCAAACCGGTAGGGACCTTGATTACAAGTGCCCCTCCCTCCAGGTCAGGCAGCCCCTGAACCTGGCATCTCAGCCCAGGATCTAAACCCTGCGACTGGGCCGACCCCAGAACCTCAGGAGCTCTGATGACAGTCGCCCCGGGTTCTCCTGACACTAGGGGATCCCCTTCACTGGATGGCACATCAGGACAGCCTAGGCTCCCAACCTGGGGCTTCCTTATGGAACTCTCCGGGCCCTGAGACTGTGGTTGGGGCACCTCGGGACACCTCCCCTTCTCACTCCTTCCTGTAGATAGGACGTGAGGCCCTACAACCCTCTCACTTCCCTGGGACCTAGCTGGGCAATGCTCCACCTCTCCCACCTCGCTGGGTTGGAAGATCCCTGCACCACTCCCTTCAGGGTCACTCCCCAATGCCTCCTCAGACACCCTGGCACTCACCCAGAGGTCTGTCTCTCGTGCAAGCTCCCTGGGGTCGGAGAACCCACACAGTAACAGGTGGTGACGCAACCTTGGGAAACAATTCCTGAGCATGTGCTCCTTGATGACTACCTGGCACAGCCCTTCCCAATCATTCACTGCTCTATTCACCACCCAATCCTCCAAAGGAGTCCAACACACCTCTGCAAACTCCCCCCAGGACTGGTGGGACAGTTTACCCCTGCCCCTGAACTATAACCTGTCCCCCTCTTCCTGGGAATCAGGCACCGTCTCCCGGGCTCTGGGAGTGGGTCTCCCTACATTGGATCCGCTTTCGCTGCCACCACTGGATCCCACCCTCTCTGGTGAATCCAGACTCCTGAAACCACTCTCAGGGGACAACCTACCCTCCTGAGCTAGTCTCTCCCTAGCGAAGGACCTCTCTGCCTCCGCCATCCTTTCCTGCGCTAGGACCCTTTCGGTCTCTAGCCTTTTCTCCTCCACACTCAGCCACGCTAGCTTCACTCTGAGACTTTCCAGCGCCAGCTGATGCTCCCTTTCTTCCCTCCTATCTACCCACTCTTCTGGGGACAGGGAAAGGGATGGGGCAGTGCCCCCGGGACTGGACACCAGCACGGGACTCCCTAACTATGGTGTCCTCACTCATTACTGGCATCTCCGCCCTGTCATCTTCTTCCTCCTCGTCAGTGTCACCACCCTCCGGGGTTATGGACTGGGCACCTTCACTCTCAGAGTCCTCCTCACACTCGAGGTCCTCCTCCGGGTCTCCACCAAATCCACCCTTTAAATATGCGGAGGGGTAATCGGAAAGGTCCCCACAGGGCTCTAAGGGTTCCCCCCTCTTGAGGGCCTCATAGAGAAACAGCTTCCTGCACGTGTTGCCTACTGGGGGTATCCCTCTCTCTCTGCAGAAATCCATCACTTCCTGCTCCGTGTACTCCATAAGGTAATCCTCCTTGTAGGTTAACCCAATCCTGGCGAGGTACACCCAGGACACACCACCCACAGTGCAACAGGGGAACACAATTCACAAACACCACTTCCAGGAGGAAAGCACAATCAGAAGAAAATAATAATCCCCAAAACCTGTGATTACTTTAAATACTCAGTTTGCAGTGCAACCCGTTGTCGCTGTGGTACTGCGCAAGCACAAGTCCTATCCCACCGCTGAACACCAATGTTGGAAACGGGTAGAATGGTGCAGAGCGGGTGGGCCAAACTCCAGAGGAAATGTGCAAAGCATCCACGCAGTACACACAGACGACACACAAGGCACACTCCAAAAAGAGACGCTACACAAGTTTGTGTAAGAATAACTTTTGTATTGTAGAAACACAAGGTATTTTCAGTAATCTCTATACTGCGCCAACCGGCGCCAAGGCAACATTTACAGGGGGGAATTATATACATGGCAGGGCCAATCGGGCCCCTGCCGGAACCAATGCGACATACAGTTAGGATAAATGTACATGTGAGGAATAAAGGTAAAGTTCATAAGCATTAACCTGGAAAAAAAACATCAGGGCGTGACATCAGACATCAGGCCGGAACACCTGCAATGGAAACATCCTGGCATCACAATAGGCAGGTAAAGGCATTAGGCATAACCAACATAAGTCCCATTGGCCATAACCATATCTGTATGGATGTAATGCTCCTGTTAGGCATGGAAGTAGCAGTAGGCCTAATAAAACATATTCCACACTAATCCTGGGGAGTCAACATATTAGGCATGAACCACATCCTGCATCGGGGCCCATAAGGCCTAGAGCACATTAGATCAGGCACATTATGCATGGCACCAGCCGGAACGTAACGGTAGGCATAAACTTCATAACCTTAGGTATACCCTGTGGGCATAAAGCACATTAGCCTCAAACCTGCAATAAAAACAGCATGGCATGACATTCAATATAGGCATGGAATCAGCCCTGCACGCCTAAATCACCTTATATAAATGTGACGCATATGAGGCATAACAACATTAGTAGGGGCATTAACCATGAGCATAAATCAGATGAGCATGAAGACCTAGCATTAACTTAGAGGCATCACCACATTTGCCCAAATCAAAGTGGGCCTGAAAACATAACCAAGACATTAGGCCTCGAATCAGCAGTGGCCCTATCCGTGTTTCCTGAGTATCCCAAAGTTATAGCGTTCCTCACACAAAGTACTGGTAAAGTTAGGGCCTTACGGGGAGTTTAAGAGTCCAACTCCGGGACTCCTGAAGTTAAAAATGGCCAATACGTTGCAGCTGCCCCACCGTTAGACAGGGCAGCTGTAAAGTCACACTGGCGCAGGGGGGCGGGCACCGACAATGTGCCCTGTCTCCCTCTCCACCCCCAGCTCCTCAAAAGGCCCCTTTGTTGCAGCCGCCCGCTTCTGCGGTGCAGCTGTGAGGGCAGGGGCTGGTGCAGGCACTCGCTCGGCTTCGGGGGCCTCAGGTACCGACCCCGTACCTCGAACGGCCCCCACCGATCTCAACATGCAGCCCCACTCACCGGCAGACCTTGATGCGGTCACCAGGGGCCTGCGGGGAGCCGGTCTTCTCCCTCGGCGTCTCCTTCCAGCAGGCTCAGCAGGCGGGGAAGCAGATCGAGGGGCTCCCACTGGCAGCGGAGCCCCTCCAGTGATGATCGGGACCAGCTCTGGGCCTCGGTCGCGGGAGCCAATGAGAGCGCGGCTTCTGGCGAGGCGAGGCGCGGCCGATGACGTGGCTGGCACCCCAGTCACCTGGCAACGCTTTTCCGACACTCACAGGGCCTAGCACAGCCCTCGCTGAAGCCGCGGCAGCCCTCCCTGGACCTCGGAGCCACGGCGACCTCTTCCACCAGAGCGCTTCTCCTTCCCTTGGGCCCGGTCGGCGGCGGTGATCTTGGGACACAGCAGCGCTTCTTCGTTCGCCCTGCGGGCGGCGGCGGTAAGCTTGGCCCAACAGTGCTCAACCACGGGTACCTGGGCAGCAGCGGTGATTTTTGTCGGCAGCAGCGCTCTTCCCACCCGGCGCTCCCAGAGAGGTCCCGGCCAGCGGCGGTGAGTTCTGGCAGCTCTGCAGGGCGGGGTGGGCTTCCGCTGTAGTTTAAAATGGGCAATTCCTCTTGTTGCGGCTCGGCTGCGGAGGGGATTTCGGGCAGTCTCAAAGTGCGGGGTAGTCTCCCACCGTAATTTCCAGCCAGCAGAGCGTCCTAACGTGGGGTAGGCTCCCGTCAATTGAAATAAGCACCAATACGGGGTAGCAGAAATATAGCGCTTAGGCAGAACAGCGCTATAGGCCTCAGTTCCTCTCCCCCTGGCCCCCTGAACAAAGCGCTTACAATGGGCATAGTCCCACCAGGGACCTCAGGGACGACAGGTAGCGTTCCTCACCTCCTTCTGGGCACCAGGCGCTCGCAGGGCACTGTCCAGCAGGCGGAATAGGAGGGTAACACTCAGAAGGTGTTCGTGGGCAGTCAGATACAGCGCTCTTCTTCCAGGCGCTAGCCAGCAGGCAGGGCACAGTCGTAGCGCTCACGAGGCGCTGGGTAGCAGAGCAGCAGGCACTACTGGGCAAGGTCAGCAGTCAGTGGGCACTCATCTGGACAGGGCTGTAGGACCTGTGAACCATCATCCTCTGTAACGTGGCACTCCTCCTGATACAGCAGCCTTCACTCCAGCAGCGGGGCTCTCCCTAGCCCTGTGGACAGCAGAGGGGTTACAGTTGGGCACAGGCGCCAGCACACAGGCCCAGATGGCGGTACCTCCTGGCAGCAGGTCCCCTCTCTCTCAGGTCCACGCTCTGACTGAGCACATGGCAGCCCAGCTCCACCTACCAGACAGTGCCAGCAGCTTCTAGAAGCGTCTGGGGAAAACCGGTTCTAACTGGCACAGGGGGAGGTGTCCAGCACCCTGGGTGCCAGTCAGGAACTTCGATTTCTGATCGCGATCGAATCGACCCGCCATTTTGTGCCCCGCCGCCATTTTGTGTTGCCATCACTCAGGCAGCACGTCGAACAAAGTCTATTTTGCTCTTTCTGTAACCTGGTGTCGAAATACGCTTTCTGCCTCTGTTTGCAAAGCTGGTGTTAGGACTAGCCGAGTACACTAATCCCTGTCTGGCTTTTCTAATCCCCATCTCAACTATCTGTTGGTTCAAACTATTCTTTCCTGACCTTATCTTATCGTCTGGCCTTCACTGTCTTTTGCTCGCATTCTCTCGTTTCACAACTGTCCTCCAACACACACAAATGTATCTCTCCACCTGCAAGTTAGTTATGAATCCGTTAATGAATTAGCTTGAGGGAGGGGTGACAAACATAGTTGGAGGAGAGGTCTTTTTGAGTCAACTGATACTTTGTTTTCCAAACTCTCCTATTGGTTCTGTCCTGTTTTCCAACTTTCCTTATTGGCTCTTTTCTTGTATACTCTGGGAGTGTATTTTGTTAATGAATATGTTTCTATGTGGTATAAAAGACTGTGCGCCACAGAGTGAAGTGGCAGTCTCCTGAGAACCTACTTTGTGTACTTCTGGGATAACTGTACCAGCTGCAGCTAATAAACCTGATCTTCTAACGCCGACAGAGTGTCCCGTGTCTCTGTGTAGCTGAGCAGGAGAACTTCGGAGACTAGGGCGTACCCTGCGCCGCCAGGTCCAAAAGGTTCTGGTTCTTCAACTGGTGCCCAGCGTGGGGCGGCTTCAGTGGTACCGGTTCTGCCCGAAGGTTGTGAGGAACCCCGCAAGAAAATTCCGGAGGGTTCGCGAGCCACATTAAGCGACCCCTGTATGTCGAAAGTGGTCCGAAGGTCTTTTGCAGCGCGGTTATTCCTTCCTGACGGCTACTGACAACTGCTGCCCTGACTGCCGCCCTGCTTTGGCCCTTCCTTTGATGATGTATGGTAAGGCGAGACGATAGACGGGCCTCTGTTGGTGGGAGAAGACGTCCTTAGTTAAATATTTTCGTGGGTCGCGCCCACAATTTTGGTTCTTTGGTTTTCTTCGGTCCTTAGATTTGTCTATTGCAATAAACAAAGCCGAGGGTAAGTGCATTTGTGCTGCGTAAAACTGAGTTTTACTCCCTTGAAGTTTGTGAACAGTCCAGTGATATCTTGAGATGCCTGTTCTGACTAAGTTTGGTAGAATTTGTTGCTTTGGTTGTAATATGGATTCCCGACTTGAGGACTCTTGTCCGATTCCTTCAGTTGGAACTCCCACATATGAGCTCTATTCAAAACATGGTATTGGCCCCATTGCCTTTAACGAGACATGGACCCGATACACAAAGAAAGATGGTGTTCTAAAATGGCCAGAAAACGGTAGTTTTGATCCTGATGTGCTAGACAATTTAGAAGCAGTTTTATTTAAAAGAAAAGCTTGGCCGGCAATGTTTGACTCTTTCCGCCTTTGGCATAAGGAAGCCAAACAGAAAGAAATTAAACAAGCAAAACGAGATAGGAAAGCACAGGGTATGACAATTATACAGGCTGCCCAACAGTTTAAAGACGATGAAATTGATAATGCGACTGAAATTTCAGAAAGACAGCATTGTATGGCGATAGATAAATGCTATCCGGTGTTGCCTGTTTCTCCTTCCGATAATAAGAAAGATCTAGAAGAAGATCCCCTAATGTCCCATTTATTAAAGTTGCCTCCGCCCTATGCACAAAGTGCCAATTCACCTCAGCCGTTACAGCCTGTCCAGCCGCCAGCCGTACCTCTGCCTGTTCCGGCTCTTCCGCATTTGCCTCCTCCAGTATTACCGCTCTTGCCGGTTTTACCGTTAACCTCGACTTCTTTGCCCTCATCACCTGATCTTAGATCTCCTTTGCCTTCTGCTCCTCCTGCAATTATCGGTTCTTCTCCTGTCAGTGCTCCTAATACTTTGTCTCCAATTCTTATGTCTAATTCTCCGTCTGTGCGTAAGCGTCTTACAGACACAGTCACTGGTATTCTATCTACTTTCTTTGGAGCTTTAAATGTGTCTCCGGCTTTTGCTCGAAGACAGTCTCGTAGTCAGTTCCCAGATTTCGAAGAACGAGAAAGGTTGGACTCTCTTGCACGTAGATGGATCAAAAAGGGTCCACAATACAGTGTGCTCGATATTATGCCTACCTTTTTACAATGGAACGCGCCTACGCAAAGATATGTTTTTAATGTAATGTGTGATACACTTATTAAAGAATGGGAAGATGTGAGTTCGAGTCCAATCCCACAAGATCTACTAGATGTTCAGACAGATTTTGATAAAGGACTTGTTGTGGGTTCTAAAGTTGAGAAAGCTGTAAGGACACTTATTTCTTATAGATCCTTATTGTCCTCTCAGGTTTTCCCTGATTCTGATCCGTCGGTTAGACTGACGTTGAAAAATTATCCTATGAGAGAGGTTCCTCCAGTATGGAAGGAAGAGGTTGCGGGTGTAGGTGGTAATGCACCTATCCCAGCTCATTTCCAACGTATATGGGTACATGTCCCTTGGAAGAGATCTGAAGTTTTGGCCCTCAAGCAGACTCTACCGGATCCTCGTAAAAACCCTGCAGGTTATTATAAAGAATTATCACAGACAGTTGATGCTTGCATTATGAACTTAGCAGATGTTGACATGTTGATGGGAAATGTAGTCCCACAGACAATATGGGCTAAGATCCGTAGAGAGGATCACGCGCAGGAATTAGGTGCTACTTGGGATGTTATAACTACCACAGATAGTGATCAAGTGGGTGGTGCAAAGCCTGACGCTCTGATCTCGGAACTCCCTGGTAGAATCATTACATTAATGAAAACTATGATGCCTGCATTAAGAGTAAATTGGGATAAACTAGCAGCATGCAAACAAAAGAAAGATGAAAGTGTCTCTGATTTCTTTACTCGTTTCGAAGAGACCTTTATTGATCACGGTGGTCAAGACATGGCCACAGAGGGTGGACAGCGATTATTTGTGGACAAATTCGTATTTAATTTGCTTCCCGAGCTGTCACACAAATTAAAAAATTCAGAAAGTTCATGGGCTGTTTCTTCTTCTGCCCAGATATTGGCTACTGCACAATATTATGAAAACAGGGATAAAGAGGAAAAACAAAAGCAAGAGAAAAAGACGAAAGAATTAAAAACGAAGTTTCTCTTGCAACAAGCCTATCCTCCTAGTTATGTTCAGCCTCAATTCCAACAGCCTCTGCAGTTTCAGAGGTTGTATCAAAAACCTGAGCCATATATTCCGCGACCTTTATTAGGACCTAATCAATGTGCCTATTGTAGAGAGGAAGGTCATTTTAAGAATAGTTGTCCGGCAACGCAACGGAGTATTATCTGCTCCACGAGGTCGTGCTGGCCTTCAGTCAGCAAACAGAGGCAGAGGTCGGGGTGAGTTGACTCAAGAACAGCGTGCCCTTCCTTCTCCCAATTCCGTGAACTACTTTGATCAGCAAAATGTGAGGTCTGCACAGTATTACAATGAAGACCATTACATTGAAGGCGAGAATGAAAGTCTTCATGCTAACTAGGACAGCCATGGACAAAGTAAGGGAGTTGTGTCGATCCCAGTAGATCAGAATGGACCTTATGTTAACGTCACTACAATGGGTGTTTCAGAGCCATTTCTTCTAGATACTGGGGCAATGAGAAGTTCTATCATTCATTCTAAACTCCCTGGGGCACCTTTGTCTGGCTTAACAAATGTTTCTGTAGGATTTTCTGGCGCCCCTGTTCGTAATCCAGTTTCTTGCCCTTTGCCTATTTCAGTTGGTCCTTATGATTTGGAAGCTCCACTTCTGTTGACGAATGGTTGCGGTGAAAATCTGTTGGGTCTAGACCTATTGAAAAGAATGCATGCTACAATATATTGTTCTCCTTCTGGTGTACATCTTACTTTAGGACAGAAATTGATCTCCCCAATGTATTTGTCCAAAGATCAGTTTCCACCTGAATTGCTTTCTCTTCCAGCAGCGCTTTGGGCCACGGGTCCGAATGACGTGGGTTGTCTTGAGATTCCACCTTATGTTGTCACTCTCAAGCCCAAATTGAATTACCGCGTATCCCGCAGTATAGAATCTCTACTGAAGGTGAAAAAGCGCTTTTGGAAATCATTCATGACTTGATCCAGAAGGGTGTGGTTGAAGAAACAAGAGGTAACACATGCAATAGTCCAATTCTTCCTGTTCTCAAACGCACTGGCCCTTCTCAACCACCTGTATATCGTTTTGTAATTGATCTGCGGGAGGTAAATAAAATTGTTGTCCCACAATTTCCTGTTGTTCCAGATATCACTGCTCTGTTGACAATGATACCTTCCACAGCGACTTGGTTCTCTGTTATCGATCTAAAGAATGCCTTCTTTAGTATTCCTATTGCAGAAGAGATTAGGGACATTTTTGGCTTCTCTCTTGGAGGCCGAAGCTTCCGGTTTAAGCGTGCACCTCAGGGCTATTGTGAAAGTCCCTCCATTTACAGCCAAGCTTTAAAATGTCATCTTGATACTTTTCATTTGCCGTCTGGTGCTGCTCTTATACAGTACATGGATGACTTGTTAGTCGCCGCTGATTCAGAAGATATCTGCAAAGATGTCACCATTGCATTGCTACGTCATTTGTTTAATCTGAATCACAAGGTTTCACCTTCCAAACTACAATATGTTTGTCGAGAGGTTACCTACTTGGGTCATCTCCTATCAAAGGAGGGACGACGATTAACACCAGAACGAATTCAGGCGATTATGCAAATGTCCGTGCCATCCACAGAAAGGGAGGTACGTGCCTTTCTGGGTATTACTTCTTACTGTAGACAGTGGATCCCTAACTTCTCTTTTCTTTATTGGCCAAACCTTTATTGGCACTCACTTTAAAAGATACACCTCAGCCCCTTCCTTGGACTGATGAGTGCCAAAAGAGCTTTTCTGACTTACGTACCGCTCTGTGTTCTGCTCCTTTACTAGGCACCCCTGATTACACCAAGCCTTTTACGCTCTATGTTCATGAGAGAGAAGGTTGTGCATTGTCAGTTCTAACACAGCAGTTCAGAGACAAACAGCGGCCATGTGCCTATTTTTCGGCTACGTTAGATCCTGTAGCTAAAGCATTGCCCAGTTGTCTCAAAGCGACAGCAGCAGCAGCAATTTATATTCGACAGTCTGCTGGAGTGGTGTTGGATAACAATCTCATTGTCATGGTACCACATGCAGTGGACACTTTATTAAACAGAACAAAAACGCAGCACCTGACGAGTGCTCCTCTAACTGGATACGAGCTGACACTTTTGGCTAGTCACGTACACATTAAACGATGTAATACCCTGAATCCAGCTACTCTGTTGCCCCTTCCGGATGAGAAAAGTGTTGAGGAGCAACATGATTGTTTCTTCCGTACCGAGGAAGAGACAAAGGGAAGAATTGATTTGAGAGACACACCGCTAGAGAATCCGGATGGAACTCTATGGGTAGACGGTTCTTGTCTTAAAATGCCTAATGGAGATACAGTTTCAGCCTATGCTGGAACTACTTTACATACAGTTGTGGAAACTGCACGCATTAGACATAATTTGGCGCAAGCAGCAGAATTGATAGCATTAACAAGAGCTTGTACATTGTCAAAGGGAAAGAGAGTGAACGTACACACCGACAGCCAATATGCTTTTGGTGTAGCGTTCAACTTTGGGCGTCTCTGGAAGGAAAGGGGTTTTCTCACTTCACATGGCACCAAAATACAACATGGTCAGTTAGTGACTGATCTTCTCGAATCACTTGCCTTACCCACCCAAATAGCAATCGTGAAGTGTAGTGCACACAAAAAGATTACAAATGATGTTGGTCGAGGAAATGCATTTGCAGATGGAATAGCGAAAAAGACAGCAAGAGAGGTTACAAGTCAAATGTATGTGGCGGGTCCTGCGAATTGGGTTAGAGAGAGAGGAATGTATGAGGATACAGTGGAAAGTGTCAAAGCGATTCAGAAAGAGGCTTCAGAGAGGGAGTTAAACAAGTGGAAAGAAAGTACCGGAATGTTAGATGAGATGGGTTGTTGGATAGAACTATCTGAACATCAACGTTGGCTGTTGCCAGATGCTTATGTACTCCCAGTGGTCCCTATGGCACATGGTCCAGCCCACTTAAGTGCAAAAGGTATATGCAAACTTCTGGCTCCAGTGTGGAGAAACAAACAAATCCCAAAATGCGCAGACAATGTAGTGAAGCATTGTATTATTTGTTTAATGTACAACCCGGGAAAGGGAACCCCAACTCCAGCAGGTCACTTTGCTCCCCCAACATATCCATTTGAGGTGTTGAAAATCGATTATATTCACATGGAACGATGCAACAACCTCAAATATGTTCTGGTGGTGGTATGCGCCTTTTCAAGATGGATAGAAGCATACCCTTTAAAAGATAACACAGCCTTATCCACAGCTAAAATTCTACTGAAAGAATTCTTCCCCAGGTTTGGTTTGCCGCGCATTGTCTGGAGTGACAATGGGAGTGAATTTGTTGGCCAAGTCATGCAGAAAGTTTGTGCAGGTCTTGGTATCAAGCAAAAGTTCCATGCGGCAAATCATCCACAGTCAGCGGGTTTAGTAGAATGTTACAACGGAACCTTGAAATTAAAGCTAGCAAAGGTTCAAGCAAGTACAGGACTCAATTGGCCCGATGCTTTGCCATTAGCCTTGTTATCCACCAGAACTGCAGTACACTCTCGTTTGGGACTTAGCCCATACGAAGTGGTTTTTGGACGCCCGGCTAACGTCTGGGGAGTCCCTCGCCCTAAGAAATACTCAGACGTGCCATATCCAATGTTGATTGACTACTTGCATGATCTTACGACTAAATTGCGTGTTCTCCATCAACAGGTTCAGAGTGCTCTGCCGGAGGCCTCCACAGACCCAGGTCATTCCATCCGACCAGGAGACTGGGTCTGTATTAAAAATTTCCAGAGGACGAGAAATTCGGAACCGAGGTGGAAAGAGCCCCGGATGGTTTTACTCACTACGAGAACGGCAGTTAAAGTCGAAGGAAAGAAAAATTGGATTCACGGTGTGCATTGTAAGAAAGTGCCTTTGCCTTTGCCCTACGATCAATGGGTACGCAGGGGTATTGGTGACTGTGAAAGTGAAAAGATTCCACGATTCGTACCCTTTAGTGATGCACACCTGAATGGGACACTGTCTGAGAAAGAGGACGACGACATTCTGCAGGAAGCAATACCATCACATCGTCGCTTGGATACGACTAATCCTCGAACATTGTTTCAAGATCCAAACATTCCTGGGAAAGAAAGATACGATTTGAGACCTAGACCAAAGAACTCTTAAAATTTCTCTCTGGTGTAGTATTCTGTCCCGGTTGCAGGGTCACGGTAGGAGTCTGAATTGCGACCTGAGTAGTGGCAATAGGCCTGCAGGACCTGCAGTGTCATAGGACGGCAGACAATCGTAATTGAGCGATTGAGGAAGATTGCCATGAGCATCCATTAGAAAGATGGAAACTACACTAGACAAAAGAGAGAGAAAAGATGAAATGAAGAAAAGATCCTGTAAAATAATGTATAGTCATTTCAGCATAACGTTATGTATTATTCTATTATTGTGTATTGTTTTGGCGTTTATAGGTTGGATTATCTATGCTCTGCAGCAAAAAGTTGTCTCTCCTTCCTCTTCGTTCTCTTCTACTGTCTCTCCACATCTCTTTCATACTCTTCCTCCACATGAACTCATTAGAAGAACTGAATATTATAACAATTCCTTTGTCCAGCTATTACATCAGCACCAATTAGTGGTCAATACAACTGACTGTTGGGTGTGTGGACTTATGCCACATACCACAGAGAAAGGAATGCCATATTTAGTTCTCCCGTTCTCTTATGAGGGTTCTGCCTGGGCTTATTTCGTCATCTTCTCCAATGCTTATCAAAGCAAATTCAGACGATCCATTAGTTCACATGTTAGCGATCCGGATTTTAGTCGTAGTTCTTTGATTAAAGGAATGGTAGCTATGGCTAAAATCATGGAAAATAGTAAAATCTCTATTGATGAAAGAAAAGCGTACACTAACTGGTACGTCACCCAATATATGTCTAGTCTTAGTGATAAAGTTAAGAAAGGAAAGTCCTTACCGATTTGGACTATATCACATCAGGGCAACATCTGCTTACAGATAAATGATCGCTCTTCTAACACTATACAAAGGAATAACTACTCCTACACGTACGTTTATTCCTCTCAGAACTCGCCTCCTCTAGTGCCGTCTCAAGGCACCTATTTCATTTGCTATAATAGGGCTTACACATGGTTACCAATGGGTTTCTCTGGTACTTGTTATATAGCCTTCCTTCTTCCCCCTACCTACACCGCTTCCACAAACCATCATCAAAACAGATACGGCACAGGGATTATTGATTCAAAGGACACAGCAGGACAAGAGGGAGGAGATTTCCTTAAAGGATTTCTTCCTTTTTGGGGTCGGATGGCCAACAGCAAAAATATAAGGCAACTGGTCCGTGTCGTAGAGACTACAATAGACATCACTGTAGGGGCCTTAAGTAACATCACTGCAGAACTACAGGCGGACCGTCTTATGACATTACAAAATCGAGTTGCCTTAGATTTTGTTCTTGCCGATCGTGGTGGAGTGTGCAAACTGATCGGGTCAAGTTGCTGTATTTTCATACCTAATGACGCTCCAACATTATACCAAGCTATCTCCAAGTTGCACATAATCTCTGAGTCTATTCACCAGGACGAAGGAGATTGGTCTTTTAAGGAATGGTTTTGGGGGCTACTGTCCAAATGGGGTTGGAAAGCATTAACGTTTCAAGGAATATTTCTGACCATTATTTTCTCCTGCTGCCTTTGTATGCATTGTGGTCCCGCTATCTGTGACCTTTGTGCTACTATGTGCATCCCAAAACCCAAACCACAAGTAACAGAAAACATAAGGATGATGTTACAGCAACAGCTCGATGACCTCATGGCAATCGATAGTGACTCAGATTAGCATGAGTCTATCTTGCCTGAGTTCTGGCAAAAGGAAGGTCTGAGGAACTTCGATTTCTGATCGCGATCGAATCGACCCGCCATTTTGTGCCCCGCCGTCATTTTGTGTTGCCATCACTCAGGCAGCACGTCGAACAAAGTCTATTCTGCTCTTTCTGTAACCTGGTGTCGAAATACACTTTCTGCCTCTGTTTGCAAAGCTGGTGTTAGGACTAGCCGAGTACACTAATCCCTGTCTGGCTTTTCTAATCCCCGTCTCAACTATCTGTTGGTTCACACTATTCTTTCCTGATCTTATCTTATCGTCTGGCCTTCACTGTCTTTTGCTAGCATTCTCTCGTTTCACAACTGTCCTCCAACACACACAAACGTATCTCGCCACCTGCAAGTTAGTTATGAATCTGTTAATGAATTAGCTTGAGGGAGGCGTGACAAACATAGTTGGAGGAGAGGTCTTTTCGAGTCATCTGATACTTTGTTTTCCAAACTCTCCTATTGGTTCTGTCCTGTTTTCCAACTTTCCTTATTGGCTCTTTTCTTGTATACTCTGGCAGTGTATTTTGTTAATGAATATGTTTCTATGTGGTATAAAAGACTGTGTGCCACAGAGTGAAGTGGCAGTCTCCTGAGAACCTACTTTGTGTACTTCTGGGATAACTGTACTAGCTGCAGCTAATAAACCTGATCTTCTAACGCCGACAGAGTGTCCCGTGTCTCTGTGTAGCTGAGCAGGAGAACTCCGGAGACTAGGGCGTACCCTGCGCCGCCAGGTCCAAAAGGTTCTGGTTCTTCAACAGGCTTCCCTCCAAAAGCTGGGGTTGCTGGGAAATAACAACTAGACTGGTAACCCAGCTCAGTCAGGCGGCACAACCACACAACCATGGCATCCATTTTAAAAGTGACAGCTGTAAATACTGAAAGTCAGTCTGCGCCCACCATTACAGAGCACGTCTTATGGCATCTCACACCACACATGGCCTATACATTTCTCTACCATGGGAGTGATAAAGGTGCGTACACCAGTGCACAGCATTTAACATATGCATTTACATAACATGTGGTTTCCCATAAAAAGCGAAAAAATTCAGGGAAAAGGGCCAAGTCCGACAGCAATATATTATAAAAACAAAACACAAAACCTTGTTGAACTTCTCACACATATGTGTAAAAATCAATTCCCCATATCTTGAGCCCTCAGAATAGTGACACACATGTGCACCGATTTGACAAAAACATGCACAACATCAACCAATAGGAGAACAGAGATGCTGTCATGTCTGGAACGAGGCAGTGCGCTAGGAGCACCTTGAAATAACTTGAATTAGTGATCCTGTTGTTTTCTCTAAAGAAAAAAAAACAAAGTGTGTAAAAATGACATGTTACATGCACTCACACCTTTTTCAATAAAAGAAGCAACGTATAATTTATCGGTAAAGCTTCACGCAGACCAAGATTGAGGCTCATAATACTAGACACACACCCTCAGTGAGACTACCAGTTGTCCAGGCTTGAATACATCTTTAGCCAGTAACAGTGCAACCACTCTGTAAGGCTCAGTAACCAGGAAGTGATACGCATGAAGTAGGAACGCCTAACTCTCGGAACAAAAGCCGAATGACAGGTAATGGCGTTTCGGCAAATGCTTAGTATGATTCTAACAGCTGGTTCAGCAGTTTTCATAATACTAAACCGAGTCCTCCAGTTGACGTTTCTCTCTAGATTCCGGGGGTAACTCCTTGATGTCAGCTCTTTCCTCAAAGTGAAAATGTGAAGAAGATAATGGCCCAAAGACAGGAAGCATAAAGCTAACCCCTCTCTGAAGGAATGGCTCACGTAGAATGAAAGGACCCCACACAACCATAGTTCCAACATCAGCCTTGGCTGCACAATTGTAATCTATTCACCCTCTTCACAGAGACAGCCATGGCGCTCCAAGACGAAATGGACATACTGACCAGTACAAAGATGCTCTAACAGAGCAACACTGGTATGTCACATTAAATGAAGTACAATGCTAGGATAGTAATAGAGCTCCCCTCTCTGTTTTTCTTTTTAAATCCCCCCTTTTTTTTCTTAATATAAAGTCTCTGTTCCATTTTTATAATTGACTCCCATATACATTTTTTTTCACTTGTAATGTCCCAATCAAAGCACATACCCAGCCCTGAGGAAGCCCTTCGTGCAAACCACCAGGCCCAATGTGAAGGTTGAAACATGTTGGTGTATTATAATAAGTGGTCAGGAGATTAATATCCTCATTCAAAGATTAAATTAAATGTGTGAAAAAGAAAGAGAAAAGGTCTGATCTTCCAAAAACGCGCTAGGATATAATACCTGCCTTTTTTACCCCGACCACCTTGGGCCACCCGATACATTTAGGATCAAATGTTCGAGGCAGTATATAATATAGCCTTATAGCTCGCTGTAGCAGGCTATACCGGCTATTAAAGGCCCGCCCCTGCGTTAAAGGCCCGAGCCGAAGACTGGTTTGAGTGGCCCAAGAGGGCCGACCAAACAGTTATTGCACACTTAGGAGGGTTGTACCACTACTACCCTGCTCTTTAGCACTGCCCCGCCCCCTCACTCAAGCTGCCCCAGCAGGAAGACAGAATAAAATGATAATAACATTTGTTATCATTTTATTTTTTCCTTTCTTTAACTGCTCCCTGGCAGTAGGGCGACGCTCCTCTGCCTTAGCGGAGGAGAAGCCACAGCCTTTTTGACAACCTTAGAATGACAACAGATACCGCAAAAACATAAGGCTTTACACCTATTTATTGCAGTTTGCATGCAGCTCCTTGATGCCAATTCTCATCGTGCCATTTTCGTTGAATTGCAATTTATGAACTGCAAGTAACAAAAGGATCTCTGCCTTAAAATCAATATCCCAGGAGCCTATCTATATAAAATACAAACTTGTTGTCTGTGTGTTACACGACCTGCTTTGCAGCCTCTATGCTACTTTAGGAGGCGAAACTGTGACTAGAAAAAATAAAAATATCTCCAGGAAGTACATCAGCCACCAGAGTTATAGTGTAGTTCATTATATTCCCTGAAGGTTGCTGGGCACACAAAGATCTCTGCAGCAGGTGCCTTAACCCCATATTTAAAAAACAGCCTCTTTGTGACCAATTAACTCATTCAGAATAGATTAAAAATAAACGTGTAAATTGACGGTCAGACTCAGCTTTCCATGCCCTGCTCCTCGTGACTCCTCCCTCTTTCCGTTGTTACTACACCCTGACCCCCAATTTATGGGTTCTCCCAGTAATTTCTTTCTATTTCCAGAACAGCACGCTTTGCATCTGGTTCTCTGAAATTCACATTTTTTCTCGGATTGAAAGATTGCTCTCTTGCACATGATGCAAAGTGGTAAATTGCTGTTCGTTTACAAACAAAATGAGGCGAACAGGACGCACCGGCAACTGCAACTATATTCACATCACGTATTCCAACCCTGAAGAGATAACACGAGGCGGCGCACAAAAATCCCACCTCACAAAGTGAAAAATCCCACCCTGCCATGACTTGACCCCAGCTTGATAAACAGATGCTGGCAGCAGGTACTCGCCAGTCTTGCTTTCAAACATACAGTCTGAGCAGAAAAAGGAAGACTTCAAGGTGTTTTCACACATCATCACTTGCTTGGAAGAATTAGATTACATTGCTGGAATCCGCACTTTTGTTGATGTGTGAAAATAGCAAAGAACATTTTTTGGGGGGGAGGGAACTTCTTCAAATAACTGTAAATGCTTTGCTTCAAATCTGTGCCAGGTCGGGAAGTCAATTCATGCATAAAAGCGGGCAGTCAGTAGGCAAGTGCACTCTCCACACCTCAGGAGGAGTGAATCAAAGTGCCAGGAGGGCACACTAATGGCATAGTATTGTCTTGGGATTTAGATAGACCTTTGCATGCCCCCTGCGAAGCTTAAAGCGTTTTTAGGTTTCGGCTGAATCTCTTGTATTTAATATGTCTTAAAAGGGGGCTCTTATCAGTTCCCATCGCTGAATTACTGTGCTTATTCGCTTATGTGTGTTTTTTTTGTGTTAACTACCACTGGCTGCACGCATTTATGATACTTCTACTAAAGCTGTTCACACTGTTTAAGCCCCATTGACTCTCAGGTTTAGGGGGTATATTCTCAAGAACGTGTGATAACCATCGCCAAAGTTACTTAACGCAACCCTCAACATCGCAGTCCTTCGCGGGAAGTTTATGCCGTGTTAACCAGGTATTCACAAAACGGTGGTACCATGCTAAAGTCAGCAGATAACGCGTCAACTGCACGAGTTAAAATCAACACCACGCCGCAAAAATGCGAAACACGTACGCCAAAAAAGCTGCGATGAGGCCAAGAGCGATACAAAAAGCAGCGAAAACCAGCGGCAGGCCTGCAAATCCCACGCATCTGGCGGGAAAATGCACTATAAAAGCAACAAAAACAACATACCAGAAAGAAGCCGAAGTGCGTAGCAACATGGATGCACCCTGAGAGAGCGCAGAGGCCAACGCGAACCCCACAAGCCCCACAGACCACCATCAAGGAACTACAGGCTTGGGGAAGACCAAGGAGAAGAGGGAGAGGAAGACGGGGTGCAATCCGCAGGAAAACAAGACCAGCATCACGGAGGTGACAAACACAACTCGCAACTGACCTACAATCAGACTACCGTGAATGCAGCCGGAGTGCCGAGAAGGCCAAGAGGCGCTAGCATGACGTAAAAATCTAAACCAGGCACAAAGCCGCTGCCAACAGGAAGGCAGCAACAGTGACAGATGGTGGGAGTCCTGCGCCACAGGAGGAGCTGGAGGAAATGGAGGCCATAGTCAACAGTGCAGAGACGGTGCAAGAAGTCGGGAGTGCAGACACAGCTCGGGAGGACCTGACACAACATCAACAGGGTGAGTAAAGACCAGGGACTGGGGGGAAGGGGGGAGATGGGCACAATGGCACACATGCACAAATAAGCAGAGCACACTGCACACCCACAATGACCCTGGATCATGTCCCTCATCCCTGTGGCACACTGCAGCACACACATACAGCAAGAACAGCATATCCACATTGACGACAATGTGTTACAATATGCATCCCCGACACTGCAGAACAGAGGACACAACAGGCTCCGCACACGTGCAGAAACAGGCCCACTACATCTGACAGAGCTGGAAACTGTGAAATGGAAATGTACACGTAAAACCTCACACCCGTCATGTAGTCCAATTGTACACTGTTCCGCATCTAAATCCTGCACCTCCAAAACAGTCACAATGTACATTGTCATACAGTCTGCATGTAAACAAGAACAATGCGCCAGCACACATGTCAACACAATGTCAACATGCATCTCCCCTTCGCATTGAAGAGGGACGCACAAAACCTCCAGCAGAGCACAGAAGACCACACATCAGTGATGCCGGAGAGGACCACCACGCCTTCGACACCGACGCACAACAACAGCCCATGGACATCCCACGCAATCCACCACCAGAACAAGGGCAGCCAAGCTACCTAGAGGAGAACCTAGCCCCTGTAACAGACCACACAGCATGAAGCACCCGCAAGCACAGCAGGCTCACAACACTTCACTGACCCACACATGGCACCCCAATACCAGGTGTCAGAACGCCAAAAGGAGGTGGCCCAACAGGTGCTGGTGTGTTCCGAACCCATGGAAGGTGAACTAGATCATATGCATGGGTGTCTATTATCCTTCAGGGACCACCTAAACCCCACAAAGGAGACCCGCACTGCCATAGAGACACATGCAGATGCACATTCCCAGTACAGAACCACGCCCAGGGGCACGCACATATCAGTCACACACCTACGTTGGCTTTGCGTACGACAGCCCAGTCCACTGCCCTTACGAATTGTGTGGGTGATGACAAAGCTACATGTCCAAGCTCTCACCCGCTGCCTGCGGTGACATGTCTGCATCCGCTGTACACAGCACAATGTAATGTCCTAGGGCCCAGGGCCCTCATGCATACATCAAGACCACAGGGACACACACAGATATCATGTTGAACTGGCTACGGGCACGTGCGCCCCACCCCTTTATAGGCAGGGCCACATGTACAGTGATACCTGTGCTGGATGTTTGTGGCGTGAGTATAAGCCAGCCCACACAGAGTGCTTGGTGCTTGCAACAACTTGAACAGTGGACACCAGTGCAATGGAAACAGAAAACACCTGCATAATAGAGTCAACTGCTGAGCGACATGGAGGGAGCCTGAGCAACTACAGAGGTCACCCAACATACAACCAGAAGTGTCCGTGAGTCTCAGTGTGCTGCGGTTGGGTCCCCAGAGCTGAGCGTGCTGATGTGAAGAAAATGTCTAGGATTGTGTCCTTTCTGGACATTCCTGATGCAGCTGCAGTGGGGGGTGTCACACCTGCATCATCTTCCTCATCGCCGTCCCAGGTCTCCCACACTGCCTGAGGTGACATTGCTGTGTGAGCTCTCCACAACACATCACTAAAACAGTAATGGATGATGATTCGTGGTGCACTGAGCTGGTGGCACCTGGAGTGCTGAGCTGGGGATCAGGCAGAAGATGGCATCCACGACAGGTGCGGGCAACTCTGTCAGTCTGCCAGTACGACCGTTTCGACACTGGCAGTTGTTGGTTGGATTTGGTCCTGGCAGTGGTGGCGTGTGCCTCCTGCAGTGATGCGACATCCGGACATGTCAATACTCGATTTGATGTGTGAGCTCTGGTGGGCAGCGTTTGAGGCTGGAGGCAACGGACAGCACAGGGCCACAGACACATGCTGTTGATGACCCCAAGGCCATCTCCTCAGAGGCCATCCAACATCTCAGAAGAAGGGGTCCCGGACCTGACCAGCACAGAGTTAGTGGCCCCGGGTGCACTGCGGCCGGCACAGGCACCCCGCCACGGGACGGTGACTTGCGGGGCAGTCAGATGGTCCACGAGAGCTGAGCGGGCCCCATCAATGTCCGAGGTGTATGTGGTGGAGGGTTGTGGGGGACAGTGGAAGGTGTCCTCCAGGGCATGATGAAGAGGGTGGAAGCTGTCCGGAAGCAGCAAATGGAGGAGTGGAATGCTGCGGCATCGTTTTAGCCACAAAGACAGTATCACCGACATGATGGCGACGACAACCCCAAGTCCATGGACTCAATCGCCAACAAAGTTCAACCAGGAAGTGTCCATGGGTCTCGGAGAACAGACTTAGTGGCACCGGGGGTGAAAGGGAATGCAGGCTGCGTTAAAGCCTGTACAATGACATCAAGTCAGCCATACATAAATCAAGACTGAATTCGAATAGTGTGACCTATTCGACTGCAGTGGGGGCCTGCGGTAGCGGTCAGTGCAGGCCAGATGCGGTTCACCCAGCTCCTCCTGGAACTCTAACACACGACGTTGACATGACATTTGGAGGTGACTTGTGGTTGACGGCGTCAAAAGCACCAGAGCAGAGCCGGTGTTTAGTCAGTGACAATGACGTGGTACGGACTGGATTGGATTGGCTTGAGGCTGCTGGACCGCAGTGTAGGCCGGCGGCGTAGTCATCAAGGGCCCACAGACACATGTGGTTGGGATGCCAGGCACATACTTGGTGTCACCACGTCGAAGGGAGTACAGTGATGTAAACTCTGCATTAATGTGCGTACTCAGACAATGTATGATCAAGACTCAGTCCAAAATGTGTGACCTACTCGCCCGCAGCGTAGGCCGGAGGCAGCAGTCAGCAAGGGCCCACAGCCATGTGTTGTTGTCTTGCGAGGCACAGAGTTAGTGACACCAGGGCAGTTGTCAGTAGGGTTCGATCACCTCCGTAACGATGATCCTTTTACCCTCCGGACTGACACGCATCATCCTCTTACACCTCTCCTTGCGTGCAATGATATGTACTCTGCCATTGACAAATCAAGACTCAGTCCCACATGTACAAACGACTCGAATGCAGCATGGCCCGAGGGCAGTAGTCCGCGTGGGCCCACAGACACCTGTGGATGGCCTGCTATGCACAGACTTGGCGGCACCACATCGATGGGAGTATTGTGAGATAAAATCTGCCATAATTGATGTTCTCTGCCATAGTGTAATCAAGACTCAGTTCCAAATGTTTGACCTACTTTTCCGCTGTGCATGTAGGTGGAGTACCTCAACGAGAAGGGAGTAGAGCGGGCCGGTGTCCCGGAGGCCGTGATGGTCTGAGGAGGCTGCCAGGTTCGTGGCACTCTGGCTTGGAGCTTGCACCGGCACGTGGTGGGCCCTCATCGACACACGCCGATGTCGGCAGGTGTGCATTGAGGCCCGAGTGCGCCCAGAGCTACGTGCTTTTTATTCACACCCCTACGCGTGCCTGGCATACGCTGGGCCAGCCCACTCCGCTCACGCTTACAGGGGGGGACATAACAAGCTACATCAACGGGATCTTCCCGACTGGCTGGGGTGACATGGTTGAGTCCACTGCACTCCATACACCAGTGGTGTATGTCGACATGGATATGGGTGTGGTCTGCATACTGCAGTCTGGCCATCGCTTCAACGCCACACCTGGCATTGTGTACATTGTCATTCATCAGTCAGTTACCTCATTCTCACATGCCTGGTCCCCACCTCTTCCCACAATCTGCTATCGTGTGGCTGAGGTGCCATGCAGTTGATGGCTTATGTGCATGGCTGGCCCAGGTTGCCAGAGTGAGTTGTGCTGTTGTGTCTGGTAGGTGGGCATGTTGTCTGGCATGTTGTTTGTGAGTTTGTGACATGTGCATTCCCAGTGTTGTGAGTTGCATGGTTGTGGAGGTGAGGTGTGTGGTGTGTTTATTTGGTATTTGCCAGCCAGGAATCACCGATTGATGATGGGCAGTCGGAAGATGTATGACTCATGCACTTGGACTGGGTGGTTGGCGTCAAGGTTGGTTGAGATTCCCAGGTGGTCCACTATCGCCTGCACAGTGATGGTATGCTTATGCTTTCAGTTGCGGATAATGTGTGCAGTGTCACCAGGGGACACAAGTAGGACATATGAGCATTCAATTGCCCCTTGACACGTAAGGGAATCCAGCTATGGCTTTGACGCCTTGCTTGGTCTACAGCTGTTCTTGCACAGTGTGGGGGAAGGAGAGGTAGTGTGGTACCAAGCTGATGAAGGCATCCAAAACAGTTGCGGGGGCTTGGATGTGGTTGGCTGTGAGACTCCTCGGACTCTGGCGGTTGTTAGTTGGCAGGTCCCAGAGGCCAACAGGTGCGGCACAGCCAGCAGCTTCGTCTGCGGAGGGATGCTAGTTG
Source organism: Triturus cristatus (assembly GCF_964204655.1). Taxonomy (NCBI): domain Eukaryota; kingdom Metazoa; phylum Chordata; class Amphibia; order Caudata; family Salamandridae; genus Triturus; species Triturus cristatus. The sequence goes on along the minus strand of NC_140592.1, from coordinate 286,847,859 downwards.
TCTGCTTTTTTGGTACCGTCGGCCTGTGGGCAATGGTGGTCAGGATGTGTAGGATGTTTGGCCTTCTGAGCCTGTGGTAGGCAATGACGTTCCCAGGTGTTGGGTCTGTGAGGTTGGTGCATTTTTAGCAGGTCGCTGTCTTTGTCTGCGCTGCCTCAGTGTAGGGCCGGGCGGGGGTCGTGGGGGTGTCCTGGGGGTTGTGGCAGTGGGTGTTGTTGCCCTAGTGGGGCTCCGGGCAGCATGTTCAGTTGCCTGGGTGCATCTATTGTTCGTCATGTTTGGCTCTGGGCTGTGCTCCCTTGTCTGTTGCCGGTTGTTGTCCTACTTTGCACCAGGTCAGAGCAGGTGTTAGTTTCCTGGTGCTAACGCGCCTTCTCGTCTGTTTTGGGATGTTGTCGCCGATCTGGCTGGTCGTTGAGAATGTTGTGGAGTGGTGTTGTTGCAGCTTTTTGCACAGGAACGCCTACTCTGCATCTCATTAGCGATAGTCGCAGGGGTCATCTGTGGCAATGTTTTTGCTGCTGCTATTGCAGGTAAACTGGTGCTATGGGCTGTTAGAACCAGCTTGTGAATGGGGTGTTCAATTTATCGCGACTTTGACTGCGGTAAAGTGCCGTTGACTCGGCGATAGCTCCTTGAGAATATGGCCCAAGATCTCTTCCCACGGAAAAGGCAGACAGCTTCTAACAGTATGCTGGAATGCTTGCTTTTAATAGGTTTCACCTGCACACCGAGCTGTGCTTCTGAAATTTCTTGTATTTAATATATCTTAAAAGGGGGCTCTTACCACTTCCCATGGCCCAATTGCTGTGTTCATTTGCTTTTGTGTGGAGCTTTTTTTGCTAACTTCCCCTGGTGCACGCATTTACGATACTTCTACTAAAGCTGTTCACATTGTTTAAGCCCCATTCACTGCCAAGATTAGATCTCTTCCCACAGAAAAGGCAGACAGCTTCTAACAGTATGCTGGAATTCTTGTTTTTTATTACTTTGTTGTGTAAAGCAGATGCTTTAGCATTAGAACGTTTGTGGGATTTTCTGTTCATGCCTCAGTACCTTTCTTTGCACTTTGTAGGCATTATCGGATTGATTTTTTCAACTTAATCTATTTGGTCATTATTATCAAATTCTAAATGTTTTAATAAACATTGCACATTAAAAATAACATTATTATTCAAGAGCTATGCTATAATTTACTACTAAAGAGGCAGTCACAAGTGCAGTTACCTTGCAGGCAACAGAATCATGATTTGAATGGTGCAACAGGTGCAGTAGCACCGGGCCCAAACTTTGTCAGAACTCCTCTAAACACTTAGGGCCTCATGTAGGTAGCCAAATACCGGTCGGTAACGGCCGATTTTCGGTAATTATACCATTACCGACCGGTATTTTGGCCATTGGTATGTAGGGGGACATATTTTGCTTTCGGAATTTACCGAATAATAATACCGAATCGGTAATGTTACCGAATCGGTAACTTTTCCGAATCGGTAATTTTACCGATTCGGTAAATTCCGAAAGCAAAATCGAGATGTAGGGGGAGTGTGTGTGTGTGTTTATGAGTCGGTATTTACCACCAACTTATAGTTGGTGGTAAATAATGAATGTATGTGTAAATGCATTTTTACGCGCGTAGCAGTGTGCAATGTGGCATACATACATGCCCTTAGGGCATGTATGTGTGCCACATGTGCACACATGGCCGAATCAGGGGTGCAACAGGGTGTCAATGTGACACCCTGCCACCCTTGTATGTGTTCCCCCCATTACCGAATCGGTATTTACCGATTCGGTAATGAGGCATACCTTCCCATCAATGGGAAGGTATGCCTCATTACCGAATCGGTAAATACCGAATCGGTAATTACCGACTAGTAACGAATCGGTAAAAATTACCGACTCATTACCTACATACGAGTTACCACTTCTTAAATACCGAGTCGGTACGGCTCGGTATTTAAGAAGTGGTAACTGGTACGCTACCTACATGAGGCCCTTAATATTGATATATTTGACTACTAAAAAGACAGTCACAATTGCTGTTACCTTGCAGTTCAAAGGGACTTGATTTGAATGGTGCAGCAGGTGCAGTGGCACCGGGCCCACACGTTATCGGAACTCCTCTAAACACCTACTATTGCTAGATTTTACAACTAAACAGGCAGTCACAAGTGCAGTTATCTAGCAAGCTCTAGGGTCATGATTTAAATAGTGCAGCAGGTGCAGTGGCACCTGTACCAAAAGCTCGAGTCACTCCACTAAAGACAGATTATTGCTATATTTTACAGCTAAACAGGGAGTCACAAGTGCTGTTATATTTCAGGCACCAGGGTCATGATTTGAATGGTGCTGCAGGTGCAGTGGCACCTGACTTTAAAAATTGTCAAAACTTCTCTAAACACTTAATATTGCTATATTTGACTACGAAAAAGACAGTCACAATTGCAGTTACCTTAAAGTTGAAAGGGGCTTAATTTAAGTGGTGCAGCAGGTGGAGTGGCACCGGGGCCAAAAGTTGTCATAACCCCTAAAATTGCTATATTTTACTACTAAACAGGCAGTCACAAGTGCACTTACCTTACACACAACAGGGTCATGATTTGAATGGTGCAGGAGGTGCAGTAGAACCAGGCCCAAAAGTTGTCAGAACTCCTCTTGGCACCTAATACTGCTATATTTTACTACTATACAGGCAGACACAATTGCAGTTATCTTTTAGTTAAAAGGGGATTGATTTGAATGGTGCAGCAGGTGTTGTGGTTCCTTTAAATCAAGAGAGAGGGAGTGAGAAAGGATTGTGATCCATTCAGTTCCCTTGTATTTGTATTCAAAATCAGTTGGGAATGGATCACTTGACCCGAGTAACCAGGGGCTGCAGTCTTATCCGTTAAGTTCAATAAAAAACCCTCATTCACGTACTCAACTTGCGAGGCGGTATATCTTGGTTCTCCGCCTTATCTTAAAAATGTGACAGCATCATCATAGGTTTTTGTTTTAGTTGCATGCTTCCTCCATCCAGAGGAGAATGACTGGTTATTGCAGTAGTGATCAGAAAGAAAATAGTGGGTGGTGGGTGTGTCCAGATTGCTAAGGGGAGAGTCGCACAAGTCGCGCTGCACCCTGTTGAAGCTGGCAAATATTGCTCACCGGCAATCCGAAGAAGTCCGCATTGCAGGACTTTCAGGTACAATTTGACCAAAAAACGGGACAAATACATACCTATTCAAAAAAAGACTGTAACAATATACAGACTTCACCTTGTACACCGGTCCTGAAGAAAGCCCCCTGACCCATCTGGGCAAACGAAGGGCTGAAACATGTCGACCCCACTTACGACTTTATAGTACGTGAGACTGATAACAAGTTTATACACGCACAGAATTGTTTTTTAAGACAATCATGAACCTAGACCATTAAAAAAATTTAAATCTAGGTCAACATGATTTTTTAACATCACACCTATTCTCACTTCACTTCAACACACCCACCACCCACTATTTTCTTTCTGATCACTACTAAAATAACCAGTGGTTCTCCTCCGGATGGAGGAAGCATACATATAAAACAAAACCCTATGATGATGCTGTCACATTTTTAAGATAAGGCGGAGAACCAAGATATACCGCCTCGCGAGTTGAGTACGTGAATGAGAGTTTTTTATTGAACTTAACGGATAAGACTGCAGACCCTGGTTACTCGGGTCAAGTGATGCATTCCCGACTGATTTTGAATGCAGTTGTAGTGGTACCAGGACCAAAAGCAATAGGGACCCCACTAAATGCAGAGTATTGCTAAATTTTACTACTAGACAGGTAGTCAAAAGTGCAGTTATCTTTCAGGCACTAGGGTCATGATTTGAATGGTGCAGCAGGCGCAGTGGCACCGGGTCAAAAAGTTGTAGAATCTCCTCTAAACACCTAATATTGCTATTTTCTACTACTAAACAGACAGTCACAATTGCAGTTACCTTGCAGTTCAAAGGGGCTTGATTGAAATGGTGCAGCATATGCAGTGGCACCGGGACCAAAAGTTGCCAAAGCTCCACTAAATACCAAATGTTGCTATATTTTACTACTAAACAGGCAGTTACAAGTGCAGTTATCTTGCAGGCAAAAGGTTAATTATTTGAATGGTGCAGTAGGTGCAGTGGCACCGGACCCAAAAGTTGTCAGAACTCCTCTAGACACCTAATATTGCTATATTTTACAATTAAACAGGCAGTCATAGGTGTAATTATCTAGCAAGCACTAGGTTCATGATTTCAATAGTGCAGCAGGTACAGTGGCGCCGGGACCAAAAGCTCCAAGCACCCACTAAACACCTAATATTGCTATATTTTATTCTACCTTACAGACAACAGGTTCATGATTTCAATGGTGCAGCAGGTGCAGTAGCACAGTGCTCAAAAGTTGTCATAACTTCTCTTAACACCTAATACTGTTATATTTTACTACTATACAGGCAGACGCAATTGCAGTTATCTTTCAGTTAAAAGGAGCTTAATTTGCATGGTGCAGCAGGTGTAGTGGCATCGGGCCAAAAGCTATAGGGACCCCAGCAAACACAGAATTTTGCTAAATTTTACTGCTAAACAGGCAGTCCAAAGAGCATTTATCTAGCAAGCACTAGGGGCATGATTTCAATGGTGCTGCAGGTTCAGTGACTCCGGATCCAAAAGTTGCCAGAATTCCTCTAAACACCAAATACTGCTGTATTTAACTACTAAATAAGCATTCAGGAGTGCGGTTACCTTGAAGGTACTAGGGTCAGGATTTCAATGGTGCAGCAGGTGCAGTGACACCGGGGCCTACAGCTCTAGTAACCCCTCTAAACACCAAATATTGCATATTTTTCTACTAAACAGGCAGTCCCAAGTGTTGTTACCTTTCAAGCAATAGGGTCATGCTTTGAATGGTGCAGCATGTTCAGTGGCACTGGAGCCCAAAGTTGTCATAACTCCTTTAAACACCAAATATTGCTATATGTTACTACTAAACAGTCAGTCACACATGCAGTTATCCTGCAGGTGTTATGGGCATTATTTGAATGGTGCAGCAGGGGCAGTGGCACTGGGCCCAAAAGTTGTCAGAACTCCTCTAAACGCATAATATTGTAATTATATCAATTAATTCAATTATTTCCCTCTTTCATTTCATTTTTCAAAATGTTGCTCTTACTTACCTGCACTATACCACTAGTAACAGCACAATATATCGCATTTTTGTACATAAACAAGTCTATAGCACTTTAACGGACTTCCTGTAACTTACAATGTACAACTACTTAGCAAGCTAGAACTTACAACAAAAAACAGCTAATCACATAGGCGAAACATAATGCATTTACCAATGCTTGTTATAGGTGTTATAGAAATCCAGACAAGATAAGATATAATAAAATCAGGGGTCGAAGTGCATTAAAAAAAATATGAGAACTGTGATGCTGAGCGCCATGGGGGGCGGGGTGAGTGAGCATGGGGGCCTGGTTGAAGGCAATAGCAAAAAGAGTATACTCTGTAACGTTTTTCAGTCTATCACCTTCAGGTAGTGTCATATATAATAACGCACACATTAAATTAAAATGCAAATTATGTTGATCAGTGGGAAATGCACTATCATATATTATGAAACCTCTATTAGTTAATGCACTGCACCAAAGAGCCACATAAATTAATCCTGGTTGGTGCAGAGGGGAATAGTGACTTGTGTATGTTTAGTGCTACAAGGTCTCAGTCTGTGACAGAAAGCCCTGTGAGCACGTAAATCATTATTTAAAACTTGCATTACACCCAGTATAGGACAGGTTGCTACAAAATACGCAAAAAGGTATAAGATAAAAAAGCGCTTCCAAAATATAGATTTTAGTAATACCCAAACTGTACGTAGTGCAATTAGCTTTTTTACAACTGCCTTTCAAAAGCTCACACTTAACAGCTTAGGTGGTAGATCCCTTACAATACCTCTCAAGAACATAATTTAATGTCAATACCAGCTACCCAGACACCCTTTACATTGGCAGATTAACCAGTTGTGCACATTCATATTTCTTTCAGGGAAGTGGGCACTCCTTCAAGGTTTGTTTTAAATGTCTGCCCCTCTCTCAGCTTTACAGCACTGGAGACTGCATGCCTTACACTTCAGCTGAAGCATTTGAATTCTCGGAATTAACCGTCCCGGGACGGTGGTCGATTCTCAAAAAGAAGGGGAACTGTTTATTTAATTATAAAAGGTATGGGTACCTTGTACCCCTCAGATTCCCCCTCCCCCACTTTGACTACAGAATAAGCTAAAATACGATAACAATCCTGGTTCTGTAGAGCTCTCTTTTCCTACCCAATCAAATCTAGGTCGTTCACTGGAGGAAACTCCCATTGATATGTAAGGGAAAGCTCAAAGCCGAGGGAGTTTGGTCAAAGGGGCAATGGAAGATTCAGAAACATTGGGGATCATTACGATGGCGGAAGGCCCGCCACCGCCAGCAGTGTGGTGGCGGACTTCCGCCATCAGAAAGCAATTTTCCCCTACCACATTAAGATGGCGGGGGGAATCTGACCGTGACCATAGCGAGCGCACAGACCGCCCACCACGGATCCGCCATAGGCAATCGTTAGGAGTGCCTGGTGGAGCAGTCAGCATCAGTAAAATGGTGGCGGTGCCTAGCAGGCACTGTCCGCCAGATTAGGATGCTGACCGCAGCAAGCCTTTCTGTGGAGGGTAAACCGCCATTGAAAGGCTGGCGGGAACGGGCTCCCCTTGTGTTGGTGGGAGGTGGTTGTGCACTGGGGGGTACCATGGGTACCCCCGCATTTTCCTGCACTGAGTGGCAGGCACCGCGTGGTGCCTGCCACGTAGTGCAGGGAAAGGCACTACATGCATTTTTACTATTGTGGCGGGTGCTGCCGCCAGCAGCACCTGGCGCAATGCTAAACATGCAAGATGCGACCGCCACCGTGGCGGTCACATCATAATCTCATGTGCGGTGCCGCCTCCATACAGGCGGCCGGTCTCACTCACCAACTCGTTGGCGGGCAGACGTCGTAATGACCCCCATAGTACTCAGTATGGGATTGCCTGCACGGGGTTTATGTGTGTTTCATTTATGTATCTCAGAGGGCCAAGCTGATACTGATGCTGACTCCTTAAAGGGACTACGCTGCACCCAAAGTGCACATAACATCTCTTTCAAACCAGATTTAACACTAAAGAAAAGGAACAAAAATATGTCCAGCAGCATGCTATAGGGGTTTGCACTGTAACTATGGGCTACATGCTGACTGGAGGCATACATTGAAGAGTCCTTAGAGGAAGCCAGAACACACATGGGCATGAGCTCTGAGCATTGTCTCTTCCATGCTAGAGAATCGAGAACAAAACATGACAGGGATAGAAGACCACCTGAATCATAGCACTGATACAGGGAGGTTGCCCATGGTCCTCTCTCTACACAGCGCATCTTAAGGACACGCCACGTCAAGTGCTACTGACTAAAGAAACTGGGCCACTATTCTGGCATGTATGAGAACAGCGACAAGCTACCCTAGATTCTAGCTTAAATAACTACATAGATCCCCTGTTGTCCTCCAAAACACAGATCCCACACATCCTGAGAAATGTCCAAGCTGGGCCTAATAGTGAAGAAGAGGCACATCACAATATCTCAATTTCAATTCAATACTTTATATATATTCATAAAAGTACAAAAAAGACCAAATGAAAATCACCAAGTTACATTTGTCATTGAATTTGACTAAAAACACAAGAAAAATAGAATTGTGCAATTAAAGTGCAAGTTTCAGAAAAGTGCCCACCAAATATGTCACATAGGGAGTCAGAAGCCAAAGTTTTGAGTATTGGTGGTAATACTAATGTTCTTGGCACCTCATAAAATGTACAAAAGAACATAACGTGCTAAGGTTTGGGGTGAGGCTTCGTCACAGGGGCAGAACATAATGTTCTGCGCATCAAATTGGCCAAGAGGGAAGCACAAATGACTTCTGATGGTACCTAAACGAAACTTTTTCACAATACTTTAGATGCAGGGCAGGGGCCCCAGGCTTGACCTACAGAGTAAGGATTTTGATGAGTGGGAGGGTGGCAGAACGGATACATATGATTACAGTGGGAGCCGACCCTAAATGAGCAGAATGTATAGAAGAATGCGGTGAATTGTGCAGAACCTAACAAGGAGAGTAGAGCTTCAACAGAGAACTGTACATGCGCATTCTAATGTGCATTGTCCAGTATCGGTGATAATGGTGAATTAGGCCGCATCTTGCTCCAAAGGACACAAACCACGACACAATGTCATTAATTACAGCTGTACATGACAAAATACTTTGATACCTTGGATCCCACTGCTATTTGACTTTTTAAAATTTGTTTTTTCTGTCCTCTCTTTATTTTGTTTGCTATATTGTTCTACAATAAATCATTTTTAAAAGGGGGGTTTTGTACTGAATCGTCTCTCAGTCTGCAGGAAGTGGGAAGAGCAGAAATCATGTGACACTGGGGGACAATTTATGGAGGCCTGAGCCAGAAGTGGTCTCCTCCACTGGTGCATTAGGTGTATCACGCATCAGGGTGCTAGCTTGGAAGGCAGGGCCATCATGCTTGTCATGGGACAGTGCATAGTGTATCCATTTGTTCTTCCATCATGTCACTGTCCAATAAGTTAGAAATGCCTTGGGACATGGGAGACCAGTGCCCTGACCTTGTAGAGGTTCCTATGCTTATTATTTCTTCGCGTAAAGGCCTTTATTTGGTCTTAGTCCGGCTTAGGTGGAGACCTTGAGGCGTGAATAGGGATGATGGTTTATTATTTTTTTTTTTTAACATCTGGTTTTATTCGTTTTTCCAAACACCAGTACAGAAATTCGGTACATTAACATACGAGCTCCCTGAGTATAACAGCAGTGCGTAGCACACATAAAAGTTACAAAGTTAGGTCGCAGCATGAAGAACTCCACCCAGCTGCGTTGAACCCCTAATGAGGCATAAATCTCAAACATTGATATGTGCGGCCCTGCATTCCCCCGCGTGGGCTCGTCAGGATATCCCGGTGAGTCCCGCAGCCGAATCCACAGCTACTGTCCAAAAACAATAAGGAAACAAACATAGAAAACCTCGACCACCTCAAAAGTAGACCAGCTCCACTGTTCCTATCACTGTCCCTGCCCCCGTGTAGTCCCCCTCTCCCCCGATTGCATGTAGTGAGGAAACTGCGGCACATAATCGCGTGTTCAGGTGCGTATTCCCCCCTCGTTCAATGTAGGTGCGACTTGTCTGTGGAACCCTACGAGGTCACTCCGACGGATCTCCTGCTGCCCGTCGTGGTGTCGACTCCCCCCCCCACCTGCTCATCCCTCGAGGGATGATGGTTTATTATGACAGGCTTGCTGCATGAGCGCGATTAGTCGCATAGTGATGGGTGGATTGGTATTATCTCATCAATCTGAATGGTAGCGCGCCTATATCATTCTCTTAATCCAATGTGATCCTTGTTTCTTCAAATTGTACAGAGGCCTTGACATGACTCTTCAACCTTACTATTGGTACCTGGCCTCCATGGCATGCTCCTCCAGAGGCAGATTCCTGAAGATTTAAAAAACAGCTGAAATGTTTGTGCCAGAAACAACAGAGGACCATTACTATTTAGATTTTTATGGGGGGAATCCGATGGCAGGAATGAATATTTTCAATCTTGGCAACAACATCTTTGTATGATGTGAGTCGTCTAAGCACCCCCAATACTAAGGGCCTGGTATTCATTCAGCACACAAAAGTCAAGACTTAGCTTCTCTCAAGCTTCTGTTCTTAGGCCTTCTGATAGTCTGGCCAATGACCTGCTCTGATAACTTGCACATGGGGAAGCAGATTAGTTCTTGCTGTGCCAGACTATCCATGTCAGGGATCCTGACCTGCTACTTAATGCAGACTTAGGGCCAGATGTAGGTGGCCAAATACCGAGCGGTAACGCAGAAATTCACAGAATTTCTGCGTTACCAACCGGTATTTAACTGAGTGCAATGTAGGTGAGTTGAAAGCTACTTGCAAAATAAGTAATCGCAAAATAGAGATTCCTTATTTTGCTCTTGCATTTAAGGAATCGGCAATACCGATTCCTTAAATGCAATGTACGTAGCACTAAAAATAGTGAACTTCAGCCTTAAGGAATCGCTAATTACCACCATCTTCAAGTTGGTGGTAAGTAGCGATTTCCTTTGAAAAAGCAATTTTTTGCTTTTTTAAATGTGCCATGTGGCACACATCTATGCCCTTAGGGCATGTATGTGTGCCACATGTGCACACATGCACATTTCAGGGGTGCAACAGGGTGTCCTTTGGACACCCCGGCACCCTTGAAATAGCTCCCCCTATTAGCGATTCGGTAATACCGAATCGCTAATAGTGAATATCTTCCCATTCATTCCTGTGGGCCTCCAAGCCCATAGGAATGAATGGGTAGGTATTCCTTAATAATGAATCTCAATTACCGATTCGTTATTAAGGAATGTTAAGGAATCGCTAATATTTTAGCGATTCCTACCTACATTCCATTTAGCGAGTCCTTAATAGCGATTCGGTAAAAATCGCTATTAAGGACTCGCTAAATTGAAGTTACCTACATCTGGCCCTTAGTTGTGACCATTAAGTAGCTTTCCACATGCACAAGTTTGATCATCCAAGACACAATTGTGAGCTGTATGAATGTGCAGCCAACGCAGAGCTCCAAGATACAAGCTCACAGCAGACATCCATGCTTGTACATAAAAACATGTTTGTACATAAAAACGATTTCGTTTCATTTTTAAAAGAACATCTTTGTTTCTTTTCATTTACACACCGCCTGTTTCATTTCATTTACACAGGAGCTTTTTTGTTGTGTTTTGTACCACCAGTGAACCAAAAAACAGCTTCACTCTGTATGAATTTATTGCAAGTTACAAGGGTGCACACTACATGAATTTACCTCAAGAAACAATAAATGTCTTGAATTTATGCTGACACACTTATGCCCTGTAAACACTTTAGCATAATTTCTGTCTCTGTAGGGTACACATAAATGTATAATATAGAAATTCTCGGCAGTAAGCACATTAAGATGGCATTGTGTATTCATATGGAAAAAACATGAGAAGGCTGAGCACAGAAGGGGATCCCCACTACCTTTCTTTAATCTTTGCTTTTGAGGGGCCCTCTTCTAAAATGCACCCCGACTTTGGTATTTTTAAGCAAAGCCAAGTCAAGGTGCTGATGTAGTGATAACAGTTTCTGCCTCCGGAAGGAATTTTGTCATAATTTATGGCGCCTATGTAAGTGATCCATGGACCAGACCCAGCTTCTTTCAGTGTCTCCCAGCACTGACACCAGTCATTCATTCCTCCACTCCAGAGGATGCAGTTTGACTGGCGAAGCAGGCACATCGCAGGCAAGGAGCGGGCACGTCCCACTCCTGTAGAGACTGGGAAAGTTGCATTAGTGTCAGTGTGTTGTTGATTCTCAGAATGGTTCTGTGGAACCAGCAGGAAAGCTTAAGACCAACCGGCAAGGAAATTAAGGGCAGTGGGTGGTAACAGTGGACAGTACCTTCAAAGAGCGATTAGGAAAGAGACAGCATATAGTACAAATGGAAGAGTGGTAGGTGGTGTCAGGACTTGCATGCATCAGACGAGTAGTGCTCATACATTTCATGCACCTGCTTGCCCCTCTACATGTGCCTTCAGCAGCCTCCAGTCATTTCCCTCTGCATTTGATTATATGACACTTGCATTTCTTCATATGCCAAAAGCAGGAGAGGGTCTTGTGTGAACATAGTGCCTGGCCATGATGTTGGCTCCAAGGACCAGGAATGGCATGATGTATACTGCACTTTCCCTTGTACAATCCAATAGTCCAGATTCTTGTGCTCTCATATTGATGGGGCTCTGCATGTCCTCCAATGAGAACTGAGTACCAATTGCTCTATCCACCCCAGAACTGCAGAATAACTCTTTGGGACTGGACCTTCATCCCATTTCATTCAGTACATCCTCATGTATTGCCCAAAACCTTCCATATCATGGCCTCAGATTTGACAGATACAGTGCCTTGAGACACGTTTGGCCAAAGTCCCATGGAAGCTCCGGTAGATACTAATAACACCAGGTCACACTAGCACCAATGCCATGACAGACTGGTAGAAGAACCATGGACGAATAAGCAACAAAGTAAAAATGTAGCATCATAGACTTGGCCCAGCCAGGGTTAGGGACATGCCTCTCCAGATGCACATTAAAACACAACAGAGATCATGGAACGGGGTGTGCATCACAAAATTGATTAACAAAATGAGGACCTACAGCAATATTGTCTGCAAAATATCAATGCAAATATATATATATAGGTAACTGTAGATTTACTGTTCTTAATTCTACATATACTTACCTTGACAACATATACAGACCTGCCAAGTCACCCGCTAACCGCATGTCTCACTCACATTACGGGTTAAAGCCCCACACACCTGCAATAATAGACTCTCACCTGAAAATTAATTGAGCTGCAAAAAAGAGACTAATTTGGCTGAGGTGAGGTGGCAGAAGTTAGTCCCTCCTAAACTATAACAGTATAATTGCAGTGCAAGAGTCAGTGTGTGACATGCGGGCTGGGTAGGGTGAGGAGCAACTCAAGAGGTGGAGCGCTTCCACGAGTCTCCATAGCCCCTCTGCATGTCATTCAGTATCTCCCCTTGTGAGACTGTTTCATGCAGCGTGCAAGCAGGCTGACAAAACGATACGGCTGTAGATGGAAGCATCTCTACTATTAACATTGTCATAGCACCAGGAGTAGGCAACACTCCCCACCCCCCCCACCCCCCAATAGCATGCATGTTCTCCGCATAAATAAAACACACCACACAAATTTTGTTTGGGTAAAAACTGCTGCAGGTTTATTACATACACAGTTATGTAATATAGGGGCATATGTATCAAAGGATTTTGTATTCGCAAATGCTGCGAATCGCAAAGAAACAGCGTTTGCGAATACAAAATCGCAAAAGGAGATGTATGAGGCATTTCAGCCTCGCAATCTTAAGGAATCGCTAAATTAGCGATTTCTTAAGTTTGCGTAAGCATTTAAGAAATCGCAAATTGCGATTTCTTAAATGCAATGTAACACGCACCCAAGTTGTGCGATTTCTCCTTAAGAAATCGCAAATTACCACCAACTTCAAGTTGGTGGTAAGTTGCGATTTCTTTGAAATATGCACTTTTTTGCATATTTCAAAGTGCCATGTGGTGCACATACATGCCCTTAGGGCATGTATGTGCGCCATATGTGCACACATGCCGATTTCAGGGGTGCATCAGGGTGTCATCATGACACCCTTGCACCTTTGAAAATATTCTCAATTTGCGATTAGCAAATAGCGATTCGCAATTTGAGAAGGACTTCCCATTCCTTGCTATGGGCCTCCTGGCCCATAGGAATGAATGGGAAGGTATTCCTTAATTGCGATTTCGCAATTTGCTAATCGCAATTAAGGAATTTTAAGAAATCGCAAAATTTGTGCGATTTTTTAAATACATCCCGTTTTGCAATTCTCAAATAGCGATTCTCAAAAAATCGCTATTTGAGAATCGCAAATGGAGATGATGATACATATGCCCCATGGTGGGTTATCTTACGGGCGATCCAAGGGCAGGCAACCATCTGGGCCGCCTGCCTGCCTGATGAGCCAAGCAGCACTGGGGCGAACCCCATCTGTGCTGCCCCTTCGGTGATCTTCTTCCCGAATCACGGTCCCTTATTACTCACGCCCCTTTCAGGGCGGAGCGTAGCAAGGCAAGCCCCCGGTTGTTCAGGACTAACGGGGCGCCGACACGGTTTTCCAGGAACCTCCCATGAGGCTCCTGGGCTCTGGCACCCCCTATGGTGCCGCGCAGGGGTACCCTTCAGTACCCATTTGCTTCCAGATCGCCCTGTAACTCTGCCACAGCTCTGGAGGCGGCCACCGTCGCCGCCAGAGCCCCCCACCAAAACAGCTATAGTCTTGCACTCTTGTCTAGAGCCTCCTGCAAATCTAGATGAAAGAGAACGTCCCTACTGGTTATCGATGCCCCATCTATATCCCAATGGCCCTAGACGTTAGCTTGGATCAGCTAGTGTCTGATGAAACAAAAACGCCCTTTATGCCTGTGAAGTTGTGCCAAGCACTATTTACCTCACGCCGCAGAGTTCCACTGCGTCACCTGACTCAGCCCCATCCCACTCTGGGCGGGACAGTTTCAGACACCCTGGCACACGATGCCCCACCTATTTGCTGATCACACTGGCAGCCGCCCCTCTAGCACTGTGTGTGACTGGACACATGTGTCTTCCATCCCTGGGACAGCAGCTCACATGTTAGAAGACCGTTCCAACCCCCGCTTGCCAACTAGGCTATACAGCCGAGGGGGATATGCTTAACCCTGGCACGGTCCCTTTACTTGCTAAATCCATGCGCACCGGAATGTCCATAACAGGCGTATGAGAAAATGAGCACGGCTGCCCTCCAGCACTTGCCCTGCATCCCTTATTCTTTATGGGAATTTCGAACGCTCAGCTCCATCTGGTGAAGCCCCCTAGGCATACCTGCTCAGAGAATCTGTCTGATTCGATACAGGGCGCACTGACTGTAATCCAGTGCCTAACACTTGATGTGGGAGGTGCCACACACTGCCTAGGTCATGGGAACCTAAAGGAGCACCCCATATTCCCCGGGCGTACCTCTAGATGGGACTGGCTCAACCCAGCTGGGGCGCCAGAGACACTCCTCTTTACTGGTGTATTGACACTCTGCACCCTTGTGGTTGCAGCTCTGTGTATTAGTAAAGCGCGCATGCCCCCGGGGCACAGAGCCGCTGACTATCCAGTGTATGTCACCCACTCGCTGATAATTATCTATCGCTAACTGCCCTTACTTGGATTGAATGGTTGTTGGATGCTACCCAAGGACTGCAGACTTAATGCTCCAACCCAGTTTGACCCCAGAACTGGGGGCAACCCAAGTAGTGACCATGCCTTTCATGGTACATCTCGACTATCCATGTCTTCGGGACCCCAGTCCCAAAAGATGCCTCTTCTAATGTCTGGTTCTAGCCCGCAGAAGGATAACCCAGGGGGGCAGAGAAGTCTGTGGAACCAGGGGGAAAGTTATGTGCAAAACCTTGCCCTTTCCTCAATTTGGGACGCCAAAAGGTCCATAATACCCTGTCGCCGTTTGGCACTAACGCAGTGTTACCAACATAACTGTGCCGCAGCACACTGTTAGCTGACAACTACCACCACCCGCCTGCTGCCCTGGTAGAAGCACGGGTGAATATGTCTTAACGGAAGCTACCGTCCCTTGGCTGCAGGGGGATGCCCGCACAGTGTACATGGTACTTAAATTCTGTATCGTGCCCACCGGTGTTCCCCCAGAGGGCCCTCGTAGTCAATTGCACAATGCCGTCGCAGTATATAACAGTGCCTCTTTTTGCGTTGAAGTTTCCTGAGTATGTGTAACATTAGACTTTCCCACCCTTGGGCTGGTAACCGGTGGGAAAGGCAGACTGTTATTTTGTGGCTTCTGACATTGCCTCCGGATATACACTACAAAACCACAGTACCTACAACACACCAGTACCCTTGGCTTTAACAATGCTTGTTAGTTGTATAAGCTAACTGAAGCCACAATTCTGGCTTCCTTGCGTAGCAGATTGAAAATGCTTCCATCCTGAACTGGTGGGACTGTCACCCTAATGTGTTGAACATTCCTTAAATGTCTCCCTTCGATGGATAGCAAGCTCTACTGCAACTGGGATCATTGCACTAATCAACTTCCGCAGCTGCCTGACAGGTCACCTGCACGTGACCCAGGTGCTGACCGCGTAAAGCGGGTCCCTTTGGAAATGGAATACGGCGCACCATCTCCGCGTTGGAGACAAAATTGACCTCGCTGAACTGCGAACGAAACCCATGCAGGTACCAAATAACTATTCTTTGCAAAACAGAGCCTGTCCGTAACTTTTGTCCCTGCTGGGACAAAGGATGAACTATGGGTGACATTTAAGGACCGACACTTTATTGCGAGCAAAATCCACAATGAAGATGAGGGTGACATATCGATCTCCGTAATAACCCCCATTAGACCAACGAGACACTTTGAGACTACCAAGGTCTAGGGCTGCCATTGTGTGCATTACCGAGCTTAGGGGCGCCTTGAGCAATGTACACATGTTACATAACCCCTGGTGGCACAAGGACCTTGTCGGCCAAGCAGTGAAGTCTTCGCTCAATGCAATAAAACAAAACCGATTGCTCCAGTGCACGGCCCCCACAGCACCCCCCAACACCTACGGGACAAGCCGAAGTTTGTACTGAGCTCTGGGGACTTAAATCTCAGCACTTACTCCACCACGCGCATGAGAAATGCCACTTGTTAGCACCGTGCAATCTTGCCAAACAAGTACGTAATATGTAACGGGTCATGCGCATCGTGCTCCCCAACAAAGTGCAATGATAATAACATTGACTCCCTGTACTATACAGACCTGTACAACAGTACTTACATATAAACCGGTCCAACACGTGGTGCTCGATAACAATGTTCAAACTTAATACAATTGACGCCATGCCTATTCACAAGCGTATAAGCAAGTCAACTTCTTCCGAGGAGAACATGTGAAATGCATGCTAGAGGCAGTGCATGAACATTCAGCTTATGGGATACCTTGGGGGCAATGGCAGAATTTGAAACCTTGTCTTGTGGGAGCGTGCTCCACCAGAGGCACAAGGATTACCATTGAGCTTGCGTAAAACAGTACGCAAACGCGGTCCCAAAATCATCAGCCGATGAAACCTGCAAGAACAATCATCCTCCCCTTTGTACGTTAATACCCCAACTAGGTTGGATTGAATACCAGGTCGGATGTGTGTATAACATTAATAATTACTTGGCTTTAAGCCATCCCGGATGAGGTTGGCTTCGTGCTTAATAGATACTTGCCTTCCCTGTAGAACAACTCATGATACTACTTTATCGGCAATGCTAGCTCGGGAACAGTGAAGCAATGCCCTCGAGTGACCTGAACCGGTGGACAGCCGGCCCACTGGAGGCAGTGGTCTGTCCAGTTCTCCTCTGAATTCTCTGCTATCGGGGGCTCCAGGTACGCTCAGATGTGAGAAAAGTCTTTCTAACGTAGCCAACCTACGCTTTATACGTGAGTGACTGCCCCCATTATGGTACGACCAAACCAAGGCTAAAGCAATAGGAGCATGCGGCCTTAAGCAACGGGTGTCTTTGTGTACTGAAAACATTAAATAGCCACGCAAAGAACCATGGACATCCCCTTAAATGCGAGTCATCAGATCATCAATGCAATCGGTTGGATTTGAAACATAGGCACCATCCAAAACTACTGATTAAAATTAGCGAAAATAGCATGGAGCAATGCCCATTATTGGTATTAGTGAATGAAGACATTGTTCAATCATGTGCAGCCAAAGTGAGAAGCACTTCCCTCCAGTGGCCTTCCCACTTTATGGCCCCTGGCTGTACAAATTGGTTTAACGCACCAATAATCAACCCCAAACTGATATACTGTTATGCCCCAACCAGGGCACCCTGTCCGGTTACTGCCAAGACACACGCCCCGCCCGCAAAGTGCAATCAAGTCTGTGATGTCATAGTCGCTACCTCTGGCATATTCTCATAAATCGCCTGTTAGAATCCGGGCTCTCTGGTTGACACAGGTAGGGACTTGTGTCAAGCAGGGATCCCTTCTTCCAGTCAGGGTAAGGGGTTACACTCTAACAATAACCCCTGCTCACCCTCTAGGTAGCTTGGCGCGAGCAGACAAGGCGTTATCTTAGGCATAATGGTTAAGAATTTGGGACCACATACAACAATTCAATGATAGCCCCACAAATGGACTCCACACTGGGTTTATCAATAATAAGTAGTTTATGTATAAGCAGATTTAGCACAAGACCCAATAACGTTAAGACGGGCCCACAATACTTTGCAATAAGTAGTTCTTGAGTTTAAGCGTATTTCAGAAGTTCTGTGCGCTTCGTGCGCGTCATGCGGTTCGTGTGACTGGAAGAGGCTTGCGAGCGGGGCTCACAAGCGTTTGCAGACTCTCCGGGCGATGCGTACACCTTACGGTGCGAAGGGGGCACAGTACCTTTATCTTTCAGGAGTTCATCACTGACGATGCGGTGAATTCCAGCGCGGGTGTACAGCGCGATGTCCTTTCAATTGCGGTGCGAGCTACGGCTCGAAGGGGGCCTCAGTCGCGTTGCTCAGGGGCACAATGCGGGTGTACGGTGCGCTGGCTCTTCGTTGCGGCGTTCGAGCTGGACCTTGAGAGCAGCGCCTTTGTTCTCAGCGCGATGTGAAGCAGGCAGCCGCGTGCCAACCACTCTACGCACCACAGCCTGCCCTCAGCAAGAGTAGGGGGGCACGCACAAGGGGTACGATGCGGAGAGGGGCAAATAGCAAGTGTCACAAAGTCCTTCCTTTACGTTGCGAGCTACGGCTCGAGGGGCCTTAGTCGCGTTGCTCGGGCCGGGCAGGGGGGCACAGGCTTGCCAAAGTACGTGCCGAGTTGAGAGGCGCACACCTTTCTCGGCGTCAGCTTCACGGGGATAACGGCGGTTCTCAAGGGGGGTAAATTCCACTGGTCCTGGGACTTCGTTCAGGGGGCAAGCTCAGCACAAGCCCTTGGAGACCTTAAACAGCACAAGTTGAAGCAAAGTTTCTCAGCAATCTTTCTCCTCTCCTTCAGCAGCAAGGCAACCACTGCAGGCCAATCCCCCAGGTCAGGGACAGTACTCCTCCTACAGTTTTCCCGGCTCCTTCCCCTCAGGCAGAGGTTAATCTTGTAGTAGGATCTGATTTCTTAGGAGAAGGGCTCCTACATTTATACTACATTTCTTTTGTTCTCCCAGGCCAGGGGGGCCCTTGCCTAGTTCAGTCCAGTTCTGGAGCACTTTGTTTACGCGATGCAGGCTTCTTCATTCAGGGTGCAGGGCAGAGTCATCAGACGCTCCACAGGGGGCGGAGCCGGCATTGTGGTGGCAGAGCACAGTCCTATTCAGAGTCCAGGTGTATTCCTCCCACCCACCTACCTGTCAATCGTCCTATTCACCACCAGGCTACCTAGCCCTGCCCATCTGGGTTTCACCGGCCCTGTCACTCATGCAAGCCAGACAGCATATACACATCATGCAGAGGCGGGCTGAAATGGTTAGGCAAGCAAAGGCCATCTTTCTGAAAGTGGCGTTTGCGAACACAGAACATTAAAATAAACCTTGCTAAAAGATGTACCTTATTATTCTCAGTTCAGGCATACTAAACGCGATTTTCTACCATGTTCCCTGGGCCTGTTAGGATCATAGGATGTAACAATCTTAACAGCCCATGCTGGCTTATGAGAACAGGGTAGCCTTACAATAGTGAAAAACGAAAATGGCTGTAATTCACTATTAGGACATGCCACACACATCAGGGCTTGTCCTACCTTATGCTTACAATGCACCCTGCCCTTGGTCCTACCATAGGGGTGACTAACATGAAGTTAAGTGAATGTTTAGGGACTGGCAAGTGGGTGCACTTGCCAGTCAGCATGACAGTACCAGACTGCACGCAGGTTCTGAAATGGCAGACCTTAGACACATTTTACCAGGCCGCTTCTGTGGGTGGCACAACCAGTGCTGCAAGCCCACCAGCAGCATTTGTATTTACAAGCCCCGGGCACACCTGGTGCACTTTACTGGGGTCTGACAGTAAACCAAATAAGCCAATCATGGAATCCAACCAACATATACATTTTACCATAGGGAGAGCATATGCACTTTAGCACTGATCAGCAGTGGTAAAGTGCCCAGAGTCATAGAACAGCCAACAACAGGTCAGAAAAAATACAGGAGGAAGGTAAAAATTTCAGGGATGACCCTGCAAAAAGGACCAAGTCCAACATCGCCCTATATGACTGACACTGCACTCTCATCCTATGCTTTGTGTGATCGTGGCCCACTTGAGTGTGAGCAGAGACCCGCGATGCATACTTGGCTTAATGGTCGACAATGCACACGTAAACTACCCTGCTGCTCCTTGCCGCTGGGTCATCCTACCCAATGGAGCCCTTCAGAAAGACCAGGGAACATTATATCACTCTCAACACTTAAGCTTAAAACTTTGCTTAGCATTGGAGCTGAAAGCGATGTGTAAACCTTCCACCGGTCCCAGACACAGCGGTGAAGTGTTCCAGAAGGACCTGGCCAATATAAAAGACACCAACAGAGCTGAGGGAGCCCTGAGCAAGCTTCAAGCATTGTTTAAGAGTAAAAACTAATCTGCAGGGCTACCCAGCTTGCTCAGGCAATGACTATGGCATTCAGACCGGCCACCGACACGCCGCGCATTTACTAGGTATTCCGCTCCCTGGAAAGCCTGACCGATCCGCCATTCATAGCATTAATCTAACGCGCATTGAGAATTACATATCCATTATACAAATGTAACGTGTATGTGAATGCAAAGGTATTGAAACGCTATACATGAGCGCCAGTTACATTACATATTCAGCACCCCATTGCATCCCTATATTTACTGCAAAAGGAGCACTACATACAACAAGCCCATCTATTGGCTGATCAGTGCTTCTATGTGCATAAGATGAATTAAGCCACAGTTATAGCTCAGTTGCATAGCCAACCAAAAGCTGTCCATCCCCATCCATAGCTGCCCAGGTTTCACATTTCTATGCGTGAAATTTCCATCATTTCAGTGCAACTGTGAGTGACATTCAAAAGACTATGAATGACACTTTCTTGCGAGCAAAATCAAACAATGATACGGTGCATATCCAACCTACCCATGCCAGCTACCCCCTGTACATTTCAGAACAAGGTAGTTGACAGCACACTATGAAGGGGTATTCAGTGATGAAGTGTGTTGTGGAGTTCATCAACACTATCCAAAACTTTATTCGAGTATGGGTGGTGGGGGGGGACTCCTCCCTGAGCCCCTGCCCATAAGGGGGGTGTGGGGTGCCCCGGTGGCACTAGAGGGCTGCCCTCTCTGGTGGCCCCCTGCGGTGGCCACTGGCAGCCGCAAGCTAAAGGAGCCCTGGGCAATGCCGGCCCCAGTTGAGTAAACATGGGGTGGCCCGCATGCGTGATGACGACCATGGTGTTACAACGCCCCGCTGGCTCAGAATGCTCCAAATACCCAAAACGAGAGGCACAAGCACACTGCACTGTTCCGCCCCGCCTCCGGTAGAAATCTAAGACAGGCACTCAGAGACCCACACCGGTGTGCCAGCTCTCTGGCAGCTGCTGTTGGGCTGCCAGATTGATGGTGCGCTAGCCACGCCTTGGCCGGTCATTCAGGAGAAGGTGATGAGATAAATGTTCCACCCGCTCCCTCCCTTAGCCTTGGCTCATATGCCTGGCCGACATCCTCTCCTTAAATTAATTTAGTCACCGAATGTTACATCCGCGGAAATTCGCATTGCAGGACCTCCAAAACAGTAATCATTGCAGGCAACTGCTACGCGCAGGGTAACTGATCCTTGCTGAAATAAAGGCTGGCCCGAAAGCACGGGCAATGGAACACAATATTTTCCGTGTCATATTGTTTTCAGTTATTAGCGCCTCAAAGCCTGCACCTCCTAAGTGCTTTAAATAATGAGTTTTATGGGGCATATAAGCGAACTCTAACCTCAAGTTGCTAGTGTCCAATGCAATGAAGTCTCTTACTTTACCATCCTTGGAATGATGTACCGCTGAGTACGCCTTGCATCGGTTACTGCAGATGAGGCGGCAAACGCATCAACGCCTCTGCCGAAACCCGGGTTCGAACCAGGTGACCCACTCCTAGGCTGGAGGCATGACTGTAGGGGAGAGGGCAACTGTGAGCACCGCTACAGCCGGACTCCAACGCTACCTCTCACCCGTGCCGCACCTTGCCCACAGGGCCTCCCGCCCATCCCGGACGCTCAGACCACCACTCACCGCGCCACCCACTGATGCCGCCCCGGAGCAGCTACCTGCGACAGCCTAGTGGGCCTGTCCCCGCCCTGGGCCGACATATCCATGTGATCTAGAGCCCCAGGGATGAAGACCTTCGCCATGAGAAGGGTGCCCGGTGCAGTGTAGGTGGGGAGTGTTAGTCGGTAACTAGACATAATATCGAAAAAAAAATATCGAATGGACATAATATCGAGTCTAAAATATAGAATGGACACAATATCGAATGGACATAATATAGTCGTTAAAAATATCGAATTGCAGGTAAGTAATATTGAATGTCATAATATAGGCATGAAAAAATATCGAATTTTTATTAATATCGATTTTTTAAAGTGTTTTGCATGTTAGTATATGTGTTAAAAGTGTATAATATTTTTAGTAATGTATGTTTAATTTTTTTAAAGTAATGAATTTTATGTCATTCAATTTTTGCGTAATTTAATTCCGTAGCGGGTTGTGGGTTTATAGGGGAATAGGGTGGGAAGTAATTTAATAATAATTAAGTAAATATTTATTTTTATTTATTGGTATTGATAATTAATTTACTGTTAATTAATTATTAATTTGCATTTTTTATTATTCATTCATTTTTGGTATTGAAAATTAATTGGTTGTTGATTAATTATTAATTGGAAAATAATTTGTATTAATTGGTAATTAATTTTTACTAATTGTTTAATTGATAATTATGCTAATTGTATTAATTTATAATTTGTAGTGGGTTGTGGGTTTATTGGGGAATATGGTGGGTACTAATTTAATTGCAATGAATGAATTGCTAAAAATATTTTTGTGTATTGATAATTAATTTACTGTTAATTAATTATTAATTGGTATTTTTGAATATATATCAATTTTTGGTATTGAAAATTAATTTGTTGCTGATTAATTATTAATTGGTAATTAATTTGTATTAATTGGTAATTGGTTGTTGATTAATTATGAATTGGTAATTAATTTGTATTATTGGTAATTAATTTTTATTAATTGTTTAATTGATAATTATGTTAATTGTTTTAATGTATTATTTGTAGTGGGTTGTGGGTTTATAGGGGAATATGGTGAGAAGTAATTTAATTTAAAAAAATTAATTATTGAAATTAATTTTGTATAATGATAATTAATTTAATATTAATTAATTATTAATTGGTATTATTTGTATTTAATTATTTTTGGTATTGTAAATTAATTGTTTGTTAATTAATTATTAATAGGTAATTAATTAAATAAACAATATTTATTGGTATTTATAATTATTTGATTATTAAATATTTTGTTATTGGTAATTAATTTTAATAATGTTTGTAGTGGTATTAATAATTACATTATTTTAATAAAAATATTAAATTATTATTTTCCCTACTACTGCACTCACTGGAGTGGGAATAGTAAATTTTACCCTCCCGCTATCCAACGCTTTCCCTACTGTTGCACTCTTTGGAGTGGGAATAGTAATTTTTACCCTTACGCTATCCAATGCATTCCCTATTGTTGCACTCACTGGAGTGGTAATAGTAAATTTTACCCTCCCGCTATCCAACGTTTTCCCTACTGTTGCACTCTTTGGAGTGGGAATAGTAATTTTTACCCCTACGCTATCCAACGCTTTCCCTATTGTTGCTCTTACTGGAGTGGGAATAGTAAATTTTACCCTCCCGCTATCCAACGCTTTCCCTACTGTTGCACTCTTTGGAGAGGGAATAGTAATTTTTACACATACGCTATCCAACGCTTTCCCTATTGTTGCGCTTACTGGAGTGGGAATAGTGATTTTTACCCCTACGCTATCCAACGCTATCCTTACTGTTGCATTCTTTGGAGTGAGAATAGTAATTTTTACCCATACGCTATCCAACGCTTTCCCTATTGTTGCACTCACTGGAGTGGGAATAGTAAATTTTACCCTCCCACTATCCAACGCTTTCCCTACTGTTGCACTCTTTGGAGTGGGAATAGTAATTTTTACCCGTACGCTTTCCAATGTTTTCCCTATTGTTGCACTCACTGGAGTGGGAATAGTAAATGTTACCCTCCTGCTATCCAACGCTTTCCCTACTGTTGCACTCTTTGGAGTGGTAATAGTAAATTTTACTCTCCCGCTATCCAACGCTTTCCCTACTGTTGCACTCTTTGGAGTTGGAATAGTAATTTTTACCCATACGCTATCCAACACTTTCCCTATTGTTGCACTCACTGGAGTGGGAATAGTAAATTTTACCCTCCCGCTATCCAACGCTTTCCCTACTGTTGCACTCTTTGGAATGGGAATAGTAGTTTTTACCCATACGCTATCCAACGCTTTCCCTATTGTTGCACTCACTGGAGTGGGAATAGTAAATTTTACCCTCCCGCTATTCAACGCTTTCCCTACTGTTGCACTCTTTGGAGTGGGAATAGTAATTTTTACCCATACGCAATCCAACGCTTTCCCTATTGTTGCACTCAGTCGAGTGGGAATAGTAAATTTTACCCTCCCTCTATCCAACGCTTTCCCTACTGTTGCACTCTTTGGAGTGGGAATAGTAATTTTTACCCCTACGCTATCCAACGTTTTCCCTACTGTTGCACTCTTTGGAGTGGGTATAGTAATTTTTACCTCTACGCTATCTGACACTTTCCCTATTGTTGCACTCACTGGAGTGGGAATAGTAAATTTTACCCTCCCGCTATCCAACGCTTTCCCTACTGTTGCACTCTTTGGAGTGGGAATAGTTATTTTTACCTCTACGCTATCTGACGCTTTCCCTACTGTTGCATTCACTGGAGTGGTAATGGTACATTTTACCCAGCCGCTATCCTATGGTAAAAATATTAATTATTTTGTATTGAAGTTACATTAATTATTTATTATTTTTAAGGTTATTTAAGTATTTTTAAATATGTTTTAGTTAATTATATGTATTATTTTATTATTTTTACATTACTTTTAATACATTTAAAAAAATTCGATATTTTGACTGACTATATTTTTTACAACGATATTTTAGACTCAATATTTTTGTACTTACCTGTTTGTAGATAGGAATTCGATTTTTTGGCATTCGATATTTTGGCATCGATATTTTTGAATGAATGAATGAATGTGAACTTTATTCGGATAAACATCATATCCATAAAAGTACAGTTAAAATATAAAAAAACATAAAAATACAGGTAATTCAAGCACATCAAATAACGTAATTATACCGAATACATGGTGTTACGAGTGCGAACCGCCGATTTTAAAAAGGATCCAACTCTAAAGCATAATTCGTCATTGTTAATAGCTAGCACCATGTCGTAGGCAATCTTGTAGTCAGTAACACATTGTGACTTAAAATATGGGATCAAGAATTTTTTAGTGGGGGATGAGTAATAAGAACAGAAAAATAGAAAATGTAGCATTGATTGTTTCGAAGTATTATTGCATGGACAGAGGGAGAGTTCATGGTTAGCTGTATAGCCAGTAGGGAATGACAACAGATATTTCATTGTGTCTGTTCTTAGCCTGAAGAATAAGCCCCTTTCCCAGCGACCAACAGGATTTAAAAGATATTTTGGCATGACTGGGGTTACATACTCAATTTGCATATATCTAGCGACTGAGGTTTTATTATATTCAGTTGCTAGTCTTATTTCTTTATAAGAAGCATAGAGTAATTTTTCTGTGATTTTAATATTAACGGGGCTATAATCTAAAGGATTTAAGAACAAATGTTCCAAATTCAGGCTATTCGGACTTTTACGGACTCCTGCCAGCCACGGTATATCCATCCCTCTGTCACAATTCAGACAATCCGTAATTATCTCTCTGGTCAATTGTGCAGCCGTATTCTTCCAGATTCTTAACCAAAACAATGTCGGGCGAGCCTTTATAAAATCTTCTATATAAGGCAGATGTAGTTCGCTATGGCTAGCATATGTGGAAGAAAAGAAAGGAGCTCCCAGAGTTTTACGGCAAAATCTGTTCTCTTCACACTGAATAGGTGTGCAAATAGAGTTCCCCCATACCTCTGCACCATATGTAGCAGTTGGTGTGCATTGTAATCTGTAAATTTTGATAATAGAAGGAACTACCCCTATATTTTTAGGCTTCGGTAGCCTAAGGATTGTGTTAATAGAGTTGGTAAATTTCCTTTTACAGTGGGCAATGTGATCATTCCATAGACCATTTGATGCGAATACCAGACCTAAATACGGAAAAGTGCACGTGCTTAACAATTGATTAGAATTTAAAACAATTGAGAGATTAGAATATTTCTTGGACCCACATGACATTAAGAATGATTTTTTAAAATTAGTACATAGGCCCAAGGTTGCCATAAAATCCACAAAGCCGTGAACCAGGGCGCGCAAAGCTTTAGGAGTGCGCCCCATTAACACGGCGTCGTCAGCATGAAGCAACGCGGGAATCTTATTTCCATTAATAATTGGGACGTCTTCAGTTGTAATTAGGAGAGATTTGGTTAAATCATTAATATATAATATAAAAAGAAGCGGGGCCAGAACACAACCCTGTCTGACCCCCCTACCAATTTTAATAGCCTTCGAAATCTCACCATTCCTACCTATGCGCACCCTAGCTTTCAAGTCTCTGTGTAAATATGCCAAAAAAGAAACTAATTGGTCGTCTAGCCCAAGATTTGAAAGAGTTAGCCACAGCCGTGATCTGTTGACAAAATCAAAGGCTGACGTGAGATCCATGAATGCTAGGTACACTGGTGTTTTCTTAGCTATTGTATATTTGCTAATGATCAGATGGAGGTTGAGGCACTGTTCCACCGTGCCAACCTTGCTCCTAAACCCTAGCTGAGATGGATGCAAGACCTGACTTTCCTCTGCCCATAAATTGATCCTATTAAATATTACCCTACCCAGGATTTTTAGGGTGTTATCGATCAATAAAATTGGCCTATAACAACTCGGGTCCGTCCGGTCCCCCTTCTTAAAAATTGGGACTATAGTACTATATGACCAGGAATCAGGAATAAATGAATTGGTAAGAGTATTAAAAATATTAGTAAGGAGTGGTGCCCAGAAATCGGGTTTATTTTATTTTTATTTTTTTGAAAAACCTTTATTAGCATTTCAACCAATAACAAGTATGGGCCTACAACCCCCCGGGGCCGGCCGCTAAGCAATCAAAGCAACAGAGATCCAATGTTGACACAGGCAGAACCTCGGGGAGCAGAATCTCCATGCTAATATATTCTCGGCCAGTGAATGGCGCAAGTAGGACACCAGGCTTAAGAAGGCTTTCATTTTATAATAGGGAAAGACGAAAGGATCAGGTGCCAAACAATTTCCCAGCAGCGAAAAATGGCAGGCAGAGTAACAAACGTAAACAATAAACGGCAATCTATCGAGTCAATGGCGCTAAAACAGGAAG
The DNA here is from genome assembly GCF_964204655.1 of Triturus cristatus. NCBI lineage: Eukaryota > Metazoa > Chordata > Amphibia > Caudata > Salamandridae > Triturus > Triturus cristatus. The sequence continues at coordinate 286,820,451 of NC_140592.1, read as the reverse complement.
TGCAGGATGTAGAGAAGTATCATGACCAGTTGCGCCTGCAGTCCCATGCCCTAGAGCCCAGAAAACACCCCGGAAATTGTGGCACACATGAAAAAGCAGTGATTCACAACAAAGGAGTTGTACCACGCTGATCCCAGAAAAGAAAAACAAAGAAGAATCAGAGAAGAAAAAGGAGGCCATGGAAAAAAAGGGTAAAGACTAAAGAATCCCCTTCCCCAACCCCCCACCCTGCACCTCTGCAGATGAGTACGGCCCCCCCCCCCAGCAGTGTGCCTGTCGCCCTGGAACCAGACCCGAAATATAGAAGAACAGAGAAAAGGGAGTAAGAAAAGAACCCCACCAGACGGGGGGGGTAGAGAGAGTATTAATAAACTGGAGGAGGGCCTTCAAAACATGCCCCCGGCTTCTCCCTCCCGCACGGTAAGTTTTCCCCAAGGCAAACAGTAAGCAGCACAAAATCGACCATGTCAAAGAAAGATGGGGAGCATTATGCACCAATTATACTAATAGCTATGCCATGAGAGCACACAACCCCTGAGCCCGCCCGTCTACTAGATGACCACCCCTGAAGGATCAGCCTTATCCTTGACCACTCTTTGCAAATCTGCCCATGCATACCCCTCGACCCAGCGCCATGTCCAATGTTACAAGGTAAAGGAGTGTCCAAAAACGACCGGGAAGCGACGCACACAGGTGGGGTGAAAGTCTCTGAGTACCAACACAGTCCGCATCATGGAGGGACGTCTTTCCCAGTGTTGCCCCAGGATCTGCACTGCAAACAAGGTCCAGGAAGGCGGAATCAGCCAAAGTAGACAACTGTTGCTTGAATTTTCCCTGGGTCGCCGGAGGCCGTGCACGGGACGAGGCCACCACCTCCCACTCAGGTCCAATACCTCTGGAACAGATCAGACCCACAGCCAGCCGATCACACGGAAGCATACTGTCCGGAGTTTCCAGCTGTTCACTAATCTCAGGGGTGGCCGCGACATTGTCCTCCTGTGTGCAGTGTGGGAAGTCCCTGTGTACCTGAGGACAGGCAGGCCGCAACTGTCCCGACGCTGATGCCACACCATCGAGCTTACTCCCCAAGACACCGATGCCATGAACCAAGGTGGAATGAAGGGCACCGAGAGCCTCGAGGAGGTCGCCGTACCCCAGCACATCTCTCTGCGATCGCTCCGCCACACTCCCAAAAGTCACACACTCCCAATCCTGCTGTGACCCGGTGGACAGGATAGTAGGCTTCATCATAACAAGATGGCCGCCGGGTGGGCCCGACCCGTGTTGGGACCGGGACCCAGGGACAAGCGCCTCAAGGTCCACGTTGCTGGAAACAGGGTTCCGGGGGCAGGCAAAAATTATCCGTTGTGTGGTCACGGGCAACAGTCGTCCCCACCACGGACCAGCGCCCGCGAAAATCCGGGAGCAGCCCGCAAGAATCAGGGCGAGTTATGGGCGGCGTCCGGGCAGCTCACCGTCAAAGGAAGGGGCAATCACCGGAGAATCTCAGTATTGCCACCCCGGGCATGCACTCGGTCCGCTACGCTTAGCGGTAGGAACGACCACGGCGAAATGTAGGCCGAGGTGTGCACCGCTCCGGTGGTCCGACTCCACCCAGTCACCACAGGCCGCTGTTGTTGAACTGCCACCCGGCCAAGGCGTCCACTCGAGGTCCTGGCTCCAGGGCTGCACGGGCCGCAAATTTCAAAGGCACATTTCTCCGGCGGTACCGCCGCCAGAAACTTCGGAGTCACACGGTCGGTTGCCACTCTCATTCACAAATACGAGCGCGTAGCGCAGGCTGAGGATCTCATGCAGGATATCCGTGCGGGATGCGGAGGTTCACGGAGCCGGGAGTCTACGCTGCCGTCCCGGCCGCCATCTTGGCTCCTCCCCGGGTTTATTTTTAATTAAATCAATCGGAAGCCCATCAGGCCCCGGTGCTTTACCCCCTAAGCTTTGGCTTATAGCATCTTCAACCTCGGTTAGTTCGATCTGTAGTCCAGAGGTGAAGGTATATACTTTTTCAGGTTCGTTAGGGATTGGGGAGGCATAGATCTTACTAAAGTGAGCCTCCCAAGATTCGCTGGATATATTACATCCAAGCGGTGAGGAAATATTACCCACAGATTTCATATCTTTAACTGCCTTCCAGAAGTTCTTCCCGTTTTTTAAAACATTTGCTCGCAGAAGGTTTGCCCAATGGTCGTTGATAAGCTCCTCCTTTCTACGCGTAATGGCTTTCTTATAACTACCCCTCAATGATGTTACGAGGGAGCTTACTCTGGGTTTACTTATAAGAGCCTTTCTTAGTTCTCTATTTGCCACGGAGCATTCTGTATTAAACCAGCCAGGTTCGGAATTAAGTATCCGAGTTGGTTTAGACAGTATTTGTTTAATCCCACAGCATAACCTTGAAAAAGCATCGACTACCTCTATTTTACCTATGCTAAACGTCAGACATGTATCAACTAGGTTTGGATGGGATTTTATCATTGATTCAAAAAGGGCATTATTGTCAATATTACGCCAAACAATTCTACGATTATCAGTGGTTATCGTTAGATCACAGGCCCCAGGCGTACAATCGTACACTGGGCAGCGAGAGAAACTTAGTGTAGTGCTGATTGGGTTGTGATCCCCTTGTATTGTTGGGATGACTTCAGCCCTTAATACTTGGCCTTCTAAAGGAGTATTTACAAAAATATAATCAATAGTAGAGGTAGAGCCTCGACTTCTATAGGTTGGAATTAAGCATCCATCTGCTGGGGGGATAGCAGCAATCTGCTTAACATTCGAAAAGTTATGCGTGCTTAAAAGATTCATTAACTGTTCCCCTCTTTTATTTAATGGTGCATTAGTGGCAGGCCGTATAGCGGAATAAATGTCCTTTGGGATTTTAACATTAAAATCTCCGCCTAAGCATATGCCCTTGGTTCGGGTACCACAATTAGCTAATTGTAGTTTTAAAATAAAATTAAACAACGTGGAAAAGTTCACATTGGGAACTAATTTAAAATCATCATTATAAAAATTGATCAAGTAAATAGGGTCCCCCCAGGTATAGAGGGTTACTTCAAATTTATCACTGTTTGTGGGAAAAATACTGGAACGTCCGCCTGACTTAATGTTTATCCAAGTTGAAAGCCGGCGGGTCTGCCTGATGTAGGAATAGGGGACAGGGTGTTAAAACATTCAAAGCCCTCCATATGCAAATCCTGGGTTGCCCAGGTCTCTTGAAACATGACAATGTCCTGAGAATTAATTAATTCTTTCCAGTCTGGTAAATGTAACTTAGATTTCAGACCGGCTATATTCCAACTCAGGGGCCGATTACGATCCTGGAAAAACCCGGTACAAACCGTGGGTTGGAGCTTTTTCTCCGTCCGACTCGTACCGGGTTGTAAAACTTTACAAACATGCAATTACGATTCGTACGGAAACACCATTTCCGTACGAATCGGAAAAAAGACCAACCGACAGAAAAATACATACAAATGTGATCCGGGACACCGCGGACGTGACGTCCGGACGGAGTTAGGCATGTTTTTACGTACCAGCAATTACGATTCGCACCGACTGCAGTCCGGATGGGAAAATTTTTACGGCACCTAAAAAGTGCCGGAAAAGCTAAGTACGCAGCGATGCGAGCTGATTAGGGGGCCCGGTACGCGCCGTACCCCCCCTCCCCGCCCCCCGTATGTACGGAGCGTACCCCTGTACCCCCAGCCCCCCGTATGTACGGAGCGTACCCCCGTACCCCCCAGCCCCCCGTATGTACGCGCTGGGGGTCCGCACCGTACATACAGGGGTGGGGGTACGCTCTGTACATACGCGGGGCTGGGGGGTACGGGGGTACGCTCCGTACATACGGGGGGCTGGGGGTACGCTCCATACATACGGGGGGCTGGGGGGTACGGGGGTACGCTCCGTACATACGGGGGGCTGGGGGGTACGGGGGTACGCTCCGTACATACGGGGGCTGGGGGGTACGGGGGTACGCTCCGTACATACGGGGGGCTGGGGGGTACAGCGCACCCATCCGCGGGGGGGCTGGGGGTACGGCGCGAACATACGGGGGGCGGGGGGGGTACGGCGCGTACTGGGCACTTGTTTGGACATCTCCATGGTTGCTATGGGAGTTCGCTCCGGATGGTCTTTTATCCATACAGTTGTACAATCGGATGGATGGGACAGATCGTACTTGCGCATTTGGACTTCAGTTTTCCCATTTGTACGTAAAAATGTCCGGGGACGTGTCGGAGACTTTTCCCGACCCGAGGACGTGTGGGGGAATTTTCCCAATGCGATTTGTATGGACTTTTTCCCATACGAATCGTACTTGGCAGTTTGTACGGCGCTTTTACCATTTGTACGGAAAAAAGTCCAGATTTAATTCGGTTGGGGAAATTTTTTCCAGGATCCTAATCGGCACCCAAATATTTTAAGTAGTTGTTCCTCTTTTGTTATAGGTAGTGGGTCAGATTTAGTGGGCTGAGGACTGCACATGAATGGTGCTAGAGTTAATACATCCATGCATACTTCATTCATTGCTAGTGTGGGCAGACAATCTTGACAGTCTAAGCCAGATAATGGTGAGAATTTATTGGAAGTCGGAATAGAACTATACAAATTACAAGGCAGTGTCTCGAATGCAGGTTTGTAAAAGTAACCTAATGGTAAGGTACATATGCTAGCACTGTGGCCAATCTGTTCCCTCTGTAATGTCAAAATACTTTTGGCTGCCGATTGTCTCCGAAAGTTGATGATAATGCAATCACCCTTAATGTTTTTATGGGATTGTCCCAACCACCCCACTCGTCTTACCATAATGATATCTCCAATTAGTGAAGGTCTAAATCTCCTGTGTTTTGTGAGCCAATCGACGCATTTACAGCGTAATTGCTCCCAGGACTCTATTTGGTCTTTTCTCAGAGGGGGAACCCCTGCTAGAATCACAACATATGGGCATGCCTCAGGGGGCAGATTTAATACCACATTATTGCCCTCAGTGTGATTTATATAATCAGGGTCAGTGTCGTCTACTTGGGTGGTCCTAGCCGAACTGTCGCTAAAGGGTGTGTCAGTGGGTACATTAATGGCAAGTGTCGTATTACTTATCAATTTGCCATTATTATTTTTGGATATATGGTCCAGTGGCCTTTTAGCGTCCCGGGTTCCCCTTATTTCAAAGCAAGTGCGGATCCTGTTGCAAGTTACACAGTCATTAACTCCCTGGGTTGGGGATTGAGGTACGTGAGTATTTGGGTGAAGGGTAGGCACATTATTTGTGGAGTCGCATATAGTTGGCCTACTACTAACAATGTTGGAATCAGGTATTTTACCATTAACCTGGGGCACATCATTCGGACGCTGCGATGCAGGGTATGCTTGCTGTACGGACAAAGAGTTGACAATACGCTCATGTAAGGAGGGAAGAAAATTGTCTAAAGCAGACTTAACACAGTCAGTAGATAAATAACTGATATCAATTGCTCTATTTGGATTGGCATTGTCAATGAAAGGAAACAAACGTTCACTCTCAGTTTGAGTTCCAATTGTATGAGTGGATAATTTGAACGGCAGAGCATGTACGAGAGCCTCTGTTGATGTTATGGTTGTTGGTGTAGGATTAATGCATGATTTTAGAGTAGAGTGAGAGGAGCAAGGACGAATAGGTTGTTTCCTCTTCGCATTTACTGGTTTCCCAACTTTCCTTTTGCGCTTAGCCCCTAAAAGAGGGGTGTTGTTTATTGCCGAGTTCGGCTCGGTTAAATCAAGTGTGATGACATCGCGAGCCTCCTCACAGTTCACAGCAGGAGTGGCAGGGGCACAAACTATAGGATCAGTAGCTTCAGAAGTGTGCCCAAAGGGTGGTACAAGTTGCCCTAATCCAAGGGACAAGCGCCTCTCTGTGAGCTCAATTTCGTTGCTCACAATGCTGACAGCCCTCTCCAACATGTTTTCGATACACGTTGTGGCCGATTTAGTTGCAGGTACGTTTGTACGCCTCCCCATAGTTTTTGAAACGGTAGGTTACAACAATAGTGCAATGGGGGATGACACAGTTAATACAAGTCAATATGAGACAATGGGCAAAGCTCACCTTTCCTCAGATTAAAAGGGTATGGCCCAGTCCAGTCTCTTCCGGTATGTGACGGGCAAGGACGGGCCCGCCCTTGGCCCAGGCTTCGCCCGGGCGCGGCCCGCACACGTCCCGCGCAGCGTTGTTCTCCCGCGCTTATGAGCGCGTCAGCTAGGGATTCTCCTCCCTCCTGGGAGTCCGGTATTCTGGGCAATGAAGTCCCCCAGCACAGGCAGAGTTCTCCGGGCAAATTCACAAGTGCGTCCCACGCAGCGTTGTTCTCCCGCGCTTATGAGCGCGTCAGCTGGGGATTCTCCTCCCTCCTGGGAGTCCGATATTCTGGGCAATGAAGTCCCCCAGCACAGGCAGAGTTCTCCGGGCAAATTCACAAGCGTGTCCCGTGCAGCGTTGTTCTCCCGCGCTTATGAGCGCGTCAGCTGGGGATTCTCCTCCCTCCTGGGAGTCCGGTATTCTGGGCAATGAAGTCCCCCAGCACAGGCAGAGTTCTCCGGGCAAATTCACAAGCGCGTCCCGCGCAGCGTTGTTCTCCCGCGCTTATGAGCGCGTCAGCTGGGGATTCTCCTCCCTCCTGGGAGTCCGATATTCTGGGCAAAGAAGTCCCCCAGCACAGGCAGAGTTCTCCGGGCAAATTCACAAGCGCGTCGATATTTTTGTAGGTCTATATTTTGGTAGTCGATATTATGTCAGTGATCCGTGTTAGTCACTATGAATGGATGCCTTCAGCCCACAGGGTCCCAAGGTCATTAATGAGCTGGCTTAATGATTCACATCCCATGGCCAGCAGTTGGCAGTGTCTGGAGGTAATGGAGCAGCCAGGTGGGTACGAAGTACACGCTCTCCAGCCAGTGGAGGATGGAAGGGGATGAGGCTGACTCCCCTGTTGCCCGCCACCGGACACAGACCCGGACGGCACGCCCTATCTGACCCGGCCCCCCATGCTCCTTCCAGACCAAGTGCGCAGCTGGCCACAAGCCCGACCGGGCAGCCCTTGTGCCCTAGCACAGCTCAGCCAGCCTGGGACTCAGCATGCGGATCAGTGCCTACACCAGGCATGTGATGCGCTAGGTAACATGGCACAACTTATGTAGATGCTGGGAATTGAGCCCGGGGCCCCCTGAGCCACGTATATGCAAAGTGTTATAACACACACATGATGAGTGCTTACCACTGAGCTACCTCACCACCAATGAAACACTGGGGGGGTGCGTCAAGGGGCACAGGCGGACTCCATGACACCTCCTTGAAAACCCGCTGCCTTGCCGGTCAAACATGCTGGTGAAGAGGGGGGGGTGCAGGGCTGGCCCGTGGCACCCCCTCTTATGCAACCCGGGGGCCCAATCGTTGGCATGGCCCTGGAGGGCCACCGGCAAAGGAAATTGTTTTGAGGGGCCTGCCCCCCCCACTAAGAGGAAACCCTGGAGCGTGAGAGAGCAAAGGCCACCTGGCTTGATCTCGGTGTGCAATTTCCGCATCGGTGGACCCCACCAAGGCACCACCGTACTGTGCATGCGGTCACCGTGCTGCCCCCTGAATCCCCCGGCCGTTGGTGTGGGTGGCAGGGGGGAGGTTTAGGGGGGTGCGAGCACGCGGCCCCTCCCCCCAGGGAACAGCAGTGGAACAGCCCCCCTTCGGCCACACACAGTGAGACCTGTAGTTGATGGGATGAAAACCCAGGGCTTCCAAAACTAAAGCCTGTGCCCGGTCTGCCAACCCATTCGCGCTCCAACCCCGAGCTATCACAATCAGACCCTGACGATTCTCCCTGCGCTGTTCCCGTCTGGCGATGACATGTGGGACAGGAGTCGGTATCACCGGCGTGCAGGGAGCACAAGCCCCTCGAATCAAGCTACACCAAACTCTCAGCATATCAGCTGAGGCCGAGCCCCAGGGGTGGCTCTTTCCTTCACGTTCCGACCCGCTAGGATGACTACTGCTCCTGGTTGCATCCCCACAATGAAACCTTCTAGGGGCTAATCCCAGAAGGGGCCGTTCAACGGTGGCTTGTCAGAGGAGCCGAGTAAAGCCCCTTTTACTTGCTTGCAGCTGTTCGTTCTGGCTTAAGCCGCCACCCGCAGCGCCCCTGCAGCCCACAGGGTGCCCCTTAAATGGGGGAAAATGGAAGTGCCACTGTCTTCTGAGCACCGGGTACGCCGCCACGAAATGCGGCGGGAGTCGGACCCCCCCCCAGGTGCCGACTACAACAGACCCCAGCGGGACCGAGGCCTTGGACATGCAACTGGGGCGGGGTCCCACACTGCTCATGGCAGCATGGTGAGACCCTGAGAGGGGGGGTTAGCCATTAGAGGTGTTGGGGCTCACCTCAACTCGCCGTCCTCACGGCCTCCGAAACTCGGAGAAGTAACCCGCCGCACCTGGTCCGCATGACCCCTTAGACAGCGTGTCCAGGGTGCAAAAGAGGAAGGTCAGTGGGTGGGTGAGGCCTATATACCCCCCCCGTTCCTCGCGCCCCGGAAATGACACGCCCTGCGCGCCGCAGCCCCTGCCAGAGTAGGGGGACTCCTCCCCGAGGGGTTCCCACACTTAGAACAAGGGGGGTGGGCTGGTGCCTTGCTGGCACTAGAGGCCCACCCTCCTTAAGGTACCCTGCGGGCGCCTCGGGCAGCCACATAGTGAGCTATTGCTTAGCGTCACTGTGACCCTTGCCCATGCAAACCATGTGTAAGTGCCCGTCTATGACATTTGATTTAACCCTCTCTTTCACATCTTGGCTCCCGAGAAGGGACAATGTTGATTAGCATACTCAGTCGAAAAAGAATGCACTTTCTTTGTTTTACAACGAGTTGTAATTACCTTTGAAACCCAAATGTGAAAGCGCAATAGATTTGTGCTTTGCATTTTCTTACTGAGTTCACTTCAATACAGGCTGCTGGGGGAACCCAGGGCAGAATGAATCTGTGAAATCATAGATCATTCATTTTTCTTTTGTATATCAACGATTTCAGACTTGACTGGCGTGTTTGCAGATTTTCTTTGACAGTATGCATGCATAAAATTAGGTAAGAATGAACAAATCCGCCTGGATCAGACATCAAAGCGCTTCGTCCAGCCCAACATGACACATTTCAGATACTGTCAGGCGTAACATTTGTAGATCCATGCCGATTTGTGAAGTGCATAGAAGAGAGACAGCCACCCAGCTCTCGGGCAACCCGAGCCCACATTACTGCTGATGGAGCAGGTAAAGCAAACATTTTGTATGCCTCCTCTATTTTGCATGAAAATACTAATTATATAACCTACTTATATTATAATTTGACTAACGGTTTGCTGTGTTTTATTAATCAACTATTTGCACCTTTGTTAAACATCAATTACACGTGGGACTTATTGCCAATTTGCAAGGCAGAATAACTCTAATAACTAAGGGCCACATGCATCAACGAGAAAACTGCTCGCAAACGGGCAGATTAGCAGAATCTGCCCCCTTGCGACCGGTATTTTTGCATTTGGGATGCATCATCCCAAATGCAAAAATCGCTATTTAAGGAATCTCTAAATAGCGATTCCTTAAATGCAATGCATGAAAGTTAAAAAATTAGCGATTTCGCTAATAGGGGGAGCAAATTACTGTGAAGTTGAACTTCATGGTAATTTGCAAACACTTTGAAAAATGCACTAAAGTGCATTTTTCACAGTTCCATTTTACACACACACATGCCCTTGGGACATGTGTGTGTGCAAGATGTATTCATATGCAGATTTCAGGGGTGCAACAGGGTGTCTTTTTGACGCCCTGGCACCCTTGAAATAGCATGAGCAATTTGCGATTCTCTAATTGAGATTAGCAAATTGAGAAAGTCCTCCCATTCATTCCTATGGGCCTCTAGGCCCATAGGAATGAATGGGGAGGTATTCCTTAATTGCGACTCGCAATTTGCGAGTAGCAATTAAGGAATGTTTAGAAATCGCTATTTTGTAAGCGATTTCTACATACATAGCATTTTGCTATTCCTTATTAGCGAATCCTTATTTTTCGCTATTAAGGAATCGCAAATGGCATTGTTGATGCATGTGCCAGTAAATTATGTACGCATATTAATAGTAGTACGTGTGGTAATAGGATGTCGCATGATTTATGTTGCTTTTGTGATGTTTGCGTTCCCGTTTTGAACCGTAAGGGTGAGTTTTATTGCTTTATATGTCGCTAAAAGCTAGGAAAATACTAATACATAAAGGGATTAGTGAGGGTTTAACATTAGAATCTTCATTTCTATGTATTAATTACTCTTTTGTGTTTGTTTAGCTTAAGTTGACATTTGGGCCTACTAAAACATGGTGTCCAAAATGGAGATCAGAAGTGGCCACCGTCTCGTGAGCACGATGCCTACTGCGCAGACTCGGATGGCTCCGTAGACCTCCAGGCGACCTCAAGGCAGAGTGTTCCTGGTCAAGAATAGGAACATGGAGGACTGCCAAACTTTAGTCAGTAAAATCTGGTCTAAATGAACAGTTGGGACATGCAAGCAAAACTTTTACAATGTTGCATAAGGGCAACATGGACAGAGGAAGTGAACCAGCAAAATCCACGAGAACTTCAAGTGATGTGAAAATCGGACGTTTCAATGTAACCAATCATCTTATTTCTTACTCTAAGAATGTTTCATGTTATCCCGAATTTCATTATAAAAAGGGTAGTAGAATAGGGAGGGGCAGGCATTCTGGCAGAGAGGCATTCTGGCATTCTGTGGTTTTCGATGACTGCACACCCCTATCGACCCCACAGGCTATGACAGATGCTTGCACGATTTCTAGTCCTTTGGAGATCTTTGGGACTGCAACGTGCTGAGCAAAGAACTTTCGGACTTTGAGCTTTGGCCTGCTTTATTTGGACAATTTAACGGTTAAATTCGGTTATGCAGAGTCAAATGAATTAGGAAATATCCAGATAGCAAGAATAGGTAAATATAAATGTCATGCGATTTGTGCTGATTGAACAAAATTCTAAACTTTGATTGACCAAAATGCTAATATTAATTGCAAACAATATTTAGATAAACCAATATTTGATTTACAGAAATTACGAGTTTGTGGTTTTTCAATGAAGAGAGTAGCGGATTCTGAGTCTTAAATGTGTTTTAGCTGGTTCTAAATCACCATCAACCAGTCCAACTAATTGGTCCGTCGACCAAGTGGTGGAGTGCCTTGATTTTTAAGGTTAGGATTCTATAGGGGGTGATGCTAATGTATATTTTGTAAAATAATTTTTCTTTCCTATAGGTAATAAGGTACTCCCCCACATGTCCAGCGCGTAATTATCATCCCTCCTGTGTGCAGACTCGAGCGAGAGAGAGTTAGTGTGAGTGTTGGTGTTATGGGCCCCACCAATGACTGCGTGGGTGAATGAGCTAGTGTGACGTCAGGTCTGCGACACAGGGAGGAATAATTGTAAATTTTGCCCTCTTTCTCCCCGGTCTGGCGCTGGATCACTGCCAATCACTACAGTGGAGGACGAAACCAGGGCTAACTATTTCTGCAGGTTCTGGCACTTCAAAATTCTCCCAACTGTACCATAGACCAGTTTATTTAACCTGGTACAACTGTGGCAAAGGATAGTGAAGTTGTGTGAAAGTCATAACACAATGGGGCATATTCTCAAGGAGCTATCACCGAGTTATCAGCACCTCATCGCAGCCAAAGTCGGGATAAACATATCGCCCCATTCACAAGCTGGTGCTAACAGCCGATACCACCAGTTTACCTGTGAAAGCATCCGCAAAAAACATCGCCACAGATGTCCCTGGCAACTATCGCTAATGAGATGCAGAGTAGGCATACCCGAGCAAAAAGCTGCGACTACACCACTCCATAACATTCTCAGCGACCAGCCACATCAGGAGTATGACCACAAAACATGCGATAAGGCACGTTAGCAGCAGGAATTAACACCTGCTCTGACCTGGTGCAAAGTCAGACGGCAGCCGGCACCACAAAAGGGAGCCCAGCCCACAGCCACACCTGATGAAAAACAGATGCCATGGAGCTACTCATCATGCTGCATGGAGCCCCAACAGGCTCACAACACCCACCGCCACCACTCCTAGACCTGCCACCACCCCCCGGAACCCACCGGCGCCACCCCCCAGACCACCACAGAGGCAGCGCAGACACATACCGCGGACCTTCAGAAAACGCACCAGCCTCACAGACATAACACCAGAGTATGTCATTGCCCACTACAGGCTCAAAAGGACAACCATCCTCCGCATCCTGAACATCATTGCCCACAGGCTGATTGTACCAACACAGCGGATAACCAACATTCCACCTCAGACAAAGCTGCTGGCTCTACTGCACCTGTTGGCCTCTGGGACATTCCAACCAACAACCGCCAGAGTCGGAGGGGTCTCACAGCCAGCCCTATCAAAGTTCCTCAAACCTGTCCTGGATGCCATCATCTGCTTCGTACCCCAGTACCTATACTTCCCCCACACTGCGCAGGAACAGCTGGAGACCAAGCAAGGCTTCTACGCCATAGCTGCATTCCTGCACGTTGTGGGGGCAATTGACTGCACACATGTCCTATTTGTGCCCCCTGCCGACACTGCACACAATTACCGCAACAGAAAGCACACGCATTCCATCAATGTGCTGGCAATAGTGGACCACCGGTGACTCTTTACCAATGTCGTCGCCAACTACCCAGGCAGTGTGCATGATTCATACATCTTCCGACAGTCCATCATCAACTGGCGCTTCCAGGACGACACCTACGGGAATGTTCTACTCGTTGGTAAGGTCCAAATGAACACAACACACACCCCAATTCCACATTCACACAACTCACAACTCTGGCAATCCACATGTCACAAAATCACATACAACATGCCAAACTACATGCCCACCTACCACACATGACAGCACAACTTACTGTGGTAACCTGGGCTAGCCATGTACACAAGCCTTCAAAGGCATGGCACCTCTGACACACAATAGCAGATTGTGGGGAGAGGTGGTAACAAGGCATGTGCGAAGGAGGCAAGTGACCCATCAATGAGCATGTACACAATGCCAAGTGTGGTGTGGATGTGCTGGACAGACTGCAGTATGCAGACCACAGACATGTCCATGTCAACATACACTGCAGGTGTTGGGAGTATAGTGTACAGTGGATGCAACCATGTCACCCCAGCCAGTGGGGAAGATCGCGGAAATGTAGCTAGTTACGTCCCCCCTGTAAGCGTGAGCGGAGTGGACAGGCGTATGACAGTACTGTGTAGGGGCGTGGCTCCTCCAGACGTGGATCTGGGTGTGGGTCAGTGTGTGCCTTGCCAAGGATGTGGCTGATGCGTGTGTCTCTGTTGTAGTGTCTAGGCCACACGTCCCGCAATCGACAATGTTGCTATGTGGCATATCCCCGGTGTGCGTGGTCGGCCGAAGTGGCACATGGGGGTGGACATGGCCGCTCGGGGCAGGGATCACACATGCCTACTGTTGTGTGTGTCACTATTAGCACAGCATGAGCCATAGATGTACCCTCAATTGCATGTCCAGTTCAGCCATGCAGGTGCTCTACATCTGTGTCTGCACTGTCCTTGCAATGGGCCAACACACACTTGGCCGGCCACATTCTATGCATCTTCATCACTCTGTCGTACTCAGGCTTGTAGACATGCGCAGACAGGCATGTTAATGGTGTGCCGTAGGGGAGCATGTGATGTAATCGCGCTGCGCAAGCTAGTGAATGTGCTCAGGGGGAGGTGCAGCAGTGAGGCTACGTAGTACACTGTGATGCAGCTCAGTTGTAACACGCAGTACATGTCATACATGAATCACTACGTCACACATATGACACACCAATGAACCAGTGTGCCTGCCAACACATCATGCAGTACGTAGTCTTGACTCATGTCTCTCTGCACTGTCACAGGTGACCAAGGATATGCACTCTGCGCTTGGATGATGACACCCCTCCGAGCCCCGAACACACAGGCCCAGAGGCAGTACAATTTGACACACAAACGCACCAGAAGCATCGTTGAATGCACATTTGGCGTGTTGAAGTCACGTTTCAGGTGCCTGGACGTCACAGGTGGTAGGCTCCTGTACAGCTCAGACCTTGTGTGCAAGATGATCGTTGCATGTTGTGTGTTGCACAACATATGTGTACGCAGCAAAGCCCCATGGATATGAGTGCCAGATGCACCGGACGATGATGATGATGAGGCAGGTGGACCATAACCCACTGCAGCCGCAGCAGGAATAGCCCGTAGAGACTACATCATTAGCAGTTTCTTCTCTGGATGACGTCACATTGTGTGGGTCCTTCGCAGTAATGGCACAGTACGTTGACTGCCACAGGCACTGCATATGCTAATAAAAGCATTACAATACAAATTCAATGCGTGCATCTCACCCATCTGTACAGGCACTTCACTCAGACAAGTGTGGGTGCGACATGTTGTGCTGTCAACTGTGGGAATTGTTGATGGTTGGTGGGTGTGTCACTTCTGTGCAGTGAGGTAGTTTATGGTGTCACCTATTCGACGTGCCAGTTCTGTGTGTCACAGTTGTTACGGTGGCCCACTCTTCGACGTTACACGTGTCCATAGTCATTCCATTTTGGCTGTCATTTGTGGCCTACAGGTGGCAACAGGGATTCCTTTGTGCTCTGATGTGTGCCGCAATGATGCAGGGATGCACCCTATGACTCAGGTCCCACAACATGGGCAACATGTACGTAAGGGGGAGTCACTGCCCCTACATTAGTCCGTGCTTTCATTCTTGTTTGTTCATGGACATGGCACGTCGGTGTGCAGGGGTGTTGTTTGTCCCTCTGCAATGTGAGTGGGAGATGTGGTTTCACAGTGTGAACCATGTTTGTTTCTGCTTTGGCGCAGGTTACATACTGAATGCATGTCAATGTGCATTGTGGCTGTTTGTGGGGAAATGCCTATCTGATTTGGACAATGGAAATTTGTTCTGCGTCACACCTGTGGGGTTGTGCTCGCACGTTGTCATCTCAAAACTTGTTTACTCTGCTTTAATGTTGCATTTTCCTGCCAGACGTGTGGGATTTGCAGGCCGGTCGTTGGTTTTTGGTGCTTTTGTACCGCGATTGGCCTCATCGCAGGATTTCTTGCGTTCGAGTTTCCCATTTTTGCGGTGTGGCGTTGATTTTAACGCGGTCAGTTGACGCGTTTATCTGGTGAGTATCGCATGGTGCCGCCGGGTTGAGAATGCTTAGTTAACACTGTGTTATTTTCCGGGGATTGACTGCGATGTTGGAAGGTGCGTTAAGTTACTTTTGTGATGGTTATCACACGTTCTTGAGAATATGCCCCGATGTTTACAACTTCACTAGTTGTAGCAAACGAATGGGTACCTGCAATTCATAAAAATCTTAAGTCCTACTTTAAAATACTCAGTAAAAAAATAAAAAGGTAGGTCATGGAAAAATAATTCAATAATGAACTCGTAAGGAGTTAATCTTAAGATTGACTACAGTTTAATTTAACATCACTATGAGATAAAAAAAGACATGAAACTTTCGCCCAATTATGAACCATTTGAAACCTCATTTCACATGCTGAAAAAGATTAAGGTGCCAATTACGATCCGGTAAAAAAATTCCCCGTGCGACTCGTATCCGGTCTTTTTACCGTACGAATCGTACAAGTGCTGTACGAACTGGCAATCACGATTCGCATGGTAAAAAGTCCAAACAAACCGCATCGGGAATGATTTCCCACACGTCCTCGGGTCGGAAAATGTGTCCGACACGTCCTCGGACGATTTACCGTACAAATGTGAAAGGTGAAGTCCGACCGAGGAATCACGATCCATCCCGTGCGTCCGATCTTACAACCGTATGGAAAAAACACTGTCCGCACCGAACTCCCATAGCAACCATGTGCCCGCATACGCGCCCAACACTCCCCCCCGCCCCCGTACGTCCGAGACGTACCCCCGTGTATGTACACCCCCACCCGTGTATGTACACCCCAGTACGTTCGAGTCGAACCCCCAGCCCTGTACGTGTCGTACCACCGTCTATGTACACCCCAGTACGTTCGAATCGTACCCCCACCCCTGTACGTGTCCTATCCCTGTGCATGTACACCCCTGTATGTTCCAGTCGAACCCCCACCCCTGTACGTGTCCTACCCCCGTGCATGTACAACCCTGTACGTTCGAGTCGTACCCCCACCCCTGTACGTGTCGTACCACCGTCTATGTACACCCCAGTACGTTCGAGTCGTACCCCCACCCCTGTACGTGTCGTACCACCGTCTATGTACACCCCAGTACGTTCGAGTCGTACCCCCACCCCTGTACGTGTCCGACCCCCATGTATGTACACCCCAGTACGTTCGAGTCGAACCCCCACCCCTGTACGTGTCCGACCCCCATGTATGTACACCCCAGTACGTTCGAGTCGAACCCCCACCCCTGTACGTGTCCGACCCCCATGTATGTACACCCCAGTACGTTCGAGTCGTACCCCCACCCCTGTACGTGTCGTACCACCGTCTATGTACACCCCAGTACGTTCGAGTCGTACCCCCACCCCTGTACGTGTCGTACCACCGTCTATGTACACCCCAGTACGTTCAAGTCTTACCCCCACCCCTGTACGTGTCCGACCCCCATGTATGTACACCCCAGTACGTTCGAGTCGAACCCCCACCCCTGTACGTGTCCGACCCCCATGTATGTACACCCCAGTACGTTCGAGTCGAACCCCCACCCTGTACGTGTCCGACCCCCATGTATGTACACCCCAGTACGTTCCAGTGAAACCCCCACCCCTGTATGTGTCCTACCCCCGTGCATGTACACCCCTGTACATTCGAGTCGTACCCCCACCCCTGTACGTGTCGTACCACCGTCTATGTACACCCCTGTACGTTTGAGTTGTACCCCCACCCCTGTACGTGTCGTACCACCATCTATGTACACCCCTGTATGTTCGAGTCGTACCCCCACCCCTGTACGTGTCGTACCACCGTCTATGTACACCCCAGTACGTTCGAGTCGTACCCCCACCCCTGTACGTGTCGTACCACCGTCTATTTACACCCCAGTACGTTCGATTCGTACCCCCACCCCTGTACGTGTCGTACCACTGTCTATGTACACCCCAGTACGTTCCCGTCGCATCCCCAACACAACCTCATAAGTACGGAGCGCACCCCAGGCCCCAACATCACAACCGCATGTACGAGTCGTACCAAGCCACACACAAGGACAGCACCGTACAACCAAACGGCCCATGTACACACCGTACACACGCTCAAAACGCACGTACACAACCAGGACAAAACAAAACAACACAAGAATACACTATTCGAATGGCACACAGCCACTAAACATGGCCAATAAACACTAAAAAAACACATTCACTGACCTGCAACTGCCAAAAACAAACAGAGGCCCAAAACACCACCACTCCTTATAACACACCCACCCAAACTTCAAACACAGCCACACCCACCAATGGACCAATAAAAAGGGCCCACACACACAAACCATGAGCCTTTGCAACAGACTCACTGCTGCCAGACACCACAGAACCATACTACAAGCCTCACCACACCTTACACTTGCACACCTTCACACAACCACCTCCACAAACACCCCCTCATCACATTCACACACACACACCTGCACAACCACACCCACAACCATCCACACCACCCCCACCATCCACACCCACACCCCTCACCATGCCCACTAACAAGAATCCAAAGTTCAGTAACCGAGAGTTGGAGGTCCTTGTTGATGAAATCCTCAGAGTCGAGCCACAGCTCTTTGGAACATTGGTCAGACAGACCAGCATTGCAGCAAAAACAGCCCTGTGGCAGACCATCGTCGATGCTGTGAATGCTGTTGCGGACACCAGAAGGACCAGGCAGGAATGCCAAGCCAGGTGGTACGATCTGCGGAGGAGGGTCCGAGCCAAGATGCTGGAGGAACACAACCAGGCCAACGCCACTGGAGGAGGGCCCTCCCGCAGACCCGTACACTACCAGCCCTGGGAGGAGAGGGTGATGGCCATACAGCCGGTGGAGGCAGTCGAAGGATTAGGAGGACTCCGAGATCCGGGTGAGTACACGAACAACGCACCTCACATGGGGGGGACCTCATCCACAACCAAAATCACTAACAGGCACGCAACCACCCCAACCTATCGCATGACTCAACCAGACTCCATGAACACGCACATGCCACTGCCGCCACCATGCCCCATGCACCCAGCTGGACTATGTCAAGTCACAGGCCACAGAAGACACCAACACATGACACGGTAACCCGGATGGCGGGAGGGTGGGCCCCAAAAATCACATAGTGCAACTCAGAAGCAGACAACAATGCCCTCTGCCCATATGGCCCAGGTCACAGCCAGACAAACAGTGTGTCCCCACACAGGAAAGACTCGCCAGCAAATGGCGGACGCCTTGCATCAACACATGGGGGTGAAGGCACTGTTTTGCACATGACAGCACCTAATGAACAGCCAACACTGTGAAAGAGTGGCAGCACACACAACCACAGCAGCAGCGCACACACAGACACTACACCCAATGGGTGCCTGGAGATCAGAAACAAACTCACAGCAACAAGCCAAGGGCCATTCAAAGGACTGGAAAAAGTGTGTGTCTAGGAAGCTGGGCTGAGGTGACAGAGGGTGACACACAGAGGGAGGGAGAGGGGGACAGAGAGGGAGGGAGAGGGGGACTGAGAGGGAGGGAGAGGGGGACAGAGAGGGAGGGAGACACAGGGACACGGACAGAGGGAGGAGGCTGACACACAGAGGGAGGGAGAGGGGGACAGAGAGGGAGGGAGAGGGGGACAGAGAGGGAGGGAGAGGGGGACAGAGAGGGAGGGAGACACTGGGAGACGGACAGAGGGAGGAGGCTGACACACGGAGGGAGGGAGAGGGGGACAGAGAGGGAGGGAGAGGGCGACAGAGAGGGAGGGAGAGGGGGACAGAGAGGGAGGGAGACACAGGGACACGGACAGAGGGAGGAGGCTGACACACAGAGGGAGGGAGAGGGGGACAGAGAGGGAGGGAGAGGGGGACAGAGAGGGAGGGAGAGGGGGACAGAGAGGGAGGGAGACACAGGGAGAGCAAATCAGCTGTGTGGTGTGTGGGAATGTCTGCTCGTCAGCAGGTAGACTGCGTGCATGTAGCCAAGGGTGGCCAGTGCCAGAACCCCCCCTCTTCACCATGGCAAAACACAGGGCCATGTCACAACCTGTTCACGAGCACAACGACAGCTACCTGCATTATATAAGTGTGTGGATCAACTCCATGTGCACATGTACAGTGCTACACGGAAGGCGCCAATGCATGGCTCGCCACACCTGCCCACTCCACTGCTGACTGCAGTCACACTTAACGCAGCAAGTAAGACTGTGCCACACATAGTTAAAGGGGCCAAAGTGGTGCACAAGGGACACACCCATGCACAAGTGCACTGTGAGTGGAATGCAAGACAGATCCTAATTCCAAGAGGAAAAGTGCCAACTTTGAAACTGATGAAACATGGATGTTGCATGGACCAAAATTAACATTGTCTCTCTCACACACAGGTCAACGTCGTGGTTCACCCCCCAACACTGGGGGGAAGACTCACAGGACCCGGATCTGCGGGAACCCGATCCCACCGGCAGCGACGACTCTCACCACTCTGTGGACGACCCCGACCGACCTGGCCCCTCTGGTGTCCAACCACCTGCGTCAGGTACAACTGTGCCAACCACCACCCCCACTCCTGCCACATCCCAGGAGACACCCAGGATCCCTGCCCCACCACCACAATGCAGCCAGGCTGGCCAGGAGGGACATGGTGTCCCGGGCACCCAGGAGGAGGCAGGCGACAACGCCAATGCCACCCCTCAGGGGTCCCGGAGACCCGATGTACCCACAAGGGCAGGCCAGGTGCAAGTGGGCAGGGGTGGTGGGAGTGGAGGACGGCGGAGGCGCGAGCCTGACCAGTTGGCTGGGGAACCGGTATTTGCCCATGTCCGTAACATCATGGACACATACCGGCAGGACACCACGGGCATGGCCCAGGTTGTGTCCACCCTCAATGAGATCAAGGGGACCCTCGATGAGATAAAGACCCAGCAGGCCCAGCAACATGCGGAGCAACATGCCTGTCTACTGCAACACCAACGGAGGATGGAGGACAGACAGGCTGAGCAAGTGACGGTGTTCCAGGGGATTCACGATACACTCCGTCGGATGGCCGACAACATGGGCAACCCTCCCTGTGCCAGACGGCGTAGAACATCACCACCCACAGGGAGGGATCAGGAGGAGGAGGAGACATCCGACGGAGCATCCCAAACATCGTCACGGCCTGCTGCTGAGGGTCCCCGCAGGAGGCCGGGTCGTCCACGGAAAGGACCGTGAGGGTCGGCGCTACATCACCATCTCCCAGGACACCTGGCCTGGCACCTCGCCCACTGGAGCAACAGCATCACAGCATCAAGAGACATTCTCTGCCACATGGCCCTGCTGGTCACTGTCTGACCAATGTTGACAAAGACTGTGGCATGGACTATGAGGATTTCCAATGGCAAGGACACCAACTCCCCTACTGAACTTTGGATTCCAAACTCCCGGAAAGCCCATCACTTTATCCCCCCCCCCCCCAAATAAAAATTCACACCATGAAGAGAAGATGCCTGCTGGTTGAATTATTACCTTACATGTGTGTTGTAAAGTCTAAACATGCCTGAGCTCTCTTTTGACTCCAACCATCCACACCCTGGGGCCTGAGTCTGGCACAGGACACACGGGTCACAGTGTATTAGGCAAGACAGACATGGAGCACCATCCACACCCGTGATGGGCCCATCCAGCTGAGGGGGTGGCCGCACAACCGTGCTGACAGACACATTGAGTACAGCAACAGTCATGCGCAGAGGTCAGGGATCATGTCCAGTGTCCTGGGGGGCACCCAGGTATGTGTAGACAGGTGGCAGAACCATGTCCTGCAAGCTTGAGTCCGGTGGATGCAGAGAATGGGGGCCTGGCCAACGTTGGATGCATGGGGATGGCACATGTCACAATACCCACACAGTCATTGACTACATGCCCAATACACAGTCTCAGCCCACACACACAGCTTGCATCTTGCTACTCGGCACATCGACACATAGCCACTATCAGGGAAAACCATGCCAGACATGCTGGATGCACCGTGGCAACACACCAGCATTGACTGAGAAGAGGCACCTTGGAGGCATAGGGACACCTTTATTAGTCATGTGTTCGGGATTGCAGAGGCAACTTGAAGTACACATGAACACATCTTGTGGAGTAACATGTGGGTCCAACACTGGCACCCCCCTTCTGCAGCACAAATGCGTGTTAGCCATGGAACTGGCACACAATTGTCGGCTAACAGCTAAACACCCACAGCTGCTCACGGAGAGACTGCCATACACCATTGATCCGCTGATGTGGAAGTCCCACACCATGTCAAGCCAATGCTAACCGTATGTGTCCGAGGGCAGTGTTACACACATTGATGCCATCATCACAATCCACTATCCCATCACTGATGACTGTCAACCAGGCAGACCATCTATTCAGGTGTACACAGCTGCATGTCGTGTCCCATGGTGATGCCACATGGCTGCAGACGAACCAAACATCGACAGGGGCAGTGTGCATACATCGTGAACAACTGCCACACCCAATACACCCCTGATGCATCCCTTACCCTATGGAGACTTCCAAACGTGTCCGTGCCTGTAACGCTGAGTCAGCCCACGATGACGTGTCCATGAGGAATAGCAGTGCCACAACAATGCAACCAGCAGACGGCATGCGCAAGTACCTGGGGAAGAGAGACACACAAGAAGTCAGCCACAAAAGCACAGCCACTTGCATGTGCATTTACTCGACACATGTATGGATGACAACATGCTAGGTCACAATTATGACTGGGGAAATACAACCATCACTGCCACCATCACTCCAGTGACACACCCACACACACCTCTGACTCACGTGACATACATGCAGGTTGAGACACACATCACAACACATGCCACACGGGGACCAATGCGTGCATACTCAGACACTGGTACTCACCACTAAGCAAAGAAGTCGCGTATGAGCCGAGTCCGGATGTCCTCTTGCAGCTCCACATCCTCCACATCACTAGCCCCATTGCCAAGCCCTTCGTCCTCCATGGGTGGATGGTCCTCGTCATGTTGATCCAGGATGAGTGGCACAGCTTTCTCAACTGCCATGTTGTGCAGCATGCAGCAGACCATGAAGATTTTGCAGACCTTCGCAGGGGCATATGGGAGCGCGCCGCCGGTCTTGTGGAGGCACCGAAATCGGCTCTTCAGCAGGCCAAACGTCCTCTCTATCACTCGCCTCGTCCGGCCATGGGCGGTGTTGTAGCGGAGCTGGGCCGGCGTGATGGGGTTGCGGAGAGGTGTGAGCAGCCATGGCATGTTGGGATAGCCAGCGTCCCCTACATGGGAAGCACATGGACATCGTTAGAAGTGGTGAAGCGGTCGTGCTGGTAGGCTATGCAAAATACAGGACAGACAGACTGTACTCACCAACAACACATGCTCTTTCGCTGCGCAGCTGCATCATCATTTCAGGCATCCTGCTACGCCTCATGATGTAGGCATCGTGTGCTGATCCTGGAAAACGAGCACAGACATGTGAAATCACCATGTTGGACTGACACACCACAAGGGCATTGATGGAGTGGTAGTGCTTCCGATTGCGGTACGCCATCTCCCGTGCGTGTGGTGGTACCAAAGCTACATGCGTCCCATCTATGGACCCAATGACATGGGGCATCCCTCCCAGGGCATAGAATCCACGCTTGACCGCAGTCAACTGTTCAGGGGTTGGGAACTTGATGAAGTCATCCAGGTGAATCAACATGGCCTCTAAGAAATCATGCAGCACATGGCAGAACATGCTCTGGGACATGCCACCAACATGAGCTATGGTATTTTGAAAGGTACCCGTGCAGGTCGCCGTCAACTCCAGAA
Source organism: Triturus cristatus (assembly GCF_964204655.1). Lineage (NCBI taxonomy): Eukaryota > Metazoa > Chordata > Amphibia > Caudata > Salamandridae > Triturus > Triturus cristatus. The sequence goes on along the minus strand of NC_140592.1, from coordinate 286,797,341 downwards.
TCAACCGTCGTGGGAAGCGGTAGCACCGGATCCGATCCTTCTCCCGCATGGCAGCCAAGTCCGGAATTGGTCGGGCAAGAGGCGGCGCTCTGCAGTAATTTGGAAGTGACAAGGAAGAGTGAGTGCACTACGACAACAATTCATATGTACTGAGCACATGTTAATCTGTCAATACACATATGCTATATAGGGAGTCAGGTATGTGCTACATGCCCAGGACACGTATGGATGCAAGGTGACACTCCTACCAAGACCCAGCTACACACGGAGATTGAGAACCTCCCCATGCCATGCCATGGGAATAGCTGTGTCCCAGTGCAAGTGAACAGCCAGACGCAAGACAGGAGTGACATATGCCCACACATCAGCAGAAGTAGGATGCCGATTGCAGAGACTGGTAGCGGAACACTAGAGCCACAGGTCACATGACATTACACTAGGACAGCCCACACACCTTGCCATGAAGGTGCACATGTCATGACTCACCACACATTCATTGTGAGGATGCAGACATGTCCTTGTCACGCTACTCCGTGTCCCATGCATACATGTGCACCTCACATCTGATACCACATGTGGCATGGTGTGCGGAACAGTGTGCAATGTCAATCTACACACAGACACATGTTGGTTGCTGCAACAGCTGCAGCTTGTGAGGGTGCTCCAACATCAACCTGATGGGAAGCCCCCACACATACATGACATAGTCACATTGTGCACCATGGGTAGTGACAAGTCAGGTGTGGTAACCCCTGTACCGGGCATCAGGGGACACTTCCGTGTGTTGGTGTCCGTGCCATGCCAGTGACGCTCACCCCAAGTGTGCAGTACGACATGCACACATGTCAAAGGAGTCACGGGCATGCCTGGCACACATTGCACCGTCACACAGTACATCTGTACACATCTCATCATACATCTGGTGCCTTCTCGGCCCAGGAGTAATGTTCCACATCACAGCCCGTCACACCTGTGCCCCACACATGTAGTAATGCACAGACGATGCCTTGATGTCCATTCATGGACAAGTATGTCCATTCATGGACAAGTATGTCCATCCATGGACAAGTATGTCCATCCATGGACAAGTTTGTCCATCCATGGACAAGTATGTCCGCCCTATCCCTACCTGTGTGCCGCCTGTCACCACTGTGATGTGTGAAAACCGCCGTACTGCTGCTAAGAGGGCCTGTGTACGTTCCCATATCACTATGGGAGTGCTGCCGTATGTGTACCCATCGTGATGGCGAGCGTACAGGCATCTGTACGGCCCGTACCACTACGAGTACGCATACGCAGGAACACCCATAGTGGTAGGGCCGTACACACGCCTGTACGCTCCCTATCACTATGGGTGTCCTCGCGTATGCGTACTCGTAGTGGTACGGGCCGTACACACGCCTGTACGCTCACTATCACTATGGGTGTCCTCGCGTATGCGTACTCGTAGTGGTACGGGCCGTACACACGCCTGTACGCTCACTATCACTATGGGTGTCCTCGCGTATGCGTACTCGTAGTGGTACGGGCCGTACACACGCCTGTACGCTCACTATCACTACGTGTACGCATACGCGAGGACACCCATAGTGATAGTGAACGTAGGCACGCGTGTACGGGCCGTTGCAATGCATTTGGGGTGCCCTAGGGCCCCGGAACGCACCATACCTGTGTGTGAAGCTCCAAATTACATAGGGGACACATGAGGGACAAGTATGAAGGCCTACATGCATGCTGGTTGTCATGGAGACCAAGTTCAAATTTTGATTTTGTTCTGGAAGGTGCACAGCAGAAGTCAGTTGGAAATAATCTACTTTGTTGCAATGTGTTTGGGGGGCTGACATCATGCAGGAGAATGAAACCGATAGAGAACCCACAGACTGCTAGGTTTGAAGGGATTGAAGGAAACATAGGATGCAAATGTGAGTGACCAATCACTCTGTACTCCTGTGCATGAGATGGGCCAGCAAGGCAGATATAAGGCAGCCAGGTCCCATGAGGGAGCACTTGCCTGCACATCTTTGTATTCCACGACCCAGCTGCTGCTACTGATTCCCTGGAACCATGTCAAGGGCTGTGGAGAGGTCACAGCCATTCACCCTGGAGGAGAACATGGCTTTGGTGGATGTGATCCTCCCACGGTACCCCATGCTGTATGGGCGACCAGGTTATCAGGTGAGTGCAGTGTCCACTGGCACAGACTGTGTCCCTTTTTAGTGACTGTGACTTCTGCCATTGTGTCCAGGTGTGACACACATGCTATGTACTGTAGGGGGAGTCCCAGGGGGGGGAATGCCTGATGTCTCCCAGCAGTGCCCTGAGACAGGAGGGGTGGGGGCCTATCACTCCCAGCAGTGCCATGAGACAGTAGGGGTGGGTGCAGAGTCCTCCCAGCAGTGCCCTGAGACAGGAGGGGTGGGGGCCTATCACTCCCAGCAGTGCCATGAGACAGTAGGGGTGGGGGCCTATCACTCCCAGCAGTGCCCTGAGACAGTAGGGGTGGGGGCCTATCACTCCCAGCAGTGCCCTGAGACAGGAGGGGTGGGTGCAGAGTCCTCCCAGCAGTGCCCTGAGACAGGAGGGGTGGGTGCAGAGTCCTCCCAGCAGTGCCCTGATACAGGAGGGGTGGGGGCCTATCACTCCCAGCAGTGCCATGAGACAGTGGGGGTGGGGGCCTATCACTCCCAGCAGTGCCCTGAGACAGTAGGGGTGGGGGCCTATCACTCCCAGCAGTGCCCTGAGACAGGAGGGGTGGGTGCAGAGTCCTCCCAGCAGTGCCCTGAGACAGGAGGGGTGGGGGCCTATCACTCCCAGCAGTGCCCTGAGACAGGAGGGGTGGGTGCCCTGAGACAGGAGGGGTGGGTGCAGAGTCCTCCCAGCAGTGCCCTGAGACAGGAGGGGTGGGGGCCTATCACTCCCAGCAGTGCCCTGAGACAGGAGGGGTGGGTGCAGAGTCCTCCCAGCAGTGCCCTGAGACAGGAGGGGTGGGGGCCTATCACTCCCAGCAGTGCCCTGAGACAGGAGGGGTGGGTGCAGAGTCCTCCCAGCAGTGCCCTGAGACAGGAGGGGTGGGTGCAGAGTCCTCCCAGCAGTGCCCTGAGACAGGAGGGGTGGGGGCCTATCACTCCCAGCAGTGCCCTGAGACAGGAGGGGTGGGTGCAGAGTCCTCCCAGCAGTGCCCTGAGACAGGAGGGGTGGGCGCTGAGTCCTCCCAGCAGTGCCCTGAGACAGGAGGGGTGGGTGTGATGCACAGTGTGAGCCTGGCTCATTGATTGTGTAGTTGCCCTCATTCCACCTGTGTCCTTTCAATGGCACGTACTGCTTTTGGCCTTCCCCCAGAGGATCATGTCCCTATGACAAAGTTGCAATGCGTTGGATGCACACTATGCCTTGTTGTAAACAGCAAATGTGTTCTAATCTGTGTCCCCGTGACATGTGCAAGGTGTATTGATGTAGTGTCACTTGTTCATCCTCACAGGTAGATGCCTCTGCCAAGGAGCAGATATGGCTGGACGCCGTCAGCGCCGTGAGGAGTGCGGATGGTCGGAGGCGGCACCTGTCCCAGGTGAGGAAACGCTGGCAGGATATCCGGTGCTGGACGCGGAGGATCGCACGGCTCCTGCTGGGGGACTCACCTGAGAGCCACAAGAACCGCGGGCGCCGCCGTCTCTCCCACATCCAGAAACGTGTGCTGGCGGTGGTCTTTCCTGACTTGGACAGGCGTCTACAGGACATGCAGCAGCCGGAAGGGGGTAGGTACATGTGTGTGTTTGTTGTGTTTCACCAGCATTTGTAAGTGCACTGTTCCATGGATACACTTCCAGGGTTTATGGTGCTGTGCAGATCCTGTTCCCCACTGTATTGCAGTGCTCTCCTGCCTCCCTTCCCCTCCTTGCAATGTGTTCCCTGGTCTGTGTGTAGTCACTCCATCACAAGGTTATGTAGCCTGACACCTTCTCCAAGTGTACAATGCCTGCAGCATCATGTGTGGGGGTGGTGTGTAACAGGTTTTGTGACCTTGCCTGTGCCCTGTCCAGTTCTGGACTTGTGGGTTCCATGTCAGTTGGCACTAATGCTGAGTCCAGACATGGGAGTTAATCTCTCGAGTGCCAGGCCTTCCAGCAGGCATGTCCCATGTGGTGGCCTGTGACATGATGTGCATGAGTGTGCGTTGGGCATAGTGCAGGGATGTTAGCGTGTGTTGCAGTCATTCCCATTCAGGAGCATGGAGTTGTGTGGCCACTACTGTCCCCAGGGGCATCTTTTCCTAGGTATCATGTGTGTAATCCGAGTATGTCGACAATCTCTGTGTCTACAGCATAGGTTGTGCTCTGTGCCATTGTCCCCTGGCACCATGTTCCTTGACGTGAGATGTATTACAAGTGTCCACTGTCCAGCCTGACCTGATTTTCAAAGTACATACTCACGGTGGCCATTGCCTGTGTGTCTTGTTGCAATCATCTGATGATGCCCATTTGTAGATTATTATTAGGACAGGCGCACCTTGGGTATTTGGTGTGCAATCTTGAATTGTTGCATCCCATGTGTATTTCACCCAGACTAAGAGATGTAAGTGCTTCCTGTGTCTCCACAGATTTGTCTCATGTAGGGGGTGGGTGGGGCGGGCATGGCCTACATGTCAAGAACTGTCATCATCTTGCTCGGACTGGCCAGTGTGTGATGTTTGTCTGGACATACACTCAAGGTGCAGCGTGCCAGTCAGGGTGGGCATGTTCTCAGTATTACCTATGCTGCATGTGCCTCTAGTTCCTGGCTCATCCCAATTTCCTGCCACGCTGTGTGGTGCAGATGCAGTGCTGTATTGTCCCCAGGGCCTTGCTCCTCAGTCAGAATACCATGTCATCTCATTTGCTATTGTGTCATGCTCTCCATAGTTTTTCCATGGCATGGTGGGTCACACAACTGTGTCTTGCAGGGCCTACATATGTACCTTGTTTTGTAGTTGTAACTCATCCTTTGTTTCAGGCTATGCACTGTAACCTACGTAGATTTGACTCATGTGACATATGTATACAGGTGTATGATTAATTTCTGTCTCTTCACCCTGCCCACAGCATCGTCGGGGGACATGGAGGGAGACATGGACACAGACGGCGCAGAGGGACCGAGCACCAGTGCCAGCGGTGACATCAGGGCTGGCACTTCGAGTGGGACTGAGGCGGAGGAGAGTGACCCCGGGGACCTGTCGACTGGCACAACAGAGTATGAAGCTGACGGGTCCGAGGATGATCTCTCCGAGTGGGCGGTGGCTGCACCACCATCTGACAGCAGCCCTACATCTGGCACCGCCCCCTCCATTGGCATCAGCCGCCTCCCACGTGCTCGAGTCCCTTCCCAACGTGCCCGGTCACCACATGTCTCCTTCCTGCCAGGCACCGCACCCCCTGCCCCTGTCTCCACTGCTGCCGCCAATGCTGAGTCTGTGGACATCCAGCGGCAGTTGCAGATTGGTCAGACTGCGATCCTTAATGTCCTCCATGGCCACAGCCAGGTCCTCAACAACATGGAGGCATACTTGGAGGGCATTCATTCATCGCAGGCTGACCAACGCAACTTGCTGAGGTCCATAGACTCCACACTGACTGCAGCAGTGGGTCTCCTGCAGCGCTACGTCCCACCCCCTACCCCTGCTCCTTCCACAATTCCCACTCCCATGCCTGTCCCAAGGTCGCAGCTCACTGTTAGGGATGTGAACAACAGACAGTTCTCATGTGAAGAAAAGGCGAGCAAGCATTTCTCAAATAATAACATGTAACTGCAGTGTCGTGTGCAAAAGCACCAAAAGTGGTAAGATGGCTTTCTAATATCTAACGTGATTGTGCTAACTTAGCAATGTACGTGTATAAATTGCAGCCCTCACTACACACCCCTTGATCGGACCACTAGCCAATAGGGGTACAATTAAGGAACGCAGAGTTCAAGTGCGATAGAACGGGACTAAGGGCGCAAATTGGGAATCCATATAAGGGCAGTGAAAGTTCGAAGAGAAAAAAGAGAGAAGAAAAAAAAAACATTTAAAGGAAAAAAAATATTATCGATGGATGTCGAACGAAAAGGCAAGAGTTATTCCAAAGGAATGTTGGATGACATCCAAGTTAATCCATCAATGTATAAGCACACTAAGTAGCAACGGCTTCCAAGAGGAAATCATTGGAACGTTCCGCAAAATTATCTGCCATCCAGTTCAGCAAGGGGAATGAACACACATGTTCTTCGACAACTGGAGCCTCTAGTACCATCAGAGGACAACAGGCGTGTTCTTGAAGATAACTTCTTGCCAGGAAGTCATCTGCAGCCGTACCGATGTCCCAATTCCCTAGGACTCCATGTGCTGCTTCACAGGCCATAATCCTGACACCAGAACAGTCCAACTCATGAGCCACTAAGGGGCTCATTAGTCGATCATAATCCGGGGCGGGAGACACCGAGTTTGACAAGCACAAATCCAGAGCCCATTGGAACTGCCACTCTAGGCAATGAAAGACAGGTTGTACGCAAGTAAAGTAGGGAAACCGGAAGGACAATCCATAGGCTATGCTCAATGTCGCCAGTGGTAGTGTTCCATAGTATTCAAGCATCCGGTTACGAAGATGGAGCAGCCGGGACAGGCTGTCGTGTGACACAAATTGTGCATCCATTGCGTAGTAAGCAGACCAACAACAGTACCCCAGCCACGAGGGTGAGAATCAACGGAAGACCTCCGAAGACGCTGGAAAAAATAGAATGAAAAAATGCCGGGATCACACCAAAAATAGTTTGGAAGGAGGTCACGAGAGGAGCCCACAATTTTGAAAAAATGTGCCAGGCCACTTGTTGACGAGGCATTAAAGATAGTCTGAATCAGGGCACCATAATTAAGTGGGAGATCAGTATTCAAAAGCGCTTGCACCTCTGTGCGCGTGTTTGCTACGTGAAGGACAAATGTTTCCCGGGATGAAGTCAACGCGACTTCTTTTTGAGACAATAGAGCCCTTATTCTGCTCATCTTGTTGAACTCTGCTTTCAAGGTTGGAATGGAAGGCCAGATGGATACATCGAGCCGTCCATGCGGGGGAGGGAAAAGGACGTTGTTACAGCAGACTACTCTCTGCGATACAGTCACTATGTAGGGAATTCCCACTAACATCCCACAGCAAGCTTCATTATTTAAATGCAAGTAACTACCGTTAGCCAGCAGCGTAAACGATGGTGTTATGACTGGCACTGGGATCCCCTTCAGGATGCAAGCTAAATTAGGAGCGTGCACTTTACATGCACCATGCATTTGAATGTGCCAACACACCACAGAGTGATCCGGAGTGGAAGTGCACTCTTCACCTTTTAAGTATACCTCTTTACCGTCCCTCATGCACCTGTACGTGAATGGGAGTGACCAAACTTCATGCAGGAAGGCAGTACCTAGTTGTTCATATTTGCCTAGCGCATACTGTTTCATGCAGGAAGTGAACTTAAACAGGGGAAATGGTAATGTGATTAACCCGTGGATACGCCACACAGCAGAGTTTAATTCGGCAACAGAGAAAGGCAAAGGTTCTAACTTTTCAATGTGCAGCAATGAGTATGTGGCATCTTTCATGGACATGAACTGTTGTTTTGCAGTTAAATTAAAAGGAAGGAACAAAGTGGAAGTATTCATGTAATCCCAAGGGACTTTCCCAGCCTTTAACGTTTGCAATGTCCACGCAAACTGCATTATAGAACGCAATTGATGCTGACCATGATATAAAACAGACACATCATCCTGCACAATGTCAACAACAGATGAAACGATATTATCTAACGTATAAATTCTGGAAGACAGGGTGTTAATGCTATTATCTATAACAGCCAATACCTTCTCCATATTGGCTTGATCAATAGCTCGTAAGCTGGATGCAGCTTCAATTTGTGATAGCTTCCAAACTTCATTATAAACAGCATATACCCATCTTTTGGACCTGCCAACCGCAGGACCCTTAACAAAATCATTCAAATCTATTTTGTCGTGTAATTGTGATAAATGAAGTTTAACAGATGCTAAGGTGGAATGCTGCAGCCAAGATTGGCATAACTTCCCTACTGAGTAGGTAGTTACAGTATGAGGGGATTCAAAACGGGGGTCCACACGAACTTGCGTATACCCCGGATTTAAATCCAGAAACCGATGTTGACAGGAATCTGAGCTCGTTTGCCATATTAACCATCCCTTCGGATTTAATTTAGAAATATTGAAGGATGTGTTAGAAATGTATGACTGCAACGCAGCAAGGGACAGATCCGTATGATTATCCCAATTAGGATAAGCACCCAAATCCGGAGTAGAGAGGGAATTTAAGTTTTTTAGAAGTAGCCCATCCAAAACATGTGGTCTGAAAAATTGACGAATTCAAAAATAACATGTGGTTCGGGATGAGGCAGGCACGATGCAAAGCTTCTGTTCCCTGTACCTGCCACAGTTTAGAACCCCAAACCGATTTAAGATCAATAGTAGCTTTCCACAGATCATAACCTCTGATTGCCAAATCATCCATAAAGGATTTTGAATATAACAATTTTGTGTGTGTCAGTCTAACTTTCGAGGCAGTCTCAGTTGCCACTCTAAAGTAAAAGGAGGCAGGATTCGACACACTAAAATCAGAAAAATATGTGAATTTGTTCACTGACGTGGTGGAGCTGCCCAGCCTAGGCGCTGGACAGTGTTCCCATTGCGTATAATTTACAACATTTCTAAACATACTGGCTTTTTGAAGGAAATGATTGCCATAATGTTGATAGCAAAACTGCTCATCATAATTAGCAGTATCTAAATACAAATCCTCAGCTTCAAACGCAGCATAATATTTCAAATCAGAAAACAGTGCCTCTATGGCTTGAACATCCCAATCATCCGAGCGGATGCTTTGCTTAACTACATCACCCATAGAAACACGAAATACATTTGGCACATTGATTACTTCAGTGGGACCATGAATTTGAAATTGAACAGCATCCCATGCAGTCCCATCCAGCACAAGCCAGGCAGTAATATTCACAAAAGTCTGGTCCCTTTTCATGATATGCGATGAGGAGTGGGGGCCAAAGTTCCATCAATTAGTCTAACTGTAGATCTTTCTTTCAGGTAGTGTCCATTTACAAGACGAAAAAACACCACCACAAATCCAATGGACATAAACAAAAAAATAGATATGAGCACCAGCCAAATGTAAGTCCAAGGGGGAATTAAAAAATGTTTTTTAAACCAGACAGCAAAAATTGAAACTTTTGATGGGGCAATGGAAGTCATTGAATTATTGTCAAAGGAGCAGCGTGACTGGCTAACTGCGGTGGATTGTAAAACAGGCAACGGTACATCTGCAGGATAAGCATACTCAGTATCTTCAGGTAGACCACCAGCTGTTGGAGGCAACAAAGGTCCAGTAACTGAATGCATCTCGATGGCAACATCAGGCAAGGTGGTAGAAGCTGGGGCCAAAACAGAATTTCTCAGCATTGCAGGGCAAGAAACCGCTGGAGTCATACTAAGAAGAATCGGCCACTCGCTGTAGCTTGACATTGTCAATAGAGATGTACCTGTTATCCTTGCGACCAGGAAGTGGAGGTAAAATGACTGTTCGTGTACCCTGCACGCCAAGCACTGGAACTGGGGCATGATAAGAGGGGCCGAACTCCTTCTTGTTCTCCACCTTCTCACGGACCAGATCACCAACTCGAGGTAGCCAGTCGACTACCGGAATCTGAAGCGCAGCATCAGATGTGGAGGGCACATGTTCCTTCGCTAGACTGTCTCTGGCTTCTTGTAGAGTCTGCAATACAGCACAGTGCCTAAAACCCTAGCTGTCAAAGATTGCTTTAAGTCACGGTTCATTCGCTCCACCACACTATTACCCTCAGGTCGGTAGGGAGATGAAAATTTGACTTGGACCCCCAAATTTCTCATGGCTTCTTTGTACGCCTTAGAGGCGAACGCAGGGCCCTGGTCAGAATGAAAAGTACCACACGCAAATCTTCCCACAAAGACACGCAAATCCCTGATGACAGTACGGGCATCAGCACTCCTTTGTGGCCATACCCACAGAAAACGTGTGCACGAATCCACTGCAACCAAGATGTACTTGTACGCAGTATCAGAGGTGAATGGACCACAGTGATAAACACACCCTAGTGGTTTATTAAATATGTACAACTGAGTTTGTGGTGGGCGCGCAGCAGTTGAAGGTTTAATCTGCTGGCAAAATGTCACAGTCAAGAAACATAAGCGCAAGCTTGTTTATATAAACCGCACCACCAGTAACGTTGTTGTAACAGAGATACGGTAGCTGCAACGCCGGCGTGGGCAGAGGCCATACCCTCGTGAGCCGCTAATATCAAAGATGGTCTGCAGTCTGCGTTGGGAATCAATCTGTCACCAACGTCGTTAATCCTCACTAACGGGACGTTATCAGGACTTAAGTGATAATAGTAACGAGAAGGGAAACCTCTTGGTTAATTAGTTCCCTTCTCTGTAGCAGCAATAGCTGCCAAGATGTCATCATCGATCTTACTTTTGGATCTTGTAACTGCTGCCACTAAGTATGTCACCACTGCTGTTTTTGCTGCCTCGTCAGCTAAGCTGTTGCCGACAGCATGGACACCAACTCGTTGGTGACCGAGAGTGTGAATAACATTCACGAGAGGCAGATGTTCTTTAAGTTCTGCCACTCTAACCCAAAGCATTTTATGCTTGTTTGTGCTACCTTTGGAATCACGGTATTCATTTTGAGACCAAAAATGTAGATTGTCGTTGTAAGATTAAACACAATAAAACGAGTCACTCACTATAAGAGTAGTGACCCGAGAATCAGCAAACTCCAGTGCGAGAACCAGAGCACGGAGCTCTGCCAACTGTGCGGTACAATCACCCAATGACAGCGTGTGCATGACATCAGATTGGAATTCACCATTCACGAAAGTACCCACCACAATTGCGCAGGCCACTGAATAGGCATGCTTCGATCCAGTCGCCGGTTGCGCAGAACAGTCAGTGTAAATGACACAATGGTAATCCTCGAGCGGGCGCAATGGCAGAGGAGCTGGATGAACGAATTCATACTGTAAGTACTCCTGAGTCTGTAATGATGCGTCAAAGATATAGGTGACGTCAGGTGATGTCAAGGAAGTGGCCCATTGTATCCACAGGGGATGCAAAGCTTTAGAATTTGGTACACTCGCTTTGGTCACTGCCTCAAGGGCAGGATTTGGTGTGACCACCAACATGCGTTTCCCTTGCAACAGCGCTCGTTCTTTAAGAATCGCCATCTGTACTGCCGTCAAAACTTTCTCGACAGAGGAAAAACGCAGTTCAGCCGAAGTGTATAGGTGTGATTTGTAGGCAATGGGGACGGTGTCGCCCTCATTGAACGTTAAGTACGTGAAACCCACTGCGCCTGGCACAATTCTTATTACCAGGTTAGTGCGGTTATCACGCGTCAGTAAGTATTTTGGAGCAAGAAGGTCAGCTTGCAAAGATTGCAATATAGCTGAATGCTCCGGCAGCCAGCATGATTTGGAAAAAGTAGGTTGTACCAAGGCATAAAGCGGCTTGATACGCTGGGCATAATCAGGAATGTACGTGTGACCGAAATTCAGAAGCCCAGCAAAGATTGTAATTTTTTCAGTGTTGTAGGAGCACGCAGACATGCGCATTTCTCTAGGAAGTGCGGAGCCAATCCTCGACCCTCATTGTTTAGTTCGTATCCCAAAAACAACACTGTATACTCTGCAATGTGAGACTTCGCAAAGTTGAATTTGTAACCGAAGTCTGCAAACAAAACAATAATGCGATCAACGTGACTCAGATGCGGCCACAACTCGTCAGCTGTGAAATAAATATCATCCACATACGAGTACGCATCAGGGTCAATGCTCTCTAACAGAGAGACTACACGAGCGGCAAAGACGCCAGGGCTGTTTTTATAGCCCATGGGTAATCTTTTAAAATGTTTTTGTTTGCCGCCCGATGTAAACACTGTCCACTGACTAAAAGAGAGGACAGGTTATGGCTGTAAAAGCCATTGGAAATGTCAAGTGTGGTCTTAAACTGTTTTCTCATGAGACTATCGACGAGAGCAGAACTGTGGGTATTCTGTACTGCGCATGTCCGGCAATGAGAGTTTAAATGCCGGTAATCTAAAACTAGGCGGTACGACCCATCAGGCTTCGTCACAGTGAAGAAAGGATTATTCATTGGTGACACACATGTTTCAATAACACCTTGATATTCCAATTGTTCAAGGATTGCCGCGATGTGAGGTCTTGCTTCGCGACGCATGGGATATTGGGGTTGTGGCTGGGGCATGGACCGCAACGGAATCTCATGGCTGGGGGACAATTTATCCCTGCCTACCTGAGTACGATACAAAGCCGGTGCTAGCACCAGAGCCCACACCACAGCGAACTTTTTAGCTTGGTCCCTAGGCACTGTGTGCGCAAAGGACGGGAGGATCACCTCCTCCCCTCTAGGAGCATCTAAAATGAAAGCCGGGGGCCAGTCTGCCTCTGCCAATAGAATATCGTACGAAGAGGTCAGATTAGCCCAAAAAATCCACTGAATTGTACGTTGTATGTCACCTTCAATTAAGAGGACAATATTATATAGTCTGTCAGGGGGAGCCACTCTAGTGTCAGCAGTTTCTACAGTAATGAACGTGTCAGTTGCTGTCGCCACCAGATATGTACGCAGCGCTTGTCGCACTACTGTAACTTCCGCCGCGCTGTCGAGCAGCGTTAGTGCCCATGTCAGGTTCTGAAGCTGCGTCCGCACTATCTGTGGCATACCTTGCTGTTAGTGCAGCAACCTTCTTTTTTGAAACGGGGGTCGTTGACGTGCAGACTCGCCCTGCTTGCCTTTACCGTCAGTCTGACGGGGTTGCTCACGTCCTTGTTGGGCACCCCGTCCTTTCCCACGGTCTCCGCCACCGGACTGTGAAGCCGATGTTCCCTGTGAAGAACGAGGAGAACGTTGTTCAGAACCTGAAATCTATCATGTGACTTAATACTAGAGCGATCGCGCAGATCATATGTGCGTCCACTAGTCGACTGTACGGGTGAGGCAGGACGAGACCCCTGTTTCTGTTGCTGCTTCCCCTGTTTCTTTGCCCGCCAATTTTGTTTTGGAAAATTTGGGCGTTCGTCTTTACCAGACGATCTCACCTTAGTTTGCTGTATCAAATCAGGAATTATTACAGTTGGTTTAACACCTAAGGCACTGCGGCCTATGGTTCTATAGGCTTCCGCAATAATCTTAGCGAACTCCTTAGGCCTGTCGAGTTCGTCCACGCGGTCCAATTTATTAGCTACTTGGAACTGCATAGCATCGCCTTTGAGGTTGCCCATTACCATGGAAGCAACCACATCGAACACCCGGACAAGCCGCATTCCTAATTCTACAGCAGCCTCCGCACCGTGATTATCTTGAACACGTTTAATGACGGAGGGAAGCACAGACATAGACGGAGTGCCGAAGCACTTCGAGTATGTCGCGGCAAAGACCTTGCCCCAGTTGTCACAATCGACCATATCTGGGACTAAGTCTTTCGGCAAACTAATGGTGAGTATCCTGTGTTTCTGCACAGGAGTAGTATGCGGAAAAACCGCTTCCAGTTGGTCAAATTTCTCAGCAAGCCAATAAGTTAAGTCATCCTTATTTTGGGGGCGCTTGCCCATTACCGAATTAACCATAACAGGACTAATAACCACTGCGCGGTGTTCAGCAGGTTGTCCCGCAACAGCAGGTGCCACCACCTGCACGTTGCGTGACACATACTGCACTAAAGCCCTATGCACTATAATAAGGGCTGTGTGAAGTACACACAACTCAGCCATCGCTACCGTGAGATAGCGGGGATGAGGCGTAAATCCGGCCAGCACCGGCCATGTGGCCCCTGGAATTGACAAAGGGCCCATTCTAGCCGGTGTAACCACATGGGGAAGGGCGCCATTAAACCAAATGCTATGCTGCCAGGCAGAAATAGGAATTTCTTGTGTCCTATATGGCGTATAGGTTGCAGGTAGCTGCGTGGGAGTATAGGAATGAAACGTATCATCGTCTGCATCCACCGCCGGCAAAGTCACCCAAGAGTAAAACAACTCGTAAGGGAAAGACGCATCAGCGCTCACCACAAAAATAACAGCCATCCCATCGTCCGGCACCCCATACGTCGTCAAATGACGCCGCAGAGGTGTACGGCTATGTGCAGCAATCTCAACCACCATAAGGACACACAAAAGATCAACAACGAGTTTAATCAGTAGCACTAGGGTTCAAATATTGAAGAAACCTTTTTAATGATCAAGCCTGAAAGAACCTATTAGTCGAGTAACAGGTAGGTTTAAATCCGTCACTCCCTTTATCCGGAAACAAGAGTGAGGGAGTCGTAGACTAATATAAGCACTACTAAGGCGTTTCAAATCAATCGACCAAACGTTAGGTGCGCCATGTTGCAGGGATTCTGCTCATGCACTGAACTATGCGCAGGAAACCAGGACCTCAGTGAATTGTGGTGTACCAAAAACTCACCTCAGAACCCCTATCCGACCAGCATCAGTGTCCCATTCGTTATCCGATTTTATCTCGGCGGTCCCAATGTATAGACAACCCAGAACAAGCGACTTAGTGTATTCTCAGAAATGGTGGGAATCAGAAATACCTGTTCGTTATTATTCTCATATCAGTCCACAACAAGAGTAAACAGAGACACGGTAAAGTTTAAAGAGTTTATTTTATAAACCTCGTGTCCTAAGATGCAGTACTTTGGCTAACATAAGCAGACAAATGATTAAAATCAAAACCATCAGCATAGTTACAATACCATAGAAAATGAAAGGAGAAATCATAATAAAATGACAGTGGATTGCAACCACCTTCCTTTCGCTAATAAACTAATATTATTATTTTAGACTAATAGAAGGTCTCTAGGCTTGAATGGGGAACCCCATACCGTAAAGATCAGCTTAGTGGAATCACATCACAGGATCAGGTATACTCTGCTCCTGGGAAAGCTTTTCTTCCGAATGCCTGAATCAAGCAAGCAGCCTGCAATATTAAAAGCGCTCGACTCTCAGGTATTTGCAGCTGCGTGCGTGTTATGGCTAAATAGTGGGCCGATCAACCTGAACCCAAAAACATGCACCGTCTAGCGACCCAAACTGTTTCTTTACACAATGTTCAGACCAAGGTCGCAGCTCACTGTTAGGGATGTGAACAACAGACAGTTCTCATGTGAAGAAAAGGCGAGCAAGCATTTCTCAAATAATAACATGTAACTGCAGTGTTGTGTGCAAAAGCAGCAAAAGTGGCAAGATTGCTTTCTAATATCTAACGCGGTTGTGCTAACTTAGCAATGTACGTGTATAAATTGCAGCCCTCACTACAGACCGGTTCCGAGGGTGAACCCATTGGCGAAGTCCCAATCTGAGCCCACACCCCCTCTATGGAGCCTGAAGGCACGCAACGGAGAGGGGGTGGCTCAAAGATGGATAGCAAGGCCCGAGAATAGGCCTCCATCTGGGCCCTAGTTGCACCAGGAAACGGCGGGTAAATGGGAGTCGACTCCCGAGGACCCGTGTCCGGTAGAGACCGGGAGCAGCGGGCCCCGCCGTCGCGTGAGGTCAGCGACACCTGCGACTTCTTTTTCTTATGCTTACCTGCGGCAGGAGAGCGACGTCCGCGGGAACGACTCCGCAACCTGTTCCGAACCGACCCTCCAGCACGAGAAGGAGTCCGGCAGCGTGAGGGCTCTGAAAGGAACATCCGGGTGTTCAGCAACTTCATGTGACATTCCCGCAAGGATTTTGGTTTCAGCCGGCGACAGGAGTCACATTCCTCGGAGTCATGGTGCTTGCCCAAGCACCACATACAGATCGTGTGTGGATCCGTCGCTGACAGGATTCACACGTTTTGAAGCCCGAAGGCATCACACACTGTTCCCGGACGCCAATAGGTGTTGAGAAGGCCTGAAAAACAAAAACAGGCCAGAGGTAACCACTTCTCCAGATCCGCGTTGGGACACGGAAAAGAAGAAAACTGACGTCAGCACACCGGGAGGGTCTTATATGGCTCCATTGACGTCACTTCCGTGGACGACAACAGGACGGAGCAGGGCGACGCCGCCTCCCGGCGTGCAGAGGTACTGCTGAGGAAAAAGTTTTCCGGATCCAGTCTGACGCCTAGGGAATATTCTAAGTTAAGGAATCTGCGGCTAGATGTCTCTATCAGATGTAGCTTGTACTGATTAAATCTGGCTCACCAAGGGGATTTTTCGAGCCCTGTGATGGCAGTGCAGGGTCAATGAAGCATCGAGGGTCAAATCAAGAGGTGTCGACTTCGAGGCATCGATGTCACACCACAGGGCCACGGGTGTTGTGGAGGAATCCGACGTCATGGACTGTGATGACATGGTGCTTGAGACTCACGCTGTGGCAGATCTTCGGAGGAGCTGCGGCAGCCTCGGGCCTGCACTGCAAGTCTCAGTTGTAGCATTGAGTGGGGACCACAGCTCTAGTGCAGGGAGCGGCGCAGTGTCAAAGAGTGGCGCCGGCTCTGAAGTGACACTTAAAGTCGATGTACTGGTTTCTTCTTGTTTAGCACGAGAACTGGGTGTGGCCCCACTTGGCAGAGCAGTGCTCTCAGCAGAAAAAAAACCAGGTGCTGCAGGTGAAGCCTTTAATGGCCCGCAGACTTCCAACAGGAAGCAAGCTCAACTCAAGCCCTTGGAGAACCTAAGAAAGCAGGATGCAGATGCAGAGAGTAAAGTCCAGTCCTCTCACTCCCAAGACAGATGCAGTAGGTAGTAGGCCAACACATCAAAGCAAGCAGCAAAGTGGAAGTCCCTCCTGGCAGCACAACAGCTCTTCTTCTTGGCAGAATGTCCTCAGTCCAGAAGTGTTCTTAGTATATAGAGTCAAAGATCCAATACTTATGCCCATTTTAACCTTTGAAGTAGGGAGACTTCAAAGAACGATCTTTGTGGTGCACAAGGACCTGCCCGCCCTGGCCTTGGCCCTGGCTCCAGACACACTACAGGAGGGTACGCCGCTCTTTGTGAGGTGATAGGCCCAGCCATATTCAGGTGCAAGAGTCAACTCCTCCCACTATTCTAGTAGAGGAAGACCCATCAGCCTGGTGATGGGTCATCGGGATATGCATGGCACACTTCAGCTACCTTTGTGTGTGACTGTCTAGTGTGAATCAACAAAGCCCAACTGTCATCCAAACCAGACACATATTCTAGTTACAGACAGAGGCACAGAATGGCAGAGTAAGAAAATGCCAACTTTCTAAAAATTCCATTTTAAGACATGCAATTTAAAAACCAACTTAACTAAAAGATGTGTTTTTAAATTGTGAGTCCTTAGAACCCAAGACGCTCCAATTTTCTATCTGTTCTCTGTTCCAAATTGAAAGATACACTTGTAAAGTGTTACAAGGCAGCTCCAATGCTAACCTATGGGAGAGATAGACCTTGCTGTAGTGGTGTAGAGTGCAGTGGGGGTAGAGTGCAGTGGGATAGAGTGCAGGGTTGCAGAGTATAGTGGCATAAAGTGGAATGGTATAGCGTGGAGGGGCGTACAGTGGAGTGGTGAAGAGTGCAGTGGTGTATAGTAGAGTAAAGTGGGGTAGAGTGCATTAGCATAAACCGTAGAGTGATGCACAGTAGAGAGACACATAATTAAGTGGCGTAGAGTGGAATGGTGCAGACTATAGTGCAGTGACGCAATGTAGAGTGGCATAGAGTTGAGTGGCGTATTGTTAGTGGTGAAAACTAGAGTGCTGTTGCATGGAGTGGTGCAGAGTCGAGTGGAGTAGGGAAAAGCGGAATATGCATGGTGTGGCAGTGCACTGCCATTACAGACAACTCATCTTTAATTGAAATGACCCTTACATTTGAACAGACATACAGTTTTACTTATAAAAGTATACAACTATGATGTGTGGAAACGCCATCACCCAGTGTATTGATTTGTTTTGAAGGTATTAAAATATTTGTTTCAGAATTACCCCCAGTAGCCAGCATAACCAGTAGTCAGCATGATTGGTACTTGAAAGCATAGCAAACGTGACAAGATAAGAGCAATATTTAAAGGCCTATTTACAGAAAGGGGGCACTCAGAAGAAGACTGTAAATAAGGTTTGGGCAAAGGAAGGGAGGAACTCAAGCTGGACAGCCTAAAGGAAATAAAACCAGCAAATAGAAAGCAAGAAAATGTGAGTTAAAAACCAAAAAGCAAATGGTAAGAAACGGGAGGAATGTATTCCTAAGGATGCTTTCAGAATGTATCCAAGATGTTGGTTAGCAAACCGGACAGCGGCAATGTCTGGTAGGCTTCGACCTAAACAGCTGAGGGGTCCCAATAATATATTTACGCATTATTTTAAACAACTGTACTAATATATGTGCATCAACACATTACTACAATGCACACATGTAGTACTAGAAATACGAATTTATTACAATACAGCAAAATCGACATGAGAAAAACCCTTACTTCTTCGAAGACTGCATGTAACAATGACTTTATGCAGGGAAACAATTCTCCTAATATTCACTAGGTCTTTTCGATGTGGTTTCACCATGCTGCTTAAATTCTATCCCTTGTATTGTGATTCTGGTTAAATATCCATTTTTTAAGACAAACTCACATAAAAAAAATGCCAAGACATAAATCATATATGATGATCTACAGTGTAATATGATATTGATTACCATATTTGAGGAAACGGTATCATGACTCATTTAAGCCTCTACCCACACTCAACAATGGTAATAAATAGCGTATTCAAATCTGCATGTATATTTGTGTGTGTTGTCAAGGTATACAAATGCGGATTTGAATAATAAATCTATTCTTACCTATATAAACTAGACAAGGCAGTAGTTGATAGTCTACACTTGATAAAGTTGCAGGTCGACACTAAAAACCCGACACTGTCCTAGATTAGGGGATGAGATTAGGTATGAGACCTTTAAGGGTCTATAAGAGATGAACGCAGCTTTAAACGAATTACGGTTGGTAATTGTCTATATCCTTTTGTATGCAAAGCCACCATACAAAGATGAAACATTTTGTGCAGTTTTATGCAAGATGAACCGATAAATGAAGGCTCAAGGACACTTAAGTGGATAATTCTATTTAGTTGACAGGATTCGATTCTTATACACTCTCTCTTCCCTTGAGGAACAATACAAGGCCTGAAACGTTAGAAGAGAACGAGGCGGCGTTGGCAAATGAAAGATTTAATTCAAATGATAAGGCCTCGTCGAATATTGAGCGCAGAAGAAGGGGGGGTTGGCAGAGCATGGAAGCGCTCCATGAATGTTTGATAGTATTTGCTACCGCCGCTAGCCCCGGACAGGTGCTCCCTTCCCTCGAGGAGGCGCTGTTAACATCCAGAACCAGTGCGTGAGCAGATGCAAAGTGACAGAGCGCGCGCGGCCCTGGCGCAGCGGAATATTAAACGTGATGGGACGTTTCCGCCGGCACGCAGCGCATGCGTCAGTACATTGGCTCGAGAGGACAGCGCCTACTGCGAGTCACTCAGCTGGCATGGCCCTCGCTCTGAGGGCTCTGCCAGCCTGTCACTGGAAGATAGTAGATAGATCTCGCGCTCAATGAAGTGAGCTGCGCTAAATGGGAACCCTCGAACTGCGCACTATTGTTGCAGCCCTGGAAGAGCAGGATAAGGTCTGACAAAGGCACACATCACAATAGATCGGATTCAGGCGGGTGACTCCCGATTGGTTAAAGACAGAACTGTCTTTAATGTTGCCGTCCCACGCCTCAAATTGCCTCTGCTTCAATAGTAGTCGGTTGGGAAAATCAATTCCTCTAATTTTTTTCGAAATCTACTTCCTTCTTCTAAAACATTGGCATGTATGCAAAAAAAAATTGCTGTCAAGAAGTTAGACTGGCTGCAGTGTATCCGTGCTATATAAAAACTCGGATACATAGGGGCATATTATCAAGACCCTATCGCGACCACGTCACAAAATTGGCGATAGGGTCAGCTTCCTATTATCAAGGCAGCGTTAAGCCATTTAACGTGGCTTAAAGCCACGCTAAGTGGCTAAATGCTGCCTTGATAATAGTGCCCCTTTCACGCAAAATTTAGCGTGAAAGGGGCGTGCAGTGGGTGTGGCGGTGGTGGTTCCACCGCAGCACCCATTGAATTCGACGCTGCCACCTATTATCAAGGGTGGCAATAATAGGTGGCAGCGCCGAACTTAAGGTCTTAAGATGGCGAAAAGAGGAGAAATGCTTTATTTCTCCTCTTTTTTGCTTTTTCCATGTGTGCTGCCTTGTGCAGCACACATGGAAAAAGCAAAATGCCATGGTTTGTATATGTACGGGTAAGTTACAAACTGGCATTTTAGGTTTGTTTATGTGCAGGAAGGGACACCTTCCTGTACAGAAACAAACCTCCCTGCTCACAGACACCCTTGCACCACGGTGCCTGCGTTCACGCTAAATTGTAAAACATTGCGCCATCGCAGGCAGAAACGCAAGGCTGCACCATATCCTTGATAATATGATGCAGCCTCGCGTTTCCGAAGTGGCGGAGAGAGGCGTTAAGCCAAGAAGGCTAACGCCTCTCTCTGCCACTTCCTTGCTAATATGCCCTATAGGGTAGTGAGCTACCCTGGCCACTGTAGGGGCTCACACCTGCCCCGGAAGTCGTACACTACACCGTCTGAACGTGCGACCGGAGGCTATAAATAAAGGAGTCTAAGACCATACATGGTCTTCAACCCTTACAATCTCTGGTGTACGGGTGTAGTTATTGGCAGTGAGGGAGGGCCCTTATCATAACCTCTACAGGGCGGCCTCCCGCGGTCACAGAGTAAATACTGTAATCTACTGTAAAATTACACATTTATGAATAAGCAAAATGCATTATGTGCCATTCTACAGTCCTATGTATCTACAGAGAGCTGGGCCTGGCAGATGGGCCAGCTTGGAAGAGCTTTTTTTCATCCTGTCACCTGTAACGGGGCCAAAAGAAACACGGCATGCTCTGGCTCTTTCACCCTCACCCATCTGGCAGTTCCAAACTGCCCGAAGAGCCAGCCCAACACTGTTGATAAACCCATTGTACTTATAGAGGTCCCTTGCCCTGCATGCTGGGCACAGAGCAGTGAGCATTTGATTAGTTAAATATGTGATGGTGCCTTGGAGTACATCGCTGTATGCGGTTCTTGATTGATAGCTGTGCTTTGCTTGATTGCTAAATGTTATCACAAATTAAACGTATTGTCTAGGATGTAAATGCGTGCATGCAATATAAAACGACATTCCGATCTAGCTGGTCGAGTGAGTGCAGTAGATAAACAAGCATTGACAAAGCCAGTAGGTTTGAATCTGTCTGCTGATGTTTTGGCATTATCAAAACCTATTTTATTGGCAAATGCTTTTTGTATGATGACAAGTGGCACAAAATCAGCCAGTGGCAGTGTTGAAAGAGGGGCTACTCCCCTGGTCAAGTAAAACAAACGTTACCAAAAAGTCATTTTTTTTAAATGTAAAATCACACATTGCTCCTGAGGTCCCTGGCACTGAAAGGGACTATGTATTGTGCTTATTTGCACATTTTGCAAAAGTAGAAAGCTATCACTGTTATGTGAGCCATTGGCTGAAGTGGGCTGACCTTTGTCTCATGTCTTACACTATGGTGGGTGGAAGCAAAACGTGAATCACACCACAGTAGACTGATGTTTGAAAACTGCAGACTGACAGCATCTTTATCAAAGAATGTATGGCACATGCATTTTTACTAAAAATAAACGGTCTTGTCTAACTCATTTCTTGCAGTAATTCTAGAGGATCATCTCATCTTTCAGCCAATCAAAACAAGCATTGTCAAAAAAAACTAAATATTTGCTTTGATGCTGCATGTTTTTATGTTAGACCCGTTATATGTAGAGCATGTGTTTGCAGGTAGAGTCACAGTTGCCCTTCTTCACCCTACATCACTCTACATATGCATACAAATTAATGTATGAAGGGCAACATACTTTAATGCCAACCTAAAATGCATTCTATTGTGTTCTCATGCTCTTGCACCTTAGGCTTCTATGCTTTATATTGCCTCTTCACTTTTCATGTTCAAAATAGATGCACAGATTCAGAGATTAGCACGAGTGGGATGTGGTGGGCAGGAAACCAGCTACCCTCTTACGAATACCCTAATTGTGGACAATCACTTGGTGTCTCCTCATGTGTTTCTGCACAGGAATTACCCCCCCCCCCCGCTCAAAGCAGGAGGAATTTCTGTATGGAAACGGGCCAAGGTAAATGCGAGAAGTGACTCAAAAATGGTGGTCCGTGCATTTAAGAGCACGTTCCAGGCCCAGGGGCTCAGAACAAAGCTGTCCATGGATAGAGGTTGGTCAATTTTTACATTAAACTTTTTCACAGACTGTCTGGTAGTCGGAACTGCACCCAATTGAGTGGACCACCACTCATTAGATCAAAAAGAAATTGCCTTACCAAACATCATAATTTCAGTCTTATCGACATTCAGCTGTAAATAGTTGGCTGTCCTCTAACTAGAGATGGCTAACATTCCCTTTGAAATTAATCTTTGGTTTTAGGTGAGTTGGTAGACATTACCTTTGTAATATGCCTTCAAATGTAATTGCTGGACGTGGCATCACATAATCTCTTATGGTACTTATTTCACAATAAGTGACACCATGAGTCCTTCAACCCTAATGCAGTAAATGTATATGAAATCTCTAACGCTAATAAAAAAACCACAGTAAGTATTAGACTGAGTAAACAATAATATGCAGATCTTACAATCGCAGCTAATATGATCTATTTAGTTATCAACCATTATCAAGATGCTGCCAGGATATTTTCTTGTTACAGCTATGACATGCCAGTGGTTACGGTCTATGTTCACTTAGTACAGCCTCATATGCCCTGGTAAATCCTCCTATGCCAAATCACAGCTATCATATGTCAGCCACAGCCTCCTATGCCAAGGTGTTCCATACATTCCAAGGTACATGGCTGCTTACAGTCTTCACATTTTTACACTCCGGCAGCAGTTGTCATATGGGTCCATATAAATGATGTGTGCCATTTATTTCCTCACATGTCCAAGCATCCTAAGATGCCCAGTTACTGGCATAATAGGCGCAAGTACATCTTATTGTGCCAAGTAGCTCCTTCAATGTCCTGGTACTGCTTTCACTTACCAGATATAGCTCTGAATGCTGTTGACAGGGGTGCTTTGAATCTCTTCCAACAGGCTGCAGCATGTGCCCGGGTACAGTCTCATGCCCATCTACAACCACAGCTATCATAGGTCCAAAACTGACTCATCAGGTTCAGCCATGTGAAACACTAGCAAACGTGCCATTGGAGAGCCACCATGTTCCCTTGTACATCATCAAATAACAATCAATCAATCAATCAGGAATTTGTGAAGTGTGTTACTCACCCGTGAGGGCCTCAAAATGAGCAGTCAGGGTGCAGATTACAGGTCCTGCTATTCCCTTCCTATAGCAAGAGCGCCCCATATGCCACATACTGCCTCATGTACCCATAGACAAATGGATAAATTGTGGCACTGTGGTACCAAGCTACTCCTACCCAGCATTCATGCAATGATGCATACTTACATGTCTGTGTGTTGCTTTCAGGTGCTAGAGGAAGCCTAATATGCCAAAGTATGGTAACCATATGGCAAACACTTCATTATATGTCATGGTCCAGCCTCAATGTCATGGGATTCCTGTAAGGCCTATAATAACTTCATTATATGTCTGTGCACTTTCATGCATGCAGAATTTCAAGCCCCTAGGCATAGCCTTGTTTGCCCGGGCACTGCCTCAAATGCTGTGGCATAGCCATCGCATGCCAGCATTGAACGTTTTTTTGTGCTAACATGTAACCACGTGACCGGTAGCATCCATCTTTTAATTAGCGGGCACTGATGCATGGCGAAGAAACTAAAGCCCCGCAGCGAGACTGGGTTTGTACTTGGCACCCGAAGCGTGATTTTCAAAATGCTACTGTGCATGTGAAATAATGAGGCGCTAATCTCTGGGCTTCGATACCACTGAAGGACGCTCGCTATCAGTGCCCCTGCTTCCCATGACCTCATTCCTTCACCGGCTGCTCCAAGTAACCAAAACTCCACGTGACTTGGGTCTAGAAACTTACCATGAAGACAATAAAGGGGTGTGATTTTAGCCTTCGGGGGTACCTCTCTATGACTGGCAGGGTGACTCTCCAGTTTTTGTAATCACTTCTTTTCACGAAATACGTTTATACAGTTTTGCTGACTGAACCCAAACACAGGGGGGCAGATTTACAAGCTCCTTGCGCCACTTTTGCTTCATTTTTCCCATGTTAAAAATGACACAAAAGTGGCGCAAGGGGCTTGTAAATCTGCCCCAGAGTACTTACGTTTTTTGCGACACTAGGCACAGTTTTGTGTCAAGATAAAGCGAAATATGACAAGCTATTGCCATCATATGGCAACTTTTCTCCATATGCAATCATTATGTGCCAGATTCAGTTTAGTATGCCTAAAGACAGTCTACTGTCCCGGGTACGCCATCTTGTGACGCAGTACCGCCTCAAACACCATGTACAGCCTGACAAGCCTAGTGCGGCCTTTTACCCTCATCTAACAATATACCCTATACATTACGGGGCAGATTTATGTTGCACTTGCGGCACTTTTGCGCCGCCATTGCGTCACTTTTGTGACGCAGCAGCGGCGCAAATCCTGCGCCATGGTGCGGGGCATTTACAAACGTGACGCATCTCCCAGATGCGTCACGTTGTAAAGCCCTGCTCCACATGTAGGCGTTCCAGGGCAGGTGGGGGCGTTCCGGCGCAGGAACGCCTCCTAAAAGTGGCTGAGTGAAATCTACAAGATTTCACTCAGTCACTTTTAGGCCCATGCTGCGTCAAAACCCTGCGCCTGCTTGAAGCAGGCGTAAGGATTGACGCAGCATTGTACAGATAGGGCCCCCCAGATCATTGCTGGAGCTGCGTCGCGCTTGCGATGCAACTCCAGCAATGCGCCACTTTTCGGCACAGATGCGTCACGCATCTGTGCCGTTTTTGCCCCATGGTGCGCCGCATTATAAATGCGGCGCATCCATGGTGGCGCAGCTGTGGCGCATAATAACTGGCGCATCCCTGCTGATATGCAGGGATGCGCCAGTCGTCATAAATCTGCCCCTACGTTTCCCAAAACAGCCTTATAAGCATGCTTGAGTTCTTCATAAGATCACCTCCAGCTCATCCTTTCATTAACATTTTGGGATACTTTCTGGTGCGCTTGTGTATCTCCCGGCTGAGATTAAGAGGTGTATAGCATTCTTTCAACTGTGCCAAAGAACACACACCTTCTTTCATGTGCAAAAAAAGGCACCTAGAAGTCAAATAGTGGCAGTAGAGTGCTTCATGCGTGGGGCAGATTCCATGCTGCATAAACCAAGCAGAGCCTAAATCTTTCCTAAAAGAAGAGTTCCCACTTCTTGTTATGTTGTCAAGGACTGGATGCTAAGAAGGTCTGTTGAGTACCCATATAGATTGCCTGAGGGAAGGGGGACTCCTCCCAGTAGCCACTTCGCAACCTACACAAACAATGTTTAAGATGGCAAGTGTCTCCAATAGACGGTGGCATTAAGCAAGAAAAATCCACAAAACCATCCTTTGGCATTCTTGTAACTGACGATGAAAATGGTGCTGGGGCAATCAGCAAGGTTGCCAAACTCATCCTGACATTGTGAAGGACAAAAGGGTAAGGCTATGCTGAGAGATTATCCCCGAAGGAAAACAGTCTTAAAAATAATTATATAGAGAGCTAATTTAGCAACATGAGAACCCTTTCCCTCTAAAATGGTCTTGAATACTGCCATTATTTCTCGCTTAGTAAGGACAAGGATTACTTAGCAAAAAAACATCTACTGCCCACACTTTGGGGCATATTTACAAGCCTCCAGTGCCACCAGTGTCACTTTTTTTGGTGCTTTGTTGGTGCGGCGCCATTTTCCATATTGACAAGGTGGCGCTTAACCACTTTGCATGGCATATCACCACCTTGTAAATATGCCCCTTTCCGCTAGAGTCCTCTGTGGCAAAGGGGTGTGCACTGGGTGTTGCCGTGAGCGTTCCACCGCACCACCCATTGTGGTCTGATGCTGCCCCAGATTTACAAGGCTGAGGCAGCACCAAAAACTAACGCCATGGAATAACAGGCATTAGAATGGCATAACGAGGAGAAATTATTCATTTCTCTGCGTTTTTTGCTCTTTGCCTGTTTGCTGCAATGTGCAGCACACATAGAAGGCGCAAATTGCCATTATTGATTGTTTAGCTGCAGGATGTTGTCCCTTCCAGCACATAAACTATCGTCCTTGTAGCGCAAGCACCCTTGCAACATGGCAGCAGGATGCCTGTGCAGGCACTAGGAAGCTTTTTTTGCGCCAGAGCTAGGGGAAACAAAGGTGTGTGCCGTATTCTTGTGAATACAGATCATCCCGGCGTTTTGAAAATGTCAGAGAGCATTACTGCCAAATTTGGCACAGCTCCACGCTCTGACATTTTCTTGTAAATATGCCCCTCTGACTTAACTTGGAAATAAAAATGTGTTCCCTACACTTTGGCCTTGTGTGATAATAAATTATAAGCTGAAGTTTTAAAGTTCTGTTTGGAATGTAATCCTGTATTTGCTCTTCTTTTCAAAAGTACAAGCAAAGGAGCGTATTTGACTTTGTTCTTATAATACCACATGCTCAGTTATGTATGTTTTAAAAGAGTGCCCAATGTTTTAGGGATTTCAAGGCAGATTTTTCAGGCAGATTTCTATAAAGTACTTTGGGCCAGATGCATCAAGCATTTTTCCCCTCGCAAGCGGGCTGATTAGCTGAATCGGCCCGTTGTCGATCACAAAAAAATGCTTTAGCGATGCATCAAACCCAATTTTGCGATTCGGTAACCTGTTACCGGATTGCAAAATGGGTTTGCGATTCGCTATTTGGAAGGGGCGTGTTTAGGGCGCCCTTCCCCTTGTGAATGTTTGTAAAAGCATTTTTTAAGAGCAGGCAGTGGTCTCCCAGACCACTGCCTGGTCTTAAAAAATGAAAAGAAAACTTTTCATTTTTCTTTTTGTAAAGCATCTCGTTTTCCTTTAAGTAAAACGGGCTGCTTTACAAGAAAAATGACTGCTTTATTTAACAAGCAATCACAGACATGGTGGCCTGCTGATCTCAGCAGGCCACCAACCCTGTGATTTGTGCGATTTCTAGGGGGTCGCAAATTGCGACCTACCTCATTAATATTCATGAGGTAGGTCATTTGCGACCCCTTAGGAATCGCAGAAAGTGTATTGCACACTTTCATGCATGCCGTTTTACGATTCCCTGATTGCGAATTGCAAAGATTTGCAATTAGGGAGTCGCAAAACACTTTTTTGATGCATCTGGACCCTTGTCTTGACAAGTCAAGGGGCAATCCATCTAATATATGTTATTTTGTTGTTGTTAGTTGGATGGATTAATTCTTAACTGCACTGGTGGAGTATATTTTTATTGTATATACTGTTAAATCTATATAATG
The DNA here is from genome assembly GCF_964204655.1 of Triturus cristatus. Lineage (NCBI taxonomy): Eukaryota > Metazoa > Chordata > Amphibia > Caudata > Salamandridae > Triturus > Triturus cristatus. The sequence continues at coordinate 286,769,720 of NC_140592.1, read as the reverse complement.
TCTTTTAGACAAAATATTACTAACCTTATATTTTTTAACTACAATTCTTAATTTAGCAGCATTTCACCCCATTGTTATCAACATCAGCATTTCAGACATGATGTAGTCAACGGCAGACCTGGTGGTGGTTCCCCAATTGTGAAAGGCTAATCATAGGACATGATAAAGTAGAGGAGGAAAGAAGAGGCTGTGGCCTTTTTATAGTGGAAGCCCTGTTATCCCGCTGTACATGGGCCTCTAAGTTTATATAATACACCATACGGTACAATCGTGGCATCACATTTCTCATAAATACTCACAGGTTGAAACACTACACACACAGACACTCACACACCGCACTACACCCCACACTCATATACTGTCTTTTGGAACTGACTTTTCTCCAAAGGCACTGTACTTCAAAGAAAATATAGGCTCCACAATAAGGACATCCTCTCATTAAAACAATACAAGACTTGCCAAACTGTTCCTCTGAAACAGTGGCGGAGGTGTTAATATCCAAGTGTACTGGCGTTTCCTCAGTGATAGGACTTCTACTGCAGTCTTTGTAAATTACAGGCCCCAAACCCTCTCTGGTGGTGCTCACCACCACGAAAGTCCAGACCTTCATCAACACTTGGATGAGGAAAATCCTCAAAATCTGCTGGCCAAACACCATCAGCAACAAGGATCTATGGCAGCAGACTTCCCAACTTCCTGCCCATGAAGAAATCATAAAAACACCTTCGCAAGTCCATGACAAACACCACTAGGCAAACCCAGACCTGAAAACCTCAAGGGAAAGGGATAAGAGGAAGTCCAAGAAACACCTGGCGTCAAGGCCTCGAGGTTGACTGCAAGGAGATGTGCTACACCTGGAGTCAGATTGAAAGAAAAGCTAGAGACAGAGATGGCTGGGGAGTCCTGGTTGACAGACTGTACTCCAGGAGCAGGCATAAGTAAGTAAGTAAGGAAACCCCATATTGCAACTTTTAGTATATGAAGTAATCTTTATGTTGTGTGTTCAATCGTATAGATCTCATGCCATCGTTTCTTGAATGTCTTTGAATTAAAAATCAATTCCGGATTAGATTGGGGTTTATCAGGGAATGTTCTTCTCAGCTCCAACCTCTGGCATGCTGGAGTACTCCAGAGATGGCCTCATCTGCAGTTCCACATGATCCCTACTGAACTACAGATCTTCAACCATGGTTTGGGGCTTGATTTCTACTCAAACTGCATTAACATAAAAATCTTCCTTGTGTCAATATTACTCTGGAAGAGCTATCTCACTAAATTAAAATTTAGAAATTAAGAAGGTGGGCTGGGAAAGGTGGAACTGAAGCTAACTAGATCTAAAACAGAAATCTTTTTCCTGGACAAACACTGTCATTTTAATTCCCCTCTTCTTTGTTTGTTTTGATACCCTTTTGGGTAACAAACCGCCTTTCTCCTGTTTGTTCAGAAACACCGGTGTTGTGTTCTCTTCCTCAGCATCGCAGAGTCAGAGAGAGGTTGTTTGCTGTCCTTTTCCTCAAGCTTCCAAACTAACTTCATTTGTACATCAGAGCTCATCCAACTCTTCTGATTTTCAGGAATTTCCTCGAAAGATACCCTTTTATGCTCTCCTTTACAAGGCTTTTTTTTTAATCACTTCTTCAATTATCTCACTCTTTTCTAAAGTTCATTTGGTTTACAGTGTGCAGATTACATGAGGCATCACTAAAACATCAATACACAAACACACAGTGATAAAGTGACACCCTTCATACATACAAGCCATCCAGCTAGTGGACAATGCTCATCCACCTACACACTAATGAAAGCCTTCACAATTCTGCTAATTGGGGGTTCTTAGATGTCATTTACTAAAACACAGATAGAATTTAACGACTGCCTTCTCGCTCTCCTCTTACAGTGAAATTCTAAATACCCCAGGGTTCTCCTCAAACTATGACAGATAGACCAAAGGGGATCACCATAGAAAGAAGATTCATTAATTCAGGCCCTGATAGACTTTGCAAAGTTGTGTATGTACACCAGACCTTGAAAGCAATATTGTTCTAGCAATAAAGCAAATTAAAATACTCAAGACTCCTGACAAATACTAGAGAGATCACCTCTTGCATACTGTACAAATGTTTCAAAATGCAAGATACAAAGGGTTGATTTCAGAGCACGGCAGCTGATCCACAGGGATGCCAGAGCAGCACAGGATGTACTTTGCTGGGCTAGTGGAGGCTTTCCCTAGCTTTCCCGAATAGGAAAAAAGTATGTTATAACATTCTCTCTAAAAGTATGTTATAACATGCTCTCTAAATAGGGTCCTAAATAGAGCAGACTAAATTAGGTCCTTTGGCAGGTGGCCTAATGTCAATAAGCCATAAGTCAAAGTTTTCCTCCATCTGAGTCAGCGTAAGGTCTTCCGCCAGAAACAGAGTCTACATAGAGCATAGAAACCTCTAGTTTAGTGAACAGAACATCTGGTACATTTATGTCGGCACACCCTGTCCACCAAACTCTAAATCAAGCTCTACCTTTCCAGAGATATCAAGGCAAAATGGACTGGATAACAATGAGCCAAGCAAGGGCTTCAGTTGTGGGGGTCGAGGTCATTTGCCCCTAGTGTCCCAGACCCTCCTACTATTGCTCTGCAAACTGGGCCAGCTACAGACCCTTTAGTGCTTGACTGTCAGTGATAATGATGATGAGCAGGCATAGGCTTCTAAGGGAGGTTAGTGTGGGGGTATAACAGGCTCAGCACTCAACCAACACCAAACAGCAAAATAACTTGATTGACCAGCATTGAGATTATCATTATAAAAGAGAAGTACTTTATTAGACTTTAAAACAAAGTACTACACAGTGCGAAACCATTAATGAACTCAGAGTTTCTGGCACAGTGCTACCGTCCTACAGACAAAAATACTCACCTTTGTTCCTCTCCTACTCTGCCCCCCGCAGTCTTGGACAATGGTAGAGTGACGCTAATATGGGTCTCAAGTATAAGTGCAGTGTTCCCCTCCCGGACACATTTGGACACTCTGTCAGTCTTATGTTTTTCATCAAATGCAATATTTCACAGTGGGCTTCAGCCAACTATTTGCGTACCTCAGTTCGTGTCCTAGCTGTGCAGGTAAGAAGATGCGAGGACATACGGTCAGTCCAGAGGAGGCTTTCAGGCAAGACTGCAACTGTCTTCATAACAGCAGCCCTCTTCCAGGAACACAGCAAGTCGCCTGGAGGTTGGGACCCACGGGTTGTGACAGTATCCTTCGGTACTCTGACTGGTTGTTGAGTCATCCGTTCAGCAGGGCAACATATGGGTCACTGCAAAGAATTTCACAATTCTTCAGCGGGCAGGAAACTCGGGCACATTTGAGAAAGTGCCACATCCTGTGACTGCAGGGGCCCACTCAGGCACACTTTAGGCAAGTGGAAAGAATCAGTAGAAGACAAGTTTCATCAGGGCAATCCACTCAGGTACACTTTGGAAGTGTCACAGATACTCTGCTTCAGCTAGGAGAGTGGGCGCCCAACTGGGAGCACATTGGTCATGTTCTTCTTAGTCACTAGTAGGTAGACCCTCAGCTTTGGGGTCAACCACTCTTGTCCGCACAGGCAGTCAGCTCCTTCTGTAGGGTTGGCTCCCTCCTTCCATCTTCTCCCAGGAAGGTACTTCCAGGTGTTCCAAGGCAGGGAGACAGTTCTTCTTTCAAGTTAGACTCCATGTGATGTCCCCATATCTCTGGGGAGCTGGATGTCAAACAGACACCACCTCTGATTGGACAGTAGTTCTCTGGGTACTCTATGAAGCATGCTGTCCTTGGTAAGACAGAACTTGGACCTAGAACAAGTGGATCAACAGTGCTCACTTTTACACAGTTAATGCATACAGTAAAAGAGTATTCTTGGTCTGTGCTTTCAGTACTAATTTGAGCAGGATCTCCTTTCATTTGTCCTTCTCAGGCTGACTTTCAGCCTTAACCATTGTCTAAAGTGATGCTCCTCACAACAGAGCCAGCTCCGTGCTGGGGCACCCACAACAGAGGCACAAAGAGGTGTTAGCATTATGCAGTGGCATTACGCAGTGGCCAGGAAGCGAGATAAAAGGTTGGCCTCTTCTAAAGAACACATCACACCCTGCAGGCCCTCCCTACCAAAATGGTTGTACTCAGGGAGACTAATCCAGAGCTCTTTGCAGCAAATTCACTTTATTAAATCACTAAGGGAAAGTCTGTCTCCTATTCCTCCACATTGTCTAGGCCCCCTCCCTCCAGTATCAAGAATGTCAATAACATACTTCCACTGTCTAGGTAAGTAACCTCACTTCAATCTTATTAACGACAAAAGGTGAGGGGTTTCCAAAATGAAACCTTCAAGCCTACATTCTGTGTCACTCAGACATACACAATGCTTGCATCACGTGGGCTACTCACAAACGGATATATGTTGTTACAACGCACACTTTTACAACGCATGCACTTACAACGCATTTTTTACAACGCAACATCCACTACAACGCATTCCAATACATAGCATGACACTACAACGCATTTTTAAAAACTACCTTTACAACGCATTCCATTACATCGCATACTACCTTTACAACGCATACCATTACAATGCATAATATTAAATTGCATTTAAGGTAAGTATTGGATAGTATAGGGGTAAAAATTACTATTCTAACTCCAGGGGGTGCAACAGTAGGGTAAGTGTTGGATAGTGTAGGGGTTTTAATGTAATATTATGCGTTGTAATGGTATGCGTTGTAAAGGTAGTATGCGATGTAATGGAATGCGTTGTAAAGGTAGTTTTTAAAAATGCGTTGTAGTGTCATGCGATGTAATGGAATGCGTTGTAGTGGATGTTGCGTTGTAAAAATTGCGTTGTAAGTGTAGTGCGTTGTAATAGTTGCGTTCTAAAGGTTGTTCACCCTCACAAACATTCAGGCACACATGCTGGTATGTTAGCGAAACGCTCTGTGTATAGCTTGAAGCAGTGGAACTGCACATGAATGGGCCAGTAGGCCACTGCTACCTTGACACGTGTAAGAAGGTCTTGTTACGACTATATGGTCACTGAAACACAGTTTGCTGCCACCACCTCTCTCCATGTTAGTACTCATAAAAGGGGCCATGCTTTGTTCACCTATTCCGGTCCAGGACAGGTCCAGGCATGCACTAAATTCAAGGGACAGGTCTAGACCTTAGCGCACATACTAGATTAGCAGGGGTCTGAGGCAATAATCCAAATGCAGATGCTGGTTACTTGCAGTTGAGCACTGACGACCAGTATACACCATGCAGAGGGCATGCCTGTCCTAACATTTTTGCAACAATTCTCAACTGAACTTTTCACACAGGACAGTAAGTAACAAGGCAAGCGTAAGCACGTAACTCTCATCTCTATCTCATTACAAACAATGTTAAAGATTTCTCACTTTACAAAGATATCTCTGGTATTCAGTATACCACCAATGGGATGGGCATGAAGATTTGCTAGCGGCCCACTCTCCTTCCAACTGGGCTTTGCATAATGGCTGACCTGTACTTTCTGGTGTGAGATGGACATTCCGCCTAGAGGCAGAGACTTCCCACTGTTGTAATGGAGTCCAGGTATAAGCTAACATCATTGCATCAAATGCGTGTGCTGACGTCTTTCAGAATGTCTTTCATGTTAAAGGCTGGTTGGAACTGGTCTGCCATTCAGAACTCCTAAAGAGAGCCATAATGCAGTTGCCCTGTGCGTGGTAACGCTAATGTGTGAATCAGTATGCCAAGGCCAGCGGTGCCTCTGTGGCGGCTCATGACTACCTATCTTTATGCGCTCTGGCTGGGAGCGGTTGTTAAATGAGATGCTTCACAAAACAAGAAATGTGTTTTGTGCTGCCATGCCCCCGCGAGAGTGCATTTCCCCTCTTTGGACAACCTACATTTTTTCCTGAGCCATACAATTGCTTTCTTGGCCAGGTGCTCGACAAACAATAACATTTAACGCGGAGTCATCTTTCCACTTCTAAATTGTGCTAAAATGTCAAGCATTTTGGAGCATAGAGTTCTTGGCCGGAAGTCGTGCAGAGGACGGGGAAGATCCGGGACGCTGCCGCTTTTGTGATTTTGCAAAGAGAGGTCCAGCTGCTAATGAGGGTCGGCCGCGTTCGACGAGTAGCGGGACCCGGCGCGCGGGCAGCCAGCCGCGCTTCTAAATGCCACGAGCCGGTTTGTGACATATGCCGGAGACAAAGGAAGCAAGCAGCGCGTGCCGGGCCAAACAAAAGTACAGGAGCGCTCGCCGCAGCGCCGACACTGCAATTATCGAAATGCATGCAAAGAGATCGTTTGCCTTGTTATTTCATCTTATTTCTGCCACAGGCTTTTAAAGCGTCTTTCACTGTGCCTATCAGCCAATAAACTTTAGCAAGACTATTTGATTTTGATTTCTGCAGACGCTTACGATGTTTTAAATCATAAACAACACATTTTTGCAGCACATTAGGGAGATTTGGATATTTTTATGTGGAAAGCAAATACGAAATATATACACAGCACACAACTGACTGAATTCACTTAGTTGACTGATGCATATATGCATGTAAAAAATTGGGAAACATTCTCAATGGCCTGGATTTATTTACAATCGACACAGCGCAGCAAAGATGCTGCGCTGCATTGCGCCAAAGGAGTGACCAGGATATACCATATCTGTTAAGATATGAAGCTCTTTCTCTCTCAACCTGCGCTGCTGCACTTTAGACAACCTTGCACCATACTGCACAGCTGTGTGCTTGATATCTAGTACAAGTTCCGTACCTTTTCAGTACAAAATACTATTCACAGACCGGCATTAAATCCAGTGGTGTAGCATCAGGTGGTCTGCCCTAGGCGGCACAAATTTTGGGGACGACGGCCTCCCACTGCTCTTACCTGCAGTCTCGGGGCGGGCACTCCCAATGCTTTTCAACCGGCCTCCGCGGAGCGGCAAAGAAAAAGGCGGGGCCGGTATCGGCCCTGCCACAAGTATGGCGGGGCGCCGACCCCCTCCCCCCTCGCCTGCTCTCCCTGGCGCGGCGCGCTCCACAGCGTCATTATGACGCGGTGGACGCGCCGCAGGGGCTCCACCTTGACCCGGAAGCGATTAAGGCGCTTCCGGGGCAAGGGGGAGCAGGGGGCAGGCCGGTTAGAACCGGCTTGCCCAGTAAAAGGCTGAGAAAAGGCTGGGGAGCGCGGGAGTCGGTCTCTTTGTCCCGCGCTCCCAGGCCTGCCGCACCCAGCCTCTAGGAGGCTGTCAACCTTTTTTGTTTTTCTCTCCTCTGCAGGTTTTGAGGACGCGTGGCCGGCGGTTGCTGTTCCTGTCAACATTCCCCGGAAGCGGGCCGTATCGAGGTCGTTGGAGTCCGGAAGCTGGGAAGTCGCTGGTTTTGAAGCGGGAGAGGAGTTGGCCTAACAAAAGGAGAGCGGAAGCGGGAGCCGGCGGGAACGAGCGAGGACGGAGCCGGCATTTTAAAGGGAAGTCGTGCGGCACCCTGGGGGATTTAAAGTAAGACGGGCGCACGCGCCTCCAAGGTACGGGGAAAGCGGTAGTTGGGGTCGGCACTGGTGACAGAGAGCAGCCGCCCTTGAAGCCGGGGAGGGAGGTTCGAGCCGGGTGAGAGGCTCAAACATCCTCAGATTATTAATAAAAGAGTTGCTCTGGCCTAATGGCTAAGCTCTTAGACTCTTACTCTGAAGATTAGGTGTTCAATCCCTGGGCTTTAAATGTCACTGGGTGCTCAGTCTAGAGTGTAGACATTGGTATTTCCTTCAGTAAGGTTGGGAAATATTTACAGGTGGGGCGGGCTTTGGATAGTGGGCAGAGCATCAATTTTGCTATGCAGCAGGTCCAGAGTTTGATCCTCTAGTAGGGCTAAGAAATAACTCAGAGGCATTGTCAGCAGCCTTGTGGTGTGCAGGTGCCTCAAAAGGCAAGGGTTCAATCCCCAGCAGGGGAGGCAAGTGTATCTCTGACGGGCAAAGATTTATACCAATTGTTTTAAAAGAAGCTTAGTGCAGTGGCAATATTATACCTACTGAGGTCTGCTTAGGCGCGATCATCGCGATCATCGCTGAGTGAGACTTTGCGGTAGAAAATTATTTTATAGTCTCCGAGGAGACAGGTAATTTATATAATAAAATAACATTAACAGAAACAGGGGGGCAAGGCCAATTCAATGTGGGTATCGTATTTCCTTGCGACATAGGCAATCTGTGGTGATTCAGGGAAATTATCTGAGCGAGGGGTGTTGCTAGAGGCATCATATAACAAGAGTGTGTAGTGCGTAGGATCAAAGATTATAGTTTATCCATTGCATATGCTAAACTGTTTTTTCATCGTAGGAGTACATAGGGGGGTGCTCTTCGTACTAGAACGGAAGGAGGCAAGTCAGAGGGCATCGCTGTAAGGGGACATAGACGGGCCTGCACTTCACTGTTTCTGGGGCCGCCGGGCTAGAGTTCGCTCGCCTACTTCCCAGACTAGCTGGTGTGGCGCGGTCCCAGTTGCATGGTGCTTACGGCTAGTCTGTGTACCCCCAACGTACAGGTAAGGACCTGGATAGGTCCCATTTAGGTGACAAATAGCATTGTGTTGGCAGGTGTAATTGCTGATCAGTGTGTAGGTTACTTGGCAATGGCTAGTAAACGGGGTGCAAAGCATTCCCGCATGGAACATATGTTGGAATCTATGATGCGCAGGATGGCGACAATGGATAGGAGATGGGGAAAGGTAGAGCAAATGGGGCATAGCCTGGTGGAGCTCTGGCAGAAAGTAGATGACCAGAGTGGCTCATCAAGCAGGCCCAAGCGAACAATAGTGCCCCCCAAACCCAGAGGGGAATTAGAATCACTCCCCAAGCGGGTTAGAAGCAGGAAGGGGAAGAATCAAGACCCCACACCAGGGCAACCTCTTGGGGAGATTCCTTCTGGGGAGGGTCCTGCAGGTGTGCCAGTCACACCAGTGAGCACTATAGCGATACCAGACTTAGCGCCAAGTGTCCCATTGAATCCTGTGCCTTCCCTGCCTTCCCTGCCTTCGCCTGCACCAATTTAGGTGCCTCCAGCATCTACCCCGGTGGTACCAATGACAATTCCAGTGGTGCCCACACCATGCCCACGGGTTCCGGTCCTGATTCCAGTGCCCCCCACCCCGGTTTTAGCGCCAGCAGAAGTAGGGCAGGTCCCGCCTGAGTTAGCAACGCAGATAGCGGCAGTCCTCCCTTGGTTAGGAAAGGGGGGAATGTTACCACCTTCTGTGGGTGCAAAAGAAGTTGGGGAGGACCCATTAGCAGAGGCGTAGAGGATGGTGGCGGGGATTATGGCTGCCCCAAGCGGGGGGCCAAGCCCAGGGCCTAGTAATGCCATTCAACCCCAACCAGCGCAACTAGAGAGCGACATTGGAAAAGACAAGATGGCGGAGCCAGCGGGAGTTGGGTCAATAGGTAAGGAGGTGGGATTGCCATTGCTGGGCGCGGGTGTGCTACCCTCTAGGAGGGAACATTTAGCAAGGCATGTAACACGGGAGGTGAGGGAATTGATATGGTCAGGGGCTTATGTCAATATCTTTTCTTTACTTGTGGATAACAGGGAAATGGAGTATGCAAAGAAGCAAAAGGATTGGATGCTTTCCAGTCAATGGCGGGTTGAAATGTCGAGCTTCAGAGTGGAGGAGACCCTGACCAATTGGATAAGGGCTTTCTCAGTGTTTATGGCCATAATAGCTGAGCGGTCGCCCAATCTGCACGCAGAAATGGCGTGTTACCAGAGCAGATATACTATGACTCATGATAAATATGGGGGGGTAGGTTGGAAAGAATATGACATGAATTTCAGGAAGGCTAAGGAATTTGACCCATCACTTACACGGGACCGGGTTGACTCAATTTCATGGTTTGATCAGTTTGGCCCAGGGCAGCCGGGCAATGCAGGGCAAAATTGGAACAAGAGTCACACTTCTCAAGCACCTCAGCCCTTTCGGCCACCACAAACCAGGGACATGGCCCTGGGTGCAGGGAACGGGGGGGGTCGAAAAGGAGTATGCTGGGATTTTAATAGGAAGACATGCACCAGAGCCCAAGGCACTTGTAAATTTAGACACGCATGCTCCATATGTAATCACCACTCTCACCCAGAATCAAAATGCCTCAAGAAAGGGAATGCATTCTCAGGAAATAGAGGGAGGAAGAAACAAGAATAGGGAAAAGTAAAAAATGGTAACGCATTCACCCATTGACGTAATGGCTATGACTCCTTGGTTAAATGGGTACCCAGATCATGCCACGGCTAGGATGTTACAGGAAGGGTTTTTGTGTGGCTTTAGGATTCCAGTTGTTGACTATACAGGGATACCAGAGTGTAAAAATCAGCTTTCGGTGATGTCCAACCCAGGGGTAGCAGTAATAAAAATTGCAAAGGAACTGCGCCTGGGTAGAATAGCGGGCCCATTTGATCACATCCCCATGCCCAACTTTGTCTGCTCGCCCCTGGGGGTGGTCCCAAAGAAAGATGAGGGGGAGTTCAGGTTAATTTATAATCTATCTGCCCGAGAGGCAATTCATTAAATGACGCCATCAACGAGGAAATCTGTAGCGTTAGATATGCTTCTTTTGACCAGGCAGTGGATATGCTAAGGATTCTGGGACCAGGGGCCTTGCTAGCCAAATCAGATGTTGAATCCGCCTTCCGGCTGTTACCTGTTCATCCTTTAGATCACCACCTGTTAGGCTTTTCATTTCAGGGGAAATTCTACATGAATATGTGCTTGCCCATGGGTTGTTCTGTTTCCTGCGCTTACTTTGAAAAATTCAGTTAATTTTTGGAATTGGTTTTTAGGCAGGCAACGGGCCACCAATTTGTCATGCATTATCTGGATGACTTTCTCTTTCTGGGGTCGGCGGGCTCCCGGGAATGCACAGTGGCATTGCAGGAATTTTGCGTGCTCATGCGTGCTTTTGGGGTCCCTCTGGCACCAGGGAAGACAGTGGGTCCAGCAACCACAATTGAATTTTTAGGCATTGAATTGGACTCTGTACAGGGATGTTTTAGGTTACCTAAAGAAAAAATAGTGAAATTTAGAGCAGTACTCCCAAAATGTTTGTCAAAAGATAAAGTGACACTACGCCAGCTACAACAGGCAGTGGGCCAGTTGAACTTTGCGCTACGGGTAATACCTATGGCACGACCATTCTCCCGTTCCATCTCACAGGCCATGACAGGCCTGCAAGAAAAACATCATCACACAAGACTGTCGTCTGAGGTTCGCCAGGACATGCGGATTTGGATTGCATTTCTGGAGGGTTTCAACGGCAGGGTAGTGTGGCCCGGTTCCCCCACTACTTCCGCGGAGTTAGGTTTATGGACTGACACTGCGGGCAGTGTGGGATTTGGTGCCATACTCGGGAACGAGTGGGTGGCGCAGCATTGGCCGGTTTGGTGGGTTGTAAGTGGTCTGACAGCCAACATAGGTTTCCTTGAGCTTTTTCCCATTTGGGTGGCATTGACTGTTTGACCTCATCATCTGCGAAATCAATCGGTGATTTTTTGGTCAGACAACATTGCAGTGGTGGAATGCATCAACCAACAGGCTGCACGGTGCAAAATGATTCTCCGCCTGTTGAAAGAGATAGTGCTGTTGTGTATGAAACTGAACATACAGTTTAAGGCTAAACATGTCCCGGGGGTGTTGAGTAATGCTGCTGACGCACTCTCTCGCTTCAAGATGCAGGTTTCCAGGGAACACCTGCCATGTGCAGAGGCAACGCCAACACACTTCCTGGAAATACTCTGGCAGACTGGTGCCCCCAGCTACAGAACCTCGTGGCAGCTAGTCTAGCACCCAGGACCAGGAAAGGTTACGAAGGGGCGTTTTGGTCCTACTGCGCGTTTTTGGGGCAGGAATGGGCGGGTAGCTGGCATAAGACTGGGGCATTCCTCATGTACTTAGACAATTTGAATAAAGAGGGGCGCTCCGCGGCGACAGCCAGGCGACATGTAGCAGCGGTTTCTTTCTTTGCACAGATCAGGGACACAAAAGACCCCACGAATAGTTTCATTGTAAAAAAGGCATTGAAGGGGTGTCGGCGCCTCCAGGGGGCTGCTCCTGACACCAGGCAGCCAATTGGTTTGGAGCGGCTGACTGCACTGCTAACAGCCTTGGGTGCCATTTGCAGCTCAATAGGGGAGGCATTACTATTCAGAGCTGCCTTTGCCTTAGCTTTCTATGGGGCATTTATGGTGGGGGAACTGGTGGCACGCAACAAGCAAGTACAAGGTGGGCTCCTACTGGAGCATGTGAAGATACAGGGAGACGCTTTGCTAATAACCATTAAAAAATCTAAAACCGATCAGGAAGCCCGGGGCGAAGGGATGGTACTTCACCGGGCACAAAGCAATCCATGCTGCCCAGTGATGCACCTAGAAGCCTACCTCCGACAGAGGAATAGTGCGGTAGGTGGGACATTGTTGATACATGCGGACAGTACCGCACTTACCTTGTTCCAATTTAAAAGAGTATTGGCGATGGTGATCGGCAGGACAGGTTTGAATTCAAAGGAATTTGGGACTCATTCATTCAGAATAGGGGCGGCCACAGAGGCAACAGCTAGGGGGTTGCATAGCAGCAGTGTAAAGAGGATTGGATGATGGGCTTCTAATAGTTACAAGCGCTATGTGCGGCTGCACTTGTTGTGAGGGTACCATACAATTGTGGACTGATGCCTGTCCTGTTTTGTTTGTTTACTTTCAGTTTCTCGAACCTGTCACGCAGGGGGGAAACTGGCGTCGGCACAACAGCAAGATTCTTCACAACGGCGGCCACAACCACGGGACAAGGTAGCACAGGATGTGTGGGTCATTCTTATATATGGCGTATGAAATCTGTTTTCCTTTCAGGTAATTACAGACAAAGAGCTGAGCAGGATGGTTTCAAAGTTTCTTTCCATGGGAAAGGTGGCCTCTGCCTCAATCAGTTTAGGGGTTATGTGACAGATCTTTTGAATAGACACAGCCCTCCGCCCACAATAGTTATCCTGCATTTAGGGGGAATGACCTGGTAAAACTGGGGAGAAGGGTCTTGATGGAGGACATAATCTCCGAAGTAGGCTGGTTAGCTAAGGCGTGCCAGGGCTGCACCATAGTTTGGTCACAGATGATACCCAGATTCAAATAGAGGGGGGGAAATTCTGTGAAAGCGTTGAATCACTCGGTAAGGAGGATCAACAATAAAATAGGGAAATTGTTCAGGTACCCTCAGTTACAGAACATTGCACATGGGTGTGTCAGGGGAGAATCGTGCTTCTTAAAAGACGGGGTCCACCTGACTAGGTTAGGCAATGAGATGATGTTAGAAAATATCATAGCTTGGCTAGGGAGTGTAAGGGCTGGGCATGACCGTGTAGGGCAACAGGAGGGGGGGGGGGGCAGATAGTCGGGCAACTATGCTGGCCTGTGGCGGTAAGGTCATGACTGGTGAGCAGTAAATTTAAGGTCCTTAGGGGGCGGCGCCATTCTTGGATGGGGTCGCCCAGGGAGAGGGACAAGGGGTCTCTCCTATAAGTCCAGGGGCGGTAAATCCGGTTGGCTGGATGTGTGCGGGGAAGGGGGGAGTCACGCTTTCTTTAGGCTGGTTGGCCACCCCGCACTGGCATAATGACGTCACTAAATGGCGCAGAGTGCAATAGCCCCCATTTTTAACGGAGTTCAGGGAGCATATGGGGGTACCGGGGGAGAAGTACCCTCTCGGTAAACGGGCCCTCTGCGCATGCGCACTCCTACGGGAGGGCGTGGCTAATTGATAAGGATCTGACAACGGTTAGCGACCTTGTCGTAGGCCCAAATAGGATACGCAGAAAATAATTAATGTATGATTATGATCCAGATGTTAGATTCGGATAGGAAATAATCTGTATTAGAAATATGTTAAGGTTAGCCATCTGATATCTGTACATATGAATTGTAATCAAATGTCATGCTACGTTTCTGCGTAAATTGTGTAAATATTGTTTAATTAAATTTTATTTTATTTTCATGTTTTAATAAATACGGCCGGGGGTTGTACGACCCCTGCCTCCAAAGAAACTCCCCTCTCATGTCCATCATTAATAGATGTGGTTTATACACAAGGCGGGGGGAGGGGGAAGTTCGGTAGTCCCAGGCCATCGAAAAAGGCGGGGCCGGTAACGGCCCTGCCGCAAGTATGGTGGGGCGCCGACCCCCTCCCCCCTCGCCTGCTCTCCCTGGCGCGGCGCGCTCCACCGCGTCATTATGACGCGGTGGACGTGCCGCGGCGGGGATTGGCTAGTAGGGGCTCCACCTTGACCCGGAAGCGATTAAGGCGCTTCCGGGGCAAGGGGGAGCAGGGGGCCGGCCGGTTAGAACCGGCTTGCCCAGTAATTCCTGATAAAAGGCCGGGGAGCGCGGGAGTCGGTCTCTTTGTCCCGCGCTCCCAGGCCTGCTGCACCCAGCCTCTAGGAGGCTGTCAACGTTTTTTGCCCACCCACCATCACCGGTAGCAAAGTGGTTATTGTGTTATAAAGGTGACAGTATGATTTTGTTCCTTAGGCATTTTCCCGTTTACAGGTCATCAATCGTCATATTTATTTGCTATTCCTTGGTCAGGCGGTAAGGTCATGACTGGTGAGCAGTAAATTTAAGGTCCTTACGGGGCGGCGCCATTCTTGGATGGGGTCGCCCAGGGGGAGGGACAAGGGGTCTCTCCTATAACTCCAGGGGCGGTACATCCGGTTGGCTGGATGGGTGCGAGGAAGGGGGGAGTCACGCTTTCTTTAGGCTGGTTGGCCACCCCGCACTGGCATGATGACGTCACTAAATGGTGCAGAGTGCAAGAGCCCCCATTTTTAACGGAGTTCAGGGAGCGTATGGGGGTAACGGGGGGGGGGAGTACCCTCTCGGTAAACAGGCCCACTGCGCATGCGCACTCCTATGGGAGGGCGTGGCTAATTGATAAGGATCTGACACCGGTTAGCGACCTTGCCGTAGGCCCAAATAGGATACGCAGAAAGTAATTAATGTATGATTTTGATCCAGATGTTAGATTCGGATAGGAAATACTCTGTATTAGAAATATGTTAAGGTTAGCCATCTGATATCTGTACATATGAATTGTAATCAAATGTCATGCTACGTTTCTGCGTAAATTGTGTAAATATTGTTTAATTCAATTTTATTTTCATGTTTTAATAAATACGGCCGGGGGTTGTACGACCCCCGCCTCCAAAGAAACTCCCCTCTCATGTCCATCATTAATAGATGTGGTTTATACACAAGGCGGGGGGAGGGGGAAGTTCGGTAGTCCCAGGCCATATGAAACAAAGATCTCGCCGGCACCCCCTCCCTGCTCTACACTCTGGCCACTGCCGGGCAGCAAACTCAGGGACCGCCACGGACGGGCAAAGGGTTAGCTACGCTTTCCACGCTTGTATGTGTGTTGTATAGAACAGCGCACTTGCACAGTTGAAAACGTTTGAAGACAAGAAAACTTCCCTACAATATTATGCCTACCATTAAAACTTTTCCAAGTTGGTGTGTTGTATAGTACAGTGCACTTGCAAAGTTGGAAACGTTAGAAGAAAAGAAATCTCCCCTCCAATATTTTGCCTGCTTCAGGGAGGTTGAAGGAAGTGACCCGTTAAGGGCCACCCGGGTCACTTACGACCACCTGTTAGCCTTCCTAACAAGTGAGGAGTCGGTCAGACAGTAGAAAATACAAATAATCGTTTATTGGTAAATTACACTGCTGTGGAGCCCAGTCCACGCACGTAGATGTCTGACGAGGGAACTGACTCCCCAACACTTGGTAACGCATATTCACTCTTCTGACAACCCCCAAACACACCCCCAATGGAAAGTTACTAGCCGGAGCCGTACATGAACAAAGAAGACACAGGAGAATGGGCTGCCACCTGCACGGCGGGTACACTTTATCACTATCTCAAGGTTGCCTTGCGGAGCATGGCTCTTCCTAACATGGGAGCAGGGCTACGAAGGAGGATAGGCATGCAGAGGTAGAATGGTCTATTGATTAGCTAGTCGAAATCCAGCGTTGAACAAGAGGAAAAAAATTGCTGGACACAGTCTTTTGCCGTGGCAAGAAATACAGAAATAAGGAGATTGAATCAGCTACCATCAAACATGGCCTACGGCATACAAAAGGGCGCCGCAAATGCTAACATAAGCATGGATTGTAAATATGACTTCATGGAGTTGAATGGTTTGAATACCAAGATGGCCGCTGGGAAGGAACACCATGACAGAGCTCCCGGGTACTAGGATCACCTACACGGTGGAAATCCCTATTTCTCCCCCATGCACACCCCTCACGAAGAGCGTGGCCCCACCGGATCATGCAAAAAGGGGTATGAAGCAATAAACCGCGCTGCTGCCATCCGCAGGAATTACGGTGAAATCGGACGAAGGAACGAAGTTCCGATACCCATGCCCCCGACTCCACCGATGCACTACTGGTGGGAAGAAATTGAAGGTCCCAGGGACACTCAGGCACTCACCACCCTGCAAATCCCTCGTGGGCCCTGTTTCGGGACAGGAGCGCCGGAAGAAAGAAGCGGTGTGGAGACTCCAAGCAGGCATTGACCCCCGCAGCCCGCAGGTGCCTGACTCCAAGATGGCCGCCCCGGCCAGAAAACAGCAACCAGATTTGCTCTACTGCTGATCTACCAACTGAGAACTTTAATAAGCCACTCAGAACCTCCATGGGACAGCCTCTGACCCGGTCCAAGTGGGGCGTGACCCCCCTGCCAATAGAGACCTTGAGCCGGCAACATTCCCTATCACTCGCCTGTGCCTGACTCTAAGATGGCCGCCATAGCCACAAATCAGCTCCAAAAAAATGCTCTACCTCCTACCCAACTACGCCGAAGAACCTTTTGAAGACAGCTAGACCTGTTCCGGATGTAGCGTGACCCCCCCCCCGCATGCTGAGACCGACCTCTCCTCTCCCGAGGTGCTGTGCCTCTCCGGTGCCAACCATAAGATGGCCGCCCAGGGCATCGAAACCCGACCTGACAATCAAAAACCTCCACCAATGAGTGGCAAACTCTCCCCACGGATGTGAGCTCTACGCTGATCACTGCCTGACCTTGAAATATTCAGGTCTAGCGCGACCCTTCCCTGCACGTCGAGACCGACCTCACCACACCCCAGGTACTGCACCTCACGAGCAAGATGGTTGCCCGGGGCTCCGAACCCACCCAGACAGCGAAAGCTCCACCGGTGAGTCACAAACTCCTACTATAGCTGTGACCACAACGCTCTTTACCTCTGCCGCCCCTTTGAGAACCACTCCAATAGGTAGAGTGCAGAGAGCCCAAGCACACCCGAGACCACCACCAAATTGCGTCTGACCTTAAGAGGGTCGCCCAGGGCCTTAACTCGCCCAAATCCTCTCCTGGTGAGTCACTAAGTCTCAGAAAAGTTTCCTCTCCTCCTGAATCTTGCCTCACCTTGACCCTTCGACCACACCATCATACCAGCCCCCTCCCAATGTGCTTGACCCTAAGATGGCCGCCCAAGGCACATAGCTTACACAAACTAACTCCTCACATAAGCAATTTTTGACTTTCTACTGACAGTGGTGACCCCAGCAATCTCCACCACCCGTGCCTCCATTCACCAGCACCCCTGAGTCTGCTCTCATTAACTGGCCCAAAAATAACAACACAAATCTCTGCATCACTCTCATACTACCCTCCTAGGACAGCTCTGGAAACACTTTCCCATCTTCCCTAATGGAGCCTGCCCATCGTCCCACCTACACACAAAGCCTTCTGCCACGTCAGCCCACACCATCCCCTCTTCTATGAACCACTTAATACCGCACGGCCCAAACTCCTTTTTGATCAGTTTCCCGCCTAACCTCTCACCCAAAGCGAAAAACAACTTTAAGCAAACATTGATCAACACCCCAAATCACTGTTCGCAGACATCTACAACTGGACAGGTAAAAATGGATCTAATTTTCCACACTGAAAGACATGAAATATGGAACTCCATCGTCAGATCGCAGCTCAACATTTCTAAAACAACTAACACTTCACATAGCTGCAAACTGACACTCTCACTTCCAACCGCCCAAGGCGTACTGGAAATACCACTGTGACCATCTACTCCAACGGTACAGTCCTGATACAAGCAAACAACGACAATCTAGAGTCCTTTGACACCCTCTTTCCATCTCTCCGGATTGCCCCCTCTCATGCACTCCTCCCTTTCATGCCCCTACTCCTCCCCCCGAAGAACCGGACCCGCCATCAGAACTCACCCACCTTTCCGGTACTCCCTAGAAACCACACACGCCCTTCACCACGCAACATCACACTCACCACCCCCAGGGAGAACATGACCCCTCTACTTCCCCCTTCAGGTTCTCACCCCCACCTGCCACCTGCCCTCCACCCAAATCAATCCACCTTGAACAACTTGAACACTAATGCCCTGACTGCCAACCACCTCCCCAAACCCACATGCAATAAAACACCAACACGACCCCCGCCACCCTGCACTCATGGCCCTGCCTAGACCCCTCACCCACAACACAACCATAACTAGGCTACCCAACACCCTGAGACATTCTCCCCCAGACCTCACACAGACAACACAACCACAACAAGACTACCCAAAACCCTGAAACTCTCTCCCCCTAGGCCCAACACACCCACCCAGGACCGGTCCCGGTACCTCAACGAATTAGAGATGGAGCAGCGACTCTCCCTGCTGGAAACCCAGATAGTAACTATAATCCAGGGCTTCAGCAAAATCCTAGCCAACCTCGCCGCGCCCCATCATCCTCTGCGTATCTGGTCCTTCACCACCCATACACAACAAAGGCGGTCCAAGGCTCCCCACCAGAGATGGATCGCTATCCCCCTCTCCAATCACACACAGAGACCCAAAAGAACTAGAGTCGCAATGTCTGAGAGTGAAGTGGCAGACCTCGCCTCCTCGTACGACAATCCTATTACTGCCACCCTCCAATCCAAAGTCCAGGTGATCACCGGACTAGGAAGAGACTAAGACCCTCTGAAATCCCCAGACCCCCGACCACCCACACTATCATCCCCACGGCCCCCCGAACGAAGAAACCCAAAACAGAGACGACCCCCACCAACTGCATGCTCATAAACTGCAGATCAGCCACCAAGCATGCCACAGAGCTAGCAGAATCCATCCTCACTCGTGAAGGAAACAGACTCCTTCAACTAGAACACCTTTGACTGCCTACCCGTCAACATCAGCACTAGCAACAACAAAACACTAATCTACCAACTTATCTACCACCCCCCAGGCAACTCCACCACCTTCACTGAACACCTGTCTGACCTGATTACCCTCTGCTCACTCCGAGATGTGAGTAACTTAATTCTGGGCGACCTCAACCTACACTGGAATGAAGAAAACAACCTGCTAATCCAGAACCTGAATGAGCTGCTACACAACAACAACGTTACCCAACACTGCACAGAGGAAACTCACAAAAAAGGAGCAATCCTAGATGCCATTATCGCCAAACACAACACAGTTACGATAAACCACACCCTGCCCGTGGATTGGTCAGACAATCACTTAATCCTCTTCCACCTCACTCAACCAATCGCTTTCCAACTCCCCGCCCAAGAACATCCCAAATGGACCAGAAACCTCACTCAGATCAACATGACTGACCTGGAGGAAAAGGTCAACTCCATCCTCACTACGTCCGCGAATGATCTATCCACTACAGAACTCACTGCCCACTACAACACAACCTTGACATCCATTCAAGACCAAGTAGCCACCCTGAAACTAAAAAAAACAGGAACATCCCATTTAGATCCTAGTTCAACACAGACATTAACAACGAAAGGAGACAACTTAGAGCCACAGAAAGACTATGGAGAAGCAACCCCTCCACAAGACTACTCGAACAACTCAAAGCAGCTCGAAGAAAATACAAAAAACACATCTGCAGCGAAAAATCCACCTTTTTCTGCTCTGCCCTGGACAACGCAAAAAACAGACCCAGGAACTGTTTAAAATCATCAAGCAACAAACCTCCAAGACCCCGAATCCTCTATGCAGGCCTCCAAGGAATTGTGCGAAAACTTTGCCAACTTCTTCGAAGAAAAAATCACCAAGATTGAGCTCTCACTTGACATCAACACCAATCCGCTTGCAAAAACCTGCCTCCAGGTACAATAGAAAGAACGTGCCTGCACTCCACGAAAACATGGAAGTCCTTCAACCCCATCCCGGAAGCCGAGATCCTCAAGCTAATCTCCACCTACATCAACCTTCTCGATCCCCACCAATCGGGGCTCAGAAAAGGCTATAGCACCCGAGACTGTGATCCTCAGCATCACAGACGATATCCACAAATCGCTCGATACCGATCAATGCTGCCTACTCATTCTCCTCGACCTATCGGCAGCCTTTGACACTGTTGATCACCAACTACTCATCAAGGCCCTTCAAGAAAGGAGAGGTGCCGATGAGGTGGGCCTACCCTGGCTCTCCTCCTTCTTACATAACCACTCGCAAAGGATAAAAATCAAAAACTTTACCTTCGACCTACACCCCGTCAGCAGGGGTGTTCCCCAAGGTTCAGTGCTTTCACCACAACTGTTCAACATATACATGGAACCCCTCACCACCATACTTAAAAATGCCAACATCCCTTTCCACCTTTATGCTGATGACACCCAGATCTATCTTGAAACCTCCTCCCTAGATGACATCCTCAGACAAAATGACACTCTAAAAGAAATCCAACATTGGTTCTCTCAAAATCACCTAAAACTCAATCAAGACAAAACTGAGATCCTCCTCATCTCCAACAAAGAAAAGAACCCTCAAATTGCAGAATGGCTTAAAGCTATGGATGCTCTCAATGGTAATCTCACTCTGGCTAACTCCGTAAAATCACTAGGAATCACCCTAGACCCAAAACTTGACATGGCCAATCACATCAAAAACTCAGCAAAAACGCCTTCCTCAACCTGAAGCTTCTCAACAAAATTAAACCATTCATCCCTACCAAGGATCTCAAACAAGCCACCCATTCACTGGTGCTATCCAGACTCGACTATGGGAATGCAACCCTAACTGGCACCACAAAATCCCACCTAGCTCCCCTCAAAACAACCCTCAAGGCAGCAGCCAGAATGGTCACTGGAATCAGGAAATACAATCACATTTCACCAGCACTAAGAGAACTAAAATGGCTCCCAGTTGAACAGCGTGCCAATTTCAGAACTGCCTGCCTCACGCACAAAGCCCTACACACAGGAAAACCAGACTATCTGGCCGCCAAACTCAAGAGAGCCGGTCAGACAAGAAACCTCAGGAGCTCTAACACCCTTCTTCTCATCCCTATGAAAACTCGCAAACAAAAAACCGCTGCTAGGTCCTTCACCGCGCCCAAAATCCGGAACTCCATCCCAGCAAATATCAGAACTATGTCGTCCTTCTCAAAATTCAAAAAACACCTAAAAGCGCTCTTCCTTAACCACTCCCTCCCGAATGGATAGCCGCCGCCTTAACTCTAACCCCGACTCCGTTGCTCTCCGACTTTGTATCACATAGACCTACCTCAGCTTATTCCAAGACAATTGTGCATACAATGAGATTACCTCAGGACTCACATACTACCTCAATAATGCATTCAATGAGGTTACCTCAGGACTCACGTACTACCTCAATAATGCACAGCACACTTGGAGGCCCATTACGATGGCAGGCGTACAAAGTCCGCCTGCCATCGTAAGGGAGCCAGGAACCGCCCGCCGAAGGTGCGGCGGTCCCACCAGTGGCATCAGGATGCGCTCACCACACTGGCGGGCGCATCCCGCATTTTTTACATTGTGGCGGGCGGTGCTGCAAGCAGCACCTGCCGCAAGGTAAAAAATGCATGTTATGCGTTTGAATGCACAACGTGACAGGCACCGTACGGTGCCTGCCACTTTGTGCATGCAAATGCTGAGTACCCCCCATGTGCACCCCCCAAAACCCTGGGGGCCCGCTAAGGGCCCCGAACAGCAAAGAACGCGAGCCTTTCCATGGCGGCATCACCACCATGGAAAGGCTCATATCCGCACTTTTCATAATATGGATGGCGGTGTTGAACAGACACCGCCACCATGTTATGCTCTCTTTCCACCCGGTCGACAAGTCGAATGGTGGAAAAGCGGCGGACGATCTTTCTGTCCGCCTCGGACCATGCAGCCATCATAATATGGCAGGGGTTCTTTGATGTGTGGATGGCGGGCGGATCACCCCCGCCGGCCCGGCGGGGGCGATCCGCCCGCCATCCTAATGGGGCTCTTGGACTTCCGAACCTTTTTGCATAAGACTGCTCTACAATATAACTCTTGCGAAAAATTGTTGTAAAGCGCTCCGATACCCCCGGGTCCGGCCAGCGCTATATAAACCTCCTTAAAGACACTTTTTATTATTATTTTATTATTATTAAATAAAATAAATAAATAAATGGAGCACATTTTAGGCCTAGCGATTACTACTAATCATAGCCTTCTAAATGCTAACATATAACGTCAAATCAGTCCACGTGAGTACATAAATTGCCTCCTTTTAGCATTAGAAAGCTAACTTTATTAAAGCTATCAGGTAAGGGTCTTTACAATTCTAAGCAGGAAAGCATAATTATAATCTGCATTTTATTCATTCACTAGTAAAGGTAGGTAATCATGTAAGCACAAAACATATACAATATTAAAAAATGCCTTCATCTATATTCATCAAGTCTTGAACGTCCTGCATCATCATACCTGTGACTTTGCCATCATTTTTTGCTATTTTGGGTGTAGGCGTCAGCTTATCCACACAGTAAGATCAACAGGCTGGGAGGCAATTAACACACAGGCAGCATGCAAAAATGATACCCGCAATGAGCACCAGGGTAAGACGTCATTTCCAACCCCAAGTAGTTAGCAAATCCCAGAACCACACAGATAAAGACCAGGTCCCATTATCTTGGTGAATATCAGAAGCAAGCTTGTGCAATTTCTGTATGGCTGCATATACATTCGGGCATGGTCTGGTATGTAAACACAACAACTACTGCCAATGATGCAGCAGGCTCCACCCATATCGGCAAGTATGACGTCTAACACCATCCGGTTTTGAAGAGCAACAAGGCTGGTAGACTTAAGCTCAGCTGTAATATTAGTCAGTATTCCTGCAGTAGTATTAATAACCCCTTCCACTACTCTAGTGAGGCAACGAATACTACGACTGTTGTACATGGGACCCCAGAAAGGCAGAATACCCTTCATTGCATCAGTAAATTGCTGCAAGGTAGTATCTGTTTGGTCTATATCTTCTGTATCGATAATTCTTTTAACCTGAAGCAGGTGCACGTCCCTACGCCGTAGCCTATGATCTCTGTGATAATTGGATGTTGCAAAATATACAGGGGGCAACAGAAAAGACCAGACCCTCGGGAGCCATATATATGCTTGAGACCCACAGACAAAGTATACATTATGGGGCAGGAGTAGAAGTGGACTACTAGTTGTATTCAAACATATCTAAAGCTTTCATATAATTTAAGAAGACTGTGCTTCTTCCCCATTTAGGCTGCATGACATTGACCTCCAGATTTATGGTTTAGGAAGGAAGAACAGGGCACATTGGCAGTCTCCTTACTGGCCTTTGTAGGACCTTTAGATTGCCCAAGAGGAATGTCCCCAAATTCGTCATAATTACCTACCTGAATTCCAACTTCTACCACCCCATTTATAGCCACTGTATTGGACTGGGAAGCCTGAGATTTTATTTCAATACCATTTTCCTCCTTTTTGGACATAAGCCAAGATAAGTGAGGTGCTTCAAACCCATTAAATTGAGTGACAACACATCCGACACTTGATCAGAATTAGCAACCATGCCAAAATCGAAGATAGAACCTTTTTCACAGAAAAGAAGATATCAGAGTGGGCCCACCACCCACTTCCACCCTCCCTTTCCAAATGTATCGACTTTCCGAGAACATGAGCCCACCGTGGATGCAGATAGATCATAGTTTAACAAGTCCATTGAACCTAATAGAGAAACCTTTGAAGATGGCATACTGCTTTACAAAGCCGATAAGGAAGGATGGCTAGGTGGGCAGACCAAAGGAGGGCTCAAAACGATATCCAAGGCAGTAGGCGATTATAAGGTAGCCTGCCTAATTCGATTTTTCTCTATGAGAGAAGCAATGTCTGACAAAGAATAGTCCTCCAATGCACCAGGATCACCGCTACATATATCATCAAAGAGTTCAACATGGTTTGCTCGAGAGGTCTTTTTAGACAGTGATGTTCCTGACATAAGAGCAACATTTTGGCCATCGGATGGAGCTACAAGACTTTCAGGCCCAGACTCAGAATCCAACTTGATACTAACAATGTTCGTCTCAAGAACAGGGGCAGCCACTATGTCCATTTCCTCCACTGCTTCCACTGTCAACATAACCTGTTGGGCTACCTTAAGGAAGTTAACAGAACTGGAATGTGGACAATTCTATTGATCCAACATAAAACGGCATCCTGAGGTAGAGCCGTTACTAAACTCACATCATGTTCGTTTTTTGCGCCTGAAGACATCTCCAATTCCTTATTTCCAGCCCCTCTTCCCCTCTTTGAAAACAGGCACAACACAGAGGGATGAGACTTCAGGAGAGCCAAATGGGACAAATAGGATGGGGTTTCTTGCGCAGAATGTTTTTTTTAGTTTTTAAAAGTTTAGGAGAACTAATGTGGTTAGCGGTTGGGCCAGAACAGACAATTATACGACCAGAGCGCAGGCACCAAGATGGCATCTTATGAAGTCTTGATCACAGATGCCATGGGCGCCCGGTGCATGCTTTACTATTTTCCTCTTCCCTGAAGCTCCACAAATTAGCATTAGCCCCTTTCTAGAAAATCAAAGCAAGGCAAGGCATGAGCACACACAGGGCACACAGGGCACAAGAGGGCACACAAAGAAGATAATATGCGTGAACTGGGAGTAGGCCTCTACCCTGAGGCACAAACCACACCAGCCTAATGCTGGAGACCTCCAAAGCACAGAGGGGGCCTTTGGCCTGTGCCTCTCCAACTCACAGTGCACAACGGGCACAAACCCTTGTAAGCCTCTAATACTCCACTGCTGATGGTGAGTGTTAGGGGAATCTCCTTGCGCTTTCCTGATGTCTTGCGTTTACTGAGAATACACTGGGGGTCATGTGTCCCAGCCAGGTAACTGGCAGATAATCGCAGCCAGCGAGACAAGTCTAGATATGGGCATCAAGGACCCAGATTATACATAGTCTCGTGGCTCGTTTGTGAGTCGGGCTGATTACTTCTTGCTGTTTGTCCCTCCTCCTCTCTCCACAATTGACTAGTATAGCAGGCAAAACTGGACAACCGATTCCACTGCTGTGGCCCCATTTTAACAGGCTTAGTCCTGCTGCACCGCTGCTGGACCGCTAGGCCACTGGGGGCTACTGGGGGTGAAAGGAAAACAGAAATCACAACGCTGGTACCGGCACTACAGGAATCGCCGCTTAGCACAGGCACTACACTGCACCGACACCGCACTGGCACCTGCACCGACACTGCAACAGCGCACCATGTACTGTGTACCGCGTAATGTATCGCTGTGCACCATCGTGCACCGCTCCAGCTGCCACCGACTACACTGTACCGAGACCTGCTTCACTGTGCGGTCCAGGCACTCAGTGCCACTACAGGGTCCACTACAGGAGCTGCACCGCACACTGCCTCACAGAGCTCCTTGCTCCCCTCCACCTCCACAAGCATAAACTACCACACGTCACTTCCATCGGACACATCACTTCCATGTTTCAGTCTTCCAGAAGCACTCAATTTCGGATCTTCTTTATCTCTTTTAGCACTATCAAAAAGAATAAATAAATGGTCTGTATTAAGATTAGATAAATCTCACTTGAGAATTTTCTTAAATAGATCTTTTATACGGGTATGATCTCACGGGATGCAATTCATAGTTGCTTTATTGAATTTTTTGAGCTAAGCAAAATAAATATATACGGTAAGTTATAACGTCTGATGAAAAAGGAAAACATCACATTGTTTCCCGTCTAAATCAACAATAGCATCCACTGATATGGAAAGCGAGTGTGATACAGCAAGAGAATCAGCCAAGGTGTAAGTCATCAACAGAATATTGATAAAACGCCTGTCAGAATTCTGTCAATGAATTAATTATGCTTGAAACTGAATCCAAATAGCATACCCAACTCCACCGGAGATATAAAAGAAAAGGGCTAGTGAAGTATAGATAATTATGAAAAAACAGAGATATGAAGTTTGGACTTTTTTACAAATTCAGTAGCAAATTTAATATCTGAGAAATTAAATGTAATTACATAATAATGTAACATCATCATAGCTTGGCAGACAAACTGGTCACAAACTATAACCAGTAGGTGATAGATACATTGTTTCTCATCATCTTAGATGATTTTCTGATTTTTAAATTCATACAGTACCAAAAAGGTTGAGTTCTTGATTAACTATTTTTAGCATCCTTCAGCTAACAAGTATTTGTACATCAGATAAGTCACATAAAGCATAATATATTCATATGACAGATACATTAAAATTCCTCTACAAAGAAGACTATTTCTTCATTGGAACTTTGGCGAACCTAGACTAGATGAGTGGTATGCTAATATTATGGGTTATGTTGTTACATTTCCATTTGTGGTTGCACCCAGCTACACAGGAGTTACTATCTAGGCCTAACTGATATATGACATCTTTGTTGAACATCTTTGTAAGCCAAAATGTCTTCTAGGGATGGAAATATTTTCACAGTTATGGTGCCTGGAGAGACAGCTCTATTGCATATGGGGAGTAGGGCGCAGAAGAGTGTGGAAAGAATTGGAAAGACATAATAGGTTCTGAAAACAGGTTCTGGAAGTGGTTCACAGATGTCTTCTGAAGGATGTACATGTTTCCATTGTTAGAGCAACTGCCAGACATCTTATCAGGGGCAGCTCCTCCGTCATGGCGGAGGAGTGTTGCTCTACTGCTGAAAGGCAGCAGATGAACAATAAAACGAGAACAACATTTTTTATTATCATTCAATTTTTCACTGGCTCAGCCAAGTCTCGGGGTGAGCCATACAATGTCAGCAGCAGCCAGGGAGGAGGAGCGGTGGGCAGTGTAAGTGCGCATGTCAGTTTGGCCGGCTGTCTTAGGATGAGAAAACCGACATACGCATTTACATGTCTCCAACCCACACGGTGTTGCATAGTCGGTGGAGATAGGCACAGGCTCCCAGGCCATAACTGAGCGCTGCACCATCCTGCTCAGACCAATCCCGTTGCTTCTCTCATGCTGGGTAATAGCATGGGAGCAGCACCAGGATTGGGTGGGGAGTCTGGGAGCCTGTGCCCATGGGTACTGCAGTGCTGGGCGCAGAGGAGCACTGAGGTGCGGGAGCTGTGGCTCACTGAGGTGGTGGCGGCTGGCAGTGGAAGGTATGTGTATATCGTATTGGCAGCAGCCACTAGTGCTGTGTTATTCGAGTGTTTTAAAACACATCAAATGATCTGTCCACACATAGCGCAGATCTTGCCTCATTTTATTGTTCACATTATGCCGGGTCTATTATGATGTTAGTTCACCGAAGTTTTTGCTTGACCTTTGGTTGTCAGGAATATTTCCTCCATTACATACATATTGTGCACAGGGATAAATCAATCACACTTATGTGTTGTAATAAGTATGCCTGATTTATTAGTGTGTAAAATTAACGTAATCTGCTATTTTATAGAGACAAGTACAGAACGAGTCCATGCCACCAAATGATATGCTGTGCTGCATGTGATTGCAGTGTGGCACCCAGTGTAACGCCCCACATTGACGTTGAACCTTTGGAACTGTCTACCGAGCTGGATACATATAGGAGCATCAATCTGATAGGAGGTAAGAAATGGCATCCAAACTAATTTGTCAAAAAAAACCTCCAATTGGACCCTAGTGAATCAGGGCCAATCACCTGGCTAATTTCAGAAGCATTGCCGCCTTCTCCTAAATCGATCATTCCCTGTGGTTATCTAGCTATGATCACCTCAACACAGGATAACACTGAAAAGGAGCTTCGAGACATGATCACTGAAAGTCTGTCTTCAGTAATGAACTGTGAAAGGCTTACACTGTCTTATGGAATGCCATTGTTTCACAGGGTAATGTGAATGAAGACTGAATGAATGAATGAATTAATTAATGAATGACCAATATTTTTAAAGCGCACAAAGGCCCATAGGTGAGCTATCCTGCCTGATGAGGGGTGAAACCCCAAAACCGGTCAAGCCAAACCTTAAAATTATTTGTCATATTCGGCTGATCTATAATTTATGACTTTTTTGTTGTTGTTGTTATTGTGTATAATGCATTATTTGTTTGTCTTCTGTTGATCAAATGAAAATGTATAATCTATGTTTCGAATGTATGTACAGGTAATCTATGCTGCTATTTGCACTATAATTTTCTATAAAAGAAAATAAAAATATTTTTTAAAAAACAAAAAAAAATAACAAAGGCCCATAGGTGCCGAGGCCCAGTGGTATTGCAAAACCACACCGTGAAGTGTTAGAATTCAAATAATACATATGGGGATGCCCTAATGTCCAGCTTTTTCAGAAACATTTTGAAGGTCCTAACCTTGAAACAGTTAGAGCCAAAGACATCTGTCTTTTTAGGTCTCGCCTGAGACAGCGCTTTAGCGCTGCTCTGGCGAGACTTATAGTAAGCACTTTTGGAAGTGCAAACGAGTGCTTTCAGGCCGCCAACTACAGTGCATGTGCTCCGGGCGCGCGCACCATTTGGCAGCCTGAAAGCACTCGTTGTCTTTCACTTTCGCGGCCGCTCGGCCGCTTTGATGTTTGATCACTTTCACTTTCACGGCCGCACTTTAACAAGCTCCCGTTATGCAATTTGGCAAGATTCTGTCACTTCGCGGTTAACTTCTGGAATGTACAATAATTTCTGTAAAAGAATAAATAGTGATTGCTGATCACTTTTGTTAAGAAAAACTATATGAAGAGACAAGGGCTTCTACTGCACCAACATTATGTACGGGGAATTGAGTGCACGTCTCATTAAGTATTTACCAGCCTCGCTGATCACTAAATGTGATGGCATCAGATGTAGAGGCATGTATGTCTTGATGACAAGACAGAAAACTTTTCACAGTTAGCCAGATGTAAAGAATGCATATGTGATTGTTATGACGTTACACTGCAACTGGCATAATACTGAGTCCGTTTATTAAATAAACTGAAAGTGCATCTCCAGTTTTCCTCTCTCTCTGGCTGCTGAATTTCAAAGCCGACAGCAGCAGAGGACCAAAACACACGAAGAGGCCCAGGCTGGAGGCAGCTGCACACTGGGAGTATGGTGTGAAAGGGGTGTCTTTGAGAGGCCAGCCTTTCTCTACAAGGTGACATGGAGAAGACAGTAACCTTTAATTATTCTAATGAAGAGCGGTGCGAAGACGTGCAGGGGAGAGAGGGGTCACACAGGGGAAGAAAGAAGCCTTTAAAGTACCAAGCCTGCCTGGCAACAGCACTGTTAGCACCATTGGGCCAGTGGTCAGTCTGCGACCAGCATCTGCTGAAACACACTTTGGAATAGGAACATTAATCATGACGTCTACAGCAACGGCGGCACAGATCAAAACACGTGATCGATGTATTATATAAACAAAGGGATTATTAACTCGTTACAAAAAACTGAAGGCCAAATACGAGGTTATGTTACATTTTCCTGTTTTGGTGACGTCGCAGCTTCTCGAGGCCATTCCTCTTTTGTTTGTTTACATTGGGCAGATATACTCACACAGAGACACAAGCAGAAATGCGCACAGAAAGCATCCCAAATTTTTTCTAAAAAATATCTCGTCCTCGAAGTGTCTCAATCGTCTCTCTCGCTCACACAGACACACGCATACGATCAGCCAGACAGGCACACAAACGGCTCACGCGGGATTAGATGGAATTTTTAGACCCTCCCCCCCCCCCCCCCCCCCCCCCCCTGATTTTTTAGGTCTCGCCTGAGACAGCGCTTTAGCGCTGCTCTGGCGAGACTTATAGTAAGCACTTTTGGAAGTGCAAACGAGTGCTTTCAGGCCGCCAACTACAGTGCATGTGCTCCGGGCGCGCGCACCATTTGGCAGCCTGAAAGCACTCGTTGTCTTTCACTTTCGCGGCCGCTCGGCCGCTTTGATGTTTGATCACTTTCACTTTCGCGGCCGCACTTTAACAAGCTCCCGTTATGCAATTTGGCAAGATTCTGTCACTTCGCGGTTAACTTCCTTGTATATTTATGAAGTGCACTGCTTTGACATCAAGCCCACACGCGCTGTTTTAATCAATTGCTTTCTGTTCCATTATCAGCCGCCCTCCACCCTCCGAACACAAACACAGCAGAAGCAGTCCTCCGGTGGTCCGCCCATTCTGCGAGCAGGCCTCCACCATCTCCCTGCTCAGGTAGGGAGAAGCCCGCCGAGGCGTACTGCACATTGGCAGACACAAATGTCGGACATCGGCAATCTGAAACTTGACCTTGCCAATGCTTGTTATCTTCGCTCCGGAACCACTCACGTATACTTAGATGCCCCTACTCGAGCTGTAGACCTAAATGTTTCCTAGTAAAACAGGACATAGCACAGCGCTGTCACTGGCAGTGGACATCAAAGACGGACGAGTGTACATTCCTGTCTGCGGGAAATAAATGTAAACAAATTGCCTATAATCAGAGTCCAGCCCCCTTTGCAGAGCAAGCTACCCCGGGCCGGGGCCTAGCCTTCCCAAATGGAGCATATGTTTGCCCACACCCCAGGCCCCGTGCAGCTGGCTCACCCCCGCAGAGTAGGCCTGGCATGTGAGGGGGCTGGCAGGCACAGCATCAAAGCCCAGAGTGCGCTGTACCAACCCTGCGTGGCATCCCCCAGCCCGAGGGACATCTACGGCCTTTGTGCACGGTGGTCGCACCCACCGAGCAGGGCACACGGCTTCTGGAAGGGATTATGCATGTGCAGTGATGTGTGTGCCAGCCTCTTACTTGCTTTTAAATATGAATTTCACATTGACGCGGCGCCTTAAAGCCATGGATACCACATATGGCACTACTGCTTACACAGTGGGCAGTGCCAGTATTAAACATCGGCACACCGGCTCCGAGACGAATGCAATATTGACCCTACTGTG
This sequence comes from Triturus cristatus, assembly GCF_964204655.1. NCBI lineage: Eukaryota > Metazoa > Chordata > Amphibia > Caudata > Salamandridae > Triturus > Triturus cristatus. Next base: position 286,738,454 of record NC_140592.1, on the reverse strand, counting down.
ACACTGATGAAGCCATAAACAGAAATGAACACTTGTTTAGATAACCAGCCTGATTTCACAATAGTTTAAGGCGCCCCTCACGTTCAATAATTATATCACACCTGAATCCATTCATATCTAAGAATTAGACCATTTCACTAAAACAGTAAAATAATAAATAGAAAGATAAAATAGCTTTACTTATAGTGGTATCAACATTAAATCCTTCTTATAGTTATTATCATTCTTAATATCAATAATAACTATTGCAGTCCTATACTTATTGTATTGGCGTTATTATTTTACTTGTTATTATTACTGTTGTCTTTTTTTGTTAGTACTTTTTTTTGTCTCATGTCTTTGGCATGCTAGTCTATATTTTCAGCTAATAGGCAAATCTTTTTTTCCCGCCATTCTCTCTCTCCACTTTTATTACCTTTCATTCTCTTTACCTATCTCAGCCTCTTCTTCCATGATAACTTTTCCCCTTCTTTCTTGCAGTCCCACTGCGCTCTCTCTCTCTCTCTGTCTCTCTCTCTCTCTCCCTTTGTCTCTGTCTCTCTCTCTCGCTCCCTCTCTCTTTCTTTCCCGCTCCCTCTCTCTTTCTTTCCCTCTCTCTTTCTCTCTCCCCCTCTCTCACTCTCTTTCTCTCTCTCCCTTCATTTCTCTCTCTTTCTTTCCCTCTAGCTCTCCTCTCTCTCTCGCTCTCTCTCTACCCCTCTCTCTCTCCCTCTTCTTTCCCTGTCAGTTTCTCGCCCTCTCTCTCTACCCCTCTATCTCTCCCTCTTCTTTCCCTGTCACTCTCTCTACCCCTCTCTCTCTCCCTCTTCTTTCCCTGTCAGTCTCTCTCTCTCTCTCTCTCTCTCTCTCTCTCTCTCTCTCTCTCTCTCTCTCCCCCCTCTCTCTCTCTTTCCTTCCCTCTCTCTCGCTCTTTCTCTCTCCCACTCTCTTTCTTTCTCTCTCCCACTCTCTTTCTCTCTCTCCCCCCTCGCTTCTTCCATGATGACTTTTCTCCATCTTTCTTGCTGTCCCACTGTGCTTTGTCTCTCTCCTCCCCTCTCCCTCCCTCTCTCTTTCTTTCACTCTCTCTCTTTCTCTTTCTCTCCCTCTCTCTCCCTTTCTCCCTCTCCCTCTCTTTTTCTCTTTCTCTGTCCCCCTCTCTCTCTCTCTCCCTCTCTCTCCCTCTCTCTCTCTCCCTCTCTCTCCCCTCCCTTTCATTCCCTCTCTCATTCTGTTTCTCTTTCTCTCTCTCTATTTCTCTCTCCCACTCTAGCTTTCTTTCCCCCCTCTCTCTTTCCCTCTCTCTTTCCCTCTCTCTCTCCCTTTCTCTCTCCCCCTCTATCTCTCTCCCTCTCTCTTTCTCTCTCTTTCGTTCCCTCTCGCTCTACTCTCTCTCTCTCTCCCCCTCTCTCTCTTTCTTTCTTTCTCTATCTCTCTCCCCTCTCTCTCTCTCCCTCTCTCTTTCTCTCCATCTCTTTCTATCCCTCTCACTTTTTCTGTCCCTCTCTCTCTCCCTCTCTCTCTCCCTCCCCCTCTCTCTTTCTTTCGCTCTTTCTCTCTCTCTCGCACACACACACACACTCTTTTTCCCGAGATCCATATATTTATAACCACATCTTAAACTTATGGTGGTGCGATAGGTGGCACTGCCTCCTTGTGATTGCTCCCTGATGGAAAAAATGCAAAATGTAAAAAATATTCAGTCTCTAATTTGTATTCATGGCTACAAAACCAATGCTTGATTTCCAAAATGTGGTAAACCATACATTGCTAACAACCTTCCTCAAATATGCTTTTTACACAGCATAAGGTGAATATAAACTGCTTTCTTAGCACCACAAAACATATTTTTTTAGGTCTCGCCTAGGCAGCATTAGGGTTAGTAATGCTCATTAAGAAAACATTTATGGTTGTGGTTGAAGCAAAATCAGCTAATAATTTTAAGGATGTTGGATCACCAGCATGTGTCAGATAGCTAAGTTAACAGAAAATACAGAACATGAGTAGATAAACTGGTGGAATAATTTTTGGTTATAAATGGAACGTCGACAGATGAGGCAAGGATGAAAAAGCATGTACCAATGACTGGTAACAACAAGCATTTGCAATGCAATATGTCTCACATTTACGCGAGTTTAAGCTATTAGCATTGTAAATGACAATGCGTTTTATTTATATTTCAAAAAACAAAACATAAATAAAAGGCCTTTTTATTTACAATGCCAATAGCTCATGCTCAGGTAAATGCGAGACCTGTTGCATTGCAAATGCTTGTTTTCTTTGTGAAGGTTTAAACTTTATTCCATGTTATGGACTATCTCTGGCTGATCATTCATAATTATGTAATAATGAGATTAGATTGCATCTGATACCAACCATAAACCACATCTTGTTTAGCTTAGGCCTTAATTGCTTGATCTCACTAGCAAATGTGAACCAAGGAAGCTACAGAGTGTTTCTTTTCCTAATTACAAGTATCTGTGTTAGTAGAGAAGGGAAACAATACCATCTGTGTATGGCTGTCTTAAGAAGCAAGTGAAATGTGAGTTCACCCCCAGTGTTCCTTTCTGGGAGGCAACTCTCCTGTTACCAGCTAACATGGCAGCTCCAAGGGCCGGTTTATAAGTTATCAGTACTAAATAGTCCGCGGTTTTAGAGTGAGCTGAATAAGGTGACTGACAGGGAGAGGATAAAGGAAGTGAGGCGCTCGGAGTGACAGAGGCTGCGGAAATGCGTTCTCCTGCTAACTGCCCCTCTAAAGCAATACCTTAAGGTTTGCCCTGGACAATAACATCCCTGTCTATATGGTGAGGTGGTCTGGCAGGGGCTCACACGCTGGCCGCTCCTGCTAAGGTCACCTCTGGCTGCCAGTTGGTGTTCAGGATCAAGCAGGTTGCCAGTGCCGTCCTAGTGATGGCCAAAGTGTCACACAACACACAGAGCAAGTACTTTCAACACAAGCATGCAGACAATGGGAAACCATTAAAGATCAGAGGAGGTAAGGTGTGGCCGAGAGCAACATATCGCTTCTGCAAGGGGGAGCTAGGGTAAGAGTTGAGAAAAATCAAAATTGCTACATAAAAGGAATTAGTCCCATTCATTTGCAATAAATAGTGGTGTGCGATACTGCGAGCTGTGTCGCATGTACAGCAGCACTGAGAGATATTGTAATAGTGTCAAGCAGCTATGCACGTTGTAAAAATATCAACTGTCTCTACATCTGGATGTAGCCACAGATAGGAGGCATTGCTCAGTACTGCATGTGGTATGAGGAAACAATGAGTGTCATTAATTCTATTGCTCAGACATGGTCATGACATCGAAGGTTCTGAGGGAAAGAGAAACAAGAGGTAGGATTGGAGCTCTGAGGATCTGTGTTCTGATGGCTCAGGAGAAGAATAGTATGTATGGGTACATAAATGTTGGTTTTAAAACAGGTGTGCCTACAATACACCCCCCCTTGCAGTCATGAGCTACATTTTCACATGTAATATTTCAATATATTTTTTATATTTGGTTATGTTTGCTCAATGGTTGATAAATAGGCAACAAATGCAATTGCTCATTGTCAGAAATTGTGTTCCTAATTTGGAAACAACTACCGACTTAATAAACAAAATCTGGTTAGGCCAAAACACCGTTGTTTTAGAATATCAATCTCTGGTAGCTATGGCACAAACCCCCGTCAATCTTCAGAAAAATGTTTAAATTCAAGCAGTACTTGCAATATTAGAAAAAGAATACAATAAAATTACCAAATGAATTTAGGGCGAAAGAGAGAAACGGGTTAATAAACAAAAGGTACCAAAAATAATTAAGGGCCCCATTACGATCCGCCCGCCACCGTAACGGTAAACGGGAACGACCGCCAGAGGTGCGGCGGGCCCGCTATGCCAATCAGGATGCGACCGCCACCCTGGCGGTTGCATCCCGTACCTTTTACATTGCGGGGGCGGTGCTGCAAGCAGCACCCGCCGCAATGTGAAATATGCATGTTGTGCATTGGCATGCACAACGTGACAGGCTCGGTGCCTGCCACCCTGTGCATGCCAATGAAGGGGGTACCATGGGTACCCCCAAGTGCAGCCATCCACCCCCTCCCCGGGGGCCCGCAACGAGCCCCCAAAGCCATTTACCGTATGCCTTTCCATGGCGGAGTCTCCGCCAATCTGGCAATCTGACTGGCGGAAAAGCGGCAGATGGACTTTCCGTCTGCTGCGGTACCCCCCGCCATAGTAATATGGCGGGGGGTAAATTGTGGTGTGATGGCGATCCGCCCGCGATACTAATAGGCCCCTAAATTTGGGTAACGGTAAGCAGAGATAAGATTTTAAGTTTCAGGGGGAAAAATGTGTGCTTAGAAAAAGTAAAGAGCTTTTAAAAAAATATCAGTTCGCTGGGACCATGGCACCATTTCAGGACAGGCATGATGCACAGGAAGGTGGTCCCAATTAAAGTTATTACCTCCATACTGATGGACTTATTTAAGGTTTGGCGGAGTGTGAGGAATGCAGTAAACTGGCATTCTTTCCACTCTGCCTAGTCTGTGTGTTCGCCACTCCATTAAGAGTGAGGGGAGCTGCTGGATTACCATTGGTGGGCCACTCTGACTTTTCTGGGAGTAAGTCCTAACCCAATAGTCCATCTGCCACAGGACTGATGAGTTTCAGTGATGGTGGCCTGATTGAAGAAGAGAATACTGAGAAAGTTCTGAGTCCGTTGGTTTTTCTTCTCTTCTGTCAGTGGACCTTTTATTGGTTGCTAGAGAGTTAAGAGGGAGTTAACATCACTTTCAATTACCTTAACACATGAACAAAGGTAGTAATGAAATAAAGCCTGGACTACTAAATGGAATTAAAGCATTTTTAACAAACTCAGAAACAGACTGATATAGATGAGTCTCAGAAGCATATTATAAAAGTATAATATCACAAGAATAAATCAGAATCTCCTTATGAAATTCAACCTAAACAATAAGAAGCATACCTAAAACGTGATGGCCACTATACAAAAGATGAGGAAGAGTATCTGAAGATTAAACTGTAAGGTTAGATCCTCCTGACTAGTCATTAGTAGACCTAAAGAAATCTAACATCCTACTCTATGCTCTAATAGGAAAATCCTGAATAAACTAGGATAAGCAAGGAACAGGTGTCAGCATTATGGAGGCTTTTGTAAAATTCTCCAAGTCTATAGGATGTATAGCATGAAGCCACACAGTGAGAGGAATAGTAAACTAGGTCTACACCTAGTGAAATTCTAAGGGTCTCTGCTCTCTAGCTAACAATACAACATTTCTTTTTCAAACAAAGGGGCAGATTTATGTTCCCTGGCGCATCCCTGCAAATCAGCATGGTTGCGCCAGGAAGGATGCGTCACGCAAGTTTGCCCTTGCGCCACCGCAGATGCGCCGCATTTACAATGCGGTGCGTTGTGGCGCAAGGACAAGCAGATGCGTGATGTATCTACCGGCGTAAGGTTGGCGCAGTGCTGAAGTTGTGTCGCAAGCGCGACGCAACTTCAGCACTGTTCCAACTTACCCCATACCTAACATGGTGCATCAAGCCTTACGCAGGGTTTTGACGCATCAGCGTTGGGAAAGTGACTCAGTGAAATCTTATAGATTTCACTGAGTCACTTTTCAGGGGCGTTCCTGCGACGGAACGCCCCCCCTGCTTGGAAACGCCCACATGAAACCTGATGCAGGTTTCATGTGGCGCAGGGCTTTACACCGTGACGCATCTCCATAGATGCGTCACGATGTAAATAGGGCGCAACGTGGCGCAAGGTTTACGCCGCTGCGTCACAAAAGTGACGCAACGGCGGCGTAAAGGTGGCGCAACTCCAACATAGATCTGCCCCAAAGTATTCAAGGTTACCAGCGTCAACATCTCCAGTACATTTCCATCTTCCTTGGTAGAAATTGGTAACATTTAGCTCTTCTCCCACACCTTCAATTGGGTACATTCGATCGGCCTCGAGCATCCTATCTCCCCCACGAGAACTCCTCTCCAACTTTGTTAGCGAATCTGCTTCTTGCCAAAAGATTACTCCCATACCCTACTATCGCTACCAATAAACAATGCCTTTTCACTAACTAATGAAGTCTTGTATCTACACCTGCAAAATAGAGACCATGCAAGCAAAACAATTCTCACATGAAAGTTAAACAGTGAAGCTCAGAAACTCAAGGCCTCTAATTATACTAAGTTAGCACAGCAGTTAAAGTGCATTTGACATTTGAAGATAGGTGCATGCACATTCACAATTAGTACATATAATGAATATTATGTGGAATAAAATGATAATTTAACATGACTGTATGTTACATCTTAAAACATTCGTATAGCTATGAACAAGAGCCACATTTTCCATTGGAATTGTCAAACATTAAATGATTCTATTATGGTTCTATCATGGAGCATCTCAGTAATACAATTGAAGCTCCATTGTGTATTAGAATGTTAGACCTCATGAAATATAATAAGTTCCAATCTGCACAAATCAATGTAAATATGTGACATATAAGGGTGGAGCCAAAATTAACCTGCACCGATACAGTTACTCAGTTTGTGAAGGGAGTCGTCATGGTGTTTTCTCCCTTCAGAGCAGTGAGATCCCTGTTAAAAAGGCGTGGCTCTCTAAATATGGTTGCTTATCTTCTGCCAGGATGGCAGATGTCTTCAACTCCCTCTTTCTAGTAGGAATGTGGGTTGCTCGCAAGATCTTTTTTCTGAGGGTCAAAGTTTTACAATGGGGCAAGGTCCTAAGCAGAAGCTTGCAAAGGTAACAAAGTTGGAAACTTAGTTGAGCTCCCACTGAGGCTGTTGATTTTGTCAAAAGAACTCCAAGCAGGATAAAGCTATGTTTGATAGCCCTCAAGGGTGCTTCACCACTAAGATGAATTTGTCCCCTTACCTGGGTCCAAGCTTTTACCTTCAGACTTAATCCCTTTTTTGGTTCCCAGCATCCTCTGTGAGCTCCGACTGAAGCCTTTTTCAGTGCAGCAAAAAGTTCCAAATGGTATAAATCTGGTTCTCGTGACCGCCAAGGAGGGAACCTCCCTGGGCAAGCCTCAGCACATTGTCCGGGTCATCCTGAGATGTAAAATATTACTATGTCCCACTTTTCTCCAGCTATTCGAAACGCTCTTGTGGTCACTCCTGCAGAACACAGGTCATCCGAGCAGTCTTCTATGGCACCTGATCTTTCACCAACCAGTGCTTCTGCAGTGTCCTGCTGTTTGTACTCAGCTGGTCCCATTGAGATTCAGGGGTCCTTTTGACTTTTGTGAAGCACTAACAAACAAACAGAATTTCAATCTCCTGACCCTTGGAGAGCAATTCAAGTCTCTGGGTGCCAACAGGAGTTCTTAAATGCTCTTTATTCCAGTCTGACCATCTTCTTCTGGTGTAGACTTCCCGGTTCTAGGAATGTTCTAAGGAGCTAGTATTGAGGTGCCAGTCGTATCTTGTACTTTGTCCAACAGACGTATGTCTCTCCCTGAACCACATCATAGCCTTCCCTCTGTCAGGGTCAAAACATGTCCTCCTTCCTGCTGGTGTTGGAGCTTGAGGATCTAGGAAGACCCAAGAAATGAATGGGAGCAAATCTGTCAGGCCCATTTTGCATCTCCATCTAAAAATAGGTAGTCTATGGCTGTCACTTCTTCTACCAACTGTTCCTGTCCCAACTCCCAGATGGCAAATTCCCAGCCAGGTATTGATTTCAACATCGCTGCCATCCTTGGCGTTCACCCAGACTATTGTCCTATGGCAAGGAGGGTGAATAACTCAAGCTACGGAAGGGTAATGATCCCTGGAAGTGAGATAAGTGGCAGAACTGATTTTATGCCAATTATGGGCCAGGCAGAACCATTTAGACTATTACCAAGTTACTTTCCACTAATGATATTAAAAATCAGATTTCACCAACCAGATTTAAAAAACAGAACAGAATAAAAAATAACTGACTCATTCTCCTAGCATTTTACGCATTGAGGATACAAACTAAGGGGCATATTTACAAGCCCCTATCACCACCGAAGCGTCACTTTTTTGGACGCTCCGGTGGCGTAGCCCCTTTTTCCATATTTAGAAGTTGGCGCTAAGCCACTTAGAGTGGCTTAATGCCACCTTGTAAATAACCCCTTTCTGCCGCAGTCCTCTGCAGAAAAGGGGCACGCAATGGGTGTTGCTGTGAGCGTTCCACCGCAAAACCCATTGTTTTTTTTAAGCTGGCCCAGACAAGGCTGAGGCAGAACCAAAAACTAACGCCATAGAATACCAGACGTTAGTATGGCGATACAAGGAGACATTATTAATTTCTCCTAGTGTCTTGCAGTTTCCATATGTGATTGTTTATGTGCTGGAAGGTGCACGTAGACAATAGCCCTGCAGTGCAGGCACCCTTGCAACATGGCGGCAGGGTGTCTGCGCTGGCACTAGGCAGCTTTTTTTGCACCAGTGCTAGGGGAAACACAGGGGTACACCATATTCTTGTGAATACAGAGCATCCCTGTGTTTTCAAAATGTCGGAGTGCGGCACTGCCAAATTTGGTGCAGCTCCACGCGCCACCTTGTTTTTGTAAGTATGCCCCTAAGAGTTTTAGTTCTAACTAGGCCTTTTCCTTTAGAATGCAGCATAAACATACATATGAGAACAGCTTTTTGCAAATTCTATCACTATAATGTCTCAATATTTCAAATATGTAGGGCGCCACATTTTTCATATATATTACGCACTCTGCCCTTTGGCTTAGAAGGCATACTTTAGAGGTGACTTATTAAAATACAAAATTAGTTTTCCTAAAAAGCACTTTTCGAATATGTGTGTTACTGCAATGCTATTAGTCTGCAGCTCTTCTAAGCCACATATTTTTGTTATAGATGTGGTTGCTGAAAATACATGTCGTGCCCCACATATGGCATTTGACTTACATGCCATTGGTACATTTTCTGCAGAATTTTCTTTGGCCTTTAAGAAAGGTTAAATAGACTAATTGCGTGAGCCCACTTTTGACATTACCTTTGTAAGCACAGTACCTGAGACTGTGGTACTGAATGATAGTGTGACAGTAGATAGCGTGAAAAATCCGTTTCAGATTTCAGCACTGCCTGTGCTGTCTCATGAGAAATAAGTCTGTTTTGCATAGAAGGTCATGTAGTATATCTTTATAAATAGGGCATTCCTGCAGAGAAGCTCCGGTACAGTCTAAACATATTTAGGCTGAAGCTCCATAGAAGAGAGTTTTCACACCTAGGAATCATCAGTGTTTATTCCACTTCCTATTTCGGTAGAAAATCTTTCACATTTCATATTTTTGAATAATTATGCAGCATTTCGGGAAAGAGCCTGGAAGGTCTACATAATTTGTTTTATGTGCCTGGCTGCACATTCTATTTATTAAACGTATGTGAACAAAATGTTTTGAAACATTGTACATTTAGATATGACTTAGTGATTACACTCTCAACCATGCACCTAGAACACTAGCTAAGTCTTAATCAGAGCATTCCTTTGTAAGCAAATTGTGTGATCTCTACTGTGGGTAATCATTGTATGTCAACAGACCTGCTGACCAAAACAAAAATGTCACTCTGTGAGGAGGAGGCGGGACCTTGGAGGGGTGGGGCCTTGTGCCAAGAAGCACCTAAAGAGGCACTTTTTCCCCCTCCCTGCTCCAAGGATCCTTCGACAAAACAAAAAGCTTGCTGAGGCTGGTGCCAATGTCCTATTATTTAGGTCTTGGCCTGACGTAGGCAGCGCATGCGCTGCATCGTCATACGAGTCTTTTTGGAATCGATACGATTCCAGAAGCCTCGTCCCAGCTCCGCCTTCAACTTTGATTTGTGCGCGTCGTTTGGCGTCACAAATTATGCCAAAGGCAGTGCAATGATTGCACTGAAGGCATGCCACTCGCTGATTGTTGCCACCCTGTCTCCTTTTAACCACGCCCTGCGGGATTGGATCTTTTACCCGCGGCGTTAGACAGTAGGTTTAATTTTTGCTTCTTGCACTTTAAAAAAAAAAATGACTTTGTAACTGTAACTGTATGCTTAATGCTGTCTTTTGTTCCTTTTATTTCTAGGTTTGTTGTGCCTTGGTGCCCTACATGGAGGTAAAAGTCTGTTATATTTTATAATCTGTGTTGCTTTAATCTATTTTCTTTTTTTTTTCAGGCCCGGTGTCATTACTTGACCCATTGACAAGCGAGCACAGGATGGCGGTGTGCAGCGATACAAAGGTACGCTTTATTTAGCGCTATGTCATGTTTTCGAGGGATGAGGTTGTTGACAATTGTGTAAATGTTTAATGCGTTTCTTTTTTTCCAGGTCCGCTGTCATTACGTGCCCCATTGACAAGCGAGCACAGGATGGCGGTGGCTGAGCGCAGCGATGCAAAGGAACGCATTATTTTAACAGGTCCTGTGTCATTACCTGCCCCATTGACAAGCGAGCACAGGATGGCGGAGCGCAGCGATGCAAAGGTACGCTTTATTTAGCGCTATGTTATGTTTTCTAGGGATGAGGTTGTTGACAATTGTGTAAATGTTTAATGCGTTTCTTTTTTTCAAGGTCCGGTGTCATTACGTGCCCCATTGACAAGCGAGCACAGGATGGCGGTGGCGGAGCGCAGCGATGCAAAGGTACGCTTTATTTAGCGCTATGTTATGTTTTCTAGGGCTGAGGTTGTTGACAATTGTGTAAATGTTTAATGTGTTTCTTTTTTTTCCAGGTCCCCCATTGCCAAGCGTGAGCACAGGATGGCGGAGCGCAGCGATGCCAAGGTATGCTTTATTTAGCGCTATGTTATGTTTTCTAGGGATGAGGTTGTTGACATTGTGTAAATGTTTAATGCGTTTCTTTTTTTCAAGGTCCGGTGTCATTACGTGCCCCATTGACAAGCGAGCACAGGATGGCGGTGGCGGAGCGCAGCGATGCAAAGGTACGCTTTATTTAGCGCTATGTTATGTTTTCTAGGGCTGAGGTTGTTGACAATTGTGTAAATGTTTAATGTGTTTCTTTTTTTTCCAGGTCCCCCATTGCCAAGCGTGAGCACAGGATGGCGGAGCGCAGCGATGCCAAGGTATGCTTTATTTAGCGCTATGTTATGTTTTCTAGGGATGAGGTTGTTGACATTGTGTAAATGTTTACTGTGTTTCTTTATTGCCAGGTCCCCCATTGCCAAGCGCGACAACAGGATGGCGGAGCGCAGCGATGCAAAGGTACACTTTATTTAGTGCTATGTTATGTTTTCTAGGGATGACGTTGTTGACAATTGTGTAAATATTTAATGTGCTTCTTTTTTTCCAGGTCCCCCATTGCCAAGTGCGAGCACAGGATGGCGGAGTGCATCTCTCTACTACACACTCTCTACTACACACTCTCTACTACTCACTCTCTACTACTCTACTCTACTACACACTCTCTACTACTCTCCTACACACTCTCTACTACACACTGTACTACATACTACTACTCTCTACTGCTCACTCTCTACTACACACTCTACTACACACTATTACTTTCTACTGCTCACTCTACTTCTCACTCTCTACTACACACTCTCTACTACACACTCTACTACACTACTACTCTCTACTACTCACTCTCTATTACACACTCTCTACTACTCACTCTCTACTACTCTACTACTCTCTACTACTCTACTACTCACTCTACTACTCTCTACTGCACACTCACTACTACACACTCACTACTCTCTACTATTCTCTACTACTCGCTCTATACTACACACTCTCTACTACTCACTCTCTACTACTCACTCTCTACTACACACTATCTACTACACACTCTACTACACTACTACTCTCTGCTACTCACTCTCTACTACACACTCTCTACTACACACTCACTACTACACACTCACTAATCTCTACTATTCTCTACTACTCACTCTATACTACACACTCTCGACTACACACTCCTTACTCTACTACACACTCTCTACTACACACTCTCTACTACTCACTCTCTACTACTCACTCTCTACTACACACTCTCTACTACACACTCTACTACACTACTACTCTCTACTACTCACTCTCTACTACCCATTCTCTACTACACTCTCTACTACACTCTCTCTACTACACACTCTACTACACTCTACTACTCACTCTCTACTACACATTCTCTACTACACTCTCTCTACTACACTCTCTACTACACACTCTATACTACAGACTCTCTACTACACGCTCACTACTCTCTACTACACACTCTCTACTACACTCTCTACTACTCACTCTCTACTACACACTCTCTACTACACTCTCTACTACTCACTCTCTACTACACACTCTCTACCACACACTCTTCTACACACTCTACTACACTACTACTCTCTACTACACACTCATTACTACACACTCGCTACTACACACTCTCTACTACACACTCTCTACTACACACTCTAATACACTACTACTCTCTACTACACACTCTACTACACTACTACACACTCTCTACTACACACTCACTACTCTCTACTACACACTCTCTACTACTTACTCTCTACTACACACTCTATTACACTACTACTCTCTACTACTCACTCTCTACTACTCACTCTCTACTACTCACTCTCTACTACACACTATCTACTACACACTATCTACTACACTACTACTCTCTGCTACTCACTCTCTACTACACACTCTCTACTACACACTCACTACTACACACTCACTAATCTCTACTATTCTCTACTACTCACTCTATACTACACACTCTCGACTACACACTCCTTACTCTACTACACACTCTCTACTACACACTCTCTACTACTCACTCTCTACTACACACTCTACTACACTACTACTCTCTACTACTCACTCTCTACTACCCATTCTCTACTACACTCTCTACTACACTCACTACTACACTCACTACTACACACTCTCTACTACACACTCTACTACACTCTACTACTCACTCTCTACTACACATTCTCTACTACACTCTCTCTACTACACTCTCTACTACACACTCTACTACACACTCTATACTACAGACTCTCTACTACACACTCACTACTCTCTACTACACACTCTCTACTACACTCTCTACTACTCACTCTCTACTACACACTCTCTACCACACACTCTCTACCACACACTCTTCTACACACTCTACTACACTACTACTCTCTACTACACACTCACTACTACACACTCACTACTACACACTCGCTACTACACACTCGCTACTACACACTCTCTACTACACACTCTAATACACTACTACTCTCTACTACACACTCTACTACACTACTACACACTCTCTACTACACACTCATTACTCTCTACTACACACTCTCTACTACTTACTCTCTACTACACACTATTACACTACTACTCTCTACTACTCACTCTCTACTACACACTCTACTACTCTACTACTCTCTACTACTCTACTACACACTCTACTACACTGCTACTCTCTACTACACTCTCTACTACACTACTACTCTCTACTACTCACTCTCTACTACACACTCTACTACAATACTACTCTCTACTACACACTCTACTACACACTCTCTACTCTCTACTACACACTCTCTACTGCACACTCTCTATACTTACTCTCTACTACACACTCTCTACTACACACTCTACTACACTACTACTCTCTACTACTCACTCTCTACTACATACTCTACTACTCACTCTCCACTACTCTACTACTCTCTACTACTCCACTACCCACTCTCTACTACACACTCACTACTACACACTCACTACTACACACTCACTACTCTACTACACACTCACTACTCTCTACTACACACTCTCTACTACACACTCTCTACTACTCTACCACTCTCTACTACTAACTCTCTACTACCCTGCTACACACTCTACTACTCTCCTACACACTCTCTACTACACACTCTACTACATACTACTACTCTCTACTGCTCACTCTCTACTACTCACTCTCTACTACACACTCTCTACTACACACTCACTACTACACACTCACTACTACTCTCTACTACACACTCTCTACTACACACTCTCTACTACACACTCTCTACTACACTACTACTCTCTACTACTCACTCTACTACTTACTCTCTACTACACACTCTCTACTACTTTCTACTACTCACTCTCTACTACACACTCTTTCCTACACACTCTACTACACTACTACTCTCTACTACTCACTCTCTACTACTCTACTATTCACTCTCTACTACTCTACTATTCACTCTCTACTACTCACTCTCTACTACTCACTCTACAACTCTCTACTACACACTCTCTACTACACACTCACTACTACACACTCACTACTCTCTACTACACACTCTCTAATATTCTCTACTTCTCACTCTATACTACACACTCTCTACTACACACTCACTACTCTCTACTACACACTCTCTACTACTCACTCTCTACTACTCTACTACTCTACTACGCACTCTCTACTACTCACTCTACTACTCTCTACTACACATTCTCTACTACACACTCTCTACTACACACACTGCTACACACTCACTGCTCTCTACTACACACTCTCTAATATTCTCTACTACTCACTCTATACTACACACTCTACTACACACTCTCTACTACACTCTCTACTACTCACTCTCTACTACACACTCTCTACTACACTCTCTACTACTCACTCTCTACTACACACTCTCTACCACACACTCTTCTACACACTCTACTACACTACTACTCTCTACTACACACTCACTACTGCACACTCATTACTACACACTCGCTACTACACACTCTCTACTACACACTCTAATACACTACTACTCTCTACTACACACTCTACTACACTACTACACACTCTCTACTACACACTCACTACTCTCTACTACACACTCTCTACTACTTACTCTCTACTACACACTCTATTACACTACTACTCTCTACTACTCACTCTCTACTACTCACTCTCTACTACTCACTCTCTACTACACACTATCTACTACACACTATCTACTACACTACTACTCTCTGCTACTCACTCTCTACTACACACTCTACTACACACTCACTACTACACACTCACTAATCTCTACTATTCTCTACTACTCACTCTATACTACACACTCTCGACTACACACTCCTTACTCTACTACACACTCTCTACTACACACTCTCTACTACTCACTCTCTACTACACACTCTACTACACTACTACTCTCTACTACTCACTCTCTACTACCCATTCTCTACTACACTCTCTACTACACTCACTACTACACACTCTCTACTACACACTCTACTACACTCTACTACTCACTCTCTACTACACATTCTCTACTACACTCTCTCTACTACACTCTCTCTACTACACTCTCTACTACACACTCTATACTACAGACTCTCTACTACACACTCACTACTCTCTACTACACACTCTCTACTACACTCTCTACTACTCACTCTCTACTACACACTCTCTACCACACACTCTCTACCACACACTCTTCTACACACTCTACTACACTACTACTCTCTACTACACACTCACTACTACACACTCACTACTACACACTCGCTACTACACACTCGCTACTACACACTCTAATACACTACTACTCTCTACTACACACTCTACTACACTACTACACACTCTCTACTACACACTCATTACTCTCTACTACACACTCTCTACTACTTACTCTCTACTACACACTATTACACTACTACTCTCTACTACTCACTCTCTACTACACACTCTACTACTCTACACTACTCTACTACACACTCTACTACACTGCTACTCTCTACTACACTCTCTACTACACTACTACTCTCTACTACTCACTCTCTACTACACACTCTACTACAATAATACTCTCTACTACACACTCTACTACACACTCTCTACTCTCTACTACACACTCTCTACTGCACACTCTCTATACTTACTCTCTACTACACACTCTCTACTACACACTCTACTACACTACTACTCTCTACTACTCACTCTCTACTACATACTCTACTACTCACTCTCCACTACTCTACTACTCTCTACTACTCCACTACCCACTCTCTACTACACACTCACTACTCTACTACACACTCACTACTCTCTACTACACACTCTCTACTACACACTCTCTACTACTCTACCACTCTCTACTACTAACTCTCTACTACCCTGCTACACACTCTACTACTCTCCTACACACTCTCTACTACACACTCTACTACATACTACTACTCTCTACTGCTCACTCTCTACTACTCACTCTCTACTACACACTCTCTACTACACACTCACTACTACACACTCACTACTACTCTCTACTACACACTCTCTACTACACACTCTCTACTACACACTCTACTACACTACTACTCTCTACTACTCACTCTACTACTTACTCTCTACTACACACTCTGTACTACTTTCTACTACTCACTCTCTACTACACACTCTTTCCTACACACTCTACTACACTACTACTCTCTACTACTCACTCTCTACTACTCTACTATTCACTCTCTACTACTCTACTATTCACTCTCTACTACTCACTCTCTGCTACTCACTCTACAACTCTCTACTACACACTCTCTACTACACACTCACTACTACACACTCACTACTCTCTACTACACACTCTCTAATATTCTCTACTTCTCACTCTATACTACACACTCTCTACTACACACTCACTACTCTCTACTACACACTCTCTACTACTCACTCTCTACTACTCTACTACTCTACTACGCACTCTCTACTACTCACTCTACTACTCTCTACTACACATTCTCTACTACACACTCTCTACTACACACACTGCTACACACTCACTGCTCTCTACTACACACTCTCTACTATTCTCTACTACTCACTCTATACTACACACTCTACTACACACTCTCTACTACACACTCACTACTCTCTACTGCACACTCACTACTCTACTACACACTCTCTAGTACACATTCTCTACAAAACACTCTCTACTACTCTACTACTCTCTTCAACTCACACTCTACTACTCTACTACACACTCTACTACTCTCCTACACACTCTCTACCACACACTCTACTACACACTACTACTCTCTACTGCTCACTCTCTACTACTCACTCTCTACTACACACTCTACTACACACTCTCTACTACTCCCTACTACTAACTCTCTACTACGCACACTCTACTACACTACTACTCTCTACTAACCACTCTCTACTACTCACTCCCTACTACTCTCTACTACTCACTCTCTACTACACACTTTCTTCTACACACTCTCTACTACACACTCTCTACTGCTCTACTATTCACTCTCTACTACTCTACTATTCACTCTCTACTACTCACTCTCTACTACTCACTCTACTACTCTCTACTACACACTCTCTACTACACACTCACTACTACACACTCACTACTCTCTACTACACACTCTCTATTATTCTCTGCTTCTCACTCTATACTACACACTCTCTACTACACACTCACTACTCTCTACTACACACTCTCTACTACTCACTCTCTACTACTCTACTACACTCTACTACTCTACTACTCACTCTCTACTACTCACTCTACTACTCTCTACTACACATTCTCTACTACACACTCTCTACTACACACACTGCTACACACTCACTGCTCTCTACTACACACTCTCTACTATTCTCTACTACTCACTCTATACTACACACTCTACTACACACTCTCTACTACACACTCACTACTCTCTACTGCACACTCACTACTCTACTACACACTCTCTAGTACACACTCTCTACAACACACTCTCTACTACTCTACTACTATCTACAACTCACACTCTACTACTCTACTACACACTCTACTACTCTCCTACACACTCTCTACCACACACTCTACTACACACTACTACTCTCTACTGCTCACTCTCTACTACTCACTCTCTACTACACACTCTCTACTACACACTCTCTACCACTCACTCTCTACTACACACACTCTACTACACTACTACTCTCTATTACCCACTCTCTACTACTCACTCCCTACTGCTCTCTACTACTCACTCCCTACTACACACTCTCTACTACACACTCTCTACTACACACTGTACTACACACACTCTCTACTTTCTACTACTCACTGTACTACTTACTCACACTCACTACTCTCCACTACACACTCTCTACTATTCTCTACTACTCACTCTATAATACACACTCTCTACTACACTCTCTCTTTTACACACTCTACTACACACTCTCTACTACACACTCACTACTCTCTACTACTCACTCTCTACTACTACTGAGTACCTGTTGTCTGTGGTTTAGATTGCTGCTACATGTTATCTTAATTTGCTGCTAATCTTCATTGCATTTTGCACATCATAGCTGCCTGATAAGTTTTAAATCAAACAATTTTTAAATACTTGTAGACACATTTGGTTTTATCCCTTACCTGTTCATTTCTGCCTATCTGTTCCTCATTTTGCGCTCGGCCCTGGCGGAACCCGGATGCTAGCGGGTCCGCATCGCACAGGGGTTGACGCACTAGTCTTTCTTTTACCGGAAGCTATATTAAACGAGCTGGGGCGAACGCGCAGCGGGCGCGCAGCTGGCGCGCCAAAGCCGCGCCAAAGGCAAGCCCGTCTCTGCCCGTCGGGCGACCTGCGCCAGAACCCCTGGTCGATTGACCCCCGGAAAATATAGCAGGGAACAGCTGTTACTCTTAGACTCAGAACCATGTAAGTTACATGATGTAATTCTTTCTGATAATAACGTTAGCAAGTCTGTGTGCCCTAACTGCCCCTTCCGTCTGGGATGTCCAACTGTTGAAAGGGTAGGGGGGTGGAAGGATGGAGTCATGGAAATTCAACCCGGTTACCCGTCCAGGCAAAATGAGGTTATAAACTCCAATTGTGCCCAAGAAAAAGACCTGCAGTGTATTTTAGTAAACGTTCGATCCCTGGGGAAACATAAATATCAGATTGAAGATATGATTCAAAGCACGAATACTGACTTAATTTTCCTCACTGAGACGTGGACAGACAATGCTTCATGCCCAGACTGGAATATAGCTATACCAAAGGGCTATGCAGTCACCTCGCAGGATAGGGAGGAGGGGAGAGGGGGGGGGGGGCATAGCTATTATCCATAGGGAGCATTTAAAATTGCGTGTAGATACCATCAGGGATCTCCGGGCAGAAGCCCTGCACTTTACCATTAATATTAATAATACTCTGAATTTTTAAGATCTATTAATCTATCGCCCTCCTGGACCCAAGGCTTTATTTGACCAAACTTTAATGACTCATTTAGAGTCTTGCACAGACTCTGCCCCGTTCATGATTCTTGGGGATTTTAATTATGACCTGGAATTGGCTGATAATTTAGATACAGGTAGATTATTAGATAACCTGGCAACCTTTGGATGGTATCTTTTCGAATAACTCTGAGATGCTTGTGACAAGAGTTATACCCCTTCCATGGACAGACCATCATGCCGTTCATTTTCAGATCAGGGTCCCGCTGCTAACTCAGGAAACACAAGTAAAATCAACTAAAGTAAAGTTCAGACGCTGGAACAAAGTCAACACTGACGACATGTTAGCAGCTCTTGGTCAAGGTTCCCTGTCGCAGGCTAAAAATAAGAATGAGGCATCCTTTGAGTTTAATAATTGGCTCCGGACAGCGGCGGACCAGGTAGCCGGTCAACTATTAGGAGACTTAAGCCTTCGTCCCCTTGGTATAATCCACAATTGAAGAGTCTAAAGGTTAAATGCCGAACTGCCGAGCGTCAATGGCGGCAAGATTATGACAATGCTATGAAAATAAGTTATAATCTTGCCCTCCAACAATATAAGGAGGCAATTATTGTGGCAAAAAAGTTGTTTTACACCACTAAAATTGAGGAAGCCGGTAATTCTTCTAGGGAGCTTTTTAAAACGGTAAATCTGCTTTCTAAATCACAGTTAGGCAGTATTTTCCATCCGAATCAAACTATGTGCAATAAACTATCAACATTCTTTCAGAATAAAGTCCAAGTTATCTATGATAACCTTTTGGAAGCTTGAATGGTCCCAGATAAATTAGATCTATCACAGATGAAGGTAGACCTATCTGATGCGGAGCTAACCAGATTCCCAGCGATCAGTAAGGATGAGGTTTGGAAACTCCTCCTCTCTATATATTCTGGATCACCTAAAGACCCCTGTCCCGCCATGGTGTTGCACTCGGTCGCTAGTAAAATTGGCGACGAACTGACGTCGCTAATTAATCAAGTCCTGGAGTCTGGTAGCTATCCAGTAAGTTGGAAAAATGTCACGATCAGACCCATTCTTAAAAAACCCACTTTAGACCCCACGGAGCCTAAGAACTATCGACCGATTGCTGGTCTGCCCATAACGGCTAAGATCTTAGAGAAGTCAATGAACAAGACACTGATGGATTATCTGGACACTAATGATGTACTGGACCCTACTCAACATGGTTTTCGATCTAACCATTCGACCGAATCAGCTTTAATTGTAGCAGCTGAGGAGATTCGGAGAGCAGTTGATAGTGGGAGTAATGCAGTCCTTGTGTTGCTTGTCCTGTCGGTGGCTTTCGACACTGTGAACCACACGGTGTTAGTTCAACGGCTACGGGACGTAGGGATCGGGGGTTCGGCTCTATCCCTCCTATCCTTTTTTTTGGATGGGAGAGTACAGAGCCTGTACTGGGAAGGCCTGAAGTCAGATAGCTTTTATCTGCTCTGTGGGGTCCCCCAGGGTTCGGCATTATCACCAACGATCTTTAACATCTACATGCTACCCCTGGCCGGTCTCATTAGGAAGCATGGTTTTGTTTTTGTGTCATATGCAGATGACTCCCAGCTCATAATCTCTATGGCCAAACAGCCGGAAGATACAGCTATCAGGTTTCACACCTGTCTGGAGGAGATTATGACCTGGATGAACCATAGCTTTCTAAAAATTAATACAGACAAGACGGAGGTTATTGAGTTTGGCCAGGGGCAACCCCAATGGGATGTCTCTTGGTGGCCAATGATAGCTGGTGAATGCCCCAGTCCGGCTCCTAAGGTTAGAAATTTGGGAGTCATTTTTGACCGTCAACTAACCTTTTCTGCCCAGGTAAACAGCCTGCATCTTCCTGCTTCTTTCTAATCAAAACCCTGAAGAAGATTTTTCCTTTTATCAGGAAGGAATTACAGAAGTCAGTGGTAGTAGCTCTTCTGTTGTCCAAATTAGATTATTGTAATGGCTACTATTGGGAATTAATAAATTCAAAATGAACAGGCTACAACCATTACAAAATGCTGCCGCCAGACTACTCCTAAACATACCAAGAGGTAAACCTACCTCCGCTGGAATTCGAGCCCTACATTGGCTTCCTATCCAGCGTTGAGTTGATTTTAAGGCCTTGTGCTTGGTTCACAAGGCTTTTTCTGGTGGAGGAGCTAAGGCCATTCAAAGAATGTGTAGACCCTATACCCCAGCTCGTTCATTAAGATCCAGTACACTAGGTCTTCTTCACATTGACAAGATTAGGAGGGTGAGATGAGGTGGGAGAGCTTTTTCCCACTGCGCAGCAAAGCTGTTGAACTCGTTGCCAACAGCCATGCGTTTTCAATCGAATAGATTAGTATTTAGGAAAGAATTGAAGACCTGGCTGTTTGCTATAACATAGGCGTATTATACAGACCGCAACACTCGTATTCATCCTAGCGCCAAGACGCCACGGCATTCGAGCGCTCTAGAAACATATATCCTATCCTATCCTATCCTACTACTCACTTTCTACTACTCACTTTCTACTACTCACTCTCTCCTACTCACTCTCTACTACTCTACTACACACTCTCTACTACACTCTCTACTACACACTCTACTACACACTCTCTACTACACACTCTCTTCTACTCTCTACTACACACTCTCTACTACTCACTCTCTACTCTCTATTCTCTACCTCTCTCTCTACCTCTCTCTCTACTACTCTCTACCTCTAACTCTCTACCTCTAGCTCTCTACCTCTACCTCTCTACCTCTACCTCTATCTCTCTACCTCTCTCTACCTCTCTCTACGCGCACACATATGCACATATATATATACATATGTATATATATGCATATGCATTTATATATATATGTATATGTGTATATATATACATACATAAACATATATATACATCTGCAGATCTATATAAATACATGCATAAATATACATATATGCATACACATGCATGTTATATACATGAAAGTTTGAAAAACACTAACAAAAGCAAAGCTAAAACACCACCTAATTACAAACAGAATTGCTTTAACTTAAAAGAGGGCGAGACCTATTGCATTTTCAATGCCTGTTTTACACCCTAAGGCAATGTTCAAAGCCTCCGAAAAGAGCTGAAATCCACTGTTTACAGAGGGTTTGAGCTTGTTTTCCTTGCCACCGTGTGATATCGGCTCCGCACTGGGTGACCGTGTAATGGGAGCTGATATTATGTGGTACACGGTAGCACCGCGTGACTTGGCAGGTCTGCATCCATTATGTGCTAAACGTTAGCTCCTAGAAAACGGTTGCTATCACTAAATGTATATAATTGGTCAACTTGAAGCCTTTGCAAACCCATTCTTTTTATTTAGACTGTACTACATTGCTATTATGGGCCATATGTACGAAATGCTTATTTTACATTTTCCAAAATGGTATGTACAAAATGTGCCATTTCCTATCGCTATTAGGAAATCACAACTAGGAAATGCTATTGCATTTCGACCTATGGGCTAAATAGGAAATCCAAACCCAAGGGTGCCTCTGGCCTTAAGGCCCCTCGAAATTCGTAGTGCACATGTAAGTGCACATATCCCCTAGGGGAATATGTGCGCTTCATGTCACATTAAAAAATGCAATTTTAAATGCAATTTAAAATTTTGCACATGGTTACCATCGACTTTGAGTCAATGGTAATATTTCCATTGGAAAATTGCCCAATTCGCATTTAGGAAATGCTTTGTACCTGTGCTTTAGGAGTTGTAAATAGGTCATCCTTATTTGCATTTCCTAAATCGCAGTCGCAATTAGTAATTTCTACAGAGTAGAAATCACAAATTGCAACTAGTTTTAGGCCTTTGTACATATCAAAAGGCTGTTTTGCATTTATTAATGGCCCGAAATTGCGTTTTGGCCTGTTAAGACATGCAAAAAGCTTTCGTACATCTGGCCCAGTGTTGCTGAATTTTCATGGGCCATATGTACAAAGTGGCTGGGTAGCAGACCAGCCAGTAGAGGCCCATCCCCTGCCAAAGTGGAGTGGGGGGGGCGGACCGGGCCAGAGAAGGGAAATGGGGAAGAGGGAGGTGCGGTGGGTTTGGGCGGCCAATCCTGAAGCTTTTGGATTGGCCGAAACCCGGCAACTTGCGCTACCAGGCAGACTGGGAGACTGTGCCTGCCCTCTCCAGCCCCAGCAACACAGCTGAGGATGAGGAGAGGGTCACTATACATGAGGGGTTTGGCTGGCCTGAGACGTCCGGCCAAACACATCATGTGCAGTGAAGGGAGTGCCCACCACTCCCCCACCAGCGGTGTCATCCCCTAGACCCACGCCCAAGACTTGTCGGAGTCCTGGGGGCGGGTCCAGGGGATTAAAATAAAACAATAATAAAACCCGTTTTATTATCATTTTATTTTCTGCTGGTGGCGGTGGGGGCACGCGGGGGGTGTTGTCGCTCCTTCGCTCTAATGGAGCAGCCGCCCCTGAGACCAGCACTATTTTTGCACAGTTTCCAATGTATCCTGAAGATGTTGTTGCACTCTGCGGGATATATTAATCCAGGGCAGTGTAAAGAGGCTTTTCATAAAGAGTTGTTTGATCCTGGTCATAAATATTCAAGAGACAGGATTTGTTCTTTAATTTCTTGCAGTTAAGAATGTAGAGATAGAGGTATGTAAGAAAGAGCAGAGCTTATTCTTTGCATTCTCTTTTGCAATTTTCTGCCAGCATGAGCTCTGTCTTTTAGATGGATAGATGTTCCAGTGGCACAAAAGGAGCATCTAGAAAGGAATACTGGCAATGAGCCGTAGACCATGGGAACCCAAGAACCAGCTGCTGGCATTCACAGAATGGAAGATGCCCATCACTGACAGCTTCTACTTTACAAATGGTTACCAGTTGCAGAGGAGGGATGGAGACTATTGACTATAATACTGAGGATGCTCAGTTTTTTGAAAGAAGAATGTTAAACTCTTCAGAAGAGTTCTTTGCTTCATCTGAGCTGATGAAACATTCAAAGGTGGTGAAATTAATACTTGCAAATAGTCTAAGCCACTGGAAATTGGTCCTGGTAGCTTTCCAACCCATTATTTTTCACCCCCTGTGCCACTCTAAACAGTGTACCATCTTATTTAAATCAAGACTGGCCCTGCTGCTCATGGGTCCAGGTCACCCTTAACTGCCAGAAGAGGCCCCCTCTCCAAGGGAACACAAGCAGCCACAGACCTGAAAATGCCAGAAGGCGATCAGGTGGAGACAGATGGCAGAAAGTCATTATTTAAGGAGGGGGGGGAGTCATTTTAGCTTACCATTCCTTATTAAAGCCTGGATGCTCAGTTTCACACTTATACTCATCAAAATGGGTCTATTTCTCAGAGTAACTAGGAGAAAAAGAGAGACATTTTATGCACTTATTGAAATAATTCATTCAGGTTGGACTTGGGAACCCGGCATCACAAGGCTTTCAAGTGATAGAACATCAGAATCAAAAGAGCTGGGTTATAAGGGTTTTCTTCGAATCAATTGCTCCCATCATGATAAATATTTTAAGGAAAGGTGGAAGAAAAGGTGTCGCTTGTTTGCAGCCAGGCAGTTAATAACTCTTTTGGAGTTCATTTCAGACTAAAAACCACCAGCGACAGTAACCCTGCCAAATTGTAGACACCAAAATACTCTAATCCTGCACCATCAATATCACTTGGCTCCAGCTCATCGACACAATGGTGCCCCCTTCTAAACAGTGGAAAACACAATAGCAGATTTCTGTATGATGATTAGGGTCTGGAAACTGGTAATTGACTTAACCCTTCACCACAAACCTCAAGCTACACTGTGTCATTCATCATAATTACACCTTGCTCAATCCATAAACAAAATCCAAAGAATAACTCTCTCCACACACAACACACCCCAAGCTTTAACATTCTTATATTCTTATTAACATTCCACACAATACCACATACCACATCCTCACCTCCAAGTCCACCATTAATAGCCACTCCACTCCCTTCTTCAATTAGACTGGACAGAGCACTGCACCACCCTGCACTTCCTGCTACCATGGCCACCTCAATTCAGCCAAGTAACAATACTGATCATTCAGGGCTTCCCCATTCACTCATTCCTTTTTGAAGGGCTGTGCAAATTCCAAAAGATTTTTCTATAAAAGCTAAGTTTTTGTTAAAAATATTTAACTTTTGATGGGGAAGTTTAAAAAAATACATTTGCTGGGAAAAAAAATCTGTAAAATGTCACTTAAAGTGAGGTAATGCTCTGGCAAACCAAAACACTTTGCAAGGAAAAAAACAGAGCAGTGACACGGCTGGTTTAATTTTAACTCCGCGCCTGTCTATCTGCACCAATGAGACAGTTCAGTGAGTACTCCCAGAAGATGCCAAGAGGACCAAAATGGGAGCTTGGTCATATTTGTGACCCTACACAATGCCATAGAGAGCTGGTGGCAAAGCACCTCAAGTTAGATTGTACTACTGAAGATCGAGCTATGAATATCATGGTACCAGAATGTTGTGGTCAAAATATTGAAGACCAAAATATCAAAAGGTAAGTGAATATAGAGGAAGTATTAACTTACTATTCCTAACTCAACATCGACATATCTTGAAGATATAAATATTGTCAAGGTACATATATGTAGATTTAGGTCTAAGAAAATCAATACTAGTAACCTTTGGATATTTTGAATTCAATACTTTTTCCTCAACATTTGCCTACCTCAAATATCTGTTTTTGACGTTCAGGGTACATACCCTCTAATTATATATTCTGACCTGCATTTAAAATTCATCCACCATTCCAAATCTGCATCACATCATATTAGTAAGATTTCTAATTTTTTTTTTTAAAGAACATGATTATTATCTGTTTGTTATAAATCCTTTTGAAGTCTTGCTATAGTTTCTGGAGCTAACTGTGTGGCTACCCCTATAGGAAAAGTTGACAAACTTCACAAGAAGTCTCATCTGTGAGTGTAGTTTTTTCCTGACCCTTAGCGCCCCCTGAACTCACCTTAATGAGAATTTCAGAGGTCGAGCTGCAAATCCACCTTCAAGAATTCCTCACCGGCTTGACGTACAGATTTCTGACAACCCAATTGTTTTAGTTTCTGAGAATAAAGTAGGGTGGTATCCGGGTTGCTGAATTCCAATGGCTTTATGTAGTTACTGTTTTATTTCTGCGTAATACAATTGTCACCCTAACTATTTTTCACAATATAAATGCACAAATATGGTTATGTTGGTATTGTCTATATACCTACATATTTAATCTAAATATAAATGTGACTATGTATGCATAGATATGTATATAGACATATACAAGAGTGCAGTTACTACATTTTACACATTCTGGATATGCATTTATTGCATGCCTATTTTAGTTCATACATTGATGCTAATTTGAGAGTGATTTCCCTCGTATTTGCTGATTAAGGGCCTTATTTAGAGTTTGACAGATGGGATACTCTTAACTCAAATGTTGCAAATGTCCCATCCACCATATTACAAGTGCATTATAGTCTATGGCACTTGTAATGCAGTGCAGGGGATATCGGTCGTGATAAGGCCCTATGTGTTTCTGAACTGTTTCTAGTAAAATTATGGAGATATTATTTACCTTTACTCTATATCTGAGTTTATTGTTGCTAATATGCTTGGCAACTGAGTCTAATATCTGTAAGCAAGACGGTTGTTACCTCTGCAATTCATTTAAGACACCAAATATTGTACATATGATTTGATAAAAATGCACGTTCCTGCGCTACAATTAATCTATACACTCCAAAAATAAACTTATATGGATAGCATTGCTCCACTACAGAAATGATTCAAAACAGCTCATCATTAATTTTGTTCCTCGCAAAGTTCAGTCACAGTAAATAATTTGCAAAAGAATAAGTGTTGGGGCCAACTTTTTGCTCAGAAGTCCACAGCCAACGATATTGTAGGTTTGTGTGGCGAATACCAAGGCTTCATAGTCTTGATTCCAACTGATGCCTCTGTAATCCACCAACAGACACTCCCTGCTTCTTTATTGCAATCTTGCAGGTTCTTTTTCATCTCTGCTTTCACAATTTGTCACTGTTTTACTTCTTCCTCTTCCTCCTACTTTCCCTAATTGTGTTTTTTCTCATTTGCTCTGAATTAAAGTCTTTTGATGAAAAATAAGTGACTGTCCCCAGAAATGAATGCCAGTAGGCCCCACCTGCAACCACCACCTCAAATTAAACACCATGTAATCAATAATCTATGAATCAACCAAACTATGTTGACATTCCAAAACATCTAGAAGCGGTATGCGAACAAAAGACTTTGCACTCACAAAGAAAATGCAAAGTCCCAATTGGCAATGTGCAAGGTACATTGTGATTCATAATGAACATTACATGTTGCATTGTAAGCTTTGTAACCCATTGTGAATTGCAAGTGCAACAGTCAGCCATGGTAGGGTAACCAGATTTTCTGGCCTGTACCATTTTCGCATAGCCTTGCAAGTGTGTGCGTGTGCATGCGCGCGTGCGTGTGTGTGTGTCTGTGTGTGTGTGTGTGTGTGTGTGTGTATACATATATATATATGTGATCAAGGACACCCTGTGGCCGAAACGCGTAATGACGTGCTGTGTTGATGTTGGCTTCCATTAAAACCCTTTGAAGCACGAGAGGTGTCCGTGTGCTTTCTTCTTCGCCTGCCTGGAAGTGGGAGAATGCGCCTGGTGTTTGCATATATATATATATATATATATATACATAGCAAACAATCATTTCAGTTATGAAAGAGGGCGGCACACCAGAGTTATAACCAGAAAGGTTTATTGTGCAAAACAAGAATGACGCGTTTCAGCCTGTTGGCTTTCGTCAGGTTCAAAGGTCATACTGCAACGCTGCTGATTAAATGCATTCAAAGTCAAACCATAGAAACAGAAATCATACTCGTTTCCATTGCTACCTTATCCGAGATTGTTGCTTCACATAACATTGTTAATAAAGTTATTTGATAAAAATTCCATATATATTATCACGGCAATTCCCCGAAAACTTACAGCATATCATGGTAAATGAATTGCGTGACATAAATCAATTACAATGTGTGATTAATTCAAAGGGCACAGCGTGTACACGATATATACAATATATACAACTAAATATTGAATGATATGAGACTACCAAGAACTGTAAGATTGGCAGATTCTTGTACATATGTTTCAAACTCATTTCAGAGCGACCAAGCATTGGAAACAACAGATGTATGTGAAATACGAACACACTGTCAATGCAATCCTGCTCGATGCGCTAAAGTGCTCAGTGCCTAGTCCGTGCATTTAGTATATCATAATAGACTTAAAGGACCATCCAGACAAGCTACAGCTGGAGGAGGAGGAGCTTGAGACGCGCGGAGGAGCCCGTGCTGTGTGGAGGAGCTTGTGCTGTGCTCTGCTGTTTTTTGAGTCCCGCGGTGAGCACTCACCCGCCCACCCAAATCCGTCCACCTAGCCCGTCCACCCACCGAAAAACCTTCCGAAAAACCTACCGAGGACATCTGAAATCCCCGGAGCCGCTCGTTGCGGCCGAGGCTGTTTGTCGGTTGCCGCGGCTGTAGCCGTCTGATGACTGGCTGGCTGGCTGGCAATTGGTGCTCCACGGGGGGCAGCTGGGGCAGCTGAGGCGGCCCTGGGACTGGGACACTTGGTTCCTGAGGGCATCGGACGGAGGCAACGGTGGAGGAGTAGAACGGAGGACGGTTACAGGGTACAGCGGGCCGTGGACGGCCAATGTAACAACTACGGTGAGGCTTCCTGATTGACTGTGCAGCGGGTAGGGCTACAGTGAGAGAGTGCCGATTAGAGCCCGGCTGCTGCTGTTTTTCGCGGTGTTATCCGTGCCGGCCACGGGCTCGGTCGGCGAGGATGTTGAGTGAGGACTTCTGCGGGGGCCTGATTCTGGAAGGTTTCGGACGGCCAGATAGGCCTGTAGCAATTGAGTATAAAGCACTGCTTGAGAGCCAGGTGACCAACCGGTGAAGTTGTTTGCCATTCCAGCACACCTCGTCGTGATAACCCGCTAATTATCTTCCCTCGGGTTTCCTCGACCAAGTTCAATCATCAACTTAACAACAGTACTCATTATCACCATAAAGATTGCTTATAAAAGACTGCTAAGTATCTAAAGTTCCCCACAAGTAATTATTATAATCACTTACCCTACAATGACTTACAAAAAATTAAGATCTCGCACGATCTTTATGAAAAGAATCGGAACACAGCACGACATACGCAAAAATGCATGCAAGAAGGTCCATGCAGGACACGTGGCGGGGACTACTGAAATAACTAAGCTCTTTCCAAAAATAAATCATAATGAACAAAGGATCGACCCCAACGACCAAGGAAGTGCACAGAACGTCGGAAACCCCAATGAAGTGACTTTGAGTGATCTTAGTGAAAACCAAAAAAACCTTAAGGGGCATAAAGTCAGTAACTCCAGTGCCCAAGATCTGGTAAATATAGAAGTATCGCAGGAGCAGGGAATAACATCCTTATCTTCCTTGGAACACAATTTACAACAAATTCCTGCCACAGATTTTACTTTACCCGACATTAACGTTTCTCTCTTGAGCCAAGTGCCTAGAAAGATGAAGGATCACTTTACAATTATAAATAGTACCCCCCCAAAAATATTCAATTTCATTAGGGAATCTCTCCCTATCACCGTAATTTCTTTCTACAATGCACTTACAATCTCCAAATGGTCATACACAGGTATCAAATTCTTTATTTTCCCTACAAATTTTTTTAGAATCAATTCTCAACCTTTAGGGGAATATGATGGATAACTCAGATCAGATGTTGGACACACAAATAGGTATGTTGCAATATCTTGTTGATAAAAAAAGGAAACAGCAATGTATCTGCCATTCACCACCCCAAAAAGGAATGGGAAAAACTGAGGACAATCTTCCTAATAACAAAGATACTCTTTTAAATGAGGAAATATTACTAAAGACGAAGCATGCATCAACCCAAACGGGGAGGAACAAACATAAAGTACCACAGAAAAAGTCGGAGATCATTCAAACGTTTTCGCTTAACAAACTTTTCAAGGAACCAGATAACGATAAAGTCTCAAACAAGGTCAAAGCATATTATCCAATTTTCAATCAGATCAACTCCAAAATCACAGCCGATCAAATTAATAAAACTTTGACAACTGAAATCAAACAGAGAAGAAAATTGTCTGAATTTCCATCCTTACTCCCCTCGGACACCTTCTTAACTAAGAAGGAAAAGAGAATTTCAA
The DNA here is from genome assembly GCF_964204655.1 of Triturus cristatus. Lineage (NCBI taxonomy): Eukaryota > Metazoa > Chordata > Amphibia > Caudata > Salamandridae > Triturus > Triturus cristatus. Next base: position 286,707,903 of record NC_140592.1, on the reverse strand, counting down.
AGAGAATAATGAAAAGGCAGAAGAAAAGAATAATAAGGAGATTCGCGAAACAAAAATCACGTGTTAAAGTTTCCAAAATCTTCATCTCCCGAACTCCAATCATCTGAACAGGACAAACTTTTGGAAAATAATCCAAATCCGGACATCATAGAGCACATCTATACACAATTAAAAGAGAACAATAACGCTCTAAACCCTTTGGCAGTTAGATTTTCAACTGCCTTAAGTTGTAATAAATGTCCCCACTCAGCGCCCACCCAAACGATAGAAGAACTTTGGACCCCTTACGAAGAGCAGACTCATTCACATATTTTGGAGTTCACTGATTTTTTCCATCAGGGAACGATCCACTTAACCGGGAGAAAATTACAGATTTTATACAAAAGATACAAGTGTTACACTCCTTTTCAAGTGCAGAGATGAAATTAGTAGTCTTTCCGTTAAAATCTAAAATGACGGTAGCCGTTGTGGAGTTTTGGTCTCCGGTGATTCCGGGAATTATTTTAAAGGAAAGAGAAATTTTGTTTAAAAATGGATATGATATCGTAGTAGTTGATCACTAGGGATTCCACAATCGGAACAATCCCAAAGAGATTACTGATATGAAAAACCATTCACTCCCACAAGGCCACAGTGGTCACACTGACTCGATTAACATTACAAATGAAAATCTAACAATATCAATCAGGAATGGTGAAAGAAGGATTTGGAACAAACCTATTCCTAAAGAGGAGACAAAATCAGATGTAAAGCACTGGTCCTGGATTGCAGAGAATTTAAATGGTAAAACACAGGAAAGGGCAAAAATACTCCCTTTTTAACCAAGGCCTGAGCATTACCTCCTGGAATATTGCAGGGAAAACCCAGGAGAAACTTGCGAAGATTATAGAAGTCGACTCTGGGATTGTGGCACTCCAGGAAACATGGTCAACTACAACTTTTTTTCTAGACAAATATATTGTATATGATATCCCCGCGGAACCAGTCAGCCGGGGACTCGCTAAGGGCGGATTAGCAGTACTTCTAAGCGAAGATTTCTTATGGGATCAGGAAATCATTCCCATGAAATCCCTAAACAGCCAATGTATAAAGGTTAATTGCTGGAAAGAGCTAGCAGATACTCTAAATGACTTACTTATTTACAACTTATATATTCCGCCTGGCTCCAAGTCAGATTTCCTTATGTGTGAAATATTTGAGGAACTGGAAGAGGTGGTAGAAACCTTAGGATTCCCATCAGTCTTCCTAATGGGAGACTTTAATGGGAATATTTCCAATGACTTTCTGGAGAAATGGGAATACAGATCACACGATGAGGCCCTGTCAATTTCAACACCAGTTTTTCCTCCAGGGATCAAAGCAGATAAACGGGGGAAATGAATACTCTCCTTGCTACCAGCTTTCAATGGAGTTATCTTAAACGGTAACACAGAAGGAGACATACCGGCAACAAGTACAAGAACAGGTATATTTAACTATCTCAATATTAGACTACATGATATGTAGCCAGGACTTGTTCCGGAAGATAGAACACCTAATCATCAACTTCAATCAGGGAAGCGACCACGCAATTCTTAATCTTACAACTGGTCTAATAGTGAAATCTAGCTCTGTGGATTATAACATGTATCCACAAAGTCCTGCACTCGTGAACCAAGCGCGAGGACGAATCACTTGGAATACGAGTGCACTCAACAACAATAACATAGTAAAGGCATTTACGCAAATATTTGAGAATATACATCTCACAGACCCAATAACAAATTATGAAGTCGCTTTAAAGAAATTTGTGAAATTCCTGCAAGAACGCCTTAACCTCCGAAGCTTCCAGTCAAGAAATCACAAAAAGAAAAATCCTGACAAAAATGTAATAATACTTAACAAATTAATTCGGGCACAATTCCTACGTTTCCCCGACAATAGACAACAGGAAATTAACCCCTTCCATGCGCGCGGAATTTCCGCGCTGTGCGGGCATTTCCATTAGTGGGCGGGGATTCGGACGGCCGAGGGACATCATGCGCAAACGCCCACCGTGACGCGTGACGGCTCCCCGCTGTCACGAGCATGGAAGAGGTTAAAATACTTATAAATCGGAAACGGAGGGCGAAAGAAAAGCAAATAAAAGCGCAACAGGATAAAAAAATGGATGGATATTCAGATTGCGGCTAAACAAAAAAATATACGTGAATACTGGACTCTTATTGCAAAAGAAGCAGGCACAAAAAAAACTTTACAAGCCTCACCAGTCCCCCCAAGGGAATGGGAAGTGTATTTAACAAATTTATACAAGATAAACGTGAGGAAAGAAATCATGATAAGACCATAAGGCAAGATACGGGTTACTACTTTCGATGATGCCGCCCCTTCACCATTTAAAATTGAACTTCACATAAGAAATGCAAGAACATCTGCAGCAATGGGCCCAGATCAAATACTAATAAAGGTGCTCCAAAAGACTCCAAAGGAGTGGAGTTTGTTTTTAGCCCCCCTCTTTTTCCATAGCTTCGCCACTGGCGAAATCCCCAAATCTTGGAAAGGAAGTATAATTATCCCTATCCATAAGAAGGGCTCCCGACTGTCCCCCGGCAACTACCGACAGATCGCACTGCTTGATGCGACAGGAAAGATCTTCGCGGCCAGTGTATTGGACCATCTCAAAGAGTGGGCCTTCTCAACTGGATCAATCCCATTTAACCAAGCTGGGTTTCGTAAAAAACATTCTGTAACTGATAATATCACGATGTTACAAACAATAATTTATAAATATGTGGTCTCGAAATCACAGGTCGTCTACTTTGTCTTTGTCGATTTTTCAATAGCATACGACAGAGTGGACAGACCAACACTTTGGTGTAAGCTAAAAAAAATTGGCATTCCGGACAACTTATTACATATAATTGTGTCACTTCACTCTGAAACTTGGTGCCAGGTATTATTGGGGACAGAGAGGGGCCTCACATCCCCAATTAAAACATCGAATGGCCTAAGACAAGGGTGTCTTTTAGCTCCTCTAATACTTTCCCTCTACCTTAGTGATCTCCCAGATTGTTTTATGCAGATAATCAATTTTCCTCCGAAAATATCACTACATAATATACATACTTTGATGTATGCAGATGATGTGATTATCCTCGATCTTACCCCGTTCGGCCTCCAAAGGAACTTGCATGCACTTGCGTTATATGCAGAACAAACTTTTTTAGTCCCTTATATAACAAAGGTAGAGACAATTTGTTGTCCCTTGGCACAAATAATAAGTTCAACAATTAAGTTCAGTTCTTTTACACTCCAATTTCTGAGCCCATGTGTTAGAACAGAGACCTCAACTTGAAAAAACCAGAACAAACACTTTATTCCGTATGTAAAAATCTTTACATCAAATTTATTAAAAACACATTCTAATGCAATTAAAAATAGACATATAACTGTCTAATATCATAAAACACAATTCATATAGAACACGTTTCACATACAATTAACAATACCCTCCTCAGTTTGGACACCTAATACTGCAACAGACACATTACAGAGAGACAAGAAAAAAGACAGTATATTTTGTCATTGGTTAACACATCCGTTCTCACAGAGTTCTTTTAGCAATAATTCATCCTAAGCCTTTTCTGTAATTCTATATCATTAGGAGAACCTCTTCCAACAAATTGTGTTAGTTTCAGCGTCAACGCTTTTCGATGGCTTTGTTCAATATTCCATCTTTTTCAAGACCAAAAATGTGTCTCTCCTATTATTGGCACTGGTTGGTTACCATTATATCACACTCCTGTAGGTAAATTGCATCATGTTAGTTTCTTTATACTGATATTAGCAGTTATAAATAACTCCTCTTATCATGCCTTAATTGTAGAGCAATTGTAATAAAACATCCATTTTGTTTATACAGTCCTATTTTATAATTTCATACACCCTCTGGACGTAATTTGGTTTTTCAATATTGTTCTATCAAATGGGCTCTGTATTTATTTATACTCATAATGATCTCATCATAAAAGAAAGTCCCAATAGTTAGATTTATTTCATTACCCTCATATTTTAAATTAAACAAAATTGCAATGTTATAAGGTATACGCTGACCTTTGTCCCAAAAAACGGGACATATATTTAAAATAACATGGAGACAGTCCACTTAAAACCAGGGCTGTCCAGGGAAATCCGGGACGTCTGGTCACCCTAAGCCAAGAAGGCTTCCCTCTCCCTTTGTAGTTCGAAATGGAATGCATAGATGCTTTGCAACCATTATTGCACTTACAAAGCGCGGAATGGTTTGGGCATCCTGGTCAGCTTATAATTGTTCACAAATTCTAAACAATCAGAGTTTAACAGCCTGTATTCTTCTTGTACTGTCTACAGATATCAAGATGTGCTGACAGTAGGTCCATGGCCCACTGCATGTATTCCAAGATTCTGCAGTCACAAATCGTCACCATTTCTGGTGCTTTGTGCTCAATGAGGGAGCATCGGGTCATTGGGCTTCCTAAACTAGACTCTGAACAGCCTCTATTGCGTATCAGGCCCCGTGTCTTTCTTTTGATTAGTTTATTATTCTTTTTTTGCTATAAATTCTCTTTTTTCATGTTTTTCTCTCCACGTCTTGTCTTCCTTAACCCTCATACTTTGTCCTTTCCTTCCTTGGCCCAATACCCTTTCCTCGCCTTCCATTGTTTAAACATATGATTCAATATAACCGTGCTCTCTGTAAGTATATCATGCCTTCTTTTTCAAAGGCATATGGTGCATCAATCAATGTTTCATCCATCAATTTTGTCATATCAGTGTTTTATTTTGGGGTATTTTACGACTGATATTTTAGCTGGTTGTTAAGGATCATTTTTCATAAGTTGGAGGTGTGGGCTTGAGTTTATGGACCTCTCTTTCCTTTGTAGGTCTGACATGCTTGTGCGGCCTCGTTAATGTATTGTTACAGGGGTGTGGAATTTATTAAAATATCTACTTGACCATGGGACCGTTTGCTTCATAAATCTACTTGCCCTGTAAAAACTCCACTTGTGCTTTTGGTGCCACATAGTGCAGCAACAAATTATACCTGTAATCTCTTTATGTAAAAGCTCTGATATTAGCCTTTCTGATTATGCCAGGGCTCATACTAAAGGGGAATTTGAATTCTAGCAATATCCTTATTTTGCCACCAGTCGACAGATCTACATACCGGGCTGGAGGTAGAGTTAAGCAATAATTCCAAGGTTAAAGTGCTCTTTTGTGTCTGTGCAAACCTACTAAATTGCCTGTTTTAGGGGTTTTCGACAGCTCTTCTCTAATCTTTTCACATACTGAGAAAGGTTGAAATTTACTCCTGGCAATGGCAGAAGTAAAACTTCTCCAAGGGTTGGGAAAAAAGTGGTTGGAGGGAACGTGAACTTGTAAACATTCAACAGATTGTTGAATGAGCAAAGCTTCAACTGTAGATTTGCTCGTGCTAAAAAGAAGTTCCCAAAAATCTTCTAGGAGCATGATTTCCTGGCCTTCTTCTGCAAATTCTTGTGAATTCTTGAAAGCTGTAAAACTGCACTAATTTAAGAACGTATACCATGGGTGCAATTTTGTGAATTCCTTTAAGAATTGGGCCCCTAATTATGTCTGGAATTAAACAAGACCTTTTGTTTTTAAGTCTCGCCTGGCAAAAAGCAGCGCATGCACTGCTCTCGTCAGAGAGACCTTTTGCAATCCATTCTGCCAAAGCCTTACATGTTCACGCAGCGATAGACAAGGCTGGCTGCTCTCGCCATTTGTCCAAACCTAACAGCATGCGCGTGCATGTAAGGACAGTCCGCCGCCATCTTGTGCGTGCTTTCACTTTAAACATGGCGTGCTTTCACTTTATACGCAGTTTAAAGTTAAAGCACGCTGCCATGCGCGAGCACGTGCACTGCGCACCAGCCCGGCCGACATCCCTTGTTTTCTGAAGTGGCAACTGAGACATCCCATCACACCTCAGCAGCCCTTTGCCCAAAATACTGAAACACATCTGGAAGCGGTAGAGGTCCCTGCTGTCACCCCGGGGTGTCTGCGCCGCGTGATCTCGAGTGCTCTTTACGAACAGTCTCATGGCTCCTGCTTCACATTTGCGAGCTGCCTGTCATTGCTGCTTGTTTTCTCCACCTTTTGTTAGTTCTGGGTTCTTCTTTCTGCTGCTCCACATTTCGCGTTTCTCCTCCATCACGAGAGTCTTCTCTGGGTCTCAGGAAAGGTGAGTAGGACGAGTCAGTCGCAGGTAAAGGCAAGCTGATGCCGCCTTAAGGTCAGTCCATTAGGAACCCGATGATGCATCCGAAGGGCCAGCAGGGCGGGGTCAGTCTGGTAGGTACCACCGAGAGGCCTGTACACCTGGGAAGAGGCAGTCGCGGCAGGATGACGCTCCGGTAAGATACAGGCTGGAGGAGGCCACATGTCAGGGTCTTGTCTCTCGAACAGACTACACATGAATGCTGGCGCGAGTTATTTTACTTAATATTCCACCTTTATGAAATAATACAAATGAAGCTTGTACAGAAATTCGTGCTGCCTCTAAAATTTTCACCATCCGAAGGATCTTTTGATCAGAACAACGTGTTGACTATATAGAGGTACTTTCCACACTTATCCAGTTTCTAAGCATTGCAAATAGCACACGTTGCTATTATGGTGTGCACAGCCCTTAGTTTACAGACTCTGAAGAATAGAAGGCTGAGTTTGCTTTGCAAGAATTAGAATTGATAACGTCCAGAACAACCATATTTTATGAGCAATTGGAGCTCAGGTCACTGAGCCATATTGTCCCTCATAAAAGATTTGCGTTTCTTAGCCTCATGACGTAGTCATACTCTTACACAGAGGTGTAAAACCACGTGAATGCATTGTGCAACCGAGGACCCTCGTTGTATCAAGCTTGGAAAGGCTGATTTACGTATACTTGGCTATAAGGTATTATCTGCGAATTGAACTCCAGGCCACCGCTTGGACGCCAGTGCTAGGACAGCACCGGTCGGGGTAACTCTGGCGAGGCAGCACAGAGCAGTACCGCAGACGAGTGCAGACCGACCCGGCGAGAAGGGCACCACAGGAAGAGCTCTGCAAACCGACAGTATTTACCTTTCTTGGAGATGCAATGGAAGTCAGGAAAAGATTAGTGACTTTCACCGGGGAGATGTTTAGGAGCTGAAACTTACCGTAATGGACCTAGGAGCTCAGCAAAGGGGCACATGTTATTAACAATACTAGGAAAAGGTGGACACCGCGGTAGCAAGTGCTAGTACGGAGGAAAACATATTATCGGCACCTAAATGTAATACCACAGTGCTGTTTATTTTAAACTAATTATTTTTACTTCTAACTATGATTTGTGCTCCCTTAAGTGTTTCCATGACACTGCTGATGTTGCTACAAGGATAATGGTACACCTAAAAGTGTTGTTATACCTACATGTTATTTGTGCTGTTAAGGTTTTCATCACTCATAGTGACGTTGGACCAACAGTGAGTTTACAGTCTGATGTCAATCAAATGTGGTGCCATTCCCTCCACACTGACTGAGTTTTCATTTGAATGTAATGCAACATTACTGGTTTTGTTATCTATCTATCTATCTATCTATCTATCTATCTATCTATCTATCTATCTATCTATCTATCTATCTATCTATCTATCTATCTATCTATCTATCTATCTATCTATCTATCTATCTATCTATCTATCTATCTATCTATCTATCTATCTAATTATGCACCTATCTGCCATCTTTGGCGCTAGATGTTTTTTGCACCTAAAAGTGTCTCTACATTCCCGCTGCTGTTGAACCAAAGGTGATTTCAGACATAGATATGTTTTCCTCCTAAATATGTTTTGTGCTACAAAAAATACTGTTTATTGCCACCAGGGCCATTATGCACCTAATGTGATTTTGTATCTAAAACAATATTTGCACCTAACTGTATTACAGTTCAATATGATTTGTGCCCTTAAAAGTGTTTTTAGACGCCTGCTGATGTTGTATCAAGGGTCATTTTGAAACTAACGGTGACATTACTCCTATCATGATACCACACTCCTGCTTACTTTGCACCAGGGGTGATTTATAGCTCAGTGTGATTTCGCATATAATAGTGGTTCTAGCCATAAACATGGCTTTGGGCATAGTGTTTTTCGTCCCTCATACTGATGTTGCATCAAGGGGGAATTTCTCTTTTTCTTCTCATTGTAGTGACAACCAAATGGGCGGTCATACTGGGGTGCATTTCTCTCTCTGGCCTTTTCTCCCTGTCCAACAGTGGTGGACCCATTACTAATCTGCTTTTGAAGGTCAACCTACATGTCATGTTTTTGCCTGATGTTATTGGGCCATAGCCCTAAAAGTAAGAAACTCCAGCATGTGCACACCAAAGAGCTCCCCCGTCCTTTCTAAATCTACCCTCACAGACTGCAAAACTCAAGCTCTGAAAGCTAATACCAAAACCTTAACATCGTGACAAATACCTTCTTAAATGAACTTCATTAATATTGACCTATCCTTTGTTTATTTTTTTAAGACCTAACTTTCTCGACCAATGCACTATGCATTTTAGGTCTCGCCTAGGCAGCGCATGCGCTGTCTCGTCGATAGATGCTGTATACAGTATAGTGAGGGAAGCTCCGCCCACTTTCCGCCCATGCTGTAGATTGGCTCAATTCCGAAATGCTGCATTGTGATTGGTTACCGGCTTATTAGTCCCGCCTCCTGACTATCATGTCGTCATTTTTGTCCTTCCATGGCTATCGGCCCCTTTACTTTAAAAACTGTTTTGTTTCCCTGCCTCCCCCCACTTCCTCCAGCAGTCCGAAACTTCTCAGCCCACACTCCCCCACCCCTCCACTCCCATTCGTGCCTTCTAGGACACCACATTTCTGTTTAAAATGCAATAGATCTCACATAGATAGGAGTCCTATTGCATTTTAAATGCTTGTTTTTTTATACATCCAAGTCATCCCCGAGGGAGGCCTAAAATGCCCATAGTATCATAAACAAGCATTGACATAGCCAATAGGTCTCGCCTTTGGGACCTTATAAGTGTTTAGCCATGCAACAGGTGATGTTGTTGCACCAAGGATATTGTGCTGGATAACTAAACACTTATAAGGTCCCAAAGGCGAGACCTATTGGCTATGCCAATGCTTGTTATTAAAATGTTATCTCTCTCTGTATCTATCCATCCATCCAGCCACTGACTGGCTTCCACTCTTTCACAAGGAGCATATCATAATACAAAATACATTTGGTCAGTGCCAGGGACTACTGTTGCAATGTGTGATTTTTGAGACTAAAAATATTATTGCTTTTTGCCAGTGTTTGTTATAATGGTGAGGGCTTGGCAGCTCCCACAATGTTTTACAAAAACCATATCCAAACAAGACACATATTGACAAAACCAAAAGGCTGAACACCAGAATTAGACCTATTGGCTTTGCCAATGCTTCCTATCATCTTGTTGAAACTGGTTATAATGATTTTCCATTATGAATATTTTTGGGAAATACTAGCATGCGTCAACAAATTTTACTAAATGATGCTTTAAAGAAATGTTACCTACAATTTCACAGTAGTTTAGCGAAACATATTTTTTTCCTCGTTGCATTTATTTTGCAAACATTTTATTTTGAAAGCAAAGGATCATCAATCTTGGTTTAAAAGTTCTGCAGATATTTGCATCTAATTAGAGAGCATTCTGGGAGAATTGTATGTAGCCTCATATTGTTAAACTATGCAAATTGGTGTGCACATTTTCACTAGGGAGCCACTGACAGTAGGGCAGTCTGAACGCTCACCCTAATAAGAAAGACTTTGTATTAAAGAACCATAAATACAAGTTCGAACAGCATTAATATATGAACACAGATATTACCTAAACTGTTGACAATGCCCTCCTCTGAGCCATAATGTGGTATTTTAAACTGGCAAACAAAGGATTTGTGCTGCAGGAGGTTGGGCCTACTTGTCCCAAGGACAAAATAAAAATGATTGTCCTTGACCCCAAACAATATGTTTTGGGAGTTGGGCTATAGGAATTCCACACTACCAATTCTTTAAAATAAACGTCAAGTGAGTTTATGCTCCTGCCATAGGAGTATTACCTTTAATCTCCTACTATTGGGTATTTAAAGTATAATTCCAGCTTCCAAGAAGTGCTACCATGGAATTATGAGGCCTATTTTACACCTATAAAGTACACTCAAAAATCATGCTTTTTTCATGTTGAATTCTTCACATTATGTATGCCTTCTATACAGAAATCAATATTATTTTCCATTATTGGCAAAGCCAGTAGGGCAGCATTTAATATCATAACGTAGTTTGTGGATGCAACACATATTGGCTGTGTTTACATGCATTGTCATATAAAAGCCAGGTGTTTTTTTTAGAATATGACTCATTACATCGCATACCAATACCACGCGCGCCATTACAACGTGGGTATTACTACGCGATGTTAATGACAACGACTTATCATTACATCGCAAACTTTTACCATGACCATACCTTTACCACGCATACCATTTCAACCTAAAGGCATGCGTGGTAAAGGTATACTCATGGTAAAAGTTTGAAAGGTAAGTGACTCTACCCTGCCCTACCCTAAACCCTAATTTAGTACCCCTGCATGACCCTCCCCCGACCCCAGTCCTCTCCCTACATTTACACAACCCTGCACGACCCCCCAACATTACCGTAGACCCTAAAACACTACTCTACACTACACAAACACCACAACACTACCCTAAACCCTAAAACACAACCCCCAGCACAACACTACCCCGCCCCCCAGTCCGGTCCCTACACTCAAACACTACCCGGCACGACCTCCCTACACTACCCTAAACCCTAAAACACTACCCTACACTACACAAACACCACAACACTAGCCTAAACCCTAAAACACTACCTCCTGCACGACCTTCAGTCCGGCCCCTACACTAAGACACTACCCTGCACTACCCCAACAACACCCTAAACAGTAAAACACTACCCTACACTACACAAACACCACAACACTACCCTAAAACACTACCCCCTGCACAACCCCCAGTCCGGCCCCTACACTCAAACACAATCCTGCACGACCCCAACACTACCCTAAACCCTAAAACACTACCCTACACTACACAAACACCACAACACTACCCTAAACCCTAAAACACTACCCCCAGCACGACCCTCCCCGCCCCCAATCCGGTCCCTACACTGAAACACTACCCTGCATGACCCCCCGACACTACCGTAAACCCTGAAACACTACCCTACACTATACAAACACTACAGCACTACCCTAAACCCTAAAACACTACTCCCAGCCCCTCGGTCCGGTCCCTACACTGAAACACTACCCTGCTCGACCCCCGACACTACCCTAAACCCTAAAACACTACCCTACACTACACGAACGCCACACTACCCTAAACCCTAAAACACTACCCCAGCACGCCCCCCAGTCCGGTCCCTACACTGAAACACTACCCCCAGCACGACCCTCTCCCTGCCCCAATTCCCCTTACCTCTCTCTCCTCGTGATTCCTCTCACCTGGTTCTAGCGTCTGAGGGGCGGTGCACGTCGTTGTGAGGAAACGGAAGAGCCTCAGTTTCCTCACAACGATGTGGATAGCCATTACATCGCATGTGTTGTAAAAGCGCATGCGATGTAATGACTTGCAGTGAAACAGCAGCGTTGTAATGGCTGTTCACCATTTTTTTATTATCTTGTATTAGGCAGAAACAAGTTCATATTTACATTTACGCAAATGTGGTAGACATTGCTGAAAATCGGAGCGAGTAGAAAAATACAGGAACACAGAGACAGTTTCAACGTCAAGGAGCAGTGCTTTAAATGGACCGGTAATCATGGGTACTGAGTACCGGCACTTCTTATATTTATCCCTCTGAGTAGCACCACTTTTCCACAGCCAAGGAGAGTACTGGTACTCATGAATGGTAGGCTCATTGCTGCTAGTGTAGCCTGTGTGTGCGACACTCTGACAGCCAAAGCACCTGTGCAGGCCAGAGCTGAGCCGCTGTTGAATTGTTCAGCGGCAGCTTATTTGATTATTATAAGGATGTCCAAGTGTCATGCTGTGTTCGACAGAACAGAGTGCATACTGGCTCTTCACTGTCAATTACATTCACACTGTCGGTGTGCAGTTGTGCGCGCACTGATATCTACGCAGCCCGCGCAGAGCAGGAATGAAGAAAGCGGGGGGAGAAAAGGGGATTTAAAATGACTTACTCTCATAGGAGCCTTTTCCGTGTGTCTTTGTCCGCTTGTGTGTGTGAGAGAGAGAGGAAGCGAGAGAGAGCCTGGGACGAGGGGGAGTCAGGGCACTTTCAGGAGGTATTTTAAAGGAAATTTGTGGCATGCCTTGTGTGTGAATGCCTGCTTGTGTCTATCCATATTCAAGAATATAGAAATATTGGGCCCAGTTTAATCAATAAAGAATAGTATGGCATTAAGAAGTTGCAAACATCACAAAACCAGGAACCTTTCAATATAACATATTGTCTGGCCTTCTTTTTTTGTAACCTGTTTTGTTCATATAATACATTTATCATTTGTTTTGGTATGTGCTGTAACTGCTGCAGAAATAATTATTAATGCTGCTGTTCCAAAATTCCCTTTGGCCAGATGCCGGAACAGATTGACCATTATCCCAATTGCCCTAATAGTGCTTTTACCAGACAGGCTCTGTGGTTTAAAAGCTCCTTCCCTGCTGGTTTAGCACCTCTTCCCTGCAGGTCCTCACACTGCTCTTTAATAGCACATGTAAAGGTTAAAGCCTTCTCCATGCCAACAATAAAGAAAAGATAGCCCTGAAAGACTCCCTTTTCTACCTTGTTCACAGTGTGCAGCTTCATCCAGTCTGGGCCACTTCAGGCGTTTTGACCCACTGCCTCTGGGTGCTTTCAAAGTCATCAACCTTAGAAGAGAACTAGAAATGTACTGTCAGGTAATTTAATAAACTAAGTCAATATTATGCCAGTGTAGTGTCATAACAATCACGTATGCAATCACTGCATCTGGCTAACTATGAAATGCTTTTCTGTCCTGTCTTCAGGAAACACATACTTCTGCATTATGTGCAATCACTTAACTTCTAAGCAAGGCTGCTAAACATTAAATGAGATGAATGGTCAATTCCTTGTATACAATGCTAGTTCTTTAGAAGCGCTTGTCGTAATATATACAGTGCAGGCCCAGTCCATCTAAATACATAGTAATAACTCAAGATCACTCATTGTTATGGCAGTATCCCACAAAGTGGGCCTACTATCACAAAGTGTAAACCCAATGACACCGTAGTCGTCCAATATAGAGACAGCAAATGCCCAAATTCACATACTATCCTACAACTATCCTCAACTACCCAATGTTACACAGATATGGGATTACATAATGCTGGTCAACTACACTGTGTAAGCCTAACATCACACACAGTGGGCCCGATTCACAGAACTAACTTAAGACAAAATCCTGAACTTACTACTTTTGGTATTCACAGAAGTTAGGATTTTGTCTTAAGTTTGTCTTAAGACAAAACTAAGACAGACTTAAGACAGACTTAAGACAAACTTAAGTTAGGATTTTGTTTTAAGTTTGTCTTAAGTCTGTCTTAAGTCTGTCTTAAGTCTGTCTTAAGTCTGTCTTAAGTTTGTCTTAAGTCTGTCTTAAGTCTGTTTTAAGTTTGTCTTAAGTCTATCTTAAGTCTGTCTTAAGTCTGTCTTAAGTCTGTCTTAAGTTTGTCTTAAGACAAACTTAAGACAAAGTCCTAACTTCTGTGAATACCACAAGTAGTAAGGTTAGGATTTTGTCTTAAGTTAGTTCTGTGAATCGGCCCCCTTGATTACCAATGCACATAGCTCTTAATCAGTCAAAATCGTTCTGTTATGTTTTAAAAATTGGCAGACTTTATCAATTGTTGTATACGTTTTTTTATTTTGTAATATTGTTAAGGTTTCAATTAACTAAACAATTAACTTACTTTACTTTACTTTACGTTCTGGGTATCCTTTGGTATGGTTATGCGGCCCAATTACATATAACTGCCATGAACTGCATGAGTATGCCCATCACGTGTAAGCGGAAATTACGATAAGCCTTTAAAATGAGGATCACTTGAAAACTAGGGTGCTGAAGGAGGGGCTGTGCCCAGAACAGCACATATATTGAGTGGCATTACCTTGTTAAAAAGAAACATTTGGGCAGTGGCGGCTGGTGACCATTAAAATTTGTGAGGTATAATCATTGGCTCGAAAGCCAAAGAGCTTTTTCTTGAAGGGTTCTCTCACACTTTCTTGCACTAAGTTTACTGTTTCATTCTTACTCACTTAGTCTCACTTCGGCTCACTAATTCACGCAATCTCACTCATTTTACTCTGATCCACTCTGTCTCACTCAGTCCCCCTTATTCTGAATTATTCAGTCTTACTGTGTCTCACACACAGTAACACACTTAGTTACACTCATCTTCCCTCACTCAATTCACTCTCACACATACTCGTCCTTTCTATCACTCATTCTCACTGACTCACTTCTTCACTGACTCTCTCACTTTAACTCACAAACATAGTCACACAGACATGCTCACAGTGTTGGAATTTCACCAGCTCAGAATAGTATAACTCTGATGGCTGGTGCAGCCACCTTCATGCACCTGCGTCACCAATCAAACAACGTCACTAGCTATTTAATTTTTATTATATCAAGAGTGAATAATTATTCACTTGATTCAATAAAAATGGACCACAAAACAAGGAGGGTGTAATGTAGCTGTGGATCCCATAAAGGAGAGCCGCCACTGGTCCAGGGACACCTATTGATCAAATATATCCATCAATTCAATCATCCATTCTTTCCCTAATCCACCCCCCTTTCCTCCATCCATTCATCTATCCTTTCAATCATCCATCCATCCTTTCGCTCATCCATCCACCTTTTTGCTCTATCTATCCATCCTTTCACTCATTCTACCATCCATTCATCCTTTCTCTTATCGTCCATCCATCCATTCATCATTTCTCTCATTTTCCATCAACTCATCCTTTCACTCCATCCATCGTTCCATCCACCCTCCCTTTGACTCATACACACTCTCTCACCTTCACTTTTGCATCCTTACCTCCATCCTTTCACTCATTCATCCATGCATCTATCCATCCACCATTTCATCCACCCACCCATCTGTCCACCATTTCATCCATCCACCCATTGGTCCTTGCACTCACTCACCCTCCCAAGTTAATTATGAGCCTTTGTCTGCCGAGCTGCACACAGAAGAGGCCCATCAAGAACCCCACTGCAGGATGCTAAAAGGGGTGGGTGTGGGGGGTGACGATGCCCCTGATGCAGGCAGAAGCTGCACAGTTACTGATTTGCTCACTAGTGCACTTGTTGTCCACTGCTGGTTCCTTCTATCTCTTGGGCCTCTACAGTCGAGATAAGAAGCACGCTGGGGTGCTCAGCTAATGCAGTACTAAACATGTATTACTGCCAGGAGAGCAGCCCCCTGCATCCCTCCTGCAGTCTGCCCCTCTGTGCAATCAACAAAATGTGCAGTAGGACATCTGCAAAGCTCACTAGAGTCACCCAGGAGATTCACCACTGTCTCGGAGCAGCAATTTCTATTCAGATGCTCTGTGTTTATTTCCCCGTTCTTGCCCCCCCCCCCCATGAAGGTGGGGGAGCAGCACCCCTTTTGCCCATGAACACCAGTCGCCCCTGCCTTTGGGAAAGCGTTGTTTTGTGTATGTGCATGTTGAAGCTCCTGTGCAGGAGCTGCTCCTTAATCTCATTCTATGATAAATGGAACGGCCATGACGCCTCACATTACAGACCCCACTGTATACATTGGAACATATTATAAAACTCCAAAGAGTTCATTTTTGTGACATGCATTTCGATACTTTTATTTTCCTATTAGCTTTCATCCGAGTAAAGGCAAAAGCGTGAGAAAGTTAAAACTTCATTTAAGCTAAAAGCTTATAGTCTACATTGTGATTTTTTGCACGCATTCCATTAAGAACCAAGTGCTGCTCTTTTTGAGGTCATCTTGATCTTTTATAGTACATACCCTGTGTGGGAAATAAAGCTTGGGGAAAGATCTGAAATGATATAGCTAAGATCAGATAGAGCTGAGCAGAGACCCACATGACTGTCATAAGATAGTACATCAATGGTCCAGTAATAGTGCTGGCCTAAATCACATCAGTGGCTCAAGACTAGAGAAGAATGGCTCATATTCACACAGTTTTGAGGCAAGTCCACACATTACTGTCCTAAGACAAAACAGCGTAAGAAATCTCACACTCTGGTGGGCTAAAATCAAATAGATGCAGGCCCAATATCATAACATGCTGGATATACGTCGCACAGGACACATCCAAGAAGCTGTACTGGTGGGTAAATATGATAGTCAAGCTCATGCATCACTAAGTCAAGGTCACACAGTGTTGAATCAAGACAACACAGTAGAAGTGCAGGATTACCTGTTTCTGACCCACTATTACTCAGTACTGGTGCAGGATCACACAAAACTGGATTAACATCGCACAACACTGGCACAGAATCAAACACTGCTGGTCCAGAATCAAGCAGCGTGGGCCCAAGATCAAACAGCATTTGCCCAAGGTCAGGGGGTCAGGACTAATATCACACTGTGCTGACCATTTTGCACAGTTCTAAAACTGGGAAATGTATACTGAAAGTCCTGTGGCAGAGATTATAGTCCAACTTAACCTATTCCTTTCAATGCAATGTCCTGCATACATATTTCGGATGGTCATAGCAGCAGATTAGCTATTAATTACTATACATGTCTTGTGCCACATGCAGAGGCAATCTCTACATATAGGAAATTTGAGACTACTGACAAGGACAATGCATGGGCAAAGTGAATACTTGACATATAGCAGAAGTGCCTTTGTATCATCATGTATCGCCGCTAGCCATTCCCCTATCTCAGTTTGGTTACTACCTGCACTGATATTTTCCCATTTAAAGCATTGCCATATAGACGTCTCTATGCAGTTATGATGAATACAATAAGTGCAGGGGGAGGGGCTCCCAACTCTTCAAAGGGGCCCCATTCTCCCGAAAGTCAACAAACATCTGTGAGATATGGGAGATTCAGGGGCCCATCATCACCGTCTGCAGGGGGCCACATCATTTTTCGTTACACCACTGAGTGAGTGAAATCAGTCCTTAAAAAGACCCCAGGTAGTCTTAAATCTAGAAATAACTCCTCATGTTTCTTTCTGATTTAAGGTCCATTCTGCAAATGGGGGTGTCTTGGTTCAATTTGTGTGTGAAAATGGATCTCCCACTAACGAGACAAAAAACCTTAAATTATCTATGCTTCTATTTAGGCCAGAATTTCACCATCTTCTTTTGAGTGCTACTTGTGGGTCAAAATTCAGATTGATACCTGTGATATTGTCAAATATCTGAAAAATAGCAATTTCAGAATGATTCCACGCTGGTATACTAGCTTTATAGATTATGGGAGGGCATTATGCCATTGCAGGGGCGGCTGGTGACATTTGAAAGAGGTAGGGCGTAAAATGATTGGCATACTGCACCGTTGCGAGCGAGTGTAGCTAGCGAGCCCGAACCACCATAAGGGGTATGCATTTTGTTATCCAACGCACGCACCCAACAAGCAGGTATTTCAGTACCTCCAGGAATAGTGTGCTTTCCCACCCAGGGAAAACATGGTTGTTCAAAGAGCGAAGAGGCAACAAAAGAAGGGCTTCACTGGCAAACACTGTAATGTGGCGCTAATGTGTTTAGGTGTGAATAAATCAATATGGCCACCTTGCTTTAGTTAGTTAGTTATTTCTCATATTTTGAATGTTTTATTTCTCTCTACCCTGAGGCTGCACTTAGAAATTGAAAAATGTCAGCAAAAGTCTACGTTTCCAGCAAGTGTTTTTCTTTTTTGGATCCATTTCACAAGGAAGCAAATAAATGAAAGGAGGAAAGAGAAGGTAATACCTGTTTCTTGAAGTCTCTACTACATGAAGAGGAGCGAGACAGAGAGGGAAGAGGGGGAACAAAGGAGGGGGGAGGCAGCTGCCAGCAGCGGGAGAACTGGACTCAAGCAGTGACTTACGACGACAGACAGCGCTATAAAAGACTTGTGTTGAGCGTAGCGTCCAATACCTACTTCAAAATGAACAGCACCATGCTAGACTCAGACTAGTACTGGTCACAACGGAGGAGCACACTGCCACATAACAAGAGACATATAATGTTCAGAATAGTAATATAAACAGAAATATGTGTGTGAAGTCAGACTGAATTTTATAATAATATCATGCCAGTTTTACGTGCACTTATACAAATACTTACCAACACATGGATGGCCCCGTAGCGCTTTGGGAATCTAGGCACCCTTTGCTGTTTTGGCATTCATGGCGACCAGAGCACAGGAAGGTGACATGTAGCTTACCAACTAATGTGGGTGAGATTGCTCCTGGAGCTAACTGCTGGCATCAATGTGTGCCCTATGAGTCACAGGTTCCAAACACTGCAGGGCCGACGAGTGACTCCTGACCGAGCAGTTTCAGCTTTTTATTCGCGATGTTTCCGCGCCTCCATGTCTTCCTCTGAGGCCAGGAAAGAGCTCGAAGGTAAATACCACCGGTACCGGTTTGATCCGGACCTTGGTCCCTAGAAGACCGGGACAAATGCAGGTACATTCAAGGTAGACCTGCATGGTTCGTGCACGAAGCAGTTTAAAAAAAAAGAAAAAATTTGAGAATATTTCCGAAGTATTTGTTATATCAGGGATGAACGCTGAGGGCTTGATATTCAATCGGAAAGAGTGGTGCGGAATTAATTCTCCAAAAGCGACCTGACAGGAGAAATCGCCTATGCTAATTAGAATGGGGAGAGATGATACAACCAATTCCTACCGTAAAAGAGTATTTTCTGCAATGCAACATGAACGCAGCATACTGTTAACAAACAACCAGTAATCAATCACTCACTCAGCACAGAATGAGTCAAAGTGTAGCCCGCGCTTGAAGCGCCTTCTTTCAACAATGGCGACCAAAAGAACTCCTTGCATGCGAACACGTACCCAGGCATTAACATTCAGCCAGTTGTGGGTCTGCAGAAGGAACAGCTGCCACTTGGGTAATGGTAACACCAGTCATTACCAACGGTGAAAAACTCAGCTGGCAAGCGCTGTATAAAACAAAAGGTAGCTTGGAACTTCATAGCACCTATTGTTTACAGCATTTAATATATGTAGGTAAGATTCTTCGATGTGGTGTGCACGCTTCACACGAGCCTATGCATAAATTGCAAAACGAAAGCAGGTCGCGCAGGGTGGGGGGCCGAGGGAGAATAAAATTAAAATTAAAACAAAAACTTACCCGACCCGACCGCCTCTGCTCCTGGTCCGCGTTGGCGCCTCTGCCCCCTTCAAACAGTAACACCACGTCAGCACACTGGAGTGGCAACCCCTCAGCCAATCCTGGCGCTGCTGCAGCGCCAGGATTGGCTGAGGGCACCGCTTACGCTTCGCCCGCGCCTGCCAATTAGGAGACCGAGGGGCTCCTAATGGGCATGCGCAAGGCAGTGAAAACACAAGTACGCATGCCTGGGCACAGGCTAAATACGAGCTCACCATGCCCACTCATGCGCACTTGTGCTGCCTTTCCCTGTCTTGTCTGACAATGCATGTCAGTCAACATGACGCCGGACCGCCCGCAGGCCGGACGTCATGCTGACTGACATGCATTGTCAGTTCTCCCTCGGCGTCTCTGCACTTAAGTAAACTAAGTTCAGAGACGCCGAGGGAGCTGCGGGCGGCGGCGGGGGGGCAACGCCCCCACGCCCCAATGGACGCAGCGCGCCTGTGCCATTGTGTGCATTGGCTACTGTACCGAGGAACAATTATGCTTATTCTTTGGGTCATTTAATACAGCCGATTACAGACAAAAGAATTGTATTTGCCTTGAACCCAAGCTAATTGGGTGTTAGTATAATGACCATTGAGCACAGTTCTTAAGTGGTTTGAGGTTATGGTGTTCAATAATAGGCGGTATTCTGAGCCAATGTAGCCCATGCCAGGAGAGTGGTAAAATAAGGTATCAAAGAAGCTGGTGGAATTCTTTCTATAGCCAGAGAGATAACTTACCATCTCTAAATATTGAAAAAATCTCTCCCCCACTTCTATCCAAAATTTCTCTGGAATCTCTAAGAAAGGCATTATACCAATATCTAATGATTGTCTCATTGATTTCCCAGATTCCCTCCTCATGCCAAGTTTTATGAATATCTGTAAGTTTCTGTAAGTTATTCGGTAGAATGGGGTTATCCCAGAGTGTAACGCATCCTCTTCCATTCTAAGTTCTGATCTTTTTCAGCCACTATGGATAGCCTTTACAGTTTTCCCTTTGGTTTTAAAGCTAATCTTTTTGAAGAATTTTGGACTGTCAATTTTGGAGTCAAGTGTTGGGTTTCCCATCCCACACCTCATATGGATAATGACGGCAGCTAACAATTTCTCGCGCACATTTGGGATTAGAAATTTTGGGAGGTATTAGGCAATGCAGGTAGGGAAGTATAATTTTAATTCTGGAAGAGTCCACTGTACTTTATACTGTGAACTAATGGAGTGTACCTGTCCTTAAACTGCTGGTCCATAGTTGATGCTATGTAGTACAAAGCGTACAAGTCTTCTGTATAAGGAGACTGTGTAATTCAAGTTCACTACAACATCAGTGAGTGCTAATGTGTCAGGAAGTGGAACAGGTGTTAACCAGCTAATACTGGTCACATACCTCCCTCATTCCTCTGTCTTCCCAACCTGACATTCCTGTGTGTATATGGTAACTGGTCAGCAAACCAGTTTTGGGGTTCCTGGTAAGGGAAAAAGATTTTGAGATCCTGGTCAGCCCTATAGTGTACATACTATGGTACAGCCTTATAAGCCTGAAAATGCCTGGAGCCAGTGTCTATAGCCTCAAACTCCACCCATGAGTAAAACTTCTCAAAGGCAATAGCCACGTGAGCAGCTTGCATAAAAGAAACTGCCCCCTCCCCCACCCCATTCGGGGACAGCTCGAAGCTTAACTTGCTGAGTAACTCCTTCCTGGTAATTGGCTTTGATCGCAATAGAGGTCTCCATGTAAAGATTCACTTGAAATTGGATTCAAAGAATTAGAAAACCCACAGAATTGGGAATAACATTTTGAAAGTCAAGCTTGACAAACCTACGGCAATAGGTGGTCCCTTATTCCCTTACTACTACGGATGTCTCCGTAATGGCCTAATGATAGTTCTTGTGTGTGTGCATATCAAAAAGAAACTACTCAAGGGTTCCCAAACATTCAGACCACACGTTGTCGAAAATATTGCATGAACTGAATTTTTGACTCAGCTCTACACAGTTTGTTTTCACACCCAAGGGTGACATGAGTGAACTTATTTCAATGCCCCAACGCTTAAATATGAAAGATAGGTTTTTGTAGCCCTGCAGAACCCATCCCAATACGTAGTTGAAGTGACGACAATGCTATTTGGGTTACTATCAATCCCTAAACAGGGATCCAAGGACACCTTGGTGATTGGAAACAAACCTATTTTGTTCTCAATACCACACACACAAACTGCATGAAGAAAAAGACACGTTAACTGAAAAGCATTTATTTCAACAGTCTAGCCCTGTTCCTTAGCACACATAAAACAACCACACAGTATATAGTTAAAACAGCACAAATGCATGTTGCAAACAACTAAAATAAAATGAATATTTGTACCATAGTTAAAATGTCATCTAAAAACCTAACACCCTAAAACTTCTATGCGCTACACTAGGAGAGCTTGGAATAGTATTTCTTGCTTTTAGAGCTTCTTAGGGAGAATCATCGCCCTGAATACCTCTTTATAGCAAAGCACTGTAGTTGTTAACAGTCAGGGAGGCGGTGTTCCCAGCGAAAGGTAATCACATATCACATCAGCTCCTTTCCTCCTAAACTAGGCAACTCTAAATCAGCCTTCTGTAGAAAGTATAATACGGCAGCATCTATGGCAGTCAAGTTCTTCTCTAGCAGTATCTTGCACGATAATTTGGGGCGAAGGAGCTCTCCTGACAAGTGGCCATGTAGTAGCCCTTTTATACTGTATCTTTTTTCTAAGATGGGAATTTCCCATATCACCTGGCATAACCAGCATTCATTAAGATGCTAGTCTAAGAGGCATTCTTATGAGCAAATAAGGTAATCATACAACAATTCAGAATACAGTCTTTTGGCTTTTGTTCTAGTTTGTGTCCTTGAAATAGAGCTAACAAGACACTTTTTCCAGACTGATGTTGCATCAGGTGTCTCATTATTATCTATATCTGGCTGACTTGACACTTTCACAGGTTCTTGGAAAGATAAGCACAGACAACATTGGAGTCAAAGGCAGACATGTTGATGATTCTGCAAAAATGCTGAAAATGAAGTCTTGTTCTGTTTCAGATGGAGTCGGCATTATGGTCTTTGCGTCACCTCTTTCCCTGTCATCCTCTAATCTTCTCCATCTGTGACATAGTATCATCTAGCTTCAGTGGCCCATGCCAGCAGATGAAAACTAGTATCTCAAGAGTCCTATGAGACTTAACTACTTGTGATGCTGCTCAACTGGAGCAATGCATCAGGGTTCTGATTTCTTGTGGTGGGCACAATCCCAGCACTGGTTAGTCTTGAACTGCCTTTGAACTGGGCTTAGTATGTTCTGTCCATTGGTCCCACACTCTTAGAGGGCTTCAGTTGCTTGCCCACATCAACCTGTTGTGAAAAGAGGACATTCTTGTGCTAGTCCGGTACATCCTCTGCTATTTTCTCATAAACGTACTCCTTGTCAGCCTTTTTCCTTTGTCTCATTCCTCCGCTGTGGCTCATAATATGGCTGGCCCAGTTCCATGCGATGTAGCTGGTATCTCCTGCCATAACACAATTAAGAGTTGTACAATAAGCATCGCATTCCCTGCGCTTCTCCCAAGGTAAGTTTTGGTAGGTCAAACTTGATGCAATTTAGCAGGAAAAAATATGCTTATTAAACAATGGGATATGCAGAGGTTAGTGCATACACGCCGAAATCTGCATATCTGAATCCATTCTGAGGGTAATAATCATGATTGGGTGCTATTTATCACACCCAAAGAAATTAGAATTCCTGCTATGTAGGAATATAGCTGGTGCGATATCGCACCCTGATCTAGGCCAGCTATAATTAAAGTCTCTCTCCCTCAGACTTATTCCCATTTTATCTCTCTCACTTTCTCTTTTTTCTTTCCCTGCCTGCTCCATGTTGCTCTGTCTCTGCCCTTTTTCTCCTGCTTCTGCCCTTTTGGAACAAATAAACGCATCTTCTTGGCTGAGACGTGTGCTAGACCCAGGCTGTGATTCAGAATAACCTGAATATGGACTCTTCTGCAGAGCGGAAAATATCCTACTGTCTCTCAACCTCGTGCCCGATTTGTTTCTAAACTTTAGATGTTTTCTGTTTACTACTTTTTCCATCTCCAAACCTCAGCTCTCTGATCTAAGTTAAGGGGCGAAAACATAAGTAGATTACAGAAAGACCCAACTAATCTTAAGAAGCGAGAATGACTATGTTACGTTACACCATCAGTAAGTAATATCAGGGTCAGTGATCTGATATAGGTATGCCTTTTTCAAGAATCCCATCTCCAATTATGTGTAATTGACATGTGTGTCTTTGATTATATGGTAGTGTTTTTAAGGGATGCCATCTCTGCTGTGCCAGTATACATGTGTTTAGGTGGGTCCTCAGACTTTACCAGCACTGCAGTATGCTGGGCAAAGCTACAGCTCTTCTGAAATCCCACCATCCTCTCATATGTGTCCATTGGGGCTGTAGCATTAATCAGAAGATAGAAGAGCCAACTTCCATACGTGTTTGTCCTCTGGTCGCGCTGCCCTGAAAGCATATCTTTTGTATAGTGGTGCACGCCTTGTCCAAGTTGCCTGTTGGGACTTGGCCTTGTTCTTTTACACGCAACATGTTTGTGCTAGGCAGCAGCCTGAATGCGTAGCACACTCATCGTTTTATTTGTTGATTTCTGAATTTACATTCTAATAACTGGAGTGCACAATCTACAAACTTTTGGGTTATGTTTATCATGGCCATTTTTGATCCGCCCTTCATCTTATGTATGTTTAATGTATGGGCCAGTCACTTCAAAAGCTATGAAATATGTATATATTGCTTGTTGTCTGCCTTTAAACAAAAAATTACACCGACTCTTTGTTAATATCAGTTTGGAAAAGCCTGTTAAAGCAGTCATTAGTTTTATGCATATAAAGCTTAAAAGAGGGCTGGATATTGATCACACAATGGCATCTAATTTCAAAACAGGTACATTACAGTTTACAAAAAGCCCTTAAGTGCATCATGAAGCTGAATTTACAACATATAATAAAGACATAAACACAATAATAGTAATAATGAATTTACAAAGTTAAGTCATCTCTTTCAGCCATATGAAAATGTACTATACATTAATTTACCAAATGATTAATGGCATTGTACCTACCCTGCATTGAATGCCAAACTGTTCTTCTTTTCCCTACTAAAATAGAATAAAGTAGCCCTTGAAAGGTATATAGGCAGACAGATGCAACGAGCTATAATGAGCCAAAAGGGATTAAATAAAAAACACACACAAACTGCACAAATGATCTTTCAGAAGACACCCCACCCATGCGCCTTCAGTCTCCCATGTTATTGACATGCCTAATCTGAAACAAAGAAATGTATTTGCTTCAGCTCGGGGGAGCGCATTGACCAATAGAACTGCTTTGCTCAAATCTTGAGTGAGCAGGGCAGGCCCTGCATGTCTTCAGTGGTCTTTGTTGTCAGCCCCGCTTCAAATTTATGATTAGTAATCTTGAAAAACAGGGGCATATTTATTAAACTGTAACGCAACACAGCAGTCACCTTGCTATGCTGTGTTACAGGGAAAGGGCAGAAATGTGGTATATTTATTACAATACAGCGCATCCTCCCCTTTCCCCAGTGCTGGAGCACAATGAGCTGCCTAGCGCCAAAGCAGCCACCCTTGCGAAAAGGTGCAGGAGTGCCTGCATTGCATTCAGGACAGTTTTGTGCATGAAGGGGTATCTTCCTGCACAAAAACAATCCTGAGAGGCATATTTCTCTTGGTAAATCAGGGAATGCGTCAAAATCCATGGGAACACCACGCAACGCACACGGAACACCTTCCCAGGGCAAAGTAATGCAATGCAGCAATCTGCGCTGTGTTACTCCAGATTTATGAAGCCACTCAGGGCCACGCAAGGTGGCCTTGTGTGGCTTCAAAAATCGCATTTTGGACTTGTGTTGTGCTTGCACCACGTTGCGTGGTGCAAGAGTGATGCAACTTCCCTTGTAAATATGCGTCAGTTAATTTAAAGGTATGGAACACTTCACCTTTTATCTGGTGTAAATAAAGAAAAAGTTTCCAAAAAAGTAAAAGAGTCCAAGCTGTAACTGCTGTGGCGGAGGAGCGTGGCCCCACCACTTTTAAGCAGTGAGAAACATAAAATGATAATAGCTTTGAGTTATTATCATTTTATGCTTTGTTTCCTGCTTTTGCTGCGGGCGGGCAGCGCTGCTCTGCTCTCCTAGCAGGGCAGGGAAGGGAAGGAGTGGTTTGCCCACTCCTAAGTGGCAATGACTGTTTGGTCGTCCCTTTTGGGCTGCCCCAACCAGTCATGCGCACTTTCCCCCTTCTCCATGTAGGCTGCATTACAGCCTGCATGGAGAACAAGGCCACCCCTCCGGCCCCTGGCTGAGCGTCATGCCACAGCGTTCAGACCAATCATAACGTTGCATTGCAGCGCTGTGATTGGCTTAGGGAAGGGAGCCTGGGTGCCTGCTTCCTGTTCCTGTCAGTGTCGGAGGCAGGAGAGCAGAAGCAAAGAAGACGCGGGACCCGGCCTCAAGGTAAGGTGTTTTTTTTGTTTTGTTTTTAATTTCTACCCTCCCCCCGCACGACACCCAACCCCCAACCCCAACCTACCACGCCTGTACGGCCACCTGCGAGCCATGCCGGCTGCCACTGGCTGCAACAAAAAGAAAATATCAAAACAAGTAATTATCTTTGTCCTGAGAAGTAGTAAAACACCAAAATAAGTTTAACTCCTCAACATTACACACTTTTCGAAAATGTCTTACAGAAAAGTCTTTGCGAAATGGCAATTTCAATCAACGTGCAATCCAAATCATGAAATAAAAATCCTGTCAAGAGGCCTCAAACGGGCACAATTTCATCGTTATGGCACAGTTAGGAGTTGCAACCATGCTATTTCCCACTACATTTTTTTAAGACTAAACAATGTATTTTACAGTTTTTCAATTTTGTTCAACGGTCTCCATAGAAAATATTACCTGTCGCAGGAAAAGAGTGGCATCCTTACATCGAATCTGTTTTGAGCAGGAGAACAAAACCCGTCCCATTATAATGACTTTTTTAGAACATTTCTCAAAACAGTAAAAAGCTCAGCTTCAAACACAACCTGAGTGCGTTGCACTTTGGTTACTATGTCATACAATTTCACCATTGTGGTGCCATCACACTCCCAGTCCTGCCTTAGGGCCGAGGGTGGTTAGTTCACTCCAACCCACCCCCTTACTGCCCAGTTGTAGGAGATGCAATTGCTTTCACTCCCATCCCTACCACGACACTCAGCCAAAGGATCAGGGGGCAAATAAACAGATCAAAATCTGGGCAGCTACGCCAGCATTCCTGCCCCTCCTGCGGGATACAGGCGCAGGGTAGTGTGTCCCACACTCACTGGCTCGCCTCAGAGCAGAGGGTGCTTACTAGCCCCACCCGCATTGCCTAGGTTCAGGGGTTAGTTCCCTCTTCCTCTGCCTGATTAGCCCAAGGGGCAAGTGGTAAAAAAAAGAGGGTAGTGCAATTGCCAGGTCCCCTGATCCTTTGTGGATTGCCAAATATTCCAGGCCACGCCCATCACACAACTCACACTTTATTAGACAAAGTTGATAAAGGGGGGATATAAAATCTCCCTCCACCTTTCGCACAATGTGTGGAAAACACAAAACCCCCGAGGTCCAGGGCAAGATGGGGCGGGGTGACAAAATATTCAAACCATCCAAAGCTTGGCTTATGTGCTGGGTTCGTGGCACTTAATACCTACCACCCCCACCACTGTCATGAGAGGCTTTTCTTTTTTTTTTAAGAACCCTCTCTGACTCTTTGGAAGGGTTTTCGTGGAGTGTCACTTGTGTTCAAATAGGTTCCTCCCTGGCCTCTCTGTAAGGCTGGGGTTGGTTATCATTTTTTTTTCATATCACAGCTTGACTGGCCAGAGTGTATGAGTAACACTTCTGGCTAGGCAAGGGCTGGAGGCCCATTTGTCTGTCCTTGGCCTGTGTCTGCATCGGTGGGCGGGACGAGGCTTGACTATTGTTTCCCCCAAGCCTAGTGCAAATACGTCAAAGGGATATTAATGTTAGCAAATGTAGTGATGGTGCAAAAAACAGCATTTGCTATACAGTGATTAACTACAGACATAGAGAAGCAAAAGAGCACCTGATTGGATGAAGGACTATCCATACGATATATATATTCAGACTATAGGTATGCTATCAGTATCGCTAAGAAAGAGTGGGACGATAAGTTCTGGTGTGATTTGAAAATGGCTAGTACTGGGAGGGACTCGAGGGGTTGGGTTTTTGGGACCTAGTTAGGTCGAGGAACAGGCCGGTTGACTCTCTGTTAACCTGTAACATCTCTGAGGAGATGTGGTTTAATCATTTCTCCAAACTTTACTCTCCCTCCCAGGATGATACCAGTGGGATGATTGTCTTACCTTCTCTGAGCCCTCCTGGTTCGAGCGAAGATGTTTCTTTGAGGAGGTGGAGAAGGTTATTAACTCTTTTGCCCCCAACAAAGCTTCAGGCCCAGATGGGAGACAGGGGGATCTGTTCCGTCTTAACTTAACGGAATGGGGGTTACTTATCTCTTCACTATTAAATGCTTCGTATTGTGGTGCAGCACTTCCTGATTCTTGGATGGGTGCTGAGGTCGTTCCGATCTTCAAGAAGGGGGGCCGGGATGACCCAGCTAATTACCGGCCCATAAGCCTAATTGACTCTTCCCAGAAAGTGGCGGGGAAGGTGGTTCTGGGGAGAGTGCTTCAGTGGGTGGATGACATGAAAATTCTCACAGACCTACAGGCTGGGTTTAGATCAGGCACCGGGACTATTGAGCAGACATTTAGATTGATGCAGTTTGTATCTTGCCTTTATTTATTTACGTTCCGCATTTGACCTTGTCCCTCTGGGCCGTTTGTGGAAGGTTCTGTCGGAAATGGGAATGCCCGCATATTTATTATCCGTGGTAATGAAGCTCCACACAGGAAATTTTGCACAGGTGATGTGGGGCAAGCAGGGGGAGAAGACCGCTAGAATACTGGTAAATAGGGGTGTCCGACAGGGGTGTGTGCTTGCTCCCACTCTGTTCACTCTGTATGTGGAGCATCTTTTGGAAAATCCTACTGATTCACCATCCCTGGCGGGCAGGAGTATACCTACCTTACTATTCGCCGATGACACCCTGCTCATCTCCAAATCCCCGATGGGCTTACAAAGCCTCCTTGACAGTTTCCAAACTTTTTGTGAGAAAAGGGGTCTTCAAATTAATACAGATAAAACTAAATATCTGATCCTTAATCCCCCGAAGAAACTTGGAAAATTTCCAATTTTAAATGGGGTGCCTTTGGAAAGGGTCAAGGAGTTTGATTACCTTGGTATCCGTCTCACTGATACTATGCGGTGGACTTCCCATCTCCAGAAGATGTTGCTGAGTCATAAAAGGGTGATAGGGGCTCTTCTTAAAGAGCAACGATTATCCACCTCAAAACCCATCGCTCCTGTGTTGGACATCTACACAGCCAGAGGGGTTAGTGCGGCCCTGTATGGTGCTGAGCTATGGGGTTTGCAGAACACTGACCTGCTAGCATGTTCAGAGAGTAAATTTCTGAAAGATTTATTGTCCCTCCCATATAGTACCCCGTCCTTACCTCTATTTATGGATATGGGCTGCCGCTCTATTAGTGATCAGGCCAGGCTTCGCCCCTTGCTCCTCTGGGCTCGCCTATGGAGAGTCCCTGAATTAGTGAGTTATGCAGATGGGCCGAGGGAGATTTTATCGCTGCCTGGCTGGTCAAAAATTGGGTGGTTAAGGGATGTTACATTTTTGCTGGGGGAATTGGGTCTCTGGGAGTCTGGGTCTGCCCCTCCAAAAACCGCTTTGAAGAAGATTTTTTGGAATTGGGTAGTGGGTAGGAACAATTCTAACCCAAATTTATGTAGATCTTCCAGTGAATTCTTCTGGGTTAAGGATGTGTCGTCTCGGGAACCCTATCTCGACATAATTTCAAAACCCCGAGACAGAGCCTTGTATATCAAATTTAGAATTGGGGTTCTACCTGTGGGAGAATTGACTGCCCGCTGGAAAATCCCGGCTCAAACTAGTCCCTTGTGTGTTTTTTGTTTGCAGAGGACTGAGTCGGTTGCCAATCTATTGTTTGAGTGCCCTGCCTACAAAGCGCCTAGATCTAGATGGTTAAAACCATTATGTAAGGAGTTGGGTACTAGGCACTATATGGTAGCCTTGAGAATATTGAAGTCAGATTCACGGCCCCTAATTGTGTGTGCCATGGCAAAGTTTTTAAGTTGGGCGTGTGTGATCAGATCAAGAAGGCTTAAATTAATTGTTTAATTGGAGGATTTTAAATCTGTGTGTTCAAGGTAACTTATTAATGTCATTTGTTTATGGTATATTTTATCGACTGTACTGTATTGTTATGGCTTTGTTTTTTTTTGTTTTTTTTTGTTTGTTTTTTCACCATATTGTATGTACTGCTTTTTAAGATATGATTTTATCGAAATAAAGCATATTGACTGACTGATATTCAGATTGGGAATATTATTATGTGGCATCCTGCCATTAGTACCTGCTTCCTCTGTAAAGATCTTGCCTACAATTGTAGAACTACAAGTATTGCTCAGACCGAACCATAAATGATTTCCTCGCAAGTGAGATTTTTTTGCTGCTTCTTCAATGTTTTCCTTAGAGACGCCTAGTGCTGACTTAAATGTGCCACGAGACCAGAGGAAAGAACTCAAGGTGCCTCTGGGGCAACCCGCTCATATTAGTAGCTTGTCCGCTCAGATTAGTAGCTTGTCCAGTGCAGGGCATTTCGCAGGTCAGTGAGCTCTCAATAGTATATGTATGGCTCATGAGGTTCCAGGGGGAAATTTACAAAACGTGTTACGAGGAATGCAAAGTTGCCCTGAGTTGCTGAGACCCCTGAGAACTGCAAAAACAGCTCCCAAGAGTAAATATTTGTTCTTTTTTATTGAACTACATAAAGAAATAGAAAGAGCTACATTTGACAGTAGTCACCCCAGTAAAAGGCGACAAAAGCTTGTAAAATTCTAGGAAACAAACATCGAACGACATTGACGAAACTGCAGCAAAAAAAATCCAATATTGTGTGAAACTTTGTATGAGTCACCACCTTTTAGTTAGTGGCTGTGATGTTCATGTTTCAACATTAATTTGCATGATTAATTAACGAGTGTGCTAAAATTAGCAGAGCAAAGGTATGGACGCTAATTATGTCAACATTGGGAGCCCATCCTGCGCATGTGGCAAAGAAAGGTGACAGGTGTTATTTTTGGCTGAAACCTGCGGATCAGGTTTTATTATCGTAGTAGAGAAGTTATTTATTTGCAGGTACCACTACGGAGTCGGAGGAGTGGATGCAGGGTGGCGCTATACAACAGTTTGCCACGAAAGCCGCGTGACGGATTACCTCATTTCTTGTATCACGTCTTTGGTTTCCTTTCAGAAATGTCAAAGCCCCCCCGCACACGTACGTATTGAAATGCCACTCTGTTGGCACTTGTTGAAGATCACTGCTCCAGCAAGTCGAGCTTGGCAGCGCCGCCAACTCCGAGCGTTCCCTCGCGCTCTCGAACTCCCACACACATTGGTCCCATTTGTCACCCACCGGCCACTGCTGCGCTTATCAAAGCTGCGGCCCGGGCTCTGCGCGCGCGCCATCGATCGGCCTCCGATGAGCGCGGCCTCGCCGCTCGGCTCCAGAAAGGTTGATGATACGTCTGAGCCGTCAGCTTTCCAATTGTGGGACGCGCCATTTTAAATGACAGCTCGATATTTGTCAAGTGCGAGAGTGCTTGCTTTCGTCTAAGATCACACATTAAGAACAAGTACGCATTGTGAAAATGGATCACCGAGTGAGACGTGGCATTTTATGTTTTCTGTTTTCGTCTGCCTTTGTGACATCGGAGATCAGGGGACGCAAGGAGCTCGGGGTGCAACCTTGGGGAAGCAGACGCTATTACAGTCTCTTGACGGCCCCCGGGGGAAGTGAAGGTCGCAGACCAGTCTTCCCCCGGGGTATTCGCGCAACGACCGGAAGGACAAGGTGGGGGTGGGATCATAGGAGTGAAGGAGGGGGGGGCGGGAGTTGGGAGGGTATATAAGGTGTCAGGAGAGGAGGATCCGGCCTCTTCCTGACACCTGAGCACCAGGGGGGGAGGTGGAAATAAAGTTTGTAGTGAGATAGCTCACACAGTGTTAGGCCATCTGCCGATTGGTCGATCGGCGGGGGGCTGGCACTGGTAGTTAGGGTAGGGTAAAGGGAATTTGGCACAGCGGGCTGTAAGGCACGGTGTCATCGACGTGGCGGCCGTTTGCACGGCATGAGGTCTTGGCTGGCCCGGCCGGGTGGACTTCCTACGTCCTGGGGCGTTATCATCAGGCGTGTGGGCCGGGATGGCCTCGCGTGCACTGGAGGGCAGTTGTGCGTGCGCTGGATGGCAGACTGAACCGGCCGTTTCAGGTAGGGGGCGGGGGCTGCCATATCATGGTTGTCCGGGATGCGCGGGACACAGAATGCGGGCGCATCTGCTGTTTTTTGCGCGAGCGTGCTGTAATGGTTCATGCGGGAGGGCGGCGGGCTCGGGGACGGCACACACGGCGGCGCAATTTTGTGTCAGGCGGCCCAGGGCGGGAATGAGGCGGGGGAAGGCGGGGCATGCGTGTGTCGCCCGGTACGGGGGGAGTGCTCTGGTTTCTTCTCGCGGGGTGAACACCGGGGTCTGGGGGGCAGAGGCGGGCCCCCTCCTCTTTCTGCTTCCCGGGAGGGGGATCTGTGTTTTCCGACTGTCTGCTGCGCGGCCACCTTTGGTGCAGGAAACCAGGGTTCGAGCCTCGAGGTCGCGTCCCCATCCGGTGATTATGGGCAAATCACTTAATCTCCCCGTGCCTGAAGGTGTAATGTAAATAAGGTGCTATGTAAAGCGCTCCAATACCTTCGGGTCGAGTTTGCGCTATATAAATATGCAAAAAAAAAAAAAAACGGGCTCTGCACATTGCCCAAGTGGGTTCAGAGGGACGTGGTTGGGGTGGGGGGGGGGCGGCATTGGTGGTTGATTACGGCTTACCCCCAGCAGGTGTGGAGCCTACTCAAGGTAGCGGGCAGTGGGCCCACCCCAGCGGCTTTATCCACGGCTAGGCTCAGGATCCGGCATAGTTTTTTGGTGGGGGCTAGAGTCAGGTGGCAGTGTAGGAGGAGCGAGGCAGGGCTTTGCATAGGTGCTGCTGCTAGGGAAGGAGGTGTGGGGGGTGGGCCTAGGGGGTGGCGGGGAGCTGGAGGCAGTAGTGGCCGGGGTCATCAGAGTCCGGGTGAGGGACTGCCAGCACGGCACAAGGCCCGGTGGTGCTTTGGACCCACTTGGTTGGCGCGACCGAGTGGGGGGGATCCAGGACAGGCGAATAAGGCCGGCAGATAAGGGGTGATGCCAGCGGGGCGCACGACGGCCCCGAGACGCTGGCCAGAAGCAGTAGGGGGATCCGCGGCGGCCTGCCCTCCTTCGAGGGATTCGCGCATTGAGCAATACAACCTTGTGAATCCTACCAAGTTATGAGTATGTTCTGTGTGAAGGATGGCATGGATGTTGTGGGGGGTGAAGATGGAGGAATGTGGCGGTGTGCGACGGATGAGAATTTGGCATGCCGGATACAGTGTGATAGAAGTAGGATGTGGAGTGGGGGGGTTGCCGGGGGGGGGGGGAGTTCAGGTAACCAGACCATTTTGTTGTTTATTTCAGGCAAGTGCGGCCTAAGACGGAGCGGGGGCAAGGAGCTCCAAGGGGGATGGCAGCTTCGGTCTGGATGAGGAGGTCCCGGACGGACACGCAGGTAAAAGAATGGGGGGTTAAGGTCTTGGATTCGTACTTTGAAGATTAGGTGTTCACTCCCTGGTGGTCACCGGGTGCTCAGTTATAAGTGTATTCAGTGGTATTTCCTTCCGTAAGGTTGGGACAAGGCTGGGGACCTGGGGAGCCCAGGGCCCAAATGACGCACAGCTGGTCAGCTGGGTGATGTGGGGGGGGGGGGGTTTGGTGGTGATACAAGCACGGAGGCGGCATACGTCAGACGATGGGAACCTTGGAGCCAAGCGATGAGAGGGTTTTGGGTTTCGAACGGCCGATTGTGATATCAGGCGAAAGGAAGGCTGGCAAGCAAAGGGTAGCTTGTCACTATTTGCTGTGTTTAAAGGCTATTTGCCATGTTTGAAGGGTGACTTTTGAGCCAGGGGTGCCAATCGACTCAAATTGTGGATATCGGTCTCGAACACATAGGGCAGCATATTGAGGTGTGAGGCCCGGGGACATCTGGGGGCAGTATAAGATGGATGGGGTATGTGCCGGGCTGAAACGGTGGGAGAAGGGTTGAGGTCAGCCCGAACTTAGCTCAACTGGGGGGGGGGGGAGTTTTAACGCAATATTCAGCCGCTACCCGCAGCTGTGGGGGCAGGCAGGAGATTTTCTCGGCACTTACATTGAAGGGCACGTAATCAGACGAGGGGTTGACCTGGAGGGAGGGGGAGTGGGTTTTCTGGGGACTTCTGCTAACGGACAGGTCACAGGGGCGACTGGTGAGGGCTCCCGTGTCGGTTGGACAACGACGTTAGAGGGACGGAGAGTCCTTCACGGGGTCAAGCTGGGCAACCCCAGTAGAATGGGGGGGAAGCCCTTGGGGGTAGTCAGGGGCCTGGAGGTCCTTCTCGATTATTTGGAGGCCATGGGTCCATGGCACTAGTTGACTCACAAGAGGAAGCAGTTGCTGCGGCAAGCAGGATCACTGGGAGACGTGGCTGGCCATCATGGATGCCCCCCCTTTTTTGTACGGGAGACCTGGGGCAAAGTCCATCTGCACAGGGAGCATTTGAGGACTGGGAGTAGTGGAGGTCTCCGGTGTGGGGGGGATGTCTCTGTGTGCGAGGGCAGCTGTTAGACAGGCAAATATGCAGAGGTAGCTGGATTGCCTGATGGACTGTGCACACTGGGTGGGGGGCTGAGGTCTTGAAGAACTGTGGGGCTCTGGGGGTCACAGTACCTGGAGCGCGAGCATCGCGAGGCGTGACGGGGGCAGTGTTATATAGGCAGGGACTTGCCTGGGGAATGGGACTGGTACAGGTAGTTTGTTGGCCACTTGATAAGATACTCACCTTTCGGTAGGCATCGCAGTAGAGGAGGATGAGGGGGTGCGCCAGACGGGGAGCTGACGAGCCGGGGAAGGGTTGGGCCACTGCTTGGGGGAGCCAGACAGGGTTAGGGGCCTTCGGGCACTGCAAGATGCGTTTGCGTATGAGATGGTCACCTGGGTTGTAGCAGGCAATATTTTAGAAACAGGGATTCTAGTTTACATGACGCAGTTTTATTTATAGGGGCGGGGATATGTGTTGCGCGTCTGGAGAAGGGAGCCAGCACACGGTGGTCGTGTCGTAACACCACTGACAATATGGCGATTTCTTCAGGGGCATCTGGGAGTATGGTAGTGCAGGACACAGGAGACGCGATGATCTGGTACCGGTGGGGCAGCAGACACGGGTGCAGTGGCTGTGGTGACGGGCTGTTAGTGCCTGGCTTGTCTGGGTGGAAACACGGGGCACAACGTTTTTCGAATGGGGAAGCGTTGGCGCTTGAGGCGTAGTTGAGAATGGCGAGGAGGAGGCTTGAGTCAACAGTGATTGGTGGCAAGAGAAGTGAGGCCTATGTCTGGGGAAATGGGGCTGCCAAATGCGGAAGGTAGTTTAACGGTGCTGCAGGCTATTTAGGTTTCATTCGAGGGCTGGGCCGACGGGGCGCGGCTCCCTTAAGGAGAAGTACGATTCCTACGCCTGAGGGCTGTCACAGAGGGGACATCAGGAGGGCTGTTTAGGGGTGGGGGGGAAGTCGGAGATTGGGGAGATGGCAGTATAGTAGGGTGTGTTGTGACGTTATAGGTACAGAAGAAGGGGTTTAGGCGGGGGTTTTGTAGAGACTGGTGATGGAGGGGAAAGGGACATAATCCTTACAGGACTAATCATTCTTTTTCTACTGCAGGTAGTGGGAGTTGCCTGGGATCCAGGGTGGTCGCCTGGACAGGCGGACATTCTCCCGAACGTTGGGCAGCAACAGAGGCGACATAGCGGGTGTACGGATGTCACCAGGCGGGGAATGCAGTCATTGGGATGTATGATGATGGGGGGGAACAGTAGAATTGACTTGGGGTGAGCGTTGCGGCCAGTGAGAGTGACTTTGTGTCATACGATATGGGAACTGGCTCCGATACAAGCAAAGGTGTGGGAGAGAAGGTATTCAGGAAAATGGCAGGTCTGGTTTTACTCCGAGATACATGGCAGGGGGATATGGTTCAATGACAGGGAACTTGGGAAAGTTGGTTATGGGGAAGCACTGCGCCTTGCAATGGATGGTCTGTGGGGATGTCTAGCATGCTTACAAGGAAATGGCCTGCAGGGAATGAGACTGTGTGAGGGGAAACTGGTGGTCTGGTTGGGGATGGGGCACTTTCATGGATGGGGATGGTCCTGGAAATGTTACTTGTTTACAAGGGACACGGGAGTAAAGGTGGATGGTCATCCACCGATGGTGCCATGCAGAGGAGGGATTTTTGGGGGCTGTTGAACATGCTTAACAGCTAATAGCCACAGGTAATGGGAATGTTTGAGGGGACATGGGGTGGTTTTGTTTGGGGATGGGGCACGTTTCATGGATGGGGATTGCCCTGGAAATGTTACTTGTTTACAAGGGACACTGGCTTTATGGGTGGATGGTCGTCCACCGATGGTGCCTTGCAGAGGATGGACTTTGAGGGCTGGTCAACATGCTTACAGGGGAATGGCCCGCAGGTAATGGGACTATTTGAAGGGACACAGGTGGTCTTGTTTGGGGCTGGGACGCGCTTCATGGATGGGGGATTGGCCTGGAAATGTTACTGGTTTACAACGGACACTGGCTTTACGGGTGGATGGTCATCCACCGATGGTGCCTTGCCAAGAAGGGAGTTTGGGGGCTGTGGAACAGGATTACAGGGGGACGGTCCGCAGTTAAGGAGACGGTGGGAAGGGAGACAGGTGGTTGTTTGCGATGGTGCATTTTTCCACGGACGGGGTTTGTCCGGTAAATGCTGCTTATTGACAC
Organism: Triturus cristatus; assembly: GCF_964204655.1. Classification (NCBI taxonomy): domain Eukaryota; kingdom Metazoa; phylum Chordata; class Amphibia; order Caudata; family Salamandridae; genus Triturus; species Triturus cristatus. The sequence goes on along the minus strand of NC_140592.1, from coordinate 286,671,302 downwards.
AGGACACAGGTTTCAACGGTGGATGGTCGTCCACCTGGTGCCTTGAGGGGTGGGGGAGGCATTAGGTGCACGCGAACTGGAGGGACAGGTAGTCCTACTTAGAATAGGTGCACCTTTCGCAGTCTGGGGTGTCCCGGCAATAGTGAACCTTATACGGGACGCAGGTTTCGGGGATGGAGGGTCGTCCACAGGGTGCCGCAAGGTAGACTGGATGGAGGCGAAAGGTGCACTAGAACTAGAGGTGGGGCAGGGAACCGCCCTTTGGGGGTTTCCCTGGTTGGCAGTACCTTGGAGGGGTGAGGAGTCACATACGGGTGGATCCACCCCTCGGGGGGGAGAACGGTACACAGGTGACTGATAGCGGGCGCGGGAAGCAATGACCAATGAAGGAAATTACACAGAGGATGCTTGGAGGGCAACTGAAGGTGAGAATGGGGAGAGGAAGGAGGTCACCGAGTGAGTGGGGGAAGAGTCTAACAGGTGAGATGTTTTTGAGAATGGATGAAAGGTGAATGAGTCAGTATGGGATGGGGAAAGTATATTTATTGCATTTATGTACTGTCGAATAAAGTCTAAATGATTGCAACCTTGTCCTAATAAAATGGCCTTTTAAGCTTCAAGTAACAGCGTGGAGTGTGGTTCTTGCGCGATGACGGCCCCCGGGGAAGTGAAAGTCGCAGACCAGTCTTCCCCCGGGGTATTCGCGCAACGACCGGAAGGACAAGGTGGGATCATAGGAGTGAAGGAGGGGGGGCGGGAGTTGGGAGGGTATATAAGGTGTCAGGAGAGGAGGATCCGGCCTCTTCCTGACACCTGAGCACCACCGGGGGGAAAATAAAGTTTGTCCGCCCACCCACCCTACAGACGTTAAGCGAAGGGTTGGGATATATTTTGGGCTGAGCGTGCCAGTTTAGGGCAGGTTGCAGAGTAGAGGCGTCAATGTACTTTGGAGTGGTGGGGAGTCACATACGGGCGGATCCACCCCTCAAGTAACAGCGTGGATTGTGGTTCTTGCGCGATTGACTAATTTACGTGCAAGAACCATTCAACTACTTTGAACTTGTCTTTTTGTATGTCAGGTTTTGGAGACAACGTTGTTTTCTGAAATTTACCATGTACACTGGACTCGTTCATAGCATGCCTTTTTGTCTGTTTCATGGTTCTGCTTTGGATTTGGGACTTTTGTCCCTATTTTATGTTAGCCCTGCCTCTGTAGCAAAGTTCACTCACCATGATTTTTTATTGCATCGGTTATATTCTTACATAGCCGACAAAAAGGGACTATTTATACTACCTGCAGTCTTATTTGGGTGCTCCTTGCTGTTGCCATTCTCTTCTGAAACTGTTTTCCTTTTTTATCTTCGTACCAATTTCTCCAGATACCGACTCATTCTTTACTTTCTTCAAGTAGCGCCAGATCCACTACACTCCGCTTTTTCATATTCTGAATATTTTTTACCCACACCACATCTTTCTTGTCTTTCTTTCCATTGTTCCCAAACCCTGCTCAACAGTTGTCTTGTGAATATTTTTATCCCATCTTCTTTCTTTTGTTTTTTCCCTTTTGCTCCATATCATTTTTAGGTCTCGCCTAGCGTTGCTGCGCACATGCGGAGCTCACGCAGCGAGAGTTAGTGCAGATGAGTACTTTCTGAAAAGGGCTTGAAGCCCCGCCCCTTATTCCCATTAGCTTGCATCACTGTTTATGTTAAACGGTGAGCTGCCATTGGAAATAAGGTTTCCAGGGTGAATCCTTTTCGCTTTTTTGGCCAGCCCACCCGGACTGGCCTGCCTGCTTTGCGGTTGTCGTGAAGACTTTTCTTATCTGCTTGTTTATTTTAACAAACAGATAAGAAAAGTCTTCACAACAGCCGTGAAGCACACGAGCCAATGCTCCGGGCTTCCTGCAACCACGCTGCCTTCACGCCTGGAGCATGAAGGCAGCGTGGTTGCAGTCTGCTCTGTGATTGGTTGGCGGCAGGCAGGCAAAGAGCTCAGTTCACCAGTAGCAGTGAGGGGTAACATGTCTTACCGGCCAGGGCGCTATCGCAGCAAACTCCGGCTCCGGGTGGGGCTGATGGGGATGTTTAGAGTCCTAGGATGAGCCGGCACAATACTCATGAGCTGCCCTCTAAAGACGCCGCATTTCACCCGTGCCATCTGATCGGAGCACAAGCACCCTGCTCCCATGTTCACTAGTGGAAGTGTCCAGAGCTGTAAGGGCCTCAGTCATAAAACCGTCTTTTCTGGAGTCCCAACTCTAAAGTACATTACTTGCGTCTCATAAATAAGCAGCTGGGAGCATGGGGCACACAAGTTACAGAAAGTCGAACTATTCACACACACGTGTGAAAAGGTAGAAGTCTTGTATACAGAATGAAGCCTCGGTCATCCGGGGCAGTGCAATTTCCAGGCTCAGGTCTTTAATTTGTAATGATTCAGGCAGGTACGGGCAGAGCTGGAACAACAAACAAGGTATTGTGACTTGTGACCTCCTGCCAGGAGCACGGTGTCCGGTTCTGGGGGTTTCACCAGTGCCGTGTCCTGTAGGAGGCCCTCCCCGCCCCCCTCAGAGCCTCGTTTGTTTCTGCGCCAGTTTACGTCTCTAGGGCCCCGCCCCGCTGCCTGCGTTGTTATGGCAGCTCTGCCAAGTAGGTGAGAGGTGAAGGGCAGGCGTGGCGCTGCTCTCTCCCCAGGCAGGGAGGGCACTGGTGACCGGGGGAGCGGTGGTAAGCTGGCTGAGGGAGCCTGTGTCTGTGAGGGGAGGGGGCGCTGTGGGGCTGTGCTTGCCGCACTGAGGGGAGCTGTGGAGCTGTGCTCGCCACAGGGAGGGGAGTGGTGGTGAGCCGGCTGAGGAAGCCTGTGTCAGTGCAGGGAGGGGGCTCTGTGCTCACCGCACTGAGGGGAGCTGTGGGGCTGTGCTCCCCACAGGGAGCCCCCCTCGTATAGCTCTTGCCATGTCCTGTCTGTGAGCCGTGCGTAAAGGGGAGAGGTGGTGCAAGATCTCCGGTGTAAATCTCCCATGTACCTTATTGCCATATCCTGTCTGTTATCCATGGGTAAAAGATAGCAACAGAGATTCCGCAAGATTTTCTGCACCCCTTGTCATGCCCTTTCTGTACTCCGCGGGTAAAAGAGAGGAGAGGCCTCACAAGATCTCCCGCACCCCCTTGCCATGCATAGAGCAGGTTACAGCTTTTCTTGACACCTCCCTTCCACTCCATCTCTTGCTAAAGGACTCCCCCCCCCCCGCCACCGCGGCATATCCCACAGATCCTCTTCTACCATCATGCCATGTCTCAGCTGCCAGGACTGCCAGGTACCTCCTGTACCACCCTGCCCTCTCTAAGCTCTATAAGAGAGGGCAGGCTGTTTCTCCCCTACATACCTCTTTTACCATTCTGCCCTTTGTGGCCCCCATGCTAAAAAGAGTGCAGACTACTTCTCTCTTAGAGACCTCCTGCCCTGCCTGGGCCCCATGGTAAAAGAGTGCAGACTGCTGCTCTGCTAGAGACCTCCTCTAACATCCTGCCATATCTATTATGTTACGCTAAGACTTTGTATAGCGCTTTATCATGCACACTCGGGTGTAGCAGAGAGGCGCTCTGTGACGAGGCTCATCCGTGTGGGTTCTCACAAGACACAGTCGTAGGCACTCACTACCTCCGGGTGGTTCCTTCTCCCACCTCAGCTCCTTCTTTGGCAGAAGCAGGAACCGGGGGCTGGGCCGGGCTTCTCTGCAGGCTGCAGCGCCTCTCCTTCTGTGAGGCTCGGTGGAGCAGAGAGGCGCTTTGTGAGTGCCCAACCCCCACCCCAGAGCTATGAGCACTGACTGCCAAGGCGCCCTTGCACCCTAAGAAATAGACATGCGCATCGGGGCACCGAGGAGCCCCTGCACCCCGAGAGTTACACCAGTGCATCAGGTGCAAAGAAGTCCCTGTAACATAGAGACAGGCACGCCGTCGCCAAGGAGAACAGGTAAGGCTCGCCTGAGCAACGGTTTGTGCTTATTTTAAGTCCTAAGAACGGTTACTTTACTGTGTCTTAAAGTACAACACCTTTAGCAGGAAGGCAGCTATGTGCCTTACAGTGAGGTCATACTTTGTGGTGCTATATAAAGGCACTAATGGCGCTGTATGTGATGGAATGGCGGGGTGGGGTAAGTTTGGAAGGAGGTGCATTGGAAAAGCAGCGTGTTGTCTCAGAGCTGCAGGTGAACTGGGGGAGCTGTATGTGATGAATTGGCAGGGGTGGTGAAGTTAGGAAGGAGGTGCCTCGAAAGAGCAGCGTGTTATATCAAAGCTGCACTTTGAGATAACACACTGGGGGAGCTCTATGTGATGGAATGGCGGGGTTGGGTAAGTTCAGAAGGAGGTGCATTGGAGGAGCAACATGTGGGGTCCGATTTGCAGGTAGACTGGGGGAGCTGTATGTGATCTGGGTGGAATGGAGGGGGTGGTGTAAGTTAGGAGTGAGGTGCATTGGAAGAGCAGTGTGTGGGTTCAGAGCTGCAGGTACACTGGGGGAGCTGTATGTGATCTGGGTGGAATGGAGAGGGTGGTGTAAATTAGGAAGGAGGTGCATTTGGAGAGCAGCGTGTGGTCTCAGAGCTGCAGGTACACTAGGGGAGCTGTATGTGATGGAATGGGAGGGGTGGGGTAAGTTAGGAGTGAGGTGCCTCAAAAGAGCAGTGTGTGGGGTCAGAGCCGCAGGTACACTGGGGCGCTGTATGTGATTGAATGGCAGGTGTGGTGTAAGTTAGGAAGGAGGTGCATTGGAGGAGCAGTGTGTGGGGTCAGAGCTGCAGGTACACTGGGGGAGCTGTATGTGATGGAATGGCGGGGCTGGTGTAAGGTAGGAAGGAGGTGCATTGGAAGAGCAGCGTGTGGGTTCAGAGCTGCAGGTACACTGGGGGAGCTGTATGTGATCTGGGTGGAATGGAGAGGGTGGTGTAAGTTAGGAAGGAGGTGCATTTGGAGAGCAGCGTGTGGTCTCAGAGCTGCAGGTACACTAGGGGAGCTGTATGTGATGGAATGGCAGGGGTGGGGTAAGTTAGGAGTGAGGTGCCACAAAAGAGCAGTGTGTGGGGTCAGAGCCGCAGGTACACTGGGGCGCTGTATGTGATGGAATGGCAGGTGTGGTGTAAGTTAGGAAGGAGGTGCATTGGAGGAGCAGTGTGTGGGGTCTGAAGGACTGGGTTATTCTAAGACCCAGCGGTGCCAGGGAACAACACCTGAAACCTTCGTGGGTTACCTGTTCTGGCGTACCAAACACAGAGACACGGGACACTTCCAGCGACGTCAGAGATCAGCATTTATTTACTGCAGGGATACAGAGGTCACAAGAAGTACACAACGTGTAGGTTCTCGGAGACTGCTTCGAATTGCAAAAGTGGATCGCTCCTTTTATACACGTTTTTCCCATAGAACAGTATGGTGAACAAAGATTACAACTCAGTTCCCACAATAAACTTCAAAAGAGTCGCGTTCATGTTTCAGGAGGCCGGAACTTAATTACAACAGTATTGCCAGTTCCCAACTGTAAAAACATATCTTCTCTGCAATAAAACACATTCCATCCTGACCGTAAACACATTAGGAGAAGGGACAAAAACAGATGCAAAGAAAGGACAAGGATGCACAACAGATTAGAGAAGAGTGTTAGGAGTAGTAAAGGAAACTTGATAACGGGATCAGAGACCCCGTGTCTAATGTATGCATGACTGAAACAATAGACCGGCACGGCAAGATGAGCCTTGAGCGGGGCCATCTGCCTTCGTCGTGTCATTTCCCTCGTCATAAAAGTCATACTCAAAGGAACACGTGTCCCTCGTGTAAGCTTGGGAGTCCCAGGGTCACGAAGCGGACAAAGTCCGTTCGCTGGCTACTTGAGGGCAAGAAACAAAATGGATGCCGTATCTAAAATGGAACCCGAGGCTTCAGATGAACAAACCCAAAAATAAGACGAACCATACATGGTTGCGTAGCGAAACTGCGTACACCCACTATACTCGTCATTTGCGGTTCGTAGATACCCAACTCATCCATATTCGTCACCACTCAAAAGTGTCGTTCCGTCCCACACGGAACCTCAGACGCTCCTTTTGCCCTCATGTAGGCAAGCATTAGTCAAGATCGGAATCTATTTCAATATTCATCAGATCGTTCAGTTGCTGCTGGAACATCATTCTATTCATCAACGTCTCCTTGGTAACAGATGGCCGTCTTATACACGTTGTAGCACATAGGCCACATAAGGCAGGACCACACTGTACACAAAGACAACACGTGAACAGAAACGTTACAACAACCCCTACGATCATCAGAATCTTCCAACCCCAAGTTGACATCAGGCCCCAAAACCATCCTAGAAGCGTCCAATTACCTTCGTCCACGTGTATGGACTCGGAAATCTTGTGCAACTTTGAGATGGCTTGGTAGACAGTTGGAGCATTGTCAGGAATAAAAATGCAACAACTCGAATGGATAACTTTACACACACCACCTCTATCTGCGAGAACAACATCTAGAACCATACGGTTCTGCAACGTCATGAGTCTATCCGCCTGAAGTTCAGCTATTAAATTACCAAGGGCACTTGCAGTAATATTAGCAGTCGACTCAACTACACGTGTCAACTGTCTTAGGTTCCTACTATTAACCATAGGTCCCCAAAACGGCAAGAAACCCTTAAAGAAGTCTCCTGCTTCTTGACCGGCAGTATCCTCTTTGCTAATAACGCCTCTCACAACTCTAGTTTTGTGATAATCTGAGGCGACTGTGAAAGTCGGTGGTAAAAGATTCGCAATATAACAGGTACCCGAAAAATCACGGGGTAACCATGTATATGCGCGTTCATAACATACAAAATAAGTGCCCTTAGCGGTCAGAAAAACAGGGGAAGAGAGCATCGGCAGAACATACGTGTCAGTGCAAGCACTGTTCCCAAGTTGTGCTCTCGGATTTCGACCCAAACCTTTCAAGCAGAAATTCCCGAGGTGTGGTACAATCCATATTGGGGACGAGCTCTTAAGCTGTCTATCACCCACTGACGTACTATACTCAGCCTCGCTCAGATCCTTATAAGCCTGCACCTCTTCATTTGGGATAAGCGATGCATCAAAAACATCTCTATCTAAATCCGCTATCGCTATCGCCAAAGGTTTGTGATACGGCCCAGGACCAAAATTGGCAGAACGTGGCTCTCGACTGGGGTAGGAATCTAGTGCACTACGGAACATAGTTTGGAATGCTCGAGCCGAACCCTGGGAGCTGTAAGGAAGGACCAAATATGGAATACCCCTATCCATGGTATGTGGCATTAACCCACACACCCAACAATTGGTAGTATTCATCACCAACTGATGCTGATGTAGAAGTTGAACGAAGGAGTTATTCATAAATTCCGCACGCCTAACCTGTTCATGTTGAGGCAGAGGATGAAAAGAATGTGGGGAAACAGTGGTGAGGGAGCTTAGTTTAGGAGAAAAGGTAGGTGAAACAGAAGGTAATAACAACTGTACTCCAAAATACACTCCACCCACCAATAACATAGATACGGTCAGGAACAGTAGGAACACCTGAAACAAAAAACATTTTGTACGTACAACTCTTCTTAATTCTGATCTCTGCGCCGACATCCTTTCTACTTCCAACAGCTTAGAGAATGCCATCCTCTACAAACCGTCCGTGACGTACTTGACGCACTTCGTTCTGAGTAGCGATTATCAATCCCCAGGAGTTCCCAGGAATCGACAAAAGTAACCGACCTAGCGTCAGAAACCTGCTAAACAGAAAGGAGTACCCGCACGGCCCTACGGTGACCCGGATGGAGAGGTTTCCTCAAAACGTTCAGTGTTATTACAAATCTCTTAGCCGTGGGACAGTACATAAAAACTCAAAAAGAAAGGATATAATTGTCCATAATGTTCATAGCATCAAAAAGCAAATATACAACTAATTTTTATTAGTCCTTGAACGAAGAAAGTATCGACTTCTTCCAGGTCGAGTTTGCTCTACAAACAATTGTTCAGCTGGCGCAACAGTATTCGATGAAGTGGACAACGAGTCAGACCTCGGGCTCTCTGCTACCGATGACTCCACATGTGGGTTTGGCAGTGACAAATCATTCCCCACAGGTTGAGCGTCGCTAAACGGCACAAAGTGCAAAGGAGTCTCAGTTTCTGTTGCCGAAATCCCAGTCCTCACCCAACCATCCGTTGGTAAGGGGATCGGTACCTTTTTCGTGTGGCTGGCGTGTACCCAGTTCTTCCGGCCCTCCAGTCGAACCGCAGTCCTCGTTGTCAACAAGACTTGAAAGGGTCCTACAAATCTTGGCTCCAAGTTACGTTTCCGACCGAAATTTCGGGTAACGACCCAGTCGCCGGGCCGGAGCTGGTGTCCAGGACCCTCTGTCTGCGCCGGTAGAGCTTCAAAGACCTGTTGATGGATTAACCGTAGTTTAGTGGTCAAATCATGCAGGTAATCAATTAACATTGGATACTCAAGACTATCAAAAGCCCTTGGCCTCGGGACCCCCCAAATATTCGCAGGGCGGCCGAACACAATCTCATATGGGCTAAGCCCTACTCGAGAGTGTACGGTCGCTCTGGTCGATAGGAGAGCCAGAGGCAAGGCATCAGGCCATGATAGACCAGTCGTAGATTGAATCTTGGCGAGTTTTAGTTTTAGGGTACCATTGTACCCTTCAACCAAACCCGCTGCCTGAGGATGATTAGCACTATGGAATTTTTGACGAATTCCAAGGCCCTTACACACACTCTGCATTACACTTCCCACAAACTCGCTTCCATTATCCGACCACACGATCCGTGGCATTCCGTACCGAGGAAAGTATTCCTTCAGCAGGATTTTTGCTGTGGACAGGGCAGTGTTATCCTTAAGAGGATAGGCCTCAATCCATCTGGAGAACGCACAAACCACAACCAAAACATACTTCAGGTTATTGCATCTCTCCATATGGATAAAGTCCAGCTGGATAACCTCAAAGGGACAAACAGGAGGAGCAAAATGACCAGGTGGAGTGGGGGTGCCCTTGCCAGGATTGTGCATCAAACACACCATACAATTCTTAACCACTCTCTCGGCACATTTAGCAATACCCTCATTCCTCCATACAGGGGAAAAGAACCTACATATTCCTTTCGCACTGATATGTGACAACCCATGAGCCATCGTCACAACAGCTAATACGTACGCATCTGGTAACATCCACCTCTGACATTCCGTCAGGTCAACCCAACATCCATGCATGTCCAACTTTCCCGTACTTTCTTTCCACTTAGTCTTTTCAGCTTTAGTAGCTTCGTTCTGAATTGCTTTCACACTCTCAATAGTATTTTCACACATACCAGTCTCCGTCGGCCACCTCACTGAACTCGTGACATACATTCGGGTCGCAAGATCCTTAGCCGTTTCCTTAGCAATCTCATCCGCAAACGCATTACCACGACCAACGTCATCCGTCACTTTCCGATGTGCACTACATTTAACAATCGCCACTTGTTTAGGCAATGTAAGTGCATCCAAAAGGTCATTCACGAGCTGCCCATGCTGAATCTTCGTACCATGCGATGTCATAAATCCTCTTTCTCTCCACAGTCTTCCAAAGTTATGCGCAACACCGAATGCGTACTGACTGTCGGTAAACACATTCACTCGCTTTCCTTTAGACAAAACACACGCTCTTGTCAATGCAATCAACTCTGCAGCTTGTGCTGAATTCTGATTCAATCTCGCAGTTTCCACAACCGTGCTCAACGTCACTACAGCATACGCAGTCGTCACATCGCCATTCGGCAATTTAATGCACGAGCCATCCACATACAAAGTACCATCGGGATCTGTCAAGGGAGTGTTTTTCAGGTCCACACGACCTTTAGTTTCTTCCTCAGTTCGTAAATAACAATCATGTGGTGGCACATCATCTGATTCCATATTAATCGGCAACAATGTCGCCGGATTCAGTACATTACAACGTTTGATCTGTATATGACTTGCCAAAAGGGTCAGCTCGTACCCAGACAACCTTGCACTCGTCAGATGTTGAGTCTTTGTCCGATTCAAAAGAGTATCAACTGCATGCGGAACCATCACCATGAGCATATTATCCATAACAAGACCTGCGGACTGCCGAATAGACGCCGCTGCTGCCGCTGTCGCCCTCAAGCAACTTGGCAATGCTCTAGCTACCGGGTCTAAGGTCGAGGAAAAATATGCACACGGGCGCTGCTTGCCACCAAATTGTTGGTTAAAACACTTAACGCACAACCTTCCCTCTCGTGAACGTATAATGTGAATGGCTTGCTGTAATCAGGGGTACCTAACACGGGAGCCGAACACAGTGCATCACGTAGTTCAGAAAAACTTTTCTGACATTCCTCCGTCCATGGCAAAGGAGTCGAAACGTCCTTGCACGTGAGAGCTATCAATGGCTTCGCTAACAGTGAAAAATTCGGAATCCACTGTCTGCAGTATGACGTGATACCTAAAAAGGCACGCACATCTCTCTGGGTCGTCGGCACAGTCATTCGAGCAATTGCTGCGATTCTTTCAGGGGTCAACCTTCTTCCCGCCTTTGACAATAAGTGACCTAAGTAGGTAACTTCTTGACAACAATATTGCAATTTAGAAGGTGACACTTTGTGGTGTAAGTCACAGAGATGCTGTAACAGTGACACAGTAGCAGTCTTGCAAACTTGTTCAGTATCTGCAGCTACCAACAGATCGTCGACGTACTGAATCAAAGCCGCACCAGTCGGCAGCACAAATGCATCTAGTTGACTCTTAAGAGCTTGGCTGTATATCGATGGGCTCTCACAGTAGCCTTGAGGTGCGCGTTTGAACCGGAAACTGCGACCTCCTAACGAAAATCCGAACAAATCACGACTTTCCTCAGCAATCAGAATGCTAAAGAACGCATTCTTCAGATCGATTACCGAGAACCATGATGCAGAGGCTGGAATCAGAGTCAGTAAAGCTGTAATGTCTGGAACCACAGGAAACTGCGGGACAACAATTTTATTTACTTCCCGTAAGTCAATAACTAGACGGTACACGGGAGGCTTGGACGGATCAGTTCGTTTCAGAATAGGCAACACGGGACTATTACACACGTTACCTCGTGTCTCCTCGATAACATCTTTACCGATCAGATCATAAATGATCGCTAATAGTGCCCGTTCACCATCAAGGGAAATACGATACTGGGGTATGCGTGGTAAGCGCGCATCAACTTTCAATTGAACAACATAAGGTGGGATATCCAGCAGGCCCACATCATTGGGACCTGTCGCCCACAAAGAAACCGGAAGAGAACTCAATTCCGGTGGGAGCTTATCGATCGATAGATACATAGGGGAAATCACATTCTCACCCAATGTAAGCTCCACGCCCGTAGGAGAGCAGTACAAAGTCGCATGTAACCTCTTCAACAAATCCAAGCCCAAAAGATTCTCACCACAACCAGTAGTCAAAATCAAAGGAGCTTCTAACTCATGAGACCCAATCGTAAGGGGCAAGGGGCTAGAAACTGGATTGCTAACGGGGGCGCCAGAGAATCCAACGGAAACATTCGTTAAGCCAGACAAAGGCGCGCCAGGGAGTTTCGAATGCATAATGGAACTTTTTGCTGCACCAGTGTCCAACAGAAAAGGCTCAACGACGCCCAATGTGGCTACTGCAACATAAGGCCCTCTCTGATCAACCGGAACTGATACTTCTCCCTTCCTTTGTCTATGGCTGTCCTAGTAGATACCATCCGTATCAACATCACGCTCGACGTAACAGTCATCCACATGATACTGTGCAGATCTACCGGACGATGGTTCGCGTCGATCGAAACAATTCTGCGAGTCTGAGGAAGTGGCAAAACGCTCGGCCTGATTCTGAGTAACTCCACGACCTCTACCACGTGAAGCTTGTTGAGGACCACCACGACCTCCTCGAGCTGACACACCATTATTCCTATCACGGAGAACCGGACAATTAAACTTCAAATGGCCCTCCCCTCGACAATACGCACATTGATTATATCCCAACACAAAACGAGGTGCGGGAGAGTCATTTCGCGTCTGCGATCTGGAGAACTGTGATTGCGATCGATTTGGCTGTTGTGAATCACTGAAATTCGAGCGCGGAGGATACGCTTGCTGCAATAAGACCTTAGTTTTAAGATCCTTTGTTTTCTTATCTGCACGTTCACTTTCCTCCTTTTCCCTATTTTCGTAATATTGGGCCGTAGCCAATATTTGAGCAGTGGTAGAAACAGCCCACGAACTCTCAGAATTTTTCAACTTATTGCTAAGTTCGGGCAACAAGTTCGATACAAACTTATCAACAAACAGCCGCTGACCACCCTCTGAACCCATGTCCTGGCCACTATGATCAACAAATGCTTCCTCGAATCTCGTAAAGAAATCGGAAACGCTTTCATCCCTCTTTTGCTTGCACGCGGACAACTTGTCCCAATTGACGCGCATCGCCGGCATAAGCGTTTTCATAAGGGTAATTATCCTCTGGGGCAAATCCACAATAAGCTGCTCAGGCTTAGCCCCACCGACTTGCTGAGCGTCTGCCGCCGTAAGGGCAGCCCAGTCACCGCCTAACTCGGCCGCGTGATTCTCGTGACGAATTTTCGCCCAAATCGGCTGAGGCACTACATTGCCAAACAACATGTCAATATCAGCAAGGTTCATAACAGTAGCATCCACCAATTGGGACAGCTCCTTATAATAACCTGCTGGATTTTTACGGGGATCAGGCAAAGTTTGCTTCACCTGTAAGACTTCCGATCGTTTCCAAGGGAGGTGTATCCACACTCTCTGAAAATGGCCTGGGACAGCAGGGTTAGCATTAGGATCACCTGGCATCCATACTGGGGGAACTTCCCGCATCGGATATTGACCAGGTTTTGCCATCCACTCTGCAGTCTCTTCCTTAAACAATGCTCGAGGTTGCACTGTACATCGAAATGATAACAAACGTTCTAGAGCTTCTCGAACCTTGTCACCTACGATCACACCAGTTGTGAACTGATGCTGGAGCTCAGAAACCTCAGAGGGTACATTATCTACCACATCATGATCCCACTCCTCCTTCAACGATTTACACAATTCCTCAAACACGAATCGTTGAGTGGGCGCATTAAACTGAGAAAATGTTTCAAACACTACACGCGAAGTGTATTTAACAGGATTACGAATCCATTTACGTGCCATTTTTACCAGCGATTCACGTTCCCTACCATCAGGAAGCTGGCTGCGCCTCTGAGCGACATCTGAAAGAGTCGAGCCGAGTATTGGCCCAAAAAGCGGAGAATAAAGAGTAGCAACAGCAGTCAGGAGACGGCTACGAACAGAAGGAGAAGAGGAAGAAGATGCAGGCGCAGCAACAGTAGGGGTGGAGGCAGTAGAAGTAGACGCGGCACCAGGAGTAGCGGGAACGACAGACTGAGGAGGGACTTGAAAAGGCGCAGTAGGAAGAGAAGCCGGTAAAAGAGGATGAACGATCTGCGGCACAAGGGGATTCGGGAGAGCGGGAGGAACGGCGGGCTGACCAGCAGCCGCCAAAACAGCAGGTGGAGGAAGAGGTAGAATCACAGGGCCCACAGCATCGGGAGCATAGGGAGGTGGTGATTTCAACAGATAAGACAATAGCGAATCCTCTATCGCTTCTTCTCCCGACTTATCGACATTAGACGGTAGCACCGGATAACATTTATCCACCGCCATATGATGAAGTCGAGCACTAACTTCCTGCTCTTTCTCATCTTTGTCTCGCTGATACTGTTCAGCATTTCGCATCACCGTAATAACGCCTTCTCTTTTATTTTTCTTACTCTGTTTGATTTCTTTCTGCTTGGCCTCTTTCCGCCATAACCGGAAGGAATCAAACATGGCCGGCCTAGCCTTCTTTTTAAACAGTTTAGCTTCCAAATTATCTAAAACGGCAGTTTCAAAACTACCATGAGATGGCCAACTAAGAACACCATCATTTTTAGTGTAGCGGACCCAATATTCATTATACACGATAGGACCCACACCATGGCGACTATAGAGCTCGTAAATTGGAGTTCCAACTGGAGGTATCGGACATGAATCCTCCAGCCGGGAATCCATTCTGCAACATTTGAGAAACCCAAACAAAGTACTACGGCTAGGCATCGCGCACACTAACCGAGTTTACAAACTTCAAGGGCTATCGAATTTATGATATCCTCGCAAAAAAATGCGAGACCCTCGGTTTTTGGCAATTGCAATCGTCAAATAAAACAACTAAGAACCACGAATGCTATGGTATCATGCAAACAACAAAGGAACACTGGGAGCGACCCACAAATACTTAACTGAGAGAACAATGGCGTCACCAGGAAGGCCCGTCTATCGTCTCGCCGTACAAAGGACTACGCCAGGCGCCAAAACAGGTCGACAGTCAGGGCATCAGTCCGTCGCAGCCGTCAGGAGGCGGGGATCTTCGCGGGAAAAGACGTCGGGCCACTTATTTCGACAACTGGATCGATGAAGCGGGGTGCACCTTCCCTCGGAGATTTCACACGAAGTTCCTCACGATCGTCGGGCTTTGGACCGGTACCGTTGATGTCGCCCCACGTTGGGCGCCAACTGAAGGACTGGGTTATTCTAAGACCCAGCGGTGCCAGGGAACAACACCTGAAACCTTCGTGGGTTACCTGTTCTGGCGTACCAAACACAGAGACACGGGACACTTCCAGCGACGTCAGAGATCAGCATTTATTTACTGCAGGGATACAGAGGTCACAAGAAGTACACAACGTGTAGGTTCTCGGAGACTGCTTCGAATTGCAAAAGTGGATCGCTCCTTTTATACACGTTTTTCCCATAGAACAGTATGGTGAACAAAGATTACAACTCAGTTCCCACAATAAACTTCAAAAGAGTCGCGTTCATGTTTCAGGAGGCCGGAACTTAATTACAACAGTATTGCCAGTTCCCAACTGTAAAAACATATCTTCTCTGCAATAAAACACATTCCATCCTGACCGTAAACACTTTAGGAGAAGGGACAAAAACAGATGCAAAGAAAGGACAAGGATGCACAACAGATTAGAGAAGAGTGTTAGGAGTAGTAAAGGAAACTTGATAACGGGATCAGAGACCCCGTGTCTAATGTATGCATGACTGAAACAATAGACCGGCACGGCAAGATGAGCCTTGAGCGGGGCCATCTGCCTTCGTCGTGTCATTTCCCTCGTCATAAAAGTCATACTCAAAGGAACACGTGTCCCTCGTGTAAGCTTGGGAGTCCCAGGGTCACGAAGCGGACAAAGTCCGTTCGCTGGCTACTTGAGGGCAAGAAACAAAATGGATGCCGTATCTAAAATGGAACCCGAGGGTTCAGATGAACAAACCCAAAAATAAGACGAACCATACGTGGTTGCGTAGCGAAACTGCGTACACCCACTATACTCGTCATTTGCGGTTCGTAGATACCCAACTCATCCATATTCGTCACCACTCAAAAGTGTCGTTCCGTCCCACACGGAACCTCAGGTCAGAGCTGCAGGTACACTGGGGGAGCTGTATGTGATAGAATGGCGGGGCTGGTGTAAGTTAGGAAGGAGGTGCATTGGAAGAGCAGCGTGTGGTCTCAGAGCTGCAGGTACACTAGGGGAGCTGTATGTGATGGAATGGCAGGGGTGGGGTAAGTTAGGAGTGAGGTGCCTCAAAAGAGCAGTGTGTGGGGTCAGAGCCGCAGGTACACTGGGGCGCTGTATGTGATGGAATGGCAGGTGTGGTGTAAGTTAGGGAGGAGGTGCATTGGAGGAGCAGTGTGTGGGGTCAGAGCTGCAGGTACACTGGGGGAGCTGTATGTGATAGAATGGCGGGGATGGTGTAAGTTAGGAAGGAGGTGCATTGGAGGAGCAGAGTGTGGTCTCAGAGCTGCAGGTAGACTGGGGGAGCTGTATGTGATCTGGGAGGAATGGAGGGGGTGGTGTAAATTAGGAAGGAGGAGCATGTCGAGAGCAGCGTGTGGTCTCAGAACTGCAGGTACACTAGGGAAGCTGTTTGTGATGGAATGACAGGGGTGGACTAAGTTAGGAGTGAGGTGCCTCGAAAGAGCAGTGTGTGGGGTCAGAGCCGCAGGTATCCTGGGGCTCTGTATGTGAAGGAATGGCAGGTGTGGTGTAAGTTAGATAGGAGGTGCATTGGAGGAGCAGAGTGTGGTCTCAGTGCTGCAGGTAGACTGGGGGAGCTGTATGTGATCTGGGTGGAATGGAGGGGGTGGTGTAAGTTAGAAGTGGGGTGCATTGGAAGAGCAGCGTGTGGGTTCAGAGCTGCAGGTACACTTGGGGAGCTGTATGTGATGGAACGGCAGAGATGTACGTTTGGAAGGAGGTGCATTAGAAGGGCAGTGTGTGGTCTCAGAGCTGGAATCAAATGGGGGGCTGCAATCCAGGATTGAGATGCACTGGGAGAGCTGCGTGTGGGTCTTTGTGGCATGGCAGGGGTGGCGCAGATCAGGATTGAGTCACACTGGTAGAGCTGTGAATTAGCCTCAGAAGTACAATAGCAAGGCTCAGCATTGAGGGGCACTGGCAGAGCAGACAGTGGGTCTTCAGCACTCGGATAGCACGCTGTTCTTGTTTCAAGACTGGAATGGTAGGAGTGTTGCAAGTGTGGACTGGGGTGCTCGTTCCTGTACGAGAATAATAGGGTAAGATCGAGGTGCACTGGTGGAGCTCTACGTGTCTCTCTCCTGCAGTGGAATTGAGCTACTGGCATTGTAAATGACAAACCTTTTATCTATGTGTTGGTTTTGAAAACAGATAAATAAAAGGCATTGCCATTTACAATGCCAAGAACTTAACATTTCGCAAATGCAAGACCTATTGCATTGCAAATGCTTGTTTTTATTTCTTCTAGTTGCTTCCGATCTTCATTCGCTCCATCGTCTTCTAACATTGTGGAAGGGCACCACAAACCAATATAGTTTGTATCTTCTTTCTATAAGCCATCACTTTGGAACCATTAGTTGGGGAAGTCATTTGTGAACATCAATGGCAATTAAAATAAATAGTTTAGAGGCAGCCGGTAATTTCACTCTGCCTTTCAATTCTCTAGAAGGGAATCAACAGTTCCCCATGGGAGAGCAGGAGAGGGGCGTGGCTGGACTCTGAAGATCATGGCGGATTTTGGCTAAAGTTCCTGCATTGTATGTAGGCCCAAAGCCACAAAGGACGCCCTGATGCAGCAAATTCCTTGAGACTAAGGGGGAGTACTGTTTTCTAATGCCTACTCAGACTCTGCTCAGCCCGTGAAAACTGTCCTCCGCTGTCACCACGAGGTTTGGGCAGGGAAAGGATAAGGTGGGGTCCGGGGGACATAGCGGGAAGGATCTGGAGAGGCAGGTGGCCTATCTTTATTGTGTACAACATGAAGTGCTCACTTCTCCACAACTGACGTTCCTGCGGCAGGCTGCTGCCCACCCAGTGGTGGGGCCAACCAGAGAGTTCTGACCTCGTATATCTGAGCCTGCTATGCTTCCTGATTTGGCTTACTACCTGTTTTTCCTTACCACTTGCTGCACAGAGAGTTGTTTTGGGGTCAGTGTGGCGAGGACCGGCCCTTGTCAATGGGGGAGGCTGGAATTAACAGCGGTTCCACATTGGGGCCAGTAGGAGCTGGATGGCTGGGAGAGGCAAAGGGTGGCCATCTTGGACCATGCTTACACGCTAGCTTTTATCGGTGCACCCGCACTGCGTGTCAGACTGATCACACATTCCTCCTTCTCATGGCCTCTCCCCTAATCATCTTGGGATGCCCCTTGTTTCATTTTATTCTTCAGGCCCATATTTTTGCTAGCCTCCTTATTTTCTTACATCTATCCAGGGCAGGATTGTTTCCTGGTGACCATCTTGGATTGGGCTCCTCTTGTAAAAGTGCTGAGAGTGAGGGACAGAGGGCGACCCACAAGGTCATTGTTCCCTATTATTATAATTGGAGACTATCACTCTGTTACAGTGATCTCCTACCACAGTTCCATTCAAGGATTGTTCTGGAGTGTATAGGGATGTAGATAACACAACTGAGAGAGATTTTCCAAGGGCATCAATAACCTGAGATTCGTTATCGAACCTCGAGGTGGCTCCCGCATGGAATTGAGTACCCTGGGAAAGACATGTGCCCCTGTCACCTCTGGGACTCCCCCATGTCTCAGGGGTCAAAACCAGAATATGTCAGGAAATTCTGAAGAGGTGGCCTGGAAAGGAAGAAATAATGTATTAAAGGAAGTCATGACAGCATCGACCAAGATTGCAACTTGAGGTATCCGATACCACTCTGGCCACATTGCTGAAGGAACTGACCGATATTAAGCTCTCCATATGTGCAATTAGTGACATAGTATCTATCACCTCTGTTGAAGTACAGTCCCTTTGAGGGGACATTAATACTTTCCACTCCAAGCTGTATGGCCTAGAACAGAGGGTGATGGAATTGTAATCTAAATGGCACATTCTGCCTGCCTGGGACTCTTAGATTTAGATGCACCTTTAGAGAACCATAGTCTTGGAAAATAGGAGTTATTGGATCAATGTGCGGATGTTTGGGAATGCAGAATAGGATAACATGGTGGAGTTTCTCAGCACCCTGCTCCCGACCCTCCTGAACATGACTTTCAACCCTCTGGAATTCCAAATAGCACACCGGGTGAGATCGGGCCACAAACCCTCTCTATCTCGTGCAAGGCAAATTCTTTCATTTCTCTTATGGAACCATCAGGCCAAATAAATTCTGGCCGCTGCAAAACAGCATGGGCCTTAAATGTATGAAAACAATGAGATACTCTTCCTGCCAAACTTTTAATTTGAAACTAATCTGAAACGTAAATGATTCTTGGTGCTCAGACCCCAATTGAAGAAAAAAGAGATGATGTATGGGCTGCTAGAACTGGCAAGATTGCTCATTACCATGGATGGCTGGAGGCGTGAATATGATGAACCGAAAGACTTGGAAAGACTTCTACACGATTTGGAAAGGATGTACAACACCTGCATGAAGACTGCTTCTTCTTCGGAGACTCCCCAGGCCCCCACTGGTGGGGCCAGGCAGATCTGGACTAAGGGTGGGCGTAGTTCGCGAAGTAGCACTTCGCGAAGCTACGCAAAGTGAAGTTCGCACTACGCGAGCTACGCGTAGCACTTCGCGAACTGCGTAGTAACATGTTCGCACTGTGCAAGATGTTCTTTTCAATGATTGCACAGTGCGAACAAGCAACCGGCACTGTGCAATCATTGAAAATGGCATCTTGCACAGTGCGAGCTGTAGTTTTCTGCTGCTCGAGTAGATTTTTACTCGAGCGGCAGCTTTCTCAACGCGAACAGGTAGTTTCTCATCGCGAGCGGTCGCGAGCATACGCGACCCCTCGCAATGAGAAACCTCGCGTTGGGAATCTCGCAGGGAGGTTTATTTTCCATGCTCGCGATCGCCAACTTGATGTTACTGATCGCGAACAAGGAAAAAGTCTCGCCGGGATGTCATTTTGCTTGCTCGCGGTCGCCAACTTGACGTTGAGGACCGCGAGCAGGCAAAAAATGACCGCAGCACTACGCAACACTACGCTACGCGTGTTTGCACTGTGCTACATGCAGTTCGCGTAGTGCGAAGTAGCGCGAACTTCGCAAACTACGCGAGCGTAGCGTAGTGCTTCGCCCAGGCCTAATCTGGACTGGGGAACTCCGAGGAGCACTAACCCCTGGAGGAGGTGACTCGGAGATGGGGGAAGGATCCCAAGCTTTGACAACAGGAAGCCCGAGCTAGTAGAGACAAGTCACGCTCTCCAATTAAACCGTAATGTATGCTTCGTCCTGCTCATGACAATGTTACCCTCTGTGGTGAAGGGGCAACATACTTTTGGACCTCTTTCTTCTTCTATAAAGTAACATTCCAGGGACAAGTAGGATGGTGGGTCCTTCCCTACCCTGGAGTAATAGCACCTTCTGTTCTTGGGAGAGGTGACTGTGCCTTGCTTCTGTCACCATGTACTGGTACTGTGTCACTTTGCATTGTTTCTTCTGCCCTCCGCTCATGTGGTGCTGGAGCACTCTGTATGGAAACCCCTATTAACTTTTCAAGATCCTTTGTTGGACTCAGCTCCACCACACTTTCTTTGGAAATATGGTAAACATGAACCGGGGACTGTATTTGGATGACAGGATACTGTACTTTCTGGTACCTTACTCTTGATTCTGAACTGTTGTGTTTGAGGGGGCTCACATTTTCCCCGAGGATAATGTGCAATTCCTAATGTTATGGAATGCTTTCCATTGGGTACAATGTTAACTGTTAGATTGTTATGCAACTGGGTGGCCTAGGGCCACATCATTGTTGGTACGGCTGTTGCTAGTGACCCCAGATTTAAAGTTAATTTAAGAGGGGTTTTTGTTTGGCCTTGGATACTCTTTTCTTCGTTTCTGGGTTTGCAGTACCGATAATTGGTAGTTTCTCCTTCTCTCACACCTGGTGTTCCCTGGAAAATGAACTATGGGTGTTGATCGGTTTCTCTCTTTGGTCTAGTTTTGACGGCCTTATCCTACCACACAGTACACAACACTCCTTATTTGAGAAACATCAGTGTCTTGGATGGTACTTCCCCTCCAGTGCTTCCTACACCTACTCCCAACTAGGTATACCAGATAGGTATTAATGACACCTGACTAGCGGTGATCATCCATTTTCTACTTTACCCTTCCTCCCAACTTACAATATAGAACAGAATAGGGAGTGCTCTCCAAATAATCACCGGGGCATTGGAATAATATCCATATTAAGGACAGAAAGAGAACTTAATCATATTAAAGTCATATTAAATTCCATCCAGATGGGTACAGAGATCTTACATTTAGTTCATAAACACATGGCATGCCAGTCTAGAGAGAAGGAAAGAACGTGCCAGGAGCCAAACCTTGTTATGGAAGTCTCATTTCCAATGACCATCACTGATCTGGAATATTTATTATACCTTACGAGTAGAATACTAATAATACTGCACATGGTGATATTATTAAAAATATATTTGCATTCCCTGATGAAGTCCTTGTTGAAGGGTGAAACGCATTGGCTGGACTGGAAGTTCAATATGTGAAGAATAAAGTGTTTTGAAGACTCACCTCTACGTCTAGTCATGTGTTTATGAACTAAATAAGAGAATCTCTGTACCCATCTGGACGGACTTTAACATAATTAATTTCTCTTTCTGTATATAATATGGATACTTTTCCAATGCCCCTGTGATTATTTGGAGAGCGCTCCCTATTCTGGTCTTATTGTATATTGCGAGGTCTGTGAGTGGTGAGGCCTTTTTCTGAGGTGTAGCACTACATAGTAAAATCAAAACACTGGCGCTTGAGCGATCACAAATGGCCTACTACTTCTCTGTTTGGTTTCCAGCCTTCCTCCTTAATTGACTTCCCCATCACTTCATAGTCACCTGACCTTTTCTTGGGCGAATGGCTGGGATGTTTGGTGCAACGAAATTGCTCACGCTGCTATCCTTCAACGTAAGCGTCCTGCCATATTATGCGAAAAGGAAAAAAAGTGCTTTCTTTCTTTGGCCACCAGAATTCAAGTTTGTGACACATTACTTAGAGAGTGGGTGGGTCAGGTGATTTGCGCATGTCCCAATGCACATCAGACCTTGACATAGACCACACCTCTTAGTCACAGGGCCAGAGGGATGGCAATATTCTTCCATAAGAACCTGCAGTATAGGCTGCATAACACATGGACAGATGAGGACGGTAGATATGTCTTTGTAAAGCTACAGGTGCAGGATGCTTACCTAGTTGTGGACTCTCTATATGCCCCAGTAGGTTATAAACCGGCCTTTTTCCCTAAACTTGGCTGACTACTGGTGTACTTTGGAAAAACTAATGTCGTGATCGGAGGCAATTGGAATGTCACCATTGTCCTGATAATTGAGAGGACTAGTGGCCCAGATGCCAAAAGTGGTACAAAAGGGGGTGGTGATGGACGGAGCATCAGAACCAATCAAACACTCACACCCAGTCAACAGATCCGGGTTTGATCCATCACCGTTCTTTAGCCCACTCTGCCACCCCAGATCAGACATGGCCATATGCAAATCAGTCTGACCCTGTGCCTCATGGGAACAGTCCAGCCCGAACTGCCAAGCCATGCCTTCCCTGGACCGGAAACAAGCTTCTCAGGACCGGTTTCTGGCATTTCAGCCGTCTTCAGCCAGGCTTGCTTGAATCCAGTGGCAGAGTAAGCAAGGGACTCACGTCTGAGCATACCCTGCCAACTTATGGTGAACAAAGCGGTACAAAACGGGGTGGTGATTGAAGGAGCATCAGAACCAATCAAACACTCACACCCAGTCAACAGATCCGGGTTTGATCCATCACAGTTCTTTGGCCCATTCTGCCACCCCAGTTCAGACATGGCCATATGCAAATCAGTCTGACCCTGTGCCTCATGGGAACAGTCCAGCCCGAACTGCCAAGCCATGCCTTCCCTGGACCGGAAACAAGCTTCCTAGGACTTGTTTCTGGCATTTCAGCCGTCTTCAGCCAGGCTTGCTTGAATCCAGTGGCAAAGTGAGCAAGGGACTCACGTCTGAGCATACCCTGCCAACTTATGGTGAACAAAGCGGTACAAAAGGGGGTGGTGATGGACGGAGCATCAGAACCAATCAAACACTCACACCCAGTCAACAGATCCGTGTTTGATCCATCACCGTTCTTTAGCCCACTCTGGCGAACAAAGCGGTACAAAAGGGGGTGGTGATGGACGGAGCATCAGAAGCCGGTCATAGGAAGCTTGTTTCCGGTCCAGGGAAGGCATGGCTTGGCAGTTCGGCGCTGGACTGTTCCCATGAGGCACAGGGTCAGACTGATTTGCATATGGCCATGTCTGAACTGGGGTGGCAGAGTGGGCTAAAGAACGGTGATGGATCAAACCCAGATCTGTTGACTGGGTGTGAGTGTTTGATTGGTTCTGATGCTCTGTCCATCACCACCCCCTTTAGTACCGCTTTGTTCACCATAAGTTGGCAGGGTATGCTCAGACGTGAGTCCCTTGCTCACTTTGCCACTGGATTCAAACAAGCCTGGCTGAAGACGGCTGAAATGCCAGAAACCGGTCCTAGGAAGCTTGTTTCCGGTCCAGGGAAGGCATGGCTTGGCAGTTCGGCGCTGGACTGTTCCCATGAGGCACAGGGTCAGGCTGATTTGCATATGGCCATGTCTGAACTGGGGTGGCAGAGTGGGCTGAAGAACAGTGATGGATCAAACCCAGATCTGTTGGCTGGGTGTGTGTGTTTGATTGGTTCTGATGCTCCGTCCATCACCACCCCCTTTTGTACCGCTTTGTTCGCCATAAGTTGGCAGGGTATGCTCAGACGTGAGTCCCTTGCTCACTTTGCCTCTGGATTCAAGCAAGCGTGGCTGAAGACGGCTGAAATGCCAGAAACCGGTCCTAGCAAGCTTGTTTCTGGTCAAGGAAGGCATGGCTTGGCAGTTCGGCGCTGGACTGTTCCCATGAGGCACAGGGTCAGACTGATTTGCATATGGCCATGTCTGAACTGGGGTGGCAGAGTGGGCTAAAGAACGGTGATGGATCAAACCCAGATCTGTTGACTGGGTGTGAGTGTTTGATTGGTTCTGATGCTCCGTCCATCACCACCCCCCTTTGTACCGCTCAGATGCCAAAAGTGACAGGGAATTGTGTATTTGCCCAACTTACTCCCGGATGTTGCTCTAATTGACACTTGGAGGCCATTGAACGCGAGAGAATGCGATTACACTTTTATCTCAAGCTTTCATGCGACACATACTCAGATAGAATAATTCCTCACAGTGGCGATCATCTTGCTACATGTTAGGGAGTTGCAGATTTTTGATCACAATATGGTGGCACTTATGTTGGACGGTGGAACTCGACGCGGTTTCTCCTCCCCCGACCTGTGGCGTATGAACCGATATAAGTATAAGGATCTAACGTCACAACAACAATTGATTTACCAGGTCCAATGCTTTTTTGATGAAAATGAGGGATCAGTTCAGAAGCCATCCATTCTGTGGGGTGCAGGGAAGGTCTGCATATAGGGTAAGATAATGCAAGACTCTGTTTCACCCGAAAGCAAGTGGAATGTGAGAATCACTCCCTAAAGGGCTGAAACTTGGTTGCCTTACATCTGTGTATGGACGCCTCCAATCCCTGGATACTCTTAGAGGATTAACAAAAATCAAATATAACTGAACCTGTGGTAAAATACCTATCTGTCAGAGGACAACAACACTTTGAAAGGGTGGGGAAGAGGCTGGGTGACTTTTGTTAGCTGACTATCTGTTCAGCTAAAACAGATAAAGGCAAGTAGAACTATTCCTTCTATCTTCAATAAGAAGGTGGAACTTTTCACACACTCAGGTGATGTTATCTGAGAATTTCATGACTTCTACTCCCAGCTGTATTAGTCAAAATCCTCTACTGATCTGGAGGAGGGAGACAGGTTCATAGATACCCTCCCCATTCCACGTCTCTCTGTGGAGAAGTCTGCCTTGTTGAATGCAGACATCAAGGAGGGAGAGGTAATGCAAGCAATTGACGATTTACAGACCGGAAAAACACCTGGGGAAGATGATTACCCAGTTGAATTTTATAAAATCATGAAACTCCTGGATGCCCCTATACTATATAGGGCCTTCCAATAAGCACTTACCCCCAGCAGATCTCCTCAGACTTTACCAACACTAGGATTATCTTATTTTATTTGTATTTGACGATGACAGTCACTTTTTTAAAATAAATGCTAATTAAATTTTTTTATACCCCCTCTACCCAAGCAGACATTTCATGATAACATTGATTCCTATGCCGCAGAGAGTAAGAAGATAAAATTCCAATAAATACCATTTCAAATCAAATCATTTCAAATCAAATATCTTTATTCGGGTATTTGAGAATAACCGTAAAAGATGCACATCTTAAAATCAACATTGTTTTGTTTAAAAAGCACAATCAAATACACAGAGTAAAAAAAGACAGGACAATCAGAGGCTATAATTCATTATCTAAAATCTTCACGTGACAATTAGTAATGGCTAAGTCTGTCAGGAGCTTTTAAGATCATATATACAAGGGAGCAATCCTACAAGTTAATTCTCACCTCTAGTGTTTCTTAGTCTAACTGCCAATCGCAGAAAGTGCACAGTGCTAAATAATACAAATGGATCAGCGGAGAGTTTGAGAAATAAGAGGGCCACTTTGGCCTGTCTAATTTCTGAGCGTTTCAAGATGTTTTTTAGAAACCGCTTTCTTGGGAGAGCATAAAAAGGACATATAAGAACAAAATGCATGGTGTCTTGCGGAGATCGTTGATCGCAGCCGCAACACCCTTTTTTGCTAACATCACTCACGTAACCAGCTGGAACTGATAAAATGTGGTGCAAGAGGTTTAATCTAAATCTTGTTCTCAGGAATCTATCCTGTCTGTTATGTATATTAGACAGGAAAATTCCATACCCACACAGGTTTTTAAAAGCTGGTGTTCTTTTACAGTACATTTCCGCCCTTCCCTTGCCTCTCTAACACTTGCTGAGTGACGTAAGAAGTCTGCCTTAATGGTGCCCTTATCTCTATTAACTATTGTGGAAGGCTTGTCGAAAAGATTAGCATGGCCCAAACTGGTTAGTGTATCCTTTACGTATTTGAGCCAGGGTATTTGCATCCCCTTGTCCCTATTCATGCAGTCCTCCAAGATTTGTCTGCTGAGGCTTGCCTCCAATAAATACAGAATCTCGCATAAAAAAGGATAGTACATAACAGATAATTCGTCCAATATAATGCAATATTATATCATATAGGGACTCTAGTGCAAAACATCCTTTACTCTTGTAACATTATATAAATAATTTCTAAACCGACCAGCAGCCTACTCCCATATTCTTCCCCACCTATCCCTCTGACATCAGTGAAATCCATTCCATATTAGGCGGCCACACCTGCTGCCCTTTTTTCCTGGCAGATTTACCTTTCAGCCAGTACAGAGCAATTTCAATATGGTAAGTGGCTAATAGCCACTCTAACCATTGGTGAAACGAGGGGGGGACAACCAAGCCATGCTGTTGCCAAACACAGTCTCAAGACTGTCTTAGCAACAAACATAAATGACTGAGGAGCTATTTCGTTATGAACCCCTAAAAGGATAAGTTGGGTAGTCAAAACCGTATTTAAACCCATTTTTTCTCCATAAATTCACTAATTCTTTAATTTAACCCCACCAGAGCAGGGCATCCTGCGAACAAATGTATCAAATCGGCACCATGAGATGACCGTGATCAATGCGTACCTGAAGATCCGCCCCACTTCACAATTCTTACCGGGCTATAATATAACTTAAAACATGTTTTAAAATGCTGGACTTGCAGATTCACCGACACTAATCTAGACTGAGCTTAGTCCAGAGAATCAATAAAAGCATAATTTCCTGGCTACACCTTCTCTTGCCACCAATTAACATGTTTGTCAATATCGTCTGGCATTAAACTATCCCGATGTAATGACCCAATTGAGGTCTTTCTCCCTGCCATCTTCTCCACAAATCCACCCTGGAGAACCCAGATGCCCCACCTCCTTTTTCCCAACAAAATCCCGGATCTGCAGGAACTTAAAAAATTAATTGTGCTTCAGATGAAAACTGAGCCGAAGGGCCTCTCATGTGATTAGGGCATTATCCTGGAAAAAAATCTCCCATCCTAAAGCGACCTTGCTCTTTCCAGTGCCTAACACGAGAATCCCAGAAAATATCTGGGAAAAGCAGATTTTTTTTTAGTAAAGGGGTAAAAAAATTAAACCGACCGATACCCACCTTTCTCCTGACCACTGACCAAATTCTGTATACACATCGAAGAGACTTAAATCTCACTCTTTTAAAATACCCAAATTTTAGCTGCTGCAGAAGACCCCCCATGCCTCTTCCCCTATCAGCAACTCATACGGGGTAGGAGAGTTATTAGCCATGACCCCCACCCTTTCTTTAACCTGAAAAAATAGCAATCTGATGGAGTGCGGTAGCCCAATAATAAAGTCTAAAGTTAGGAACTGCCCACCCCCGCTCTCTCAGAAGGGTCAGATACTTCAACACCCTTCTGTGCCTAGAGTATGCCCATAAAAATCTTGAAATCATCCCATCAATTGTCTTAAACCAGTAATTCCCTACCTCAAGGGGGATGACCCTAAAAAAATAAAGGATAGTTTTTTACTATATTACTTTTATCTATCAGGGAAAGCTGTAAGTTATTCATTCTTCCTATACCCATTTTATTTATCTATCAAAGGATCTAAATAAGTCTCCACAATTCTCTTTAAATCTGCTGCGATGTTAACGCCGAGGTAAATCGCTGCCTCAACCACCCGCCTATCCTCAAATTGCACATTTTCATTGATGATAACTTGAGCTTTATCCTGGTTTAACAAATATTCAGAAAAACTATCAAACCTGCTAGTCTCTTTTTCTATTTCCCTCAGTGCGGTCCCTGGAACCGGGGTGACAACTACTAAATATTCTGCATATGCCAAGATTTTAGTTTCCCATCCCTGAGACCTTTTTGGTGAGATTAGTATAATATTCTCTATCCTCCTAATCAAAGGGTCAATGTAGAGAGCAAATAGTAATTTAGAACATGGGCATCCCTGCCTAGTGCCCCGTTGTATCACAACCGACTGCAAGTGCCCCCATCAGCAAGATCATAGCTCTTGGGTTTGATACAACGCTTTTACAGACAAAATAAACCCAAAACCTATGCCCATCTTTTCTATTTCTGCCCAGAGACCAGGAGGCCCTACTGAATGATTTTTCTGCATCCAAGAGTATTAAAGCCATAGTGTCTCCTGTTACTGCGGCCGCATTGAAAAGAGTGATAACCCGACTGATATGATCTGTTGTACCCCTTCCAGGAATGAATCCATGCTGCATTGGGGACACGATCTTATTAATTATTCACGCCAGCCACATTGTCAGTATTTTAGAATCCATTTTGGTTTCACTAGTCATTAAAGTAATAGGCCGATACACACCTAATTCCTGAAGAGGTTTGCCTTTCTTTGATCAAACTGCTATGTTCGGGAAAGCTCAAGACTCAGGCGGGTCCAACCCCCTCTGTACTTGCAGGAAGACATCCAGCATATAAACTTTGAGACTGGCAGAAAAAATCATATAAAACTCCCAGGGAATAAAATCAGTTCTGACTGCCTTCCCTGTTGAAAGACTTGAAATAGCCATAGCAATTTCCTCCAACACAAGGGATTGATCTCAATACTCGAGGTCCTCCTCGATTAATTTATTATTTTTTAAAAAGTCCAAATACCCCTGCATATCCCCAGACACTATTCCCACTTCATCCGCCTACAACTGCGGAAAAAATCTTTGAAAGTAGGCCCTTATTCCTTCTGGATCAGACACTAATCGGACATGTGAATCCCGAATCTCCTTAACCTGGCCCAGAACTGCTTGCTGCCTAGTGCGATTAGCCAGAAGATGCCTGCCCTTTCACCATACTCATAGAAATTATGCCTCTGCAAAATATACTTGTTAGCAGCTTTTGTTATAGAGATATCAACTATTACTGCTTTAGTTATTGCTACTTTAAGTTGCGCAGTCTCGATCTCTACTCCAGCCGTTACTGTGCTCATTAATTCTTTGCTGCTGGCAGTATGTTATACAGGTCTATCAAATGTGACTTTCTTTTGGCGAGCCCAACTAAACCGAGCTGTCTCCCCATGGACAGCTGTCTTAAAAGAGGCCAGATCATCCGGACAGGGTCACTGCCTTCATTGTCGGCCATAAAAACCAGGTTCCATTCTGGCATATGACTAATATATACATCATCCAATAATAGAGCCCATTCTAAAGACCAACTCTGACATTGGCGTGGTTGATCATTCAATGCTACTTCCAGAGTCAACGGACTGTGGTCCGACATTACCCATGAGTATTTCTTAATCAGGCACTCCTGCGGCAGACTATGTGATATAAAAAAATAATCTAACCATGCGTGTACCTGATGTGGTGCAGAATAAAATGAAAATCCTGGATCAGGGGTACCTCTCTCAGTCCAAATATCTGTGAACCCATGAGCCATTCTCAAATTTATTAGAGATCTAAAAGCTTTAGGTTTACGGTCTTGGTAATATTTGATGCCTGCATTCAAAGAATTTTTAGTTAAGTTAATGTTAAGAAAGGGTAAGTTGGCGTCCGCTTACTATGCCAAGCTAGCTGTCCCTTCCAGCTCCAGCCGTAGCGCAGTTGAATGGCGGTAAAGAGAGTGGTGTTTACCACTGGGTGAGGAGCAACGACATGGTGGAGCTCGTCTTTATAATAATGGGAGTAGGAAAATGATACCTGCAGAGTCGCGCAGAGCCTCGTGGACTTCGGGTGGTGGCTGCAGCTGTGCAGTGGTTTGCCGGCCGGTTCGTGAGTAGTGTAAGCCGTTGCTACAGAATCGAGCGGCATATCAAGCGGTGTATGCCGCTGGACCTGAGCAAGGTCAAAAAGGAAAGCGCAGAAAGGGCTGACGCCATGGCGCCGGTGTGCGGATTGACTCACCCTCGGTGGACCATTGCTGGAAGAAAGGCAGAGGATGCAGCCACTTTGGAGACAGAAAAGCTTGCACATGGGGCTGAGCACAAGAAACACGACCTGCAGAAGGAAGCACGACCTAGTGCGGGACCTGCTAGGCATAAGCAGCTATCCATTTCTGAGATTTTCGCTACAGCTCCTACAGGCACGAGGCTGCCCCTGAAGGGCTCCTGAAGGAGTCAAAGGAAGCTGACGCGCCCGCACCTCTAAAGGAAGTTGGATCTTCAAACGAAGCACAGGAAGGTATTCCCCAAAAAGCCATGAGTTTGGATAGGGCTCAGCTACTGTTAAAGAGTAAAAAACTGGGGGATGTGATAGATATGAGTGCTGTTGGTGATTTAATGAAAGATCTTGGAGACGCTACTACACTGGTCCCAGGCAGAAATATAAGAATTGTGGAAGGAGCTGCGAAAGTAGTGAGCAGTGAATTTTCACAGCTGTGTGCAGATATGCACTTGACAGGGAGCAGATAAAGTTAGGGCTTGTATTATGATGAATGCTGGCTCCCCCGAGTTAGGGTAGACGTTTTTCTCGCTAACAAAAGACTCCGAAGTTTCAGGTTCAAACAGTGGATTGGCGGATGTGGAGTCTGTCTCAGGAGCCTCTGGGGTTAGTCTCAGTAGCAGCCTCGATAAACCAGTTACTATGAAACACCGGCAGTCCCCCCAAAATAAACGGAAGGACAAAAGCAAAGCCGGTGTGAGAAGATGAGATTATACTCACCATAACCTTTGAAGATACAATCACCTCAAAAGGTCACCTTTCAAATGCACAGGCCCTCACTAAATGTTGTCCTGTCTGCTATCCTACCCTGGGAGGTATGATCACAATCTTTAGTAGGGCTAAGACCCTGCCCCTTGGAATGCAGGTGCCTATTCCAACCCCACCTAACTGTCTCAGAAAGGCCCCTTAGAGCCATAGGTCTGCAGTTTCCTGTGAACCTCTAGTTTATTGCCCTCTATTAAGAATGCATACATGTGGCTGCCCCCCCTAGCACCCAGTTGTGAATTAGGAGGCAAACCACCAGCCTCACAGAGCCCGAGCATCAAAATACTCACTTTCCCAAATATTCAATTCCAGCACCGTAATGTTGAACCCCCTCCCACTACCAGGGAGGATTTGCCATTGCAAACTCATTGATACCAAACACTATACTGTTACTATTCTGCCCCTAGGAAATAATGCTCAACAGCCCGAACACATGACAGGGGACTTACAGCTAACTTGAACCAGCCAATCATATATACACCGATCTACAGTATGTATATGACGAGCACAGCCCTTTAACACCGTACAGCAGTGCCAAATGCGCTCAAGTCCTAAGGATAGTAAAACAAGGTCAAAACATGAGGTAAGCAGCCAAAAAGGTTAGGGGAGGCCATGCCAACAAAGGCCCAGTCCAACACCCACCGATACCCCAACGTACAGACAATGGTTTGCAGACATGAATGATGCAGCACACTTTTAAATGTTGATATATAGACTTGAGGATAATTTACCAACGTTTTAAGAAATCTGGGGACTTTTTTGAAACAATAGAATGATTAGAGGAAAGGGGTGCTGTAGTCTTGGGGGGGTGCTGGCTCTATTGAGTGTGCGAATTTCCATAAGGTTTAAGGGGTGGTATCTACTTTACTGTGTTTTACCTGCTGCAACCAAGCAGAAATGTAAAAGTTAGGCGGTGGTTTTATTTGATGTTTGCTGTTTCTTCTCATGGCTGTGATGGGTAAAAGTTTACTGGAAAATCAATAAAAAAAAATATAAAAAGAAACTGTGCCCATTGCCATACTAGGTCGTGGACAATTCATACTCCTCAATAGGAGTGGACGTGCCAGTAAATCTGTAACAAACCTTTGTCAATGCATAACATTTTAGGCTTTTGTTTATTAAGATCTCTGGCTTGCACACTTGTTCAGATTTTCTTCATCCATGTATTTATCTTCCATGCCAAATGCAAAAACAACAATTGATGGACAGAATGCAGAACAATGTCATACATTCACCCCAGTACAGAGATCTGGGCCTAAATCCATCGTTTTTTTGCTCACCATGCCATTCCAGTTTGAACCCAGCCATATGCAAATCAGTCTTGACCCTGTGCCTCATGGGAACAGTCCAGCCCGAACTGCCAAGCCAGGTCCTCCCTGGACTGGAAACAAGCATCCTAGGACCGGTTTCGGGGTTTCACCCCTCTTCAGCCAGGATAGCTTGATTCCAGTGGCATGGAGAGCACGGGACTCACGTCTGAGCATACCCGTCCCACTCGGGGTGACAAATGCAAAAACAACAAATGATGGACAGAATGCAGAACAATGTCATACATTCACCCCAGTACAGAGATCTGGGCCTAAATCCATCGTTTTTTTGTTCACCATGCCATTCCAGTTTGAACCCAGCCATATGCAAATCAGTCTTGACCCTGTGCCTCATGGGAACAGTCCAGCCCGAACTGCCAAGCCAGGTCCTCCCTGGACTGGAAACAAGCATCCTAGGACCGGTTTCGGGGTTTCATCCCTCTTCAGCCAGGATAGCTTGATTCCAGTGGCATGGCGAGCACGGGACTCACGTCTGAGCATACCCGTCCCACTCGGGGTGACAAATGCAAAAACAACAATTGATGGACAGAATGCAGAAGAATGTCATACATCAGTACAGAGATCTGGGCCTAAATCCATCGTTTTTTTGCTCACCATGCCATTCCAGTTTGAACCCAGCCATATGCAAATCAGTCTTGACCCTGTGCCTCATGGGAACAGTCCAGCCCGAACTGCCAAGCCAGCTCCTCCCTGGACTGGAAACAAGCATCCTAGGACTGGTTTCGGGGTTTCACCCCTCTTCAGCCAGGATAGCTTGATTCCATTGGCATGGAGAGCACGGGACTCACGTCTGAGCATACCCGTCCCACTCGGGGTGACAAATGCAAAAACAACAATTGATGGACAGAATGCAGAACAATGTCATACATTCACCCCAGTACAGAGATCTGGGCCTAAATCCATTGTTTTTTTGCTCACCATGCCATTCCAGTTTGAATCCAGCCATATGCAAATCAGTCTTGACCCTGTGCCTCATGGGAACAGTCCAGCCCGAACTGCCAAGCCACCATCTCTACTTTCCTCAGCTTTTGGCTTAAAGTCAGAATTTTATCTTCCACATCCTCTGGCAATGGATTTAGACCTTCTTAATTTCCCAGTTTCTTGATCTCATCCTAGTGTCATGCCCATAGTGTTACTTTTTTAGTCCCAGGGCCACCAAATATTATATTCAAGTGACTGATCTTGTTAACACTACAACCCCGCCTATGAAGTTTGAATTCTTTCACTTTTTCTGTACAAAGTATCTAGGTTCAGGCGAAAACATTTGTTTTGCTTTATTTTTCTGCATTATTAAATTTGTCTATAATGCTGAGATGTTCTGACAAACTGGGTTGTCTTTTGGGTATCCACTGCAAATATTCCACACATACCCATCCTGTGCTGCATGATTGGATGCTCTATAATGTGTATATTTATGTTGGACGATGCTAACAGAACCTGTAACTCACTCAATTGCTCAATCCATTTTTCTTATCTAGTTACTGCATTCATTGCTCAATCTCAAATTGTGCACCTTTCCATCTCAAAAGTGAGAACAGAGGTTGACCTGTAGCAAAATAAGGCAAGGTGTGGTATACATGCACAGAGTACCAAAATGTTGCACAGACGCAAAAGGAAAAGGAGGAAATGCAAATATTCTGTAAAAAGAGAAATATCTTACAGGAAAAACTGCAAGATTTTTAATAATGCCCTTATTGACTAGTAGTGGCATGCTTCATCATAGGGCTGCTACAACATCCACGTGCAGACCATCTCCTGGGATGTAGCAAAGGGGTATGGGGTAGACAATACATAAATGTATAAAGGGATCTACTCAGCAGAACAATAAACAAAAAAGAGATTAAAATTACCTTAGGGATGGTTATAACACTCTTTATTCTTGGACTGCCAGGATAGGATGAAAAAATTACTAATGAGGATGAAAAGGGGGTGATTAGTGCCCATTCATCCCTCTTTCCTGCTCTCTTGTCAACATGTTTCGGCCGCTATCAATTGCCCTCAAGGGGTCGTTCAGCATTTTCTGGACTAAAGATCCCACTTTCTTATCCACCCTTACCTACTGATTGTGGTTTGGAGAATGGGTATATATTTATCCATGATATAATTACCTTGCTTGTCTTTCTCTATGTACACACACAGCGAGTATTCCTGTAATGACAAACAACATAAATGAATTCAATCAATGCGTTTTTCCATTAAAACATGGTAGTGATTGGGACCAAGTGGAACCCCACCTTTAAGAGAAACATTCATAGTGCAAATGTGGACTCTCTTGCAACCTGTTTCTTATAGTGTTAACGGGCTATCCACCCCACTCACAAACAACACCCAAGTAAAAAGTGCAGGAGAAAGGGAGTTGAGACAACAAAAATATCGCTTACCAAGTTTCACTAAGCGTTTTTCTGAAACTAGAGTGCAAGCGGGAGTGTCTCCCTGTAGTCATACTATGTTAAATCATCCTAGCACATATCATGCCCTTGTTTATATTCTTTCACCAAGCAGGACTGCAAATAAACCCAGAAG
Source organism: Triturus cristatus (assembly GCF_964204655.1). NCBI lineage: Eukaryota > Metazoa > Chordata > Amphibia > Caudata > Salamandridae > Triturus > Triturus cristatus. Next base: position 286,637,029 of record NC_140592.1, on the reverse strand, counting down.
TGATAAAAACAGGCATAAAGCAGTCTCCTATACGCCCCTTATACTGGAACGTGTCAAAGTAGCCCACTGTATGAAGCTTTGTAAGCAAAGGTACCTAAATAGCAGCCCGCATATTCAGTTTGCTTTATACAACTATTGCCACACAATATTTTTTAAAAAAGATTGATAAACTCTGCAAGTCCATTATTCTCCAGCTGGCAAGATGACACAAATGTATGTTAGATTTGATATGCTTCCAGGAAATTCCCGATCACCTTGATAACAAATGCAAACTATTATCCATTATGATTTAATTTGAAGATCACCCTACCATGAGTATGCTGTCAATAATGTGCACTGCTTTCATGACTTTCAGTCGGGCGGGTCACGCTAGGGCTCAGATCAAGCAGTAATTTAAAAATTGACTTTGAAACTGGTCCCTATAGGCCCTATATTCACATCACAATGTTAGTGGGATAAACACTGTGCGATTTCTCATATATAACTCTAAAAACCCTTAAAGTGGCAGTCCATTGTAGAGAAATAAATATAGTTCTCTTTACCAAACCTGGCTGTCAGTAAGCATTCTAGAATTTTCTCTGTTTGATGATGTCAGATTGAGTTTTGAGATGTATTGTGACATCATTCATTGGATTGCCTCTTTAAGTTAATCCATGCTGTTCGAAATGGCCCTTTCTAGGGTGCTTTCCCTCGACTTTTTGCTTTTCTCCTTCTCAGTATTCCACTGCTCTGGATGCTAGCTTTAGGACTTGAGTGCGTTTGGCCCTGCCGTGCAGCGCCAAAGCGCTTTGGTCGTCATATACATACTGTGGATCAGTGTATATATGATTGGCTGATTCGAGTTAGTTGTAAGTCCCTTGTCATGGGATGAGACCTATACCGTGGGCATGTATATAGAATGTGCTTCCATGGGCCTGCGCACTGGTTGTTCCATCCACGGAGGTAGCTCATCGATTATGCCACAGGTTTGCCCTGGTGGGGCCTCTGTGCACGGGTTACGGTCACTCGGTTTGGCATTTATAAAGCTACGTGCCAAGGTTCTGCATGTTCTCCCTGGTAACAGGGTGTAGTGTTTGGAAGAGGTGGGGCAGGTAAGTGTATGTGTTACCTAGAAGAGCCGTGAATGACAGTGGATGGTCCGTTAGGTATGATGGGGCCTGCTTCTGTATGTATTTATTTCTTATTAAGCGCATCTGTCACCCAAAGGGTATCCTGGCGCTGAGACCCCATTAAACCATCGGAAGAATGTTTACATTGCCCTTGGGAACAGATAGGTCTTAAGGTCCCTTTTAAAGGAGAGCAGATCTTCTCGCAATTGAATTAGCATGAGGGGGTGTAAGGAAAGGCTGTTGAGCATTATTTCCTAAGGACAGAATAGTAACAGTGTTTGGTATCGATGAGTTCGCAATGGCGAATCCTCTCAGTAGTGGGACGGGGTTTGGCATCACGGTGCTGGAAATGCCACTTTGGGAACACAAGTATTTTGATGCTCGAGGCTCTGTGTGCCATGCGGCCTGGCTCCTAATTTACAACTGGGTACTGGGGGGGAGGCAGCCACATCTGTACATTCCTGATAGAGTGCCAAAAATGAGGGGTTCATGGAAAAGTGCAGACCTCTGACTCTAAATGGCCTTTCTGGAATAGTTAGGTGGGTATGGAATTGGTGCCTGCAATCTAAGGGGAAGAGTTTTGGCCCCACTAAAGATTGTGATCAAACCTACTGGAGTACGATAGCAGAAAGAACAACATTTAGAGATGGCCTGTGCATTTCAAGGGTGGCCTGTTGAACTGATCATATCTTCAAATGCTATAGTGGGTATAACTACTGGGGCTTCAGCCTCCAAAAGTAGAGATACTTTTGGATTTAGAACCCTACTACGCTGGTTCGATACTGAGACATTGACTCGAGGAATCATTAGAGAAGGAAAGACTGCAACTAGACTATCCACAGACTTGTGGTGGCTTAGAGCTTGTCGTTCTCCAAGAAGGGGACCATACCTTGGTGGGTTTTACCTGGACCTTGCTGGACTGCAGCTGAGTGGCGACTGTCGTGGCCTGGGGCTGGAAGTTCTCTCCAATGGCCGGAGAGCTGGACTCCTGTCCACAAGGTCCTAAGGACACAAAGGATATCACTATCTCCACTAGATGATAAGGACTACAATGGTTGCGGTGGAGACAGGTGGAAGTGATTGTGATTGGGACAAGGACCGTACTGACATACACCATCATCTTGCTGTGCAAGAGGAGTGTGTGCGCAGGATCAGCAGCCATCTGAGGTGTCTGGATATGAGGAGTTCGAGGATTGCAGTGGAAGCTTGCAGTCGGAGGAATCCATGCTTGCAACCAGGGATCCTGTGCTCACTTTCACTCCAGAGTGTGTAGGTGGTGTCAGCAGGGTGTTGGGGGAACCTGAGCAGTGAGCTGAGACTGTCTTCGGCCTCCCAGATCAAGAGGACAGCAGTACCTGACATCGCAGACTCTGCCCGAGGTCGTTGGCTCCCTCTCCCCTGACTCACGCCACAGGGTGCTTTGTTTTCGGGAAACACCATAATGAGACCCAAGGGTTTTTGTGTGCATTGTGGGCATCTGCCACTGACTGTTTGGCGTCTATGGCAGATCACACCTCTGCTTGAGGGGAAAGAATTTCTCCAGACTTGGGTGCGCGCCACCTTCCTGAGTCATAACCTTTGGCTACAGGAGGGATATTGATCCCACACTTGTGCAGTTGCTGTCAAGTGTCGGAAGGTCTAATCCAGATGGATGAAACTAAGTAACTGTTTCTTTCCGTGTTAAGTGGTTCAGACTGTCAAGTCAACAGGTCGCCAGCTGGGGCAATGTGTATCGTTGGCTGGTGTAGTTTAAGACTAAGGGCTGGGTCACGAGGCATAGTCAAACAACTGTGCATGTTAAAACTTTCTGCTAATGGGAAAGTCTGACAGTTGCATATAGCTAAAGTGTATATATAATGTGTCTTTTGTTTTCATTTAAATAAAGAAGTTTGACAATTGTGTATAACTGTGGAATGCATATACAATGTGTATCTCGTTTTGATTTCAGTGTGTGTGTGTAATACAAAGACAAGTGTTTTTATACATATGGTGTGAAGTCTTTTTGTAGTGTACACAGTGTGTTGCAAGGGGGGGGGGTGTTGTGCCAATAATTTACACTTGAGCCCTGAGGATGAGCCTGACTGATCAGTACCAAGCTACCAGAGGATGAGCACAGGTTATCGGACACGTGTATCGTACTCATCCTATTCGGAACAGTGGATTCCGACTACCTTCGATGCGTCTTATCCAGCCCAAAACTGCTGGGTCTAAACATGCAGACCCTGTTTATATTTCACTTCATATGGCATTGAATATTTATATTTTGTTTTCGTAGATGATGTGTTTATGTAGTTTTTATTTTAAGTCAACATATGACCTACAGTGAACTGTGTCGCCTCTAGGGGGCATATATATGATATTGTCAGGCAGTGCAATGCAGTCACCTTGCTGTCCTGCACTGCATGGCAGGGAAAGGACAGGAATGTGCCATATTTAAAAGAATACTCCCTAGCACCAACCCAGGCACCCTTGCACCATGGTACAAAGGTGCCTACATTGTAAAGTGGATTATTTTTTTTGCAGGAAGAGGCACACTCCTGCACAAAAACAATCCCCTAAGGCATTTTCCTCTTTCTGTGTATGCTGCAAAATTGTATTTCTGAGTTGCATCAAGCATGTGCCACATTGATTGGTGCCAGCGGGATGCAGCTGGGGTCATAAATATGGCCCTATGTGTCTGAGTGAGTTCATGGTTGGGCAGTGATTCATGGAGCATGTCAGTGGGTCATAAAGATGTTCGTACTACAGTCACATCCAAAACTTGGTACCATTTTGTAGTTGCCTTGTGCACGTACCACCTTTTTGAGTTGCATGGTGCATGTACCACATTGCATGGTGCATTGTGATGCAAATGGGGTCATAAATATGGACCTCAGTGTCTGAGTGAGTTCATGGCTGAGAAGTCTTTCATGGAGCCTGTCAGTGAGTCATAAAGATGTTCGGGCTACAGGCACATCCAATACTTGATCTCTATGTAGAGTGCACAGAGCAATGTAGATTTCAAGTTAGTGAGGCCTTTACCTGCAGAAGTCCAAAGTGTGGATTGAACCTGTCTGTCTCCTAGGAGATTCTGAACAGGAGAAGCAGCTTCCAACTCCCTGGTCAGCAAACCTTGTCTGAGGTTGCTGGGACCTTATATGGTCTGCTAGTGGTTGGTATACACAGATTGGTGGTTGTGTCTGATGTTTCTATTGGATTAGGGTTAGTGTCCTCATTGGTTGGGTATTTGAGTGTTCTGATTGGTTTCGGGGTCTGTGATTCAATCAATGTAGGGTTGGGGCTAGGGCTAGGGTTAGGATTTCTATTGGAAGTAGGGACTAGGGCTTCCTGTGTTATTGGTTGTTGGGACTAGGGTGGGACTAGGGCTAGGTTTAGACCTTTAATTGGAAGTAGCGATTAGGCTTCTGGTGTGATTGGGCTGCTGGACTAGTTGTGGGACTAAGAGTATGGTTAGGCTTTCTATTGGAAGTAGGGACTAGGGCTTCCTGTGCCATTGGGTGCTTGGACTTGGGTTGGGACTACTGGTAGGGCTAGGGCCTCTATTGGACGTAGAGATCAGGGTTTTTGAACTGATTGGGTGCTTGGACTAGGGCTAAGATTGGCTGTAAGGTCCTGGTCTCCTATTGGTTCTAGATTTTAGGGCTAGTGTTGTGGTTGGATAGTGTTAGGGCTAGGGTTCCCATTGGCTGAAGGGGTCACCTGATTACTAGGGCTGTAAAAGGCCAGGGTTAGGGCGTCACAGCCCGGCCGTCGAGGCTAAGGGCAGAGAGGACAAGGGCAGTTGCCTGTTTGAGCCTGTTCGAGACTGACCAGGGCCAGAAATGCTGCCCATTTTCCCATTTAGCAATACCCAGCCCACACCATCCACATCCACAAACAGAGCAACACACTCACACCAAATGTACACCACGCACAACCCTATGCACAGATTAATGTACCAGCATGCACTACAAACCCAACCAAATCACATCTATACACCTTACTATCCCAACTACCAAACATATCCTCCATCACCTACAGACATTACACAACTCTATCCTATACCACTAACCAAACCACTCATCACTAACACAACGCCAATAAACACCATACATAACTACATCCCATCCAGACACACGCTCCCTGCTCTAATTGCGCCTAACAGACCACCTTTTATCACTAACAAACATATAATCCTCCTTCCATCATTGGTCCAACAAACACCCTCCTCTCCCTTCTACCATAATAACACTAACGCACAACACACACACTACACACCACCACACTTTTTAACTCTTGCAACAAACCAGTCTAAGACAAACACTCTTACCTCTACTTCATTCCCTCCTACACACAACATACACTCTACTCATAAACACATCACCACCCCCTCTACAGTACAACCTCCTCTCACAAACAATACTATACAACCAAATTCATTGCATGAAACATATACATCAGCACCCCTTTTCACTACTCCTCAAAAACAAAACATATCACATACACCAGCACAACAAGATCTTCAAAACGCAACACCTCATAATACTTACCATCACAAAATACAAACATTCACCCACCTTTCAAACCACACAAAGGAACAAACTCCAATGCCAAGCTTTCTCTCTTCCACCACACCTAACACAGATACAGCAACACAGCAACTCTCTTCTAACCGCCTCTCATCCATTGGACAATTTAGAACCTTATTACATGACCCACATGCTGCACCACCTCCCCTGACTCATACACCTTCCGCCTTAAACACATGCAAAAAATATAAGCAACATGCCACACCTCACAACTTCGCTTCCCCACGTCTACTTCACAACAATGTTACACGACAAAAACAACACAGCACTCCAACTCACTCTCAAACACCCTCTCCACCAAATATACACGCAGACCCATCAAAATGCCTTCTTAGCATGCTGGATGAGGAACATGATACAGAACAGCTACAAGATTGCTATCCTAATACAGCCAATGCCAGCACTAAAAACACACATGCAACAAACCCACACAATACTGATCACTCTTCTACAAAACAAAGTCCCACTATCACCAAAGGCCACTCTCTAAACTGTCTACTAATAAATGCTCGATCCCTCTCTAAAAACAAGCATCACATCTACGACCTTCTCACAGATGCAAAATCAGACATACTATTCATAACTGAATCATGGTTGGGAGAGGATATGGCTCCAGTCCTGCATGAAGCCATTCCTCTAGGCTATCAAACAATCACCCAAAATCGTATTGCCAAAAAAGGAGGTGGTCTAGCTGTTGTATTCAGGCAAACCATACATAGCACTAAAAATTGACAACATCTCCATAAAGAATTGTGAGGCTCTTCTAACAAGATGCAATCCTACACCGTCTTCCTCCTGTAACTTCCTGCTCCTTTACAGACCTCCACCTAGCAAGGCAACATTCCCAGATGCACTTCTAGACAAAGTTTCAAACCTGATAACAATACACTCCAACCTATGCGTTCTGGGTGACCTCAACATTTGGTTTGACAAACCCAATATGACCCATCCAAAAACAATAATCACTGGCCTAGAAGCACCTAACCTGCATCATATTGTCCACAAACCGACACACACCGCTGGACATATCCTAGATGTCATTTTTGCTAATACTGAACTAGTTACCTTTCAAACTATAACTCCAGTCACGTGGTCAGACCACCACTTGCTTGCTTTCCAACATAAAACAACACTAAGCGACTCACCTAAAACTACCTTACATCCATCCCCCTATCGGCCGTGGAACAAACTCAATTTGGAACACTTAGAAACACAACTAACATCAAGTACAAATCTGGAAACAATAAATTCTGTTCAAAATCTATATGAGTGGCTACAGGAAGCTTTTGACATCCTGATACCACTCAAAACCACACAACAGAACAAAAGAAAACATTGAAATAAAAGACATTAAACAACAAATTAGAAAGCTGCAAGGTACCTGGCTCAAAACAAACGCAAAACAAGACAAACTTCACCTACAGAAAATTAACAGATTATACAAGTCGGCTAGCAAAAAAGCTAAGAAAAGGTACTACTCAGACACAATTCAAAACGCTAAATGTGCAAATAAAGAATTCTATAAAACACTAAATGAATTTCGCAAACCAAATTGCCTAGAAGGAACTCATCCTGTTACTCAAGATTTCACAGACAAACTGGCAAATCATTACATGGACAAAGCAGACACGTTGAACTCGTACTTAAAACAGAAACAAAGCACCAGCACTAACCCTTGTACAAAACAACAATCCTAGAATACTCTTACCAAGCCTCTCCGTTCCTTCCAACACATCTCACACGATGAATTTATGGACCTGGTCAAAGCAAGCAGGCCTGCCAGCAGCCCTTCTGACCCCTGTCCACCACAAACTTTCAAGACAATTCTTTTAACAACCTCTTCTGCCACTCCAGTAAGAAGAATCATCAACGATTCCTTCACTACCGGAAAATTTCCAGAAGAACTAAAAAAATCACACATACACCCTTTACTGAAGAAAACAAACTTGGACCCGCTGAACCCTGACTACAGACCCATTACAAATGGACCTTTCCTGGGCAACCTGATAGAAAGAGCAGCGTTCGCCCAGATGTCACAATTCATTGAAGAGAATGACACACTTTCAGACTTCCAAACAGGATTCCGTCCGGGAAGAGGCACTGAATCTGCCCTCCTTGCCATCTGGGATGACCTGAAGAATACAGTTGACCGCAACGGGGTTGCTGCGCTACTCCTCTTGGACCTCTCAGTTGCCTTTGACACGGTTGACCATGATATTCTGAAGCAAAGACTCTATGAAGCCGGCATAGAGGGAACTGCTCTAGACTGGATCGTGTCCTACCTACGAAACAGAACTATTGTCATCCATACCCCAATGTTTCTCGTCCAAACCGTACTCCACAAAAGCAGGGGTCCCTCAGGGTTCTATCATCTCGCCCATGCTTTTCAACATCTACGTGAAGTCATTACCAGTACTCATCAATAAATTTCACCTCACGTGCTATAACTATGCAGATGACACGCAAATACTCCTTCAACTGGAATGCCCCAAAGACATTGGAAAATCACCCATTTTCAGCTGTCTCAGAGCCGTGGATCAGTGGATGACTTGGAGCTATCTCAAATTGAATGCTTCAAAAACAGAAATACTCACGTTTGGCGACTGGAAACATTACAACCTGCTTGCCGCATGGCCTAATGAACTGGGATCACCGCCTAAAGTATCGAAGAAAGTAAGAAACCTCGGAATGACAATGGACTCCAAGCTGTCGATGAATGCCCAAGTGGACAAACTAGCAAGATCAAGCTTTGTCACTATAAATGACAAATTTTCCCTCATTTGGGATTTCCACACAAGGTCCAAGCTACCATCTCCCTTGTTCTGTCCAAACTCGATTACGCCAATAGCCTCTACCATGGAAAAGCTTTAACGACCATGAAAAGACTACAACAGATTCAGAACTCGGCTGCCAGACTATTCTTGCATATCAAACCACAAGACCACATCTCCCCTGCCTTGAAAGCCCTGCATTGGTTACCGGTTGCCAGAAGAACTACGTTCAAGCTGCTTTGTATCACCCACAAAGCAATACATGGAATGGGACCGCTCTTCATCAGGAATAAAATCACCAAACACATTCAACAAAGGAACCTCCGCTCTAAAGGAGCATCTCTCCTCAAAATCCCAAGATACAAGAAAAAAACCATGGGTGGCACATCCTTCTCTGTTCAAGCAGCCAAACTATGGAACTCTTTACCTCCCAACATAAAGTCCACCGACAACCACCTTATCTTCAGAAAACTACTCAAGAATTGGCTCTTCCCCACATAAGCACCATACGCAAAGAGAAATTTACAGCATATCCCTCTGTATATAAGCATTTGTTTTCACTATAGATATGTACCTATCTTTGTGTATTGCTTTGTATAAACATGTAAAATAATTATATTGTTGAGAGAAAAAAATATAATAATAATAATAATAATAATAATAATAAATAAATAAATAAAAATCATCTTTGGTCTACATGTACATACTTCCATTGTGCATCTATGTACCTTCCATGTACTTGGATCTGTGTGCCTGTTACTTTTCTCCTGAAAAAACGTATCCAATGCACTACCCTATTTCTCATCCTGTGCCTCTATCAATATCTTTAATCTACATATACTTACCTCCTTTATGTATCTATATACTTTCAATGTACTTATGGATCTATATATTTATCACTTTCTTCTAATTTAGCATTTCCAATGCACTACTCGATTTTGTCAGCCTATACTTCTCTCAATATATCTTCTAGCCCAACCTTCTGACTCATCTCAAACTTCTTTCTACTACTCTTTCCAATGCACTACCCTATCTCTCATTCTATACATCTATCAATATATCCTCTACATCCACTCTCATTTATTCCAAGCCCCATACCACTACTATGACCCCCAAAATAACCCTTTCTAGACTCTCTCCTGCTCTACCCCTCCTTGCATCATCTGACACCTCTTTTACTATACCGATACCCTAAAACAAACCTTTCTAATCTCTTCCCTCTGACTCCTCCCATCCAAAACTCCTTTTTACTCATCCAAAAGCCTCCTCCTACTGCTAAGACCTAAAAAAATAAAATAAAAAGATCCATCACTCTTTTATCCCTCCACTATCCTTTTCAATCAAAATTAACAGACTAACATGTTCACTTCTCAAATTCCATATTCAACTATACTAATTCACCACTAATCCTTTATGGGTTCCAGAGTAGCGTGCTACTCGTCAATAAAGCATCTCAACACCCCATCAGGGTTACAAGCGCTATATAAATGCAAACCTTTTCCCTTTTCTACCCCTCCCCAACCCTTCTCAATCCAAATAACTGATTAACATAGCCACCACTAAAATTACTTTCATGTTTCACTAAACAATTCAACACTAATCCTTATGGGTTCCAGAGTAGCGTGCTACTTGCGCTTCAAAACCCCATCAGGGGTAGCAAGCGCTATATAAATACAAACCTCTTTCCCTCTTCTATCCCACCACCTACCCTTCTCTACCCAAATAACTGAATAACATACCCACTACTCAAATTACTTCATATTTTACTATACTAATTTTCAACACTAATCCTTTATGGGTTCCGGAGTGGCGTGCTACTCGCCAGAAAAGCGCTTCAACACCCATCAGGAGTCACAAGTGCTATATGAATGCAAACCTTTCTTCCCTTTTTATCCCTGCGCTATCCTTCTCACTCCAAATAACTGACTAATATCCACCACTCAAATTACTTTCATATTTCACCATACTAATTCACCACTAATCCTTTATGGGTTTCCTGAATAGCGTGCTTTTAACACCCCATCAGGGGTAACAAGCACTATATAAATACAAACCTTTTTTCCTCCTCTATCCTTCTGCTATCATTCCAAATCCAAATAACTGACTAACCTATCCATCACTTAAAAGGTACTTGCATGTTTCACCTACTAATTCAACACTAAGCGTCTATGGGTCACGGAGTAGCGTGCTACTCGCCGAAAAAGTGCTTCGACCCCTCGTCAGGGGTAGTAAGCGCTATATAAATGCAATTACAATACAATGTATGCCATATGCAATTACCATTTTATGTAAAAGTGTGTGAAGGAGGTAGACACACTATTGAAATATAGACAGTGATTAGAAATAATAAAATCCTGTATTTGCAGAGGTGAGGAGAGTGTGTGTGTGATAGAGAGGACATGGTGAAGGGAGGTGACACAAGGATGTACATGCGTAATGGGTGGACAGTGTAATATCCTTCCTCCGATAGCACCCTACTCCATCAGTCCATTGTAGGAAGTTTTCTGTTGACAAAGCCAACAGGAGTTCCATCAGCGGAAAACATAAGATCCACCTTTCTCTTAATGAGGATGGCCGACTAAAGGTTTGATGAATGGGGAACTCCATCGTATTTGTAACGGAGCATCCTGTCCACCATACTATAACTCAGGCCCTATTTGATTACATTCCTCAGGCTCCTTCTTACCAGACACACATACAAACCTTCCATCTACATCAACGTCTCTGTAGACTGCTGCCCCTCATTTCTCTGTATGAAGTGGTTCACAAGAGATTGATTATTTCACTTTACCTTCCATGAATGAGAGTGTGGGTTGCTTGCATGTAATTTCACTGAAATACACATGCTTTAGGTGGCTTTCCAGATAATTGGCGGAAGCACATGCGACTCTGTCTTTTTACTGGTTTAACCAAACATGAACGTGTTAAGGGGAGACAATTAGAAAATCAAAAATGTCCTTTTAAATGGCTTCATTGTGTTATATTTCAAAAGCTTGGCTCTTACAATTTTTGCTTAATGTTTAAACATCCTTTGTTTTTCATGGATGTTTGACAGAACATTTACCAAGGATTTGACTTAAGTTACATATAAATATTCCACGGCTCACTTCCAGGAGTTGTTGACTCCTCAAAGTTATAGGTATTGATTCAACACTAAGCTGGTTGCTTCTTTTGGTTTCCTGATGTCCTACCACATACATTTCCTTTTTTGCACCAATTCCTTTCATAGGTTTTCTGGATTAACATTACAAGACACACATCAGATAAAGAGTGGAAAGCAATAACTAAAAAGTAAGATCAGTGAGGAAAAATGATGGAAAAGGGGAAGGGATCACATGTGACCAAAATCTGTCTCAGAAGCATTTTGATTGGTGACTTATGTTAACATTTACATTTATATTCACAGTTGATGTTATATTATCAATCCTGTTTCGTTTCATTTTCATCCAGACCTAGTGTTGTATGTCTTAGGCTATGTTTCGTTTTGAAGGGAAAAAAAAGGATGTTAGGGTGCCTTTTTCCCAGTTAGTAAACCACTTTTAACGATACAGAGGAATTTGTCCACAGTGCTTAATCAGAAGGGATTGGTGGACCTGTGAAGGCGAATTGTTTTACTACTGGTGCTTGGGGAAGTAAGGAATGTTCCAGGTCTGTGATGATTAATATATCCTTGAACAGACGTGTATAGGTTTCACACGTCTGGGTTGTATTTGATGGTGGAAATTGATGTTTTATGTTGTATCGTCTGTAAGCATCAGTTTAGCAGATAGGTATCCTCCTATGTTGCTTTGTGATGGAAGTCCTTACCATTTGGGTGCCTGTTGTGTTGTTCATCCGTTTTAGTCATTATTCTTTAATGAAAGTATTATCACCTTCAAGGTAATGATCCCTATTTCCCTAGGGCCCTGCTGGACAACGGCGAGACCGTGGCCCTCATCCTCCTGGACCTGTCGGCCGCCTTCGACACTGTCTGCTACCGCACCCTACGCACCCGCCTCCACAACGCAGGAATCCGAGGCAAAGCACTGGACTGGACCACCTCCTTCCTCCCCGGCACAACACAGAGCATCTGCCTCCCTCCCTTCTGATCCAAAGCCACCAAGATCATCTGCGGCGTACCCCAAGGATCCTCCCTCAGCCCGACGCTGTTCAACACCTACATGGCCCTACTCGCCCACGTTGCCAGACTGCACGACCTCAACATCATCTCCTACGCAGCCGACACACAACTGATCCTCTCACTCACCAAAGACCCTCTCACCACCAAAAACAACCTCCACGCAGGTATGAAAGCCGTCGCCGAACGGATGAAGAACAGCCGTCTGAAGCTGAACTCGGACAAGACGGAGGTCCTCATCCTCGGCTCCACGCCTTCGGCCTGGGACGACTCCTGGTGGCCGACTGCCCTAGGAGCAGCTCCAACACCCACCAACCATGCACGCAACCTGGGATTCATCCTCGACTCTACACTCTCCATGACCAAGCAAGTCAACGCCATCTCATCCTTCTGCTTCAACTCCCTCTGCATGCTCCGAAAGATCTACAAGTGGATCCCCACCGACACCAGAAGAACGATCACCCAGGCCCTCGTAAGCAGCAGACTGGACTACGGAAACGCCCTCTACGCGGGAGCCCCGGCCAAACTGCTGAAATGACTGCAACGCATTCAGAACGCCTCCGCCTGCTTGATCCTCGACATCCCTCGCCACAGCCACATCACACCCCACCTGAGAGACCTGCACTGGCTTCCCGTCAACAAGAGGATCACCTTCAAGCTCCTCCCACGCGCACAAAGCTCTCCACAACACCAGACCAGCATACCTCAACAAACGGATCAGCTTCTACACCCCGAACCCCCAGCTCCGCTCCACCAACCTCGCCCTCGCCCTCGCCACCGTCACCCGCACCAGTAGAGCAACCACCGGCAGCAGATCATTCTCCTACCTCGCCGCCAAGTCCTGGAACACCCTCCCCATCCTCCTACGGCAAACCGAAGACCTACTAAGCTGCAGGAGGCTACTCAAGACCTGGCTGTTCGAGCAGTAGCACCCCCCCCCCCCCAGCGCCTTGAGACCCTCACAGGTGAGTAGCGCGTTTTACAAATGTATTGATTGATTGATTGATGATTGATTGATTGAATTGGTCTTGAAGATTGTATACCATTTTCTCACAATTTACAATTCTAATCATTTATGTGTGCCACTCTGTCAAGGTGGGTATTGAGGGTGAGCTACAGTCCCTCGAGGTATAGTCTACTTCCATATATTCTATTTTCACTTTAGGGTACCAAAAATCTCTAGTATGTGACAGTCTGTTTACAATATGAATGATCAAGGGGTATATTATATAGCCCAAATGTATGCATCTGTGAGATACACATGTCCTATGTAGCTTATGCCAGATGACATTGAAAATGGGATAAGTGAATCTCTTCCATTCAAACAGTGGTCTAGTTGTGTCAAACGGCTTCCAGTTTCTCAGTGGGAACTGTGAGTTTGTTGGACAACATAAACATTGGTATGATGCCAGACTGATTCTATGCACACCCTCAGGACATGTTGGCCTATAATCCTGCTATCTCACAGTGCGTCCAAATGTACCCCTAAATCTAGGAGGATAACCAATGGATTGGCCAACCTCAGACCATGACAACCCTGACTCCCCATAGAATCATGGTAACAGATCTAGAACCTTTTTGCTCAGTCACTCATGCATACCCAGTGAGATACACAAGAACTACACAAAGAGGCGTTTTAATATTTATTGAACCATTGTGATTCTTGTGTGAAATATATGTGCTGCCATTATTAATAGACAGAAGCAGATAAACGTGGTTAGCAATATGAGAACAGTGTCAGTCAGTCAAAATGTTTATTCGGCCGTGTACCAGTCATAAAAGAACACATGAAAGAACAATATTTCAGAGCAATTAACACAATACAATTGAAATTTAGCTAACATGATCAATACACAGAAAAAAAGGAAAAAGAAAATCATTTTCCGATAATGTTACGAAGCCGTACTGCGGCGGAGATGTACTTATAAATCATTAAACAGGTAAATTCATCATTTAAAAGAAGCAAATAGTTTAATACGGGCCAACACTTTCCAAGACAGTGAGACTCAGTTTAAGATAAAGTTTTCAGAAAAACATAAAATGCAAAGTGCTCTGTGTTGACGTCGAATCACATGGACACAAGTCTAGTTTGGCGTTGCAGTATGTATCACGTGGATATGAGACAAAGAATCAGATAAAACATTTTGGCGTGGTTAAAATAAAAAGAGAAGTAGGATTCTATCCCTGGTGAGCTTACTAACAATGAGTGCTCTACGACCCTTTTTTTTAACATCTCTTGTCTATCTCTGGTAAGCTTTAAATGGGAAAGAAAATCTCTTTTCAGCTTGGCTCTTGGGATTGTGGATATATTTCCAGGGATGCCAAAACAATCCTTCAGTCCGAGCTTCTCCAATTGTTCTTGTATATAAGACAACCAGGGTATTTTTTTACATGATTCAGATTCAAGCAATCCGTAATAATATCTCGATTTAAAACTGGTTCCTCTTTTACCCAGATGTTATGCCATAACAGCAAGGGTGCTAGTTGAATACGAAAGGATAATGGTGTCAGACCCAATTCATTGTGACAGACAATAGCAGGAGTGCTTTTGGGTACTGGCAACACACATCTTAAATCATGTTTTCTACTTTCTGAAGACCTAACGTGTTGCAACAGACCCAGACCCGGCACCGTACAAGGTGACAGCACACGTATGTGCTTTGTAAATATCTATAATGGTTTTTATTGGGTGAGAGCCTAGTTTTTTTATAATTCTAAAAATGGCCTCCACGTTTTTATTAAAACCTCCAATCCTTGCGTCAACTAGGTGAGACCAGGTATTTTTTTCATTAAAAAGAATACCTAGATAAGAAAAGGTTGGCACCTGAAGCGATTTTTCATTCTTTATATAAAAGGTTTTTGTTTTTGAAGGAAGTTTGCCCAACACCATTAAATGTGAATTTGCAACATTTGTTTTTAACCCAAGGTCACTCATAAAATTATTAAAACTGATTAAAAGCCTTTGCAGTCCCACCCCTGTTCTCGACATTAAAACACAATCATCAGCGTATAATAATGCCGGAAGGGACCTATGACCTATCAAAGGTGCTTCTGTGTTTTCAGTTCTGATTTGGCTATCTAAATCATTTATATATAAACAAAATAAAAAAGGCGCAAGTACACATCCCTGACGGACCCCACAGTCCATTTTTATTGGAGAGGTGAGTTCGCCATCAGCTCCATTTCGCACTCTCCCTCTGACTTGCTGCTAAGAAGTGGACTATGGGTGATTCAATACCCATAAGCAGTATTTTCTCCCAGAGCCTCCCCCTCCTCTCTGCACCCAGTCAAAGGCAGAGGTCAAGTCCATAAACCCAAGGTATAAGGACCCTGACTTGGCCATTGTGTATTTGCCAATGACCAGGTGCAGATTAAGGCACTGTTCTACAGTGCCCAAGCCTTTCCTAAAGCTATATTGAACATTGGAGAATTTCCCATTTTCTGCTATCCAGGTCTCCAACCTCTCTAATATTACTCGTCCCATAATCTTGCAAGAGCAGTCGATTAAAGATATCGGTCGGTAACATTTAGGGTCTGACCTGTCTCCCTTTTTAGGTCTCGGGACCATCCGGTCTGCCGAAGGCAGAACCGGAAGTCCGGAGAATTAATGTTTTGGAGAAGAGGGGCTTGAACCCGCCCCTCTTCTCTCCTCTTCTCCATTGGCTGGCCTCTTAAATGCTGGCCAGCCATTGGAGAAGAGGCTTTGTCTCTCCGAACAGGCCCCGTCCTTTTTGGATTCGGGGGCGTGTTTTTTGCAAGGTTTTCTCAGGGCGTGTTTTTCTCTCCTCCAGCCAATGGCAAGAGGAGAGAAAAGAAAAACACGCCCCCGAATCCGAAAACGCCACTGCGTTTCTCCGAGGCATTTCTGCTTTGCCTCGGAGAAAGGCGGGGTGGTGTTCAGGGCGATTCCCTCTGAGAGCCCCTGGGAAGGGGTCACTGGGCCAGGACCAGCACCTGTGGACGGCTCCCCCACCCCAGGACATCCTCGTCTACTCACGGGTCCCTGGGGTCCATAAATACTGCCCTAATTACGGTGGCACGGGTTTCCTCAAGGAGGCGGGATACAGGCATGGGCAGTGGGCGCTTTAACCTCTTCTGTAGCGCCATTATCAAGCCTGTAATGTAAACATGTATACTAGTTGTCTCGTGTAACTGGGCTCTCTGTGCCCAGGACCTCTATTTAAACTATCTTGTAACCTGGCATGTATTATTTGTAAAGCGCTCTGCCTCTATCAGCTTCTTGGCGCTAAAGAACATATGTTTATTGTTGCACAACTCAAGGGTACTCACATTACTGAGGAAGAAAAGGGAGTGAACCCGCCCAGATCCGAGCATGCTGCCGTCAAATACCGATCCCCGCAGTAGGTGCATTAGCCCAATGAGCGACCAGCACTTCATGTATCTCGGTGCCCGTCCAAACTGCTAAAGCTGCCGCATGAAGCTTGCTGCCACGCACTGGACTTTTGTTCAAATGGTAACAATTCTAAATAAATATAAAGAACAAATGGAATGTGTATAATGCAGGGCGCGATAGCTCAGTGAGTGCTGTGCCTGCTGCAGCATATGGGTCAAAAGAAGACATCTGCGGGTATGCTGCAGGCTCAAATCCCCTCCATGTCGACTCCTCCTTTCATCATTTTGTGAGCGATAAAGGGAACATTGGATTTGGTTATGATATGAGAGCTTTCAATTTTAAAGACTACTCAGAGAGCAGCGCCTGCCAGGTAAATGCCCAATAATGACTGGTTCTACAATGTATATTCAATAAAGTAAAATGTTTTCTGCAGCAGCGAAGAGGAAATGATGTGACACGCATACAATAAAACACGTACACTAGAAAACATGTATCGCTCTAGCCAACTGGAATTTGCACCCGGATGCCACTTGAATTGAATAAAACATTCAGCCGTTTTCACTGAGCTGGTTTCACACACACCCCTCTGTCTAATTCTGTGCGAGGTCCCTAGTCCGAGGAAAAGAAATAAACTCGAAGGAAGATGATCAAACCAAGAGTGATGCCTGTAAGAATGTTCTGGCGCAGCGCTGCTCTGAGAGCGGAATAGCCTCAAGGCGCTTTATTTCAACGCGTGAGCGCAGTGAGAATGGAGCTGCGCTGCTTGTTTGTAGACTCTTTTTTAGTAAAAAATCGGAAACTGCGCTTTTCAATCTGCACCTAAGAGTCGCACAGAGTTCCTTTTTTTAGGAGGGGGGGGTGAGAGGATAGGGGAGCACAAAACTCACAGAAGTAAGTAGAAATCCAAGCAAGTGGGAGGCTTACATTTCACATCCGCTAAACCTACTCCTGTTGATCGCACAGGTACATTTATTCAAAAGATCTGATTTTTGCACAATGTTTTTGTTTCATCTTGTCTACAGGGACCGTATTTTGCCAGTGAATGAGTATGGCGGTGCTGCCTTCCGGTTTTCACCCTGGGGAGACCGAGGCACGCACTCCTGTCTTTCGCAGAGTCCCACACTTTGAATCAGAAGAGCCGACCTTAACGCTTAGTTGACCTTTTTGTGCACATAAACTCAATCTCAGTGCATTAAAAACTCTGCGAATCGTCCCCTTGAAACTTTGTCTAACATGAGGCAACTGTACCCACTGGGGCCCACATCCTGAGAGATGTCAGGCTGCCCTATGCCCGGCGTGAGCAGCTGGCAGGCTTTTTTACCACGGTACATTCTGGAATTTGTCGATTTGCATTTATATTAGGAAAATAGAAACTAAAAGATAGAAAAGAAACTCGTATTTCGTACTCTCCGCTGGCGTGGGACACTTGAGACGTCTGCGCCCTGGCAGGTTGCAGCCACGGGTCCTAAAGCTGTGTGAAGCCACTAAAGACAGACACACACAAGCACGCACTTCACACCACTCGATTCCAAAACACAGGCACAGCCACGCCTCACCGATAACTGTATTCTTGTAGTTTGAATACTCATACTCCGCTTTACACCTTTTACTGTAGACACTGCAAAGTGGTGTATGTGTTTATGTTGTCCGTATCCTATGTACGACCCCTGACAAGGCGCTGAAGTGAGTGTGCAAGGCGTCTAGGCGCTGAAGTGAGCGTGCAAAGTATGCACAGGATTCCCGACCCCTGACGAGCCGCGGAATTGAACGTGCTAAGGTGGTACAGTGCATACATCTTTAAAGTTTCACTGGGTTTGCATTTTTCCCACCCACGAGGCTTCTTACAACGCGCGTGAAGGTTTTGTTAAAGAATTCGTGGCTGCAGAGCGTGCTCGTGGATTCGAGGAGTCCACCCCCAATAATACTAGCGGCCAAACCATACAGTTAAAGACAATCTTTATGTGTCATACTTACATGGGTAGTTAAATCCCCACGAAGTACAGTGCCCGGGGGTTTGGAAGACATGCGAGTGCCCCTGGGCGAATTGCCAACCGTACGGATATAAAACCGACTTTCTGAGTAGCAGGGCCGGACCCTGAGAGCAAAAATGTGGGCGACTATGAGGATGCTGTTGGAATTAAACTTACATCCTGAGCATCGGGTTAAACTCTGAGATCTCACGCCTCTGGCTGTCTCTACCCCGACAAGTTGGAACACGTGCGCTTCAGACCCTGGAAGCCCCGGACACGCTACGGGAGTCTCCCTGCCCACACCCCCAAGAAGCAGGTATTCAGGTGGTCAGACAATGCGCGGGCCCCGGACCATGCGCCGTCCCAGAAGCAGGTACTCAGTTGGTTGAGACCTTGAAACCTTCCGGACACGTCTCATGGGGTCTCTCCCGATAGAGACCCGTTTCGAGGCCCCATTTAAAAAACTGCAGATGCTCTTCACTGGTGAGACCTGGCCCTCTTAAAGCCCTGGCTGTAGCGTATATGTGTGTGGGAGGCTCTGTGTGTGTGTTGGAGGCTCTGTGTGTGTGGGAGGCTCTGTGTGTGTGTGTGTGGGAGGCTCTGTGTGTGGGAGGCTCTGTGTGTGTGTGTGGGAGGCTCTGTGTGTGTGGGAGGCTGTGTGTGTGTGTGTGTGGGAGGCTCTGTGTGTGGGAGGCTCTGTGTGTGTGTGGGAGGCTCTGTGTGTGTGTGTGGGAGGCTCTGTGTGTGTGTGTGAGAGTCTGTGTGGGAGACTCTGTGTGGGGGTAACTCTGTGTGTAGAATGCTCTATGTGAGTGGTGGGGGTAACTCTGTATGTAGGTTGCTCTATGTGAGTGGCTCTGTATGTGTAGGTGGCTCTGTGTGTAGGTGGCTCTGTGTGGGTAGGTGGCTCTGTGTGTGTGGCTCTGTATGTGTGGGTGGCTCTATGTGGGTGGCTCTGAGTGTGGGTGCAAATGCAACAGGTCTCGCATTGGAGAGTGATTAAGCTATTGACATTGTAAATAACAATGCCGTTTCTTTAAATGTTTTAAAAACAAAAACATACAAGAATGTCATGAGCAATGCCAACAGCTCTAACTTTAACAATGCCGAGACCATTGCATTGTAAATGCTTGTTAAATATAGGGACTATTATAACCAATCTCCACGAGTCCGGTGGACCCTGGGCCGCATAGCATCTCAAGATATTAGTGAGCAACAGAAGCCACAGGGTCGTGTTGGCTAAAAACAGATCCGCGGGTATCCCATCCGGCCCCAGCACTTTGGGGCATATCAGCAAGGCGAGGCGATAGAATTATCGCCGCTTTTGCGGCCATTTTTAGTCAAAAAGCGGCGATAATTTTATCGCCTAATTAGCAAGCTCACGCTAACGCGTGAAAATTTGCGTTAGCCTAGGAATTCCTAACGCCCAGCTTTGCATCTCTAATGAGATGCAAAGGGATGTATGATGTTACAACGCGAGTGTTTACAACGCGTGCCGTTACATCGCATTCATTACAACGAACGGATGTAACCACGCTATGCCATTACAACGAAAGTCTTTACCTCGACTTGCACTAGATGGTGTGCTAACATTAGAAAAGTGTAATTTACTATTCCAACTCCAGTCCACTTAACAGTAGGGAAGGTGTTGGGATAGTAAACTACACTATTTCTAATGTTAGCACGCCATCTAGCGCAAGTCGATGTAAAGACTTGCGTTGTAATGGCATCGCATGGTTACATCGCGTTCGTTGTAACGAATGCGATGTAACGGCACGCATTGTACTAACCGCGTTGTAAAGGTTGTTCCCCGATGCAAAGTGGGCGTTCCTGATCTGACATGACAGGAGAAGTGTCGCTAAGCGACATTTCTCCTATCATCAAGCCCCACGCTATGAAGCTTAGCGGCAAGAAAAGTAGCGATAACCCCTGTTATCGCTACTTTCCTTACACCTGCTTCAGGACTGACTTAGCCATGATATCCTATGGAAGGTGGATATCATGGCTAAATTTGTGGGGCCCTATCAACAAGCTAACGCCACATTGCGTGTGATTATCGCTGGGTTTCCAGCGATAATCTCACTTTGGGCAGTTAGCGTGAGGATTTTTATCGCTTTTGAGATAAGCGTTGCTAATAGCATGCTATCTCAGCGATAAAAATCCACGCTAGCCTGCGATAATTATCCTAGCGCTAAGTGCGCTTAGTGATAATTATCGCCGGTTGTTGTTGATATGCCCCTTTGTTCTTTTCAGTCTAAGATAGCGCCCTATGTACCTCATCTAGAGTCGGGGGTTCCAAAGTAGATACCACATATTGGAGGTCGGCACTGCCATGTGAGTCGGTACTAGTCCCATAGAGACCAGCATAATGTATCACCCAGGTCTCAGGCATGATTGTTACATCAATACTACCATTTTTTCTATCACTAAAGTAGTCATGGTTTACAGTCTGCCAAAAGAGTCTGGAGTCTTTACTCTGGCATGCCACATGTAGTTGACCCCATGCTTCTTGCCTGATTTCCATTTTACGTGCCTCCAACGCACGCTTATAATCCATGCATGTCTGTCTCACTTCCACCTTATTACGAGGTTTAATTTTTAAAGTCTTTATTAATTTATTGTGTAGGTGGGAACATTCACTATTGAACCACCTTTTACTACTATGCGGTCTATCATTATTGTTCTTGGTTAAAAGCGCCTTGATTGTCTCAGTTATTGCCATGAACGATTTGATCATGATTTGTACATTTATATTATCTTCCAGACAATCCAGAACTTGCCTAATGTTATTTTTTATAATCTCCTCCAGAACAAAATCGGGGTTAAGAGTGGACCATTTCCGTCTCAACCCCTTATTTTTGGCATAGGTCAAAGGAGGTATTCTGAGTTGTTTAAATGAATCGTCGGATGGCACCACCAGTTCTAAAGTTAGTGGATAATGGTCACTGAAGTGAATTTTAGGGATACTAAAAATCACGAAATGTGAGTTAAAATAATCAGACAGTGCAATAAAATCAATCAAAGTGCCTTGGCCTCTACCAACATATGTTACCACATCAGAATTTAACAATTCTATAAAATCTGATGATATTTGTGTTGTTAAAATTATTGTGATAAAAATTAACGGCCACTACAGACAGGTTTTTCCTAAATGAGATATTAATAATCTGGAAATGCGGTGACTCTAAATACATCTTCCTTACTGTGCCATTAAAAGTAGTTGAGACAACAGTTAATAGTCCACCTTTGTCGTGGCCACCTTCAGTGGCTCTGGCTGGTGTGTGAATAAAATAAAAACCATTTATATGAGCTATGTTACGCATCCAGGTTTCCTGCAAACAGACTATACTATACTTCCCAATAAAAGCCACCCAATATTCCATTTCTAATTTATTTGACAGTCCTGCAATATTCCAGAAGAGACTGCCATATGTTGTTTTACTGGTCTGGCTAATATGCACACTCTCGAGGCAGCAAATAGCTGCGACACCACCTTCTTCTATCACCGTATCTATTAATACATTGGGATCTAACATCCCCAGAGAAGGTTCACCCAGCAATGCTGGCAAAGGCTCTGATATTAGATCAGAGATAGAACTATCTAAGTTGGACACTGTAGGATGCATTAGATTCGGCAAATCATCCGAATTGGCCGGGGTGATTTCTCTTAACAATTTACTGGCACATGCATCAACGTAGGCTTTTGCGATTCCTTAATTGTGATTATTAAGGAATCGCAATTAAGGAATTGCAAAAGCCTATGCATGTAGGAATCGCTATAAAAATAGCGATTCCTACACATTCCTTAATTGCGACTCGCAAATTGCGAGTCGCAATTAAGGAATGCCGTACCATTCATACCTATGGCCAAGAGGCCCATAGGAATGAATTGGAGATTGCATGAGCAATTTGCGAGTACCAGCAGGTACTCGCAAATTGCTCATGCAATTTCAAGGGTGCAAGGGTGTCAAAATGACACCCTTTTGCACCCCTGAAATTGATCTGTGCACATATGTTGCACACACACATGCCCTAAGGGCATGTGTGTCCGCAACATAAAACTTTGAAAAATGCACAAAAGTGCATTTTTCAAAGTTTTTGCAAATTACCATGAAGTTCAACGTCATGGTAATTTGCTCCCCCTATTAGCAAAATCGCTAATTTTTTTACTTTAATGCATTGCATTTAAGGAATTTCAATTTGGGATTCCTTAAATGCAATCGCAAGTTAAGGAATCGCAATTTAGAGATTCCTTAAATTGCGATTTTTGCATTTGGGATGATGCATCCCAAATGCAAAAATACCGGTCGCAAAGGGGCAGATTCTGAGAATCTGCCTGTTTGCGACCGGTTTTTCCTTTGA
The DNA here is from genome assembly GCF_964204655.1 of Triturus cristatus. NCBI lineage: Eukaryota > Metazoa > Chordata > Amphibia > Caudata > Salamandridae > Triturus > Triturus cristatus. Next base: position 286,613,778 of record NC_140592.1, on the reverse strand, counting down.
TGCATGTGCCTGTTAGTATTGAAAGATGATGAAGGGGTCGCTATTGGGGTGTGATGATTAATGCTATCTGTTTCAAAAAGAAAGTATGGTAAAGTTGAGTTTTCAACATCAAGCGCCCTGGGGAGCTTATAACTCAGTCATTCCACCTGATCTAAAGGTGAGAAATAATTAAAAGTTGGAACGGTAAACCGAGAGAGCGCTTTGGTGTTTAAAGGGACAGGACCAATACCTTTGTTTATCAAGGGCTTGTAAAAGTATCCAAGTGGTCCAGCTTCAATAAGGCCCCCCGCACTCTTACTCCAGGGGATTCTATCCATAAGCCAATGCACTAAAGTCCTGTCCCTAAAGTTTACAACAATACAGTCACCTGTTTCAGTTTTTGCCTGTGGGCCCACCCATGACACCTGTTCAACATTATTTATATTATCATGCAAAGCATCGCTTCCCAAGCAATCCATAGTCTTTGCCAACCAGTGCACTGTTTTATTTTTAAGCTATATACAGTCTTCTTCATTGTTTGTTGGCAGAGAGGGGACATTTTTAAGGACAATGACATAAGGAGTGGCTTCTGAGGGAAGATGGAGTGTTCTATGGTTGTTTTTACAGGTACCAACTAAGGGGCAGATTTACAAGCCCCTTGCGCCACTTTTGCGTCACTTTTCCCATGTTAAAAGTGATGCAAAAGTGGCGCAAGGGGCTTGTAAATCTGCCCCTAAGTGTTTACTAACTGGTCCACCAGTGTGATTAAACCCACTATTTTCCCCAGGTACAGGTGTAAAACCCAAACCCCCTTGTCCTGGCTGATTAACTGATTGTTTTGCAATCTGGGTGTTATTAGTGATACAGTCCACAGCTGGTAGAATCGGGGGAGGGAGTGGTACCTGGGGAAAATCCAAATTTATATTGTCAATAGAGTTAGTCGTGGTTTCTGTACCGGAGGATAGATTTAAAACACTGGAGCCAATTAGTATCTTTAGTGACACATCAATGCTGTTTAACACCCCAAAAAGGGGATCAATAATTGTCTTAAGGATAACCTCCATCGAACTTGTGAGATGTTTAATTAATGCACTGTCCCCCAGTGGCTCAATACTCATAGTGTCCTTAGCAACGTCCAAAGTTCTGGTTTTTATTGGTATTTTTTGAGGGGGGGCCATGATTTTTTTGCATGTTGCTATTTGCAAAGTATCTTTCTTAGCTGTCCCACAAGCCTTAGATTTTTTAGGTGGTGGTGGGCAAAGAGTGTTGATGAACCCCCCCCCTCCTGATTGGTGCAAATATTAGCTTCATCTCTGCTTGGCTCCAAACTAGTAGATACAATATGTTCGAGAGCATTCTCCTGCTCATGTGCTGTCTTCACTGAGGTGTCATTTTGTAGTGCCCTTGGGTATCCCCCAGTCTCTTTTCTACAGACTCTATTTCACTTGTAATGGCCCCCATTGCTGTTGATAAAAAGATGGTGATCGATGAGGTTAATGGCCGGCCCTTCACAGAAGTCATGACTGTTTTTCTTTTCCCCATCTCCTTACCTTAGATTGCCTTTAGAAGTAACGTCCACCAGCGCGGTGACTTTGCCAATGTGCTATTTCAGGCTCTCCTTGTCATAATTATCCAGCCAAAGGACCAGGCCCAGCCCGGCCTTGTCCGGACACGGACGGGTGCAGACGGGTCTGCCCTTGGCCCGCCCACGCGCCTTTCCTGCACCGCGGGAGCCCTGGGCCTGCTTTATGCACCTCCAGGCGCAGAGGTGTGATGCTGGCACCTCCTGGCGCTAGGCCTTGTGGGTATTGAAGTCCGCCCCACAAGCTGAAACAGCGGCATGTTGATTTTGTGGCAAAAACTTGGGCCCCTGCGAGGGAAGGTGCAACGTGCCTTGGACCACTCCCACAGGGCTAAAGTGCAGCGTGCCTCTGTCTCAAAGGAAAGTGCTCTGTGCTGTAAGGGCGTCCCACGCCGCGGGAGCCCTGGGCCTGCTTTATGCGCCTCCAGGCGCAGAGGTGTGACGCTGGCGCCTCCTGGCGCTAGGCCTTGTGGGTATTAAAGTCCTCCCCACAGGCTGCAACAGCGGCTTACTGATTTTGCGGCAAAAACTTGGGCCCCTGCGAGGAAAGGTGCGACGTGCCTTGGACCTCTCCTACGGGGCTAAAGTGCGACGTGCCTCTGTCTCAAAGGAAAGTGCTCTATGCTGTAAGGGTGTACAGTGAAAAGGATAAACAATTCCACAATTGTGCTAAAGCATTGCATATATGCTGGCATATATGTACTGTGTATAGTGTACTCCTACTATGCGCTCCCTAACCTAGTTACCTGGGGTGGTTGATCTGCCAAATTCCACTACTGAATGTTCTAACTCTACATTACTTGTGGGTCAATGTGTTCAGCTCCCCGTCTTGGTCACAAGTTGGATATTCCTCCTCGCAGAGGGAAAACAGGAATCAGCTGGGCTGAGACTCAGATAAACAGTGACCTTGCAGTGACAGCAGAGTGCTCCTCTTATTTGAACATGTAAATGTGTGTGTATATATAATAACAGCATACATGCTTCAGTGCCGAGGTCTCAGCCAGGCTGTCTTTGTTTATCCTCTTGTGATAGCTGTGTCACCTTATGAACGAACAACAAACAACAACATTTGCACAATAGATGTGTCAGCATTGTACTAAATGTTCAAAGGGTCGTGATAGTGTGTGAAGTGGAAATGTAAGCAATATGGTTTCAGGGAAACTAATCCTGCACTGTCACGCAAGCAAATGTGTGCCAAAAGTAATTGTGTAGAAAAGTAGGTAACTTAAGAAACGTGTGCATGTAAAATGGCAGTGTTTCTTCTTCCCGGGCCTAACCCAGCCACATGACATTTGGAGGTATTGACAGTGACATATTCTAGTAGTGCAAATTCAGTTCTCAGTCTTTCAAAATATTTAAGTGAATCATCTGTAATGAATCAGTACATTTGGTTCATTTAATTTTGTTCTCCTTTCTACCAGTGTGTCTGACACCCCATATGCAGACACCTGCGTTATTCAAAAGGGGTGCCTTGGAATGTGTCAAAGGGGTTTATCTCCAGTTTCTTGTGTACCATCTTCTAAACTGTGAAAGTAGTGCGCAGATTAGGATTCCTGAGCCACAGAGGTATCGTTGTTGAGGTATACAGTGTTGAAAAGTCCTACCTGCTGTTTAGGGTTGCATGTTCTAGTCTCATCCTGGTTGGAGGAGATTCCATGTTGGGTAGAAAGTAAATCATTTGTGATATTACGTGTACATGATAGTAATTTGAAAACCTTCATCTCTTGTGTGGGCATTTACAGGCACATGCATCAAGCACAAAACCGGTCGCAAACGGAGCGATTCTCAGAATCTGCCCCTTTGCGACCGGTATTTTTGCATTTGGGATGCATCATCCCAAATGCAAAAATCGCTATTTAAGGAATCTCAAAATTGGGATTCCTTAAATAGCGATTGCATTCAAGGAATCCCTAATTGAGATTCCTTAAATGCAATGCATTACAGTTTAAAAAATAGCGATTTCGCTTTTAGCGTGAGCAAATTACCATGAGGCTGGACCTCATGGTAATTTGCGAAAACTTAGAAAAATGCACTTATTTGCATTTTTCTAAGTTTCATGTTGCCCACACACATGCCCTTAGAGCATGTGTGTATGCAACATTTGTGCAGATTGAACATACATGGGTGCAATAGGGTGTCATTTTGACAGCCTTGCACCATCGAAATTGCGGGAGCAATTTGCGAGTACCTACTGGTACTCGCAAATTGCTCCCGCAATCTCTAATTCATTCCTATGGGCCTGGAGGCCCATAGGAATGAATGGGAAGACATTCCTTAATTGCGACTCGCAATTTGCTAGTCGCAATTAAGGAATTTGTGGGAATCGCTATTTCTTTAGCGATTCCTACATGCATAGGGTTTTGCTATTCCTTAATTGCGATTCCTAAATAATCGCTATTAAGGAATCGCAAAACCCTATGATGATGCATGTGCCTGTATGTTTATATGGTTTCAGTCTACAGTTTGCCCCATTCCAGAAAATGATTTAATATCACTTTCTATATGAGTGAGTTTTGCAGGCGGTATTTGGAGGAGGAACATGCCTATAACATATTTGTCATGTGAAGACACTGTCATTTTTTATGTCGAAGCCTACCAGACAGCGCTGCTTTTCTACATCTTGGGAACATTCAGAAAGCTGACCTGGGAATGCATTCTGCCAGTTGCTTATCATTGGATTTGTGGTTTGTAACTCGTGTTTTCTGGATTTCTATTGGCTGGCTTTATCTGCTTTAGGCTGTCCAGCTTGAGGTTGGCCCCCCATTGCTCAAATCTTATTTACTGTATTCTTCCATGAACTTGTTTTCTGTAAACAGGTCATTAAGGCCCACATGCATCAAAGCAAAAAAAAGTCGCAAACGGGCAGATTCTCAGAATCTGCCCCTTTGCTACCGGTATTTTTGCATTTGGGATGCATCATCCCAAATGCAAAAATCGCAATCTAAGTAATCTCTAAATTGCGATTACTTAAATTGCCATTGCATTTAAGGAATCGCAAATTGAGATTCCTTAAATACAATGCATTAAAGTAAAGAAACTAGAGATTTCGCTAATAGGGGGAGCAAATTACCATGAAGTTGAACTTCATGGTAATTTGCAAAAACTTTGAAAAATGCACTAAAGTGCATTTTTCAAAGTTCCATTTTACACACACACATTCCCTTGAGGCATGTGTGTGTGCAAGATGTACTCATATGCAGATTTCAGGGGGGCAACAGGGTGTCCTTTTGACACCCTGGCACCCTTGAAATTGCACTCTCAATTTGTGATTCTCTAGATGAGAATCGCAAATTGAGAATGTCTTCCCATTCATTCCTATGGGCCTCTAGGCCCATAGGAATGAATGGAGAGGTATTCCTTAATTGCGAGTCGCAATTAAGGAATGTTTAGAAATCGCTATTTTTTAAGCGATTTCTACATGCATAGCCTTTTGCTATTCCTTATTAGCGAATCCTTATTTCTCGCTAATAAGGAATCGCAAATGGCATTGTTGATGCATGTGCCAGTAAGTCTTTAAATCTTGTCCTTATCTGGGGGGGTGTGGCTTGCGCGCCGCGGCGATATGGCGGTCTGCGCTTGGGCTCTGTGCTGAGCAGGAGCCGACGGAGGTGTAGCTGCCGCCTCGGGCTGCCCCGGTAATTTCGGATGTCGACCGCATGGATATGAACATGCCATGTGTGCTTTGGAGGAGGTTTCCTGATTCCTGAGGCTGCTGGCGACCCTACTTTGGAATCCTTTGACGGCGCTCGGTTTTTCGCGAGCGGCCGCCATTTTGTTTTCTCACGAGCGGTGAGGTTTTTCTCCTCAGCACGACGCCGACACTGCTACAGAAGTGCCAGGAATGAGGATAGGCAAGAACTGGTGACGTTTCTTCTATTTCCTCAACTTATATTGTTTTTTATTTCTGCCTGCTGCCTTGCTGCCTATTTTGATAAGATTTTTTGGTTTCCTGCTGTTATTTCTCTCGTCAGAAGCACCGCCAATGCCCTTTTGTGGGGCCTCTTTGATTAATGTTTCCCTGCCTTTGGGATATTTCTGACTGTTGAAAGGAGCCCTTTTGATACCTGCAGGGTGTGATATTTTTGTGAGGTGGTTCCCTCGCCTGTCCCTGGAAACTGCTTTTATTATTTTTCTGTTCTCTTGCTGAGAGCGCGCTATCCATTTTTGCTTGTTTGCTTTTGATATATTGAGTTTTCCTACTTCATCTGGCATTCTCTTTTCGTAAGCTGGTCTGGAGTGGTGTATTTTGCTCCTGCTGAGGTGGTGTGCTCTATGGCTGCGAATATGGGCCCGTCTCCAAATGCTAAAGACGCAAAGGAATCTAAAGCGTCTCTTAAAAGGGCCAAACAAATATCTCCTACACCTGATTCTCCGCAAAAGGACCCCAGCCCCACTCTTGAGACTATCCTGACGCGCCTTAATGAGGTCTATGAAATTGCGCAGTCTACCAAGACTAACACAGATTTATTGCAAGTGGAGGTGTTAGCTATCAGGAATGATTTCAAGGCCCTGTCTCTTCGTGTTTCGGACACGGAAGCACGTATTAGTGGCGCAGAGGATTCCATGCAAAAGCAGTCTAGATCTCTCTCACAATTAGAGAGTTCAATGGCAGCATTGCGGAAAGACCTCACTGAGCAAGAAGATCGTAACCGCAGGTCTAACCTGTGCATTTTTGGTCTTCCGGAGGATGTTGAGAAAGATGCACCTTCTATGATTGATTTCCTTTATCAATGGCTTCCTTCCACACTGCAAATTTCTTTCCAAAGAGATTTTGAGCTGGAACGTGCACACCGTGTTCCCACTTTTCGATCTAAGTCTGCTACGCAACCTAGAGCGATAATTTTTAAGCCACTGCGCCATCAGCATACAGAACAAATTCAGGCTCATATGAGGAAGGTTAGAGTTGTCTCGTGGAATGGTCATCGCATTTCAATCTCTCAAGACTTTGCCAGAGACACAGTAATAAGGAGGAAGGGCTTTCTTAATCTTCGGAAGCGTCTATCTGAGATGAATATCCCCTTCTCTTTTGCTGGCCCCTCAAAATTCCGCATTACTTTCAAAGGTCGCTCCAGAATCTTCGATGAACCTGCTGACTTGGTCTCGTTTTTGGATAATCAGATGGAGCTACAGATGGAACTTCAAATGGAGGCCTCGCTTGATCCTGGTTCCTCTGGCACCTGATGCGGTTATTCGGACTGCAATGAGTTTTCATCTTTGCCAGATCTATTGAGATTACTCTCTTTTAGATCTGTGGTCCTAGTGTCCATTGTTCTTGGTGTGCTTTTGTCGTCTTTTGGTGTTCCCTCCCTATCGTTATGGTGTAGTGGTCTTTTATTGTCGATAGTTCTACTGTATGAATCTTCCAATATTTTGTGGTAGCGTTTCTTGATGGTTTGACGTCACTCTTGCGCGCTTGTCGTCCTTATTATTCCTTTCCTTCCCAATTTGTCTTTCCGCATATTAGGTCCTGGTCCGTTTCTTATCCCTTTGTATGACTTCTTTATTTTCTTTTATTTTGTGTGTGTGACTTGGTTTTTGTTTTTTTCTCTCTTTGTTTTTGGTCTTTCTGCCTGTTCATCGTCTTTGGCTGTTTCGTATCTATGGAGTACGCTAGTGTTTATTAATGTATTGGTGTATAGATTGGTTACATATTTGATTCATAGATGCTTATTTGATGCTTATTAACTGCTATAGTTAGAGTTAGTGTTTATTTCTATTTCACTGTTATATCATTGATTGGTTTGTTTATTTATTATTATTAATTGTCTTTTTCGACTAGGTCTGAATTTTATAGCTGTATTGTAATTGATAGGCTTATGTTTCTTTACTTCCATGTTCATATATTTAAGACATTCTCACCTCTTTTAGTTAAATTGAGTGCAACGGGAGCTATGTATTTGTGGACAGTTATCTATAAGCTTATCTATAGATTTTACATAGTTATGTATAGTCTCATTTATCTTATTTATCTGTTATAGGGCTTCATTGATTGGTATATTGATCTGTTACTACATGCCGTTCTCTACTATATTTCACTTATTTTCTTCATAATGTATCATATAGTATCCTTTGGAATTTATTTCTTCCTCTTTATTCTTTCTTTTTTACTCTTTACGGTGTCTGCTTTGGTTTGGCTCTACCTAATAGGGACGATAGCTTTTAGCTCATTTTTCATCAGCTTTTATTGCTTGCACTTGTTTTTTCTCTCTTTTCCGCTTTTTCCACTTTTTTATGATCCTTTATAGGTGTTACCTATTTATCAATTTGGTTCAACATGTCGCCTTTATTGACTTATATGTTGTACTGTTTCTAGAACTATAATTAATTCTTGTTCATATCCTTTAGATAGTTCTTCTTTTTAAATACACATAATCAGTTATGTTCTGTTTTTGGGCTATTTATGCTGATGGTTTTTATTCCTCATGTTGGTCTCTTTGCTCATTTCCCATGTTCCCCCTTGTATGAATTTGGTCTTTTTCAGACCTTCCCTGTTGGCCCTTCTCTCTCTCTTTCTGTCTATGTTCTTGCTTTCTTTTTTCTCTTCTTTTTCCTTTTCTCTTCGGATTTCCTCCTTGGATTCTCCCTGTTTCGTGTTGGTGTCTAGTGTCTGGAGGCGAGTTTTCTTGGATGTTGTAGTTCATATATCATATATACAATATCTTTTTCTCCTGTTAATAGCTCTATGTCTGGATTGAATGCACTCTCCCTTAATGTCAAAGGGTTAAATCACCCAGTTAAAAGGTCGAAGATTTTAGACTACTTCAAATCTCTTTCTTCGGATCTCGTCCTTTTTCAGGAGACAAAGGTCTCTGTCAAGGAGGCGTTATTTCTGAAGAAAGAATGGGTTTCTGATGTTGCTTGTTCAGATGCTTGTGGTAAAAGAAATGTGGTAATTACTTTAGTTTCTAAACATTCTGGATTGTCTATCGTTTCCTCTGAACAGGATACAGAGGGACGTTGGTTACTATCTAAGGTGTCCGATGGTAATGCTGATCTCTTTGTCATGAATATCTATGCCCCTAACAAGGATGACCCGTCTTTTTGGAAAACAATCACCAAAAAGCTAAATGACACACCTCATTCTGGCAATCTTATTGTAGGTGGAGACTTTAATTTACCAATGGATCCTATCTTGGATAGGAATTCTGCCTTTAACTTTCGTCCCCCTCAAGCTCATAAACAAATGATTAATATGTGTTCTCTGACCCATCTTCAGGATGTTTGGCGTCTTCATAATCCCACTGGCAGTGACTTCTCCTTTTTTTCTTCCCCCTCACTCGTCCTTCTCACGTATTGATTATCTTTTGGTTCACTCCTCTCTTGTTCAATCTTCCTCATCTCCGCTTATTCATCCTATTTTAATTTCAGATCATGCCGCGGTGACTTTCACACTTATGTCTTTTGCTCCTAGGGCAAGGTCTCGATCTTGGAGACTAAACACGGAAATCCTACATGATGATTCCCAGGTTCGAGAGTTTTCTAATGATATTGAGACGTTTTTCCTTGAGAATGTTGGTTCAGTAAGCTCCCCTGTTGTTCTCTGGGACTCTTTTAAATGCACTTTTCGTGGTCAGGTCATTAAGTGTATGTCAAGGAGAAACGCTGCCATTAAAAAGGAACTCACGGACTTAGCAGATGAGATTAAACGTCAGGAATCTCTTTTTCGACATTCTAAGGATAAGTCATGCTTACAATCTATTAAAAATTTAAAATATGCGAATAATACTATTGTCACTAAGAGAGCTCATATTGGTCTTCAGGCTCAGAAATCTAAGAAGTTGCTGTTAAAAAATCGTGCGGGCAAGATTCTTGCAGCTACATTAAAGTTCCAGGAATCTTCTAATAAATCTTCCCAAATCTCTTCTATTACTGACCATCTTGGTAAGAAAAAATTTCAGACTGAAGAAATTCTTGAGGTCTTTCGCGATTTCTATAATAATTTATATACCCCCTCTACTCAAGCTTCTTTTGAACAGTGCCAGGAGTTCTTGAAGACAGTGCCGTTGAAAGCTATATCGGAGGATGATAATAACTCATCAAATTGCCCGATTACCTCTGACGAAATTATTTCCGCGATTAAAGCTACTCGTTCCGGTAAGGCTCCGGGTCCTGATGGGTATCCTATTTTGTTTTATAAGACCTTTCTATCTGTGATTGTTCCGAAACTTCAATCGGTCTTTGATGCTTTTATCATAGATGGCTCTGTGTCTGGCTCTGCTGCCGATGCTACTATTGTAGTAATCCCCAAAGAAGGAAAAGATCATTCAGACCCCAAAAATTTTCGTCCTATTTCCCTGCTTAACATGGAAGCTAAGATTTTTGCTAAAATCTTAGCTAAACGCCTAGAATCCTTTATTCCTCAATTGGTTCACCCTTCCCAAACAGGCTTTGTAAAGGGTCGTCTTGCACGGGACAATATCCGTACTTTCTGTCATATTCTTGGTGCCGCCAAGCGATCCAATCTTCCGGCGGCGGCCTTGGCCCTTGATGCTGAAAAGGCCTTTGATAAGGTTTCCTGGCCTTTTTTACGAGCTGTTCTATGTGCACATAACCTTGGTGATTCCTTTATCCGTATGGTTATGTCTCTTTACTCCAGACCTAGGGCTAACATAAGAGTGAATGGGGCTACGTCGTCCTTTTTTAACCTTTGCCAGGGTACTAGACAAGGGTGTCCTTTGTCTCCTCTTTTATTTTTGTTGTCCATTGATCCTCTTCTCAGACTGATTGACGTACATCCAGACATTATGGGTTTTTCTTTTGGATCCCATCAGCTAAAAGTAGCTGCTTATGCTGATGACGTTCTCATTTTCTCAGATGATATTGCACGTGCCATCCCTGCTATTTCTGAGATCATTTCCATTTTCTCAAAGGTTTCAGGTTATACACTGAACAGAGATAAGACAGAAATGTTCCCCTTAAATGCTTACTGTTTCTCCACTCATATAGGTTCGGCGGGCTTTAAGTGGCAATCTAAGCAACTAAAATATCTGGGTATTTATTTTTGTTCCACCCTTTATGCTACGGTTACTTATAATGAATCTCAAACTATTCTTAAGGTGCGACATCTTTTAGAAAAGTGGTCTCCGAAGCATATTTCCTGGTGGGGCCGTCTCCAAACTCTTAAAATGGTGATAACACCTATTATTAATTTTGTCTCTTCTATGCTTCCAGTAAAGTTCTCTGATGCCTTCTTTCACGATCTTGATTTAATTACTTCCAAATTCTTATGGAATGATAAAAGGGCTAGAATTGCCTATACATTTGTGAGGAAATCCTACGAGTTGGGGGGATGTAATCTTCCTGATTGGGGGAAATATCAGTCTGCTTTTCTGGCCTCTCAGGGTGCGCTCTGGTTTTCCTCTCCCTTTATGCATGTGCCAGCTTGGTTGCACATAGAACAGGAATTGGCCTCTCCTCTTCCAACTGCCTCTTTCTTAACCACGAATACCCTTGCCATTCCATTTTCTAGATCTATTATTTTAGATACTGTTGCTGCGGTTCGCAAGGTTTATAAGAGAGTGGCGATTCCGCTGCATAAAACTAGATGGTCATCTATTTGGCGGAATTCCAAAATTAAAATTAATATTGATCCAGAATTGATGTCTTATTGGTCGGGAAAAGGTATCTCACTTGTTAAACATTTGTATGATTCCAATAATGACCCTCTTGCTTTCTCTACCCTGGCCCAGCAATTTTCTTTATCTAATTTAGACTTTTATACTTTTCTTAAGATAAAGGTTGCACTTGCTAGAGTACAGCTTCAGCCTTCTTCCCCCACGATTATGCTTTTTCAATTATGGATTAAGTCTGGTCATGTAGCATCTAGGATTTATAAATTTTTGTCGTCCTCGCCACTTCCTACTCAAACTGTTGCACAGCAAAAATGGCTACGTCATTTCGAGCATGATGTTACCGATCATATTTCTTCAGACACTTGGCAAGATATTGGTAGGCTCTCTCTTCGTAATAAAATCGCCCCCTCATTAATGCAATCTAAGTTTTTCTCTATTAATCTTCTTCACTGGACTCCCACTCGTTTATACGCGTTAAATCTCAAAGAAGATAATCGATGTTGGAGTTGTGGTCTTGTACCAGGTGATTTTCAGCATATGTTCTTTGACTGCTCTCTTCTCCAACCCTTTTGGGGTTTGGTTCACAAACACCTCATGCTTATTTTTAATATTAAGTTTCAACTCTCTTTTCCACTAATTCTTCTAGGTCCGCTGGCGGCCTCGGTCCCGTTGCCTTTAGATTCCATGGATTTACAACTGTTGGATCTTTTACTAACTATTGCAGTGAAAGTAATTCTCATGGAGTGGAAATCTTTTTCTTCAGTCTCTTATCATACTTGGTGGGCATGGGTTTCTTTTTTGCGTAGTGCTCATATGTCAGTTGATCATGCTCATCTTTCTCCGTCGATATCTAATGATGTGTGGTTGGCTCTAGATACGTACATGCAAAGGGCCTCAGAGGGGTTGGTGGCTCAATATCCTTTTGATTTGTCTGGTTAATGTTGTCGTTGGTGTTGGGTGAATCCTTTGGAAATCCTCTTCTCTTCTTTCACTTCGTCTTGTTTTTCTTCTTTTTTCTTCTATCTTTTTTCTGTCTTTGCTTTCTTTCCTTTCTTTCCTTTCATCCCCAAATTAATATCTGATGATGATACTTTTGATAAACACGTCTCTTGATTGTCCATTGATTCTTCTTTATTTAATTTATTCCCCTGATATTTCCAGATTAATGAACTTTCTAGTGATATTTTTATTGTTAATTCTCATTCTACCATATTGGGTGTTTTTCAGCTGATATCAGTTGTATCATTCTTGCTTGTATATTATGCTTGTTTTTACTCCTTTAAAATAATAAATTCTTTTGAAATCAAAAAAAATCTTGTCCTTATCTTGACACATTTGCTGTACAAGACAGAGGTCAAATGTCAAGCTCTCTCTTTGAGAGAACGTTTAATATTATTTCCCTGGCTTCAAAGTGAGAATTTATGTGACAATCCTGCTAAGTATCTACTCTATGTGAGAGGAGAAGATAGAGGGTGGTTTTTTACTAGCACACAAAAAATGAACTGTACTGATGTTTCAAAATATATCAGAATTAGTACAATTAAAGCAGATTTCTTTTAGTAATTCTGAAGTGTGGTGGAAACAATATATGAATATGATAAAAACACATCAATACACCAGGTGATGACATTTGCACACATTATCATTTGTGTGAGGTAAAAGCATATTTCAGTGCAAATGTAATCGTCATTTCAAATAAAAATGTGTTGTCAGTAATGGCAGTGCGCTACCACTCCATGCATACACCATACTATGCCATCCACTCTTTGCCATACCACACCATTCAATGACATTCCACTCCACTCTGCGCCGCTCCTCTCTAAGACACACTATGACACTCCTTGCAACTCGTCTTCATGCCACTACAATCTACGCCACTCACTCCATGACACAATACACCACTTCACTTTACGCCCATCCACTAAACACCACTTACCCCACTACACCCTACTCCAATCCAATCTAACCCACTTCACTACAACCTATCCTACTCTACTCAAATGTACCCCAAACTACCCCACCCTCCTCCACTTTGCTACAGTCTACCCCAATCTACTCTACTCCAGTCTACCCCACTCTACCCCACCCAATCTGCCCTACTCCACTCCATCCAATCTACCCTATTCCACTCTAGTCCACCCCAATCTACTCCAATATACCCCACCCCAATCTACTCCAATCTACCCCACCCCAAACTACCCCGACCCACTCCAATCTATCATACATCAACCTACAACACTCTTACCCAATTTACCCCACTCCAATCTACTCCAGTCCACTCCACTACCATCCAATCTACCCTATTCCACTCCAGTCCACCCCAATCTACTCCAATCTACCCCACTCCACTCCACTCCAAACTACCCCATTCCACGCATCCCTCTTAAATCTACCCCAATCCAGTCTACCTGGCTCCATTCTAATCTACCCTACTCTAATCCACCTAATCTACCCCACTCCACTCTACACCACTCCAGCCCACTCTTTACCAATCTATCACATTCCACTCCAATCTATCAAACTCCACTCCACCCCACTCCACTCCAATCTACTCCAATCTACTCCACTCCACTCCACCCAATCCACCCCACTCCATCACAAACTACCCTACTTCAATTTTCCCCATCCTAACCCAATCTACCCCACTGCAATATACCTCACCACAACCCTATCTACCCCACACCACTCTATCCAACTCCACTCATATCTACACCACACCAACCTACCCGACTCCACTCCAATTTATCCCAATCTACCCCACTCCAATCTTACTCCAATCTACCCCACTCTCTAAAATCTACCCCAATTCATTCCAATCTACCCTACCATAATCCACCCATACTATTCCACTCCAATCTACCAGACTCCACATAACCCCAATCTACCCTCATGTACACCACTCCACTCCAATCTGCTCCTCTCCACTCCTATCTAACCCACTCCAATCTACTCCATTCCAGACTACCCCAATCCAATCTGCCCCAATCAACTGCACTCTACTATTCCCCATTATACTCCACTCCACTCCAATCTACCCCAATATATCCCACTCCAATCTACCCAAGTCCATTCTACCCCATTCTAATCTACCACACGCCACTCCAATCTACCCCACTGCACTCCAATCTACCTTACTTCACCCCAATCTACTCCATTTCCCCCAATCTACCCTAATTCAATCTACCCCACTACAATCTACCCTGCTACAATCTACCCCACTCCAATATACTCCACTTCAATCTACTCTACTCCACTCTAATCTACCCCACTCTACCCCAATCTTCCTCACTCTACCCCACTTCAATCCACCCCCTGCCCCAATCTATCCTACTCCACTCCACTCCACTCTACCCCAAAATAACCCCACACCATTGCATTCAACCCTACTATAATACTTCCAATCTACCATACTCCACTCTACCCCACTCCACTTCAGTCTACCCGACTCTACTCCAGTCTACCCCACTCCACTCCAATCTACCCCACCCCACTCTTCCCCAATTTACCACAATCCATTCCACACTACCTAATCTACCCCACTCCACTTCACTCTAATCTACCACATGCCGCCCAAATCTATCCCACTTCAGTCCAATCTAACCCACTCCATCCCAATCTACCCCACTCCATCCCAATTCATTCTACCCTACCCCACTCCACCCTATACTACCCTACTCCAATCTATCCCATCCAATCAGCCCACTCCAATCTACCCCAATCTACTCCACTCCAGTCTACCCCAGTCTAACCCAATCTACCCCACTCCAATCTACCCTATCCCATTTCAATCTACTCCACACCAGTCTAGCCAACTCCATTCCAATCTACTCTACTCCAATCTACCCTGCTCCACTCCAGTCTACCCCACTCCAAACTACTTTACTACTATCTATCTCACTCCAGTTTACCCCACTCCACCCTAATCGACCCCACTCCACTCCAATCTCCTCAACTCCACTCCTAACTACCCCACTCAACTCCAATCTACCCCATTCTAATTTACCTCACTCCACTCCAATCTACCCCAATATATCACACTGTACTCTACCCCTACCTACCCCACTCCAATCTACCCCTCTTCACTCCAATCTACCCCACTGTACTCCAGTCAAACTGACTCCAGTCCAGTCTATTCCACTTCACCCCAATCTACCCTAATTCAGTCTACCTCACTCCACGGCACTCCAATCTACCCCACCCCATCCCAATCTACCCCATACCACTCCAGTATACTGAGTGAGGTAGACTGCCTCACTCTACCCCAATCTACCCCACTCCAATCTACCCTACTCCATCCCAATCTACCCGGCACCACTCCATCTACCCCAATCTACCCCACTCAATTCCACTCTACCCCAGTCTACCCCACTCCAAACTACCCCTCTCAACCCCCACTCCGTTCCATTCAACCTTTCTGTAATCCACCCAATCTACCCCATTCTACTTCACTCCCATCTACCCGACTCCACTCCAGTTTACCCCACTCCAATCCCATCCATCCCAATTCCCCCAATAATCCCCACTCCACTAAAATCTACCAATATGTCCCACTCAACTCTACCCCAATCTAGCTAGATCTACCCTACTCCTGTCTACCCCACTCCAATCTATCCAATCTAGCACTTTCTAATCTACCCCCTCTAATCTACCCCATCTGCTCCACTCCAATCTACCCAACTCCACCCCAATCTACCCAATTCAATCTACACCACTCAAATCTACCCTTCTAATCTACTCAACTCCCCCACTCCAATCTACCCCAATCTACACATCTTCACCCCACTTCAATCTACCCCAATCCACCCAACTCCATTCTACCCCACGATACCCCACTCCACTCTATGCCAATCTACCCCCACTTCACTTTACCTCAATTTACCCCATTCCACTCTACCCCAATCTACCCCACTCCAATCTACCACACCCCACTCCACACCATTAACTTTCATCCATGCTGAACAGCAGCCACACTGGTATACAACACAACTGTTAGAGCGTGATATTGCTCTTTAAATTGTAGATGTGCATTAAAATCATGGGTAGTTTGTGCCCGCATATAATCCTTTATTGTACTAACATTGGGTCATTAGATCGTGTACTGAAATAACGTGGAAAGTGAAGTGTTAGAGGTATTTCAGTATAAATGTGAAGAAACACAGCATTGCAATGACCTGTGGCTCAATGAGAACCTTAATGTGCAGAATTCTACATGTAGCTAACGAATATTTTCATAATTAGTGTGCTTATGTAATGCGTTAACTTGAAACGTGCCCAGTAATAACATTCATTTATATGTGTGCCTTATAAAATTATGTGCCATTTCTTATGTTGACCGATTTCTGTAGGCCTGAATTGTATTCCTCCCTGGAAGCTCTCGTATTGGACTCATTAGTGAATTTAATGTGCATGTGGAATTTGTTCTTTCTCACGTCTCTTTTTCAGGTGGAGAAATTCATCCTTGTTAGTTAGAATAACGTCTTTGTTTTAGGAGTTGGGCTTAGGGAGGGGAAGATGCATTGAATGGCGATGCTGATAATGTGGGATGGTGTTCTTTCTCATCGGAGAGAGCCTGGGAATCAAGGACATAGAGCCAAGGCTTAGGGGCATTGCTGTTGCATGGAAAGTTACCTACAAGGACTTGGCTTTGTTGGATGGGGTGATGCCGCAATGTATTCTGGGACTCTACCTGAAGCTCTTGGAGTAAAGTTAGGGACAGAGTCTGGAGACTTCTGCCGTGCCTTGGGAGGGAGGGCATCCTAGGAGCTCTGCAGCTTTATGCTACTTGACCCATTCAACATGGACGGACTTCTTAGGGAAGCCTTCACATGCTGACACCTTTACAGAACTTGCCTGGTAGGGCCAAGTAGGGATGTCATGTTAGTGGTAGTGTAGGGATCGACTAATTCTTTTCACCTATGAACCTCCAATGAAGGGTAATTTGGACGTGGGAGCCATCATATTCTGTATCCTGGTTCTGGAACTGATTATTCTGTGCATGCTGCACCGTCTTACTTTCACTCGTCGATTTGACTTTTTGTATTAGTTCCAATGTATTTCTACACCCTCGTTTTGAGATGCTTGTATATCCAACTGTTCCTGGCTTTGTAATAAACTAACTAAACTTGGAATCGGGAGTCTGTGATTCTTCGGAGTCCTAGTTCATTGGAGCAGTAACGACTAATTGGCTAACGGTTTTCCTCCCCTCCAAACTTTCCTACAGGCAAAAAGAGACATTGGCTTAGGGTTCCAGAGTAAATCTGGAACATAGAATCCGCCTCCTTCACGACTAAAACATATTGCCAGAGCCAATTGCTGTCATGTAGGTGTGACCTTTTGGCTTTGCCAATGCTTGTATTATATGTATTCTGCCCCACATTGATAATTTAAGGTAAGGCCAGCATGCCATGTTGTTTTAGCTTTTGAAGATCAGTCAGTTTAAGTTATCCTCAATACCTGTTCTAAGCCTCTATTGCACTTAATCCCCTAGTATTTGAGACCTTTGGACCTTTGGGCATCCATCGCATATCATATTGTCCTAGACTGTGCTTTGCAGTGATCCATGACATAGAGAGGTCTTCGCATTTTACCCAGTTTATTTTGTAGACTGACATTTTGGAGATGGACTCTACTGGTGCCATCAGGGTGTTTCATGTAGTTTCAGGGTCTGTAGAAAGATGTCTGCACATATAAAGCATTTCACTTGGTCCTCTGTGTTTTTTTATGTATTTCTTTAATTCATGGTGATCTCTGTAAAGCGGTTGATAGGTGCGCAAACCTCAATATAAGGAGAACGGGGAGAGGTGACATCTTTGTCTTGTCCCTCACTGGACAGGAAATGGGCTCGAAATATGGCCATTGCAAGTGACCTGAACAATTGTGTCAGTATATAACCATTTGACTTTCTAAATAAAGGGGTACATTTACTAATATTTCATGCAACAAGATGCAGCACAGGAGCTTTTTGCGCTGTTTTGCATGAAAGTTAGAGAACGTAAATGATTCATATTTACAAGGTTATGGAGCACTTCTGCTCTCTCCTAGTGCTTGTACATTGTGTGCTGCCTAGCCTCAACCAATACAACCTTGCACTATAGTGCACAAGTGCCTGTTTTATGGGCAAACTTTTTTGTGCAGGAAGTGACACCTACCTGCACACACAAAGAAAAAAAATCCTTAGTGGCATATTCCTCTATCCATGTGTGTTGCGGAATGCAGGACACATGGAAAGAAGAGGTAACCAGGGGAAACAAGGATATTTGTCCTTGAAACGACTCAGTCAGGTAGGCGCACCATTTTGGCACAAACCTAGGCTTACAAGTCATTGTAAATCTAGGTTTGCATCAAAATACATGGGTGGATGTATGGGAATACCCATGCTCCACCTATGTAATGCCTACAAGATGCAAAGTAATGCAAGGTAGAGCTATGTGCTGCGTTGATGTACTTTGCATTTACAAAACCATGCAAATTGGCTTTGCATGGCTTAGTAAATGCCCAAAATGATTCTGCTTAGGGCTGTGCAGAAAAGTGAGGCAGCCCCAAATCAAATTCACAGAAAATATAGCACAAAGATGTGGCCTAGGATGAACCCCACCAGGGAGTCATGTATTAGCTATGGTATCACTTTTCTTAGTCTCGTGGATAAGATTTTGATGTCAGTCTTTGAGTAAGGAAAGGGGGCAGTAGCTGTTACATTCTAATGGGTATTTGCCATCTTTTGAGATCAATGGTAGGATAGCTTTGTCCTAGATATGTCACAGTCCACCCATTCTCCCTGCTCCTTTAAAGGCTTCCTGCAGCATAGGTAATAATTGTTCTTGTCCCGTCTTGTAGAACCCTTGGGAAATCTGTCTTCCCAACGTAACTTACAAGTCGGGAGATCTGATATGGCTTGGGCAATTTCTTCTTTTGTTATTTCCCCTTCTTATAAACTTCTTCCTTCTTGAGTGAGCGTGGGGAGCTTAAGTTGGCTCTTGAAGGATTTTTTCACCACCTTTGTGTCTGTCTGTCCTGAGTGGTACGGCATCTTGCAATAGGCTGCAAAGGCATCTGGGGTCTCTATTGGGTGGGTTAGTAGAGTACCTTCATAGAGTCTCATCTACAAGAACATGATATAGCGCGGTGCTGCAAGCCATTTAGCTGCGCCATGCTGCGTTATTTGCATGCACCAGCGCCGGCACCCATGCGTCAATTTGCGAAGCGGCCCTTGCTGCAGGGATGATTGTTTTTATGCAGGAAGGGACACCATCCGGCACAAAATCAATCATTAATGCCATAGAAAGAAGAAATAAAAGTATTTCTCCTCATTGCGCCATTCCCATGGGATTTTGACGCGTTCCCAGTTTTACAAAATGTTGTAAAACTGTGTGTCAAGCTCCAAGGATGTTGTGTGAGAACACCCACAGCAACACCCATGGAATGCCCCTTTATACCTACGTGAAGGGGTACAAGGCCATGAAAAGTCATGCAGGGTGACTTTACGTGGCCTTGAAAATATGGGCAAGCCCATTGCGCCATCGGGTCGTCAAAAAGAAGTGATGCTTCGGCGGCGTAATGGGCTTGCAAATAAGCCCCATGGTTTTAATGACAGCAGTTACTAATTGTGAATCTCCTTGCAGTAACTGATATACCACTAATCTGTCTACATTTTCTTCTCAGGTAATGACGAATTTTTTGTTTTAAAAGGTTCCTTTCTACCTCTGAAGCAACTAGTAAGTTTAGAGAGGTTTTGTTCTTTCTCAAGACGGTGACACAGGATAGGAGATGGGTCGGAGTGGTATTGGTTTGTCCATTCTCGAATCAACAACTTAATATTTTTCTGTTTTGATTGAGCTCTTCTCTTTACAATCGCAGAGCCTTACATTATTTGGCGTCTTCCAATCTGCTTTCCCTGCTGTTATTGTCCTGATGTTGTTCGTTCTGCAATAGCTACCCAGTATGTTGCAATATGGGATCCAAAGACCTTTTTCTGTTCAGGTTATTGGTATCTATTGGCTGGCATTCACCATAATGAAAAAGGGGTTGAGTTAGTCGTAGGCATAGCAAAGTGTGGTCCTACATTCCACCCTCTAGTACTTCACAAGAGGAGATGTTTGAAAAGAGAAAGGGCTGGATTAAGAAATCCAGATGTGAGGACATACCATGTACTTCCAATGTAAACAGTCATCACAGTCAGTGGTGTAATCTCCAAATGTCAAGTAATCTGTGATCGGTCATGACATCGTTCAGAGTGGCGCGGCTATTTTTGTTACTTCTATCCATCGAACCTATCTTGTCTAAGGCAGGGCCAGGTGCTAAATTTCAGTTCATACTCACTATAATTTGTGCATTTACAAATTCAATAAAAAGCCTTGCTAATTTGGTGACAAAAATCCACTTTTGGATTGGTTGGGTGCGTATATTGAGCTTAAGAGTAAAGTTGTGCCAAGAATTTTCAGTTTTGTGAGCACTTATCTTCCGTCTGCATCTGTCCACTGGTAGAATATTTTATGTGTGGGTTTTTCTTATCAGTATTGCTACTCTTCATTTTCAGGTGTCAGGTGTGTTGTTTTTACTTATTACATTTTCTACCCACTCTCGCTTGAAGTTTCGTTGATTCCATAGTTGATAAGTTTGTGTCTTGGATCCGAGCAATGTCGGAGTGTTTCTAGTGAAGACACAGTATTGCACTTTCGTTTCTTTGATGACGTGTATCATACCCTTTACATTTAGAGAAGCTATCAAAAGTTATTTGGGGAGGCATTGGTACACAGCATGATCTTGGTATTTGAAATAATGTGGCTTATTAGGTGGTGAAGTTTAAGGTCGAGCAGATGGTGCCCTTTGATAGTGGAGTGAATTCGTGAGAGAAGGTGACAATTTCAGGCATTTATCTGTTAGAAATTAGGGTTATAAGTGACAAAAAGGGCAAAACCGGAAAGTAGGGGCCATGGACATTGATTCACCAAAATGTCATGGGTCGCGGGATCTGACATCAAATGCCATTTGACCCCAGTGCATCACAGGACGTGACATAATTTGGCCTTTGATGTCTTCCAGGAAGTGATGCCATGAGACCTTTGACACTGATTATGTTACAGGAAGTACATCACTAAAAGTATAAACTCTACATTTAGTGCAAAATTAATAAACTAGAGATACCTTTCATACCTTTATCATATCATCCCAAGTCTTTTCTAGTCACCACTCCTACCCCTCACAGCTCTGCCTCACGATCCCTCTCACCTCCATAGTAGCTATGTTCTTATTGTCTTCCTTCCCCATCTTACTCTTATTTCCAAATTTCCATGTCATACTCACAACTTACACAGGGGCATATTTTCAAGGAACTATCGCAGAGTTATCAGCACTTTAGCGCAGCCTAAGTCTTGATAACTGTGTTGGAAGGCGGACCCCGAGGAGTCGGTGAGACCACCAAGGGGGGGGCCCTCTCACTGCACGAAGTAGCCGAGCGCTGCCGAGAAGTCTCCTGAGAGATCCTTCTCCTATCCCGTACTAGCACAGTAACACCACCACACCGGACTCAAGGAGGTTGTCTCAAGACAAGCAATTCTTTATCATCAATAAAAGGTTACGAGTTCAATATTTACACGAAGGGATCGAGGGATCCACCAAAAGTCTCAATGTCTCTTTGGAAGGGTAGGGGTAGCGGGACAGTCTTTGGCAGGAATGTGGTACGAGGGTACCTGGGGCCCAGTTCTTATCCTCACGCTGGAGGACCTCCGACCTCGGAGGGGTCGAGCCGCGACGGCGTCAGCAGGGCTCTGGCGTACAGTTCGTGGAGAGCCGCGATTCAATCAGCAGGGCTCTCAAGATGGTTTCTGCTCAGCTCGAGCCGCGACGTCGTCAGCAGGGCTCCGAGGAAGGTTTCAGCGAGGTTGGGCCGCGACAGCGTCTGCAGGGCTCCGATGTTCCAGGTGGTTCAGAAAGGGTTCACAAGAGGGAGCCGCGACGCAGTCAGCAGGGCTCGTGATGGTTCCGGCAAGAGTTCGTCTCCGTAGGGTCAGCCGCGATTCGATCAGCAGGGCTCTCGACTCCGGGATACAACTGCCGAGCTGTGGTGGGGTCGCCCCAGATATAGGTCTGGAGCCCTTTGATGTCCGGACCTATGCGCCCGAGGGGGCGGAGTGGCCGGGTGGAGGTGGCCAGACGCCCAGCAGGAGAGGCGCCAGGCCCATGGGGGTTTGCAGGGTGATCACACCTCGAGAGGGGAGGACAGTTGGGGGTCCCATCGATACTGTCCTCCGCCGGGGCGATGAATGGTTCCTGCGGCACCCCCTGGCCAGTTCGTGGTGCTTCGATGTCGGGGCTTCGCTGGGGTCGAGGCCGGGTTGAGCGGGGTCGCGCCGGCTGGGGCACGGTGTGACGTGGATGCCAACAAGATGGCGGAGCCACGAGGAGTATGCGACCACGGGCAGCTCCGGGTGAAGGGCCTTGGTGCAGTCCAGACGGGTGGCCCGTGACGGCCGGGGCGGGGAACGGCCACAATCCAGGGGGTTAAGGACCACGCCACGAGGCCAGGTCCAACAGGCGTCCCCCCCAGCCGAAGGCATGGAGAGTCACCCATCTCCTTAGGGATTCTCCTCGTCAAGGCGGAAGAAGCGGGACAGGCCGTCGGCGTTGGCGTGGTCATTGCCGGGCCGGTGTTCGACGTCAAAGTCCATCCCTTGTAGCGAGATGGACCATCGCAGCAGCTTGGGGTTCTCGTCCCGCATTCGCATTAACCATTGCAAGGGCCGGTGGTCGGTCTGGACCCGGAAGTGGGCGCCAAAGATGTAGGGCCGGAGCTTATTGAGGGCCCACACCACAGCGAAGGCCTCGCGCTCAATAGTGCTCCAGCGTTGCTCCCGGGGCAGTAGTCGCCGGCTGAGGAAGGCCACTGGTCTGTCGAGCCCCCTTTCGTCAGTTTGGGAGAGGACGGCCCCGATCCCATACTCGGAGGCGTCCGTCTGTACCACAAACTCCTTCTCGTAGTCCGGGGCTTGCAGCACCGGAGCAGTACACATGGCCGTTTTGAGGGTGTCGAAGGCTGTTTGGCAGCGGGGTGTCCAGTGTACCTTCTTGGGCTGTTTTTTGGACGTTAACTCTGTGAGGGGGCCAACAATGCTCCCATAGTCCCGGATAAACCGCCGGTAGTATCCGGTGAGGCCCAGGAAGGCCCGGACAGCGGTCTGGCTAGTGGGGGGTTCCCAGGTCTGGATGGCATCTATCTTCGCTTGGAGGGGGGCCACCTGCCCGCTCCCCACTTGATGGCCCAGGTAGGTCACGGATCCGTGGCCGATTTGGCATTTGCTGGCCTTGATTGTGAGCCCGGCCCGCTGGAGGGCGGCCAGGACGGCCTCCAGGTGGAGGAGGTGCTCGGCCCAGTGGTTGCTGTACACGGCAATGTCATCTAAGTAGGCCGCGCTGAAGGCCTCAAGCCCGGCCAAAACCTTGTTCACCAGTCTTTGGAAGGTGGCCGGGGCGTTCTTCATTCCGAAGGGCATCACCCGAAAGTGGTAATGCCCATCCGGAGTCGAAAAGGCGGATCTTTCTTGGGCGCCGGGGGTGAGCTGGATTTGCCAGTACCCGGCGGTGAGGTCCAGCGTGCTCAAGTAGCGAGCGGCCCCTAGGCGGTCGATCAGTTCGTCGGCCCGGGGTATCGGGTGTGCGTCCGTCTTGGTTACTACATTCAGGGCTCGGTAGTCCACGCAGAATCGCAACTCCGGGGGGTGACCGGGAGCTGCGGCCTTGGGCACCAGGACGACAGGGCTGGCCCATGGGCTGTCGGAAGGCTCGATGACCCCCAGGGCCAGCATCTTCGCTACTTCGGCCTGGATGCAGGCCCGCACTCGGTCAGGCACCCGGTAGGCTCTGTGTCGTATGGGGGGGTTCTCCCCGGTGTCGACGTCGTGGACGCACCAGTGGGTCACCCCCGGGGTGAGAGAGAAGAGGGCTGCGTAGTCCCGCAGTAATCGCTGGCAGTCGTTGCGCTGCTCCGGGGTCAGGGACGAGGCGAGTTGGACCCCTTCGATCGATCCATCGTGAATGTCGGATTGCAAGAGGTCGGGCAAGGGCTCGGAGTCGTCCTCGCCCCCCTCGTCGGTCGCCAGCAGCAGGCTCAGTTCGGTCCGGGCGAAGTGGGGTTTTAGCCTGTTCGCATGTAGGACCCGGAGGGGGTTCCGGGGGGACTCCAGATCGACCAGGTAGGTGACGGGACTTTTCTTCTCCACCACCTTGAAGGGCCCGGTCCACTTGTCCTGGAGGGCGCCGGGTTCGACCGGGGCCATGACCCATACTTTCTGACCTGGCTCGAATTCTACCGTAGAAGTGTTGCGATCGTACCACCGCTTCATGTCCTCCTGGCTGGCCTCGAGGTTGGCTTCGGCTATGGCTCGGAACTTGCGGGTCTGGTTTCGGAGGGTCAGGAGGTATCGGTAGACGTCAGGAGGGGCGCCTCGGGGCTTCATCTCCCAGCCCTCCTTGACCAGGCTGAGTGGTCCGCGGACCGGGTGTCCATACAATAGTTCAAACGGGCTGAACCCCAGGGACTTCTGCGGGACCTCCCGATAGGCAAACAGGAGGCAGGGCAGCAGGACATCCCATTTCCGCCTGAGGGGTTCTTCCAGGCCCTGGATCATCCCTTTCAATGTTCGGTTGAACCGCTCAACCAGTCCGTTCCCCTGAGGGTGATATGGGGTCGTGAACTTGTATGTGACCCCGCATTGTTGCCACAGGGACCGCATGTACCTGGAGATAAAGTTCGTGCCACGGTCGCTCACCACTTCGCTGGGGAATCCCACTCGGGAGAAGATCCCCATCAAGGCCCGGCCTACCACAGGGGCCGTTATAGTTCTGAGCGGGACCGCCTCCGGGTACCTGGTGGCGTGGTCCACGAGGACCAGGATGAAGCGGTGGCCCAGGGCGGTTTGGGGGTCCAGGGGTCCCACAATGTCGATTCCGACTCGTTCAAACGGGGTGCTGACGGCGGGAAAGGGCTGGAGGGGGGCCTTGACCCGACCCCCCGTCTTTCCGCTGGCTTGGCAGGTCTGGCAGGACCGGCAGTGGTTGTCCACATCTCTCCGCATCCGGGGCCAGTAGAAGTGGGTCACCAGACGACTGTACGTTTTGTCTTGCCCCAAGTGTCCGGCGAGGGGCACATCATGGGCCAGGTTGAGAAGGAACTCCCGGAAGCGGAGGGGGACCACCAACACGCGGCCGGCCCCGAGTTCTGCCACTTTCTGTTCACTGTACAACAGGCCCTCGGCCCAGTAGATCCAGTGGGTGCCGGTCTGGTCACCGTTGGCTTGCGCGGTCGCCTGCTGTCGGACCCCGTCGAGAGAGGGACAGGACTGTTGCTCTTGCTGGAACTGCTCTCGGGTGGGGCCGCCTTCATGTTGCCATTGCGTCAGCTCTGGTAGGGCGCTCGGAGAAGCCATCTCTTCGGGGGAGGATTCGCTGGGCCCGGGGTCGGTGTCCGCCTCCTCCTCGCTGCTGGCGGGAGGGGGTGTGAGCCCCTCGGGTCGGGCAGTCCCGGAGGTCGGGGATGAGCGGGGGGCCTGGGCGGTCATGGACCGGGTGATGGCGCAGGCCCAATCAGCCAGTCCCAACATTCGGAGGTGCTCTCGTCGTTCTACTTGAGCCCAGGGGGAACTCTCCAAGTCGTTCCCCAGGAGGCAGTCGACCGGGGCGTCGTCGCGCACTGTCACCTTCAGCAGGCCCGTCACCCCTCCCCACTCGAAGGGGACCAGGGCCATCTGGCATAGGCTCTCACTGTTGTCGGCCGTCCGCACAGGGCACAGCACATTCGGTAGAATCTGTTCAGGGGTCACCAGGTGGCAGCGGACAGCGGTGATACTGGCGCCGGTGTCGCGAAGGGCTTCGGCCCGTTGTCCGTTGACCGTGACCTGCTGCCGGTACTTCTGGGTGTTGGTTGGGATGGGGGTGCAGGGTACCATCTCTCGGCTACCCAGGCAGACCAGGGACATGGCTGCCGGCTCCCACTCAGTGTTTTCTCGGTCGAGGGCCTCTTCTTCCTCCTCTCCCCCCAAGGCGGCGGCTGTCAGCTGCCGGGGCGGGGGCCCGCCGGCCCCGTTTCTTCGGTTCAGGGGGCAGGCCGGGTCGCTGGCAAAGTGTCCGGTTTGTTGGCAGCCATAGCAGGTCACGGGTGGCCGTGGTCCGGGTCGGGCCGGGCCCACCCTTCGCGCTAGGCTCGGGGAGAGATGTGGCTGCGGTGGCCCTCGAGGGGGGCTCCTGGGGGCCCCAGCGGAAGGGTCTCGGTTCCTGTTCGGCCCTCCCCCCCCACCGCGCTGGCGTGGGGGTCCGTTGGGGTTCCTCTGGTACTCCCCCATTGAGCTCCGGGGGACCCGGGAGTTGACCCATCGATCGGCCTCGACGGCAAGTTTCGCGGGTCGGTCATTTTGCTGTCGAGGAGGTGCTGTCTCAGTTCCACGAAGCAATTGTTGGAAAGATGTTCCCAGACGATGAGGTCGACCAGTTGCCCGTAGGTGGTTACTTTGCTGCCTTTGATCCACCCTTCTAGGGCCCGACTGAAAAAGTCCACATATTCCACCCATGTGGTACCCGGGATTTTCTTGCAGTCTCGGAACCGCTGGCGGTACATCTCCGCTGTTAGCCCGTAGCGGGTGAGCAGGGCCTCCTTCATGTGATCGTAGGAGGTCATCACCTCCTCCGGTAGCTGGAGCAGCGTGTCCCGCCCTTCACTCAGGAATCGCCCCCACAGGCCTGCGCCCCAGTCTTTTCGGGGCGCTCGATGGGAGGTCATGGCCACCTCGTAGGCCTTGAACCATTGTTGGATATCGTCATTCTTGTAATACTCCTTGACGACCTCCTTCGGGATATGCACCTTGGCCTCGGGGGGCGGTAGAGTGTCTCTAGTACTGGGGGTGTTGGTCCCTCCGTTCTTGGCCTTGATCTCGAGCTCCTTGAGACTGCGCTCGTGCTCAAGAGTTAGTTTCTTTTCCTCCAACTCCCGGTGTCGTCTCTTCTCTTCTATTTCTTCTTGAAGGCGTAGCTGCTCGAGGGCCAGTTTCTTTTCTGCCAGCTGGAGTTCGCCGTCCAGTCGCAGTCGGGCGAGCTCTAGTTCGTGGCTCCGGACCTTTTCCCGCTCTCGTATTTCTTCCTCGGAGAGGCCGGTTTCTAGGCTCTTTCTTCCTCCGGTTGCCGGGGTCAGTGCGGTTGCTGTGGTCTCCGTCAGGGGCAAGGGCCCTTCTTCCTGGGAGGGGCCTGCCCCAGCCTCCAACCATGCCCTCAGAGCTTTCTGCATCTCTTCCTTGGTACCGAGGCTGGTGGTTGCAATGCCTTTGTCTCTGCAGAACTGTTTTAATTCTTTGTGCGTATATTCTTCCAGCCGTTCGGGCTGGAACTCCATTGTCGCGTTGTTTTCCTGGCTGCTCATGATGCTATTCGTTTGGATGGGTAGCTAGTGGGTACTGGCTGGTACGTACTGCGTTCGGCTCGGATCCCGTCGCTGGCCACCAAATGTTGGAAGGCGGACCCCGAGGAGTCGGTGAGACCACCAAGGGGGGGGCCCTCTCACTGCACGAAGTAGCCGAGCGCTGCCGAGAAGTCTCCTGAGAGATCCTTCTCCTATCCCGTACTAGCACAGTAACACCACCACACCGGACTCAAGGAGGTTGTCTCAAGACAAGCAATTCTTTATCATCAATAAAAGGTTACGAGTTCAATATTTACACGAAGGGATCGAGGGATCCACCAAAAGTCTCAATGTCTCTTTGGAAGGGTAGGGGTAGCGGGACAGTCTTTGGCAGGAATGTGGTACGAGGGTACCTGGGGCCCAGTTCTTATCCTCACGCTGGAGGACCTCCGACCTTGGAGGGGTCGAGCCGCGACGGCGTCAGCAGGGCTCTGGCGTACAGTTCGTGGAGAGCCGCGATTCAATCAGCAGGGCTCTCAAGATGGTTTCTGCTCAGCTCGAGCCGCGACGTCGTCAGCAGGGCTCCGAGGAAGGTTTCAGCGAGGTTGGGCCGCGACAGCGTCTGCAGGGCTCCGATGTTCCAGGTGGTTCAGAAAGGGTTCACAAGAGGGAGCCGCGACGCAGTCAGCAGGGCTCGTGATGGTTCCGGCAAGAGTTCGTCTCCGTAGGGTCAGCCGCGATTCGATCAGCAGGGCTCTCGACTCCGGGATACAACTGCCGAGCTGTGGTGGGGTCGCCCCAGATATAGGTCTGGAGCCCTTTGATGTCCGGACCTATGCGCCCGAGGGGGCGGAGTGGCCGGGTGGAGGTGGCCAGACGCCCAGCAGGAGATGCGCCAGGCCCATGGGGGTTTGCAGGGTGATCACACCTCGAGAGGGGAGGACAGTTGGGGGTCCCATCGATACTGTCCTCCGCCGGGGCGATGAATGGTTCCTGCGGCACCCCCTGGCCAGTTCGTGGTGCCTCGATGTCGGGGCTTCGCTGGGGTCGAGGCCGGGTTGAGCGGGGTCGCGCCGGCTGGGGCACGGTGTGACGTGGATGCCAACAAGATGGCGGAGCCACGAGGAGTATGCGACCACGGGCAGCTCCGGGTGAAGGGCCTTGGTGCAGTCCAGACGGGTGGCCCGTGACGGCCGGGGCGGGGAACGGCCACAATCCAGGGGGTTAAGGACCACGCCACGAGGCCAGGTCCAACAAACTGTATCTCCCCATTCACAAGCTGGTGCTAACAGCCGATATCACCAGTTTTCCAGCGATAGCATCCTCAAAAAACATCGCCACGTATGACCCTGGCAACTATCGCTAATGAGATGCAGAGTAGGCTTTCCCGAGCAAAAAGCCGCGACAACACCCCTCCACAACATTCTCAACGACCAGCCAGATTTGCGATAAGAACACAAAACATGCGATAAGGCACAGTAGCAGCAGGAAATCAACACCTGCTCTGACCTGGTGTAAAGTCGGACGACAACTGACAGCAGACAAGGGAGCACAGCCCAGAGTCACACCTGAAGAACAACAGATGCCATAGAGCCAATGATCATGTAGCTCGGAGCCCCAACAGGGCCACAACACCCACCGCCACCCATCCCCGGACACACCCACGCACCACCCCGGGCACCCCCCACCTCCCCCAGACTGCACATCAACGGCACAAAATCATGAACAAAATCATCTGCCTGATGCCGCAGAATCACAACAACTAACAGTCATGTGAGTACAGAAAAAGCAGAATCAAACATTCACCATTGAAAGTCCAAACGAAATATCACAATCAAATTTTTCAACAAACAACTATTTGGAAGAGTCATGGCGGGTCATCCCTGGACAATCTGTAAGTGACAGCCTGTAAGGCCACATCCAAGATAAGAAGGTGTGTCAGGCACTCATCAAAGGACAGAGAGAGAGAGAGAAAGAGAGAGAGAGAGAGAGAGAGACAGAACAAGGAGCGCAAGGACAATTGGGCCCTTGGCCCATACATGCCAACTGCTGCGTGTGTTTGGTGCACCCTAAATCTAAGGCCTGGCAATGATTTCAGCACGAAGGCCACATCACATTTTAGAAATGCAAGCATTAGTCAGACAAAAATTAGGCATGAAAGCTCCTTTGTCTCAATACACAAGGCGGATGGACATCCGAACCTCCGACCTTGGTCTCCATTCTGCCCGACATCCCCTGAGAGAGATACCATACCAGACTCCTACGACTCCCACACCACGAACTGCGCTAATGAAAGAGCAACGTGTCCACACCCTACACACACTTGTCCCTGCTCAAGGTACACCTGCATGGCATGCCCCCAACACATTGCCAAAAAACAACCCATACATCCAAACGTTGAACACATATACAATTCATTTCTCCGAGCTGTGGCATATCGTCCACAGAACTGCCACCAGTCTGAGGAGTGCCGGTGGTACGAGATCAACAAATGCAATGGCAGGCAATCCCGGGCACATGCACAACCCCTGTCACGTGGAACTGTACTGTGCACGAATGCTGCATCTGTTGGGAGCTCTACCAATGGCAGTTTTGCAAATCAGTTACCGTCTGAGTTTCCGGCTTGCGTACGTCACATGCTTCCAGCCCTGGTTCCACTGTCGATCGTGCACATTCGAGTGGCCCATGGAGGTCTGCCTATCCAACACAACTGTAGCCGAACTGGATTATGACTTGTGTGTGCGCCCCCTGTTAGCCCATGTACAGGAGTGAAACCGGGATAGGCGTGCATGGGATGCCCTGATCTGTGGCGTATGTGCTGGCAGAAGTGGATGGGAGATTGCACAAGTCATCGTGTGCCTTGACCACATCGAGGCGCGCCTCTATTGGGCTGTGTTGCGGATCGGTGAAACTGCGTGGTT
Organism: Triturus cristatus; assembly: GCF_964204655.1. NCBI lineage: Eukaryota > Metazoa > Chordata > Amphibia > Caudata > Salamandridae > Triturus > Triturus cristatus. The sequence goes on along the minus strand of NC_140592.1, from coordinate 286,583,349 downwards.
GGAGCACATCTGTCCAGACCAGTTAATGGATTGGCTCTCCCTCGTGTGCCTTGAATTCGAAAACAACGTACTTCTGGAACTGATTGCCTATGAAGCAGCGCTCGCATTTATGGACGAGTAACTACCTTCCTGCAGTCACAACTGATTGACACCCAGAGCACAGGTCACAACATCGTGTTGCATCGTGGAGGGATGGTCCCATAAGCCAGAACAACAGTGGGCATGTCTGCATTCGCCCGGACTCAGAATGCATGTGCGTGCACCTACGCATGTTGTCACACACCTGTGCAGGGTGATGCAGCCCCATGGGCGGAGCTGCACAGCGTCGTTTGGCAAATGTCCTAAAGCTGACATACTGCTGGAGGGAGACTACACACATAGCAATGTAGCACGACATGTGACCTTGTTGGTCCCTGTCACCTGCTCACTGTCAGCATAGCACACAGTCGGCGCAGTCCGGTGGTACAGCTCCATGCAGATCCCATGGGCTGTGAGTTGTGTCCCCTGACACGGGGCCATGAGCAGTTGCATCACATCACATGACTCCACCAGCAAGGCAAGGTGGGCCGAGACCATTGCCAAATGAAATGATATGTGTTCAATTTTTGCATCCCCAATTCTTGCACCTCGACACGTTCCCATTCTGCCTGTAAGTGTCTTAAGCATTTGTCGGCCTCTTGTGGCCCATTACTTGCCCGTACTAACACGCACATGCTAACAAAGTCTTTGCAACTGCAACAGTGTACAACTGTGATGAGTGTTGATTAGTGTGACAAATCATGTACCTCAATGAGCATTGTCCGTACACAGGGAGGGACAGACTGGTACATTGGTGGTGAATCCCTTTTGGCAGCTCCACCTCTGTGAGCCAGGCATTGTGTTTGGGATAGTTGCTGGTAGGCCTGGGCTCTTACGTGTCTTCAGCAATGTGAGTATGGTGTCCAACTTCTTGCCATGTGGATCAATATGCTCCATTATGACAGACTGTGTCCAGACTGATGTGTGTGAGTAGGTCATGCAAAGAGATGTGTAGCCACATGCGATGGGGGACACTACTTCAGGCGGGCTACCGATCCTGACATTTACACACACAGCCCCTTTAATACATGGACGTGGGGCTATGTTGGGGGGATGCAAGATTGTTGTTCATGTGCAGTGAGGCCACAGCTAGTTCACACCTTCACATTCATCTAAATGTCCATGTGGGTCTGGGTCAAACATGCGCATTGATGACATTTACCAGGGTGTGCCTTTTTTGTGCAATCAATGTCCCTACATTCATCCATTCTCGTACACATGAGTGAACATAGACATGACACATCTGTGTGATTTGGAATGTTTTATTCACATCCTGGGGAGTGTCGGAGCTGGAGGGGTACATGGCCAGTTCAAGCCCACATAACGTGGTTGCCCAGTGGTGGGTCAACCAAAGTCCTTGGGGGAATGCAAAGTTAATTTGGAGAGGAAGAGTTCAGTCCTCAGCCGGATTACTGTGTCATTGGTACAAGCAGTCCATGTCGGGGTCCAGGTGAATGTCGCAGAGTGTTCCGGGGGACAGTGGGAGGTGTTGTTCCAGGGCATGATGCATAGGGATGAACCAGGCAGGGACAGTCCATGTGGCGGCTGCGGATGCGGATGCTACTGCTTTCTTCGCACAGTCATTACCCTCCACATCTTACTCCTCTGAGACGTCTTGTGTGTCCGGCGTGTCAGGTGTGTGGGGTGGTGTTATGGCTGCATCACCGTGTGCCACTGACATATCAGGGGGCGGAGATGTGTGTGTCAAAGTTCCAGCAGCAATTATCTGTGACAGGCTCAGTGGCAGCAATGGCAAGATGAGGATCTGCAAGGCATGGAGGATCCCAGCTACGTCTCGCTGGTGTTCAGCCATGGCAGCCATACTTCCAGGCTGCATCGGTTCCATGGTCTCCATTGTCCTCCGCATCTGTGCCAACTCTGTGCTGTCATCGCTGGAGCCTTTTCTGACTAGACAGTTCTTGTATCCGAGTAATGGCCCCAGCGATGTCAGCCAAGGATTGTTGGGGAGCATTGTGCAGACAGTGAGTGTCCGTTAGGGACTGTAAGTGGTCCCTGATGGGACTCAGACACCCACGTATGGCATTGAGTTTGGCTGCCATGAGGTCGAACCCCACCCGCAGCTGATCAGCCATCTTTTCCTGGCACCCTAACACACGTTGTTGGAATTCCATGTGTTGGTCGTGGGGGTCCTTTGATCCAGCTGTGGTGGTGTGTGCTTCCTGCTGTGTGGTCTGTGCAGGGTGTGGTGTCACCGCGATGCAGCTGGGCTGCCCTGCTCTTGGGGTGGTGTGCAGGTGCTGTCCGTGAGCCGTTGGAGGGTATCTGGGCGAATGTGCAGGGTGTCCTCTTCATCATCCCTGTAGAGATGTGTGGTCTGCTCTGCAGGAGGTGTTGATTGTCCCTCTGCAATGTAACGGGGAGATGCAGGTTAACAGTGTGTTCCATGTATGTTCACGCATTGTAGATGTGTACATTCAGACTGCATGACAGTGTACATTTTGGCTGTTTTGGTGAAGCTGGCTATTTGATGGGAGACAATGGACATTTTGACTACTTGACGGATGTGAGGTTGTACTCGTATATTATCATCTCACAGTGTCATGCAATGCCAGATGTGATTGGCCAATTACTACGCACATGCAGCACCAGTTGTGTCCTCTGTCCTGTGGTGTACGGGTCGCACTTTGTACGACACTGTCGTCAATGTTGGTGAACTGTGCTTGCTATGTGTGTGTGCTGCATTGTTGGCGAGTCTCTCCTGCAGCTTTGACTTTGTGGCCCCTTATCCCTTTGAGTCGGTGAGCTTTTGACTTGTGTGCTTTTCGGGTGCTGGGATGTTTGTGTCTTAGGTCATTTGTGCTCTTGTACGGCTTTTGTACTCTTCTCCATTGTTTGTCTGCAGATGTGTTTTTGATGTCATGGGTTGTAGGTGCACGTGGATATGTCATAGTGTGGCCTGCTCCTTTACGGATGTGGTCCACACTCATCCACCTTAAGGTCATCTCGTGCACCATGGCATGTATTGTGACTGCAGCCATGCTGCCTGTCATGCAGTATCACTTGCATTGTCTGTGTGGCTCACAGAGCAGCTGCTTTTCTGGATTCCGCACATGTGCATAGGTAGGTTGGGAAATTGGTGATATGGAGGGGGGCCCATTTGTGCACATTGTGGACGGGGACCTACTTGGTGTTTCTATGTGTGCTGCAGTGTGCCAAGGGTAGCAGGGACATGTTCCACACTCATTGTGGCTGTGCAGTGTGCTGCTCATTATTGTGCATGTGTGCCATTGTACCCTTCTCCCTCCGTCCCCCATGTCCCTGGTCGTTACTCACCCTGTTGCTGTTGGGTCAGGTCATATCGAGCTGTGTCCAGGCCCCCAACTCCTGCCACAGTCTCCACACTGATGACTATGGCCACCAGTTCCAGTTGTTGCTAGTGTTCTATCACCTCCGTGACAATGATCCGGTCTTCCTGGGACATGAAACCCGTCTTCCTCTTCCTCTTCTCCTTGCCCTTCCCCGACCCCGGGGTTCCTGGCTGGTCCTCCGTGGGGCTTGTGGGGTTTGGGTTGTCTTCTGCACTCAGTCCGGGTGCATCCATGGTGCTACGCAGTTTGATTTGGTGTTGGTGTGGTTTTTTTTTGCTTTTGTAGTGCATTTTCCCGCATGACGCGTGGGAATTGCAGGCCAGTGGCTGGTTGTCGCTGATTTTTGTATTGGGATTTGGGGCATCGCAAATTTCTTCGCGCTGGTGTTTCGCATTTCTGCGGAGTGGTGTTGATTTTAGCACGGCAATTTGACGCCTTATCGTAGTCCTATCACATGTTACCACCGGCTTGGGAATACCACGTTACCACGGTGTTATTTTCCCGCGATAGTCTGGGATGTGAAGAGTTGCGTTAAGCTACTTTTGCGGTAGTTATCACACGTTCTTGAGAATATCCCCCACAGTTTTTCTTTATCACCCTGTGATGTGTTCTCCTCACACATGAGGCATTGGTAAATTGTCAATTTAAGATAAATTGGCAGTAGTGAATTAAGAGTGGGCCACCAGCGTCATTTGGAATCGTTGGAATTGCTCGCCCTTGTATCATATCTGCGTGGGCCTGAATCAGTGGCAGGCTTGGCCAACCAGAGCCTGACTAATTCATGAACTGCTACTGTTCAATTCCAGGTAAAAGAGTTTGGGGCTTATCTCCTTTTAAAACCAAAAAAGCGGAGATAAAACTATCGCCCTATTTACAAGTGGGTGCTAACATGCATTAGCGTATGTTAGCACCCGTTTTCCCGACGCCTCGCTTTGCATCTCTAATGCGATGCAAAGTGGGCGTCACTGGGCAGTACTGCTTGTAAATTATCGCTGATGTGCACATTGCGATTTTTACAAGGAGGCCCACGCATTTTAGCAGACGTTAGTTTTTGGCGAAAACCGCAGTTTTCGCCAAAAACTAACGTCTGCTAAAATGCTGACTTACCTATACTTTACATTTGGGTGGATTATGCTGATACGACCACAGGGTCGTATCAGCAAGGTTATCGCCGTTTTCCATGGAACATCGCTGGAAAACCAGCGAAGTTCCATGGAAAACACCGCTATCGCTGGAATAATTATCGCCACTGCGCTATGCGTTGTTAATACAGTGCTAGCATGGCGATAATTTCCAGCAATAGCCGGCGATAAAAAATCTCACGCTAAGCGCGGCCAGCGATAATTATCGCTGCCGCTTGATAATAAGCCCCTTCATTGTTCTACATAAGGTTTGCGCATTACTGCTTTGGATAGTCCCTATTATTTTTATACACTTATCTGCCGAAGCAATTTACTCACAGTGCGTGTTTTGCCCCGCTCGCATTCCTTTTCCTTGCAGGCTTTCACCTTAATGGTTGCTAATTTAATGAACTTTTTCTTCCTTCTGGTTAGATTGTTCTTATTTCCCCCATCTGGTGTACTACTTACCTGCTCTTTGTTGAGGATGGTGAGGGAGTACCCTCTCGGGATGCCCCGCCACCATCTTTTGTCGGGTCATGTATCCTGAAGTCAGAATTCAGTGCATGATTTCACTCCTTACCCCTTGAATTTGGTGAATTGACGTCGATGCTGCCACCAATCCCTGTGCTCACATCTTTACTCTGATAAATTCCACTGGCTGTTCTGCCATCCGATTTCCTCTCATAATTTACGAACCTAAGGCAAGAGGATTCTGCCTCCCATTTATCTATGCCCTACATTTAGCTGGTAATCTATTTTACCTCCTAAAAAGTGGAATGATTGGCTAAAATAAAACATTTCAGAGCAATTGATTTCATCCTTTACCTTGTGCATTTCAACCCCGCCCTGGTGCACTTGGCCTTTCCCTTTGAAGCGAAAAGAATAGCAATGAACTTATATTTCAGGCCATTTCTCTTCTTTCATGATCTCAGGAATTAAAACATTGATTTTTACTTGTGTTGAAGTTAACCATTTGTATGCAGTGCGGGGTCTCTTCTAGGTTTGCTATAACAAGGACTTTAATATTGATCTCTGCTGACTTCCCCATTGCATTGTACTCTGCAATATCGAGTACAAGGATATTGAGGCACACTAATATTGTGGGCAAAATATCGAGGGGCATATTTACAAGGGGATTGCGCCACTGTAATGCCACTTTTTAGTATGTTCTGGTGGCGCAATGCCCTGCACCATATTTACAAACTGGCATTAAGCCACTTTGGTGGCTGACCGCCACCTTGTAAATATGGTACCCTTTCACGCAGTTTTCTGCATGAAAGGGGCGAGCAATGGGTGTTGCTGTGGGCGTTCCACCGCAACGCCCATTGCTTTTTGATGCTGCCCCAGATTTGCAAGGATCTGTAAATCTGAGGCAGCGCCAAAAACTGATGTCATGCAAAAGCAGGGGTTAGATTGACGTAACAATGAGAAATACTTTTATTGTTCCTCGTTTTCGCTTTTTCTATGTGTGCTGCAGAATTCAGCACACATAGAAAGAGCAAAACACCTTTAATGAAGGTGTTCCTTCCTGCGCATAAACAATCATTAAATATTGGCGATATGCTACTTCAGCAGCACACATAGATGTAGCAAATCACCATTATTGAATGTTTATGTCAGGAAGGGACACCTTCCTGCACAGAAATAATCATTCCCTGCAATGCAGGCACCCTTGCACTATGCCGCACGGGTGTCGGTGTTGGCGCTAGGCAGCTATTTTAGCGCCAGCACAAGGGAAAACACAGGGGAGCGCTGTGTAGGTGTAAATATGGCGCATCCCTGCATTTTTGATCTGCCAAATATGCCTCACTGCGCCACTTCCTTGTAGATAAGCCCCAAAGTGTTGAAAGGGAAGTGCATATAGGAAAGTATAGATTTCCTAGTCTTAACTCCACATCTATGTAACTTGAATCTATATCGTCAAGGTCCATAGATGTGGAGTAAGGTACAGAGGATCTATACATACTTACCTTTCAATATTTCGGCCCTCTATGTTCTGTCTATATTAGTGTCCCACGATATTATGTTGTCGATAATCAGGATCCTTACCCTTCCATTGACTGGAGGCAGTGTGCTGTTAGAGGGTCACTCAGAAAGGGTTGTAATTAGTTGAGTGCCATATAAATCATTAATGAAGCCTATTCCTTTTTTAATGCTTTTATCAGCAACAATGTAGAAATAATGGAAGGAGAGGCTCGCCTTTTTGCAGAGGATGTCAACATGTAACAGAGTTAATGCCATTGAAGGACAAGGGAGGTTAAAAGGAATGACTTTCTCAGAGCTAGAAATTATGCTTCACAGTAACTGGTCATTCAGTTGAGGTACACAAAGCCTGGAGAGTGGTGCAAGATGGGAGAGGAGGCATAAGCAACAAGCATTGCATGCTTTCTCCCAGTCAGAGACAAAGAACTCTTGTTGCATATTTTCCCAGCAGGCCAAATAGCTACAAGGTAAAAAACGCTGTGTATGTTAAATTTTCCAGACCTCAGAACAATGATTCAGGAACAAACTCCCATTTTTGCCCAAATCAAGAATCCCATGGCCATCCGAGTGAAGACCTATGTAGTGTTCAGGGTTTTAAAACTGTCAAAGATCTCAGCGGATTGGATTTGCTTGGCAGTTTTTAAGATCAATGATATAATTGACCCAGCAGCGTTTTGATTTTTCCCTTTTGAGAGCCTTATGAGAACAATGTTGGGAGCTCCATTGAAAACAATGCAGTGCTGCGGGCTTCTAATGGCTAGCAAAAGCCCAGAGTTCCACATTTACAATGTTTGACTTTGTTCACAGCTTCTGCTGTGAACAAAGGCCTCTCGGAGCCCAGGGTATTTGAACCTACTCGGGCTCCAAGAAGTGTTTGTTTTTACTAATTAGAACATTCTGCCCTCTAGGGACGTAATGTTCTAATAGCCTTAGAGCCCCACGTAGCGGGTTCACCGGCCATTAAAGGCTTGATCCCTTGTTAAAGGCCCAGGCCTTTAATGCTGGAGCGGGCCTTTAATTGCCAGTAGAGCCTGCAACAGCAGGCTCTAAGGCTTCATTACAATGGTGGACTGCTGAGAGCTCCATTGAAGACACAAAGCAGCTCAGGGCCAACAATGGCTGGCATAGACCTTCTCCAACACTCCAATGCTTGTTTTTTATTTCTTCCTGTTTATTTTAGAAAATTCTAACCTATGTGTATGTAATGTTTAATTAGCATTATATCCATTCTGCCTTGGGCTACACCGGTTGTTAAAGGTCCTCGTCCACTTAATAGGACTTTGTCATTCTGTGCCTTTAACAGCTGTTATAGCCCTCAGAAGTGGGCTATAATGCTTAATTAAAACATTGGAATGTTGAAAGCTACATTGACGACCGACAGTGGTGACTGACAAAGACCTTCTACTTTAACATTCCGATATTTGTCTTTCTGTTCTCCCTTGTAAATTTAGAACATTCTACTGACAGTGGGTGGAATTTTCAAATAGAATTCCTGCCCTTCTGCCTCAGGCTATATCGATTATTAATTGCCCTCTCTATTGTTATAGGCCCTCATCTGTGGCTTGGCCTACAACTCTGGTTCAGGACTTTTGAACGTGCATCATAGCCTTGAGCAGCAGGCAGTAATAAGCTGATGTTATAGTAATGATATTTGGTGTTCAGGATTTTTTGAGTGGAAGTCCCAATGCTAGATATATCCAGTGGTGGATCATGTCCTCAACCTGTGTGGTGGCCCTTCCAGGGCTGATGTGGTTACCCTATGACCCTGTTTTAGTTATACATAGTGACTTACAATGTCCTCCCTCGCAGACTCTCTCTTGCCTGCGATTCCCTGACTTCTAAAATAATCATTACACGTGTAGCTCTTTAAAATATACAGAAAATATTCCCAGACGGTACATAATTTAGATTTCAAACAGCTTGGCTCCGTTTTTAACTTGAAAGGCGAGCTGAAATAAACCTCGGTTGCTGGATGTCTCTTGTTAGGTGTCACCGGCCTCCAATATGGAGTCAGTTGTGACTGTGAAGAAGCTTCTATTTTGAGTCGCTCTGCACGTAGGGCAGAGACCCCAAGAGAAGACTGTGAATTTTATTTGGCTAAAAGCTCCGAAATGCATCTTAAATAAAACATTTCTCATGCTAGACTTCCCCACTTATGCGACAGCAGTTTAGAATGAAAGATTATTTTTCTTTGGCTAGAACACTTAAGGGTATATTTATCAATATGTCACGCAGCTCAGCGCAGTAAGCCACCTTACTGCGCTGCGTTACAGGGAAAGTGCAGGAATGCGCCGTATTTAACATAATAAGGGGAATTTCTGCCTTTACCTAGTGCTTGCACACAATGTGCTGGCTAGCATCACCGCAGGCACCTTTGCACCATGGTACAAGGGTCCCTGTGTTGTAGGAAGGATTTTTTTGTGCAGGAAGGGACACCTTCCTGCACAAAAACAATCCCCTAAGGCATTTTCCTCTTTCTATGTGTACTGCAGAATGCAGCACACATAGAAAGAGGAAAAAACAAGGAGAAATAAAGATATTTATCATAGGATTGAGTTGACCTTGCATCACACAAGGTGACACAAGGGCATAGCAATTCTTAAGTCAGATTCACCAAGTCACTCAAGGCCACGTTCCGTAGCCCTGCGTGGCTTGGTAAATACAGAGTAATGCAAGGAAGTGCAAGTCCCTGCCCTGGGAAGGTGTTCCATGGGTTGAGAGAGGGTGTTCCCACAAATCCATCCATGCATTATGGCACATTACTAGATTCACCAAGACTGGTAAATCTGGAAATACCACAAAATTGTACACCTTCCCCTCAGTGTTTCCTCTTTCTAAGTGTGCTGTAGTGTGCAGCACACTTAGAAAGAAGAAAACGCCTACAAGGGTTGTTTTTTGTGCGTAAAGGAGTCCCTTCCTGTGCCAACACATCCAACCTGTAAAGCAGCCATCCTTGCACCATGTCACAAGGGTGTCTGTGTTGCAGCTAGACAGCCACAAGTGTGCCATCACAAGGAGAGAGCAGGAATGTGCCATATCTTGATAGATGTGACATATTCCTGCCCTCTCCATTTGACGCAGCAGGTGTCTTGCATTGTTCTGGGTCCAGTTGTGATGAGTCTGGGTATTTGCCATATGTTGCCCAATTTATAGTTAAGTCTCTTCTTCCTGGGACCTCTAAAGCTTGCATAAAACAGTCTCAAGAAATCATTCGTCTTCTCCATTGGGCATTTCTCTTTACTTGCAAAATCGAACTATTTCTAATTAAATGAAAATGTTATTTTGGAGTTATCACCAACATAGACCTCTATCATGTACAAGAAGTTGTAGCAAGGTCTTAAAGGGCCACCCTAATAAATAAATCTCCCTGGGTCTCCACAAACAGCACTGCCACCATAGAACCTTGATTAAAGTTTTTGATTACTCTTGAAACTCATACTTGTCTCTTAATTTGGCAGCCTGCATTATCTGCCTGCAGCTATGTTGCCACCAGAAGCACCTCTTGCTTGCTTAGATGTTTTCTTTTGGAACGGGACTCTGTCAGACATCCAACGGCTCAGACACTGCCTGCAGAGATACCTTGCACTTGTTGTTCCATCAGTATTTTGGAATGTTTTTTCTTTCTTTTGCTTGCCTTTAAACAAAGCTTTACTAACAAGCATTGACAAAGCTTGACATTCACATTATAAAGGCTAGACCTATTGGCTTAAACATTGCTTGTTGATATTTTTAACATCATCCGGCTTTTAAAACTTGCATCAAGTGTCTTGGGGATCTGGGAGACGAGAGCAGGGGAGGAGTTTTTATGTGTGGAGGTACCCATTAATCAGGATGGGAAGGGCACCCTGAGGCCAAATTAAAGGTTGCTTTTTGGAGTATTACTTGTAAGTGAAGTTGGGAAATTGGTTTGGATGCATTTTCCCGCCGGAAAACCAAACAGTGAAATGGCCGTTGTCTGATAAGAGAAATTGCTGTTATTCTTGAACGCGCGCCGCCATCCAGGGTCACGCACACCAATCATCCAGGAAAATGTGTGTGCAATTTATAAAGTTCTGAAAATCAATGCGGCCTTGAGTTTTTCCCTTTTCTTTTAAACAAAAACAAACACCGAACGAAAAAAAACTATAAATCTACGCCTGCTCTCCCTACCTTTTGCCAGGAGGCCGATAGCCCGTTCCAGACCAGAGGCTGCGCTGTAGCCGGAAGCTGGAGGGATGCCACGCATTACTTGAACAGTTATCGATCAATAAACGCTATATTTTATCCCTGCAGGTTTGTTGTGGGAGTGAAAACCAGCGATGCCTGCCGTAGGAGCCAGACATGCTGGTGCCGCTGCTCCTGTACCGCAGCCATTTAGGCCCTCAACAGAAAAAAAAATTGTCGTGTGAGAATTAAGAATAAATGCCACTGTACGCTTAAGGGCATATATTTACAAGAGCTTTGAGGCATGGCTGCACCACGCAACGTGGTACATGCGTGACACAAATATTTTTGAAGCTACGCAAAGCCACTTTGAGTGGCCTTGAATGGCTTAAAAATTTGGAGCACAAACTGTTACTCTGCGCAAAGAAGGCATTCCATGGGCGTTGCGGTGGGTGTTCCCACGCAACTCCCATGGTTTTTGATGCATTCACAGATTTCTCAAACCTGGGTTTACATCTAGCAATGTGGCAAAAAGGTACACCTCCCCAGGGATGGCATAATGGGAGAAATATCTTTATTTATCCTTGTTTTTCCTCTTTCTAAGTATGCTGCATTCTGCAGCATACATGGGGGCATATTATCAAGCCAGGCGATAAAATTATCGCTGCTTAACTGCCGCTAAAACGGCGATAATGGGCTTGATAATATGCTCTATGGAATTCCAATTGAAGCCCTTGTTAGATGTCCTTCACATCTAACATGGGCTTCAATTGGAATTCCATAGAGCATATTATCAAGCCCAATATCACCGTTTTAGCGGCAGTTTTCAGCCGCTAAAGCGTCGATAATTTTATCGCCTGGCTTGTTAATATGCCTCATGGAAAGAGGAAAAAAACTCTCGGCTTTGTTTTTGCGCAGGAAGGAGCCCCTTCCTGCACAAAAAGAATCCTGCCTACAACACAGGCATCCGTACACCATGGTTCAAGGGTGCCTGCGTTGGCGCTAGGCTGCCAAAGCAGTGCCAGCGCAAAGGAAAAGGACAGGAATGCGCCGTTTTGGATAAATATAGCACATTCCTGCCCTTTCCCTGTGACGCGGGGCAGCGCGGCAAGGTGGCTTGCTGCACTACCCTGCACCACTAATGTCATAAATATGCTCCTTAGTTCTTTTCTCTGTTCCCCTTGTTTCAAATGCCCTGGATAGAATGATTTGGGATTTGGAAATGTCCCATTTTAGGTCTGACGTTAGCAATGACCTGATTTCAGGAAAATTATATATATATAATACACTTGTAGTGGTTTCAGGCAGATGTCTTAATTGATTGGTCTGTTATTGTGCCATTCACATGTTTTATTCAGACCACTACAGCATACAGCCTGGGGCAGTGGGTCAACCACTTCAGGTACTGGCTGTCTTCAGTGTTAGTGATGCTATTCTGCTCTTTCACAAGGAGCACCCCCACACTCAAGGCAGTTCCCTTCATTGTTAGGCACTATTATGGAAATGTATGCTTTTTGAGACAATATTTTTTCTTTTAGCCAGGGTTTCTTAAATATTGGCAAAGGTGTGGCAGCTCCCCCAACAATAAGAGTTTTGCAAAAAAAAAAAAGTATTCATAATGCCAAAGACTGGCAACCAGTGGCAGATGTACTGGGTTCGCCAATGCTTGTTTACCAGTGGTCACCAGTGAAATGTGGAAGAGGCGCAGTGTAAAACACGGGTGTAATTGCAGCAAGGAAAACAGTACTGAGTACCGACAGCACAAACGTGCAAACACAAAACACCTCCCATTAGCAAATTAGACAGTACGGGCCGGATTCACAGAACCAATTTAAGACAAAATCCTAAACTTACTACTTTTGGTATTCACAGAAGTTAGGATTTTGTCTTAAATTTGTCTTAAGACAAACTTAAGACAGATTTAAGACAGACTTAAGACAGACTTAAGTTAGGATTTTGTCTTGTTTGTCTTAAATCTGTCTTAAGTCTGTCTTAAATTTGTCTTAAGTCTGTCTTAAGTCTGTCTTAAGACAAACTTAAGACAAAATCCTAACTTCTGTGAATACCAAAAGTAGTAAGTTTAGGATTTTATCTTAAGTTAGTTCTGTGAATCGGCGCCTACATAGCCCTAAAGTGTGGCAGATAGAGAAGAATAAGGGTAGCAGGAATGACATGGTAGAGCTGGAGACCAGTAAAGGTTAGTTAGTTGAAAAGAAATTGACTGGTAAAGTAATCTGTTTCCATGGAGTGCATCAAAACAGCACGAACAGTCAGGCAATCTATGTTGTTTTCTGTTTGCTAATGTTAGCTGTGACTCAGTCAAATTCACACTCCAGCCTATGGGTAACCTCAAAAGAGGTTCAGGATCATTGCACAAGAGTTAATAAAAGATTATTTAAAGCACAGTAATACTATAAATAGATGGGAATCGTGTCTGTTCTTTCTGCAGTGCCTTCATACGCTATCAAAGCAACTGTTCTGCAATCTATAGACAGCTTTTCACAAAACAGAAATAGTTCAGTGAAAAGCCATCTGCAGTTCATACCATAAAGCAATCGTGACGTTCAATAGCAATGTTCTCAACATGACCAATACACTTAAAATAATGAATTTGTTTTTAACTTTCCTTCAATGTGGCTGCTCCCTAATTAGACGGGAAAAGGAATATGGCCACACGTCTCTGTTATAGGAGAAAGAGCAGTGCCCAGCAGAGATAAAAGACTCTTTTAATAAAGAGGTGAAACAATGGAATTGGCAGCACAGAATGCTCATGCAAAGTAAGAAAGGCGTCAATACCAATGCAAGCACGATTCCATATCTCCATCATTGAATAATTTCAGCATCTTTAGCAGTCATTCTCTGTTCAACTAGAGTGCTTCAGTTTAACCCTTTCTAAGCTGAAAACAAAAGCTGACACTGTGGATGATATTGTCAATACCTGCGCACAGCAAGCAACGCCAAACCGTCTATTCAACCAGTGGCGTAGCGGGGGGTCCACCCCAGGCAGCACAAGTTTTTAGGAGCAGCAACCTCCCCCCCACTTTTACCTGCGGCCGCTGCTGGGCGACAAATGCAGGAATCACCAGCACCCAACCCCCTCCACCTGCTCTTACATGTAGCCTGTTGTGAGGGCGGGAAACACAAGGACCGCCACGGGCGGCCAACAGGGTCCCCTGCTCCCCTGCTATAGCAGAGGAGCGTCGCCTCACTGCTTTTAAACAGTGCAAACTAAAGGAAACATAAAATGATAATAACTTTGAGTTATTATCATTTTATGTTTTTGTGCTGCTTTGCTGGGGCTGCTCTGCTCTCGGAGCAGGGCAGTGGAGGAGTGGTTTGCCCACTCCTAAGTGCATATGACTGTTTGGCTGGCCCTCTTGGCCCGCCTAAAACAGTCATGCGCACTTTCCCTGTTCTCCATGCAGGCTGCATTACAGCCTGCGTAGAGGACATGCCCAGGCCTCTATTTCCTGGCTGCACTGCAGCGTTGTGATTAGTCAGGAGAGCCTGGGTGCTTACCAAACACAACGCTGTATTGCAGCGCTGTGATTGGTCGGAGGAGCCTGGCTGTGCTTTCTGTGCCTCGAATCCGACGAGGGGAGCAGGAGCAGAGATGTTGGACCCGGCGCAACAAGGTATGTGTTTATTTATTTATTACATTGCACACCGTCTGACCGCCCCTTTGCACCACCCCACGCGCCCTCACCTGTCCCACTTTTGTGAGCCATGAGGCCGCCTCTGGAGCCCAAAGGTCTAGCTATGCCACTGTAGTCAGCCCTGCTTCACAATTACGCAATCTTTTCCTGTTTCCGGCAGCATGTGGGAGGGACAAAAAGACTGTAAGATCTGTGGGCATTGAGTTGATAACATAAGCACCCAAAGAGCACCAATTTAGCCCAGGAACTTCCCCTCCCCATGTCCCAGCAGAGCAAAGTAGTCTGTCTAAGTGATTTCTGCTCTCATTAGGGCTTCTTCAGGCACAAGCAGACAGGTGAAAGCATTCATCAGATCTTTCAGACATAAGCAAATTGCAAAATGCTGTGCCATTTGCTTAATCTAATAAAAGCTTTTTGTTTTTGACTTGCGAAAACCTGCTGCCCTGTGTTTATAATTGGAAGGGTGGAGCCCCAACGTCTGCAGTATACGAGCTGCCACTGTTTTTTACTTTTCAAATAGACAGCATGACAAGGGATGTTAGAAATGCCTCTGTTCCCATACTGCTTTTGTTTGAAGACCAATAAGAGTAGGAAATAGAGACAGTAGACATGGTGTCATCGTTTACAAGAAAGGAATGATACTTTTTGAATCTTTAATAAATTAAATGCTATTGGAAGAAACTGCACTAAACTTTCCCAAAGGTTCTTTCATTCACAAACATGGATTTGACCAGAGCGTTTTGTGAAGATCGATCAAGTGGGAGTGAAGTTATTGGAGGTGGGAGTTCTGAAAACTGCAAAACTCCAGGCTTATTTCCATAGGCAAACTTCGGTTGCAGATACTGCAAAAATGTTTTTACCAGTTTTCACCAGACTTGGATGATGTCAAACAGTTTTGTCCAATGTGCAATAATTTGGTGGGTGGGTCATCATGCATCTTCTATTTTTGCCAAATAATCTAGGGATACATTGAGGCCATACACTATTTATAGACCTCTTGACAGTTTGAAATTATAAATGAAACACAAGGAGATGATGGACGGTGTGTTGAAACTTTTCAGACATTCACCCACATTCACAGATCTGAGTTGAATCCATCATCGTTCTTTACCTCACTTTGCCACCTCAGTTCAGACCCAGCTATATGCAAATCAGTCTTGACCATGTGCCTGATGGGAACAGTCTAGCCTGAACTGCCAATTCAGGTCTTCCCTGAACCCGAAACAAGCATCCTGGGACCGGTTTCGGCGTAACACCCCTCATCAGCCAGGCTAGCATGAATCCAATGGCAAAGTGAGCAAGGGACCCAGGTCTGAGGATACCCCGCCAACTTAGGGTGAACAAAGCAAACACAAGGTGATGATGGATGGAGCACTAAAACTTTTGAGACACTCACCCTCAGTCACAAATCTGGGTTGAATCCATCATAGTCCTTTAGCTCACTTCGACACCTCAGTTCAGACGCAGGTATATGCAAATCAGTCTTGACCCTGTGCCTCATGGGAACAGTCTAGCCTGAACTGCCAATTCAGGTCTTCCCTGAACTGAAGCAAGCATCCTGGGACTGGTTTCGGGGTAACACCTCTCATCAGCCAGGCTAGCTTGAATCCAGTGGCAAAGTGAGCAAGGGACCACGCCTGGGCATACCCTGCCAAATTAGGGCAAACAAAGCAAACACAAGGAGATAATCGACGGAGCACTGAAAATTTTCAGACACTCACCCCCAGTTAAAGATCTGGGTTGAATCAGAGTATGCCCAGACGTGGGTCCCTTGCTCACTTTGCCACTAGATTCAAGCTAGCCTGGCTGATGAGGGGTGTTACCGCAAAACAGGTCCTAGGGTGCTTGTTTCCGGTCCAGTGAAGACTTGGCTTGGCAGTTCAGGCTAGACTGTTCCCATGAGGCACAGGGTTCAGACTGTTTTGCATATGGCTGGGTCTGAACTAGGGTGGCGAAGTGAGCCAGAAAACAATGATGGATTCAACCCAGATCTGAGTCTGAAAAGTTTCAGCGATCGTCCATCATCTGCTTGTGTTTTCTTTGTTCGCCCTTAATTGGCAGTGTATGCCCAGACAAGTGTCCCTTGCTTACTTTGCCACTGGATTCAAGCTAGCCTGGCTGATATGGGGTGATACCCTGAAACCAGTCCCAGGATGCTTGTTTCCGGTCTCGTGAAGATTTGGCTTGGCAGTTTGGGCCGGACTGTTCCCATTAGGCACCGGGTCAAGACTGATTTTCATATGGCTGGGTCTGAACTGGGGTGGCAAAGTGAGCTGAATAACGATGATGGATTCAACCCAGCACTGTGACTGGGGGTGAGTGTCTGAAAAGTTTCAGCGCTCCATCCATCATCTCCTTGTGTTTGCTTTGTTCACCCTTAGTTGGCAGAGTATGCCCAGACGTGGGTCCCTTGCTCACTTTGCCTCTGGATTCATGCAAGCCTGGCTGATGAGGGGTGTTACTCCGAAACCAGTCCCAGGATGCTTGTTTCCGGTCCAGTGAAGACCTGGCTTGGCAGTTCGGGCTGGACTGTTCCCATGAGGCACAGGGTGAAGACTGATTTGCATATGGCTGGCTCTGAACTGAGGTGGCAAATTGAGCTAAAGAACGATGATGGATTCAACCCAGATTTGTGATTGGGGGTGAGTGTCTGAAATTTTTCAGCACTCCGTCAATCATCTCCTTGTGTTTGCTTTGTTCGCCCTTAGTTGACAGACGTGGGTCCCTTGCTCACTTTGCCACTGGATTCAAGCTAGCCTGGCTGATGAGGGGTAGTGCCCCGAAACTGATCCCAGGATGCTTGTTTCAGGTCCAGTGAAGACCTTGCTTGGCAGTTTGGACTGGACTGAGGCACAGGGTCAAGACTGATTGGCATATGGCTGGGTCTGAACTGAGGTGGTGAAGTGAGCTAAAGAACAATGATGGAATTAACCCAGATCTGTTTACTGGGGGTGAGTGTCTGAAAAGTTTCAGCGCTCCGTCCATCATCTCCTTGTGTTTGGGAAATTAGAAATCTATCACTCAAAAATTGAAAATTTAAAGAATTTGAAGGACAAGAGATGTTGTTTTCTTGGTCGAGTGTGAATTTGCAGACCTTCAGAATATCAATGATTCAAAATGATCTGATTGGCTTGCCACCCCAGAAAATTTATGCTGTAGCTTTTATTGTAGGATGCAAGGCACTAAATCATAAAGACTGAAAAATTGGAGATAGAGGAGGTTTATTGAGCTTTGACAGGCTGTACTCCATTCCACCAGAGCAGCGTAGAGCTGTACTCTGCTGCCCAGGAACAGTACGATCCACCATATTTAAAGATCTCTTCAAGACAAGTTGAGCTCTCTGTGCCTTCAACGGGGCCACAGCCATGGTGGCTCCTCTGGAGGCACTGAAGCTTTGTTGCGCAGGCACAATGGTCAATGTGCCTGCAAAACGTATTATTTTGTTTTTCAAAACAAACTCTCAAAGTGGGAGTTTATTTTTGAAGAACAAAAAGGAAATTCCCTTGACATTCTGGGAGTTTTTCTCTAGTGTGTGTGTGGCATTTATTTATTTTCCTTTGTGGGACGGCCAGCTTTACCCTGCCGGTCCCAAAAAGGAAAGTGAAATATGTCATACAGAGGTACTTTTGCTGGTGGCTCAATGTCAGTCAGGCTGTCCGTCAAGGGTTTCTACGGCAGAATAATCAGTGGCTCTTTGTTGCATTCTGTTATTTAAGCCCAGGGCCCCAGGGCCTGTAGTGCTTTGCCGAAGGTCAAAGGTAAGGCACAGATTAGTTGGGTGGTGTTACACTGTGGCAGAGCCTGGCTGCAATCCAGGCATTGTACCCAGGGATTCTGTGCAAGACCAACGCCTGTGCTCTCCTGCTTTGTACCAGAGAGAGCTGGTGACAATATGTCAAAAATATACTAAAAACGTAATTAAATATATTTTTATCTTGATTAATAGTAAAAGAGAATCCAATTCTGAGCTAACTTTCAAAATATCAGATATAAGTTTTAGAAAAAGTTAAAGTGATATCATGGTTACAATATAAAACATAAAAAGTGCTTACGTTTTCCAGTTTGGTAACATATGCAATCCATAAATCATGCCTGCCATGCACTGTTCATGACCTTAACCAAGACTTCACTGATGATATTAGCACTGACCAAGATTTGGGACAATTGTGAGCTAGATGCTATGGGTTTGCCAAATGCCATATCCTGTGCTCAGTCCCCATTGAAAATGGCCATAGTGCATGCATGGTCGGTTCTGTGAATACACAAAATTGTGGGGGGGGGGTGAATTAAAGTAGGGCAATCCCATGTGCAGCTGGTTATGTCAATGTGTGGGTGGAGCTTAGTGCCTGGCACCTACTGTAGGAGAAGAAGAAATTAAGGAATGTAATGACTGTGCATCTAAATATTGTATAAAGAGTCGCCAACCCTGGTTGGTAAGGTGGCAGACAACTTTCTATATTTATTAATTTTAGGTCATATTCAGCCGCCCACCAAATTCCTACAGGATTTACAAGATCACCAAGTGCTAGATTTGCTGTTTGAGCAGGAATAAATACCAAAGATTATTGTTTGTAGAGTAAAGTTTGTTTTGTATGTACTGGTATTCCTAAATGGGTTACAGTATATTGGAAGTGCCATTAGAAAGTTGTCTGTATTACAGTTAAGGAAGTTGATACTAGACAACTAATAGCTGTTCATTGTGTAGCACATCACGAATAAGATGCAAATCTCTTGAAATGTATGGAATTAGTGGGTACCATTTTCTCCTAGAGCAGCCATGAGAGAACTGACTTTAAGGAAATTAGAGGAACGAATGATCATCCGAACTCAATCCAAAATACAACTGCTCTGCATGCTGAATATGGTTTACATTTATTTATAATCAGATTGACTATTAATTTCAGATTCATGTGGTTGTCTCATTAGTTGGATCTAAAATTCCTAAGATCTGGGCTATTACTTCTCCTATGGCAGTAGTGTCACACTTAGTTGAAATATACCTGCTCCTCTCGCATTGTAGATATTATAAAATATTGTTTCTACAACTTCACCTATGATGAATATTAACCTTACATTTTTATGCTCACATTTTCCAGTTATTGTGATCCCATCATACTAGTCCTGACATTCCTAAATTCGCTTCCACTGGAAGATAAATGTACTTTCGGAATGATGTACCTGACCTACAGTGCACTACACCTTAAGTCTCACATTTACTTCCACAAAAAATTATGGATTTTGGGTGGACTACTCTTCCTTCAGCGTAAAGAAACTATGCAAATATTTACCCTTAAGTTAGGAAAGCAGAGGTACTTGGCTTAACCTTTCGTGAGATGTCCATTCTTGTACCTGCACCCTCCTACCCTAGGATCCCCACAAATCTCCTAACATTGTCTCCTAAAAAAGAGATCTGAAGAAATGGCTATTTCAGTTCCATCATTGCTGATTTCGACAACCAGTCTATCTTAGCAAAGTTATCCTTGACTTTACACTTCTCAGTGCTGTTAGAATCTTATTTGTCCTTGAAGACTTATTAATTTAAAACGGAGTTCTCCAATATCAATCACTTACTAATCATTAGAACTGGAAGTAGTAGGTGAGCCTTCTCTAACAAGTTACGCTTGGATATACACACATTAGTGCCAGGCGCAGCTCCCCTGTGATGGAAGAAGAGAGTTGCCCCACAGCCTCCGCCAGCAGTCAGTAAATAAAAGGTCTGTTACACAGTTATTGTCATTTTATCTATGCTGTCTGTCTGAACCAAGCAATGACTATAGGGCGGGCGGAGCCGGGCATGTCAGGGAGGAGTAGAGTGCACTCATAAGTGCCCCTGTGTGCTTGGCCGGCTGTCCTAGGTCGGCCAAGCACACATGCTCACTTATCTTTCTCCAACCCGGATGTGTTATACAGCTGGGTTAGAGTAAAGGCACAGGCTCCAATGCACCGTCTGAGTGGCAAAAGAGGCCGCTTTGACCAATCCTGGTGCTGCTCTTATGTCTGGATTGGGTGTTGACCCTATGCCCTGAGGGCTCATCCCCTTCCGGCCCGAAGGCGACGAGAGGGGCAGCGAGGCGGCCGTCAGCGGAGCGGAGTGGCAGGTACGTTTTTTATTTTTTCATATTTGATTATTTTAACCCCTCCCTCTCCCCCAACCCGCTGCCCTCTTCCCACGGCCGCCCTACCATTCAAGATAGGCGACGGTCGCCACTGATTAGTGCTGTACAATTACTATCCATTGCTCATTTATTAATGTAAAACTGTTGTTATTCTGCACCTCTCCCTTCCCCCAGCATAGTCCTATTACTTCTTTATATAACCCAGTTTTTACACCCTCATTCAATTACTACTAGCATTGGTTTGAACTTTATTATAGTTTAGCATTTGAGCAATCTGAATTGTAACAAATCGAAAGTGTATTGAATGCAAATCATCCAATAATGACTGGTTTAAAAATGTTTTTCTTTCTTTTCCATTCAGTGTGAATTGTGTTTCTCTAAGCACACATCATGATGCTAAGTGAATGAGATGTATGTGTTCGCGAAGCCAGCAGTGATGAGCCATTTGCTACTGCTTAGAGGGTGCAGAAATAGGCAGAAAGTTTTATGAGTAAAATGAAGTGTCACTGTTAACTAAGGACCATGGCATATCAAACATCTGATATTATATAATGGAGTCTGCCACCGAGCCCGCTGGATTGATTTTTATTGGCCTATCCATAATAGTATAGCACAGTAATCATCAATAAGGTCACAAGAATCTCTCCAAAGTTTGAAAAGTCACTTGTATACATTTTACATGCATATTCAAATTTACCCTGGTAGAGTTTGTACTCTTTTTTTGTATTGCCCTCAACATAATACAGTAGCAGGATGAGCAACATAGGTGCCATGTCAACAAGTGGCGAGTCGGAGTCACTAATGGAATAACAGGTACTTAACAGCAAGGGCACATCCTATATCTCAGTGTTCTCAGAACTACCTTGGTAAGACCCAGGAGTGGCTCTTGGAGGGAGTGCTGCTGGGCGGTGGGGCGGGGGAGGGGCAGGGTGTGGGGTAGTAAACTACGGCATACGGCCAAACAGTGTTAAGAAGCGAAATAAATAAATAAACGAATTACATAGCGCTGGCTGCAACTCCAAATGGCGATGCAGAGCGGTCAATGTAATTCGTTTTATTTATTTATTTAGTAACTTAACTCTGTTCGGCCGTATGCCATAGTTAACTACCCCCACCCCACCGCCCCGCAGCACTCCCTCCACGAGCCGCTACTGGTAAGACCAGAGCTCTAAACAACTTCTCACGGTAAACATTCTAATTCTTCCTCGTCAGTCATTTCTCACCAAATGAGCAAGTCTTCTGTTGGTTTATCATCAGTCCTGACTTCAGATGTACGAATCCTTTCCACGATCAGCCCTTCCCTTGTATTCCGTTTCCACACCTCAAAAGATGGCTTAGATGGCTCCTCTGCAACCAATGGACCACTATATCTCTTGGCTAACACTAGACACAAGGCCACAAACGTAAAGCAGACATATCCCCTCTTCAGCGTCTGATATACTCATCAGATACCCACAGCTTGCCTTCGGGTATCTGCTACATGTTCTCAGTATTTTTCTATAATCTGGCACACCCAAATGGCATGTTTTTACATCAACACATTATCAATGACTTTTCAGACAGTGTCCATTCCTGGATGGACACATTTTGGCTATCAATGATGGGGTGACATAGGCTCTCTGTGGTAATTTAAATTGCATAAGACAGCGTTACATGTAACTGTTTTATTATTAGCTCACAGCATCTTCCATTTAATGTAAATTAGCTGTGTGCCAATATTCCTCTCCCAGCTCACCATATATGTAAGAGTATTATTGGGCGATAATCGCAGGGTGCTCTATTAATTACTGAGATCGCTCAGCCAGCCCTCACAGGGGTTCGGAGTCTGTCAGAATGATGGAGTCTGGCGATCTCCCCAAGATGCCCCCCCAAGTGATCTCCACAGCCGTTGTCAGTCGAGCATTGACCAGCAACTCACCAGCCAGTACCCCAAATCAGCTCTTTCAGCCTCTTTGAATTTAGGAATTTGTTATTATATAGATTCCCCATTTTTTAGCAACATTTCTTTACTCATCTAGTCATACACATCTTACATAACAGTAAATAAAAACCAGAAGCGGGACCCGCTTTAGCACTCTCCTCAACCCTCCAGGACCAGATCAATGACATTAAGAAAATTGGACATGGGATTCACGGGTCAATCCTCCTGGTGCCACAAATAATGTACCTAAAGCTGTGTTTCTATGGCATCTGGCCAGCAGTATCTTTCAATGGTAGTATTACAGTTAGGAGGGCAAATGCCTCCCTTATCTGTTAGTAGCTTAAGGGTTTTCAGTTCAATCCTGGGATTGGTGCAAGTCCAGATCAAGGATGTCCGCAAGTAATCCGTAGGATAGAATATTGTCTTAGGTA
The DNA here is from genome assembly GCF_964204655.1 of Triturus cristatus. NCBI lineage: Eukaryota > Metazoa > Chordata > Amphibia > Caudata > Salamandridae > Triturus > Triturus cristatus. Next base: position 286,560,571 of record NC_140592.1, on the reverse strand, counting down.
ATAGACACATCAGTCCCTGGAAGGTATAAATAATCTTGGGAAATACCACCAATGCCAGTGGACCAACTTCAGTTTAATTTGATCACCTTCTTATGTACCTGAAGTTTATCATGGTATTGTACAATCGAGAATCACCAGAAAGTAAGCAAGCATGAGGGGCTGGGAAAGTCTTACCTCAGTATGGCCGCCTAGAGAGATACATGATTTCCTAGTGGTAGTAAGAAATCTTCCACTCAGTGGCAGGCAAAAGACAAGGTTGCAAACATAATAGTACTAAAGCATTAATTCTCAAAAATTAAATGTCAATACATAATACATCACTCTTATCTTCAGTTTGCAAACTTTCTGTGCTTGAGCAATCTCCAAGAAAGAATGATGGCTTCTGTCCTCAAAGCTGCACTGGTGAGTATCCTTGTCTAATGTGTTGCTCACACATTTATAGGTCGAAGGTTTCTACAGGAGGTGAGAGTATAAAATTTACATCAAACACAAGACCTAGTGGTCTTTATGAAAAACCCAAAATGTAGTGACAGAAGACAGAAAACTTTGGACTAATTAGTTTGTTTTCTACCTTAATTTCCGCTGAGTGAAACCGGCTAACATTCCTAAGAGTTCAGTATGTTATTCAGTGGATGATTAGAAGAAGGATTGTGAAGTATCCTAAATACAAATAACATAAAATGTAGCCTGTCTTAAGTCTTTGCGGTATGTAATTCGCTAAAACCAAGGCACTTGCTGATAATTAAGTTGCATATGAAATGTTTCCATTGATGATCAGGTGTATGATGGAAAAAATATGAGTATGAAATGAGTAGACAGATATTTGAAGGATGAAAATCCATATTATTTAGAGTATCAATCTTGGTAAATCTTAAGAGTTCACGGAATCAGGCACAATCAGTCAAGGTTTTTTAGGAGGTCTGTGTTATTTGATGTTATTTTTTAAACCTGGAAAATGGAAGAATCTTCACTGATGGTTTAATTTTGCATGTTCCGCAGCCCATAAACATCTAACAAACACCTTTACTAGTGTCCCCAGGTTTCCTTTGGATGCGGGTTAAGCCCGTCATGAATACATGGAAGTACCAGAGTAAAGGAAAATGCAGTTAAAGGTTAAAAGCCTGGGAAGACTTGTCAGCAGCCGCTGTTCTGGGAAATTATAAATCACCCATTTTTTTCTGATCATGATACTCCCAAAGTGGAAACCTTGATCCCCGAAGCTGAGTGGGTAACTCACTTTGCAGATATCTTTCAGTAGCATGGGTAAACCAGGGCACCTGCTTTCGAATACTGGAGGCCCCCAATTACAGATTTAACACCAGCTCTTGTAATCTCACCCATAACAATTGATGAGGTAGTGAGGGCCCTAAACATATCAGTGCCAGAAAAAGCCCCCGGCCCGGATGGGGTCCCAGTAGATGTATTTAAAACAGATACTCTACGGTAGGGTCCAATGTTAACCAACATTCTGAGAAGTGCTAGAGAGGGTAAAGTTCCTGAATCATGGACACAAGCTATTTTAGTGCCTATTTTTTTCAAAAAGGGGCCATATTATCACCAACCTACTACAGGCTGGTCTCCCTAATAGACGCTACGGCTAAAACCCCGGGGCAGGTACATTTGGAGCAGTTAGAAACTTGGGCCAACAAGCTGAAGATCATAACTCCTGTACAATTTGGGTTGTGATCAGGTATTGGTACAACAGAGCAAATACTGAATCTACATCTTCCTATCCATAAATATGTAAAAGGAAAAAGTGGGGCAATTCATCTGGCCTTTATTGATCTTTCATGTACATTCGACTTAGTTAACAGGGGAAAAACTGTGGCTAATAATCCAGAAAACAGGTTTCAAACTAGACCTCCTTATTATTTAGAGTATCAATCTTAAGAGATGAATGTTCACAGAATCAGGCACAATCAGTCAAGGTTTTTATAGGAGGTCTGTGTTATTTGATGTTATCCTTTAAACCTGGAAAATGGAAGATTCTTCACTGATGGTTTAATTTTGCATGTTCTTCCGCCCATAAACATCTAACAAACACCTTTAGAAGTGACCCCAGTCTGCACTCTGCCCTAAAGACTGCAGTCTGCTTTGCCCCCCCCATACCCCCCCCCCGCCTCCCCCCCCCCCCCAGGGAACTAACCTTGCAAACTGAATCCCATAAATGGGTAAGACAAGGCTGCATTTTTGTCCCTTTTTTATTTTTGGTCTACATAAATCGTATAATAGCACACCTGTTAAAAGTTGGGGCAGATGTACCCAGGATGAGTGGGCTCTCATTAACCATTCTCTTATACGCAGATGATGTGGTTCTGCTTACCTGCACGCCAAATAGTATTCAGGAAATTGTTGGATCACTTCACAAAGTTTAAGGAGAGTTTGAATCTTAAAATAAATCAGTCAAAATCCAATAGAAAGACATGCAGGTCCATAAACAAAACATCTAGGCACCTTAGCATGGGGTGGAGCATACTTATTAAGGCAAAAGATTTTAATTATTTTGGGATTACTTTTAGTTCCAACTGAACCTGGAAGGTAACCATCCAAATGAAATTCCAACGATTGAGCAGAAACACGGAAGCCATCTTCCGCTTTTCAAGGATTCTAAATCAAAAACCACTGCCAGAGATGATTACTTTAATCAAAACAAAATGCATCGCAGTCACTATTTATGGGGCTGGATTTGGGGGTATCAAAATGCAGGCGCCAGGCACCGTATTGAAAACTCTTTTGCACATAGTTTTCTGGCAGCTCCCAAAAACACTGCTAATGTAATCTGTTTTGAAGACGTGGGCCTACCCTTCTCAGAGGATCAGCTAAAAATGGCCCCTCTCTTGCTCTGGCTTAAACGTTGGCTAAATCCCGAAGCAGGTCTGATCAGAGAGTGTATCCTAGACTGACTATCCCTCCAAAAGGTGACCAAGATACCATGGTTGGGATATGTAAAAAGAAAATTGACAATTTAGGACTCCCAGAAATGTTTATAGAACTGTCAATTAAGGGCAATGCAAAAGATGTTGTGAAATCCCATTTTCAGGAATCTTGTACTAACAATTGAATATGTAATATGTTGATCCTGAAGACTGTCGAAGCCTATATCTCTATTGTGATGGTCAAAATCATAGATCGTATTTGTGTTGGTAGGATGATCCTTTAAGTCACTCACTTTTTTTTTTTTTAAAACTGTGTTTATTCGTCAACGGACACATATGATGATGGCCCCTGTATCCCAGAGGTATCGGCCCAAACAATGAACAATCATGCCATTGACATTTTAATCAGAATAGGATAATTGAAATGCATTTCAGATGAAAGCAACACCCCCAAAACTCGCCGCCCCCCACCCTTCCAACTCCCACCCCGGACTGCACCATACAATATTCAGCTATCAGTAAGGCATATACGCGTAGGTCTGACAGGTCAGTTCCCCGTCCATACGTGCACCCCCCCACCCGGGGGCGATTAGGCGAGTCCCTCCTCCCGCTCTTCCGGGGCTGGCTCCAGGGGAAGACCCCTATAATTTGCCCACCTCTTCCAGATCTTATAATGTGTGCGAGGGCACCCTCTAGCAATAAAGATAGGGAGCTCCAGGCCCATATTAAAGTCCAAGCCCCTCTTCCACACGTTCAGCGAGGGGGCGTTTGGCACTTTCCATGCCCTGGCAATATCCCTCTTGGCCAATGTAAGCCCCAAAAACAGTAGATGCCGCTTGTATATGTTGCCACCAATGTCCTCCATGATGTGCAGGAGTGTTAGCTTGGGGTCCGCGGGGAGATCCCACCCCAGCACCTCGGATAAACACGCCAGTACCCCTCTCCAAAACCGAGACAAGGACCCACAAAGCCACACAGTATGAAAGAAGGAGCCCTCTTCCTGTCTACAGCGCAGGCACTCCGGAGATTCAATTAGGCCCGCCCGCGACAGCCTCCACCGGGTAAAGTAGGCCCTATGTAGGTACTTAAATTGTATAAGACGGAGTCGCATGGCCCCTGGGCGAGGCCAGTGCATCTGTCCAATCCGTCTCGTCTCGTCAAGGGGCCCAACATCGTCCTCCCATTTCCCTTTAAGCTGTTGAAGTGAGGGGGCACTATGGATAACCAGGGATCTATATATCTTGGAGATTTTCTTTTCCTGAAGATCCCCCATAAACAACTTCGCTTCGACGGGACTGAAATCAGCTATGGAATCCAACCCCTCCAGACTGGGGGAGAATGCGTGGCGAAATTGCCGATAACGAAAGAACTGCGTCTGCGGCATGTCAAACTCCTGCTGGAGGTCCTGGAAGGACTTCAGCACACACCCACGCACAACATCGCCTATAGGGGAAATACCAATCCGATCCTACCCCTCAAACCCTGACAGGACCGCCAGCTGCGGTAGCCGCCCATTATGCCACAGGGGGGTCTCGCATGTGAGGACACCCCACCACCGAATGCGGCGTAACGCCTGCCGCCAAATTTGAAAGACTACTTGCGTCGCCGGTAGCAACCGCGCCCGATGGACGGCGGAATACAGCAAGGTGTGAAGTGTGTGTGGGACCATGAGACGCCTTTCCACCGCATATGCCGGATCCCCCCCCCTACCATACCACCACTCGTTCAGCACCACCAGATGGGAGGCCTGGTAATACGAGAGCAGATCTGACGCAGCCAGATCCCCAGTATATGTTGAGAGGAAGCATGTTCGTAAAGCCACCCGCACTACCCCTCCTTCCCACAAAAACTGACCCAAAGTCGAGTTCACCCTACTGAACCATTCCAGAGGGATCGTATAGGGGTGATTCTGCAGCTGATATAGCAGGCGGGGAAAAGCCACCATTTTAAAAATCGCAGACCGGCCATAGATATTGAGCGGCATGCGAGCCCATAGTTTGATATCCCGACAGACCTGCTCCCACAGGGGCACCACATTGCACCCCCAGGAGATCAACGGGGTAGGTGACAGGAATACCCCCAAATACTGAAGCCCCCCTTCCGCCATCCGCACCGAGGATGCCCACTCCTGCACCGGAGTCGGCCCCCCAAGCACCCACAGCGTGGACTTCCGGGGGTTCATAAAAAGACCCGACGTCTCACCAAATATCTGCATGATCCGAAGCAGCCTGGGCCCCGTACGACCGAGATCCGTCAGAAAAAAAAGGACATCATCAGCGTATAGGGCTATCCGGTCGGCCAGGCCAGTTTCCCATTCAAATCCAGACACCTGTGCGTCCATCCGCACCCACGCCGCCAGCGGCTCCATGGCCAAGGCGAACAAATACGGGGACAGGGGGCACCCCTGGCGTGTCCCACGCTTTACGGGGACGGCCGCGAGGACATCCCCGCCACCCTGACCGAGGCCGTAATTTTCGTATAGAGGAGCCGCACATACGACAGGAACCGCGGCCCGAAGTTTAAGCACTGCAACAGCAGAAACAATTAGCGCCAACTAAGAGAGTCAAACGCCCGGTCCATGTCCGCCAACAGAAGGGCCGCCGGGACCTTCAACCGCCACACTTCAGCAATCGCCACATGTGCGCGCCGGATATTATGCCGCGTGGCCCGAGAGGGCATAAACCCCGCCTGATCTGGGTGGACCAGTGAAGCAATATATGGCAGGAGGCGATTAGCCAAGGCCTTCGCCAATATTTTGGCCTCCACGTTAAGGAGAGAGATCGGACCGTACGAGGCGTGCTCCTCTGGGGGTCTACCCGGTTTATGAAAAACCACAATCTCCGCGTGTCTCCAATCCCGGAGTAGCAACCCACTCACCCGGACCTCCTCCACCGCCGCTGCATAGTGGGGACCCAACTGTAAAAAGTATCGCATAAAAAATTCACACGGGAACCCGATCGGACCCGGGGCCTTGCCCGGATTCAGGCCACCCAGGGCCTCCCCCAGTTCCTCCATCGTTAGCGGACGATCCAATGCCGTCCGTGCCGTGTCAGATAGGACCGTGACCGGGTGATCAGTCAGGAAGCGCTTTACCACCGCTGCCGCGAAACACCCACGGGGCCTATGGAGGTCCTCATAGTATGTCGCAAAACTGTTAGCCAGCGCCCCCGGATCCACAATGAGCGCCCCCCCTGAATCCAGTATCCCGGGGAGGTCCTGGGCATGGTATCTCCCCTGACACAACCTATGCAGCATCGCACCCGACTTGTCCCCCCACTTAGTCACTCACTTTTAACCCTTTTAGATTAAATCTTACACATTTTAAAGTGGCCTTCCACACTCAATGTATTTGGAAAAAGGATTTGCCACCTTGTCATTGTAACCATGTATCCAAAAAATGCACAAGCCACTTTCTTCGGTTTTGTCCTCTGTATGCAAGCCCTAGATTAGTATTTTTGGCACCCATTTTACACCAACCTGGTTTTAAACAATACTAATTGCAATTACGTTTTTACAAAGGTTTCCCTCAATTAAGATATGCTATGGAATATTTAATTTTATAAAGAGTGCTTTATAAATAAGAAATCGTTATGAAGAGTTACATTTTTAGCATTGCTTTACCTGTTTCCTGGGTCAGATGTATTTGAAATTCATGTTTTGAAACCTTATCTGGGATGTTTTTATTGAATAAAGATTTTGAAAGAAATAAAGACTTACAGGCACATGCATCAACCATTTTTGCAAGGGCAAATGGCGCGATACGCAAAAATTGTCCGTTTGCGCCCACAAAAAGGGCTTTTGCGATGCATCAAGGTTCAAAGCATTTGCAATTTAAGAATTTGCAATTAAGTGTGATTTCTCAAATTGCGAATGCATTTAGGGAATTGCATTTTGCGATTCCTTAAATGCAATGCAAGAACCACTTTAAAATAGCGATTTCGCTATTTGGGGCCGCAAATTACCATCAATTTGAACTTGATGGTAATTTGCAAAAACTTGTAAAAATGCACTAAAGTACATTTTTCAAAGTTGTAGTTTACACACACACATGCCCTTGGGACATGTGTGTGCGCAACATGTGTACACAGATCAATTTCAAGGGTGCAACAGGTGTCCTTTTGACACCCTTGCACCCTAAAAATTGCATGCGCAATTTGAGAGTACCTATTGGGTACTCGCACATTGCGCATGCAATTTCCCATTCATTCCAATGGGCCTGAGGCCTATAGGAATGAATAGGAAGGCATTCCTTAATTACGACTCGCAATTTGCGAGTCGCAATTAAGGAATGTTTGGGAATCGTTAATTTCATTGCAAATCCTACATGCATAGGCTTTTGCAATTTTCCTTAATTGCAATTCCTTAATAATCGCAATTAAGGATTTGCAAAAGCCTACATTGATGCATGTGCCCCTTGGAATCCTGCCATATTCATACATCGTAAAATGTGGGTGCAGGGATACCAAAGAAGTATTAACGAGTAACCCATAATGGGGGCCTAAGAAGTACATTTCCAGTGCACTTGATTGCAGTTGATATAAAGGGATGCATTCATTCACATTTGTATAACTGCATGTGTTGCAAGTTTCCGTCCTTCTGCTAATTGATTCTTGACTTATTCAAGAAGGCGTAATTAGCCATGAAAATACAATTCCCGCTACTGGCTCCATGCTAGTACTGCGTGAGAGTGGCTGGGATTGCCTCCATTGTCCCCCATGCTGATTGCCTTCTGAAGTGTCTCAGTCAAGGTCGGTCTGCAGGACAGTACCTGTGAATTGAATTCCCTGTTGCCTGAATGAGGAGTTGTAGACTAAAGCAATTAACGTTTCAATAGTCAGTTCTAAACTGAATGGTACCTTTATCCTACTCTGGCCCAATGTCCGGGCACTAGGGCCCTCCTTTCAGGCTGCAACGCCCGGTGCATAATTTCTAGGCTATCACATTGAGTCAAGCCTCTCAAGCACACAAGCAAACTGAGCCTTCTCTGCCAACTGTCATCCTAACCACAAGCCTCATTTCACTTCACTCACCAACTGAGGCTTTTCTGTTAAATGTCATCCTACCCACAAGCCTCATTTCACTTCACTCACCATTTGAGGATTTTCCGCCAAATGTAATCTTAATCACAAGCCTCATTTCACTTCACTCACTAATTGAGGCTTCTCTGCCAAAAGTCATCCTAACCACAAGGCTCGTTTCATTTCACTCACAAACTAAGGATTTTCCGCCAAATGTCATCCTAACCACAAGCCTCATTTCACTTTACTCACCAATTGAGGCTTTTTCACCAAATGTCATCCTAACCACAAGCCTCCTTTCACTTTACTCACCAATTGAGGCTTTTTCACCAAATGTCATCCTAACCACAAGCCTCATTTCACTTCACTCACCAACTGAGGCTTTTCCGCCAAATGGCATCCTAGCCACAAGCCTCATTTCACTTTACTCAGCAATTGAGGCTGTTTCGCCAAATGTCATCCTAACCACAAGCCTCATTTCACTTCACTCACCAACTGAGGCTTTTTCACCAAATGTCATCCTAACCACAAGCCTCATTTCACTTTACTCACCAATTGAGTCTTTTTCCCCAAATGTCATCCTAACCACAAGCCTCATTTCACTTCACTCACCAATTGAGGCTGTTTCGCCAAATGGCATCCTAACCACAAGCCTACATCTCACTTTACTCTCAGTTATGCATTCTCTTATTTTCTTCTATGCAAACTTGCAAAAAGCAGCACAATTTATTTTGTTTTTCTCCATTTTTTTTTAGCTTTAGGGTGCATTTTTCTAGGATATTTTTCACACTGTTAAGACCTGAAATATCCGTATGTGAAAATGTCATTTTGTGTTTGCCGTCAGATATCAATTCATTTGTAGAAGTAAAAAAGTATTAATAACAAGAACTCAACAAACACTTGCAGGCAAAGCCTACCCAAGGTGTTTCACATAGAGGCTTTATTATAAAATGTTAGATGCTTTAGAAAAAGTACATACATTATAAAAAACTATAAGATTTAGACCATGGGGAGAGCAACAATACAAAAGTCACACCGTCCAGAAAAACTGCCCCGGGCCTTGGCTTGTTCACTGAAAGAGCGATTAACCGCCTGACCATTGGGTCATGTCATGTGTTTTCGCATTAGCTCCTGATCAGAAAATCAATGTGTCCATCTGAAGCAGAGGGGGCGTCACGGTTCCCATGGAAACAGACCTGCAACAGAAACAAGTACTATATTGAATGAACGATAGCCAGCACGGAAAGCAGAAACATAATTGCGTGAGAGGGGTTGGGGTGGGTGGGGAGGCTGGGAACAGATTTAATCAGAATGTACAGGGCATGAAACTGGCTACAGAATTCTGGCTAGACCGAGATGTGCCCACATTTAGATATTTTCGTGGAACCTCCATAAAATAGCAATACCCTCTTTAGCAAAAACATTCTTACAGTATTTATGACTTTGCATGATGTCATGTGGCCAGGAACAGCCGGCACAGGTAAGAGCGGTGTGGCAGTGGGGCGGTGGTACGCGGGCAGGGTGGGGGTAAAGTCAACAGATATCGGGTTAGGTCAAATCAAATTAGAAAAACCTTACCTTGCGCTCACCGCATCGGCGAGTGCAAGGTAAGTGGTTTTATTCTTTTTTTTATTCAATTTTACCTATCTTGTCATCTGTCGACTTCCCCCCCCCCCCTCCCCGCCTGCCACCGCCCCACCGTTCTTACCTGTGTCGACCGAGACTGGTGGTGGCCAGCATCCTCATATCACTGTGCATGTGTGCAGACATCATAAGACGTGTATGAATCATGCAGCGTACATAGTGTATTTTTAGGGTAATTCATTCTAGATCCTGGGACTCAAAATTAGGCCATCTTAAGTAACTCATCTTATCTTGATCTTATCAAATGTGATCACTATTTATACTGTATTTGGGTTCTAATCCCTTTACCACCTCCTAGAGTAAGACTTCTCCGCTCATTGTTGAAACTTCTGAGAGACAAGGTTGGAAAATAACTCCAGTTTCCAAATGGAAGAAAATAGTTTTAAGCTTTGAAACACCAGTGGTAAATATCTGTATCTACCACGCATACTGCCCAGTAACAACCTAATGCCACAGGACTTGGTCCAATATATATACGTTTTAGTCATGGAACGAGGATACTTGATCTCTAATCACCACTTTAGCACATCACCTATTTATGCTGGAAATAAACACTATTTTAAAGCTGGGAAGAGCTAAAACACAATGACAGTTCCCTGGGAAGGGCAGCCCCTAGGCCTTGTTATCAGAGTACCAGCCTCCCCAGTTGTGTTCTATTGGGCTGAATGGAGACAAAGAAGCAGAAGGGTCAGTTTTTTATTCCCGGCCTCCCATCTGACCAAATTGTGCACTCTTGGGCAATCACTTTTTCAACTTATTCCTTTCCTCACTCCTTGTCAAGATTGGTAGTATTTAGAATCAATGTAAACGTTTACTAGCTAGTGTATAGTTTAAAAAAATGTACCGGATATTACCTGGGGAGATATGATAATATAATATAGTCACCAAAATGCAAGATGGTGGTAAATGTATAGTCTTTACAGCAAGCAGCGGCGTGCTGCAGTCTCTGGTCTACTATTTAGGAAACTGTTTGATACTGGGCAAATCATACTCTCTCTGTGACTCTGTCCACTTATCTGACAATTTGTCATCACTTTGAAACAGGCTTAATGGAAGAAATAAAGAATAAGGAGATAGTCCCAGCACAGGTCCACAGCATGGCAGTCACTCACACATTCAAGGCTGTTTATCAGCAGATGGCTGGATTTGCTTCTAAACACCTGAATGTGCTTGTGAAGCTGCATGATGTGGGACCTCTCCTGTGCTGCAACTCCTCCTCACAGTCACCGTAAGAGTGGCGGCGGAACCAAAATGTGCGGCAATGGGCGTCATGCAGTGCCTCTGTGCGGGAAGCCATGATTGCAGGACAACGGTTGTCTCCCCTAAATGTTTTTTTGCAAATTGAACCTGTTCTCAGACCCCGTTAGAACACTTTAAAGGCCTCACATCTTTAACAACACACCATTTGAACTCTCTAAATGCATACACAGTGTGACAGTGAAGCAAGTTTGTATAACTCTGCTTGAAATGGAAATATAAAAATGCAGGTACTGACTAGCCCAGACTTCCTGTTTCCTACTCATAAGTGTTGATAGTTTGCCATTACCAGTATTGTAATTCGGTTGAGAAGTGCTGACACGCTTGTTTTCAAATTAAGGAAGTGCAGTTACCCAGTACATATTGTACTTGCCTAGGTTCCCTCTGGCGTGCGTGCCTAAGCGCCCGCGGAGCGTTCCCCTTATGCAACGCATATGGAGTCCTGGCACGCACAGGCACGCGCAAAAAATCAACAAACCAGGGAATATTGATGGACGTCAGCCAAGAATGCAGAGTACCTGCTTTTGTGGATGACTGCTTGGTCCAACCAGTGGCGTAGGAAGAGGGGTGCAGTGGGTGCGGGCCGCCCCGGGTGTTATCACTGAGGAGGGTGACAAAATGGCAAAAATATGTGTTTTAAACACATATTTTTGCCATTTTGTCAAGACGGGGAGACAAGAAATTTTCCACACCGGGTACCACCTGACCTTGCTACGCCACTGGGTCCAACACTTGTAGAATGATGAAAGGAATGAGTGCAATGCTAAATTAAAACTCAGTGCAAACGGACAGTTACATAACTTTTTGCGTGGCACGGATAACCCATTGCAGCTCTCTCTATAATTTGATCTCACTGCTCCGAAGATCACCGGTTGGTGAATTGCTTACCTCTGTTAAATTGTTTCCTATTCCTAGTTAACAGCTCGTCTCCTCAGGCAGTTCAGATATTAGCATAAAATAAGCAGAGATATGCCAGTCTGCCTCAGTGTCCCCACCTCTCCCACACCACCGGGCTTCCTCAGTCACCCAAGTTCCAAACAGAGGCCAGGTTTAAATGTTTTAAGTCGAAAATCATTTTATTGTACTGTAGCAGTATTTATATAGCGCCCCCTACCCTTGATGAGTTAGTGAAGCGCCTCCAGGTAGGCTGTGTTATTTCCAGTGAAGTTTCATAGTTCAGGTATTTAGTTTTGGGCAGTTTAAATAGTTAGGCACTATTTATCAGAACAAGTGTACCTCAAGAATGACTGTGGAATTTGTTGTTACTTTGTTTTATCTTGGTGCTGCTTATGTTGCATTTATAGTAAATGGAGTGCTATGGGCTGCGACTGGAACACTCTTTTCATTTACACAGTTTATTTGATCCTTTAGAGAGTAGCTTACTAAGATTTCCCCTGTTGTATGTGAAATTATCAGCCAGTCTCAAAGGCACATCACATTATGAGATTTGTAGTTTCACTTTCAATGTTGTAAAAACAAAATCCAAGCATGTAATGTTCTGGTGCCTAAAAAACAGTAACAGCTGAGGGTGTTGCATATTAAGTGGGACCACTTGGTACTTATAGCACAAGTTGATTGAATGCTGTGGCTTCTAGTTCTGTCTGTGCTGGCCACAGGGGAATCATTTCCTGTGTATAATTTGGTCCAGGATACCTTGCGGTTCATTCTATATCAACTGTATGCACATTTCTACCTCAGTCTACCTCTTACAATTTGCGTAGCCTTCTAAGCTGTATGAAGCCTTTTTTCCCGTTCGCAAACAGGCCGATTCTCAGAATCGGCCTGTTTGCGAACGGGAAAAAGCCTTTTGGATGTATCATCCCAAAAGGCCCTCGCACAATAGGGAATCGCAAAATTCGCGATTCCCTATTCTGCGAATGCATTTAAGGAATCGCAAATTGCAATTACTTAAATGCAATTCTGGAAGCAGCCACAAATTGCGATTTTGCCTTTAGAAATCGCAAATTACCATCAACTTCAAGTTGGTGGTAATTTGCGATTTCTTAGAAAAATGCACTTTTATGCATTTTTTAAAGTGCCATGTGGCGCACATACATGCCCTTAGGGCATGTATGTGCGCCACATGTGCACACATGAGTATTTCAAGGGTGCAACAGGGTGTCCTTTTGACACCCTTGCACCCTAGAAATTACATTCGCAATTTGCGAGTACCTAATGGGTACTCGCAAATTGCGAATGTCTTCCCATTCATTCCTACGGGCCAATAGGCCTAAAGGCCCATAGGAATGAATGGGAAGGTATTCATTAATTGCGATACGAATTTGCGATTCGCAATTAAGGAATATGTAGGAATAGCAATTATAATTGCGAATCCTACATACATTGCGTTTTGCGAGTCCATAGTAGTGATTCGCTAAAAATCGCTATTAAGGACTCGCAAAACCCTTGTTTGATACATATGCCCCAATCTTCCTTCCTTGGGTGGAAGATTCCATCTTTGGGCGCTACTCGTCAGTAGCAGTAGCAGACTTCTCAATGCTATGTTTTTTGGTGCTAAAACAAGGAGATCTGGAGAGGTGGGATTTCAGCCACGTGACTGGAAGTTTTGAAAGGGAGTCTATTGTATGAACAGGGGAGGGCTAGAGGAAGAATTATGAACATGGAAAGTTAAAGGCGATGTAGGGACATTAGCCATACAAGGGATGGCTGGAATGGAATATTAAAAGGACGGGGGTAGCTTCTACACTGCACTCTGCATTATGCCCCAGGCTATCACTTAGTTGTGCTGATGCCTAAACGAAGAGCGCATGGAAAAATTAAATTGCCGCCGCACACAGAGGACAATAATTAGAGGGAACACAGGTACCTGTCATTTTAAAGTACTGATATCGAACTCAGAGAAAGAGACACAACACTCCAAAATTGTAATCATGTACCATAGTACCCAAATCTCACTGGGCACAATTTAAATTTTTTCTGTGAGTAGACATGACCTATTGTTGAATTAATCCTGACTTGAGAGTTCCCAGAAGGAAATCATGCCAGTTAATACAAGTAAGTTTGGTGAATCAAGCCCTTCTGTGTTACTTTTTTTGTCCATCCATTTTTGGTCGATCTTTCATTCTAAGATCATGTACTGCTTCAAAGAGAGCAGATTAAGACAATCTATGGTAATATTAAATATTTCATGAATCGCAATTCTTACGTGTCTCATTCTACCATATCCAATTACTTATAAGGTGATCCTTCATAAAAGGCTTGCAAAAGGAGATGAATGGTAAAGGTATGTTGCTCCCAGTTAATGCTGTCATTAATGAAACCTCAACTTAAAAAGAAGTTTAAGAAGCACCAAAGGCAAGCACTGTGGCATTCATCACTGGGAACTCTTTTCTCCTGTAAAGTGAGCTCAAGACCATCCACTAAGACTCACCCAGGCAAGTGTATTCTATTTATAGGTTTAGACAGGTTCAGGGAGGAGAGGGCAGTTACTGGGATACTCCCACTGAAAATGTTCAATACACTTGGGAAAATAGCAAAATTAGGCACATTTTGCATTATTCAAAATTTGCGAATTTTTACAATACACATTTTCTGCTTGAACTAATCTCCAGCTGGTGTCTCATATGACATATTTACATGCGGTGGGCCCTCACATGATTTTGTTTTTACTCAAGGTATCTGCAAAAAACTTTCTGAGCTATCTGCAGAAATGTGTGCAATTGTCATGAAATTTAATGAAAAAACATGCGATTTTGCACAACTAAAATGAGGCAGAATGTTTCCTTGATTTCCTGAGCAACCCGGAGTGAAAAATTCAGGATTGCTCAAGTCTGTAAACTGGTAAAACTAGAGGAAATAAACCCCAGACAGCGGATGACCAGCTACTGCCAGTACAGCACAAAACGCCTGAATTGCAGCAAGAATGTGGACATCCACTGCTGCCACGCCTAGGGGTGCCATCTGGCTGTTTTTGTACCAGCCTAACTTGTATTTTTAAGTCCAGGCTGGAAAAAATATTTGGAAAAGTACTACAAGCCTGTATTTTCCCCTTCTGAAACATAAACCTATAAAAGCAAACACAACAATAAACGATTTCAAAAGTATATGAGAGATGCCAATATCGTTTCAGAATGATTATTAACGTTCACCCATGGGCATCTTGTCGCTGAATAAAACATGCTTATTGTTAACCAACCTAATGGTACCCATTTTATGGGCAACAGACGGATGAAAGGCTGAGTTGAGTGGACCCACCGGGATTTGAACCTGTGACTATCATGTCAAACACAGGTCCCTGCAGTGGACGGAGTAGTCCACTGAGCCACCTGACCCAGCCTTGTTAGAGCAAACAGAGAGACACTTGCAATGTCACAAAAGAATCCTGACAATTTAAAACAAATATTCTTTTTCACCTACCAGTTGGTGGCTGTTCCTGTCTAGCAATATGTAAACAAATGAACAGCATTTTATCTAAGAAAAGTGGCAACTCAAGCCACACCTCTAGCTCGAAGTATTACCCTTGCCAGACTTTAAATTGCCTCAGGAGGGGTACCTGGTGATTACTGAGCAAACAAGACAATGCAGAATCCCATCTATTCTATTCTGATGTGGATATAACGCCAACAGGCCACATTAGTGTGTTACATGCATTGGTTAATTTGGTCTGGGTTACTGTACTAAAAACCTGGTTATAAGTCAGCCGGTAAAGGGTATTTATGGCACCTGGTACATACCATTACCTTAGGCTAAGGTATTAACTGAGAGTGGTTAATATCTCCTAGTCCAGGTTTTTCCCTTGGAAATGAGGCATAACATGCAAAATTAGTATTTAACACACTAAAATATTCATCCTTTGTGGGGAGGGGGTTCTGAGCCTCTGTTCCCTGATATATTTCAGAAGGTTGTACCTCCCCAAATCTGTCAGGGGAAAGCATCAGCTGTTGTAATAATTACCGCACCAGAGACTACTAAACTTGAGGTGTGCACTGTGCAACTGGTCAGTATTAATATGAATACAAATGTTATGGCCCGTCTGTTTAACCTATTTTAACTACATATGAATTCTTACTCCTATGAAGAATACCCGTTCAATAGGACTATCTTTACGGTGTTGGGTCTAGTAGGTTGTTTTACTTATTATTCACTAATTTTAATCACTGATGATTTTTAGCCCAATGTAAATAGAATGTTGTGTGATGTTTTTATTGAAATGGATTTGAATTGTGTATTTTTGTGATTGTAACTTTTTATGGCTTTTAGCCCAAATAAAAGGTTCGAATGATTGATTGAATGTGAATATTTTAATAGAGGCCATTATATACTGTCACAAATTCCAGCTACCACATCATGTTCTGAAAACTGAAAAAAAAAAAAAGGGTTTGGAAGGAGACAGCGGCTGTTAATGCACCTTCACAAGGACTAGGCCTATTGCATTAACTCACCCATTCAGCCTCTCAGAGCAAGTCCTCTCTCCATTTTGGCTCAGAGCGGTGTCTTCATCCCCATCAGTAATAAAATAAAACCATTCAAAAAGGTGCGTGCGGAGACCGGGCTGGGCGTGCTATGGCTCTACAGTCCTGCCGGCTGTTCTCTGAGCCCCGGGAGAGTCCATTACAGCAGCCTCACAATTGGGTGACGGAGGGCCCTGTGGTGCTCCGACTCTCACCGGGGCACTCAAGAACACAAGAGAGGCTGATTGGCCTGTGATTCAGTGGATGGCACAGAGAGTTCCTGCTGGTGAGGTATCACGTCTGGTCCAGTTGAAGGAGGGTGTCTGAAATGCTGAATGAAACACAAGAAAAGAATCAGTCCATTTACTTGGAAAAGACACATCCATTAGCCATTTCCATCTGTTTGTTCTCATGCTTATTTTTTGCAGATCCTATCATGTTATTATGCCACCTTGTATTAACCCCTTCAGTGCCCGCCCCTTTCCCCGCCCTGTGCCGGCCGTTGTATTAGCGGGCGGGGTTTATGACGAGCTGGTCTCGTCATGGGCACAGCGCGACCGCGGCCCATGACGAGACCAGCTCGTCACGGGCATTGAAGAGGTAAAACAAGCAAGTGTATGTTTCATTTTTGCTTTTCATTGACTAAAATGTCCTCACCGTTTTGTACTTCTTCACTGTCACAGCCTTTACTAATGAGGTGAGTTATCAACTCTGAGAAACAGACACCAACCAGGAAGTCCTATATGTGGAACCCGCACCTCTATAACATTCTGTTTTACCTGTCCTCAGTGGAATAGGCCAACCTTTTGCTTTCTGTCTTATTACCAATGATTTATGCTTTATACACCTTCTTCTTAACAATAAACCTATTCTGGGATGAGGCTAGGTGTTGGCAAGCAATGCAGTCGTGTATGTCTGCTGGGCTTGTGGCTGGTCTATATATTACTTTGTGGCAGTGGCTCAAAACGTGCTAGACGTGAGCTCAGGTTTAATTGATTTCTGGAATTCCTACACTAAGGGCATAATAACGATAGTGGTCGGTCGGATGACCCACCATCATCGCAACGGGAATGAGACCGACCAACAAGGAGGTGGTGGTTCCACTAGCCATACAATGATTTGGCTGCTGTGTAGGGGGTCAGAAAGTGCTTTTTTCTACTGCAGCTTGTGCTGTGGCTCAGGAGAAAGGGACGCAGCACAAGCCGCAGTGGAAAAAGGCAGTTTGTGCACACCCAGGCACCATGGGGCAGACTTATGTATACAAAGGCTGTTGAGAAAAGTGACTTCTCATGCCCAAAGGGTAGAGAGGATATAGGTCAGAGTAACACCTCCCAGTATAAATAGTTTCACAAATAATTTTACTCCAACTAACCATACAATGGTCATTAATGTTACGTCTAGATGGAATGTTATGATGAACAGGGGAACTTATAACTTCACCTCTAGGTGAGCAAGGAAGCAATTCCTTTTGATTAAGGTACCCTCACACACCCTAGTGGTGTCATGCTTCATCATCGGGTCACCCCGACGCCTAAAAGTCGGGGTGGGCTCGACCACAGTGTTGGGAGCGCTTTTAAGAAGTTGCAGACCAGGGAGGCTATAAGATAAAAAACCTCAGGCAGATCCCCAGTTTCCTATTCTTGGGTCTGTCTGGGTTGATTAAAAATAATAAGAGAAGGGGTATATATAGGAGTATTATGGTCCTATGACCCTAGTGCCAACATGTTTCAGTCCACAGCGGCCATAAAGGTCCAGGACTTTCTTCAGGGCAAATGAGGCCACCCTGGGATTCAGATGGGGGAATACCCTATTCTGTTTTTTTAGACAAGGGTAGAGTAGCTACTCCTTGTATAGAAGACTGATTAATTAATCTGTCCTGCGTTGAACATCCATCTGTAAAAGAAAACACAAAGAAACACATATCCAATTTATACAAATCGGTTTGCATCAAGGAGTTTCCAAAATGGCGTGTTTCAAAATCGTGTTTGGAATTCAGAGCCACACCTATATGTGCCAGGTGGTCATAGAGGCATAATAGTGTGCAGCTATATCCACATGTGTGTCACTCAGAAACTTGTATCTGTGTACAGTTAATCGGCGTGTCAGATATATCGTGCGGTGGCGATTATGCTCGCATTCTATCTGGAACCAGTCGCCAAAAAAGTGGATGCTATCAATGAAAGGAAACTCTCGTCAAATCTCCCCACACGTACATCATTCATACCGTATCTGTGATTCAACACAGCATTAAAAACATGCGTGACTGTTAACACCTATGAGTAATTGTGAAGGTGTCTCTCATTCCTGCATACTCGCTTACCCAGACTTCGAATGGTAGTTGTTTCTCAGGGGATGGAAGGGCTAATGGAGTAGCTCTGTAGTCAAACCCTGACGTGAAACCCAGGGAAAATATGGAGTGGTTGAGAATGATCAGGTTCAGGGCATTCAAGACCAAACGTATTAACAGGTGATGACTTCTCAGGAGGGGGACCAAATGCTACGCTGATAGTTCTAATGTGACAGACTTACTTCGTCAAGAGTCCTGCTCCGCTTCACCACCTACTTGGACCCGATCCCCGGCGTTTCGCGCCGTGTTGTGGTGATCGGGAAGTTTATACTTCCGTATTGTTAAAAGGGACGTGTGGATAGGTCAGTGCAAGCATGTGACGTGTGACGTCTCCCGCTCGCGATAGGATAGCCGCAACCTGTGACCCATGGTGTCGGCCAATAGGACAAAGCGTAACCAGTGGCAACGCCGAAGTAAACGGATATAGATTTAGATTTTAATCCGTATATACATATTGGCGACCTTATTGCAAAAAGCCCACAGTAATGTGGTATTCATAGTTGGGGGCTCATATTCTCGATTGATGTACAGTTACTAATGGACCCAGGATTACATAGTGTGTGTACTTGGTCCGTGGAATATCGAGGGTGAACTTAGTACCCAATGTAGTGGCTGATGGGGGATGTAGTTCATCTGTCCACTCGTTGTGATAAAACTAACACCCTATAAAATGCGTAGACAGCGCTATTCCTTAATCTTGATTCATCACGTATTCAGTGTTCCTAAGTGTTTTAAGGATATTTTTACACTGAGTGACAGAAATATCGCAAGAGACATCACACGGGTGTATTATATAGATATGGGCATTGCACCATGGGTTGATGGTGGACCTTAAACGAAGTGTAGTAGTTTTTTAATTTACACGAAGCTAAAGGTTTTCGTGGAGACCAAAATCCACAAGTGGAGGATAATGACAATTAGAGAAATCTCATAAGGTAGTTGGTCACCCATATCAGAGGGAATGAGGGATGTACTGTATCTATTTGTTCAGTTGGTTCCAGGGTATGCAATCATTGAGCCCTTTCTCATGGGTCTTCAACCGGTAGACCCATCGTTGTTCATGCTCTAAGAGTTTTTGCTGCAGGTTGTTCCCCATAGTAGTGACCTTTTCTAGTACTGTCCACTTCAACTCTGTGTCTTTATGTTGTTTCTCCTGGTAATGGGCAGTGAGCCTAGTTGCTGTGACTGATCTACGTATCGTGCTTCTATGTTCGCTTATGCGAACTTTGATCTTACGACTGGTCATGCCAATATATATCAATCCACAGGGGCATTTTATCAGATAGATCACAGATTCCGAGTTACAATTTGTATGTGACCTCTGTTCCCATGGAGAATTTAAGCCCATGTCCAATGTTTTGGTGTGCTCTGTAAAGGGGCAGGCCACACATGACCCACACGGGTAGTGTCCAACAACAGGTGTTAGACCCCACAAAGTCTGTTGATCAGTTTTTTTAGGAGTAAAGGAGTTAGTATGTACCAGGGCATTCCTCAAATTAGAATTTTTTCTAAATGAGAACATGGGTTTCTCAAATGATAACGTGTTAGATGTCAAAATTGACCATTTTTTGTTAATTATTTTTTTCAGGTCATTTGATGAGGAATTATATGTGGTCACACATATGAGTTGGTCTGGTTGCTCTTTTGTGTATGTTTCTAACAGAGCCTCCCTTGGTGTATTGCGCGCTCTTTTATTTGCTCTTTGTATGATCTTATTAGGGAACATCTTCTGTTGAAGTTTGTTACTAAGAATAGCAGCCTCTTTTTTGTAGGTTTGTATGTTGGAACAGTTCCTTCGGATCCTTAAGAATTGGCCTACTGGCAAATTCTCTCTTAAGGATCGCGGGTGGGCACTATCAAATCTTAATAGACTGTTCCTGTCCGTAGGTTTTGTATACAACGAGCTTTCAAGAGTGCCATCTTTAGCTGTGAGAGTGACATCCAAAAATGAAATGCTTTCTTTATTCACATTCATGGTGAAGTGAAGGTGTGGGTTCAGTGAATTGATCCATGTTTTAAAACTCTCAAGACTAGTCAGATCACCTCTCCAGATCATCAGGACATCATCGATATACCTGTACCACTTGCAGATATTCATGCTAAAAGGATTTTGAGTCCATATATGTAGGTCTTCAAAGTAACTGACATACAGGCATGCCAGACTTGGGGCGAATGTACTCCCCATTGAAGTACCATGTACTTGTAGGTATAATTGGTCTTCAAAGGTAAAAAAGTTTTCTGTTAATGTCAAGTGTATAAGGGTGATCACCCATTCAATAGGAGCTGCCCATACCCAATCCTCTTGTCTAAGGATCTCATGGATTACTCTGATACTTTCCGCCTGGGGTATGTTTGTATATAAAGCCTCTACATCCAAACATACCAGAAAATTATCTACAGGATTGTATTCTACTTGTGTCAGGAGGTTAAAAAGATGTTTAGTGTCTTGAACATAGGATTTGATCTTCTTTACCAGGGGGCGTAAGAACCAGTCAGTATATTTTGACAGTGGTTCCAGAATAGAACCGATCCCTGAGACAATTGGTCTCCCAGGGGGAGGAATCTTGCCTTTGTGTATTTTAGGGATGGTGTAGAACAGAGGAATTCTGGGCTTCTCTTGATTCAGAAATTCATTTTCTTTCTTCGTGATCCATTCTTTGGTCAGGGCATCTGTTGTTAATGTCATGATAGTTGTTTTTATCCGTTGTGTGGGATCCCTGTTAATTTTTTTATAGTATTTTGTGTCTGCCAATAGATTTAGACATGCTGTTCTGTAGGCGTTGGTACTTTGTATCACGGTCGCTCCCCCTTTATCCGCTGGTTTGATGATTATATCCGTTCTGGATTGTAGGGTGGTTAGAGCCACACGCTCTTTCTTGCTTAAATTATTGAACCCGTTTCTCTTGGGTTGGAGAAGTTCAACTTCCTTGCTGACAGCTTCTTCGAAGGATAATACTTCTGGAGGCATCATGTTGGTTGGGGGGAGAAAAGAAGATTTAAGTCTCAACCCCGTATAGGTATTATCTTCTGTGGGTCTCTCTTTGTCCTGAAAAAAAGTTTTCAATCGTATTTTTCTGAAAAATTCGCCTAATTCACATCGAAGGCGGAATTTGTCCAGGTAGGTTGTAGGGACGAATCCCAAACCTTTGTCCAAAATTGTTTGTTCGTCTGTGGTAAGAATGACATCTGTAAGGTTTACAATTAATCCCTCGTGTTGCTTGTGCTCGGCTGTTGTTCCCTGGGAAGAAGAGCGGAGCTCAGTGAACACCAGGAGCAACACCAGGGAACAACAGCCGAGCACAAGCAACACGAGGGATCTATTGGCAGACACAAAATACTATAAAAAAATTAACAGGGATCCCACACAACGGATAAAAACAACTATCATGACATTAACAACAGATGCCCTGACCAAAGAATGGATCACTAAGAAAGAATATGAATTTCTGAATCAAGAGAACCCCAGAATTCCTCTGTTCTACACCATCCCTAAAATACACAAAGGCAAGATTCCTCCCCCTGGGAGACCAATTGTCTCAGGGATCGGTTCTATTCTGGAACCACTGTCAAAATATACTGACTGGTTCTTACGCCCCCTGGTAAAGAAGATCAAATCCTATGTTCAAGACACTAAACATCTTTTTAACCTCCTGACACAAGTAGAATACAATCCTGTAGATAATTTTCTGGTATGTTTGGATGTAGAGGCTTTATATACAAACATACCCCAGGCGGAAAGTATCAGAGTAATCCATGAGATCCTTAGACAAGAGGATTGGGTATGGGCAGCTCCTATTGAATGGGTGATCACCCTTATACACTTGACATTAACAGAAAACTTTTTTACCTTTGAAGACCAATTATACCTACAAGTACATGGTACTTCAATGGGGAGTACATTCGCCCCAAGTCTGGCATGCCTGTATGTCAGTTACTTTGAAGACCTACATATATGGACTCAAAATCCTTTTAGCATGAATATCTGCAAGTGGTACAGGTATATCGATGATGTCCTGATGATCTGGAGAGGTGATCTGACTAGTCTTGAGAGTTTTAAAACATGGATCAATTCACTGAACCCACACCTTCACTTCACCATGAATGTGAATAAAGAAAGCATTTCATTTTTGGATGTCACTCTCACAGCTAAAGATGGCACTCTTGAAAGCTCGTTGTATACAAAACCTACGGACAGGAACAGTCTATTAAGATTTGATAGTGCCCACCCGCGATCCTTAAGAGAGAATTTGCCAGTAGGCCAATTCTTAAGGATCCGAAGGAACTGTTCCAACATACAAACCTACAAAAAAGAGGCTGCTATTCTTAGTAACAAACTTCAACAGAAGATGTACCCTAATAAGATCATACAAAGAGCAAATAAAAGAGCGCGCAATACACCAAGGGAGGCTCTGTTAGAAACATACACAAAAGAGCAACCAGACCAACTCATATGTGTGACCACATATAATTCCTCATCAAATGACCTGAAAAAAATAATTAACAAAAAATGGTCAATTTTGACATCTAACACGTTATCATTTGAGAAACCCATGTTCTCATTTAGAAAAAATTCTAATTTGAGGAATGCCCTGGTACATACTAACTCCTTTACTCCTAAAAAAACTGATCAACAGACTTTGTGGGGTCTAAAACCTGTTGTTGGACACTACCCGTGTGGGTCATGTGTGGCCTGCCCCTTTACAGAGCACACCAAAACATTGGACTTGGGCTTAAATTCTCCATGGGAACAGAGGTCACATACAAATTGTAACTCGGAATCTGTGATCTATCTGATAAAATGCCCCTGTGGATTGATATATATTGGCATGACCAGTCGTAAGATCAAAGTTCGCATAAGCGAACATAGAAGCACGATACGTAGATCAGTCACAGCAACTAGGCTCACTGCCCATTACCAGGAGAAACAACATAAAGACACAGAGTTGAAGTGGACAGTACTAGAAAAGGTCACTACTATGGGGAACAACCTGCAGCAAAAACTCTTAGAGCATGAACAACGATGGGTCTACCGGTTGAAGACCCATGAGAAAGGGCTCAATGATTGCATATCCTGGAACCAACTGAACAAATAGATACAGTACATCCCTCATTCCCTCTGATATGGGTGACCAACTACCTTATGAGATTTCTCTAATTGTCATTATCCTCCACTTGTGGATTTTGGTCTCCACGAAAACCTTTAGCTTCGTGTAAATTAAAAAACTACTACACTTCGTTTAAGGTCCACCATCAACCCATGGTGCAATGCCCATATCTATATAATACACCCGTGTGATGTCTCTTGCGATATTTCTGTCACTCAGTGTAAAAATATCCTTAAAACACTTAGGAACACTGAATACGTGATGAATCAAGATTAAGGAATAGCGCTGTCTACGCATTTTATAGGGTGTTAGTTTTATCACAACGAGTGGACAGATGAACTACATCCCCCATCAGCCACTACATTGGGTACTAAGTTCACCCTCGATATTCCACGGACCAAGTACACACACTATGTAATCCTGGGTCCATTAGTAACTGTACATCAATCGAGAATATGAGCCCCCAACTATGAATACCACATTACTGTGGGCTTTTTGCAATAAGGTCGCCAATATGTATATACGGATTAAAATCTAAATCTATATCCGTTTACTTCGGCGTTGCCACTGGTTACGCTTTGTCCTATTGGCCGACACCATGGGTCACAGGTTGCGGCTATCCTATCGCGAGCGGGAGAGGTCACACGTCACATGCTTGCACTGACCTATCCACACGTCCCTTTTAACAATACGGAAGTATAAACTTCCCGATCACCACAACACGGCGCGAAACGCCGGGGATCGGGTCCAAGTAGGTGGTGAAGCGGAGCAGGACTCTTGACGAAGTAAGTCTGTCACATTAGAACTATCAGCGTAGCATTTGGTCCCCCTCCTGAGAAGTAATCACCTGTTAATACGTTTGGTCTTGAATGCCCTGAACCTGATCATTCTCAACCACTCCATATTTTCCCTGGGTTTCACGTCAGGGTTTGACTACAGAGCTACTCCATTAGCCCTTCCATCCCCTGAGAAACAACTACCATTCGAAGTCCGGGTAAGCGAGTATGCAGGAATGAGAGACACCTTCACAATTACTCATAGGTGTTAACAGTCACGCATGTTTTTAATGCTGTGTTGAATCACAGATACGGTATGAATGATGTACGTGTGGGGAGATTTGACGAGAGTTTCCTTTCATTGATAGCATCCACTTTTTTGGCGACTGGTTCCAGATAGAATGCGAGCATAATCGCCACCGCACGATATATCTGACACGCCGATTAACTGTACACAGATACAAGTTTCTGAGTGACACACATGTGGATATAGCTGCACACTATTATGCCTCTATGACCACCTGGCACATATAGGTGTGGCTCTGAATTCCAAACACGATTTTGAAACACGCCATTTTGGAAACTCCTTGATGCAAACCGATTTGTATAAATTGGATATGTGTTTCTTTGTGTTTTCTTTTACAGATGGATGTACAACGCAGGACAGATTAATTAATCAGTCTTCTATATAAGGAGTAGCTACTCTACCCTTGTCTAAAAAAACAGAATAGGGTATTCCCCCATCTGAATCCCAGGGTGGCCTCATTTGCCCTGAAGAAAGTCCTGGACCTTTATGGCCGCTGTGGACTGAAACATGTTGGCACTAGGGTCATAGGACCATAATACTCCTATATATACCCCTTCTCTTATTATTTTTAATCAACCCAGACAGACCCAAGAATAAAGGGAAACTGGGGATCTGCCTGAGGTTTTTTATCTTATAGCCTCCCTGGTCTGCAACTTCTTAAAAGCGCTCCCAACACTGTGGTCGAGCCCACCCCGACTTTTAGGCGTCGGGGTGACCCGATGATGAAGCATGACACCACTATGGTGTGTGAGGGTACCTTAATCAAAAGGAATTGCTTCCTTGCTCACCTAGAGGTGAAGTTATAAGTTCCCCTGTTCATCATAACAATCCATCTAGACGTAACATTAATGACCATTGTATGGTTAGTTGGAGTAAAATTATTTGTGAAACCATGGGGCAGACACCATGTGGTTCCTGGCACGTAGTCCATGGATATGTAGGGTGGCACAACATGTGCCCTTCCCAGGCCACTTAGCAGTAGCCTACGGAGATGGAAGGCCTGCTTGGGGCCTCCAAAGTCACTTTCCCGCTGCCTTTTCATGACAGTGGGACCCCCATGAAAAGGCAGTTGGAAAGGGATAGCCTAATCCTTATGGCAGTGCCTACACAGGCACCGCCCCCAGTGTAGGGGAAGGAATGCTGCCGCCGCCCGACGAGATCTATGATCCTGTTGGAGGCAGAGGTCCTGACCCCTGACCTCCAATCTCCAACCACCAGTATTGTAATCTGGCAGACCGCCTGATTACTAGTATGTCAGACGGACTGCCACCGACGACCTGAAAGTGGCAGTCCACCGACACCGTGATAACCCCTAGTTAGTGGTTGGACAATTGATGAAGGAACTGTCATACTTTCCTTCCTCTGTAGAAATGATTGTGACTGTATACAGACTTGATAATATTGCTACTGGAAGGTCATCTTTTTCTTATCCTTCATGTGTTGCTTCAAATCCATCATTGTTCTGTCTCACAGGTCATTTATGCATATGGCTGCCATTTTAAGGTCAGGCAGATCGTGGATGTGTCTTGACTTTGCTGCTGTTCATCCTGTGTGTGGCTGTCTGTGGAACCCAAATGCCAGTGGAGTATGTTCTTTTTGTTACCTATTGTGAAAACTGCAGGCAACGGATTCTGCTTGTCTAAATGGTCTCTGCTGCTATCTTTGGGCCAGATATTTTTTGCAACCTGTTATTCTCATGATGCTTCTACTTGCTTCCCCTAGCCCGTGGTTGCTGCATTGAGGCCACGCTACCTTTGGGTATGCCTGTGCTCACCCTGTTTAGAGTCAGGGCTCAGACATTGTTACGTGAGACATGGTAGCCTAGGACATTACGAAGGGTTCTATGCCCCCAAGCTTTGGGAGAGAACTTCCAATATGTCAGACACATTAATTTGTTTGTTTTACAGAAATAATCCCCATTTAAGGTTCAAACCGCGCGCGCTTTTTAGACATTGACAATGTAGATGCCTACAATTAATGTACATGCCTCCGGATAAATTTATGATCGGAGCGCGTTGCATCTTTATTGACAAGAGATAACACGCGGTGAGTACTAGAGTCACCACTTTTAATATGTTGGATGCGTTAACACGATCTGACCGTACAGGCAGCAATGAGTGTTTAATAAGACGCAATCAGGGTCCATGCCTCAAGGCACACTCATTACCTAAGCGGCCGGCATGATTATTCATATTTATTATCATAGTGCTCTATGAGAGAAGCGCACTCTCCTACCATACGCGGCTACGTATCAATTGCTTACTCTATGCTGCACACTCACATGACAGGTTACCTATGAGTGCACCATGGGCAGACTGCTGTTATTTTTTCCAGCATGTAGAGGAGCACTGCACATCGTCTTTTCCACTGACACATATTACACGGCTGATTGTGGCTTCATGCTGTTAGTTTAACACCCTTGTTGTGCAACATTGAGGGCACACAGGCTACAGTTAAGCACTCAGTAAAGTTGGTCTTGGCACTGTGAGCTGGAGTATTGCCCCATCTCTTTCACACGGATACTGCTGTTTGATGAAAGAGAGACTAGCTTACTGATACCATGACCTACTAAATAATGCGGTACAAATTGGCTGGTGTCGTGTAGATACCTACCTGATACACCATGGCATACACTACCTCACACTGCCCTACATGAGTGTTTTATTGGTGCTTGGAAAAGGACGCACCAGGTCCTATTGCTACAACAAAGGAGGTTAAGTGCATTATAAGGAGGAGTTGGCTAGTATCTATTTTAATCTTGTTTTGTCTGACAATGTGCTACTGTACCTTTTTATACCTTTAGAGTCCTGAGACCTGCTACTAAAGGACTTATGAAGGTGGATGTAGACTAGTAGTCTCCAATTGGTGAGATTTCATACAACTGTTAGTCTTTATCTATAATTATACACTTTTGCAGTGATGCTGAAAGACACTGGTGGTTTATAAAGAACGGGACGTTTTAAATTGCATGCTGTATTTTGATATGTGTTCTTATATCCTTACAGACTGTGGACCTGACTACAAGCTGGTACCACTGATCAATGCCATACCCATAAAGTATGGTATTTCTTAATTTCTTTATTATTTACCCACATTTATCTAGCTGAGTGACGAAGCGAATAGCCCTGAGTAATGCCAAGAACCTTTCGGTCTAGCAAGGCAGAAACATGTTGACCGGATCCTAACAGGGATCATCCATATCCCTATTCTCACTTAGCTGTTTGTAACCTATCTATATAATAAAGGATCGACTTTGTCAACCAGGAGACAGTTTCAAACCCAAATTTTGATTTTTTGCACTCTGCCCCTCGCTTAAACCTGCATTGGATGACATAAAACGCAGCGCCGATACGGGGGAAGCTGAGGAGCCGACCGGAGCACACTACCAGCCCCAGAAGTCGGAGCGACCGGCCCAGCAGCAGCGTCACCGCCCCCTGTGACCGGGCATTGATTTAAAACAACTCGCGCCTCCCGCTTCGCGGGAGACGCAGCGCCGATACAGGGGAAGATGAGGAGTCGACCGGAGCACACTACCAGCCCCAGAAGTCGGAGCGACCGGCCCAGCAGCAGCGTCACCGCCCCCTGTGACCGGGCATTGATTTAAAACAACTCGCGCCTCCCGGTTCGCGGGAGACGCAGCGCCGATACGGGGGAAGCTGAGGAGCCGACCGGAGCACACTACCAGCCCCAGAAGTCGGAGCGACCGGCCCAGCAGCAGCGTCACCGCCCCCTGTGACCGGGCATTGATTTAAAACAACTCGCGCCTCCCGCATCGCGGGACGCGCGCCGGGCTAAGCCCAGGCAAAGGGCGGGCCGTCTGAGGCCGTCCGAGGACGTAGGAGGTCGGGTCGGGCCACCCCCCCAATTCGAGTGCATTGATGTCATCGTATTGACTGAGATCTAAGGTACTGTGCCCCGTTAAAAGGCTTTTTACAGTTTTTGAGGAGGCTTGTGACATTCACGTTCCATTACTATCAAGACTTCCACAAACTAGTGTGTGTTGCCTCTGTGTTCGTGGTAATTCCTCTTGTTGATTGATCTTGTACTATGGGTAAAAGGAAAGCTGTAGAAGGAGGATCCATGGCCAGTAGTAAAAAGGGTAAAAAACCGAAGAAAAGTATTCATACTGCCATGAATTGCGTCCTGACAAGAATCGAGGGGATTGTTAATGACTGTGAGGATTCGCTAGTTGGTGGGCAGGCGGAGGGTCAGTTAACTAAAACGCCTTCAAACCCTACTCGCACGATTCCATCTATGTTCCATACTCAGTGTTCGACTAAACAGCAAAGTATTATTTCACCCCCCGATATAATCACTTCTGACCCTCAAATATCATCTAAACAGACCGTGGGCACTATGAATGGTATAGAAGGAGATTTAGCCACTCCTCATTGTGCCCCCCAATCCATCTTATGTTCTAACAGGTTTGCCCCCCTTGATCCTGATTTATTTCAAGCAACTAGCTCTGTCGCAAAACTTGCTGACGATTCCGAGGCCCCAGTTACATCTGATGCTGACACCTTAGCGACTCTTTTTGAGAGAATCAAGAAATTAGAGGAGTTAGTGGGGGCCCTTACCAAGAGGGTCGAGAGTCTTAGTTTAGGTCAAGCACCCTCTCCGATTTCTCCTCTTCCACTACCATCTTCCGGGGCAGTTCCCTGCAGGACGAAGCCTGCTCCCTCAAAGCCAATCCTTGCCAAAACTAATGTTGGTCATGTACAGGAGGGGGCTCATAATGCGGATATTACATCTAGA
This sequence comes from Triturus cristatus, assembly GCF_964204655.1. Classification (NCBI taxonomy): domain Eukaryota; kingdom Metazoa; phylum Chordata; class Amphibia; order Caudata; family Salamandridae; genus Triturus; species Triturus cristatus. Next base: position 286,531,075 of record NC_140592.1, on the reverse strand, counting down.
ATAAACGGCCAGATTAACTCATATGCGGACATGACAAGATGCCCTGACCCAGCAAACACACCGAATGTTAAGGCCTTTAATAGACGCTCTCTTCGTTCCTTTCCATCTCATAGACAGGGCATTAACAACCAACCATTCCACTCCCCAGCTAATTCGGCAAATTTCCAACCTGTGCACGCCAATTCCTCTGTCTTTATGACCCATGTTCCAAAATTGTCACCAAGGTCTACCTTTGAAAACAGTGCATCTCTTCATAACAAAGTTATACACTGGCTGAGACATGTCAGAGGGTGTAGATCAATCATTAGAGAGGACATCATAAGGACAAAAAGGCTATCACGGGCGGATGCTTCTACAGATTGTGTCGAGATTGTGTTTGGGGACCCTGTCTTAGCAGAAAATTTATTACTCCTGGAGTTTAGGTCATCTCCTCCCGCTCTCTCTTCAATCCAGGTTCGTAGGTTCCCTGCATGGTCTGAACAGAGGGGGGGACAGGACTCGGGCTTAGGACAGGTGGATTGACTAACCAATTTCTACATGACTTCCCCTGCACATATTTTCACTTCTCACTCCATTGGGGGGCTGGATTCGAATACTATTCCCATTCCCAACCTGTCCTCAAATGATTTGGGTGTAACAGTTGATACTTTGGTAATCAATGAGGGATACCAAGATAGTCAGGTGGTGGACTTGAGGACCCCCCTAACTCCTGCTCCCTCGAGTGTTATCAATTTTTTATCATGGAACATTGCGGGGCTCGGGAAGAATCTCGCAGATCCTGTTTGGAGCGATTTCATCGACAAGTTTGATGTTATCCTCTTTCAGGAAACCTGGAGTTTGGTCCCCCTGCATAGATCAGGGTTCATCACTCATTTTGTCCCCGCAATCAGATCCATAAGAGGACGGCCATCGGGGGGTCTCCTAATTTGGATTAACATCAACTTGAACTGAGCAATCAAGAGGCACGTAATTACATCCCACGACCTCCTCCATTTATCCATCAATGGGGTCGATGACCAACCCCCGCTTGAAATATTTAACATCTATGCTAGGGGGACCCCTGGAGCACGGGAAAGCCCTGCTGTTTCGGCTCTTGAGTCCGAATTAACAGCATTCACTTTCAAGGTGGATGTCGTCGTTGCCGGGGACTTTAATTGTACTTTTGAGCCCCTGAGCAGCGACGACATCCTGGGCATTGGAGATGCCGACTCTAAGCAGGGCATACCCCAACTTACTCTCCCGCCAATAAAGAAATGGTCTAAGAGAGCTCTGCAACTTAATGCGCTAACACTGGAGTTCAATTTGAGGGCCACAAATGGACGAACCTGCTCAGATGGTCAGGGAGCCCCTACTTTCAGGAGGACTAGAGCTCCCTCGCGCATTGATTACATTCTGTTGGGCATCGAGCTTTGGCCAGATCTTATCGACATGGAAGTAATCAACAGGTGTGAGAGTGATCACAGCCCCCTGTCCATGAAGCTTAAGCGTGAGTTGGTTACTACCTCCATCGAGCACTCCAACAAACAGAGGCCTGGGGCAAGAGAGGTTGTCCCGACCAATTGTAATAGGCGTCTTAAGTGGCCAAGGGTGGTAAAACGCGAATTGGACCTGGAAAAAATTAAAAGGATAGTGGAAGAAGGTTCTATAGCCCTGGATATGCCCAGGGGCTGTCTCTCCCAGGCCCCTTCTCCCCAACACTTTTTAGAGGTTTATCATCAAACAGTGACTAGGGTGGGGAACTTTTTTGTGATGCAGGAAAAGGGGGACCATAAGTGCCCTCCCCCCAAATCAGAAAACCTTTGGTTCTCACAGGACTGCAGGGAAAAAAGACAGATTCTATCTGAAGCCATTAAACATAAGGTTCAACCAGCCATTGTTAAAGCCCGAAAAACTTATTACGAAACTATCAGGAAGGCGAAGAGACTGTGGGAGGAAAGCCATTGGCAGGACTTAAAGTCCGCAGCTTTACAAAAAGATTCAACTCCCTTCTGGAGTCTCATTAATGTCTGGTCCAAGGGAGGAGCTGACCCAATCCCCAATCATATAACGGGGAGTCAATGGCACCAGCACTTCTCTGATCTTTATTCATTTGGGGAAAAAATGGCTCCAGAGAATCTGACCCCGGTAATTGAGAACTTGGTACCCCTGGAGATTGAGGCCGTGTTTGGACTATCAGAGGTCCTCTCTGCAATTAATATGATTGCCCCAGGAAAAGCAGCAGGACCTGATGGCCTCCCTGGCGATCTCTTGCTACACGACAAAGACCTATGGGCAGAATTTATTCTCCGCATTTTAAATAATTTAGCTTTGGGATGCCCGGTCCCGGATTCTTGGAAGGGGGCGGAGGTGGTGGCCATTTATAAGAAAGGGGATAGGGGGGACCCTGCCAACTACAGACCGATTAGTTTAATCGATGTCTTACAAAAAGTGGTCGGCAGAGTCCTCCTTACTAGAATCAAGGCATGGATAGATGAGGAGGGTATCCTGAGCCATTTCCAAGCCGGTTTCAGGGAGGGGGTTGGCACCATTGACCAGGTTTTCAGATTTTGTACCATACATTGGAAATCTGTAGTTATTGAAAAAGGCAGCCTGTATTTGGCTTTTATTGATTTAAAAACGGCCTTTGACCTGGTCCCACGATTACAGCTGTGGCAGGTCCTGTATGACTTGGGCATCCCCCCCCTAATCTTGGACCTCCTCAAACGCCTTCACGAAGGGAATTTTGCCAAAGTCCGATGGGGGCACCAGGGACAGCTCACAGAGAGGATTACCGTCGAGAAAGGAGTACGCCAGGGCTGTGTTTTAGCTCCGACCCTGTTCTCTCTCTTTATAAATGGGGTGGCAGACCACTTGAGAGAGGACACGGCCGATGCACCAACCCTGTGCGGGGAAAAAACACCTACCCTGCTCTTTGCTGACGACACTCTGTTGATATCTAAAAGCCCTATGGGCCTACAAAGATTGCTCTCCCGTTTCTCCCATTTTTGTGACATCAGGGGCTTGAAAATAAACACTTCTAAAACCAAGCTAATGGCACTATCACCCTCTAGAAATTTTAGGAATAATATTAAGCTCAACGACACTATTCTTGAGCTAGTTGAGGCTTTTGATTATCTTGGAGTCAGGGTAAACAATAAGCTAAAATGGGCTCCCCATCTATCGAAAATGCTTCTTGCCCATAAGAGAGCCTCAGGGGCAATAGCGAAACACCAGAGACTCTCTTACAGCAGGCCCATTGCTGCGGCAGTCAAGGTCTATGAGGGGAAGGCAATGCCAGCGGCCCTATACGGGGCGGAACTGTGGGGGTTTGAAAACCTAACAGAGCTGCTTAGATCTGAGAATAAGTTCTTCAGAGACTTACTGTCGCTCCCTCTGTCTACCCCACTAGTTCCTCTCCGTTATGATCTTGGCAGACAAAACATTAGCAATGTAGCCAGGCTGCGCCCCTTACTATACTGGGCAAGGCTCCGGAGAACCCCTGAACTCCACCACTATGCATCTGCCCTCGACGAGCTAATAAAACTTGGAGCTGAGCGCAAGATTCCCTGGGTATCAAATTTGAAAAGGGAGCTCCAGAAGATAGGTCTGGAAGAGGCCTGGGAAACCCAGCTCCCCCCACCCAAATCTATGATAAAAAAGGCTTACTGGGAATGGGTTATGACTAATACCATAAGAAATCAGGGAGGTGAGCTACCTTTGAATTTCCTGGATGTGAAACCTGCACCTAGCATGGAACTCTTTCTCGACATTATTGAATCTCCTGAAGATAGGTCCCTTTATCTCAAAATGAGATATGGTACTCTCCCACTCTTCGAGTTTCAATCTAGATGGAGCACGGCACCCGCAAGTCCGAAAGGCTGCCCCGGTTGTGCCTCGCCCTTGGAGTCTATCGGTCACTTTCTGTTTGCATGTAAAGCATACCGGCAACCAAGAGCGAGATGGCTGATACCGGTTTGTAAAAATATGGGGACCAGGTCTGCCAGGGTGGCATTGCGCATCTTGATCTATGATACATCAGTCCCTAGCGTCATCTGTGGAACTGCTAAATACTTGGGTTGGGCCTGGAGGATTAGACGCAAGCTCCTTAAGGTGCAACAATTTTAAGATATAAACTTATCCCTGCTGCCCACAAAGAATATCATTGCTAAAGGTACTGACAAATGGGGGTCTTTGTTTACACTGTATATAGATATTTATTGCCATTTTTATTGCTTTTAATTGTATAAGGTTCGAAGTATATAGTTGTAGTGGGTTTTAAACTGTTTCTATACTTATTGTACAAACTTTTATGATATTTTTTAATATATCGAATAAAGTAACTACAACATAAAACACCTCACCTCATAATACCTGCCATATTTTGATGTGTTCTGGAATAGCTCAGTGCAGGTGTCATGTTCTATTGAAATCTCAACCTTGCTAGATACAAATAAATCATCCCCAATTTCGGTGAGTGGTTTGTTGCTGGCTCTAAACACTGCTTTGTACACCCTAAATTGAGAAAGGAAACTGGAAGGGTTTATAAGCTGCTCATTCATGGATTTAGAGCATGAATGGTGTTTGAAGTATCGGAAGTGATCACTTGCTGGCGGCATCTTTACCTATAAGCCCTGCGTGTGATTTGTCGGCCACCAGGAAGGCTTAGATAAAGACCTCAGAACCTGGTGGGAAAAAAACCTGCACAAAATCTATATTTGATTGAAATGTAATTCCAGTGAGAGGATTTAAGCGTTTGATGTGGCCACGTGTATAATCAGCCCCTGCCCCATGTGGCAGTGTGTGATTGATTTCTGAACCCCCACCAATAGATAGAATCCCTCAGCCATGGGCAATTTCAGTTCCAAACAGCCCTGATGGCAATTGTAAAGTGGGCAACTGAATATTATAAAGAATTGTTTTTGTACCCTGATATCCCCGAACCTCAAACTAGAACACACCAAGATGAAATCCCTCCAACTTGAAGACATTAACCTTCTGATCTGATTCTGGCTGTCCAACCTACAAATAGTATTCTGGCGTCTATTATTAATGAACTTAATTAGTACTTTCGCATTTCCCTGATCACAGTCCTTTAATTATTCAGATGGCAAAATTAAATCCACACCCTGCCATCATTTGAAAAAAAAGAAAATATGTTAAAACAGCATTCGCATCTTAATTCCTCAAGATGAAAAAGACACGCCTCAGTGGCCCCGCTTCACAGTCTGCAGGGGGAGCCCCAGCATTATATGTTGTTATGCCACTCAACACTGGGACCCTGCCAATACTTACTACTCTTAGGTGAAGCCACTCCTTCTTCTGCTCTGTCGCTCTATATTTAACATCTTTTTGAGATTGTACCTATTATCTGTTGTAGCAGAGCTTCTGCTGAGAATCGCCCAAGAGTACACAAGCTGACCGCAATAGTGCTAGGAGTGGGTGCTCGACAAGAATGCAGGGTGGTGCATATGCAGGGACCACAGGAGGACATAGTGGGTTCGAATTTAATTTTTTTGTGTCCAAGCATGTGGAATATAAAGGTTGATGTGCAACTTACTTGCCTTAATGTGTAGGGTGCTGAGGGAAAGGTAAATTCCTGCTCCACTCCAACATGATTTAAGGATATCAGAGTCTGCCTACCCGCTGGGATTCCTACTTTGTTTTCCAGGCGCCATGTTGGCCTCCATTTTGAGACACAGAGATTCAATAGCGCAGGATGCAAGACAGGAAAGTGAGCGGATTTATATAAAACATTGCCCCCCCTACAAAGGGGGCATTCTGGTCTTAGACCTTCACTCACTGCTCTGGGCATGAGCAATGGGACTTACTGCTATCACTGAAGAGACCCTCTCCAGACTGGAAGGGGTGCTGTGTGAGGAGTTCTGTGGATTTCCTAGTCTGACTAAAGTGTGAGCCTTCTTTGTAATTATTCTGGGATTTTACATAAAAATATATATATATATTTAAATACCCAGTTTTTTAGGAGGGGGGTTGATTTTCTTAGCACTTTGAATTTAATTCCTGACCCAGGAAAGGAAGGTTGGCTGCTTGGTTGCAGGGCCCAAGCAGGGGTCAGATGGCGACTGCACGAATGCTTTGTTTACAGTGTATAGGGATAGCAAGGGAGGAAACCACATCAGCTTTCTCATAACAGCTGATAACTATCCCTGCTTGGGAAAACATAAAAAGGCACTTCCCACCGTTTTCAGTTGACCCCATTTAAAAACCGGGACATGTGTTAAATTTCCCGAAATCTGCAGAGACAGCTGGTGAAAAACCAGGACTGACCCAGCAAATTTGGGACTCCTGGTCACCCTACCCAGTCAGACCCTCCAGCATTTCGTAATTCACAAAAAATCGCCAAATCAGCTGCCTAGCGCAATGGCCGCGATAGTTACAATTTTGCTGCGATATTTACAAACAAGCATTGGAAATGCAATAGGCCTTGCAATTGCTTAATTTAGAGCTATTGGCCTTGTAAATGACATTGTAAATGGCAATGCAAGACCTAAAAAAGGTGCAAGACATTGCAGTGAATCCCTGCTTGCCCAGCAAAAGGCGGCAGCCAAATTAGAATGGAGCAGATACACATCACCACTTCGAGAACAAACGAGATTCTGATGGAAAAAAGTTAAATATTATTTTCACGTACAAAAGGAAGCAAAGTTTTCTGCGAAGCACTGGTAACAGCTATGTTTTACTATTTAAAAATGACATAAAAAGATGGATAACATATAAGCATGAAAAATGATGCTAGACGATAAGCTTGAATAAATGCACAAGCCTTCTGAATTTACTTTTATTGAAACAAATTGCATTTGCTATAAATTGTTCGAGAGGCTTCTGTAGAGAGCCATTCGCACCCGAGTAAAAAAAACGTCATTTGCCGATGGCTGGAAATACTCCGGGAGACCTTCGTATGCCCAGAACAAGATGTTTTCTACAGCCTCGGTTTGGGTTCTGCGGCACAAAGGGCCATTGTAAAGTCATCATCTTTGTGTGATGAAATGAATAAGAAGCTTGCAGGACTAAACCACCAAATGAAAGATTCTGAGACAATTTAACAAAAAAATAGCATACGTTAACTAATACTATGTTGTTGCGAAATTTTAATTTCTGAAATTAGTATGGGTAAACAAGATTACCTGGGAAATTGCCAACCTTCAGTTTGAAATTAAATAAAAGATTTTTGTACTTTCCTTTAGTATTTATTTCAAGTGCCATACATTAGTTATCTATCTTCCTAAAATGTCTGCAGCTGATGTAAGGGCCAGGGAACGTCTGGTCAGTTGACTTACAGCATAAGGCGGAACGAGTCCCAGCCGGTGAGTGTTGTGCTCCTGCCGTAACGTGACCCAGCTGTGTCTACCTACTCGCCGTGGAGTATCCTGTGAGGCTTGCCGTAGACCGAAGGTGAGTGAGTGCGGGGAGCGGAGTGGGGAGGTGAGTGCAGGAAGACCTGCCCCGCCTAACATGTATGGCTCGCAGCGCTGCCCCGCTCTAGACACTGGCAGTTCCGGGATTCTTGGCCTCCAGAAGCGCCCGAGACACGGCCCCGCGGGCTGGAGATGAAGCCTGTGTTAAACTTTGAAGGTAACGTGCAGGGGGAGGTGGGGCACTAAGGCCCGAGCCCGGTAGAGAACGTCCATAGAGTCCAGTACGTTGACCGGGTAGATACCCTCTGACTCCTCTCCTTTCATCTGGTGACTCATTTGTACAATAGCGCCCTTTCCCCCCTCCTCCTAAGTTCCCCCATCAATACAGATATTTTAACTTCGTTAAGCGGGCGGGGAGAAATATGTGTGGTTTTAAGTGCCAGCAGTGCAGAGAGCCATTGTAGGACAAGCTGTCGCCATTGCGCTTATGAGCTGAGGGTAAAAAAGTGCTCACAGAGTTATTGAAGGCGACTGTATAATGCCGCAAATAAAAGATCCAGTCTGGGTGGGCGGGCAAAAGGAGACAGGACGGTAACAAAAAAGCCTCATTTTCAATCGGAGGCCAGCGTTTTACATAAACGATGACGCCAGCCAATGGCAATGATGGGCGCGTTCTTCAAGTCCCCTTCTCAAACTGTATTGATGACAATAAGCCTCGCAGAGTGAGGAGCGCAAGCGCATGCAGTAAGGGGCACACTGGTATTAGATTTAAAATCCAACACCTTCTTTGCTGTTGCGCAAACTGGAGTAGGAATAGTAAATAATACTATTCCTAAATCCAGCGTGCCCCCTACTGTAAGTTGTTGTAATGACTTGGGATGTACTGGTATTGCGTAGTAACAACGTGATTGTTGTAACGACCGCGTTGTAATGGCATGCAATCAAATCGCATGTGTTCTAAGGAGCTATATTCCTTGAAACTAATAGCTGGCATAGAGAGCAAGGAAGCTGGCACTACTATCCGAGAATCACCCTGCACATTGCGGACCTGTCTCGGCTCAGCTCAGTAGGTTAACTCTGCCCAACCACTAAAAAAAACACTCCCACAGGCTTTCCCTTTGGACGTCAACCTTGAAAAATATTTATGGCTCAGAAGAGGAGCTGGCTGATGTTAAAGAAGCTTATGTGGACTTTGAGGGAGATAGATATGGACCGCATCATGGAGCCTGTGGTCTGTGTTACCTATAAAGATGAGCCCAGGATAAGGAAGATAATACAAGCAGCCATTGATTCTGGAGAGGTTTCTGCCTATGATACCTTTTTAAAGGAGCCTAAGAAAAAGCACATGGACCGTAAAAAAAGGGCCTGGCAAAATCAGCAGCAGATGAAGAGATGAAGAAGGAACTTGGTTTAGGCAAGGGTTTGGATGATCTGTCAGCATTAATTCAAAGCAGACAGAAATACCAGAAACAGCAAAAGGACCACTTTTTGGCAGACATGGAAGCCAAGTACCGCAATACCTCTAAGAAGTGTAAAAAAATACCGACTCAAAGCATGGGAAAGAATGAGAAGTATTCAAACGCAGCATCCATTGGAGGCACATTGTGGCACGACAACACTTTGTGGAACGCAAGTGTCACCTGATGGAGCACCATTCTGAAAGCCCTTCATGCTTTAGGCTTTCTAAGCACTTGAAGTTTGTTAAGCATAATTTATTTTAAATGCCATGTTAATTGCGTACAAAGGCTGAAATGATAAATAGCTGAACTGGATAGTAATTTTGCTTTGTTGCATATATCTGTATAGGGGAACATTTTAGCTGGCATTGTGATTGCATCTGTATAGCAGCAGAAGCATTTTGACACAGTCACACATAGTTACAGGTTAATTTGTTCATATCAGTCTGATTCAGAGCAAATGTTTTTATAAATAATATTTTTAAAATAAATGTTTGTTTTTTCCATTTCTGTTCAATGAGAGAGCAAGTCAGTTTCCAGCCATGGGAGCCTTCTTCTGCGGCAGATTATCTATCAGAGGGAGCACTGGAATGCACACATATGCAGGTCATCAGTTGCATGGCCACATGCGCCTCTGCGCTGAAGACCGGCTCCCCGTCAAGCCCTCCTCTTCAGCAGTCTCCCGGCCTACTGACCCTCGCGCCTTCTGACAGACAGTAGAGTAGGGTAGACCCTGACACTGCACGGCAGACGGAGCCTGGTCAAAAGTCCTCAAACAGAGGTCAAGGCTCTATCAGTCCTACTGCTTGCCTTTGTGAACTACCACCCTCACACTAAACGCACGAAAGCAAAAATACAGTGCCTTGCCATGTTGCAGAATGCGTACTGTTCGTAAGAGGCTGCTGGCGCACTCTCCTCTCTCACGCTGTAGTCTCCAGTGCATCTACCCCTGGCTGACTGACAGGAGCAGTGGCCTGTTGTGCCCTGAATCGCAAGTTCGAGGACTTGCAGAGAATGTAACTTGAAAGTCCACACATCACACACACCCAGGCCTTTAAGTGGGCCGGGTCTGGCCGGTGCTCGGCACCGGTAGTTCTTAAAAGCAGGTGCCGGAAAGAGTCCCTATCAGGCTCTCCATTTTTACCCTCAGGGTGCAAAAAACAAAAAAACTGCAGCGATCACTGCTTTAGATGTAAGTTTAAAGAAACTCGTTATACAGTTTTATACAGTGCAACCTTGGAGCGCTCTACATGAGCTCTACTACACAAGGACATATTCATGTTTTGAATCATACGTAGGACGTTGAGGTGACATGAGGCTCGAACCTGCTTTCTAACCTTGAAAGGAGGCAGCTCTAGCCTTACGCCGCACCCTCGCGAACAAAAACTGAAACATTTTCAAACAGATATACAACAAAGTCATAGTTCTTGCTTATTTATCTTATGCAATTTACAACCATTGACAAAGTCACAAACACTTTAAACATGCCTATTTCACAGTGGAATACTCTGCTAAATCAGTGTACATTGATTTAAGGCTGAAAAGGAATGATTACGAGTAAAATAAAGTGCCACAATAATGCTGCAAAATTTCTATTTTTGTGCTGCTAAATTTCCATTTTTGTGCCGCTAAATTTTCAAATCTATGCCGCAATATCCTGGGGGGTCTGACTGGGCCAGTGCGCACACAGTAAACGTGGCTGGCTGAATAGGAAATTCCTGGAGCCCTCTACTACATCCGGATTAAAGAGCTGTCCACCTGTATGCTTCCACTGAAATTACATTGTTTTCATTTTGCCGGGGTTCGAATGGTTATTCATTAGTGGCTGCTTCCATGCGCACCGCAACTTTTAAAGAGGAGGGGAGTTCATAAAAGGTTACGAGGCGAACCGTGGGCATACTAACACGATTAAATATGTGTGGCATCTTTCAAATGAAAATCATGAAATGCCCAGATGTCAGCCCTTGCAAAAGAACTGGGCTGTCCTTTTACCTACACTGCCCAATGTGTCTGTCACCCATTATACATGCCAAGATTTTGTAATTGGGAAGAGGGAGATAATTAAAAGCGGGTAATGGATTTTTGCCACTGATTTACATTGAAGAAGAGGATATTTTAGGCGTGAGAAAGACATAAATAAACCTGTTTGGCATAAACCAGGTCTGTTGCCGTGTATGGATTAGCTCTTCTGCCTGGAGTGGAAAGTTCCGTCCTCGTCAACATATAAAATATCTGCCGATATATCAGGCAAGATAATTGGTCAGCATTTGAACCAATAGGGTTACCTAAGACAGTCTGCACCTGAAAATTCCAAAGGCTAATGCTGAGGAGTGAACAGAGAGAAACCTTAGAGATTCCTCTCGCTGCGACTTGACTCAAAATGTTTCGTCTTTGCTGTTACTGTGAAAAACACTTCGAAAGGCGAAAATATATTTCACCTAAAAAAGGGATAATTTTGGAAAAACATGTCAGCTTTAATCCAAATGCTGTTCAAAGTTTTACACGGACATCTTGGGGCAGATTTACAAGCCCCTTGCGCCACTTTTGCTTCACATTTTCCATGTTAAAAGTGACACAAAAGTGGCGTAAGGGCAGCCGCGGTCGGTAGTAGGAGTAACTGCAGGGCGGTGACATGGGGAGGGGAAGGGGCAGGGTGGGGGGTAGTAAACTATGGATTATGGAGGTTTACAGGTAAATTAACATAGAAATTGATAAAACAAATTTAGTTGCGTGCACTGTATCCCCAAATGTGATGCTGTGCACGCAACGAAATTCGTTTTATTAATTTAGATGTTAATTTACCTGTAAACCTCCGTAATCCATAGTTTACTACCCCCCACCCTTCCCCTCCCCCTCCCCACATCACTGCCCTGCAGTTACTCCTACTACCGACCGCGGCTGCGTAAGGGGCTTGTAAATCTGCCCCCTTATAATTATCGTTGCGCCCTTCAGACTTTACTTCTTCCATTATCTGCCTGCTAGTCTTTGAATTAATATGTTGAGGGATTTATCTATAGATTAGCATGCAAGCATTGTGTAGGAAAACTGCTGTGGTTTTACTTCTCAGCACTGCTTAACAGAACCCTTGTGCAGTGAACTAAGACTTTTGCAGAATGGCCTCTTTGCCTTATTAAAATCGGTGTAATCGCTGTAGCAGTTGACCTTTCTGTGGGCTGTGAAGTCAACCTTGAATGTCCAGGAAATCATTATGCAGCTAATTCCAAAATGTTCTGATGACTTTTGAATTTGATGATGGATGTTGGATAAAATACCTGCAGGCACAATCCCGTCAAATTCCCCCAGCCGTTCTATGCGAATAATAACCTTCTTCATGTAACATTTGCAACTTGAAGTTTGCTATTGCAAAGCTTTGTAAATATCAGGCATTAATATTAACCAGATTTACGGCGCACATTCTACCATCATTGAAATGATGAAACAAAGGGCCTAATTACGATGTCGCTCGGAATTGCCTCTGACCGACACCGTTTTGTGGAAGGAAGTGCCTGGCCATAGGTCGGCGGTTCCGCCCGTGCAATTAAAATGCTGAAACTGCCCACAACACAAGATCCCATTGAAAAATGAACGTTTTTAAACATCCCACACGGTGCAGGGATCTTTAGGGGGCGCTATAGGTGACACCCCCCAGGGCCAAATGCGGAGTGCCAGGGGGGAAGGGGGCCCTGTTTGGGGCTCCCAAAGTCAGTTTCTGACAGGCAATCTATGCCGGAAAGGCGGACATGGATTGGCTTTCGGAAACCGGCATCATAATCCCTACGGCGGAAACGTCATCCTTAAGGGATTATGAAGACTTTCCAACTGGCTAACGGGCTCCTTGAGCCCTTCAGACTGGTGTAGAATTCCACGGCCAGTTTAAACTCCAACTGCCGTAATCATAATATGGCGGTCAGACTTGAAATCTACTATGTCGGTCGGAAAGCTTCTGACTGACATCATAATCAGGTCCATAGATTTGACCCATGAGAATCCAATTCTGGGACCTTCATGATGTGTCCAGTATTGAACAGGGAGCACTTCAAATATGCTCATTCTTTTAGAGTTAGTTTACGGTTCAGGGTAACCCAACGGTTAGTGTTTAATTTGTGAAAAAATGTGCGCCAGGGCTGTAGTCAGGAGTCACTGCAGCTTGTACCACCCGTTGCACCTGCCAACACTCCCAATAACAGTACCAAAGAACTACTAATTATCACACTCGTACAAGTTTGACAATTTACACTACTTCAGGCCCCCAAAGCTATAAGATGGCTTGGGCTGCAGGTATCAGTCAGTTTTAATGTGTATTGAATTAATAAACAACTGTTGTGCTCATTTCTAAATTAGACAGTCTGCGCTACCATGTGGTAGACTGTTATAGGTGACGGTTCTGACAGTTAAGTGCTGGTGCCGAGCACCGGAAACCACCAGCACAAATAAGCACTGCCAACGATTTGTCCAGTCCTTATCTTACTTTAGCCATCAATTGTGATATTAGTGTTAACTTATTATTGAAGCAGAAATCACATCAGACAATGGTGTTACTATTGTTTATTCTACATTAAAAGATGAGGGGCTGTATCATGAAGAGCTGCTACACGGGTTCAGTACAGAGCAGTGCACTTGATTTAGGTGTTTGAGGCTTCTTACGCTCATACATATAACTCAATATTTCTTTGAGTTAATGCATGAAATGCAGACTCCACAAGTCGAAAACAGTGGGGAAGGATTGTTTTTCTCTGTTTCCCATCTGGTTTTTTTCTTAAATTCATATATATATATATATATTCCAAACTTTTGTTGGCTGTTCCCCAGCCACTTGTACGGCGGGCACTCGGCAGGGGTAGCCACCCCCAACAAATCCACTCGATACCGCTGCGTCTCACTTTCCCCTTACGGGACGAAAGAACACGGGAGCCAAGGCCACAATAGAATGCGTGTTTATTAACACCAGGTCCGACGCGTTTCGGAGTTACAAATCACGGGCCCGTGAAAAAGGAGTGATTTGTAACTCCGAAATACTTTGTGTGCAGATGTGTTCATCCCATACAGTGAAGCTAGCCAGTGGCTGAAATGGGCTGAGCCATTGCCAGATGTGGTAGGTTATGACACAATAGACCAATGGATGAAGATGGTGGCTGTAAACCAATAGAAGTAATTATGTTAAGTATACAATTTTAATAAAGTCAAAGGGTCTTTGCTAATGCCAGACCAAAGAATAGGCGCTCCGCTCTGTTTACCACGTTAGCATCAGCTTTTTTCTTGTGCTAACAAGCATGGATTTGCCAGGCAAAGAAGTGCTAGAACTACATTTCTTGTTTCTATAATGCTACATCTCTAGGTGTACGAGAATTGCGTTAGAGTATGAATATTCATGTTCCACTCATTTAGTTAATCTTTTTCCATTTTCTGACATTCTCTAACTGTGGCACACAGATTTATCTTACAATGTCTTTAGCTCCCACTGAGCTGGCAAGATACGTTTTGCCACTGACAGCTCATGTTGCCTCGGGGGTGACAAATATGAACCCCGGCAGGACCAATTATGCTTTCAGTCTTTATGAGGAGAGTAACTGGGGAATCAGTTAATTTGACAATCATAATACCTGTTGTTTACCGTTCCTGGTGATGACAGAACGGTGGTATCAAGTTTTATGTACAAAGGGGCCTATTTATGACCCAGTTTGAATCGCTATTGCACCACGCAACGTAGTGCAAGTGCGACGCAACCCATACATGTGATTTATGAAGCCAAGCAAAGCCACTTTGTGTAGCCCTGAGTGACTCCATCATTCTGGAGTAAGGCAGTGCATTGCAAATCGCTGCATTGTCTTATTGTGCCTTGGGAAGCATTCCATGGGCAGTGCGTGGGTGTTCCCATGCAACTCTCATTGTTTTTGAGACATTCCCAGATTTACCGGAACTAGTGGACCTGGCAGTGTGCCAAAAAGAAACACATTCTCGGGTATCTTTATTTCTACTTGTTACCTCCTCTTTCTATGTGTGTTGCATTCGGAAGCAGACATAGAAAGAGGAATATGCCTCGAAGGATTATTTTGTGCTGGACGGTGATTTGCTGTGCTGCACTGCATTGCAAGTTTGAAAATAGGCCACAAAGACCATCATTGCTTCTGCGTCAAACCTACTGGGCAAGAAGGAACTTTGAGCAACTTGTAGAAGTCAGTACTGCTCTGACCACACAGAGGACTTCTTTTTCCATTAAAGGTTCAACAGGTCATTGAGGAGTGTTGCCTGCACTACTGTGTATAAGATGCATTGTTAATTATTGGATGGTGGTTCACAACCAATATTAAACCCTGGTCAGTTCCCATAGTGTAGTCACACTAGATCCATTTAGAATTTATTTATTCTGATGTTTTCTAAACCATTTAATGTACCCTTTTCGTTAATTCAGAGGGTTGAAGTCTGATTGTGTGAGGTGGAAACCTTGTAAGATGTTCTTCATAATATGTTACGCTCAACTGTAAGCAAGTTCGAAAAGTTTGGTTTTTTAGCTTTTCCTCAAAAGTGTGGAAGTTGATTCAGCTCTCAGGTTTGGTTTCAGGGCATTACAAAATTAGTGTGTGCAATATTGTGTGTTTTTTTCTCGCACAATTTCACAAAATACCATCTAAAGTTTATGAAGTTACACAAAATATTTTTGCTCACATCTCATCTCACTTTTTTTTACAGGCGCATGCACTTCACATAAAAAAGTTGCACAAGATACTGGAAACAGGCTAGTTCGAGTAGAAAATGTCTCTCAGTGAGAAATGTTTTCGTACAAATTAGCAACCCGCTGGTATCTTCACAAGACATTTTAATGTGAAATGTGCACATGCTTTAAAAAGCTTTGCAAAATCGCTAAATGCAAAATTTCAAGACATTTTGTTATTTATTGATACGAAAAAATTGGGAATTTATGTAGCATAATTAAAATGTCATCCAGGTCTGCCATAATCTACGACGCGCGCTTTACCATTTAGCCTACAGGTGGGCAAACATTGCATTATGCTAGCGATGTCAAGGAATTTCATATTTCACAAATAATGCCTACTTTTTCAAATCCTGTTCACGAACAATCTTTATTGAAAACGTGAGACTGCAGCATGGTAATTGAAAGTGGTTGACAATAGCCACACACCCACTGCTAATAAAGCTACCAAATGATAGTGGCATACTTTTAAATCTATGTCAACAACACAGTCCACAGGGACTACTGGCATCATATCCCTCAAATTGATTTGATACTTCCTTCGACTAATTCACCACTAATCCTTTTCTGGCTCCAGAGTGGCATGCTACTCGCCAAAATCACTTTAATACCTCATTCCGGGTAGCAAGCGCTATATTGTATTGTATTGTGTTGTACTGTAATTGCATTTATATAGCGCTTACTACCCCTGATGCGGCATTGAAGCGCTTTTTCGGCGAGTAGCACAGTACTCGGTTACCAATAAAGGATTAGTGTTGAATTAGTATAGTGAAATATGAAAGTAATTAAAGTGGTGGATGGGTTAGTCAGTTATTTGGATTCGGAAGGATAGCGGAAGGATAGAAGAGGAAAAAAGGTTTGTATTTATATACGCTTGTTACCCCTGATGGGGTGTTTAAGTGCCTTTTTTTGGGGGAGGGCAGTAGAACGCACTCCGGAAACCCATAAAGGATTAGTGGTGAATTAGTATGGTAAAATATGAAAGTAATTTGAGTGGTGGATATTAGTCAGTTATTTGGAGTGAGAAGGATAGCGGAGGGATAGAAGGGGGAGAAAGTTTGCATTTATATAGCGCTTGTTACCCCTGAAGGGGTGTTGATGTGCTTTTCTGGCGAGTAGCATGCTACTCCGGAACCCATAAAGGATTAGTGTTGAATATTAGTATAGTGAAATATGAAGTAATTTGAGTGGTTGATATGTTATTCAGTTATTTGGATAGAGAAGGGTAGCGGTAGGATAGAAGAGGGAAAGAGGTTTGTATTTATATAGTGCTTGCTACCCCTGATGGGGTTTGAAGCGTTTTTTTTGGTGAGTAGCACGCTACTCTGGAACCCATAAGCATTAGTGGTGAATTAGTATAGTGAAATATGAAAGTAATTTGAGTGGTGGATATGTTAGACAGTTATTTGGATTGAGAAGGATTGGGGAGGGGTAGAAATGAGAAAAGGTTTTCATTTACATAGTGCTTGTAACCCTAATGGGGTGTTGAAGCGCTTTATTGGCCAGTAGCACGCAACTCCGGAACCCATAATGGATTAGTGTTGAAAATAAGTATAGTGAAATATGAAATTAGTTTGAGTGTGGATGTGTTATTCAGTTGGATAGCGAAAGGTAGTGGAGCGATAGAAGAGGGAAAAAGGTTTGCATTTATATAATGCTTGCTTAGCTCTGATGAGGTGCTGAAACGCTTTTTTGGCGAGTAGCACGCTACTCTGGGACCCATAAAGGATTAGTGGTGAATTAGTATAGTGGAATATGTAATTTGAGAAGTGAACATGTTAGTCTATTATTTTGATTGAAAAGGATAGTGGAGGGATAGGAGAGTGAAGGATTTTGATTCTTTTTATTTTGGAGGTCCTAGCAGTAGGAGGAGGTTTTTGGATGAGTAAAAAGGGGTTGTGGAGGGGAAGAGTCAGAGGGAAGAGTTTAGAAAGGTTTGTTTTGGGGATAGATGTAAACCTTTCCTCTTCTATGTCTACACTATTCATCTCAATCCAAAGAACAGACTAACATATCTATCGCTGAAATGAATTTCCTATTTCACTATACTAATTCACCACTATTCCTTTTTAGGTTCCGGAGTAGCATGCTACTCGCCGAAAAAGCACTTTTACGCCTCATATGGGGTAGTAAGTGCCATATAAATGCAATTACAATACAATACAATATTCACCTGTAGCTGCTCTTAAATGACTCCAACGTCTGCCCTGTTGGCACAATGTAGATGGAGTCTTTAATTCGTAAACGGTTGGTGTTGTGCCACTGATCACTTCTCTGTACCGATATCCTTTATTATGTGGTGTCTAACTAACCCCTGGGACAATGCTTCATCAGGCAGGCATGGGTGTTTTTGTTTCTGAGGCTAAAGTCATTAGGTCTGGTATTGCTATTTATTCCCTTAATTATCTGTCTCTTAATAACAACAATTAAATATTTATATCTAACGATTTTGTCCTCTGCTGATTCATCTCTATCGCCTGTAGCAGTGAACAGACAACCTGAAGGCCTCTACAGTTAATCCAACAAAGTTTTGTACCGTTCTAAGATGGCGGGTATGTGGGTGCAGAGGAAAGCAAGGCATTCTGACTGCTGGCTACATCCTGATCACCTTACCTGAGAACGAGGTGACTGTTTTCCTGTACCCGGAGAAGCTGTCAAATCTTGATATCGGTCCAGTCACTGGACTTTCGTTTATCGACTGTCTGCTGAGGGCCTGTGGATGGAACAGACAATAGCACAGCATAACAAGAAAGTCTGGTGGGGCAAAGTGCAGGCACAGACATTGTAGCACGGTATTTAGACAGAATATTGGAAACAGATATGTAATGGACCGACCAGAATATCGTGTCAAGAATATCAAGGACACAAAAATCGCAACGGTAAGTTTCTAAAGGTAAGCAAAGTTTTGCCATAAATAGCTCCACATATATGTACCATGATGATATATATATCTTCAAGGTACGCAAACGTGGAGTTAAGAATAGTAAATCTTTACTTACCTCTTTGCACTTACCGTCTCGATATGTTGGTGCTCGTTATTTTTGACACAGTATTCTGTCCACACGATATTTCTGTTTCCATATTGTCAGTGATCTTGTAACACAGCAGGTGGTTCTCCTCCATTAACTTGGAAGCAAGCAACCACAGCAAATATAAATGTTGCCAAACTTAAAGAGGAAATGTGATCAACACAGCAGGTGGTTCTCCTCCATTAACTGGGAAGCAAGCAACCACAGCAAATATAAATATTGCCAAACTTAAAGAGGAAATGTGATCAATTTCTTGGACTGAGGAAGAATTTAATTATTGTGCACCCAGTATTTTGAGAAAACCAAGCCAGCCAGCTACATGAATCAGCCAGTCAAAGCACATAATTCAATGATAACCACACCTGTCAATCACACTGGCTAATTGAATGCAGACAATCTCCATCAGCCACCCATACTGCATGATTGAGAGAGTACAGTCTCTTTCTAAGAACTAAATGGGATGAATAGAAAAACTCGATCATTTTATTTCATTAAACCAATAAACCGTGTGTCACACGCTGTCGGGAGTTGATATGACCAATTTTCCCTAATGCCTATTCCAGAGAAAATGGCTTGAAGGCCATTTGTTCAAAAACGGATTAACTTCATTAAATGGAGCCTTCGCGTCTTTATAATCCTCACATTCTTAGAAAAACACTCAGGCAGTCATGGTTCTCTAAATGGAGAACTAAAATGGAGGCCGTCGTAAGAAAGCCGCTTGCTAGTGACGGCCAAGAATTGATTTTTTTTATTTGTACTGGTTATAAGATTTATTTCAATTAGGTGTCAGTACCATTTTGTAAGTGAAATGTGTTTTTAGCAACCTGCAGATAAACAAAATGCAAGTGCGTGGATATTTTCTATTTTACATGATTTACAGTGTGATTTTGGCAATTCACCTGCTTACACCGGGAACTAAGACTGAACTGAATTTCAGTTGAAGTACTGCAGAGCAAAATTGGTCTTTTACCAGACCCACAGCATATTTAGCAGTATCAAAAATATTTTACATAGTGGGGTCGGCAGTAAGTGCATACTTAGGGGATTATTTAAAATGAGGCTGCCAAATCACCAATGTCTACGCCATCCTTGCAGTAGCCATGCTGCCAAATTTAAAACCTGTTGCCACAGTAGATATTTTCCCCCTTAATCGGTGGGAGCTACTTTGCTGGAAAACACCTTATTGGTAGATCCCCCAAGTCCCGATGGCCTTGCAAAACTGTTGACACATATGTTAGTCCCAGTGCTTAATTTGAGCCGGTGGTTTCCGGTGCTCAGCACCAGCACTTAATTGTCAACACCGGCGCTTGTGACAGTCTGCCACAAGGTGGCACTGTCTGGTTTATTTAGAGATGATCACACAAAAGTTAATTATTAATTCAATATACATTAAAAATTACTAATACCTGCCGCCCAAGCCATTCTTATAACTTTGGAAGCCTGGATGTAGGAGTGTGATAGTTAGTAGTTGTGTTGGTGCTATATTTGGCAGCATGGCAGGGCCAATGTGTGATGGAAGCTGTAGTGGCCTCCTGGCGAGAGCCCTGTCAGCTATTATTTTACAAATTAAGCACTGATTAGTCCAGAAGAATGGCCCTAAAATTGAAGCTTAATTTCAAGCATCCGCAAAACAAATGTCAATGTACTGCGAGTTTTCTCCATGCACAAGAGGGGGACATTTTAAAGATTTTTCTGTTCAGGATCACCACGGTTTCAGGGTCCGGCCCTGACAGAAGGCACGCGGGTACAAATTATGTCATAAGTGGGTGTGCCATCCAATGCCACTTGTGTTGACTTCAGGACCGCTGAAAGGATGCTCCCGAAAGCAGAACTCTGCCAGTTATAGCACTGCAAACCCCTGCCATCAAAATGGGGCAGTGCTTTTAAATGGAGGATGGATAGGGCCTCTGTCAGTTTTTAGTGGAAATTCAATACGTGTTGTTCTCAAAATAAGGACCCCAATCCCAGTCTTCACTCCTAGTCTATAAGCGGGGCACAATAGGTGGGACAGTTGACCAAAACGCCTTAGTAACCTATTTGTGCTGCTTTTATTTTAAACAGGTATTCAAGTGCCTATATCAAAAGTTAAAGACCATGAGGAGAATCAGAAGAAAAGACAAAAAAGTCTAAGCGCTTTTCACAGTGACCCTGAGGTTGACCAGCCTAGTCTCTTATTCTCTTTCCATCTTGGGGGGACCCTCAGTCATCACAGAAAAAGAGGGAGACTTGACATGAGAACATATGATGTGAGAAGAGAGTCATAGCCAACACAGCATATCGTTTTCCGCATGATCTCACCATCAGAGGGCCTGATTATGAGTTTGCTTAAATTACGAGTCGTTAGGTATTTAATGCATTCAATAATTATCAGAAGCGTTATTACCTCAATATACGTTAAATTTTGAGAGATCAAACCTGCCAAAATTTAACAAGAGGAAAAGCATACAGTATTTTCGATATCATGTGGACCTTGGTGCGTTAAACACCAAAATCAGCCTGTTATTCCCCACAAACTCATAATTAGTGCTAATTATTGTACCGATAAATAAGGTGTTATTTATCAGGTGCGATAAATAGCATCTATACTCATAATCGGGGCCTAAGACTAAGCTTACATCCTCCACAACCACTTTGTTTGTGGTCTTGAGTGTGCAATAATTTGTGGATAGCACTGAGGCAGAGATAGCTGTATCCAGGCACAGCTGGGCAGGATGCAACACAAGTCTGAGCTGGATATGGAGGTGACCGTCCCTGTGACAATGTTGTGGTACATCTTTGGAAGCATATAAACTAATAAGGAGATGAATCTAAGCTGTTGACCCTTGGAACTCTTTGGCTGGAAAAGCATTTAATGCTGGGTAGTATATCATCCACAAACCAGTATTTTAAAATAAGAAAATGAATTGATAAATAAATGCACTTTTCCATGCATTGACATATCAATAAAAATGCATTTTGCACTTTTCAGTTGAGAAGCAAAACAAAATGTCCCCTAGTTTACCCAAGGTTTCCTAGAGAGTCATTTGTCTTTATAATATGTCTGCTTTTCTGATGAATCATTTGACTCTAAAGTTGTGACAGGTTAGAATCTACAGCAGTTATAGACATACCTGTTTCGTTTGCTTTGGTGTCTCCTGGAGATAGTGGGGAGTTGTTCTGATGGTCCGTGTTCACCCTTGACTGCTGCCGTCGCCTGGGTGAGGTTGTATCCTCAATGTCTAAGTCAGGCATCTGTGTCACACAGACCTTCTCACAGTCTTTGTTGTAAGTCACTGTGGCACAGTCTTTGGTAGATCTGCCTGAGACCTCCTCTCCCATTCCCTCCTGTTTTCCTTGTAACTTGATGTTAGTCTGGCCCGAGCCCCCCGGCTGGTTGCCATTAGTCTGAGAGTACACATTGCTGACCTTGGTTTTCTGCTGATCGTCCTGGCTGCTGTAGACCTTGTACCGAATCATGAGGATGATGATGAAGACCAGGACAGAGGCCACAATGATACCACCGATGATAATGATCATTGTTCCTCCAAGAAACTGGGTGTGGATGGACCGACACTGGCTGTATTCCTGCTGGGTGGCGAACTGCACACAACCAATGGCTCTGGTGGCTGTAAGGGAGGTTATGCCATCATTGTAGACCGCCAAGACACACAGCTCATACTCACGGCCAGCCACCAGGTCCTTGACCAGAAAGGATCTGCTGGAAGCTGGAATCATCCTGGGGAAAAATCAAAACAATGTCATATCCGAGGCTTGGTAACTCACAAAACACTATTGCTCTGTCTGGTCTGGTACAGCATCTGGGGACGACCATGCCATCGACAAAGCTCCTGCCTCATTCCTCAATTTTTCCCTATTTTGAAGCCCTCATTTCTTCCTTTCCTGTACATGCTCAGCGCAATGAGGTCAGGTCATGGTGGTGTAAGGTGCTATACAAATAATATAATTTAATTTGATGGTTTCTCAAGTTGTCCATCGCCCTTAACAATTGTAGCAGGTTGTTGGTTCTATTCCATCCCCTGATATAAACAAACAATCCTCTACACTGTTGTCTCTGGTGTTGAAATGCTATTGGCGGTTTATATGCAGAGAGCAGATGGATGTCCCAGTTTAGTTGGGAAAGAGTGATCCCCATCCTAGGATATAAATAAATTGGCTAAGGGCCTCATCAGCTGACTACAAAACATCCAAAGAGTAAAATGTGCCGCTGAACAGGTCAGTCTATAGGGAATATGTAAAAGAGGTAGCAAAACCCAGCCATAGCTTATAACACAGCAATAAACATACACAACAATGAATAGCACCATAAATGCAGTGCCTGCTGAATAAAATAGTCCTGGTAGTGACACAATATTAATGTAGATCTGCACCGGCAAGAGGAAGAATCAAGGTTAGACAGATTCATACACGCAACAAACTGCTATGTGTGAAGCCAAATCACTGAGATGTAAGTTGCAAAGTAAATACTTCCTTTGAAATGTCCCAAGGAACACACACGGACAATATACGAGTTGCACTGTACTGCTGGGGTGCAAGCTCTGCAGTCGTAATAACCAGTACCATGCGGGACCTCCCTGCCAGTACCGTATAGTTACGAGTTAAGCCCCATGTAATGGGGAAAACTGCAAACCTGGCTCTACACAGCATAAAAATGCACAGAATTCCCAATTCCATGGAGTTTAACTCTCTCAATTACCTCTTGCTCTGAACAGGTGGTAAATGGGAACAGGGGCATCAAGGCAGGGGTGGAGGGAGGAGGGTAGAGGAGTGAAGGAGGGCAGGTGTGTCTGGGGGACAAAAAAGGGCTGCTGTTGCAGCCAAAGCTTAAATCAAATTTCCTGGCCAGTATTTTCCGCCTGTAGAGGCGGTGGCCGGCAGTCATAGGAAAGTTTTTCTTTTTTTTAAACTTTTTCATCGTCCTGCCCCCACCCCACCACCCGGGTCCAGTAGCAGCCCTACTGAGGGTAGGCGGGGAAAAGCTGCACTTGACAAAGAAGCACATGAGGGAGAAAGCAACATAGGGGAGAAGCACACAGGGTGAGAGAAACATGGAAGGGGGTCAGGGGATAAACACATGGGTGAAAGACAGTGGTCGAGGTGGGGAAAGAAAAGTAGGGGAACTGTGGGGGGAGAATCAGAGGGTGGAAATAAGCTGAGGATTGGGTCAGTGGGCGGAGTTAGAGGTGTGACCAGAAAGAGCAAAACATCCCAATTTTTATCGTTTGTTTGACATTTCACCTACCAGTTACAGCTTACTACGTTATTTAATTCAACCGATATACGTTTATTTCAGGTTTAATATGAAGTTATTGACATTAAAATACATTCACAAAGTGGGATATGTTTCTAAACAGAGAATGTCCCAAATACCCTTAAAGTGGAATCACAAGCTATTTGGATTCGAGTCATGCAGTCTCTGTCATCAGCGCTCCTTACTTTTTCCACAAGAGCAGTTGAAACATGAAAGGCAAAATATCCTAGTTTGCACATGTTTTCCACATAATTATGGCACTGCCATATTTGCCACATAATACATCATCTGCTGTATAATCTGACGATTAACATTGCTTGTAGCGCAAACAGATCAAAAGTTACTAAAAAATGTGACTTGGGTTGCTGTGAAGTGGAGGGCCCTCTGCAAAGGTTGACTGGTCACCTTTCTCACTGCTTCATTTGCATATTACACTGGTACTAATGAGGCAAAATCTTTGCAGAGATTGTTAATATGTGCAAAAAAATTCCAAAATAATAAAGTATCAGAAAAAGTACCGAATTAGGCTGTACTCTTTTTTTTGCTGCATAATTTAGTCAACACTGCGACATAATTTTGTCCTCCATTGCTGCATAATTCCAGTGCCCCCAAAGCAGGCAACATACATTAAAAGTGCTTGCGCATGAAGACCGTAAATTTTGCGAACATGGTTTGGTGTGGGTGCACCTCCTGCTTTGCCAATCCCTGGTGAGTTGCACTACTACTGCTGAAATAAAGGTCAATGGAGGTACCAATGGATAAGGTGGACTGGTCCTCAAGAGTCCTGTGACCTCAGTGGCAGAGTCACTGTCGCTCCTGGGGGTGCTGCTTCGAAGGTGCTCTCAGGACTGGAAACAAATTTCAGTATGGGTTGTCGTAGACAGGCCTTCATGGTTAACCCATAAATGCCATCGCTAGGGTGCACCTGCTGGTGCTAAGACACCAAGGCTTCTAGGTTTTAGCGGGCCTTCTAAGGTCTAGCATGGGAATGTGCTCTCTCAGGAGAGTGGTCTGGTGGACTGGTCATGATGGCTGAACGTGGTTCCCCAGGTCAAAACTCGGCAGCTCTGGCCACTGAACTGCATACTGCCCCACTGAGAGAAACCCGCGCTGCTTTCAGCTACAACTCAACTGTGACCCGCTATAAACACCTGGATTCGACTCAATGCATATTATGCACTAGACAAGAGTAATATGCTGCCTGAAAAAAACATAACAACATTCTGGAAAAAGCAAACACTCATAGGGAATGCAAGATTGAGTAAAGCAAGTGAAATGTAAGCAAGAACAACATGGTTACTGTAATGTTTTTACACTCATTATTCAGAAATCAATGATTGCTTTTGTCTGAAAAGTTAAGGACATGACCACAGGGCCTGGAAGGGACCTGTTTCAATGTCCATTGCTTCTATCCTTACAAAACATAAGCAGTATGGTTTAAAAAGAGCACATCCCAGAACATAGAGCCACGGTACACATTTTATAAACTAAAATAAGGAAAACATGATAATGATCACATTAAACGTTTTACATCTTACGCATCAACCAGGTATTGTGGTACTTCCAGGAATGGTGCACTTTCCCACCCAGGAAAAACAATGTTGTTCAAAGGAAGAGGAGAAAACAAGAGTAGCACTTCATTGGCAAACTTTGTAAAAGTGGTGCTAATGTATTTGGGCGTGAATAAAACCAATCTGGCCAAGTGGTGCTAATGTATTTGGGCGTGAATAAAACCAATCTGGCCACCTTGCGATCACTCTGTCTTCCTTTATTTAGGTATTTTTCATATTTTTAACCTTTTTTTCTCTCTGTCCCAAGGCTGCACTTTAGAATGGGAAAAATGTCAGAAAAAAACAACATTTCCAGCAAAAGTGTTTCTTTCTTTTTTGGATCCATTTCACATGGGAACGGAGAGGAAAGAGAGGGTAAGGGCAGTTTCTTGAAGTCAAGGTTTTCATTCAGCAAGTGAGGAGGAGTGAGACAGACAGAAAGGGAAGACGACGAAAACCAAGAAAGAGAGTGAGATGGGGGAGGGCAGCTGACAGCAGCAGAGCAGGTGAAGTGGACAATGTCCTTGTCTTCGCTGGGCAAGAATGAAGAGACAGAGTCCTTTTCCTTCTCTACCAACCCCGCCCATCTCCGCACAGCAACGAACAGCCAAGTCTTATCTATAGGCCATGGCTATTTCTGCCGTCCTGGGACGCATTTTTAAAATAAAAAAGTTGAGGAACGGATTCTATTAAATTGAAAAAGTAAGGGCGCGCTGTGCCCTGCCGATCCCACTCACTTTGGCCACTGGTGAAAGAGAGCAACACTGAGTGCAGTGGAGGGGGGAGAAAAGAACTACAAGAAGGAGACATCTTAAAAACACATATCTCTCATAGAGTGTTTAACTAGAAAAGAAAAATGTAGATTCTCGAAAAGTAAGCAGAGGAAGGACACATGTAAAAAGGCTATGCTCCAAGGGAAGGACAAACACAGAAGAGGAAAGCAAGTACATATATGGCGACAGATATTAATCAAAGCCAACAGGTTGCTCCTATGGGACCTGTTGACTTTGCCAATGGTTTTTACCCATGCTGTTCACAAATAAGTGACTACAAGAAAAACACATTATTGATTGATTTTAAATTTATAAAGCGCAGCAAATACCAAAAGGCGTCCAGGCGCTATAGAGCACCGCCCAGTAACACCAGATCATAGTCCAAAACAAGATAACTATAAGGAGAAAAAACATGTCTTAAGAGCCTTCCTGAAGGGCACGAGATGGAGAATGGCTCTTATAGTGGAAGGGTGTTCCAGAGTTTGCTAGCAGCCATAGAAAATGCTCTGTCGACCCATTTTTTTCTTTTAGTTCTTGGTACTGTGAGTTGTAGTTGAAGTGAAGAACGAAGGGGTCTAGCTGGGAGATACCGGCCAAACATAGTTTCCAATCTTGCAGGGTATGGAAGGTGAAGGGCCTTATGGACCATGCAGAGAGATTTAAATCTAATTCGTTTATTGTTAGACAATGTGGGGACTCCAGTCCCTTTGCAGCGGAGTGCCCATTGGGTATGCCCAGGACCAGTCTCGCCAAACGCATTCCGCATAACCTAGAGTCTGTACTGTGTGTTCTTATTGGAGTCCAGATACAGTGAGTTACACTAGTCGAGTCTGGACATTACCAGGGCAAGGGCAAACTGCTTGTGAGCAGACTGTTGAATGAATGGGAAGATTTTCTTGAGCATCTTAATAATCCATGTGCAGGTTGTTGTGGTATGATTTATTCGGGCATTAAAATTAAGTTCTGCGTCCATCAATATTCCAAGATTCTTGGCCTTTATTCCCGGGATAGGCAAGTTCCCAAGGAGTGTTGCCAGCAATTGGTGTACCAGATTAATGTCCCTGGGCCAAAGATCATTACTTCCGTCTTGTCCCCATTAAGTTTTAGAAAATGACATGACATCCATTCTGCCACTTTGGTCATGCAGCTCAAGTCATTCTCTGCTACGGAGCATTAATTTTTTTGGGATTGACGCCATGATCTGAGTGTCATCTGCATATGACACTACCTTCAGTCCAAAATAATGGATTATTGCCGCTAGGTGTTATTTAGGCTAAGGAAAAGTGCCAGAGCAAGTAGATATATTGACCTCCTGGTCAGGGACCTGCTCTCTCCCCCTGCAGCTCCGCTGCTAAGTGGCGCTGCCCTGCGGTGCCATGTTTTGTCCTGACACGGGTTCGAGGCCCTGTATTGTGCCCGTTTTTCTGCTCAGGTTTGTCTTTTGTTTTCTATTGCTGTATTGTGCCTGTTTTTCTCTACTCTTTCTATTGCTGTATTGTGCCCGTTTTTCTTTCCTGTACTGTGCCTGTTTATCTGTTGTTTGCCCTGTTTTTCTGCTTGTATTTTTTCACTTCCCATTCCCTTCCCACCGCCGATGCCCCCGTGCCCGCCTCCCAGCTGCGACTCCCTCCCCCCTACTTAATGGCAGCCTCTGGCAGACGTGCCGCAGGCACACCAAAAGCGTGCCAAAGGCAAGCCCGTCTCCGCCCGTCCGCGACCCGACTGCGACCGGCACCAGGGACCCTGCATCTCCGACCATCTACCGATATGACTCAGCTGCCCTCCTTGCACTCAACCCTGGAAGAAACAACAACTGCCAACGGTCGACGCCGAACACCACCCACGGCCAATTCTCCTGCAGACACTCCTTCACCATCAAAAGCATCCCCACGACCGACGCACCCACCCCAGACCCCTGCACCACCGAAGCCCTGAACTGCATCCTCCTCAAGGTGGACTCCCTGGACAGACATGCCAAAGAGATCTGGGACCTCTTCAACACCCTCTCACCAGATGCCGTCTTCTTCACGGAAACTTGGACCAACACCTCCTCTGC
The DNA here is from genome assembly GCF_964204655.1 of Triturus cristatus. Classification (NCBI taxonomy): domain Eukaryota; kingdom Metazoa; phylum Chordata; class Amphibia; order Caudata; family Salamandridae; genus Triturus; species Triturus cristatus. The sequence continues at coordinate 286,502,898 of NC_140592.1, read as the reverse complement.
CCCGACCTCACCACTGCCGTTCCCGACGGATACAAGATCCAGAGGAAGGACCGCCCCCACCTCCCAGGAGGACTCACCATTGCACACAAGAGTTCCATCTGACTCTCCACCTCCAGCACAAACGACCCCCTCTCCAGCACCTCTACTTCCAAATCCAGACCAGCCGCAGAACCACGCTACATGGCACCCTCACCTACAGACCTCCAGGGCCCGCGCCTATTTTGCCACCACCATCGCATCCCACTCCATCGCCTCCATGGACTACGTAGTCATCGGACACCTCGACAACGGCAGCCAGCCTGACTCCACTGCCCTCTTGGACAACCTCGCCAACCTTGGACTGAAGCAGCTTATCACCACCCCACCCACAAGGCTGGACACATCCGCGACCCCATCTTCGCAGGAGGGTCCAACATCCACTTCAGCCACACCTCGAAGCCCCTCTGGACAGACCACCACTGCGTGCACTTTTCCTTCAACAACACCACCACCAACACAAGGCTGCCCCGCGCCCGCCATGAAGGAACTGGAGCAAAGTCACAGAGGAGCGCTTCAACTCTACCCTCATCCATGACCCGCCCACCACCACGACCGACGCCAACTTCGCAACCAAAGAACTAAACCGCTGGATCACCAGCTGCGCAGACAAGCTTGCACCCCGACAGACAGCACCCCCTGAAGGCCGCCTGGTTCACCATGACCTCCAAGTAGCCAGATGCGCCTGCAGACGTCTCGAAAAAGGTTGGAGAAACAGCAAAGCCACCAGAGACCAGAACACCTACAAGAATGCCATGACTGAATATCACCAACACATAAGAGCAGTCAAGAGGACCTTCAACCAGAATAAAATCCACACCAACGCCAGCAACACAAAAGAACTCTTCAACGTCATCCAGCAGTTCACCAGACCCCCTAGGGAAGCCACAGACGTCACGCCATACCAGGACCTCTGCAAAAAGCTTGGCTGCTACTTCCACCTGAAAATCAAGGCCCTCTATGACAACTTCAGCGAACAGACTCCAGAAACCAACCCCACTCCCAGCAAGGACAGCCATCCCACCATCACCACCTGGACTTCGGTCACCACCGAAGATAACACCACAACCATGAGGAACACCCACTCAGGAGCCCCCATGGACCCCTGACCACCGCACATAAACGCCTCCTTCGAAACCGGCATTTTCCCCGACGACTGGAAGCAGGCAGAGGTCAAGCCCCTTCTCAAGAAACTCTCAGCTGACCCGAAGGACCTGAAAAATTTCCGGCCCATCTCTCTCCTTCCCTCAGCAGCCAAAGTCACCGAGAGATTCGTCAACGCCCAGCTGACCGCCTTCATCGAAGAGAACACCATCCTCGACTCCTCCCAGTCTGGATTCCACAGCAATCAGAGCACTGAGACCTCCCTCCTTGCCACCACCGACGACATCTGCATGCCACTCAACCAAGGCCATACCGTAGCCCTCATCCTGTTACACCTCTCCGCCGCCTTCGACACTGTCTCCCTCCGCACTCTTGCAGCCAGACTCCACGACGCCGGCATACGTGGTACTGCCCCCGACTGGACCCGCTCCTTTCTCGCCACCAGAACACAAAGGATCAGGCTTCCACCCTTCGGCTCCGCACCTACAGAGATCAACTGCGGAGTACCCCTAGGATCATCGTTCAGCCTCACACTCTTCAACATCTACATGGCTCCCCTCACCGCCATCGACAGACATAATGGGCTCAGTAAAGTATCCTATGCGGACGACACCCAGCTTATCCTCTCCCTCACGAAGAACCCTGAAGACACCAGACTCAGCTTCCATGAAGGAACGAAGGACGTCGCAGCCTGGATGAGCAACAGCTGCCTAAAGCTCAACTCGGAGAAGACAGAGGTCCTGGTCCTTGGACCCTCCCCCTCCGCTTGGGACAACACCTGGTGGCCCTCTGCCCTCGGAAACCCACCCACCCTGACAGACCACGCCCGTTACCTCGGCATCATCCTAGACTCCTCCCTCATCATGACCCGCCAGATCAACGCTGTTGCCTCCACCTGCTTCAACTCCCTCCGCAAACTCCGCAAGACCTTTAAGTGGATCCCCCCGAAGCCAGAATGACCGTCACCCACGCACTCATAACCAGCAGACTGGACTACAGTAACTCCCTCTATGCCAGAATCAACAAATCCCTCCTTCACAAACTCCAGACCATCCAGAACACCGCTTCCTGACTCATCCTCGGACCTCCACAACACGAGCACATGACCCAACACCTGCGAGACCTCCATTGGCTCCCCGTTGAGAAGAGAGTAACCTTCAAACTACTCGCCCATGCCTACAAATCCCTCCACATCATCAGACCCAAATACATCTGTAGAACCAGAGCAGGGGGGAAGAGTCTTCTCCCACGTCGCGGCAAAGACCTGGAACGAGCTCCCAGTCAACATCAGATGCTCCCTTACCCTGCACACCTTCAGGAAGAGCCTGAGTACCTGGCTCTTCGGCTGATCCGGAGCTGCATCCAGCTCTTTGAGACCCTCATGGGTGAGTAGAGCACTTTAAAAAATAACGGATTGATTGATTGATAAGGGTGTTACATAAAGATTAAAAAGCGTAGGGCTCAGAGATGAGGCCTGCGGCACACCACAGGGAAAGGAAAAAGCCTCAGAGTAGAAATGCTGAAGCTTCACCCTTTGGGATCTATCCTTGAGGAAAGAGGACAAGAGATCTAACACTTGATATGAAATTCCAAGGCCTTGGAGCCTACTCAACAGCAGAGTCGGAGAGATGGTTTTAAATGCTGCTGATAGGTTCAGGAGTATCGGCGCTACCCTTTGTCCCTCGTCAACTCGACGCCTAATACAGTCCGTGGCTGAAATTAGAGCAGTCTCTGTCCCACGGTGTTTCCTGAAACCAAACTGGGAGTCATCAAACCAGTGTTGCATTTCCGCAGTATGCATCAAGTGGGTTTCAAGATCTTTGCTGGGATAGGATGCAGAGAGATAGGATGCAGAGAGATAGGGCGGTAGTTCTAACAATCCGTACTATCCAGATTCGTTTTTTTAACAAGAGGCCTGATGATAGCTTGTTTCCAACTATGAGGACAGGATCCAGAAAGGATCGCTTTGTTCATTAATTTACAGACTGGGTTGGCTATAGTATTTGCCACCATGTGAAGGACTGCTGGAGAGCAGGCATCATTCTAGGGGTGATCCTGAGAATGTTTTCAGAAGGTATTGTTCAGCCAGCTTGGGCGAGAGTAAGGGGAACACCGAGAGACCTTTAGTCTCTTGGTTCAAGTCTGACAGCGGCCCTTTATTTGTGAGCACGGGCCGACTGGTAGTGATTGGCTGCGTAGGCGTAGTAGTAGTTGGACCAAAATCTATGTAAATGTCCATAATCTTGGAATGGAAGAAAGTTGATAGTTGGTTACAAAATACTTGGGAGCTCTCGGGCTCTGTATTGTGATGCGAGGCCGAGAGCAATTGCACTAGCCTCAAGAGTTCTTTAGAGGAGGGGGCCTTTTCGATTTTGTGAGTGCAATATTTGGATTTTTCTTCCATTAGTGCGAGCTTATAGTCTTTAATATCCCTTTTATATGCCATTCTTTCCTGTTCATTTAGGGATTTTCTCCATGCTCGTTCTTGATGACGACATGCTTGTTTAAGCACCCTGAGTCTATCATTATACCAAGGTGCTGAAGGGAAGCATCTTTTATGAACGATTGTCTTCAGGGGAGCAAGTTTATTGGCTGCAGTCTCCCGCCATGCAGCAAAGACCTCCGCCCCACTATCAGAGTCATCTTGGATTACAAAGGGTATACTGTTTAACGTTCTGGCTAGAGTCTCGAGCGAGACTCCTTTGCAGTTTCTGGATTCTGGTTGCCAGGAGGGACGCAAACTCGAAGGCAACAGCGCTGTGATCTGACCAACAAATAGGAATGATCTTTTGATAAACTACTCGGGTATCATTAGTTAAAATCCCATCTAAAGTGTTGCCTGCCTTATGTGTGGGGGCTAATACTAATTGTGACATTACAAAATTAGCAAGGGTGTCTAGAAGGGTGATTGTGTCTTGGTTGTTCGCCTCTTCTCAGTGAAAATTAAAATCACCCAATATGGTCAATCAGCTCTCCGCTACAAAAGGTTCCATCAGGCATTAAAGTTCCATGAAGAATGGAGGTCTGGGGCCAGGGGGCCAATAGATCAGCAGCCCACCAAACACACAGGTGGCTGAGGTCATAAGTTTGAAATGGAGGACTTTGCAGGTTTGTAGGTTGAAGTCTGATTCTATCAGACATTTAAAATGAGATTTTAAAACAACAGCCAGGCCTCCGCCCATACGTCCCACCCTGTCTACCCTCTGGATAGAGTAATTAGCTGGGATTGTATCTGCTAGGTCTGGCCCAGATGCATTGTTGGCCCAGGTTTCAGAAATGAGGACCCAATCAGGTTCCAAGTTTGCTAAAAGAATAGCAAACTCCAACTTGTGTTTAATGAGGGAACAGGCGTTTACAAAAAAAGCACTATATCTCACTCCTTCAGGGCAGGAGTACCAAGGTTTTTGGAGGGTTTAATGACCCTGCGCAGCCTGGTGTTCGGACATAAATGCACAATGTAGCCACAGAAGACGCATACCTGTTGATGCTGGTCATAGAGGTTATCAGTGGGGATGGTAGCACAGGGGCGGTGATTCCCACTTTCTCTGATCTTTAGCAGGGTTTCTCTAGAGTAGCTAGCACGGACTACCTGTTCCCTAGCACATGATCCAGGGTTTCGGGCGCTGGGCGCATTCCGTACGCGGACGGGCGCAGACGGGCTTGCCTTTGGTGTGCCTTCGGCATGCCAGGGACGCGTCCGTGTACTCATGGGGTTTAAGTAGAAGTGTCTTAAGAGACACTAGATCTAACTGAAGGTGTTTGCCTCCCCTCTCCGAAACCGGAAGTGTCTCGACTATCCGGTTTCCCTCTGCATCAATCAAGCCATGGAATGTTATGTTTATACATTCTGATTATTCTGACAAGATACTATAATTGTGCATGCTCCTTTTCCTCGTGAATAATATGATATGTATATCTTACTTTAAAAAATATTTGATAAGTGAAAGGTTCAAACTAAAACAATGTCAGAAAATCAGGCATTCAAAATTAAGATAGCAATATGGATTTATATTGGGGCCAATGTAAAGACATCTTGAACCTTTCCAATATGGCACTGCTGAAACTGGATTTGGAACCTGAAGGGTTAATGTTCCTTGTTACTATTGAATATAATTTGCACATTGGGAATCACTAGAGTGTATCATGAGCAAGATCGTTTTGACGTTCGAAAAACATTGAGTTTAAAAAAGAGCACTTCAAGGCATCCTGAATGCGTGACTTATCTCTTTTTTTGTTATATGTAATTTATATATATGTATATAGTTTCACTCCAGATAAACGCAGGACACTCAAACGCGTTTGTAAGCTTTGGGTTGCACGCTGCTATGAATAAAATATTAATTAAATCTGCAAAAGCCCTGAGTGTCCGGCTTAACCTGGAGTGAAACTGTGTTCACACGAGTCCGTCCTCACAAGTTGGAGGCACCCGCTGCGCTGAAAGCGGCAACGGTTGGCAGAAGAGCTTGGCAATAGATAGATAGATAGATAGATAGATAGATAGATACATAGATAGATAGATAGATAGATAGATAGATAGATAGATAGATAGATAGATAGATAGATAGATAGATAGATAGATAGATAGATAGATAGATAGATAGACAGATAGATAGATAGACAGATAGATAGACAGACAGATAGATAGATATAAATGTAAAGCACCACCAGCGATTTGGCAGCACACCAGTTTTTACCGCAATTTGGATTTAGCAATATATATAATAATATATTTAGCAATATATACCCAAAAAACATTTAAAGTACTTTATAGTCAGGTGAATAGGTCGGAGACATAATTAATGTTTTGAACTAAAATAAAACACAGATCTTCAGCAGTTATAGTTAGCAGAGCTAACCAGTGGCGGCTGGTGACATTTGAAAGTGGGGGGGCGTAAAAGTTATGGATGAGTGGTTGATCGGCAGTTTGAGCAGGAAGAGCTCAGCATTAAAGCGCTAATTACACTTTTGAAGTATAACACTTTCAACGTGAGATGAAGAGAGATGCAGAGGTTGGCAGGGGACTCAAGCTAATTCAATTAGGTATGCTAATGTTAAAAAAAAACAAATTACAAAGGCTGGGCAGTGTATATGCAGATCCAGGCTGCGGTGCAACCAAGTATGCTTTGAATGATGCTGTTCGGTGCGACATGTTTCTTCAATTACCTTGCCATTTGGCTGGCACATGGCATCAGGTATTTGAATAAAAAAACTATTATCTGTGCAATTTAAAAAATATGCAAATTTACCCCTATGTTACGCATGTTTAGGAAACTGAAATACGTATACACAATTACTAAAGGAGGCTTTTATATAGGACCTTTCGCCAAGTACTTCATTTTCCATAGAGATTTCCCGTGTACGGTATGTACTTACAAAGGAGACATGGTCCGTAGGTGCAGTTTGGATCAAGATGTTTGTATTTGCAACAATAACTTGCTGGATGTTTAGTGAACAATTTCATACTATTAGTAAGACATCGGCACACAGCGATTTATTACTGGATATTTGTAATTCCAAAAAAGCGCCCCCACTTTCACAACTGGCATCTGGCTGTACAATGCAAATCAAAGCACTACACCGACGATTTTCACCATTCCGTCAGGTGAAACCCGAGCGTTTTCTTCTTAATTCTCTTCATTACGTTGTCTCCCCTTTCCACTATCTCTGAACATTTCTAAAGCTAGACTGTGACCTCCGAACCTGCTGAGCGACTCGCACACAGCAGAGGCAGGGTCGGACTCGGACTGGGAACCTATCCTGCCTAACGCACTTTGCCAACACCAGGATGAAACCAAGCTTTGGGCCTCCATAGGCCTTGCAGGTGCGGTACATAATAACGAATACTGTCCCTGCATGTGGAACGCGATGGGCCACCTACGAGTCCAAAAACAGCTTCCTGTAATTTTTTTGAAAGTATATTATCAAGGCAACTTCCATCCTGTCCCTTGTGAAATGCAAAATACCCAGAGAGAACCGCATTCCACACAGCCTGGGGGTTTAGTGGTCGGCATCCACCAGGATCCCACGCTCCGCAATAGTTATTTTTAGTCACCGAATAGGGGCGGGAAATATCATCTACTCACAGTGAAAAGAGAAATGTTAGGCGTTGACATAAATAGCACGAAACAAAGGTATTGAAGAAAAAGAAATACATTTTATGTGAATGTAATAAAATAAAACATTTATTGATCGGAGCTTATGTTTCTATATACCTTTAGGTCAGGAGTAGAACACGCAGATGTTTTGGGATAGATTATTGTTAGGTGGAAATGGGGTCGTCAGGTGGGGTATGGGGGGAGGCGGGAGGGGTTTAATAACTTACTTCAAAATATTAAATAAAACTTACTGAGCTTCTGGATGTGTCCGACGACTTCCGACTCCCGCCGTCCGGTCCTGCGCCAATTCCTGCAGCTCCTCCTCGTCAACTGGAAAGGCCGCCTCGCTCCTCGTCGACGTCGACAACTGGAAAGGCCGCCTCCCTCCCTCCACCAATCACAATGCTGATGAGGCGCTGGGGAGAGCGCCCCAGCCGCGCCATTTTCTCCCGCATATAGAAAAAGGGAGAGTGGGCGGTCGTGCTCGAGGGCAGGGGGGGAGTGGCTTACCCACTGTTGTGGGTATTGACTGTTTGGTTGGCTCAGGGCCGACGGCCAAACAGTCAGTATCTACAACAGTGGGTAAGCCACTCCCCCCCCTGCCCTCGAGCACGACCGCCCACCCACCCTCCCGCCCCCAACCAAGCACAGAGGCACTTCTGCTTTCTCGCAATGCGAGAAGGCAGAAACATAAATGGTCGTTTTTACCATTTATGTTTCTGCCTTCTCGCACCGCGAGAAAGCAGTGGGCCAACGCCCCAACGCCCTAATGGGGGAGCCGCCACTGGAGCTAACTACAAAGTGCACCCCCTTCATGCACTGCTTATTAGCTAACTTATTACATCACCCACAAAATGTTCATCATTTATAACATCTGGCCCTGCATCTAATTCCCTGGAGGCAGCCAACCCCACCCCTTGCACAGCCTTTGTCCGAGTCCAGCGGGGGTTGGTCAAAGAGCTCGGCCTGCCTACAAGCCCTGTGGCCAAACCCCCAGCAGGCTGCCAACCCCACACCAGGTAACAGCCTTTGGCATATGCAGCACTAGCTTTGCCTCCTGGCCCCTGTGATCCATTCTCTGTGGCCAAAACACATATTAAGGGGAAGGGCATGCAGCCCCCTCCCCAACATTTAATTGGCCCCAGGGACCCCCATCCCCGGGGTCCAAATACACTTAAACAAGCGAGAAGGGCATGCAGCCCCCCTCCCGAACCTTACTATGTCCCGAGGACAACATCTGCCAGGGCCAAATACAATACAAAATAGGAGGGGACATGCATCCCTCCTTTCCCAGCCTTATTAGGCCCCGGTGATCAAATCTCCCCTGCCCCACCCAAGCCTTCATAGGCACCTTTTGTTTGCAAGGGCCAAAGGCAATTAAAATGGGAGGGGTGTGTGGCCCCCATTTCCCTGAGCCTTTTTTGGACCCCATGGATCAACCCATGGGGGACAAATTTTATAAAAAAGAGAATGGGGCCCCCCCTCCTCGAGCCTTATTAGGCCCCGTAGTCCACATCCCCTTCAGGAGAGTAAATAATAATGTAAGGGGGCACTCAGCCCCCCTCCTTGAGTCTTATTAGACCCCCATCACCCGGGCCTGTGCCTAATTTAAAAGTGGAGAGAGCCACATAGTCCCGCTCCCCGAGCCTTCGCATGCCCCGGTAACCCAATCCCCCATAGCTGTCTGTTTTTTAAAAGGGGAAAACCCCGCAGCACCCCTCTCAGAGCCTGATTCGGCCCTGGGGATGCCATCTCCCTTGCCTGTATTTTCTTTAAAGGGGAGTGGGGCTGTGTGGCCGCCCTCCTCGAGCCCATTACGGCCCCTTGCCCCGAGACCTCCATTCTAAAAAGGTGGGTGCCCCATGACCACCTGGGGCACCCCCGTGGTCTCAACCAGCTCACTACATGCTGAGAGAGCCAGTATTGCTCTCGCCCGGAGCAGCTGCTATTTATGCTGCCCCCTCTGGGAGGGAGCAATATGCGGTTCTATTTCCCTGCCCGTATCATACTCTCACCAGCCTCTCACGGACCTAACCATCCAATTATTTTTAAACTTAATTCCTCAAAAACTGCTGAATGGATTTACACCAAATCACAAAAAGTACAATCTGCTGACCAAAATCTAGCATCCTGCAAAATTTGGTGTAATTCCGTTCAGCAGTTTTTGAGGTAGCGCTTCTTAAAGAAGTCTATGGGAAATGCATGGGGATTTTGCATCTTGGGGCACTCCTGTTTCATTGGCTCTCACCTGACGGATCACCCCAAAACTTTCCATGCACAAACGATGCCAAAATTATTAACAACAACAAAAAATGCATTTCCTTAGGAAACGCTGACCTAACTATAACTTCACCTTGGGTGACTGCCACTTGGCAATAGGGTGACATATATACACATATATATGGGCCTGAGTCCAAAATTACAATTTGTAATATATTTTGTTGTACTACAAAATGTATTACAAGTTGCAAGTCACAAGGCTGTTGCAGAGTTTTATGCCTCAGTACTGCCTATACTTATGTGTGCGGAGTTCTCCATCCCGACTGTGGAGTCTCCCTACACGCTAGTATACATTTTAGCAGTAAATGTGAGAAGGAATGGGGATGAGATAAGGAGGAGTTATGAGGAGTTTCAGGAGGGTCAGGGAGGGATGTCACTCACCCACAGAAGAGTAAGACAATTTACTCAGGGGGTGGAGACATGTAAATTACACTTTTGTAATAGATTTATACTCGGAAGGCCTAATTTACAAGAAAGTGCTGCAGCACAGCACCACAAGCCCTTTGGCTGAGCCATGCTGTGGCACTTTCAAAGCACAGGGATGCAATATATTTACAATAATACGATGCATTCCTGTGCTCTCCCCTGCGCTGGTTCACAATGGGCTGCCATGCGCCGACGCAGGCCCCCTTGCACCATGGTGCAAGGATGCCTGCATCACGGGGATGATTGTTTATGTGGGAAGGGACTCCTTCCTGTACATAAACAACCACCAGAGGTGATTTCCTCATTCTATGTGTGCAGCAGAATGCAACACACATATAAAGGGGGAAAAAACGAGGAGAAATTAATATATTTCTCCTCATTGAGCCTCCCTACACCTCCTCTGGGGAGGCGTAGCATTTAGACGCATTCCCAGGTTTGCAATTTCTCATAAATCTGGGAATGTGTCATGTTCCATGGGTGTTATGTGGGAACACCCTCAGTAACACCCATAGAACGCCCTTTTCACGCAAAGTGCTGTGTGTAAAGTGGCCATATTTACAAGGACAGGAAAAGTAACGCAGTGTGGCTTTTCCTGTCCTTGTAAATATGAGGCAGTAACATGCGCTGCCGGTGCGTCACAAAAAGTGCCGCAGCAGTGGTGCACGGGGTTTGTAAATAAGCCCCAGAATTTGTGAATACCAAAAGGAACGAACATCATTAAAAGTGTAAACCTCCTCAAAAGTATGTGAATCAGGTCTATATAGGTTTATTATTTTTTCTTATTGTTATTATTCATAATTGCGATGCAATTTATTTGTATTCATTTTTTTAATAGTTTCTTCAAGAATTTTTCTTTAGTTTTGTTTTATACATTTTTTTTATGTTTTATTATAGAATTATTCTAAATTTTAAATTTAATTGTATACTTTGTAAATGTGATACACTCACCAGTTTTTGACAATATTCTTGTCCACTCTATTTTTATTTTGATATTTTTGTTGTTCTACACAAGGTATTTAAACATGATATTTTGATTCCCAAGATTTTGGGGGGAATATTTATTTATTGCAAAATTGTTGTTCCTGTAATTTTGTCATTTTATCCTATCTTGCTGCTAAGGCTTGGAATGCCTTCCCTCCACACCTGCGTGCATTGAGGGAGGAAAACTGTTTTAGGTGAGCTCTTAAAACCTAGTTATTCAAGACAGTTTTTCAGTGATAATCTATTGTGTGATGGTCTGGGTCCCTTTAACGAAAGGACATTCTTGGAGTAGACGTACGCTTTCTAAATCCCTGATTGACTGACTGATTGATATAACCGAGTGAGAGAGGGCAACATGGAGCGCGGACACAGAGAAGCACACTGGCAAGACAGAGCAATGTGGAGAATGGCTGGAAAGAGATCAGTGTGAGAGTCTGAGAAGCAAAACAAAAAACTGTTCTCTAAAAGTGAGCAGTGGAAGGAAACAAGTAAATAGGAAATGTGCCCGGGATGGACAGACACACTATGGACAAAGCAAGCCTTTGATTTGAGAAGCAAACAAATGAGAGTGAAAATAATGGTAACCAATTGTAAGCATCAGGTGGGCTTTAAGCCCACTGTAAGAGCTAATCAGCTGACAATAGATCTTTTGCAACCAGACACCTACCCAGTCTGTTAGACTCAACTTAAAAAGCAAGCTAATGAGAGGGACAATGAAGCCAACCAATGGTAAGCAATGGGCAGGCTCTAAGCCCCCTGTAAGTTCACTATAGGTCTTTCACAACCAGACTGTCCGTGCTCTTTGGTAGGCTCGACATAATCAGGAATGGGCTGCTATCAGGAGAGTGGCAAGGACATTGTGCTGGGGGAAGAAGCCGTAATGGCAGAGAAACAGTTCTGTGCAACCCTCAAACCCCATAAGCGAAGGAGAGGAATGGACAGAGCAGTCTGACTGATAACAAAGAGAACTTTGAACTTAACAGCGTCTGTTGCATTATGGTACAAAAATTAGCAGAGGGAGGAGCTCACGGAATTCATAAAAACCATGAGATGCTGCGGAGTTCCGCCAATGAGTAGAAATAGGCACGTCGTGCTGCTCGCGCTGTGATTTAGCGCTGGTAGCGCATTCCACACTGAAATATCAGTGTGAACAGCACCACATGGTGCACCGGTGGGCGCAGCTTCTCAAGTCGATTGTGCTGGCGCTCAAGCTTTCTAAGCAGCAGTCTTCTGACCGCGAATGCTTGCAACAGCCTGCATTCGAAAAATCTCACTGGATGTCCTCCTAGTGACTAGAAATCATGCTAGGGCATGCCAAATCTTGCTTGCACTCACCAACTGTCTGTTCTGGGGCCTTGCACGAGAAAAAATTGTGTCAGACAACGATTGGAGGAATTTGGCCAGAACTCAGCATTACAAGAGTAACCCGGAGTCGCCAAATTCCATCAATTCTGCGCGCTGAACGGACTACTCCGCCCACCCCTAACAAAAAAGTTGTTTGAGGGCTTTCCATATCCACTAGGAAAATGGAGTTGCACCTTAAAACAATCTTTGACTTGGTAAGGGGCTGTTAAATAAGCAACTGGCAAACAACGCATCAAGATTTCTGTGGCATGCATCCCTTCTTAATATATTTTCTGTGAGAAGACACGAAACTGACCAGCTATGAGTTTCCATTGAATTTCTGGCTGCAAGGTCATGGCCTTATATCGATCTCTGTTTGAGCGTGGGCATACACATTAATGCCACTCACTTCCGACTGCCCACGCGCCCAGAAGCAGAACTTTTCAATACAGTGGCGGCAGTTTTCTGTGGCGCCCTGGGGAACCAAGGCGTCGCGGTTTGTTAGTGGCTGCTTGGATGTTGCCCTTTTCCGATCTCTCACTCTTTCAATCGCCTAAAGTTTTTTTTTTTTTGCTTGATTGTATCCCGTTGCTAGGAGACGGCGAAGAAATACCCTCCACGCAGCTCACCTAGAGTGACTTCTGGTTATTGAAAGTGACCTTTTCCAGTCGTATCATATCCGTAGTTGGAGTTCCTTATTTCTGGCACCCTGTTTTTTCTGTTACCTTGCTCGCCTGGGGACTTGGGCTCGCTCAGTCCTTCAGGGAATTATTAGCGGCTATGAGTTCTTGGCTCTGTACTGTTGTGTCTTAAATACGCGTCACACTGACAGGAGAAGGAGGGAGACTTCTATGGAACAGCACAGCCGAGAGAGAGCTTTGAGGCAAACCGGCGCCTTGCTGCCAGCTGGGAAGCTTGTCACTCAGAGCATGTGGGGGGCAAGTGGGTTCTCTTTAAAGAGCACGTGCCCCGGGCTCGGATACGCGGCTCCTCTTCCGCCATTTTGTGAGCTGAAGGGACCTCATTGCACTCCAGAGGAGGTGGCGTCTGAAAGCCAACATATATATATAAGGTATAATTGGACCGCAGAACGTCGCGCTGTTAAATTCTCTGGCATCGGCTTCTTCTTGCCTTCGCTCCCCGGGACAACGACATGCTTTTGTGGCTGCTGCTCCTGGCTTGACAGACCAATTACAGAAACCATTACATGTCAATTATTCCTGCGGGGCCTCATTACCCCATTTAGTAATTTAGATGCGTTACCTAGAGCAGAGTGCAGCACAAATTTAGCTCTTTGCTTGTAAATATGTTTTTTCTCACAAGCCTTGCTCGGTAATGCGAAGTTTGTTCTTTGTTGTGCTGAGGGACTGCTGGGCAAGAGTTGGACTGGAGGCAGAGCCCAGGAATAGCAGCACTCGGATTCAGAGGGGAATACTTTGACGGCTGGACAATCATGTGAATTTTTACCACACATTTCAGTTAATTGCATGTTCTGGTTTTTCTCGTCTCAATGTGCTCTGCTGACTGTTCAGCAATATCAGGTAGAAAGTCCCTGTGTGTTAAAAAGAGATTTGGAACGAACACGTCATGTGTGTTCAGCGTTGTTATGGTAGTGCCAGAGGGACAGATTTCCAGCACATTCTCAAGAGAGAAATATGGGCACTGTGACTAGGCCACTGGTGGCCACCCGTACTGCACATTTTTCATGTGCACAGGGTGGGCTTTTGAAAAGTGATAGCTGGGCCAAGGCCCAGGGCTCCTAGAATTAGAGGGTGGCACATGTGACATGTAGCTGACCTTGCAAGCTGCTCGGAATTATGCTTTCCTTCCAGGTTGCTGGTTTTTACCTCCAAGCAGTCTTTAAAATGTTGTTTTCTTTACTTTTCTTCGCCTCCCTCCGCTTCCGTTTCTGCAACTTCCGTTCTTTCTTCCTTTAACCCTTCTTCCTTTAACCCTCGTCCCCTCTTATAGACTCTAGTGCCCAGTTTAGCAACTGACTAGGTGATTCAGGTGAAAGGACAAGGGGCAAATGTGTGTTTACAGGCTGGTCATTGCTCTAAGGTATTCAGCCAGTTAGTAACATGTGAGCATCAAAAAGGCCCTCCACTAGGGTCACCAGTGCCCGGTTACTTACTGGTAATATTCATTACTCCGAATCCAGATCTTCCTCATCACAGTCCTGAGTCCCGCCTGCATCTCCCTTTGGGTACACTGATTTCTTTCTTGGCTTGGTTATTTCAGGAAGTCCGTCCCCGGAAGTGATGTATTTGTACCCAGGGGTAGGGGGGGCCATCTTAGAATGGGAAGGAAAAGTCAAGTTGGTTGTTATGTTCTGCAGGTATGGAGTTAAAATCCTGCTTAAGGACAGTGAGAGGAAGACGGATGAGGAGGTAATGGTTGTGGGTGAAGGGGGAAGGATGGAGGAGGAGAATCAGGAGGAGCGCCCAATTTAGCTTTGTCTCAGGGCGCTGTCTTGAGGAAAGGCAGGCCATGCTTGTACAGATCCAAATTTGTTTAGAGAGGAGCCTCAAATGTTAACATCGGAGGAAAATCTGACCTACTCCTTCTACAAAGCTCGATACCCCTGCACTTAGGTGAGAGAATGTGCCCGCTTTCCTTCAGACACCCTGAGACTTGGTTATACAATTAACGTAAACGTCAGTCTCCACCTAAAGTCAAATTGTTTTCAAGTATGTCAAATCCTTGGCACCAGAGGGATTGGTAGAGGAGAAGCATTAATGACATTGCGGTTATAGGGTGCTGCTTACAGGAGCCTTAAAATACTTTTGTTATTGTCTCCCATGAATAGAACTCATTTTATAACGAAAGACTAAATGAGCAAAAAACCTGTAATTGTAGGTTGAATAAAGAAACCCATGTTGCTGAGATGACTAACTGATTTATGTCATAGAGTGAAGCTAAGTGGTGTAAACTGTGAGTATGCATTATGTTGTTATTGACATATATATTACGCACAATATGCTACTGGTATGGCAATGAAGCTCTTTGCGCCTTTCCAAACAGTGCTTGGTTTCCATCGCAGACTGAAGTCTGTTTCAGCTTGTGAAAAATAGCAGTCTGAACTATGGGCAGGGGTGTTCCTGTGTTAGATGAATGTATCAACCTCAATGCCAAGGAATTGTGGGTATATGTTCTTGCTGTTTGATTGGGTGGAGTCAGAAGCTGGCACCAAATTGCTTACTTCTATCATGGTAGGCATTTCTATTGTCCAACAGACATGTATGTGCACAAGACAATTGGTGGTTGTGTACTGTGATAGCAAGGTAATGGCTTTTATAGGGTATGCTCAGTGTATGAAACAACTACTGTCCTATTCTGTTTCTGTATGACAGTGTATGTGGTGTCCTTCTGAAGAATGCTGTTAGGAGACTGAAAACACAGAACTATATATTACACATTGGAAACAAAATTGAGTCTAGGCAATTGTGTGAGCTTGGGTTGTAGCTCGATATATTAGTATACTAAATTGTTAGGGATTTCCAGGTGTTAGAAATAATGCAGTGCAGTGTGTGCCCCAGCAGGAGTTTGTCTGTGAGTATATATATGGTATTTCTATTGCGGAAACCTAGGCAAAATGCAGCGGAACACTATACATGATCAAAGGCAAGCTTAAAGTTGGCGAGTAATGGAAGAAGAAGCTGAGTTGTGTACGCTTAATGCATTACAATGTAGTGTTCCTTAAAGAGGTGACTTTTCAACTCTTTCCTAAATTGGAGCAGCGTTGGGGCGGTCCTCGTGCATGTGCGCAGGTTGTTCTAACATGCAGGCCAGTTGTATGAATCCCAGCAACACTGACTCTGCCTTTAATCCTTAGGATGACTCAACATAGCATCACTGAGTTTGATTCTAACAACACCTGGGGTTAGTTACATAATTTGCACCAATCCCAGACAATTTTGCTCTGACCAGGGCAAAATGTCATCTTTGGCCTAGTCAGCCCATTGCAAATGTCATTTTTACACTGATCTGGCAGCTTAAAAGTTGATGCAAGATTGTGCTGCACCGCCGCTAAATTTCCAGACACTGGTGCAAAAATATGAAATGCCAGTGGCATAGCTAGATGTTGTGCCGCCCGTGGCGGTCACTGCATTTGCCGTCTGGCGGCCGCATGAAGAGCGGGGGGGGGGGTGCTGGCGACTCCCGCATCGACTGCCCCGCACAGCCACAGGTAAGAGCGGAGGGAGGGCTGAGGGCTCAGTGCGGCCCGTCAGTCCCCCAGCCCCTCATTGATATGCTACTCTGCAGAGCTAGTGTAATTTACGAATTCCGCCCAGTGCTGGCACGACACCACCAGACAAAGGAAGGATGCATTGTGAGAAAACAAAATGAAAGGGGCGCCACCATTGACAATCCACTTTATCTGCAGAGCACATCCTCAGCATCCCAGCTGGCTTATTTACACCAGTAAAGAGCTATGTTCATCTCCGAACAATACACCTGACTAAAAGATGATAATGTTGTCTTAAATTGAGGTTATGCACTTCAAGCTCTAAAGGGGTTGCACCTGTGGCTACACATAGAACAACACAAACAATGCCAGCACTCAGCTACCAGGTGAGCGCTGCAACCCATGAATTCATTTAATCACATCCCATTTAGTTAGTATGCCATTCACCATGAACTCTTAAGGCACACTAAAGAATACAGCTGAAAGCAAACAAGGACCAAATAAATCAGAGGAAAGAGAGCAGCAGAAAAAGGCGGAGAAGTGATGTAGCAATAGGAAGCTATAAAACATTGTTAGGTAATTTACAAAGCTATTTCTCATTCGGTGCATTGCATGAAAAAATATCGGAACCACTGCCTTGTCCTAACTACCACATTGCATGGCAGTTCTTCGTAAGAAGCTGTGAAGAGAATGGCAAATATATATTTACTTATTCCGAGATGTTGC
Source organism: Triturus cristatus (assembly GCF_964204655.1). NCBI lineage: Eukaryota > Metazoa > Chordata > Amphibia > Caudata > Salamandridae > Triturus > Triturus cristatus. The sequence continues at coordinate 286,485,717 of NC_140592.1, read as the reverse complement.
GGGAGGCGATGCAGTGTATGCAATATGTTTTATGTCGATATGTTCAAACTAGATAAGGTCACAAACACCCGGAGGTAAACATTAGGTAGCCTCAAACTGCGAGGATATCCTGCAAAACGTTTAAAACATATTGCGTATACAAACACGCAACAGGCATAAAACTACTAGTTATAAACATGAACGTCAATTCAACAAAATGCCAGGGGCAGCAGAGGTGACATTACACACCATTTAACCAGTTGTGGCCGGTGCAGGTAAGAGCGGTGAGGCGGCGGGGTGGGGGGGGGAGTCGACAGACGACGACAAGGGGAAAATAAAGAAACCTACTTACCTTGTGCTCGCTGCATCGGCCAGTTGGCGATGCGTCGAGCACAAGGTAAGTGGTTTTCTTTTTTTTCCTCGTCTGTTGACTCTCCCCACCACTCCAATCAATCAGTCAATCAGGGGTTTGTAAAGTGCACTACTCACCCGTGAGGGTGTCAAGGCGCTGGGGGGGGGGGGGGAAGCGGCTCCGGATCAGTCGAAGAGCCATGTCTTGAGGTCCTTCCTGAAGGTGTGCAGGGTCGGGGAGTGTCTGATGTTCACAAGGAGCTCGTTCCAGGTCTTGGCTGCGATGTAGGCGAAAGTTATCCCGCCGGTTCTGTTCCTGCAGATGCGGGGGACCGCTCCCACTGCTCTTACTTGTACTGGCCACAACTGCATTTACACATACGCACACATTTGCGCAAGCAGTCCCTCATTCTCACTAAACGCACTCTCACCCACAAGCGCGCACACAACATACATTTAAAATCATTTCTTACTTACCACAGCTGCTAGGGAGGGTCATATTCCAATCAATTGAAATTCATTCTTTATCACACTAATTGTGAATAATAAAATATTATTCACTAGTAATGTAATAAAGAATTGACAAAAAACAAGGAAAGTGCAGCTGCCCTTGTGCTTGGCACTGATTTTGCTACCTCTGAGGCCAGGGGTCGCAAAGGCAGTGCCCGGGGTTGCAAGGGGCAAGCCAGTGGTCGCAGCTGCGATCCCTGGGAACCCCTAAATGACGTCCATGGTTATAAATAACCGTGGACGGAGAATTCCGCTCCGCCCGCAGAGTGTGCGGAGTTTTGCCTACTCCGCATTCGGAGAACGCAGAGTAGGCAAAACTTCACATACTCTGCAGCGGAGCTGAGTTGGCCCGCCGCCCACCTCCCCCCCCCCCCTATTAATATATACCTTAACACTAACTTAAAACAAATAAAAACCACTAACCTTTTAACCGCGGCGTCCCCGGGCTGCCCTCCTCCTCTACTTCTCCATTAGAAATACTGCTTAAGAAAACTGTGCATGCGGGCACGCGCATTTCTTACTAGAAATGGGCATGCGCAGTTTTCTTAAGCAGTATTTCTAATGGCGAAGAAGAGGAAGAGGGCAGCCCGGGGATGTCGCGGTTAAAAGGTAAGTGGTTTTTAATTGTTTTAAGTTAGTGTTAATAGGGGAATGGAGGCGGGCAGCGTAGTGGAGTTACGGGGAGTTCCACGGAGTTTGTTGCCAACTCCGTGGCACTCCACGTAGCCCCGCTACACACCCTACGCCCAGGTTTAGTTATAAACAAGATAAGCACAAGAAAAGAAGGAAGCAACAGGGTAAAGTGTAGGTAATTTTTGCATACATGACTCTACACAAGTGGTTCTTAACCTTTGGTTTTCAGACCCCTGGGGCACCGTGACACCTGCTCAGAGTCAGTAACTGTTTAGAACATTAAATAATTTTAGAAGATTAAATAATTTTAGTAGACTAATAACGTATAAATGGATAACAAACAAAATGTAACATTGAACATTAAGTTGGTATTGTTAGCTTGATTCATGAAAGCAACAAACATACAGAAACAGAATTTTCTACAGGTAGTTTGTGGCCTCAAAAGAAGCATTGGTATGTGTTGACAAAAAAGGAGCAAGCACGAAGTCAAAAAAACAGTTATAGTTCTGAGCTAGCAGACAACTTCCTCCTTCAAATTTCCAAGTGTGTTTTGAAGATTAATAACAGTGTAAAATTATTCTGTAAATCCAATCCTGGCAGGCTCCTTAAAAATAGAATAGGGTGGGACCACTGCTTGCTCGGTCAGCGGGGCTGAGCAGCATTATTCTATGGTCTGGACAAGACTCTTCTCAACACTGAACTCCCAATTCATGGCATTGGAAAAATGAGTCATATATGGTGTATGCCACAAGCTGAATTGCATCTTTGTTCTTTAATAGAGAGGTCCTCATTATATGTAGTCCGATAATCTCGATGGGGCAGTAACAGGAGTTAGCGGCCCCATCAGGATTTACTGATATCTCAGATCAGGAGTGTTTAAAACATCGAGCTTACCTGCCGAAACACTGAGGGATATGGCGAATAACCTCAGGACTGGGTGCAATATTCTATTTCCCCAGTAATTCTCAATTTCTCAGGAGACTCTCTTGGTCCAATTTGCAATCCCACAGTATTTCCCTTCGCCTAGCCTGGAATTTAAAGTCCCTGATGTGTCAGTAATTCAGTAGGATAGAAGGCATTTTCTGTCCCATTCATAATAATCTGTTGCCGTTGCAATTCAAGATTAGGTTTCAGTAGGATCAGACGCAAGTCAGGTATGCCTGACATGCTTTACTCTGGCCCTTTCTACCTGCTTTAGAGTGACACCTGCTCATGGGGAAGTCTCCCTATCCAGTGCCTTTTTTGACAGTTGACACATTTATGTTTTGCCATTTGCTGCAAATTGGTAGTGCCTATACAGATATTCATTTTGATTAGGATTAACCCTGGGCGTAGTTCGCGAAGTAGCGCTGCGCGTAGCTACGCAAAGTGCACTTCACACTATGCGAGCTACGCGTAGCACTTTGCGAACTGTGTAGTACCCTGTTCGCACTGTGAAAGATGCCGTTTTCAATGATTGCACAGTGCGGACAAGTATCCGGCACTGTGCAATCATTGAAAACGGCATCTTGCACAGTGAGAGCTGTAGTTTCTGCCGCTCGAGTAGATTTTTACTCGAGCGGCAGCTTTCTCAACGCGGACTGGTAGTTTCTCATCGCGAGCAGTCGCGAGCATACGTGACCACTCGCAATGAGAAACCTGACCTCCCCACGTTGAGAATCTCGCCGGGAGGTTTATTTTCCATGCTCGCAATCGGCATGGGATGTCATTTTGCTTGCTCGCGGTCGCCAACTTGACGCTGAGGACCGCGAGCAAGCAAAAAATGACCGCTGCACTATGCTACGCGTGTTTGCACTGTGCTACGTGCAATTCGCGTAGTGCGAAGTAGCGCAAGCTTCACAAACTACGCGAGGGTTAATTAGGATTACCAGAAGGAAAAATTGGTATTATACATATTATCTTAGTTGGTCAGTAGGATCTCTGGGTTAAAAGGCACATACAACTTAAGGTCTGAACAACTGTCTCTTTCCTGATCTTTATCCTCCATGTTCTTTTCAAAATCCACATGGTTTGGAAACAAGGCTAATGAACATTATCTTTATTATGATATTAATTCATTTTTAATTTTTGCATAGAGCTTACCTTACACTTGGTAGGATCAATAGGTTCTATGCGGCTGCTGATGAAACATGACCAAGATGTGGGGAGCTTGGGGCAGAAAACAAACAGCCTTTACAACAAGGTTTTTACCACGTGTACCTTTACCACGCATGTTTTTAGAGCGCATATGATTTTACAATGTATGCCTTTATCACGAATTTAAGGTAAGTTCGGGGGTGTTGGGGGTCTCCCTTGCAAATACATTGTTTATATATATAGATATATATATAAACAATGCGTGGTAAAAGCTTACGTTGTGAAAGCATATGCAATATAAATAAATACGGGGTAAAAAATGTTTGGTAAAGGCATGCAGAGTATTTCTCTGCGTTGTTCCGTCATACAACTGGGGCAGAAATGTCCCACATGGTATAGCCTTGGCCCTCTTTAACAGGTTACTGGTAGGAGGTAGTGGACTTTGTTAATGATATCACACAACGCTTTATCCCTTGTACACCACTGGCTTGTCTTCTTGGGGGCTATCGAAGCCCCAAAAAGCAAAAAAACACTATTATATTTATTGATTCGTTAGTGATACTTGCAAAACGAGAATTGACAATGCACTGGAGATCGGCTAAGGACCACGGCTGCTTAAATGGCGAGATGAGCTGGTTAAATGGGCGAGACTTGAGAGTGCTGACTTGAAGAGAGGGCAGGCAACAATTGATAGGGTAGAGCATGGGAACATTTAGCAGATAACCTATGGGCTACAGTCGTATGCTCAGATACATCTGACAGCTCCCAGCTTTTGCTGGAGGATTCAGAGGATAGAAGTAATTGATTTTACAGGGGAAGCTTTGGGTGGGATTTGGAACTAGAGTGGGGAATTCACCTTGGCAGAGGAATATGAAACTCTATATATGACAGCTTGGCAAGGGGTAACCAAAGGTAAGGGTGTTGGGTTTTGTTCTTAGTTGCACGAGTTGGAAAGATGTGCATATCTTTAACCTGATTTACCCTGTTCTGCTATGCCTAGATCATTTTCTGTTTCTGATATGCTATGCCCTCGAAATATGTTGCTCTGTATTACCACAGTGCACAGGTCATTGTTTGTTTCTGATTTACTAAGTCCTGTCAACTAATGTTGTTGGTGAAATGAAAACAATAACCTTTTGTTTAAATGAGAAAAATGGCGATATGCTTAACCCAGGTTCAATTCGCTGGCGCTCTTAAGGAATGTTTCTCTTGGTTGAGGGACAGCGTGAGCCAAGTGAAAAATACCTGGCACATGAAAGTGTAACCATGGCACAGTTGACAAGATATCATTAGGCAGGTCTAAAAGTTGGTACTAATTAGATTCGAGCCATAGGGTGGATTTGCCAAACAAAGTATTTGCAAAAAACGATTTTTAGCTAACAATGATTATGTTGATACCACATTATTAGAATATTATACTTAAGGATTTGGATATAAACATGCAAAGAATGTTTTTGTAAACATCACTTATTTGAGAATGATAATTGCAATGGCAATTAAACAGTCCATGAGCTTAGACTTCAGAAACATGCTTAAGAAAAAAAAGTATTATGCAAATTGTTATACAAATGGGTTGGATAAAACAATTATATTTAAAATGCCACTTTTTCAATGATCATTAAGTGTCATATTTGATTTTAAAAAGTGTCAAGGAAGACGTAGTATGATAGCTCTTTGTGTCCTTGATTATGGTAACACAGATATGTTGGGTCACAAATGCCTAAAAGTTGATGGCATGGCTACAAGAATAATGAATTGAATGCAAGTAATTCCTCAGGCATGTTCAGAAAGACAGCTTTTAGTTACTAGCATGAATACATTAATTTCAGGTCCTTGCTTGATGTTCTGAGGTAGCCTATGTAAACATATGTATAGGCTGGATCATGTCAGCACACTACCTTGATACACAATCAGACATATTTAAAGAAATTTAATCCAGATAAGGAGGACTGCTACAAAGACTCTTTAAACTTTACCTCAATTTTGACTTAAAGGGCCAAACTTGCATTCTACCACTAAGATGCAGGGATTGTTTTCCCTTTTTGTAAAATATCAACAAAAATGTGTTTAGGTAAATTTAGATATTGGATTGTACTTGGAAGAAATCTGTGTTTATAGAATCATTTATGCATCCCTTTGTCAGTGTGTGCCTCAATACTATATTTGTCCTTTAATATCACTAAATATGTGCAAAGAAATGTAGGCTTTGACACTGTGACCAATGAACAGTTTGTCATTATAGCTGTGATTCATTGTTTCTCTGGAGAGAATGTCCTTTCTGCTCATGGTTAGTCCCTTCTCTGAGTGGTTATAGGAGAGTCGGTATGCCACTTCAACCAGGTTTAGCATGGCACAAGATGGAAGGGTAATGCAGTTTCGCTAGACATTGGAGGTAGGTTGCTTGCATTCCTATGGCTGGAGGATAGAGACCCAAACACTAAAGTGAGAGGGAGTGTAGACAGGCTTACCATTAGAGATTCTATGAGAACCTTTTCCAAAGGGATTGCTGATTACATTTCCTGAGCACTGAAATTTGGTGTTTAGTAGGGGCGAGGGGGTTGAGTTGGCAGCGTCTATTGCCAAAGATGAGTACATTTCTTGGCAGGACCTCTCCTTTTGTCTGCCCTTTATTGCTACTTCAGGAAAGATGACGACAGCCTGGTGCACACATTTCACACTCTATTGTGCTGGTGTTTGTATACTCCTGCATGGAGCAAGCATCATGCCTACCTGCTGTGACAGACATCGCCTTGCACAAAGGCTGTGAGATTTCTATGTAAAGGAACCATCCCAGACCGGTGGATCCACATCACATGTATGTCAGGGAAATAAGTGTAAAAGTGGGAACCTCTACCCACCTTACTTGGTTCTAGTTTCAAGTTCCTCTTGACCTAGGAAGAGAGTGCTCTGCAGAGTAGCTGAAGAGCTGATGTGCAGCCTGGCCTGGTGTCTGCATGATAGCCAGTCTCCCAGAGGTGAGAGAACTTTACCTGATGCCTCTCAACTTGCTGAAAAAGATGTGGGTCTGCCTAGTGCTTGGTAGTCTGCTTGTTTACTCAGAAGAAATGGAGAATACCTGCAGGAGAGGAGACTCTTCAAAAGGAGAAGTGCAGCCATGTTTCCAGCATGAGGAGTACCCAGGAAATCTGACTGCCAAGAGAGAACACTGCCAGCACCGATCGAACAGATGGGTCGTCTGATCTCACAAAGCGTGGTTCTAGAGGGATCTTATAAAGAAACTTTAAGCCCCCAATGATGTGCTGTTCGGCTCCCCTACAACAAGACCGAAGGACTGGTGCTGCCACAGCAGACATCTGGCAAAATTCTGGAGGAGCCATAGCCGCTGAAGCGGGAGATCGCAGCTGCTGAAGGCTGTATTTACTGAACTTTAGCACCTGTCGGTGCGGCCTGCCACGACGATACCTGCAATGGTCTAAGAAAGAGAGGAGCAAGACCGCTGCTGTGGCTAAGTGACGCCAAACAAAATGGCAACAATGTGAGCCGACACACACACTTGTTGCAGCACCAGCCAATCCACATCTCCACTGAGCATGTAACGAGAGGCCTGGCCTCCAAAGACTGAATTGTGAACACACAAAGATAATACTGGATTAGCTAGGCATCCTATTCTTCTTTTACAATAAATGCACTTCATTGCAACTGCTTTGACTACCTGCTATTGTCGATGCATTTTATTCCTTCAGTTTGTGTTACAATGTGAAATCAAGGTTGCGTATTTTAATACATGGCGGGATTTCTAGCCGTATAACTAGGTGTTTTGTCTTTTACTGTTAATGCATTTTATTGCAATCACTGTAAATGAGAACTATGCTGATGCTTTTTACTGTTTCTGGTCTGCATTTTTATGAGCAAGCAATGTTGGGCTCTTTATTGATTTTTATAGAGTTGTATTCCCAATGCTATTGGGTTCTAGGGAAATTTGGAAAAGCCTGTGGTATATTATTTTAGATATGATGTCTGTATTTTTAAATGTTTTTCTTGTTTAGGAACTGTTCAAGCTAACCTAACAAGTTGCCCGTTTACAGACTGCTTAATGGAACTTGCAATTATGCCTAATCTTACAGGGCTTGAAATTGTGTGGAAATCAGCATAGACCTTAGAGAGCACCATATAGTATAGCCGAGGGCACAATAACGGATGTAGTGCTTCGTTGAGAGCCTGTGAGCGGGATTGTCTACTACTGTAGTCGAACCCTCTGTTTATTTGTGCAATATTCCGCTGTACTCAGTTAATGAAGTTGTTGTTTTTCGAAATGGCGAGCTCTGGGCTAGACAGTGTTTTATTTTGCCTGTTGTTCGACTGTTTGAGCTTTGAGTCTCTGCCCCACGAACTACCTCTCTGAGGGGCTTTTGACTGCTCGCCTTTGCTACCCTGGGAGTCAAGTGCTGACAGGGTGTACTTGGTCCATTTTGCAGAGTCACATAGGATGGACCCTTAGCCACCAGTGGCAAAATACCCCAACTACCATGTTTGTTGCCCAGTAGCCCCTGTCTGCCCCGTGACCCCTCCACCCAACTGGGTTTGACAAATATTTTGATTGACTATATCATAGGTGAAAGTCACTTCCTGGTGACAACATAAAAAAGAAAAGGTGGATGGACATTGGTGTTTTTTCTGTGTTTTTTTAATGTTTTTATTTTAGTAATATATCAGGGTTCTGCCTGTACATTTAGGAGCTTCCAATGAAAGCTTTCAGCGGATCTTGAGAGATTTGCTGCTCAGGCGTTTATGCTGGAAAACTGAAGTGCAGACTTGGAACTTCCAGGGAAAGGTGGAAAATCTCACTTCACGCGTTTATGCTTTTGAATTACAATGATCACCCTCTTACATGGATATTACAGCAGAAATCATCGAAATGTGTCACTTAGGCAACAAAGCTATACTGGTGCTGCAGAAGTATATACTAGACTGCAATCATTATACAAAACTGCTGATTGACTCAGCTTCCGCAGGTGTGACTTTTCCCAGATATGCTGACGATATGACACATATATTTTTAGTGTTTGAGACATCTTTATTTAGGATCTCTGATTTAAACAACTTGACTACAAACAGACGCACAGCAAACATCTAGATAAACTGGTGGAGCAAATGTGGTCTCATGGTTGAGCAGTTAGCTACTTCCTCCCTCTTGACCAACTTGTGTGATCCTGGTCAAATTATCTCTTTGCCTCCATTCACTTATCTTCAACACCTGGTCGAACTTATATCACGTTACTACCCATTAATAAGTGCCTCATGAAAAGTCTACAAATGAATGAATGTGAAATAAAGCTTGTGTTGGACGCTTTTGCCCAAAAAATTAAGAATTATCGGACGTATTATATACCAGAGGGCGAGTAAAATGAGAAGTGACCAGTGGTGGCAGCTGCTTAACGGAAGTGGCGAGGAGGGGAAAAAATCCACTTACCTGCAGGCTGGCTGCCACCTTCAGGTCCTCTTCGGTCATCAATGCAGGAAGCACATAGGCTCCCTAGCCAATCACGACGTTGCTGTCACCAGCATGATCGCAGTGGTTCGGTGCTCAGACAGGGACTAGGAGCTTATGCATGCTCTCCACCCAGGTTGTGCAATACAGCTGGGTGGAGAAATGGTAAGTGCACATAACTGTTTGGCCAGGGGGTAGGCTGGTAATGAGTTGAAACAGGCAGGAAACGGTTCTTCTAGGGTGTTTCAGCCCACAATGTAATTCTAAGTGCATTGAAATGCTGCACTAGTCAGTCTACAAATGTACGTCACAGAAGCAGTCACTACCTGCCAAATAATATTAAGGTTTCTGACACTTCCAGAATGAAAGGCGGCCACCAGGGGAGAGACAGAACAGCTGGCCCAGCGCTTCAATGTGAACAATGCTCAAACACCACATCACTGCACCATGAACAGTGCAGGGAACCCGCCTTCTACACAGCACTGTGCAGCAATCGCTGCCAAAAAATCACTTCACCGCAGTATTCAGCAACACCTCTCTGGAAATTGCTGCACACCACACACCGCTCTAATACCACTCCACTGCAGCATTCACTGTACAGGGAGCTCTGCTGAAAGTCACCACTGCAGCAGAACACACACTGCTCTAATAACACTCCACTGACGCACTCAGTGCAAGGAAACACGGCTGCTGACGAACACTGCACAACACTGTTCAAATACCACCCCATGCATCACTGACTGTACAGGCAGCACTGCACAATAAAACACCGCTTAAATACTACTCCACTGCAGCATTCATTGTACAGGGAGCTCTGCTGAAAGTCACCACTGCAGCAGAACACACACTGATCTAATGACACTCCACTGACGCACTCAGTGCAAGGAAACACTTATTTTGATGAACACTGCACAACCCTGTTCAAATACCACCCCAATGCGTTACCGACTGTACTGGCAGCACTGCTTCTGGCCAGCACTGCACAACAAATACCACTCCACTGCAGCATTCACTGTACAGGGAGCTCTGCTGAAAGTCACCACCGCAGCAGAACACACACTGCTCTAATAAACACTCCACGGACGCACTCAGTGCAAGGAAACACTGCTTTTGATGAACACTGCACAATCCTGTTCAAATACCACCCCAATGCATCACTGACTGTACAGACAGCACTGCTTATGGCCAACACTGTACAACAAGCACTGCTCTAATACCACTCCACTGCAGCATTCACTGTACAGGGAGCTCTGCTGAAAGTCACCACTGCAGCAGAACACACACTGCTCTAATAACACTCCACTGACGCACTCAGTGCAAGGAAACACGGCTGCTGACGAACACTGCACAACACTGTTCAAATACCACCCCATGCATCACTGACTGTACAGGCAGCACTGCACAATAAAACACCGCTTAAATACTACTCCACTGCAGCATTCATTGTACAGGGAGCTCTGCTGAAAGTCACCACTGCAGCAGAACACACACTGATCTAATGACACTCCACTGACGCACTCAGTGCAAGGAAACACTTATTTTGATGAACACTGCACAACCCTGTTCAAATACCACCCCAATGCGTTACTGACTGTACTGGCAGCACTGCTTCTGGCCAGCACTGCACAACAAATACCACTCCACTGCAGCATTCACTGTACAGGGAGCTCTGCTGAAAGTCACCACCGCAGCAGAACACACACTGCTCTAATAAACACTCCACGGACGCACTCAGTGCAAGGAAACACTGCTTTTGATGAACACTGTACAATCCTGTTCAAATACCACCCAAATGCATCACTGACTGTACAGGCAGCACTGCTTATGGCCAGCACTGTACAACAAGCACTGCTCAAATACCACTCCACTGCAGCATTCATTGTACAGGGAATTCTGCTGAAAGTCACCACTGCAGCAGAACACACACTGCTCTAATAAACACTCCACTGACGCACTCAGTGCAAGGAAACACTGCTTCTGGTGACCACTGCACAACACTGTTCAAATACCACCCCATGCATCACTGACTGTACAGGCAGCACTGCACAATAAAACGCCGCTTAAATACCACTCCACTGCAGCATTCATTGTACAGAGAGCTCTGCTGAAAGTCACCACTGCAGCAGAACACACACTGCTTTAATAAACACACCACGGACGCACTCAGTGCAAGGAAACACTGCTGCTGACGAACCCTGCACAACACTGTTCAAATACCACCCCAATGCATCACTGACTGTACAGACAGCACTGCTTATGGCCAACACTGTACAACAAGCACTGCTCAAATACCACTCCACTGCAGCATTCATTGTACAGGGAGCTCTGCTGAAAGTCACCACTGCAGCAGAACACACACTGCTCTGATAAACACTCCACGGACGCACTCAGTGCAAGAAAACACTGCTTCTGGTGACCACTGCACAACACTGTTCAAATACCACCCCATGCATCACTGACTGTACAGGCAGCACTGCACAATAAAACGCCGCTTAAATACCACTCCACTGCAGCATTCATTGTACAGAGAGCTCTGCTGAAAGTCACCACTGCAGCAGAACACACACTGCTTTAATAAACACACCACGGACGCACTCGGTGCAAGGAAACACTGCTGCTGACGAACCCTGCACAACACTGTTCAAATACCACCCCAATGCATCACTGACTGTACAGACAGCACTGCTTATGGCCAACACTGTACAACAAGCACTGCTCAAATACCACTCCACTGCAGCATTCATTGTACAGGGAGCTCTGCTGAAAGGCACCACTGCAGCAGAACACACACTGCTCTAATGAGACTCCACTGACGCACTCAGTGCAAGGAAACACTGCTGCTGACGAACACTGCACAACACTGTTCAAATACCACCCCAATGCATCACTGACTGTACAGACAGCACTGCTTATGGCCAACACTGTACAACAAGCACTGCTCAAATACCACTCCACTGCAGCATTCATTGTACAGGGAGCTCTGCTGAAAGTCACCACTGCAGCAGAACACACACTGCTCTAATAAACACTCCACGGACGCACTCAGTGCAAGGAAACACTACTTCTGGTGACCACTGCACAACACTGTTCAAATACCACCCCATGCATCACTGACTGTACAGGCAGCACTGCACAATAAAACACCGCTTAAATACCACTCCACTGCAGCATTCATTGTACAGGGAGCTCTGCTGAAAGTCACCACTGCAGCAGAACACACACTGCTCTAATAAACACACCACGGACGCACTCAGTGCAAGGAAACACTTCTTTTGATGAACACTGCACAACCCTGTTCAAATACCACCCCAATGCGTTACTAACTGTACTGGCAGCACTGCTTCTGGCCAGCACTGCACAACAAATACCACTCCACTGCAGCATTCACTGTACAGGGAGCTCTGCTGAAAGTCACCACCGCAGCAGAACACACACTGCTCTAATAAACACTCCACGGACGCACTCAGTGCAAGGAAACACTGCTTTTGATGAACACTGCACAATCCTGTTCAAATACCACCCAAATGCATCACTGACTGTACAGGCAGCACTGCTTATGGCTAGCACTGTACAACAAGCACTGCTCAAATACCACTCCACTGCAGCATTCATTGTGCAGGGAATTCTGCTGAAAGTCACCACTGCAGCAGAACACACACTGCTGTAATAACACTCTGTCGAAGCACTCAGTGCAAGGAGACACTGCTTCTGGCGAACACTGCACAACACTGTTCATATACCACCCCAATGTGTTACTGACTGTACAGCACTGCTTATGGCCAGCACTGTACAACAAACCCTGCTCAAATACCACTCCACTGCAGCATTCATTGTTCAGAGAACTCTGTTTAAAGTCACCACCCCAATCCAAAACACGGCTGCTCAAATAACACTACTCTCAAACTCTCACTGCAGGGAAACAATGCTTCTGATGAACACTGCACAGCGTTGTTCAAATACCACCCCAAATGCATCATTCACTGTACAGGCAGCAGTGCTTCTGGCCAGCCCTGCGCAACAAACACCGCTCAAATACCACTCCACTGCAGCATTCATTGTACAGAGAACTCTGATTAAATCCACCACCACAGCACAACACACACTGCTCAAACAACACTCCACTAAAGCTCTCACTGCAGGAAAATACTGCTTCTGATGAGCACTGCAAAACGCTGTTCAAATTCTACTCCAATGCATCATTCACTGTTACGGCAGCACTGCTTCTGGCCAGCACTGCACATCAAACACCACTCAACTGCAGCATTCATTGTACAGTCAATACCACTTCTGGCCATCAATCCACAATCAATACGAGTGCAGCTTCTCCTGCACAAGGGTTTCTGATTCTCAGAAATACTGCTCAACAAATACTGCTCAGGTACCACGCCACTTCAGAATTCACTGTATGACGTATACTGCTTCTGGCCTGCACTGCAACTTCGAAGACTGCTAATAGCCATTCCACTATAGCATTCACTATACAGCCAATCCTGCTTCGGATTAGCAGAACACAATAAAACGCTGCTAAAATACTACTCCACTGCAGACTTCACTGTAGGCGCAATACTGCTTTCCATCAGAACTTCACGACAAAGCACTGCTCAAATACCACTCCACTGTAGCACTCACTGCACAGGCAATACGCATATGACCAACACAGCATATAGAGCACTGCTCAAATGCCACTCCACTGCAGCACTGGCTATGCAAACTCTACTCAGAGATGTGCAGCAAGCACTTCCGAAATGTAACTTCACTGCAGCATTCACTGTACAGGCAGGATGCTCTTAGGCTAATTACTAAACAACATACACAGCTCAAGTACCACTTCACTGCAACATTCAGTGAACAGACAATTCTGCTGTCGATCAGCATTGCACAAAAATCACTCCTCAAATAGCACTCTACTCCAACAGTCACTGCACAGGAAATACTGCTTCTCATCAGCACTGTACAAATGTCACCATAAAAAGAAGTCCTGCTTCTGGAACAAACTCACAACACATATTGATCAAATTCTAATCTCTGGCAGTATTCACTGTACAGGCTGCTCTGCTTCTGACTAGCATTGGACAAAACACTGTATAAATATAATGACAGGCAACATTCGCTGTAAATGCAGCTCTGCATCTGCCAAACACTGCACAAAAAACACTGTCCAAATATCACTTCACTGCAGCATTAATTGCAGTGCAACATTGCCAGAGCCATATAACGAACACTGGTCGACAAACACTTCTAAAGTAGCACAGCACTGGTGATGCTACTTCTGACCTGCACTGCACAAAACACTGCAAAAGCAGGTTTAAATCTGGCACCACTGTGCAATACATATTGCTCAAATACTACTCCATTGTAGTATTCCCTGTCCACAAAATCAGAAAGAGGGGGAACCCAGGGAGCTACATAAAGGTCCAGTGACTCATACTCCCGCACCCACACGGCTTTATCGAAAAGGTCTCCGACAAACTGACCCTTCGGGGACCCATAGGGCATTGCAGCATCGGCCCAACGAGGAGCAACAGCCCGATGATGAAGCATGACATCCTTCGGGGGTGTGAGGGCATCAAGACTAGGACACACTGTCCCCCGCAAACAGAGTAGTAGAACGACCAGAATTTCTTCTCTTACCTTCACTTCTTACTGGTAGGAACAGTGACTCTTGTTGGGTGTAGGGTATTCCTTGTTCAGACTGCCCTACTTCTAGCCAGCACTGCACCAAAACTGCATAAATATGAATCCAGTGCAGCATTAATTGTAAAGGCAGCACTGTGTCTGAGAAACACTACACAAAACACTGCTAAAAAATCACTGCATTACAGCATTTGTTCTTTGTGCAGGCAACACAGTGCCTGGTCAACACTACACAACAAACACTGCTCAAAAACTACTGCACTACTGCATTCAGTATGCGAACAATACTGTTTACTACCACTACTGCAAATCAAACGCTGCTTAATAAACACTGAACAAACACTACTCCACTGCAGCATGCACTCCACAGTCAACACAACTTCTGTCCAGCTCTGCATATCAAATGCTGTTCAAATGCCTCTCCAGTGAAGTGTTTGTTACAGAGCCAGCGCTGCATTTGGACATCACTGCACAATAAACAATATTCAGATATCACTGCAGTGCAATGTTTGCTGCACAGTCTGCTCTGTTGCTAATGGAAACCTCTAAAAACAAGGTGTAACATGCAGAGGTCATCTCTCTGAAGCCTGGACTGTACAGAAAACATGAATACCTTAATCTGTCCACTGGAGAACCCTTTATTTACCTTCACTGCACTGCAACAATGTTGTTGTCCAATAATCCACTGTGTATACTCTGCTAATATGCATCTTTCCATATAGATAGAACGATACTCTACATTGTACTGAATACACTGCTTTTGCAACCACCACACAGCCAATACTGCTCCCAGGACCACTGCAGCTTTTACAAACCACCCTGTCCCCAGCAGTGCACAAGTAATACTGCCCCCGAAAAACCATTCTGTCTGAACATCTGGGAGTATTTTTTATATAAAGGCCGCACTAATGTTGGTGCACATGTTATTCACCTTCAAGAATGGTTCCACACACCCAATGAATACTGCTACGGTATCTGCAGGGGGGCTGATTAGTAGAGCATAGTCACTTGGTCTCTCAGATACAGCCATCTCAAGGTGTGCTCATCCATACCAACAACTGCAGTGTAACCAAAGCTAACACAACCAATGCACCCGCTTATACCAACCACTGTAGTTTAAGCAGCACTCAGACAACCAATGCACCCACCTATATCAACCCCTTCTGTGTAAGCAGCTTTCAAACAACCAATGCACCCTTCTATACCAAACACTGCAATTTAAGCAGGGCTCAGATAAACAAAGTACCCACCTATATCAACCACTGCAGTGTAGGCGGTGCTCAAACAACCAATGTACTCACCTGCACCAACAACTGCAATGTAAGCAGTGCTAAAAGAACCAATGCACCCGCTTATACCACCCACTGCATTTTAAGCAGTGCTCAAACAACCAATGCACCCACCCATACCAACCATTGCAGTTTAAGCAGTGCTGAAACCATAGCAATCACTGCCATGTAAGACACTTTCAAACAATCAACACACCCACCTACACAAACTACCGCAGTGCAAGCAGCGCTCAAAGAACCAATGCACCCGCCTAACCTTTTGCGGCCCTCGCACGCACACTTAACTTTGTTTCCACACCCCATGGTCCAGTGGGTACAAATCCACTCTAGTCCCTGTGCTGCTTTGACTTTCACACCTCCCTTAGCTAAAGACCGCAAATCTGTGAAGATGCACTTAGCACTCACAGTAGCTTCTGACCATCGACTGAACTATTTATAATCCCTGGGATCCAAATGGCCTAGTTCGTTCTTAATGATTTATCCCAGCCAGCATTTCCTATTTTTCTCCACCTGACCTCTTGGGTGTGGAGGCTTCTGTTGTTCTATCGAGTAAGAGAAATCACTGATTTGCCCAACATAGGATGCAGTATTTAAGGAGTCGCTGTCCAACAAAAGCAGAATTAGTAACTTGCAAGATTTGAAACAAAATGGCTGCTAAAACTCCAAAGTTACAATTTCATTGGTTGGTTTTGGATTCAGGATATTGCTCTGCCATATTTTCCATTATTATGGTGCAGTGATTATGCCACGATCTAGTCCAGACTGGGAACCAAAAGCAGCCCTGGCAAAATGTTCAAACTAACCGCCACTCCCTTCCTTCCCTCACATTTATCTCTCTCCCTTTCTCTCTTTCCTATCTCTCATCTAAAGCAGGCGCTGTGCCTGCTGTGATTATCTGGTAGAGCTGGAGAAAGTGGCAGAGATGTCAGCAGCGCCCCGCTACCTTCAAAAACCGCTTTCCAAAGACTCCAGCCCACCTGGGAAATGCCCGGTGGAATATGCAGCCCGGCCCCGTAGGCCGCAGTGCATGAAATAACGGCCCACCCCCTGATCTTTAAAATGCACCTCCCGGACCAAGTTCTCACCCATGCTGCATGGTGCAAACCTCAGCACAAGAGACAACCGCTGCAAGGACCCAGCCGATTCATCCGCGCTCCAAAACCTCGTCGCCAACGCCGAGCGTCCGCCAGCGAGAAGAATCCGCCGCTATAATTAGAAGACGGACCCAGGGGAGGCCGCCATTGATTGAAAGCGTATCTCCAATCATCTGAACATGAAGAGCTAAGAGTGCCCTCACCCCGCAGCTTTCCGGCTCGGCGCAAAGCAAGATGTTTTCCAAAACACACATTAGCATAAGGAAGATGTTTAACAGGCACTTGTTTCCTGAGGAGCTGTAGGTTTCAGATGTGCTACGGCCTCTCTGTGGTGTGAAGTGGTAAATGAAAGCAGGTCAGCAGGAAGCAAGCCGTAGCCAATCACCACCCGAACGCATACTCAAGCGGGTGTACGAAACTAATCAAAGATTACTCTCTTCAATAAGAGCTTCAGACGGATGATATTGTAAGCTGCGTTTGCCTTCGTGACAGAACTGAACTAGCTGCAGACAATTGTGGACACAGGAGAGTCAAACTGCTGGGGCGTAGCTACACTTGGTGCAGCAGGTGCAGTGGCACCGGAGCCCTGAGCCACGAGGGGCAGATTGAAACCTGAAGATTCCTGTATTTTACTACCCCAAGAGCGGACAGAGGGGAACATTTTCCCGCTTGTACCAGGGCCCACGGTATCTTTGATACGCTACTTTCCAACGCCATATCTTCTAGATTTGGCAATAGATGCTCACGTGGTTACTGAAATAAAGGGTAATATTTACTACTTGATATCTGTTCTTCCTTTTGGTCACAGAGACATCTCAGGATCTGGACCCAATTCCTAAAACACAAAGATTTTCTGCTACATTATGTCTGCTGCTCACCAGTGGCGTAACAAAGGTCCCGCAGCCCCTGCAGTGCGCAGAGGAGGGGAACCCGACCTCCAGGGGATCCCCTTAGAACATTCCCCTGGCCGGAGAGCTCCTAAGTGAGTCTGGAGGGGGCCCTCAATGTACTTTGCAGGGGGGCCCCCTCAACGTTCGTTACGCCACTGCTGCTTACGTTCCTCTGATCATGAACTCCGTTGAAACCAGGTTGGTGTTTGCCATGCACGCAGTGGCGGTGCGTCCATTAGGGCGCTGGGGCATTGACCCACAAGCCGCCCACGCCCGCAGCTCCCTCGGCGGCTCTGATTGAAGTAAACTGACAATGCATGTCAGTCAGCATGACGCCGGACCGCCCACCCCCTTCAGAGTCTGAAGGGGTGGGCGGTCCGGCGTCATGCTGACTGACATGCATTGTCAGGCCAGGGGGTGGCGCGGGGGAGCGCACAGCAGGTAGCAGCACAAGTGCTCATGCTGAGTTTAGGTCAGAGAATTTTTCCGACCAGCCCAGTAATGCGCACTAGTGTTGAGTCTGGCTAGCGGCTGCACATTAGGAGAGCGAGGGTTGCCCAACGCCGCAACCCTCGGTCTCCTAATGGGTGGCGAGTATCCCTGCTAAGCCAATCCTGGCGCTGCTGGAGCAGCGTCAGTATTGGCTGAGAGGGGTTGGTGATGGGGCTGTTGTTCCTGTTCACAATTTGATGGCAGAAGGCACCAACACGGGACCCCGGCCCAGGAGCAGAGGTCAGGTAAGTTTTTTTTTATATTTGAAACTCGCCCGTTCCCCCCACGCTACATCACCCCCCCCCCGCAAATATTGCGAGCCGCGACTGGGAGTAGGCTGTTTGTCACTGCAGCCTCATGTCATGTCTTCCCTGGACTGGAATCAAGCATCCTAGGACCGGTTTCGGGGTTTCACCCCTCGTCAGCCATGATAGCTTGACTCCAGGGGCGTAGTGAGCATGGGACCCACGTCTGGGCATACCCTTTCCACATAGGGCAAACAGCAAAACACACTTGATTCCGGTCCAGGGAAGACATGGCTTGGCAGTTCGGGCTGGACTGTTCCCATGAGGCACTGGGTCAAGACTGATTTGCATATGGCCATGTCTGAACTGGGGTGGCGTGGTGAGCAAAATAACAATGGATTAAACCCAGATCTGTGAGTGGGGGTGAATGTTTTGCCAATGTGCATCATTCCGTCCATCATCTTGTGCGTTTTGCTGTTTGCCCTATGTGGGAAGGGTATGCCCAGATGTGGGTCCCGTGCTCACTACGCCACTGGAGACAAGCTATCCTGGCTGAAGACGGGTGAAACCCCGAAACCGGTCCTAGGATGCTTGATTCTGGTCCAGGGAAGACATGGCTTGGCAGTTCGGGCTGAACTGTTCCCATGTCTGAACTGGGGTGGCATGGTGAGCAAAATAACGATGGATTAAACCCAGATCTGTGACTGGGAGTGAATGTTTTGCCAATGTGCAACATTCCGCCCATCATCTTGTGTGTTTTGCGGTAGACTATTGAACATCCCTGGTTTACGAATTGAAAGATACGTCTGCCTCTGGGTTCCAGAGCATCACCACCTTCCTTTCAATTGTCCGAGATGTTGGACATTTCCAAAGACTGGCTTTTTCTCCTAGTCTATTTTTCCAGGCTTGCAGTTAAGACTTTGACTGATTGAGCAGTATGCAGAAATCAAATGTAATATAACCTAATGGTATTATGCCCCTACTATGCATCTGCTAAAATGCATAACAGTTACAGCAAGATTTTTACTATGCATTTACCATTCCAATGAGATAAGCTTATTTCCGAACATAGAGTTAGGGGTGTTTAGCGGCAGTAAGGAGGGTTTTAGGTTTGCGGAACAACTGGTCAGGGGTTTTTAGGGTTCAGTGAAGGGTAGTATTAGGGGTAGTAAGGACTTTATAGTTTTTGGGGAAGATTAGCATTCAGGCATGTCCGGTGCAGGTAAGAGTGGTGGGTCGGGGCAGGGTGGGGTGGGGCGGGGGAAGTCGACATATGATGGGATGAGGATAGTAAATTAAAGGAAGAAGGAAAAACCCTTGCCTTGAGCTCGCCGCAACGCCAACTCGGCGATGCGACAAGCGCAAGGTAAGTGGTTTTATTTTTTATTTACTTTATTATCCCTATCCCGTTGTATGTCGACTTCCCCTGCCCCACTACTCCACCCCTCTTACCTGTATTGACCGCACCTGGTAGCATTGAAGGGTAGTAAAGGTTTTTAGGATTTAGGGATGGGTAGCATTGAATATTGGGGGGTTTTAGGGTTCAGTGAAGGTGAGCACTAAGGTGCAGCAAGGGGTTTTTAGTGCTTAGAGATGGGAAGCGTTAATGGGCAGCAAGAGTCTTTGAAGTTTCAGGCAAAGTAGTTATTTTTTTAATATATATGCATATCTATCTATCTGTAATCTCAAATGACATCAGTGATGTTATCAATGATGTCATTTGAGATGTCATCAGTGATGTCATAGAACATGTCATGATTGATGTCATATGTGAGGCCATAAACAGCGCAGGGCGGGTGTGCAAGTTCTAGTTAGCGCTGCTAACTATAACTGCTGAATATGTGTGTTTTTTTAGTACAAAATGTTAATGTTGATGCTGACATATTCACCTGACTACAGCGCTAACTTTTTTTTTCAGTGAATTTCTAAGGTTTTTTTTTTTTAAACAAAAACAGATATTTTTATGACTTCTATTTATAACATTATTTTAACCTTTTTTTTCAGTGAATTTCTAAAAACAATTGTTTAAAGTAGATTCAATACTTTTGTGAGTGTATGTATGGTAGTATGACTTTACAATATATGTTATTATCTGACATTATTTTAGTAACATTTTTTTTATTATTACAAAACAAGATATGGTTCACAGTTTGCAATATCTTTGTAAAATGTGTGTGAGTATTACACAGATGAATATTCAATAGAAATTGATTATTTGCTCAGTTAATGTATCTCTGATATGGAGACATGTCATCAGCCATAATGTTTTGAGGTGTCGGTAATCTCGCAGGAGGAAGCACACCCTAAAGAAAGATTCTGATTGCTACATATGGATGTCTTTATTTAGAAGAAGAAGATTCCATACTTTTTGCTTTATTTCAAAACTGGGCTTTGGTAAGAGTAGACACATTTGGCTTGGCCTTTCTATCCTGTTTGCCGTTCAGCAGAAAGATATTTTCATCAGATTCATATAAACAGCCAGGGGCTTCTGCACCAGCTCAGTCATGTTAGCCTCCTAAAGAATCCTTGGTGTGGCAATTGTTTGAAATGAGGCCAGGTGCCAAGAAAGTTTCTGCGAAGTACATTACCAGCAAACTTTGCAGCAAAGAGTTCAGCCGGGGGAGCAGAAATAAACAATCTAGCATGAGTACCACAGGGATGTGGGGACACCTGAGGTCTATTCATCCGCAAAGAGTTGCACCGGCAGAGTTGGCTTGTGCTGCAGAGCTACACAACTCTACAGGGGCTTAAAAATCATTTGCTCCAGGAGATACTGTGCCAGCACAGGTTCTAAGTACACAAGCAGACAGTTACCCTGCTTTTTTCAATATAGCGCTATTTTGCTGCTAGTGTAAGCAGATATTTTTTTTGTTTATCAGAGAGAACCATGCTTGCCCAGGGGAAGCCTGTCCAAGAGAACAAGTGACCACTGGGGGAAGCCTGTCCAAGAGAACAAGTGCCCCCTGGGCAATAGATTTTTGAAATTTTTTCTGCTTTTTGTTTTTAAAGAGATGCTGTTGGTGTTTGTTTAACACTTCAAGTTGTCTTTTTTTGTGGCACCATTTAAAAAAAATTTAATTACAAACACATTTTAAAAATGTTTGAAATCACAAAAATATATATATTTGTTGAAAACTGATAACAAAAACAGCTCTTTTCAGAACTACACTCTACTTTTGTGATCTATGTAGTTTGCACTGTTTTTGCTTTTCCCTCTTCTTAAAATCTCTTGTGAGAGCGGGAGCACAAAACGCCTGCTTCGACCTGTATGTTTCTCCGAGTCTCACAAGACTCTCTTGGGATCATAAAACACCACGTGGTAGTCTCAGTAATTTTCCATGCGGGTCCCGCGCGATGCTCGCGATATCAACCAAGCATCACATAGCAAGCTTCACTTCCTGAAGCTTGCTCACCACTCCTGCAAGACTCTTGTGGGATCTGAACACAATTCTAGGGAGATAGTAGCATATGGAATCGACTAGCCTCTCTACTGAGAACCCTCTCTTGGAAAATGGGTGGTCACACCAGGGTGCAAGAAGGGACTGCCCTCACCTTTTAAATTTCTCTCTCAGTTGACAGATATGCATAGTAGAGTGTGTGGATGGACTGGCCTCTCTCCTTTAAGACCTCTCTCTCTCAGATGACGGGTGTGCATAGTAGGGTGTGTGGAGGGACTGGCCTCTCTGCTAAGTCCTTTCTCTGTATTTATAGCTGTGCATAGTAAGGTGTGGGGAAAGACTGGACTCTCCTTCAAGACCTGTCTCTCTGATGGCTTGTGTGTGTAGTAGGGTGTGTGGAGGGACTAGTCTCTCTGCGAGACATCTCTATATAATAATAGGTGTGCTTAGTAGAGTGTGGGGAGGGGCTGGGCTCTCCTTTCAGCCCTCTCTCTCAGATGTTAGGTGTGCATAATAGGGTGTGTAGAGGGACTGGCCTCTCTGCTGCCACCACTCTGCAATGATGGGTGTGCACAGTAGGGTGTGGAGAGCGACTGGCCGCTTCTTTCAGACCTCTCTATCAGATGACAGGTGTGCATAGTAGGTTGTGTGGAGATACTGGCCTCTCTGCTGAGACCTCTCTCTATAATAATAGGTGTGAGTAGTAAGGTGTGGGAGGGACAGGCCCCTCTGCTCAGACCTCTCTCTGTAATAATAGGTGAGCGTGCTAGGGCATGGGGAGGGACTGAGCTCTCCTTTCAAGACCTCTCTCTCAGGTGACTGGTGCACATAGTAAGGTGGGTAAAGGGAATGGCCTCTCTGCTGAGACATCTCCCTCAGATGACAGGCGTGCATAGTAGGGTGTGTAGATGAGCCTTAACTTTACTCACAACTCTTCTCCAACCAATGAGTATGAATAGTAGAATCTGATAAACACCCTCTCCAGTAAGAGTTCTTCACACAGTAACAAGTGTGCATAGTAGAGTGTTTTCAGACATCACCTACTCCTTCCTACCTTGCATGTTCGCTAGAGAGTCTTGAGAAATTGTAACATTTTCTAAAAAAATCACAGTACTTATCTGTTACACACTTCCTCTCAATAACAAGGAGCACAATATGCATTCCTACTAATTGAGTGTATCGAGAACTCCTTTTCACTATTCATGATCCCATGAGAGTCCAGCGAGATCGTAAAAATTAGTATAAATGTATTTCTTCACAGTAGTTATCCATTTACACACCTCCTCTCTAAATCTAGGGGGAAAACATCCCTTTCTGCTGCCCCCTTATATAGCTTTTTTACTTAATTTCCACAATACCTTCAATTTATTTTTTACAGTAAACAGTAATGGCAGCTATTTCATTTCTATCATTCCAACAGCCATCCAATCAGAAAGCTCACTCTCGCGAGGCTCCACTGAGAGCATCAAGGCTCATGGGAAAAATTGGGCTTTCAACCAATCACAGGGCTTCATTTTTTATTTTGTTCTCTCGCGGGATACTCACGGGACTCTAGTGAGCCCAACTGCGAAAATATAAAATTATTTTTAACCGTTAATACCATAAAATTTACTGCATAGATTTACACCAAATCACAGAAGCACAATCTGTAGACTAAGACCTAGCTTACTGCCAAATTTGGGGTAATTCGATTTTTGGTACAGACCTGCCTAAAAAAGCATAAGGAAAATGCATGGAATTGGCATTTTGGGACCCCTCTTTGTTCTCGGCCCCTGCTTGATGGATCACCACGAAACATTCCATGCACAAACCAGTCAAAAAGTAGTACCTCTATGGAAAGCTTTGTGGAAATTAGTCAAACGGAGCCAAAGTTATTAGCAAAACAAAAAAGGCATTTCCTATGGAAATGCTGACCTAACTATAACTACCCAGTGGCAACCACCATATATATTTTATTTTCCACACTGTGTTACATGTAAGTGACTGCTGTCAACTGGCGTCACCGATGCCAATGCTGGAAGTGCCCCTGTCTTAATGTCCAAATGAAAAAATATCTACAGACGTTATTCCATGTAGTAAACAGGTTTTTGATTGCAGATACATGTAATTCATTTTGCCTAACAGAGCCTTTGTCAAGGCTTGACAAAGGCTCTGGTAGCTGAAACGTGTTGCACGTCTTTCAGGTAATATGGAATATTGCCTAGCAGCTCCGATTGAACTGCTCCTTTTGAGTCAGATCCAATACTGGTTTACTGGTTCTGCACTGTAAAAGCACGAATGAGCACAAAACAATGAAATGGAATAATACTTGGAGCAATGTCCAGTGGTTGAAAGAGATTGTGACATGTTTCTTTGTCACAGTGGTGCTGTACAACGGGAACATGATACCGACCTCATACTTAGACAGTCACTGCAAATTTTCACATACAAAGCATGGTCTGCCCTTCAAAGACATGATGGGAGCTCAGAATCCGAGCGCGCATGCACGCATTTACTAAATAAACCATGCAGACTTCCACCCCACAGCAGTGCAGTTGCTTTGATGCCTGGAAACCTCTGTCTGTTGTGAGCTGGCTGCGTGTTTAATCCTACACATCATCAATATTTCATGCCTTTCCTTGGCAAGCGGGATTCTCTACTTCCCTGCTTTTAAAATGTCCCTTTTGCATCGTGCTGTGTGTGTCACTGCGCAGTAATCTCCTCACTCGGGAGGCACTTTTCATGCTACTGCAAGGGGCAGCTTGCAAGTAAAAACACGGGTGTGTTCAGAGAGATGGTGAAACAGTGGAGAGCTGGACAGAAAAAAATAAAAGGGCTTGGTGTCTTAAGCAGTACTTGAAATGGAAATATAAACGTGCAGGTACTCAATAACCAGGGCCACTGAAACTATGTGGAAGGAGAGTGCCAAATTATGTGGCAGGGAAGAGTAAATTATGCAGCACAAAAAGTCAAATTATGTAGCGTAATATGGCACAATTTGTGATAGTATTACTTCAATATGTTGTCAGTTTTACCCATGTTAACACAGTTTGGGCATTGATTGAACCTCATTAGTACTAGTTCAATACTTGAATATAGAAACAGAAAGGTGACCAGCCAACATTTGCAATGGGCCTTCCACTGTGTGGCAACACGTGTTTCTGCGTTTTTACTTTTGAACAATTTGAGCTAGAAACAATTTTTTGTTAACATCTGCAGATTATGCAGTACATGGTGTAATATGTGGAACATGCGAAAAATCTATAATTATGCGAAGAATAATGCAGCCGCAAAATCGCATAATTCCAGTGGCCGTCAATAACCTAGAGTTTCTGTTTGCTACTTAGAAATGCCAAAGAGTGCAGGTACTCTCCCCTTCATATTAAAGTGCAAGTACTTAGTACATGACAGTACCTGCCCATTCAATGCACTAGTTTTAAGTAAGGATAAAAGCCATAGAGTTCGTTCACGCCTGGAAACAGAAGTAAAGTTCTTCAGTTCAATCTTACAACCTCAAAAAAGGCTTGTCCGGAATTCTCAGCAGGAGGTTAAGCCTTCTGGCCTCCATCACAGAAGTGACCTAACCAGGAAAAGAGGTGAAGGGGGCCCATCTTATGCAATTTGTGACTTGCTACAGGCCTCTTCTTGCGTCATCCTAGAGGGCGTGGGGTGGGGTAGGGGGGGTTGAAGGCATAGGAATTCAGCACTACGCTGCAGCTCACAAACTGTGTCTCCCTGAGTAAGATGCATTCCCTCCTTGCACCAAATCTACATACTAATGTCAATATTTCCAGATTCAGCAAAAAAAAAATGGTTATGATGACAAATGTCATTTTGACAAAAGAAATTCTATTTTATTTTAGCATAGAAATCCAACTCCACCAACTCTGACCCAACCCCTCCCAGCATGGCACAATCTTGGTCTCTTCTTTTCTTTTTCAAGCAATGCGGATGCCAAAAATGTAAACAATGAAAGGTGATAGGTGTAATGTTTGCAAAAGTCTTGTCTCCTATCATTTGCTCGTGCCACATTCCAGTTAATCATTTTTTGCCCATTGCACTAATCCAGATGGGGATCAATTATATGTTATAATCAAAAAGAGAGAGGAGAACTAGAGAGGCTAGTCCGTTTCCCCAGTTTATGTGTTAGTAATCAATGAGAACTAGCTCTGGTTTAAATTGTTTGTATGTCTGCGGGTGAAAAAAAAAAAACATTAGGTTTTTTATGAAGGCCCTCACCCACCAACCTAGTTGGTGGCATGCTTCATCATTGGGCCCCATATATTATATGCAAATCAGTCTTGATCTTGCTCCAATCAGAACATTCCAGCCCAAACTACAAGGAACACAGGCAATCCCTGACTATTTTCAACCTGGTGGGACCTCAGCAGAGAGATGCAGCTTGGATCCTATGCCACGGCAAGCACAGGAACCACGTTGGTCATGCTTTTTGCCGTGAGAGTTCACCTTAAAACAATAAAAGGTTTTGGGTGAAATGATTGCAAAAGTCTCATTAACTGGTAATCGCTTGTTACCACATTTCAGTCCAGTGTGTTTTTTTACCACTATGCCAGGAGTCGCTCCTCCGCTAAGGTAGAAGAGCGTTGCCCCACTGCTCTCAGAGCAGTAGAAAAGGGAAAAATAAAACTATAATAACAACATTATTATCATTTTCTTTTTCGTAGCTACAGGCCTGGGTTACGGAAGGGCGGGGCTGGTGGCACAGAGAGGAGGAGTGGTTTGAGCCGATAAGCGTGCATGACGGTTTGGCCGGCTGTCTTAGGCGGGCCTAACAGTCATGTGCATTTTGCATGTTCCCCACCAGACTAATGCACAGCCTCAGTAGAGGAAATGCACAGGCTCCCAGGCCCCGTCTGAGCGCGGAACCACGACGCTCAGACTAATCACAACTCTGCTAACAGCAGTGTTGTGATTGGCATAGGGGAGTCTGTGTGCTTCATGCTTCTTCCGAAATCGGAGTCAGGAACAGAAGCAGAGAGACGCAAAGGAGAGACAGCAGGAAGAGGTAATTGTTATTTTTTTTTATATTTAGTATTTTTCAACCCCCTTCCCACTCTGCTCCGCCACCTCTGTTCTCTACCAGCCACCACTGTGCCCCTTCAGACAGAACAGCATTGTGCAAAAAGGCCTGTGTTCAGTTGCAATAGGAACAATCCAGCATGAACCACCAGGCCATGCTAACTCTGAACCAGAGCACAACCTACTGCAGATGACTGGGCTGGCATGCCCCCAGAACGATTGCCAGGGGCTGAGATTTTGTAAGGTTTTACCCATCACTTTAATTAAACGTAGTTTCAAAGTAATGTCAGTGTGACATTGAGTCTAGTGTCTGATGCCGGCTCAGCCCGACCCTTCCCAGTGTCAATCTGCTTCATGTGAGTGGAGCTGACTTTCTATTTATACCCCCAGATATGGAAGGTGACCTGTACTTGATCATTATCTGGAAGTGTACTTTCCGACACTGTCTTCGGTTGACTGCTGGCTTTAAACTCTGGTTTTGCTGCTGCAAAAAGTGGCAATCACCTGTGCATTTGCTCTTCTTTCTGTCATGACACCCCTTTTTTTTTTTTTGATAAACAAATTTTTATTGTGTTTTGCGGCATAAAGAACAGTATCAAGAATGAGATACAGCAGTGCATTGAACAAGGCATCAGTAACTGCATTCGGATAAGCATCAATAAACCATTGCAAAGACCCTCCCACCCTCCCCCATCCTCCGTCCCCACCCCCTGCGTCCCCACCTTTCAAATCATGCCCCCCAGCCACTTCCCCCATATCTTGCGGAATTTTTTGGGGCAGCCCCGCGCAGCATACAACGACCGCTCCTGGGCCGCACACCAATCCACCCCTCTACTCCAGGTAGCCACTCTGGGCGGGTCCGGTTGTGACCATACTGCCGCTATGTCTCTCTTGGCCACCATAAGGGCAGTGGTGAGGAAGTACTTTTCGTTACGGGACCCGTCGATCCCGTCCATGATGCCCAGCAGGGCCATTCTAGGCTCATGGGGAACCTCCCAACCCAAGACCTCCGCTAGCTCAGTTTCAATCGCTGCCCAGTAATCGTCTAGACGGGAACAAGACCACACCATGTGGAAAAAATCTGCCGGAGCCACCCCACAACGGGTGCAGGAGGCGTCCACACGGAGGCCCGCCCGGTACAGGCGGTCCGGAGTCAGATAGGCGGTGTGGAGGTAATAGATTTGGATGAGCCGCAGCCTAGCGGAGGTGGTAAGCGACCGAGGGCCCATAAGGGCGTCCCTCCAGTCCGCCTCGTCCAGGGGTCCCACCCAGGCCTCCCATCGCTGTTTGAGCCCGCTCCAGTCCACCGGGGAATTGTTAATCAGGGATTTGTAAATGCGGGATATACCCCCCTTTCCCAGATACCCCAGCATCACCTGAGCTTCAGGTGGGCTATGGGGAGGGAGTCTGGAGTCTAGAGGGACGTGAGCCCGGACCGCGTGGCGCAGTTGAAGGTAGCGGTAGAATTGGGAGGGCCGCAGCGAGAAGCGGGTCTGAAGCTCTTGGAAGGAACACATGCGGCTCCCACGCCATAAATCGCCCAGACAGGAGATACCAAGAAGATCCCACTGCCGAAAGCCCGCCAATCCCACCACCTCCCGCAGCCAGGTCCCGTGCCAAAGCGGAGTGAGTTGTGTGGACGTCCCCGACCATCTAGTGTGCCGCAGTGCCGCGCGCCACGCGAGGAAGGGAGCCCGCACGACGTCGGGGAGTGATAGGGGGACCGTTGTGCCATAGAGCATGTTTTGGATGGAGGAGAACCCAAGGCCTTGCACCTCGAGACGATAAGCCGGGTCGCCCCAGCCTCCCGAGAACCAGTCATGGATCACCAGTAACTGGGTGGCCAGATAATAAAGATATAGATTGGTCATGCTCAGGCCGCCATCATAGGAGGGGACCCTGCATCGATCCAAGGCCAGCCGAGGCCTACCGCCGCCCCAAAGGAATTTGGTCACCATTTTATCCAGGTCTCGGAACCACGGGCGCGGAAAAGGGCATGGAGTATTTTGTAGTATGTAAAGAAATTTGGGGAGGATCATCATCTTGTATAGAGCGACTCTCCCTAGCGGATTCAATGGGAGGGACTGCCACCGGAGCATGTCTGACCTGGTTTTGTTGACTACCGGAGCCACATTAAGGGCCCAGCATAGTTCCGGAAGGAGGGTGACCCAAATCCCCAGGTATTTGAAGGAGAGTCTCCGGAGGGGGATGTCCGACTGCCAGTCGAAACATTCCCGCGACGGGTGTAGCGGGACTAGGACGGATTTTTTGGGGTTCAGGTGAAGACCCGACGCTTGGCCAAATCGATGGAGGATCCGACGGACCCGGGGTCCCGAGGTCGCTGGGTCCGAGAGATAGAGGAGGACGTCGTCCGCGTATAGGGCGATCTTGTCGGGGGCCACATCTGGCCATTCCCATCCTCGAAGAACAGGATCCGCGCAAATCAGCACCGCCAGGGGTTCCATCGCCAGAGCGAAAAGGAGGGGCGAGAGCGGACAACCCTGGCGCGTCCCCCGGCCTATGGGAAACGGGCGAGAAAGTGCCCCATTGACCAACACACGGGCCCGCGGGTGCGCATAGAGGACCATTACCATGGCTCGGAACCGGGGACCGAAGCCCATACGCTCCAGGACCTCACCCAAGTACGCCCACCCCACGGAATCAAAGGCTTTTTCAAAGTCGACCAAGAGGAGGGCCAGATAGGGGGAAAGGCGGCCGCGGTGCGCCATCGCGAGGTGGAGGCGCCGTAGACAGTGTCTGGTCCCCCGCTCCGGCATAAAGCCACATTGGTCCGGATGGACCAGGGAGGCGAGCGATGGGCGTAACCGCTGTGCCAGGACCGTGGCATAGATTTTGAGTTCTGTGTTAATAAGGGATATCGGCCGGTAGTCGGAACAGGACCGCGAGGGAGGCTGTGTCTTGGGGAGTGCAACTATGGTTGCTGTATCCGTTTCGGGCCGGAACGAGCCCGTCTCCACCACGGCCGCAAAGAGGTCCCGAAGCCTCGGGGCCAGTGTCTCGCGGTAGTGAGCGTAATATTCCTGGGGGAACCCGTCGGGTCCCGGGGTCTTCCCGGGTGCCAGGCGGCCGATCGCCTCTTCAATCTCCTGCAGCTCGATCGGCGAATCCAGGGTCTCAGAAATCTCAGGCTGCAGCCGCGCTAGTGTCGCCCCGTTTGTTCCCAGTAACTCATTCAGGGAGAGCGTGGACGGTCGGAGACGGTACAGCCGGGAGTAGTAGTCAGCGAATGCCTGGGCTATCGCCACTGAGACCGTGTGGACGCCACCTGCAGGGTCCGCGATGGCTGGAATGATCCTGCCCGCCCGGGGATAGGTCGCCAGGCGGTGGAGAAGAGTGCCGTTTTTGTCTCCCCAACCGTACACCCGGGCCACCGAGGAGCGCCATAGGATCTTCGCCGCTTCCAGGGAGTGCAGGCGAATCTCTTCCCGCAGGAAGGCCAAGCGACGAGACCGTGTGACATCGTCTAAGTTTCCCAGACCACGCTCCAGTTCTAAGGCTTGGGCCTCACAGTCCGCGAGCTTCTGGGATTGAGCCCGTCGTTGACGTTGCAGGTGCCCTTTAGCGGCGCCCCGAACAGTCGCCTTGCCGGCCTCCCAGAGGACGGCGGGGGAGACGACAGAGCCCTCATTATGAGAGTAGTAGTCGACTATCTCGCCCCCGACCGCCCTCCGAAAAGCCTTGTCGTGAAGGAACCAAGCGTTCAGACGCCATATCGGACGGGCAGAGAGGGGGGGGGGACCGAGAGCGAGGAGCACCGGCGAGTGGTCCGAAAGGCCCCTCGGAAGAATGCGTGCGTCCCGCACCCCCGCGCAGTCGGTAGAGGGCACGAAGATGAGGTCAATCCGGGCGTGGGAGTGATGGGCCGCCGACGTGTGGGTGTATTGGCGCGTCTGCGGGTGCCAGATCCTCCAGACATCGCAGAGGCCCTGGGATTCCGCCCAAGAGGAGAGTTGTTTTGCGCGGGCGACGCGGGTCGAAGAGACCGGACCCGTCGAGTCCATATGGGGCGAGTAGACAGCGTTAAAGTCCCCGCCGAGTATCAGGGCACCTGCAGGAAGTGTCGGGAGGATATCCGCTGCGTGGGAAAGGGCCGACGGCAGGAGGGACGGCGCCGCGTAGAGGGACATCAGGGTAAGGGGTCGGCCCTCCAGAGTGCCACACACTACCAGTAGCATACCCTGGGGGTCCAAAAGCACCCGAGTCAGGACAAAGGGAAAGGACTTGCGAAGCAATATGGCCACCCCCCGGGATCCCCGAGCAAAACCTGAGTGCCATACCCTGTCATAACCGTAACGGCCAAGGAAGGGGCAGTTGTTACCCAACAAGTGAGTCTCCTGGAGGAGGAGTACATCGATCTCTGCCCGTTGTGCATATTTGAGGACCGCCATGCGTTTGAAACGGTCCAGGAGGCCATTGACGTTCCAGGAAAGTATGCGCATGGCGGCCCTAGGGACAGGTGGGTCAGCCATAGTCAAGGACAGAAGAATGGGCCAGTGGAGGCGCGTCCGAGCAGGTTCCCAGAGAGGAAGGACAGCGGAGCGTCGGGTGAGAGAGCGGGATAGACAGTACATGATACCTTAGCACAACAGATAAGAGGGAGTCACCCCCCACCAACAAAATCTCCCCAACGAGGAAGAAGCAACCCCAAACCAACCCCAACCCCCCAACCCCCCACCCCCCGCCCTATACTTCAAAAACGGAAGCATCTGTCGCCCGAACCAAATGGAAGAACCACCAAACTAAAACGCTTGGGCTTGAGCGCTAGTGGACCCCTGATACATCAAAAGTCAAGCCTGATTTACCTGCCCTGGCCTAGAGCAACACTGACAGCGGGACGTTCCACCCCCGCCCAGGCATCTCCCACCCCCCCCACCCCAAAGGTAAGCAAAGAAAGTCAAATGGTAGGGCTGCGAGAGAGGTCCGAAGTGTCCACCAACTCGACCGGGTGGGTTGCAGGGCCTGTAAGCCGAGGTGACGCGGCCCGCTGCCCATCCGCCACGGGACTGGTGTGTGCGGCTGAGGAGGCCGATGAGGTTCTCGATCTCTGGCTTGGCCGGCCCCCAGAGCGCGTGGTGATCGCCTCCCCCGTTGTGCGCTCCCGGGGCAATGTCCGATGCCGCCGACGGGTCTTCGATGTCCGGGGTCTCCCCCGTCTCCCCCGTGGACCCAGAGGCGATCCGCGCCCAGAGCGCTGCAAGGGGTGCTCCTCCGCCAACCAGGCCCAGGCCGCCCGCGGTGTATCGAAGAAGAGAGTCTTTTGCTGGAAGACGACCCGGAGGCGGGCTGGGAATTGGAGCTGGTATTGGAGTCCCAGGGAGCGCAGTTTTTGTTTCACTTCAGTGTAGGAGCGGCGCAGCTCCTGGACTTCGCGGGTGTAGTCCGGGAAGACCATGATTTTGTGGTTCTGATAGTGGAGGGCATCCATGCGCCGGGCTTCACGGAGAATGGCATCTCGGTCACGGAAGTTCAAGAGCTTGAGGATGAACGGCCGGGGTGGAGCCCCTGGGGGCCTGGGGGCCAGGGAGCGGTGGGCTCTCTCCACCACGAACGAAGCCGACAGGCTGTCCGCCGGCATCCAGGATCGGAACCAGCGCTCCATGAAGTCGTCCGCCCGGCCCGATTCAACTCCCTCCGGGAAACCCACTAAGCGCAGGTTGCTGCGTCGGGCGCGATTTTCTGCATCCTCGACCCGGCGGTGCAACTCCCTAGAGTGGGTGGTCAGCTCCCGAACCTGATCTTGCAGATGGCGGATGTCGTCCTCGGCCGTGGATATCCGGGACTCGGCTTCCGAAATGCGGGCGGTGGCGTTCCGCAGATCTTGCCGGAGAAGAGCGACGTCCACTTTGACCTCACCCACCATGCCCTCGAGCGAGGCGCGGGACGAGTTGATGGCCTGCAGGATGGCAGCCAGGTCTGCAGCAGGGGCCGGGGCCTGTTCGCCCGTGGGGCCGGGCCCCTTGTCGGAGGTCGTGAATTTGTCCATCCTGGTTTGGGTGGCCCCGGACGCCGGCTTGGCGGCTCTGTCCTTACCCATTTCTGGGCCGTCCGTCAGCGAAGGAGGGCAACTAGCCGGTGACACACCCGCGGGACGGCAACGGGCAGCCGGGCTGCCGCGGGACCAACAGGAGGCCCGTCCGGGAGGACCACCGGCCGGGAACGGCTTGGGAGCACCAGCCTCAGCGGTCAAGCCCCGCCGGGCATCTCAGCAAAGCGGGGTCCAGCAATGTAGGTCTCAGTTCCAGGCCCCTGGCCGCTGCTCGGGGGGCCCCCAGCCGGCCGCCGCAGGGCCGCAACCTCCGGCGCAGCCCAGGTCTCCAAGGGAACAATTAGCCGGATCTCCCCTCAGTCCCCAGGAGGGGTGAGGTGTCACTCGTCAGGGTCCGCAGCCGGGAGTCCAAGCGATGGAGGGGGGGGGGAGGAGGAGGGGGGGACAGCACGTACTCCCCCTCCGGCCGCCGGTATGCGGCCCGAATCAGCGAGGGCCCCCCCGCACCCGGAGTCCGCAGCCGGTCTGGGGTCGATGGAGCCGGTTCCGCGCCGCCACCAGGAGGAGAGGGGAGGGAGAAGGGGGGGGAGCCAGGGGCCCGGGCCCCCCGGCCGCCGACACACGGCCCGATGGGGGGGGGGGCTCCCCGGACAGCCAATCCCGCAGTTGCCCCGATGAAGCGGTCGCGGCCAGCCCCACTCACCGCCTGATTCGCCGCTCTGCTCCACGCGGGGGGGTCCGATCCAGCACCCCCGGGGCTCCGGACGGCGTCAGCGAAGCAGGGCAACACCGGGCCAGTGCCAGCAGCACCCGCGGCAGCCCCGCGGCCACCGCGTCCCTCAGTCCAGCAGTTTCAGGCCTGCACCCCTCGTGGGCGCCGCGGGCTAAATTTCTTCAGCGTGGCCGCGCCGCGGTTCCACAGCCGCCACTGCACGCCGTCGGTCTGGCTCCGGGACGGCTAGGGAGGCCCCCAGAGCCCGCAGCGCCCCAAGATTCAGTGCGGGGCGGCAGGGCAGTTTCGCGGACCCCCGCACTCCGAGGGAGCCGGCCAGGGCAGTCCAGGAGAGGAGTAAGCCGGATTTGCGGGGACCGATGCCGGGAGCCTTAGTGAAAGGCGGCCATGCCGGTCAGGCGCCACCTAGCGCTCCATGACACCCCTTTTGAATGAATAGGACACTTTACCCTGCATTTTTTACCCCGGGCTTTACAACGCAATTTGTTGCAACGCATCCCCCATTCCAACACAGTTACTATTCTAACTCCAGGGGGCGTTACTTTGGGGAAGGCGTTGTAACAGTTTTACGGAGTAAAGCCCTGCGTTGTAAATGTTTTTGTGGAGTAAAAACCGTGGGGTAATGGCATGCAGAGTAAAGCATGCGGGGTAAAGGATGTTTCCCCTTTTGAACAGGTCTATGCCACTTTTCTACAAGGTGGGACTAGGATCCTGAAGCTGCACTGGGAATGTGAGTAAACTAGCCCCAATTTCCCTTTCTATTTCCATTTACCAATTCTCTTTCTCTCTCTCTCCTTCCCTATATATTCCTCATCCCTTTCTGACTCTCTCCATTCTCTCTCTCTTTCTTTATGTTCTCTTTTCCTCATCATTTCTGTCAATCTTTCCCTTTTCTCTCTCTTCTTCTCTTAGTCTGTGATTTTACCCCCTCTGTGAATGCTGCAGTGAACCAGTGGAGCTGGAGAGAAGTATGGGGCACTAATAGCAGACATGTTCTTTCAAATAACTGGCATTCAATGGCTGGAACCCTCTGTGGAAATGCCTTGCAAGATTAATGATTTGCCTGGCCTAGGTTTACTGAAAGTACAGGCCATTCACGAGGAATTTGTCAATATAATAGTCATCATTTTAGATTTTCCTAATCCTAAATTTCACTAAGGTTGTTTCATCCAGAATCAGTGATCCCAGCAGGGGGGTCACCCCACTCCTAGAGGAGTGCAAAGGGAAAAAGAAAATGATAATAGCAACGTTACTATCATTTTATTTTTCATTGCTGCGGGCTGAGTTGAGGCAGGGCGGGGGAGGTGGCTCAGGGAGGTGGAGTGGTTTGTGCACACTAAATGGCCAAACAGCAGGGCCGACTGGCCTTAGAGGGCACGGGGCGGGTTCCTGGGGGGGCGGAGGGGTGGGGGCTGGTTTTGGAGGGGTGGGGGATTTTTTTTTACTGGGGGCCGGATTTAAAGCAGTACTGCAATATCGGCCCCCTGTAACAAAAGCAGCAGTAGTCCCCACTGGGGCTGGTCTGACTTCATTGCCAGGACTGGTTTGCTTTCCCGGTCCGGCCCTGCCAAACAGTCATGCGCACTTACATGTTCCCCACCAGGCTGTAATGCACAGCCTGGTGGGGAACATGCACAGGCTCCCAGTCCCCATCCGAGCACCGATCCCCGGCGCTAAGACCAATCTCAATGCTGCATTGCAGCTTTGTGATTGGCTTAGTGGAGCCTGTTTGCTTCCTGCTTCGAGGAGAGACGGCGGAAAAGGTAAGTGTTTTAAAAAAATATGTATTTTTTTCAAACCCCCCGACCCCACAGTCTTAGCCTCGCCACACCCGTTCACTACCAGTCGCCACTGGATCCCAGCACCAACAAATCCAGTATGGCTGGTGGTTAGCTGAGGAGGGGAATGTTGTTTGAAGAATGTCTATAGTAAAGAAGTCTAATTGTGTATACTCCAATAAAATACATGTTTTGGCTTTATAGACATTCCCTGCTTGCCGGCTTCCTAGCGTTGTTGCATGACACTTTATCGAAGTTGATAATAGATCGCCTACCACTGCATCATCATCATCAACATGGTAAGTACATAATTGGTATTATTACCTCCACATCTACTTATCCATCTATACTAACCTTATCATGTACTAATAACGTACCTGTGGTGGATGTATATTATTGTCATTCGAAATAACACGCGGTGTAGTGCGGTATACCAAATAGCATATTGGTTACTTTGGCCTTGCCTTCAGTCGCTCTCAATGGGATGCCAGATGTGCTGTAGCCACCAATGGGTGCATTACGGTCATAAAGTTTGAGATGTTAACATGTGGTTGATGCACAAAAATTTTATTTTTCGGGTTTAACTTGTGGGAATTTCGCACGTCTTTAGAAAATGTAGGCAAGTCTGCTTAAACGGCATTAATAAATAAAAAAAATTCAAATTCTGCTGTGTACCCTTTTCTGTATGAGCAACAAGAAGTGAAAGTTTGCTCTAGGTTGTATTTCTCACATGTAATTGCACAGGTGAAAAATGGAGAAAAACGAATTTACTCGAATTCTTCTGTTTTGACCTAATAAGGGATGGAACAGATATCATTATCTTTTTATGTTTGGAGCAAACTCGGTCTGTTCCGTTTCTTATTACGGAATACAGAAAAACAGTACAAACAATGCTCCATTCGACGTTCTTGGCGCCGCAAAAATTGATTTAAAAGTGCCGTTGGTTCTTTTGCTGCAATAGTGCAAAATGTATGTAAGCTGGTCCCTGCGCACTGCAAGGTCAAAAGGTTAACGTGTTGGGCCTCAGAGAACGGGGTTCGGTGTTTTATAGTCGCTGGGTTAATATGCGGTTACCTCAAGAGGGTCATTGATTTAACCAGTGTCATGTCTCCTGCTCCAAGCAATGATTATTTCACATCCTTGACGTAAAAAAAAAGAAAAACAAGAATCATTTTCAAATTCCCTGTATTTTCATTCCTGGAAGAGGCTTTATGTGTGTTTTTTTGATGGAAGGCAAACAAAACAATCGTTCTCCAGCCAAAGTTCTTGATAGAAATAGTCTGCAAGCCTCAGAAAGCAATCAGAGGAACTCGTGAACCCAAGCAGCTAGACAAACATTCAGCAGTTTGAAGTGCGTACAAATATGTTTTAGTGAATTGTTTTTGTATCGCGAGGGGTTGTCGCTTATTGGCTGTTCCTTCGCGAGCGTCAAAGCCCTCTGCGAGTCAATGGCACACATTACAGGAGTGTGTGTGCTGAAGGCAGGGTGAGGGTTTCCCAGGTCCCTTCTTCGATTTATGGTAACGCCCTATCCTGCCTCCCCCTCACCCCTTCTCTCTCCCCCCCCCCCACCCACACACACAGCGAAACTCTTCAGCAAACATTTTCCCTGGTACATTTTCAAATTTAACGAAATTTACCAGGGGTTAAAAGGGGTACATTCTGATGATGCTCAGTTCGGGGTGAAAAAACAGCAGCTCTGCAGGTAAATCTTTATTTATTGTTTACAGTTTCATAGGGGCAAAGGCAGCTTATGTGATGTGACCAGAATCACAGGATGTTGTTGAGGTGAGGCCGTGACTCCACAGTTTCAAGGTATGTAGCCCCTGAGGTTTGGCCTCATCACCTTCCAAAGAAAATACAGGATAGGAGGCATTTATCACAAACTTAAATACTACAAGCTGTGGCATCTGAAAAGGGGGGGCTCTTGGCACCCCCACCCGCATGGCGGTGCGGCGACCCCCCTTTCCTCCTCGACCTCTCGGTGGTGGGGCGTGTCTTCTGGGGCGCGCCCTGCCACTGATTGGTTGCCAACCTCCCTTGACCCGGATGACGTTAATCGACATCCGGGTCGGAGGGGAGGGGGCGGGTGTGGAGGAATAAGAAGGCGGGGAGCGCCCAGGTGACCCCCTTGTTGCCTGGACGCTCCCCCACACCGGACATGCCCTGCACTCGGGGCTTCTTGTTTTTCTTTAAACATTTCTTATTTTTTCAGGAGGCGTGTGGACCGCGGACGTTTCGCCTGCTAGGAGAAGTGGGAGACTTGGTCGGCAATTTTGGTTTTCGGCGCCTCCACTTCGTTCGACGCTCCGCTCAAGGCAGAATACGGACGGGCTGACGCATCCAGCCTGATTGACTCCCGGCGGGGACGTGGGCAGTAATCGACGCTCCGCTCAAGGGTCCTGGTTGAGCGAGGTTTGGCGCGCAAGCTCGGCGGCCAGGTGCGAGGCGGACGCACGCTTTGGTTTTTTGCCATCGATCACAGAGGCATGCTAGAACTGCATTCCTGCAATTTCACGTGGTAAGCTCGGAGTGGTGGACAGCGGTTGTGGTCGCAGGTCGAATTCCGGCTGGGAGTGCGCAGGATTGGAACGGTAAGAGGAGAGCGGGGGGCTCGCATTACATTGCTTCTGGTAGCCGCCGGGTGGGTCTACGTTAGAGTTTACTCACCCCTGACAAACCGGATAAGCCGGGGCGTTGCAGTTGCGGTTGCATGGTGCTTACAGCCCCCTGTACATCCTCCATCTGGTGAAGGTAAAAAGCGCACTTACGCCTGTGTTGGAATACTAGGAGTGTAGGGCAGTACTCCTCAGTCATGCCGGGGTCGAAGGTTGGTAACGGAGGGTCCAGGATGGAGGTTATGATGCAGGCCATGATGCGGGAGATGAACAGCATTAATAGGAGGTTGGGGAAAGTGGATGAATTAGAGGCCCTCATGAATGAAAGGTTTGCTGATCCCCCAGGCCCTTCAGGCAGGCCCACGCGGCAGCGAAAGGCACCCTTGCCAAGGGGGGATTTCGCTAGCCCACCACAGAAGTCTAAGGCCAAGAAGCCCAGGTACAGTGCACCAGCCCCGGTAGTTCCGGTTTCGCTTCCACCCACGGTTCCGGTACCTCCTATACCTTTGCCGGTAGTTCCGGCGCCTGCTGCACCGGCTCCTGCCAGGCCGCCGGCGCTCCCTCCTGTGGGCCCTGCTTCCCCGCCCATGGTACCGATGCCAGTGCCGGGCCTGCCGCCACCGGTCACGCCGTTGCCTACCACACCAGTGCCACCGGCCATGCTCCCTGGGGCGCCTGTAGTCCCAGCTGATAACCCGGACTCGGTCCCTGCTGAATTGGTATCTCAAATAGTGGCCCTATTGCCGTGGCTACAAAAGGGGGGCGTGTTACCTGCTTCATCAGATCATGCTGCGGAAGCAGCACAGTTGGTAGAAAGGATTAAATCGGCAGCGGCGGCTGACAGAGCTGCGGTTCCCTCATCTTCTTCACTTACAGGTTCCAGCCCCGTCCAACCGAACACAGATGGTGGTCAACCGGCCCGGGTGCCAGGAAATGGTAAGGAGGTGGCGCTGCCTCTTTTGGGGGATGGGTCAATGCCCTCCAGGAGTGAGAATTTGGCACAACATGTGTCCCAGGCCACGAAAGAAATGATCTGGGCGGGAAAATATATTTACATTTTTTCATTGCTACTTGATAACAGGGAAATGGAACATGCAAAGACACTAAAGGATTGGATGCATCCGAGTGAATGGAGGGCACAGTGTTCTAGATTTAGGGTGGAGGAAACTTTGCTCAACTGGGTTAGGGCTTTCGCAGTATTCACGACCATCATGGCCGAACGGCCTCCTAATGTACAGGCGCCATTGGCTTGCTACCAGAGTAGGATTGTGGGGCGGAGCGAGCAGTACCCGGGGGATGCCTGGAAGGAGTATGATGTCAATTTCAGGAAAGCTAAAGAATTTGACACAACACAAACTTAAATACTACAAGCTGTGGCATCTGTATTGACAGGGTTTAGTAAATACATCCAAACATTTCCAAAGAGTTTAGTGGGAGATTTTACAAAAATAATCAGGAGAATTTATTTCTCCCATTGACTTCTATTGAAGCTTGAATCGGGTCTATCGGCATGTATGGGCGTGCAAGTGTGCAGCTTCAGGATTGAATATCAGAAATACAAATATATGTTTTAATCTTACTTGTCAAGAGCACGGAGAAAACGCCATGGGAGACAGAGAGATCTTGTGGAACATGTTGTGCACTGGCCTGCAGGAGCAGGATAGCAGGGCATACTCCTAGGCGCGCAAGACCAGTCCCTGTCGGCTGAAGCCTGCCGAGGATTTGGGTTATAGCATGCAGGAATTGGGAGGTGGGAGACTAGCTTTGAAACAGTTAATCTCCTGCCTGAATCGGGAGGGTTGGCATGCATGTAACATACCTCACATTCATCTATGTAATGAGAGCCAATGGCTAAAAAAGAAGTCTCAATTGACACTTTCTGGCCACACGATTTTCAAGAGCCGTTAATTTTATATAATTTTCTCCAATTTCATTGCATGCCATTGAAAGTCAGGTCATACCACACCATGCCAACATAGCATAAAATATCATATTAATGTACCAAACCCCAGTAATATACCTAACCATAGTAATATGCCATAATATCATAGCATACTATGAAAATAACATACCATACTCAGACTGGCACTAGGATGTTGCTGCACAGGTGATATTGCAATGCCCTGCAAGATAGCATCAACAATAAATTACAATGTGCCTCAAACATATGGTGGTATACTGCCACCTCAAGGCCC
The DNA here is from genome assembly GCF_964204655.1 of Triturus cristatus. Taxonomy (NCBI): domain Eukaryota; kingdom Metazoa; phylum Chordata; class Amphibia; order Caudata; family Salamandridae; genus Triturus; species Triturus cristatus. The sequence continues at coordinate 286,445,327 of NC_140592.1, read as the reverse complement.
CAACCACTTGTCTTGGGTGGTGCTCAGCGTTCAGGGTGCCGGCTGCAGTATTCAGGGGACTAACCTGTGCATTCACATGTACCTGTAAAGAAGGTGGGCTTACAGTGAGTCAGCTGGTAAAGTGATGTACGACAGAGATCAAGCAGTGGCCGTATTACAGTATGGGTTCATCGTTCCTCTTTGCGGCCCGGTGCACATTTACCTAAGTGCGCTGAGCACCAACAGGGATGGTGCACCCTGTTACATATGACATTCTGCCCCAAAGAAGCCATGAAGTTGTGCTGCCCTCAGGGCAGTGCATTAACAAATGTATGAGTGGCTGTTTTAAGCAGTTTGTCTACTTTTCACAGTGCCAGTGGCATCAGGCCTGCACTTTCATGGGGGTCAGAGATCCCCCTGCAGGTGGGTGTAGTGAGCAACTGAATCCATCCGCGAGGGGATGCTGGGTGGGCCCATGGGTGCCCCTTTTCTCCTTTCAGAGGGCATGTTTAGGGGCGCACTGAGTGTGACCCAAAACGTACTTGATTTCCAAGAAATACATGCTTATAGAAATATTACACACAATTTCATAAACAGTGACCCATTTCTTTGCAGTGCACAGTAGGTACATGTGCTAATGGTTTCTTAGCCTCTGTGCCCAGGTCCATAATGCGGTGCAGGTGCAGAAGAAAGGGCCTGTTTTATGAAGCGCTTGCATTGCCCTTGCGTTCATTCAAGGTAACTCAAAACAATGCAAGCCCTTTAGTCAGATTTACTAAGCCAGGCAAGGCCAGCTTGCATGGCCCTGGATTGCTTAGTAAATCTAGAGTAATGCAAGGTAGCGCAAGTCTCTACCATGCGTTAATCTGCTCTGGAAAGGCGTTACATGGGTGGAGAGTTGGTGTTCCCATGCATACAGTCATGTATTTTGGCATATTCCCAAATTTACTAAGACTATTAAACTGGGGAATGTGTAAAAATGGTAAGCCTTGCCAGGAGAGGGCACGGGGGGCGGCGGCGCTGTGCTGATGACGAGCCCAGCTCGTCAAGCTGCACAGTGGAGCTGTGCTCATGACGAGCTGGTCTCGTCACGACTCCGCCCACTAATTGATTCTCCCACACAGGTGCGAATCAATTACACGTGGGAGTGACGCGACCGTTATGACGAGCCCAGCTCGTCATGAGCACAGCTCCACTGTGCCTCATGACGAGCTGGGCTCGTCATGAGCATACAACGGATTAAAAAGAAGAAAACGCCTCTAAGGATTGTTTTTGTGCAGGAAGGTGTCCTTTCCTGCACAGAAAACAATCCTGGCTGTCATGCAGGCACTCTGGCACCATGGCACAAGAGTGCCTGCATTGCCGCTAGGCTGCATTCACTGCCCCAGCACAGGGAGAGATCAGGAATGTGCCATGTTTTAGTAGATATGGCACATTCCTGCCCTCTCCATTTGGCACTGCAAGTTGTCTTGCTGTGTTGTGTTGCATTAAACAATGACAAATCTGGCCCAAAGTGTTTTCCTCATTAGCATGAGCAGGAAGGGAATGCCCACTTACCATAGCGCCAACATTCCCGGTCCATTCAGTAATACTGCATGCCCCAAGAGCACAGAAAATGGACGCACACGTCTGTTGTACCCTGAGGCACTGCATGTAATATACCCCCTAGAAAACACAGGGCACGCAGAGAAATGCTGTGAAATGCTGTGACACAACTTCACTGACTCCAACTGCACCAGTAAGAAACTTCGCAAGATCCTGCCTTTATGTAGTACTCCAAAAGCAAACACTGAATCCCAATATTTACTCAATTTTTCAATCTGAAGTATGTACAAAATCCATTAAATGTTTGCAACTCCTTATTTTATGCTAAGAGGCTATTAGGATTCAGTGTTGATTATTTTAATCCAAATCAACGTTGCAACTATTATCTCACTAACACACTACTCCTTAGTGGTTCATTTACTTCTAGCAGCTGACGCATATCTGCCAACAGATTTGCAGGACACATTAATACATGGAACCAAACCAGTTAAAATGTTGTTTTTGTCAAGAGCTTAATTTGTGCTTTTCTGTTGTTTTTCAGGTTTAAATTTTGTTTTTTGTTATGAATACTTCTTATTTACTGCAATGTTATTCCTTAAAATGACTGCGAATTTGAGGCTAAAAACATCTTTTGCTTTTGTTGCATGGCAAAGTAAGAGGAAAAAGAGTTTGGTCAATAGAAAAGTGCTATGATTCACATAATCTATCCCTAAAAATGTTTAAAAAACGTAAAATATGTACGATTATTTTTGTGAACAACTTAAATAATCTATGTCTTTTCCTTGATTTTTGACTCTTAGTAAATCAAAAGTTTCTCTTTATTGTGCCTGTAGTTGAGTTTTTAGGATAATGCTCTGATTGTTTAAAGGTGCTGTTGAAAAACAGTTTCAATAATGTGTATATTATCTTCTGCATTTTAAAACAACACATTTACATATTAAAACATTTTTCTGTTATATTTATGAAACAATAAATACAAAGGTGGGGTTCTGTCTCAACCAGTCAGAGTTCAAAAACCACGTATGAAGCACTCTGAATGTAGCAACAGTCAGTGCTTAATTTGTAAAACAATTAGTGCTGGTGCCCAAAGCCCTGCTGAGAAGTCCAGCCGGCACTATTAAATGCCAGCACGATGAATACCAAGGCTGTGTAGTCCTGAATTTAATTCAGGCTTCCTTAATCTGCTGCCAAACAGTACTCAACCTTTTATTTCCCTCTTGCAGTTTCCTGCTTTATCCCTTGGTGAGTTTTTCATCTTTCTCCTCCTCCTTCTTTACCATTATGTTTATCTCACTCGTTCTTGCGGGAAATGATTGATGAAGAAAAATAAGTGCTGTAGCCCCCACCGGCGACCACCGGCTTAAATTAAGCACTGGCAGCAGTTCATCCATAGCAGTCCCTGGAAGTGTCTACTTCAAACATGATAACTGGGATGGTAATAAACTTACTCATATCCACCTTAACCCTACAGTGACCAGAATTAGCCAAATGTAGCTTGCTACCTTCTCATCTATGGTTCAAATGCTAGATATACCCTTTGTAACTTTATTTAGGGGAAACACATAACTTTGTAGACTATTTTCTATTGCTGTGAGGAGAAACAAGACAAAGGATTATTTGAGGTTATAAGGCAGAACAAATCCCTAACATATAGGACAGAAATATTTTTAGAGACTAAAATTCAACGGAACATGATCACTTTTTTGGGGTTTCAAGAGAGAATAAAGGAGGACGCAGAGGGTTTTTGACTGTGGCTGACCGTTTACATGCATACATAACAGGCTGCAGGCTGCAGATAGGAAATTGAATACCATGCAATACAACCAGCAGTTGCCATAAGTTTTGGTGTACAAGAGTGAATCCTGCTGGAACTCATAGTGGGCCTCATTCAAATAAGTGGGTCTTCGGTTTCTGTTTCAACTTAATCAAGTTTCTCTGGTATCATGACCCAAGAACTAGATTATTCCAATGTTGTACACACAGTAACATAAACACTGAACTTCCACAGAACAAAGTTTGAGAAGATTTCCTAATACTGATTTTTTTCCACATGGTTTAAATTCCATTCTTGCTTAGCACCCTTCAATATTTTTCATAGATACTTGGGAGGAATTGTAATTCTGCAGTTGGACACACATTTGTACAGTATTCTGGCTTCCATGGAGGGTAGTGGAAGACTCGTCTATATGTTCTCTTTGCTAAATTGAAAGATAACTAGAATGCCCACATCCTGTGCACTCTGGAGTAAAACTATGAACCTTTCACCTTAATAGACCATTTGCAGGAAGAGATTAGGGCCCTACACCATTATATGGAGGAGACAAATGCTAAATTACAATCTCTTGGCGATCATTGGTCTAACATGGAGGAGAGGATGTCTGCAGCAGAACACCAAATCACAACTCTCAATGAATCCTGCCTCATAGTCAATTCTCTTCAATCATAAGTCCTTACCTTACAAAAGCACGTTGAGGATCTCGAAAACCTCAGCAGGAGAAACAACCTATGAATCTACGGTCTCTCAGAGGGAACGGAAGGAATAAGCCCTATCACATTCTTTATAAATGTTCTACCTAAGCTTCTCCTTCTACTGAATGGGCTGTCACTGAACATTCAATGTGCTCACAAGTTGAGCCAACCCTCTACTGCATCATCTACCGCAAAGAAACCCAGAGGGATTATTATTTATTTCTTGACGTATACTGAGGTAATCCAAGTAATTGTTGCTGCCAAACAAAAGAAACGCATTTCATGGTCAGGTTGTGATCTTTACTTTACTCAGGATTACACAAAGAGTGCCACAGATTGATGTAAGGAGTTCTTAATAATGAGGCTGACCCTTGTTTCTATTGGCTCTCGCTTTGGGCTCTTCCACCCACGTCTCTTCAAAGTTATTCACAACAATAAAATGACAACATATGAGGATAGTAGTAGATTGAAAGATTTTCTTGATTCGTGCTGAATTTAAACTGTGGAAACTTCCATGTCTACTAAATCTTAAAATGACATTTCTAAGTTCACAAGTTTTGTCCATAATGTTTAACAATGTTTTAGGCTCTATTTATTTTTTCTGTTGTTGATAGTCTCTAATGGTTATTCATGAGCACAAATAGTTACCTTGCATTTTACTCCACATTTTAACTTATTCTCATATTCTTTTCCCGCAGGTGATATTTACCCACGTGCTCTCATGCTTGTCTCCTGTTCTATTTTCTCAAACCTTTCATGCACCCCTTAACCCCTGTGCACTGGACGTGTTGTCTTTCCATGTGGTCTCCCCCTCACCCAATCAAAGTTTATCTAGGTATGTGTCCCTTCCAGAAACAACCTTTACAATGCAGTCATTACATCGCACTACATTTACAACGCAGTCACTACATCTCAACATCCTTTACAATGCATGTCACTACAACGCAGCCATTACATTGCATGTCACTACAACGCATACCATTACAACGCATAGTACCCCTACACTATCCCACACTTACCCTACTGTTGCACCCCCTGGAGTTAGAATAGCCATTTTTACCCCTACACTATCCAACACTTACCCTACTGCTGCAACCCCTGGAGTTAGAATAGTAATTTTTACCCCTACACTATCCAACACTTACCCTACTGTTGTAACCCCTGGAGTTAGAATAGTAATTTTTACCGCTACACTATCCAACACTTACCTTAAATGCAATGTAATGGTATGCGTTTTAATGGTATGCGTTTTAAAGGTATAATGTGATGTAATGAAATGTGTTGTAAATGTAGTTTTAAAACATTTGTTGTAGTGGCATGCAATGTAAATATATGCGTTGTAAAGGATGTTGCAATGTAAAAACTGCATTGTAAAGGCATGCTTTGTAATTATATGCGTTGTAACATCATACATTCGTCCCTTCCTTTTATTTTGAAATATATTCATGTTGATTTGTTTCCTTCCCTACCCTTCCCTACCCTTACCTACCTCTTTTTCCCACTTATTATCTTTTTTCTTCTCCTCTCTTGCATTTTTCAACTATCATTCCATAACATCTTCTTCACAATGTATTACTTTCTCCTTCTTGCATGGCTATTGTCCTCCTCTTCTATAAATATGTCTGCCTTTATTTTCATCAATGTTCTTATGCAATGATTTTAAAATGTACCTCCTGGATTGTCAGATGTTTAAATTCCCCCATCAAATGCCAGAAAGTATTATCACATTTATCAAAGCTAGATACCCATTTTGCATTTTTACAAGAATCTCATTAAAAAGGAGATGGGTAGGGGGCGCCTTTTTTCACTAGGAACTGGGGAAAAAATGGTGTTGTGATTCTATGTCATAAATGCCTTCAAATCCATTTTATTTCACAAGAAATTGATGTTGTCTATCATTGGTTATTGCTTAAATTATTGATTGACAAGATGCCAAATACTTTACTGAATGTCAATGGTCCCACTGCTCCAAATTTTAAATTCTGGCTAATATAACTCAAAAACTCTTACAACATCCGAATGAGAACTTTGTATTTGGCAGGAGATTTTAACTAACTTGTTGATCCTTTTATTGACAGACAATCCACAACACAATATATTCCCAATAAACCACAAAAAGCTTTTCTTCATGTTATTAAATAACGCAAACTAACGGATGCATGGAGGTTGTGTTATCCCACATTGCGTGAATATTCATACTTTTCCCTGGTACATCACACTCAATCATGGATTGATTACATTTTTCTCTCTCATATTTTGACCAAGAATTTACATGCCTCGGATATAGGTTCTATCCTGATATCTGACCATGCCCCGGTCTCCATAAAGTTAGATATTTTACCCATACTCACAACTCCAAAGTGATGGAGATTCAATAATTCACTGTTACTAGATTTCTCTTTCAACTCATCTCTCTCCTCCTTCTTTCATGAATACTTTCAGTTTAATAACACCATAAATTTACTGTTTCATACCATTTGGGATGCATTTAAAGCTTAAGCCCCGGATTTTATAATTACTTTTGTATAAAAAAACGTAAATACTTCCAAAAGCAACCAATTACATATGAACACAAACATTCTCATCAAAAAGACTTAGAAACTTTAAACCAGTTCAGACACTTTTATAAACATTAATATACACCAGAATATTCTCCTTCTGACTCTAAAATTGTTCAATATCTATCCTCTATACAGAAACCTCTTTACAGACAGGTAGATTTTTCTGTCCTAGAATCAGATATCACACAAACAAATGTACATACTGCATTACTCACATTGAAAAAGGATAAAGTACCGGGAACAGTTGGTTTCATGGTTGAATTTTGCACACACTTCTCCAAACTTCTTCTCCCTAAGCTACTAACTCTTATCCAATCTTTCACCCATTCTTCTACACCATCAGACTCCATTCTAGATGCACTTTGTTGCCTTATCCCAATGGACGGAAAGGAGTTGCAATACTGTAAACATTATAGACCTATCTCTCTCATTAAAATAGATTATAAAAGTTTTTCAAAACATTGGTCTTATGATTAGAACCCTTCTTTCCTAATCTTTTAGGAAAGGAGCAATCAGGTTTTACCAAATGAAGATATATTTGAGATAACACCTGATTGCTCTTTGATATTCTCTCAAAATCCTCAAGTAATCATGAAATCTTAGCGGCCATTGCTTCAGATGCCTAAAAAGATTTTGATTGCGTAAATTGGAAATGTTTATTTCACGCTGTCCCTTGGTTTGGCCCTAAAATACCTAAGGTCCTCTCTTCTATCACACAAGCGACATTGGAAGCTTGGGACCAAACAATTATCAAATGCGGTCTTACCTCTTTTCCCTCACCCATGACGCCATTGCTCAACAATCAGGACTTCACCCCGGGGCTCGACCCCTAAGCGTTTACGTCCTGGAGACGCTCAGACTGTTGCTCTACGGGGCACATGCTAGACGAAGACGGGGTGCATCCCTTTCATCCGATCCGTAGGGACTTTGCTTTTCCTGAAACAGACAGGCTAATCTATCTACAACTTTGAGACTTCCTTCTGCACCCAAAAAACAAGTTTTCTGCTCAAAGGCATCTCACGCCATACGAGCAATGGCTAGTCACTCACTCCTCAAGAAGAGGTCTTATCTTTGAAATATACACATTCCTAAATCAGATTCACCAATAGGCATATAAGGCCAGTCAGGGCAAATGGGAGCGTGAACTTGGTAGGCAGTTAAGCAAGAAGAAATGGGGTGACATATATTACAGGGCAAGACACACAGCTAGCAACACCCCCCTTACTGAAACTTGTTAATATCATCTCCTACTGGTACCTTACATGAGTTCGACTACATAGAATGAACTCATAGCACAGCGATAGGTGCTGGAGGGACTGTGGAGCTCAGGGTGCTCTAGTGCACATACTGTGGGAGTGCCCCCAACTTCAATCATACTGGTCTCAAGTCATTGATGAAATTGACACTCACCATGCAATACAATTACCTAGATTCCCTTCTTATGTCTTGTTGGGCGTCCCAAACCCCCTCACATATCCTCTGAAGTCCAGGCAGTGCAGGCAGATTGGCATGGCTGTCGAAGCCACGATTCAAAATATTTTAATACATTGGGGCTCAGCCCAAATACTTACTTACAAAGGTTAGTTAAATTGAATGTGGAATATTCTCGGCATGGAGAGAATTTCTCTGTCACTTACGAACCAAGGCGCGCCCTTTAGGAAATTGTGGCGTCCTTATTTAGCTCTCCTTGCATAAGACTATAAAGAACTGACATGCTCGAAGTATTTGCCCCTGCTATGCCTACCAGAAGCAAACACTAACACCTGCATGGCCACGATCTATAATTGTGGGCTTTGTTGTAATAAAGATGGCATTCATGAACCGAGTATAGGTGGTGGGGGAGGGAGGGAAGTTGGGAACGTTATTGTTTTCATTTTTCCTTTTGACTTATATTGATTAATGCCCTAATATTAAGCACTAGTGTTCATACAAGGCACATGTAATGATGCAATTGTGGTTGATGGCATTCCTTGCAAAAAAAAGATTTGAACCATAAAATACCTAACCTTATTTCACTTCTCTATGCCTCCTCCGAGAAGCCATATGCAATTGGATTCACTTCTCCTTATTTTACATTAAACAGGGGAGTGCAGCAGGATTGCCCTCTTTCCCATTTTCTTCTCAATCTAGTTCTAGAACCATTTTTAACTCAACTCAGACAGAACGCAGATCTACATGGTTCTTTGTACAACACTCAGCAAATTAAACTATCCACATATGCTGATGACATTTAACTATTTATGTCATCACCTCAGTCTTCAATCCATGCTTTTTCATTTGATGCAAAATCCTACACCTTAGTATCTGTATATAAATTAAATAACGACAAATGTGAAATTTTACCTCTAAATAAATTAACTTTTAAACATGATTTTTGTATCTATTAGTTTCAATTAGAAACCCCAGCAAATTAAATATCTTGGGCTCCAGTTTACCCCATTTCTTCGAAAATCCATTTCAGTAATTATGGACAAATGTATTAATAAACAAACTTTATTAACTGATAGTTGGCTCCCTTTGTATCTCTCATGGTGGCGACGTCTTGACAAAATTAAAATGGTCCTCGTACCTATTATTCTTTATACCATTTCAAATATTCCATTACGTATTCCTCTTAAGTTTTAGCTGAAGTGCCTCAAAGCTGAAGGCGGAGTCAATTTCCCGGATTCCTCAACATATCATAAGGCATTTTGATTGAAACAATCATCTCATTTGATTACCTCCTCTTTGGACTTTTGTCCACTATGGGTTGATTTGCAACGCACATTTTTATCCCCTTTTTCCTTTAAAGAATACTTAAATTTTGCATGCAAACTTTAAAACCTTTCCACAGCAATTATAGGTTACTAGATACTGTAATATCATATACTCCTACAGATATTCCTACCTTTCTTCATTCCACCATTTGGCATAATAAATGTATTCAATTAGCTAATCGACCTGCATATTGAAATTCGTGGAGAAAAAGGTGACAAATATGTGTCAATCTATTTTTCAGTCAGGGATCAACTATCTCTTATTTACAAGCACAAACTCCTTTTGGTCTTCCATCCTTAGTTCAACATAAATTCCAGATTCTACTACATAGCATCCTTACAGCATGCAACATATTTAAATCCAGTTCTAGTCCTATATTGGTCCTGCAACATTATTTCAATACCCTTTTAACTACCAATCCCAGCTCTTCCAACATATATTTATATTTGTAATATATCTCAGTTAAGAGATCTAAAAAAGATACTTCTTTTAGTACTGCCCGATTAGATCTTGGTCATTTGGATGGTATGGAAACTAACACGTGGTCACCTCTTTTAAGCTGGGGAAGAGATTTGAGATTGATTTAATACCCCCAGGTCCTATGATTACACCTAGCTTCAGAAGAAGCCGACCTGGGTAGGTCTATAGCTAATGCAAAATGCAGATGCCAGAGGGAGCTCAGGATCATAGTTGGCTTACTGCTCTTTATTGCAGGTGCTATATGGTGAGATGAGGACAAAAAAAAAAAAAAAAAAAAAGATACTGAACTATTATGGGAACACGATGTATATGTTTCATGGCCCATTTTCATTTGGAAACGGATCTTGATCAAAATTAGGCAATTCTCCCAAGCAGCAAACACAACATAGACATTATTCTACATTTATAATAGATTACTCCTTATGCCAACATTCTTACATAGAATCATTCCAGATATTACAAACGCTTGCTGGCCATGTTTGACACAATGTGCTGACCCAAAACATTTACTTTTAATGTGTCCTTTCATTCACATTTGTTGGTTACTACTTTGGAAACAAATTAATTCCATCTTTAATTCAAATAGACCTTTTTCTACATTTAACAGGCACAGCCGGTCCATTTGGACAGAGGGGCCATGTCCCTCCACCTTTTGCCCCGTACAAACAGTGTCTGTCAGACTGAACAAAGGTCAGCCTGACAGACACTGTTCACTTTCAGTTCAGGCAGCCATGAGCCAGACATGCGCATTTAGCGCTGGCTGCCTGAACTGCACTTTGCTGGGCTGAGGAAGTCACAGTTCCTGTGGGCGTGACATCCTAAGCTCAGCAAAGGTCCCTGAGGCCCTCCCCTCAGTGATGAGGGGTTACGTCACTAATTGCCTCACACCTAGGAGCTTCAGTTTCAAGCACTGAAGCGCCCAGAGCGAGTGTCAATCAGTGACACTTCATCACAGAGTGGGGTGGGGTCAGTAGTCTCACTGACCCCATCCCACTCTGTGATGATGATGGGACTGCTTCCTTCCCTCATTGGCTGAACTTAGGTCAGCCAATGAGGGAAGGCCGCAGTCTCAAGCCTTCTGGAACCGCTGAGGCAGAGATGGCTGCAGGTAAATGCGTGTTTTCTTTTCTTTATAAATTATTGTTTGGTGCGTGCGTGCGTCTGTGTGAATGTTTGGAAAAGAATGTTGTGAATGAATGTGTTTGTGTGTGTGTGCACGCGTGTGTGAATGCATGATTGTGAGTGTTATGTGTGTGTGTCCCGTCCGCCCACCTCCCTCCAAAACTTACTGGCCGCCACTGATATCTAATGTATTTTTGGTGAGTGTATCGGATGATTGGGATGAAATTTTTTTTAATGTTAAAGTAGTGAACTTATTATTGGCAGTGGCTTTCAACAAATTTTGAGGCATTGGAAAAACTTGACTCAATTATCTTTTAAAGCATGATATTACGCATAGATATTAAGCATGATATACACATATCATAGATTGGATACACCATATATGCACCCTTTATCGCTTGATTTAAAACAAGCAGCCTTGTGGATTCCAGTTACATCCTTTCTTAACAAATCTGCCAAGGCATCAGATGTCCCTTTCACCTGAAATACAAAAAGTTCTTCAACCTCCTTGACTTCCCATGCTTGATATTGTTATATGTCATATATTGTATTTTAATATTGTTCACATTATATTTTATTTATATTATCAGATTTTAATATATATAAACCATGCATATTCCCCTTCCTCCCTCTTTTTTCTCTTCCATTTCAATTTCAACTTAATATTTAGTTTTTGTTTATTCGTTTATACTATATACATTTAATTGTTGAATATGCCTTGGCTATATCTTATAAATATAATAAAATTCTACTTTTAAAACTCAAAAGGTATGTTTTCTTTATCTTCTCTCTTCAAATATCTTCTCCTTTGCTTAGGAAGTTTCAGCACGAGCAAGAGGCACTCTGGTTGTTTTGTGTATGGCTCCTTTTTTCTTTTTTAGGAGTGGGAATATCTAAAGCCGTGGAGCACATACCTGGTCATTTCTCTAACAAGACATTTTGATTTTGAGATAGAGGACAGTTATCCTGAAGGAAAGAAAAAGGGTTATCAAGAAGCTGAACCACTCTACTGGCCAATAGCCTATGGTAGGGATGTTAACAGTTTTTACAGTGATTAATTTCAATATATGTCATTGGGTGTACCTAGGATTGTCAAGTTTGATAACCAAGCAAAGAAAGTTTTTCATTAGTGATTTCTCTAGTCTCGGTGATGGTAGATTTGCTGGGATGTTAAAGTCTTGCAGGACTAGCACTAGTTGGTCAGCATACAGGAACGTGGATAGATCCACAAAAACTTTTCGGAAATTTCTAAGACAAGTGCTGTGACTAGTAAATCAGGGTGCACATGATAGATATTTGGGCTTGGCCTAGAGAGATTTATAGAGTTTTGCAAGCCTCAAATGTTTCAAAGAACTCACAATAAAAATGCAATCATATAAGTAGCTGCTAGTGCTTTCAGGCAGCTCTCTTTATCTGTTGGTCTGTCCATTTGTCACTCAATTATTCTTCCACCCATCACAGTATACATCATGAGGCAATATGTCAGTCCTTTTTATCCACTAGCTGTCTTCCTCTGTGAGTGACACTATTCATCATGATTATATTAGGACTGAACTTCAGTGCTAGTGTTCCTCGGCTGCTGGCCCTCACTTTATTTTTATATTTTTTACATTTTAGCATAAGACAGAAAGACACGTTGCTGGCTGCATTTTTCTGATTAATAGTTTGTAATTGTATTATTTATTATATATGAGAGTTATAATGTCTCTGTTGTACTTTTATGATATTTTTAATACTCAAATAAAGATCTGTTTTTCTGTTTATTTTAGCATAAGTTTGCTTGTTTACACCAGATCTGCTGGCTGTTTAAAAGCTTGTTTAATTTTTCAGTGACATGGACTTCCACCCTCCTTCTCCCTGTATCAGAATGTATTTGTCATTTTAAGCGTTAACCATTTGTTCTTCGTTATGGCATAACCCACAGCTCTTTTATGATATGTGAGATGTGGTAATGAGTCGGGTATTGATTGGGGAAGTGTTTGTATCATTCATCCAGATTTCAGTTATAAATAGGACGTGTAGCTTAGTATCCGATATATGATCGCTTATATGCTGCCTAAGTGGAAAGGCTGACCTAGCATTTATGAGGCTGCATGCGATTGATTTTTTGCTGGTCGTAAACGCAGTGATCTGGAGCCCTTACACCCAATGTATTAATGCAGCTCAGGATTGTGATAAGGCCTAAAATCAGATTCCTAGATTCAAATATGTGCATTCTGGTATGGAAGGAAGCATCAGATGGATCCTCTACTCTGGGAGATCAAATTAACATATCTGTCATGAGCCCTCTATTGTGAGTCCTCTATAGTGAGTCTTTCAATAAATACCCTGGACAAAAATAAGACAGGTCTAAGGGATAATTTTTGGTAACCATTTGAGGATATGAACAGAACAATAAATTACAAACATAATAATCAAAATGTATTTGCCGATACTGTTTATTCTCACTGATATAGGTTTTGGAGTAGTGTCCTAGCAGCGCAGCCAAGACCAAACACTCGCAAACAATATGCACATAGAGGCTAGGAGCCCAGCCATCCCCTTTATGGCCTTTGTATGGAAAAAAGGTATCAGATGAGGCATGAAACCCTTCAACTCAAGTGCTTTGAGCTTCACAACAGGTAGGAAGTCACTATATGTATATATAGGGCTTTATTCGGGCAGGGTCCTGATGGGTCTCAGACCCGGCAGTAATTAAAATCAGACTTTGTTATAGGTCGCCATCAAGCTCTATACTCATGTCTTTAACTGGAAAAAAGATTGATCACTTTGTCAACAAAGACTTCAGAAGCCCTTATGGTATTTCACGTTGGCGATGCAATCCCTGCTGGCAACCTGGTTTGAAGTGTTTGAAGCCAATCAGATGTGAACCCAAGATCAGAAGGGGTGTACCTATATGTACAACTGGACATTTCTTTAAATTCCTCCATAACTACTGAACAGATGTACACCAAATCCCAAAAAGGCATTTCCCTGGACCAACATCTATCTTCATGCCAATTTTGGTGTAATTCAGTACAGAAGTTCAGGCTGTGGCCATTTCTAAAGTTCCAACATAAATTAACATGCGGAAAGCGTGCTTTGGGACTCCCACTTTGTCTCGGCCCCCGCTTGACAGATCACCCCGAAACTTTCAAGACAGCAGCTCACATGAGCGTCAGAGTAGTTTCTTAAACTTTGCACGGATTTGTCAAATGACTCTAAAGTTATTGGCAAATGAAAAAACACTATTTCTATGGAAACTACATCCTAACTATAGACAATCCAAAACCCGAGCACACACTTGATCCTATGACAATTAAAGTATCAGGTACCCGGTCAACTAACACCTGATTGTGTACATATATCCTAATTATAACTTCCTACTGGAGACCCCCAGTAGGTAATAATATATCTACACTGAAAACAACCAAAGGTTACAAGGACGTTATAATTAGGTTCAGATTTCACTTGCACAAAACCAATGAAATTCAGCAATTTCGGCCCCGATTTCGGCCCGAGGGACCCCATCCCCTGGGCCTCTATTGTGGGTGCCCTGGTCCCACTCAGGACACCCACTCTGTTGGGGACCGCGGGGGAGCCTCAAGGCCCAGCGGTCCCTGCCAGCTCCCCACCTTCTGCAGTAGTCTGTATTGCTTTCACAGCGAGGGAGCTGCTGAACATGTAGTTCCTCTCTGTGAAAGCAATTCTGTTCCACTTCTAGCAAACAAGAGCATTCAATGCTCTTGCTGGCTGGAAGTGGAGTATTTTCCGTGATTTGGCAGGAGAGGTAAAGCTCCTGCCAAGCCACTGCAAACAGCTATGTCCTTGCGGTGGGCACCCCGGGACATAGCAGGAGCTGGCTCTGGGGAGTGGCAGTCCCCAGGGCCATGTATGGCTCCAGGAGGGGGGCCGCGCAACCCCCTTCTTTATTTTTGTAGGACCTGACCTAGGGAGGTGGCTGAGACTGGCCCGGGGTGTCCCTGAGGCCCTCCCCATTGTATAATAAAACAGCCTCAGGTAGGTGGTGGTTCCAAGGGCATGGTGGGGTCTGCGAGGCCCCCTATTTATTTTACATTAGCCCTAGGGAGGCTAGGGGCCTCTCCTGCACTAATGTCATAAATAGCCCCAGGGAGGAGTCAGTCCCTGTGGCTGCGAGGGGGGGCGTATGCCCCGCTTAATTTATAAGTAATACACCGGGGAGGTGGGGGTCCACTGGGTTTTATAAACCCTAGGAGGGTAGCCCCATGTACCAAACATTTTTAGTTTTGTACATGCCGCCGGGATTTGGCCCACCTGGGGGCTTCCTGAAAAAGATGCGCTGGAATAGTGGATGGAATGGATGGAATAATTGAGGGAAAGCAGGTATAGATAAATGTATGAGTGAAAGAATGGATGTAAAGATGGATGAGTGAAAGGATGTATGGATGAGTGAAAGTGAGGGTAAATGGATGATTGGATGAAAGGGTGGATGGAAGGAAGAGCGAAAGGGTGGATGGATGAGTAAGTAAAAGGATGGGTAGATGGATGAGTGAAAGGGAGAATGAATGCAGGATAAATGGACGGATGTAGTGAAAGGATGGATGGATGGAGTGAAAGGGTGGAGGGGTGAGTGAAAGGATGGATGGATGATTACATGGTGGATGGATGAATGAATGAATGGCTGGATCAGACGGGGTATGGATAAGTGAAAGGACGGAAGTCTGAGTTAATGAGTAGATCACTGAATGAATGGGTTTGATGGATAGGTGTGGCTCACTGGTTAGAGGCGGCAGACCCGTAAGCAGAGAATTGGCCAGGGACCAGGGTTCAATTCCCGACGCGGCAGGGTTGTGGACCAGGGTCAAAAACGGACTCGATAATTCTCGCCTCGGTACCTACTCTAACCAGGAACACACTCGGCAACTCTGGGCATTAAGCTTGCCTCATCTCTACAACGGCCCCCCACAGACGCTGGGGATGCCTGGTTTCACCTTGGAGATACCCAGAAAGGGACCATCTCACAGGGATAGCCAGGACGGGTTCCCCAGCGGTCTATAGCGCCGGGACACCTCCTCGTGAGGTAGCTGTTCGCGCTTTACAAATATCAGTATTATTATTATAGGTGAGAAGATGGATAGATAGACTTGGATATGGATAGGCAGATGGACGGATGGAATGGTGATAGACTGAATGGTTGTTATAAGAATGAATGGATGGCAGAATGTTAAGGTGAACTGGTGGCTATCAGCAGGTGGATGGAAGGATGAATTGATAGATACTTGGATGGAAGGGTCAAGCAAGCTCTTCTGGGGAGTGCCGCAATTAATTATTTCTTGGTGCCGTAAGAGATTTGGTTCAAAGTGGCAGGTATTTTAATTTTCTGGCTACTCCCTTGGTTAAGTATTTAGATCCTTGTGAGACTGCGAGCTTGCTTTTTCAGGTTGTTGCCTGGCACCATGTTGTACTTCCTTCCTGATTAAACAGAGGCTAAATAAAAGCCCAGTGCAGGTTGTGTGAGAGAAATTCGTGACTTCAAGACGATGCACGTTTTTGGGACTTTTTGTTGTGCAGAGCTAAAGGCCTACTATCAGTGCTTTAAATGGGCCTGTACTCACCGGTACTGAGTACCGGCACTTCCAAAGTTTTTTGCCGTCAGTACCGGCACTTCCCTGTAGCCAGGGAGAGTACCGATACCCTGATCCATGGCACAGCAGGCTCAGGTTAGGTTTCTGATCCAGTGCAGGGCAGAGGCCGCTCTGCTTCCCAGCAGCTTGTAATTAACTCGGCTGAAGTATCCTTTTCCAGAGTTGCTGGTGAAGATTCCAGCAGCGTCCATTTGAATGCCCCCAAACTGCACGGGGGTGAGAGGGCTTGTGTCACGCTGTGATTAACAGGACAGGGTCTCTAGACAGACCCTGCACTGTCAATCAGGTGCACAGCGACCATTCAGGTGAAAGTGCCATCACGACTTTCATTTTATGTTATGAGTTAATCTGTGTGTTTTTTTACATAAACACATTTCTCGTGTGTTTTAATATGTGCTGAAACTGGTACTGAAGTCTCCATGTATGATGATATTTTGCTCGTAGCCCCGCCCCTTGCCCCGCCCACTTGCCACACCTCTATTTTATGAGTACCTGCACTTATTTTTCCCCATTTAAAGCACTGCCTACCATGCAGTCGAGTGAAAAAATGGGCGCTACTGTATGCATCGACAGAGGCATGTAGCATTGCTTTCTGATATTTATGCGGAAGTATGTGAAAAAGAGCCAAAATAATGGCCCTAGGTGTACCCCCTCATTAGGGCTTCTTTGGTATCTCAGGATATGTACATCCTGTGCACAGAGTGAAAAAATATCTGACTTTAGAAACCACACGAGTCACATGACCTTGTGGTCTGCCTCATACTCTACACTTCAAATCTTTATGTTCTTTATTTTCCCCCTTTATTTAATCTTTGTTTGTTGAGTTCCCATTGGCTCGGGAACCTCCTTTTATACAGTAGGCCCCAATGTGAAATACACTTCTTTAAAGGAATGGTGCTTTCACCTCGCCTACCTACCAGGTGAGAACACTTTGCTTTTCTAAAGTGTTTATATCGTCTGTGATATGATATTGGGCTCTTGCCATTTATGTTAAATATACCTCCATTCTTGCTTTTCTGGCCATTTTTTGTGTGCACCTCAAAGCGATTCCTCTTAGCCTTGTGAAGCATGCTTGCTAGCCACGGAAAAGGGAGAGGAGGATTGAGAAACCATTTTGATGGCGGTAATCATAGAGAGTGGAGTGAAATAGAAGAGCTACAGAGCGGCCGACTTTGAAGCTGGGGAACCAGGTTCGAGTCTGACGAAAGGCTCAAGTACCCTGTGATTCTGGGCAAATCACTTAGGGCCACATGGATCAAATTTGGAAATTGTGATTTCCTAATTGCGATGTTCGCAGATTCTCAATTAGGTAATCGCTATTTCCAATGTATGAAACTCCATGAGTTCCATATACTGATTTCTAGTGGGTCGCAAATCTACCTACCTCATTATTATTAATTAACCCCCTTAGGAATCTCTATAATCACGGGGATGGTGTCGGCTGGGGTCAGCAGACCACCATATCCGTGTTTGCTTTCAAATAGAGCAATCTTTTTTTTTTTTTAAATGCAGCTCGTTTTCCATAAAGAAAAACGGATTGCGCTTAAGAAAAATAAAAAAGTAAAAAAAAAATATTTTCATTTTCTAAGTGCAGGCAGTGGTCCCCCTGCTCTTAAAAACGTTTTACAACCATTCCCAAAGGGGAAGGGGTCCCTTGGGGACCCCTGCCTATTTCCAAATGGGTTACCACCAACTTGAAGTTGGTGGTAAATTGCAAATGTTTTGCGACCGCATTCACGGTCACAAAACATTCATACATACTGTTAGGATTTGGTATTTGGAAGGGACGCCCTAAACACGCCCCTTCCAAAGTACTGAATCACAAACCCATTACCGAATCGCAAAATAGGGTTTGATACATGTAAAAACCCTTTTTTGTGTTCGCAAACAGGCCGATTCTGCGAAGCGGCCTATTTGCAAATGCAAAATTGGTTGATACATGTGGCCCCTAATCTCATTGTGCCTAAAAATTAATCTGTCCGTCTGTAATGCAGCTGGTGACCATGTAAAGCGCGCTGATACCTTTGGGTCGAGTTTGTGCTATCACTTCGTGTTCTTACGATGATGGATTTGATAAATCAGGGCCCATGTCTAGATGGCATACATTATTTGAAGTGAACAGGCTACACCATATTTTGAAAGGCCATTCCATCCCATAGGTCAGTCCCAGCAGGCAGGGTCGGACTGGGAACCAAAACCGGCCCTGGTAAAGTGCTTGGCCGGCCCCCCAGGGGGGTTGGGGGTGCCGCCGAGCTCTTTGCCAGGGCCGGTTTGCGGCCGATTTTGTTACAGGGCAGATTTTGCAGCTATGCTGCCTAAACGGCCCTGTAACAAAAACAGCCCCCAGGGGCCCAAAACCGCCCCCCACCCGTGCTGCCCACCGGGGGACTGCCCGGTGCCCGCTACGGCCAGTCCGGCCCTGCCAGCATGTCAAAGCCAGCACTGCTTCCACTTGTGCATAGATTATTTACAAGATCAACTGTTCCTACAGCATACTCCGAATGTAATTGCTAATTGCAGATGTATTATTGTCTCCTCCTGTGTATTAGCTTATCATGAGGGATAAAGGCTGAGTCAGCTCGTCGCCATCAGAAGCCGTGGCCTTCAGGATAAAACAGATTACCATTGTGGGTGGATTAAGCAACTTGGGCCGCCCGCCAGGGCCACGTTGTTCCTTATGCGGATCCTTGTTTAGATAATGTACTAATGTAACATAATGTGGCATAGATAATCAGACTTTGACCTAGAGCAAGAGAAAGGCAAAAAAGGGAGAAAGAGAAAGACAGAAAAACAGTAACAAAGGGAGAAAGCAAAGATGAAGAAGAACCTGCAAGGGTGAGATAAAGATATAGAAATTGTAGAGTGATGAGAGAAAGAGGCATGAGGTGAAATCAATAGAAGGATGTCTTGTTTTTTTGGGAAATGGGTGTCGTTTTAACTGGGGGGGGTTAAGTGTGTCGTGTCCCCTCAATAAATGCCTCATCCAGTTGACAGTTGGGACCCAGAGTTGTGCTTGGCAATGTCCGTGTTTGGCTTCCCTTTGTCTGATAACCATTGACAGAGCAGGTTAGATGTGCCCAGTGGTGGCTGGCACAGGTAAGAGTGGTAAGGTGGGGTGGGGGCAGGTAAGTCGACATAATACAGGAGAAGTAAAATTAAATAAAAAATAAATAAAATCACTTACCTGGCACTTGCAGCATCGCTGACTCCATAGGTCAAGGTAAGTGTTTTTTTCTTTTTTTCCCCGGTCGTATGTCGACTTACCCGCCCCCTGCCCCGCCTCACCGCTCTTACCTGTGTCGGACGCTACTGGACGTGCCCCTTAACCTGATAGGCACCTACTTAGACTAGACAAGACCATTTTTCTGCTTCCCAAGCACCACTAGACAAAGAAGTAAAAGAAAACCAAATTATCTGACTGCATTGAGAGCTCATGACTCTAAAATGAATTGATGTAGAGAAGCAACAGCATACTGTTTGAAGAAAAGTCCTTCAAAACTTGTGGCATAAAAATGGCATCTTTAAAGCCCTCCACTGTTCCTTGAAGTTGGGTTTAGTCTGTACATCAAATAACTAATAAAACATCCTCTACATTGCATACCCACATAGATAGACACACACATACACATTCTGCAGTGGTTTTGTCTGTACATCAAATACCTAATAAAACAGCCTCTACCTTACATACCCACACAGACAGACACACGCATACACATTCTGCAGTAGGTGCCTTCTCCCTCCAAGCTATCTTAATGACATTGGGGCCTATGAACTAAAAGCTGTCAGGCACAGATCACCGCAGCAGATCATTAATCTTGTGGGGTATTTCCAAGTGACACAGTTCCCTGCAGATGACAGATTCCATAGCATGGGCCCCTACTGCCAATATATTTCCGGCTACTATCAAACTCTTCCCATACAACACACAATGATCATACATATTTAAAGGACTTCAAGAATGTTGGTTACTTTCAGGCTCTCAGTGCCCCTGTCTTTAACACCCATATTAGTCTTCACTCTTCCAATGCTCATCATTCAGTCCCACCTCCCCATCTGTTTGACCCGCCTCTTTTTAAGTTAAGAACTCCACTGAGATGGTTGAGAAACCTCAAGCTTATACGCTCAAATCTCACTAAACATGCCACGCCTCTGTTTTGTACTGGCGACAGCTTCCTAGGGCAAACGTACTACCCTCACACTTATTTTTCTACAAATTAAGTACTAGTCGGAAGCTTTTCAGAAATGTGTTACTGCAGATTTTGTGTATTATCTTGCTCTCTACGAGGCAAACTTTCTTCCTTGTGGAGAAATCCCTTCCTCTCCACGAATATGGTGGTGTTTTCGTAATTTCCCACACTGACTTCGTTGCTTTAACTTAATATTTTAGTTGTTAGCTTAAAAGGGCAGTTAACACGGGAAAAGTATTGCAAATGTCTGGAAATGTACAGAAAGATTCAACTTTGTGGGTGTTCACAACAATTGCAATGACTACATTCGATAGCAGGATAGGAAAGATAACAAAGCCCATGTACTATTTCGGGGAGTCAACTACTTCTATGACAAATAAGGTTGATGTAGCGTTTAAAAGGTTGAAAATTGTAGGGGTGCGTTATATTCACTGTTAGTCGGCACCCGCATATAATCAAATGTGTACTCAGGTATTTTGTGTGCAATGTATTAAGAATTGTATAACCTATATCGATTTAAATAGAAGTGTTAGCTATGTACAAGCATATTGTGAATGTATTAGAGAAATGCATAAGAGCTTGGTATATATAAACTCCAGGCGATGTAAAATGTGTAGCCTAGAATACGTGATTGTAGACTGTTTAGTTTAAACATACCTGAAAGAAAGACGTAAATGTCAATAGTGTGATTTAGACATGCTTGTGTAACCGAAGTAGTGGCCAGAATTCACATATATCGTTGAGGCGAAAGGCCTGTTATTTTCTTATGTTAGCCGAGGGCAATAGGCCAAAAGGGATTTAATCCAGTAGAGGTTTTAGGCTGTAGTAAATTGCAAAGTTAAAAGATGCGAAGTATGTCTGCCTTGCATGATCTCACCCCAGGTGCAAGGACAGTTGCTCGTTTGTAGAGAAGCTCTTTGTTCACGAATTGACTTATGTAGTTAAAGCCAGACATGGGAGTGCATTGGAATGTGCCAATCGTAACTCCTAGTGCGGACGGTGTCTGGAACTCAAGGCCAAGCTGATGGACGATGGAACTGGACAGCGCTCTGTGGAAAATTACTGAAAGATGACCCAGCTGAAGAGGAGGTGCAAAAGGGCGTGTTCTGGTACTTGGGGTTCTGTATTAGGGAAAGTGCCCCGAGGGTGGAGGCAGAACAGAGCAGCCCAGAGCAGAGAAAGGCTAGGCGAAGAGATAGAGGGGGCAACTTAGATCAAGCTCTCCAAGTGAAGACTTCTTAGGAAGTTTCACTTTGACACCTTTTTCTCGATTGAGGGTCTCAAGGGATTGCTAAGTAGGGATGTCATCTAGTACAGAGTAGGGACAGAGATGGTATGGTCCAGTGTCCCTAATATCGACATTGGCTTGGTAGTTTTCTACCTCATGCTTTTAGAAATTGTGCTTTTAGTTATTTTTAGTCGTATGCGGATTCTTCGTAGAGTAGCATTTGTGTTAGTGCCTATGTACTTGTTGTGCCTCGTATTGAGGAGTTTGTATCTTCAAATCTTCATGTTGATAATAAAAGCCAGAGAGCCAAGAGATTAAGTCTCGAGTCCTTGATTATGACAAATTGCGGACAGCATTTTCTGATAATTGTGTTTATTCCCTCCACGCTATTGGGCAAGTAAAAAGTTCCATCCGACCAGAGTGGGTTCTAGTAGAAAATTCACGGATACTAAAATGGGCCGGAGCAGTTGGTAGCAGAGACGGATGGTTACTTCCGATAGCGAGGGATGATTAGATTAGATAAGGATAAGTGATCCTTGAGGCCCATAGACGATAAGTGATGGTGAATCATCAGATGGTGAGCGGGAGACGACGGCGGCAGATGAGCATCGACGACGAGTAGCAGTGCGGCAGGAAGCAGCAGTTCCAGGAGTGAGTATGAACAAAATGAGATGTGGTAGATTGCGGTGTTGATTTGTTGTGTGATGTCTTGCGGAGTTGATGTGTATGTTGTGTGATTGTGAGAACAGGCTGTGCGCGCGCGCAGCCCGGGAGTTGTGGTGTAGAAGACACCTGAGATAGATTTTGTTGACCACCCAAAGGAGATCGTGAGGTACCATCGATCACCTGGACCAAGATAGGGGGAGCGAACGTGTGTGTGTATGGCAACTTAACGCTGGTCGTGGGTTGTTGTGTGCGGATCGGAGTGTTAGTAACCTATCAGCGGCGATTTGTCTGGCCGGACGGGGACAGACGGGCGCCAATCGAGGTCAACAAGGTCGAGAGACTGTGGACGAACAGTCAGAGGCTGTGGACGGACAGCCAGAGAAGTAACTTAATTGGTTATTTCAGTGTATGAATGGGACGAGAGTAGGCGTGAAACGTGTTTGGAGAAGGGAACTGCTGCGAACGGAGGAAGGTGACGTCAGAGAGTGTCGCGCTGGGATAGGCCGGTTAGTGTGAGTCGCGCTGTTATTGGAGGATTTAAGAGCAAGAAGTAAACAGAGCGCGAGATCGAACTTGCTCGTTATGAAGTGTCTTAGGGTTTTGCGAGAATTGTGTAGAGGCGATAAGCATGTGGTTGTTCGAGAGGGAGAAGAAGCCCCTCCCGAGGACACCCCAGCACATTATATGGCAAAGAATGTGGGGTTACATACTATAGTTTGGATTGAGAATTGGCACAAGATTACACAAGGTGAAGGGGAACTAGCTTTCCCGAGGTATGGCTCATTTAGACTAGCGGTGCTGTACCAGCTGAAGTCGGTGATGGGGTCCTTAAGACCCTTGCCGAGACCAACACAGTTCGAAGCATTACATGCGTGGATTAGAGCAGCGCATGATAAGGAAAAGGGAAGGAGTCAGGAAAGGATGAGAAAATCGATCAGGGCATTTCAGGATGCCAAGTGGGATGCAGCGGAGAAAAGATGGAGAGTGCAGGCAATTGAGGAAGAGAAACTGTTTCCCTTATTGATAGACTCGACGGGGATAAGGCATGTGAAAGCACAGGATGAAGAGAGTGACTCAGATGACAGAGTATTGCAAAGATTGTTAGACGAGAGACCACCTCCTTACAATCCGGAAGAAGCAGACGACAGGTGGGGTGAGAGAGGGGAAACTAGAAGAGTGACAATACAACCCGAGACTCGAGTGGAAGGGTTGGTTTCGTTCGGAACAGAGAGTCCACGGAGTCAGTCGGAGGCTAGTGGGAGGATTGAGAGAGAGATGAGGTTACCGGATGCATTGAGGGTACCGGTCACCATTGGGCCGATTGTGTCGATTTATAGTCCGGAATCGGAGGAAAGGGAGAGGTCCGAACAAGTAGCGGAAAGAACGAGGAGGGAAAGCGAGGAAAGTGGGTTGGAAGGGACAATGGCCCGACCTCCAAGCCCTGTACAATGGAGTACACCATTGGTAGCGGTGTCTGATACATCTAGGGGCGAAGAGGAACAGAGACCGGTGAGGCCGAGAAATCTGATGGAGTCGAGATCAGATTTAAGGTCATGGGTACCGTCAGAGAGGCATCTGAACCCGAATGTGGTCCAATCGGAGAGAGCTCGGGATAACTTTAGGAGTTATTCTGCTCCTATAGAAGCACCAGATGAGAGGAAAGAGAAGGAACCGGAATGTGAATATGATGAGGGATGTGGAGCAAGCTGTCAGATGTTGAAAGGAGCCTTGAGAGCAGGGATGATAGACATAGTAAGGCTCAAGGCAGAGGTAGATGAAATAATATATGGAAGTCTACCTCTTGAGAGAATAGTATCCTACAATCCGGATGAGCTGTTTTTTGTAGCGAAAGATGTGACTCGTAAAGCACGAATTGCACATGAGAAATGAAGGGGATTGGCGAAAGAATATGATGTGGATTTATCCAAGACTAGGGCGTTGCAAGGAAGTCATAGGATGCATTATACTGAGCGGGAGTTGGAGGAGAAAAGGGTTGTTGGATTAAGGTCACATGCCAGAGAACTGATTTTAGCCATGCGGCCATGGCTGACGCTTGATAAATGGGAGGAGAAATGGTCTAAGAAAAAGACCTCTAAGGGAGCGGAAGGAGGAACTCCGGGTGAAGGGTTGTTACTAGCAAAGACCTTTTCCCTGAGGGAAGTGGCGAATGGAGGATATGTGCATGTACCATGGAGCATGGGGGATTTGGCATCATTTACGAATGATTTTCCCAGGCTCAGGGAGAAGCCTGCGGAGTGGTACAAGCAAGTTGAGCGCTTTGTTAAGATTTCAAAGGTGTTGTGGATCGAGCTGAATACTTTATTCGATATTGTGGTTCCGGGAGATCTGTGGAACGCATGTAAGGTTGCTGTTGATTGGCCGGACTATGAGCCCGATAGGAACTCGATTACCAATGGTCCGTCGCCAGCGGTGATGAGACTGTATGATAAAGTAATTACCTGGTTGAAATCTAAGGTTTCACCCCAAGACATTGATTGGGTGAAGATAGACAGGACCGTGCAAGAACCAAAGGAGACAGTACATGAGTTTTATGAGAGACTTTTGAAGGCTTTTAAGCAGTACAGTGGCCTAGATGAACTGGAAACGAAGGATATGGGACAGTTTGTTTCTAAGTTCGTGCTGGGTTTGAAGCCCGAGGTTAGCCTAATGATACAGCAGCATTTGATCTGTTGGCAGAATAAGCCCGTGGATGAAATCTTGCGGTACGCCAGGTACTGCACGGATGAGATTGAGTCGAAGCACAAGAAGATGAAAGATAATTTGTTGTTTATTCAGATGCAAGCCTCGCAGGGACCGCCGAATGGGGGACCCATGGTAAGGAGACAGGGAAACTATCAGGTAGGGAATCAGAATGTCCAGGGGCAGGGGAGGCCGAGGCTTATAGACCCTAGGACTGGCATAGATGTAGCGATACTGAAAAAGACGACTGCTTGTCACCAGTGTCACCAGGTGGGACACTGGAGGCACGAGTGTCCCCTGAACCCCTGCAACCAGCAACAGATGGAGGGAGGAATAGTTCAGGTCCCTGGGGCGGAACAGGTACAGACGGTGACTACACCAAGGATGATGCAAGGGGGGACCGGCATCCCGCAAGTGCAGGTTCCCCAGCCACCCAGGATACAGAACATACAGCAGGGAGCTCGAACTTATTTGCAGATGCCCATGTTTGAAATAAGTGAGGAAAAGGATACAGATTTTCTGGCCCGGTTGAGTTTAAGCCAAGATGATGATTGCATACTTAGGGCCATCTTAGAAGTAGACCAGAGAGGACCCTTTGTGGAAGCAGAGCTTGACGGACACCCTACTACCTTTTTGGTTGATACGGGGGCTACTAGGTCGACTATAAGATCGGCAGTAGTTCCGGGGGTAGCCCTTTCCGGGGAAAGTATACAGGTCGTTGGAGTGGCAAATAAGAGGCTAGTCAGCCCTTTGACAGAACCGATTCCAGTCAGGATAGGAAACTTTAGGGATCTACACCAGTTCGTGGTGTGCGATTCTAGTCCTGTTTGTCTATTGGGGAGAGACTTGTTGTGCAATCTCAATTGCACAATCTACTGTAACCAGAAAGGAGTAGAGGTACAGACAAAGGATGATGACGCGACCTTTAAGGTTGCAAATCAGCGGGTGTGTGTGGAAATGTACCCAGCTTTGACAGTGGAGGAGCTTCCACTTGATTTGAGGGAGTCAGTATCGACTGATGTGTGGGACCTAAGTGGAGAGGAGATTGGTTTAGTCAGGGGAGTGGAACCAGTGAAGATACAGATCAGGCCAAACGCGGAATTCCTGAGAACACCCCAGTATAAATTATCCCCCGAAACGATTGCAGGGATTAAACCTGTGATCGAGTCCATGATTAAGCAGGGAATACTGGTGGAAATCATGGGTAGTCCATGCAATTCTTCCATTATGGGATTGCAGAAACCAAGTGGGAAGTTCAGGATAGTGCAAGATTTGCGAAAAATAAACAACATGGTTGTTCCATGTTGTCCAGTGGTACCGAATCCATCTGTGATACTGTTCCAGATCCCATGTGAAGCTGAATGGTTCACAGTGATTGACTTGTGTCAAGCATTTTTTTCGATTCCCCTACATGAAGAGAGCAGATTTCTTTTTGCATTTAGACTAGAAAACCGTGTATTAATGTGGTGTCGTATCCCACAGGGGTATACAGAGAGCCCATCGATTTTTAATCAACTTTTGAAGAAAAACCTTGAAAGTCTTGTGTTGCCACAAAACTCTGTTTTAGTGCAATACATTGATGATCTGCTTGTTTCGTCGGAAACAGAAGACGCTTGCAGAACTGATACGATTGCGTTGTTGAATTTCCTGGGAGAGAATGGTTACAAGGTGTCCCCAAACAAGCTGCAATACTGTTTACCTGAGGTACAGTATTTTGGGCACAGAATTGAGAAGGGTAAAAGGAAGGTGTCTCCAGATCGCATTGATGCGATTCTGAGAATGCCAGTTCCCTCGACGCAGAAGGAAGTTAGAATGTTTTTGGGAATGGTGGGTTATTGCCGCCAGTGGATCCCAAACTTTTCCTTTGAAGCAAAGCCTTTACAGCGGCTGACGCGAAAGGACATAAGTGATCCGGTACCATGGGACGACGACTGTTTGAAATCATTTCTGAGGCTGAGAGAAGCCTTATGTAGCGCTCCTGCGTTGGGAATGCTGGATTACAACAAGGCATTTGCATTATTCTGCTGCGAAAGAGAAGGTTGCGCGTTAGCAGTGTTAACCCAGAATCATGGAGGTGTCCGTAGACCAGTTGCCTATTTCTCAGCTATTCTAGATCCAGTAGCTTCTGCGTTGCCCGGATGTCTCAGATCCGTTGCGGCAACAGGTGTCAGCATCGAGAGATGTGAGAGCATTGTGATGGGTCATCCTCTTACTGTACATGTGCCATATTCTGTTGAACTGTTGATGACTAGGACTAAAACACAGCACCTCACGAATAATAGGCTGACTCGTTATGAGCAAGTTATCCTTGCAGCCGATAATGTGGTATTGAAGAGGTGTGCCGTTTTAAATCCTGCTACATTGTTACCTGTCCCAAATGTAGATGATGATGGAGATTGTGAGGACCATGATTTTCTTGACGTGACTGAACTATGCACCAAACCGAGACCTGACATTGTCGATGAACCGCTCCCAGTTTCAGATGAGATCTTCTTTGTGTACGGTTCATGCTTAAGAGACAGTGTCGGTCGATTGAGAGCAGCGTTTGCTGTATGCACCATCGCGGGGGTGGTTGAAGCCGCTTGTTTAGAAGGAGTACACTCCGCGCACGTGGCTGAGCTTATTGCTTTGACTCGTGCCTGTGTGGCAGCTGATAAGATCCGTGTAACATTTACACGGACAGCCAGTATGGGTTTGGTGTGGTTCATGACTTCGGCAACTATGGTCCCAGAGAGGGTTTATGACGTCTTCAGGTTCACCCATAAGAAATGGTGACCATGTGCGAAAACTGCTTGAAGCATTGCAAGGTGCTGATGAAATTGCTGTTGTCAAATGTGCTGCACACACGAAGGGAAATGATTTTGTTTCATTGGGTAACAGTTATGCCGACGAAGTAGCTCCGTTTTGTGCAGAGCAGGGATGTAATTTCACGGAGACTCATATTGAGGAAACTGAGGAGAAAGCGGTGTATGACCAGATGTTAGCAATGGCAGACTCATGGGAGGAACTGAAACAGCTTCAGGAAGGGGTCTCGGATCAGGAGCGAGACAGTTGGATACGAGCTGGGTGTGAGAAAGGAGATGTGGATATATGGGTTTCGAATGATGGACGAGCGGTGTTGCCGGAATGTTTATTGAATCCCATGGCGAGGTTGATACATGGTGCTGTACATCTTGGTAGAGACGCAATGATGAGAGTGTTTCGTCAGACTTGGTACAACCCGAAGTTTCGGGCGGTGGCCAAAACCGTGTGCCAGAGGTGTGTCACTTGTCAACAGATGAATGTAGGAAAAAGGACAGCTGTGACGTTGAGTCACATAGGGAGGTCAGGTGGACCTTTCAATAGGATGCAGCTGGATTTTGTTGAAATGCCGAAGTGTAATGGGTTGAGGTATATATTAGTGATAGTATGTGTCTTTTCCAGGTGGGTGGAGGCATACCCTACACGCAGATGTGACACACTCACGGTAGCAAAACTATTATTGAGAGATCTCATTCCAAGGTACGGGTTCCCGACGTCCTTTGAATCGGACAGAGGAACTCATTTCCACAGAGAAGTTATGAAGTTGCTTTGTGCTGCCTTAAATATAGATCAGAAGTTACATTGTAGCTATAGACCAGAAGCTTCAGGGATAGTGGAGCAGGTGAATGGAACTCTGAAGGCTCGGATGGCGAAAGTGTGTTCGTCAACGTCCCTGAAATGGCCTGACGCATTACCTTTGGTCCTCATGAGCCTCCGAAGTGTGCCTGATAGAAGGACTGGATTGTCACCCCATGAAATCCTCATGGGGAGAGCGATGCGTTTGCCTGCCGTACCTGCCACTGCTCTGATAAATATCACTGATGATATGATCCTGGACTATTGTAAAGGCCTTGCTGACGTGGTCCGTTCTGTGTCTCAGCAGGTGCAGACAGCAACGGTTCCAGCTGCGAGTGACCTGTGCCACGACTTATGCCCAGGAGATTGGGTCCTAGTCCGAAAGCACGTGAGGAAGAGTTGCCTGGATGCTAGGTGGCGAGGCCCGTTTCAAGTGATCCTCATCACGAACACAGCAGTCAAGTGTGGAGGTCTACCGAACTGGGTGCATGCTTCCCATACCCGTAGAGTTCCAGCACCCTTAGAAGATACAGCCCCTCTCGAGAACGAAAACCCAGCTGAGCCGACAGAGCCACCTGAGAGGGCCAGTCAAGCTGTAAGGGTTGCTGAAGCAGCCGATGGTGCACTGAATCAAGCTGAAAAAGAACGTGAGAGAAGCACTGACCCAGAAACAGGTAAAGGAGTAAGAGGTGCAGTGGGCAGTACAGAATCGAGTTCTGCCAAGGAGGAGGAGGTCAGTGCACAGGGTATCGAAGGGAAGACCGGAGGTGCCACAGAAGCAGAAAGGGTTTGGCCTGCAAGCCAGAAACGGGTAAACCTGAGGTTGGCACCAGACACAGATCTTGCAC
This sequence comes from Triturus cristatus, assembly GCF_964204655.1. Taxonomy (NCBI): domain Eukaryota; kingdom Metazoa; phylum Chordata; class Amphibia; order Caudata; family Salamandridae; genus Triturus; species Triturus cristatus. Next base: position 286,415,582 of record NC_140592.1, on the reverse strand, counting down.
CAGTTTCGGAAGAGCCAGAAGCAGAATCGAGTGACGAGGAGCATTCTCAAGGTACTTTGAGAAGGTCAAAGAGAACTAGAGTGCCAAGTCGGAAGTACGCTTCACCAGAGTGGGCATATCCAGTGACTGATGCCAGGTTTACCGAGCACGGGAAGATTGAGGTCGATGACATTGGTCAACAGTGTTCCGCTCCCGAGAGTGGAAGTGTTGCTGAGAGTTCCGGGATTGGAGATCGAAGGAATCCTGACTATCCACATTCCGAGTCCACCATTTCTGAGCGTCATTCGTGGTATGATCTTGGATACCTTGGAGTTCCCGACGTTCACAGCTGTGCCAGATCCACAAGAACTGACCATCCTTAAGCTCGAGATATTGCAGGGGGTCCTAGAACTGTTGGGACCAGCAGTTATGCTGGACTGATTCGAGAGTGGTGTAAACGAGAAAAGAAGATAACCTAGACCCGAGAGGAAGAAGAATAAAATTAGGGACTTTCCGTTGTAGAACGAAGAAAAGTTAGGGAGGTTTTGCCAAAGTTCACAAAAGAGACATTAAATGAGAAAGAGACTTACCATTTCAGAGACTGTATTGGACATTGAGTATATTCCGAAGATGGCAGATCCTGCAAACACACATCGTAGGGCTAGATTGATAATAGGCACATTGGTAGGAATTGTGATAGCCACTATATTTGCAGTAGTGATAAGTTCATACATGGTGGCTCATAGGCAGGAGGGGAAGGTTCAGGGATCACCTACACCTATTACCCCAGGACAGAGAGGTGTCAGTATCAGAGAACAGGGAACATCGAAGTTAAGGGAGGATCGCAGACTCCACATGGATTTGTCGAAGGGTGATTTTAAGCTTAATGCTTATGCGAAGTTGTTGTACGAATATGTTGATGCGATGGATGTGAAGGATTGTTATGTATGTATACAGTTGCCTGCTTCAGTAGATGAAGGTATCAAGTATCATCACCTCCCATTGACATATGGGATTTCTTGTAGTTTATTGCTTAGTTTATTTTACGACAGCAGGCAGTTCGAGTATTTCTTTTCAAATTTTGATACAGTACTTCCTGAAGTTCCAGCAATCAAGCATTTGAATAAGTACGACTATTATAAGAAAGAGGACAGACTCCTGAAGTATTTTAGACCTACTGTGAAGTTGGATACTGCGCATGCTCACAGGCATAACCTGACATGTGCATTGTCCGAGACGGAGAAGAAATTCATTGATCAGGTAGAGGACAGATATAGAAAGTTGACCCAGACACGAGACACCGGAGATAGTCCAGTAGATTGGACTGAGGAGGAGAAATCTCACAAGTCCAAGGAGAGCTATGGACCAATAGCATTAGATGAAGTGCAGAAAGGGAATTTGTGTATTGGACGTCCTCAATCAGCTACAGAGAAGGTTGCAGTAGGACATAGTACTTGCTCTCAGACCTTCACTATGGAGGCTTCTGTTAAGGACTTTATGCAAGGTCCAGTACAAGTGATTCCGACAGTGTATTATGTATGTGGGAAGAAGGCTTATGTCAGATTGCCTGCAAATTGGTATGGCATATGCTATTTAGCTATCATATTCCCGAAGATTTATCACACAGAGGACTTGGAGTTGTTGGAGACGAGACAACATTCTAGGAGACGTAGGACTGTAAAGGCAGGTGCAGTGATTGGCGATTTATATGGAGCAATGATACCTAGTATGGGTGTGGTGTTGAATGACGTGAAGATCAGAAGGTTGGCGACTGTAGTTGATGAGCTGTCTATGAATACGGCGAGGTCTTTGTTGTTGGTGACTGGAGAGATGTTGTCGATACGGAATATGGTTATGCAGAATCGCCTTGCGTTAGACGTGTTATTAGCTAAGGAAGGCAGAGTCTGTAAATTATTGAAGGTTCAAGAATGCTGCACATATATTCCAGACAATACGAAGGAGTTGGGGAAGTACATAGACAACATCACAACTATTCACAAGGAAATTATGGATTTGACGGAGGAGAATGTGTGGGAAAAGATTGGACAAGGATTTGGAAGAGTGGGAACGTGGTTTGCGAATTTGGGAAGAGGATTTCTTGGATCAGTGTTGAAGCCAATTATCATTGCAGTTGTTTGTGTGATTTGTTTGTGGGGATGAGTGAAAGCGTGGAAGTGGTATCAAGGAGGCAAAGTTGAAAGAGCTCTTAGAGCCAATGAGAAAAGGATGGCGAAGTTTCAGGATCAGCAATATGAGAGTCTTAAGAGAATGGAGGGAGTTCGACATGGCAGAGTCATGACCAGTACGGTTTAAATCAGTTCTAAAGGAAGATTGTAATGGTGTGATGACAGATGTCATCAAAGGGGGGAACTGATGTAGCGTTTAAAAGGTTGAAAATTGTAGGGGTGCGTTATATTCACTGTTAGTCGGCACCCGCATATAATCAAATGTGTACTCAGGTATTTTGTGTGCAATGTATTAAGAATTGTATAACCTATATCGATTTAAATAGAAGTGTTAGCTATGTACAAGCATGTTGTGAATGTATTAGAGAAATGCATAAGAGCTTGGTATATATAAACTCCAGGCGATGTAAAATGTGTAGCCTAGAATACGTGATTGTAGACTGTTTAGTTTAAACATACATGAAAGAAAGACGTAAATGTCAATAGTGTGATTTAGACATGCTTGTGTAACCGAAGTAGTGGCCAGAATTCACATATATCGTTGAGGCGAAAGGCCTGTTAATTTCTTATGTTAGCCGAGGGCAATAGGCCAAAAGGGATTTATTCCAGTAGAGGTTTTAGGCTGTAGTAAATTGCAAAGTTAAAAGATGCGAAGTATGTCTGCCTTGCATGATCTCACCCCAGGTGCAAGGACAGTTGCTCGTTAGTAGAGAAGCTCTTTGTTCACGAATTGACTTATGTAGTTAAAGCCAGACATGGGAGTGCATTGGAATGTGCCAATCGTAACTCCTAGTGCGGACGGTGTCTGGGACTCAAGGCCAAGCTGATGGACGATGGAACTGGACAGCGCTCTGTGGAAAATTACTGAAAGACGACCCAGCTGAAGAGGAGGTGCAAAAGGGCGTGTTCTGGGACTTGGGGTTCTGTATTAGGGAAAGCGCCCCGAGGGTGGAGGCAGAACAGAGCAGCCCAGAGCAGAGAAAGGCTAGGCGAAGAGATAGAGGGGGCAACTTAGATCAAGCTCTCCAAGTGAAGACTTCTTAGGAAGTTTCACTTTGACACCTTTTTCTCGATTGAGGGTCTCAAGGGATTGCTAAGTAGGGATATCATCTAGTACAGAGGTGGGACAGAGATGGTATGGTCCAGTGTCCCTAATATCGACATTGGCTTGGTAGTTTTCTACCTCATGCTTTTAGAAATTGTGCTTTTAGTTATTTTTAGTCGTATGCGGATTCTTCGTAGAGTAGCATTTGTGTTAGTGCCTATGTACTTGTTGTGCCTCGTATTGAGGAGTTTGTATCTTCAAATCTTCATGTTGATAATAAAAGCCAGAGAGCCAAGAGATTAAGTCTCGAGTCCTTGATTATGACAAATTGCGGACAGCATTTTCTGATAATTGTGTTTATTCCCTCCACGCTATTGGGCAAGTAAAAAGTTCCATCCGACCAGAGTGGGTTCTAGTAGAAAATTGACGGATACTAAAATGGGCCGGAGCAAGGTCACCAAGCAGATGTTCTGGTCTACTAAGTTCAATTTGTGTCCCCACAGTACACGGATCCTGAGCCTTTGGATCAGATCTGTGATTTGTGGTCGCAGGCGACACTATGCCGCTGGGTTTCCCTTCCGTGCAAGCTCTGTACAGTCCTTAAAGCATGACATGCCTTCCCCCCCCCCAAAATTGTTCCACAGTGGCACCATATAATGAACTTGTTCTGCACCTACGCCAAGGCATAGATCACAACAATCTGCTAATTTTTAATGTATGATAAGTCTACAGCTCAAACACTAACTCAGTCACTCTACAAATGAGTGCATGCAGTACCCCTCACGAGATCATTTCATGCTAAGCAGAGCAGACAATATCCTCAACTCCATTAAATGCAAAAAGGTTCAGCACTATACAGCATATTATAAAAATGCCACATCAAATTTCAAGACAGTTAGCACACGAAAAGACGTCCTAATCCAAGATGTGTGTTTCTTGAAATGGTTTCTCTTTATTTTTCTTAAAAGGATTTTTCTTTATTTTCCCAAAGGCAGAGAATCGTAGCCATAGCCAACGTGTTTCATCTCCCGAAGAGACTTCTTCAGGGCTGCGCAGTGTGGCACAAAGTAAATTCATATAGATGTTTGTGCAGTTCAGGTGTTTGAAAATCCAATATTCGAAAAACTTCTATAAAGTATACAATGTCAGCAGTGGGATAATAACCCGCAGCTTGTGTGATCCTCGTGTTTCGAAACTGAAACACGAGGACCCCACAAGCTGCGGGTTATTATGAGACACTGTTCATTTGTTAGGTGCGGTCTCTAATAGCCTCTACCCTCATCCTTTTTGTATTTATATCCTCAACTTCCTCTGCTTCTGATCTGAGCTGTGTGCCCATGTTGTAAGAAATTGCACTGTCTTCAGCTCACGCACTACTAACTCGGTAACTGCTGATTAGTGCATGACTCCCCAACTCAGAAACAGAGAGAGGCAACCACCAATCTGTGTTTCAAAGTTGTGCTGCTTGCAGGATATAAAATAACTCAAAGAGTAACTAATTTATTACATGCAATATAGAGAGCTTGGTCGATTGAAAAACAGTCACCTGGCTCAAACTGAACAGTATGAGTTTGTGATAAGGTCCGTGGCGTTCCACGGGTGAATTATTTAGGCTGCTTCTTTATTCTATATCATGATGGTAGACATTTCCTGCTCAATAAAAGTATGGAAAATAAATCCATCTTAAAATATTTTAAAATAGAAAATATATACACTTTTATTAGCAGAGAATTCGAGCAATTCATCAAACTCAGGCTATGATAAAGGTGATTCAGCTGTCCACAGTGCTCACCCAGGTCCACTTCCCATGTCAGACAGTCTGAGAGCGAGTTCCAGATGAAAGATACATTAAAAGGTTAAGGAATGACTTCTTGTTTATGGAAGAGACTTTTAGTTTCAGTGTTTGCTTGGTTTCTCCTTGTAGCTGTTAAGTCAACCCAATGCAATTCAATTCACGTCACTGTAAATTTGCAGCCTGCCCCTGATTGATTGGCTTGTAAACTAGAACGGACAACACAACAACGCCTGTGCATCTGGAAGCAGGCTTGGTGAAGTTGTTAGAAGTGTAGTTGTATTGTCAACGCAGCCAGCATTAGTCGTGGATCCAGGCACAGCATGTAGTACAGAATTTGAGGGAGCCAAGGTGAAATTCTGAAGTCGACGTTGGTCAACGCCACCCTTGAACCACTTATCTCAGTACAGATTCGTGGTACAATTCTCCCTCGCTTCTGTCTCAGCTTTAGAATCACATGGCTCATTGTACCCCTGTTTTCCTGACAGCGTTCCAAGACAAAAGTAAACTAGTCCTCCATAGACACCCCCCTGTAATATAATTGTAATCATACCAGGAACACCATTAATAAAAGGATACCTAGGTAATCCAAGGTATTTTTATATGAAAGACCGCAAGCAGGATAATATGTGAAGTGCTCCATGGAATATGGTTGAGCCAATCTTGGATTTTAGGGACCAGGATGAGACCGGATGTTGAAGCTTGACACCAATAGAGTGTGTGAGGGTCTAACAAACAACACTAAGGTCTTGTTAGATGGTTATGGTCAAGCTTCACTTGGCTTTGTGAGTAATCCTAGTATGGCTCTCTGGGAAGTGATTGAATATATAGGATACCTTTTGATGGCGATTATCTCACCTAGGCCAAGTAAGTCCATCAGCACTTTGTTGAATAGCGAGTCAGCCTTTACTTTAACGATGCTACAGAGTGGATTGACAGGCATTTCGAACCTGCTCTTTTGCAAAACTGAGCCAGAGGATATCTGTGCTGCCTAGGTTGACTGTCCCGATGGAAGTGCAGAACTCCAAAAAAGTAATTGATACTTAGACTCCCTTGATAAACAGATTAATCTCATAAGAGGCCAGGCACCAATGCACTCTCTAGAACCTACATTTTATAGCACCTTAAGCCCCAAGAATTAAGACGACCATGCTGACACATGAGATGCTCTTTCCCTTGTGCCTGATGTATGTGTCAGCACGGCGTGCACCAATTGTGATGTACTGGAATGGAGAAGTCCTCCACTTGGAAGTGTCTCTACAGGATGGTATGTTCAATCAGCTAATGACTGCCCAGGATGTTGCTCCTCTTTTAAGCAAGCTTTCTAAGCAGTCTGCAAGTCTTCATCCTTTTAGTCAATAAAGTTAACATATCTGATGCTGACTCTTTTGAAATAAAGTATCATTCTTTCACACTCACTTCACTTAATTTCCCCTCCGCTCCTGCAATACCTACTTTCATAAGAGACTGGTTAGGATTGCTGATTGTAATTGTTCTTCTCATTAAACAAACGCAAGACAAGAATACAAAGTCTGAATGGAAATGCTGGCACAATGCCTCCAGAGATGGTCACATTGCACCTTCTATCTTTTCTCAGCATTCCATGGTGGCTTATTCCAGTTGTCTGTGGAGATCATGAGAGGCCATGATAATAGAGATGATCACCAGCACTGTGCACAGTATAACATTTCATATGTGATACTGAGCACCTAGCCACTAGACAATATCCTTTTGCCAGTGGATGATCCAGCGAAAAGCTATGGGAAAAGCATCTCTCCACAGTGTCCATCAACAGGTCACATATTACCAGATATAGAGTTCCAAAGGCAATATTGCTATGCTTTAGTCAATCATTCCATGACCAAGGGCTGTAGATCTACAGCGACACAATTCAGAATGACATTGTCCCACGTGGAATCGAGCAAAAGTTACAGGACCTCAGGGATGAGAGGTCTAACTCATTTAAGATTGTGTTCCTGAAACTTGATTTAAATATAAAACAGGTGATAATTTCAGATGATTTTGACATTTTGTCAGGCATGCTTTGTTGCCATGACAAGATTGCTGAGAATCGGTACTGAGGGGAGGCAACCCATAACAACCTAAGGAACTCTTTTGACACTGCAGACACGAGTCATGAATCAGGCTATGCGCCTGAGCAGATACTTATGGTTGGATGTGACTGGGATGGGGCCTCAGATCCATCAGCAAACAGTATTTCTCAATTTAGCAGAAAAAAGGTACACACACCAACGGCGGACCTATCAACCACACCTAACACACAGTTCCAGATGGTTATGATTTGTTGCACTTCAACTCCAATATCAGCCATTGTGTGATATTGCTGCAGAGCAGAGTAACATTTAAAACAAAAGCGGAATGGTGCACCCACAGAAAAAGAAAAAGATCAACAAATCTTCAAGTTCATTTTTCAGAAAAGTTTCAAACTCCATGAACTAGTGTCAGTAATATCAATCAGATGGCTGGATGTGGGTGGTGCTATTCAATACTGATCCTGGTATTGGATGGTGATACCGGTACTCTCTCTTCTATTGGAATTTATTATAAGAGCCTGCCAGATTTGATGTAGAACGCTACAATTCACTGAATGAAGGAATGCCATACAGGGCCAACTACACATGGATATTAGTGACACTAGTTCATGAAGTAAGAAAACTAAGGCAGAACAGTACAAAAAACCCTGACAAAGTTCAATTGACTTATATTTTAAAAGTGGAATTAAATACGGGAAGAACTTTTCCCCAAAAACTGACTTGAAGATTTGTTGATCTCTTTCTTTCTCTGTGGGTGCACCATTCCATTTTTGTTTTAAGTGGGTCTCAGTTTTGGGGGAAGAAATCCTATCGCAACTAAACCAACTGTTTTCATGACTGTGATTAAAGTCCATTGGGAAATTGGGAAGACACTATCAGCCAGCAAAGAAAGGTTTGCATTTACCTAATGAAAAACAGGATAATGCTTCTCTTCCTATCTGGGGCGAAGGATTCCCAGTGGAACGCCTGCCAGTGTTTCAAGTCAATCATTTGGACCAGATTACCTTGCGTCTTGTCCACAAGAAGTATGAGAGAGCACTGATGTAGGCAGACAGATCATATATCTCCAGGTACAGATTCAAATGAAAAAGTTTCAGAAATTATGTAAATGAAGTATATCCCTCATTTCCAATCCATGTTACCACCTTGTCCTCTAAATCCATACATATTGCCAAGGTAGCAACACTTGCTCTAGCTTCACCATAGCACTAATCAATTCTAAAGTTAGTATAAAAGATGCATGAACATCCAGAGAGTGGAAAGAAAGAAAGAGATTTACTTAATCTATTTTCCGTAGCTCCCTAGCTAAATTCCTTGAAAAAGAAAATAGGTAAGATGCAGCTCTTATAGCGAATATTCTTGAGGTTTATGCTAGCTGCAGGACAAAAATAATTTAGAGTTTTTACCTTGATGGTGAGCTTACCTTCTTCTCCTACAGTATTTGCCAAATGCCTGGCAGTAGTCACTGGCCTTCACTTATTACAATTTCCGAAGAATTTGTTTATTAATGTACCATTAGAAAAAATAGTCACCAGAAACATTCAGATGACTTAGGACACACTGTTTATCCTGGGACTTAATGTCAACTAGGAAGAGACAGCAGGCCGCCAGCTCAAAAACTGACACAACAAAGAGCCTTCCCTCAGGCAGCAGAGTCTCCAGCCATTTTGAAGAAAATGGATTGATTTTGTCTTGAAATTTCTTTGTCAACAGTACTCCTCTTTATCCTAGGTGCTTCACGGCATAGTGCCTTCTCAAAGCAGGACTCTGACACTAATAAAGTTTCTATAGATTCCCATTTGGCTAAAGAGAAAGAAATGTTGAAGCAGGGGCAATGAGCTGATGCTTTTGTCTGCATTACCAAATAGGAATTAAAAGAGGATCTGCTCGACAAATCTTCTTGTTCTCTTGGTCAACTAAGAATAGACATGTTTGCAAACTCAGAAGAACATGAATTGCTCCTATTAAATGATAGGAAGGGCAAAGGCCCTGATTTTAAGTGGGTGAGCTGGCGGGAGGGCATTTTTCGCCCCCTGTAAATGCCATTACCCTGGGGTGATTTATTTACTGGACGTAGTAAATACTTCCTATTCCAAGATTTTCCCTCGGAAATGAGACATAACATGCAGAATGTGTATTTAAAGCTCTGAATTCCACATGTAGACCTTTTTCTGGACCATATACCTTTTGTCAAGTTACTTGTTAAAAATATGCCTGAAGAATACAGCTCTGGGGCAGTAATTATTGTACAACTTGGAATTCCAATCACTGTGCAAACTCCAGTTTGCACTAGGTTCGGAATTTAACCTCTAACTTCTAATCACGGCCTATAAATAATTTATTTAGGACACGTACCACTAAAAGCTATGCATTCTTTAGAGACCCATTATCATTAGTGTCATGCAGTTATATCACCCGAGACGAGGCACTGGACCTTCTCCATTGCGGTATAGATTGTAACAGCAATGGTGCACAGATCTTCTTCCAAAACACCTGACTTAAGAGGTCTTGTAGGTGATCAGCTAGACCAGAAACTATTCCACTCTGAAAAAATATGCTGGTACTACCAGAGGGGGCTGTGCATGCTGTGCAGTTCAATTATTTTTTGTTTTCCAATCAGATCTGTTCTACTGAATTGTCTACAACTAACAACTTCAAAGTGCACCTAGAGGTGAGCACTAGATTCAGCCACTGCTTGTGAGAAATCCCCATTAACTTCTCTTTCAATGGTTAGATGGAACAGGTAGGGTCTGAAAATATCTATGCTGCCAGGTGCTGATGCTGCTACTAATCATGGGTTCTCATCAAGTCATGGTAATCTAGGCCCACTCCTGCAACACGAAAAGAAAAATACATTAACTTAACGTTAGGAGGGAACTTGATGTTTGCAGTCACTGCAAGCTACTTCCCAGTTGTTCAAAGAAAGCATGTACAGACCACAAGCAATTCTATAATCAATAGTTATGTGTATCAAACATTACAACAGAGAGACATCAACTATCCTAGGGATCTGGAGCTAGTTGATATTTATTTACGGGTTTGTTTGTCTTGGGTATATCTCCATACCTGAAATCTACAGGGCCATCTATAGGCATGAGGCCACACAGTCGGGAAACTTTGAGTGGATTCTCATATTAGGGTTGCGGCCAGGTTTAACAGGCGTGGACTAGTTAGTCAGCTTCAACCTCCTTGCTTTGCCTATGACAGCATACTTAACAATCACCAGTATCTTCCAATATTATTGTATAAACCCTAGTCCTGATCCATGCAAAGTGGATCTACCTTCCTGCTTCCACATACAGATACCATGACACAGACAAGGTCTGTAACTGTAAAATTTGCCTATGGCAGGTTCAAAGGAAGTGCTCCAGCAAAGTATTCTATTTTGATGATATGAGAACCCCGTCAGTCTTAATAAACAATCCAAGTGCACATATTAAAGAGGCTACTTTCCTAAATCAATGGCCATAATTTGGAACTGGGTTTTGTGGGTAATATTTGAAAATTCATTATTAAAATGTAATGGTTAGAGTGCTGTAAACATCAATTTTCTTCATAAAAATTGTCAGAAGCAAACTTTTCTAAATGGATATATTGCTACAGGCAGTGAATGGATTAATTAAAGAACACAGTGGATGTAGCATGATTCCCTGAATGGGACACTTTACATCAAGCCCTGAGGTCCTAAAATAACACAGATTCAGTTGTAGTTTGCAAATGGAGGATTAAAATATTCATAAATATTCATAAAGCATCCATCCCTCAATACCGATTAAGAAAGGTTTGAGGTGCAATAAATCATGCTGTATCTTTAACCATATAGTGGCTGACGTATCCATACAGGCTGCTAGGAAATAGGTGACAGCACTGACCTCCAGAGTATTTCAAATGGTATAAAGGGACCTAAAAGTTTACATTAACACAAATAATAATTGTTATGAAGACATTATACGAACATGTCAAGTACTTCACCTTCTTTGGCTCCATGTGTTCTTGAAGATACAATTGACGATACTTTGCATTGCGCTGAGCCTTTTATGACTCACTGTACGCATTTCTAAGAAAAGAAGCAATTTGACAATTCTTCTTCTGCTAGATCTCTTGCATCAGCTAATCTCCACTTTCTTTTGTCAAGGATAATATATCCATAAAGTGATGCATTCATCTAATATTCTGGATTCTGGTGAAGGCCATAGAGATGTGCCTTCTAAGATCTGAATCACAACTGTGTTATACAAAAGCGAACCTTTACCACAATATATTACAGCAACTGAAAGCTTTCTATTTTCCTGTCGAATTTTGAATATCGTCCTACCAGAAAATCATGACCAAAATATCAGAAAAATTCATAATATATGTGTTCAAGGTACATAGATGCAGAATTAAGAACACAACTCTGTGCATATCTTCAGGTTATCTTGGTGGCCTATGTTTTGGTCACAAGTTCTGGCAGAATAATATTTAAAACTGGATATTATGAAAAACAACCTTTTCATGGCTTGCCAGATGCAACCCAGTGTTCTTTTGCAATTGCCAGCAGCTTTAATAAGAGTCCTGGCTGCACAAATGCACTATAAACCCTTTGCTTACTTACCCTGCCCTACTGTTGATACATTTGCATGTAATGTTTAAAAGAATCCCCTGGGTCAACAAACCATCTAGCATCAACTTGCAATGCAGTGGTGAATATAGCTAAGATGCAGTCGAATTTATGAATATTGCATACTTGTTTCTAATTGGAAAAAGAGAAAAGGTATATATCATGGTGTTTTGTAGGCTCCTTTGGTGGCTACATCCGTAAGATTTTGCGAAATGCTTGTGAGAAACGTTTTGCTTAAAGTAGCTCCCTACCACAATACATTACATTATCATTTAGAAGAGTACATGTGGTACTTCGGAGGCACTCACCTGTATAGCAGTGTGTCATCAGATGAACTATTATACTGGAGTTGGAACATCCGGATCCCAGGAATGTTTCTCTGAGGGTACCACTGAATGAGGGCGCTGGATGAGGTCATATCGGCTGCTATTACCTTCCGCTCCTGTTGAATGCTGCTCTCATTTGCGTTGACTGCATTGCTCGATTTAGCCGAAGTGTGGATATCCGATGGACCTGTCTCTGGTCGTTTGTCATGGTTTGTAGTGTTAGCGAAATGGGGCAGTGGATTGACTGCTAATTCTACTGAAGCAGTGGAGTCACCCGCTGCATTCGAGGCAATGCAGGTGAAGGTGCCACTGTCCTTAATTGTTGTGATGAGTATCTCCAATGTTCCATTGTCATACGAGACAGTCCTGGAAGTGTTGGAGACGACCTTACCTTCCGGGGACACCCAGTGAATGGAGGGGTCAGGGTCTCCAGCGGCTTTGCACTTTAGGAGCACGCTTTCACCTTCCATGACTGACATTTTTCCTGTGTGTCTAGTTATAACTGGGGGATCGCAAATAAATTCCTCCTCAGGGATGGTCCAGAAATATTTGCCCAGGAGATCAGGAGGGGAAGCGCAAGTCTCAAGGTCATCTTCCCGAGTCAGACGTCTTAGCCACAAGAGTTCACAGTTACAATGTAAGGGGTTACCCCCAAAGCTAAGGACCAGAGAAGACATGGGAGACCCCTTTGACTTCGCAAAGACAGGTATTCTCATGAAGAGTGGGTCTGGGGGTATCTTCTTCAACTTGTTAGACGTCATATCCAAACGAGCTAGTTTGAGGAGATTGGTGAATACCCCCTCTGGGACGTAGTCGATCAGGTTATGATCAAGGCTGAGAGAGTTGACATTGTTCAACTTTCCGATGATCTCCCAAGGGATATTGATCAGGTTGTTGTAGGACAGGTCCAGGTCTTCTAGGGTCCCAGCAAAGTCATCAAATGAGGTGGGGTCAATGTGCTGCAGCTGGTTGTTGCTGAGGATAAGGTGCCGAAGATTGAACAAGCCTTTGAAATTGTCATGGTACACGTTCAGAATTCGGTTGCTGTCCAGGTGCAGAGCCCGGAGTCCCCTTAGATCTGCGAAGGTGTAAGGCATAATTTGACTGATGGTGTTGCGGGACAGTGTCAGGTGCAGGAGGCTGGTCATGTTAGAAAAGTCCTTCCTGCGGATGACAGTGATGAAGTTATCCGTCAGGCGTAGCTCCACCGTCCGGCGGTCTATGACCGTGGGCACAAATAAGAGACCTGTCTTGGCACAGAGAATGGCAAGGGAGGGTGCCAGGTTCTGGCACATGCACCTCTTTGGACAGACCTGTGCCCTCACGGTCATGCTGAGTATCAGCAGACAGAAGATCGGCCTTTCCATTGTACGTCACTGTGAGGAGCTGTTTGGGATGGGGTGGGGAGAGGAGACAAAAAAACAAAATATAATAAATTACTTGGAGTTCTGGAAGCAGCCACAAAAGATGAACAACAGCAGCTCTAGATCATTTTATAGCTTCTCTGCCACTTTCTAAAAATAAACTGAAGTGTCAAACTAAGCCCCCAGGAGCTGCCTGCCTTGTACGAATCCCCTCATATTGGCAGACAAATTCTTTCACAGCAGCACGAGCAGACAAACAATGACAAATGCCGCGTGTCTAATTAAATAACCCAGCTCACTTGCTGTTTATCTCCTCAGGGGTCTCTGGGGCTGGCAGCACTGGCCTGGGGATGGGAGAAGAAGGCGGAAGTGAGCGCCGGAGGCATTGAGCGGCTCGGGGATGGCGGCCTTCCTGGGACCTCTGAGCATTACATTACATTATTGCTTTTTATACAATACTCCATGCCACTCCTTTTAACACCCCCCCCCCCTTCTCTCAGGTATTTCTCTGCCACAACAGCGCAGTTGTTCTCGAATCTGCAAATGCTTTCGGATGTGTTTTTTTGGGGGCCACAGTTGTGGCGTAACGAAACTTGAGGGGACCCTCCCCAGTAGCGTAGCAATAGCCCCCGCGGTGCAAGGGGGCCCCCCATCTAGAGGTCCCCCTCCGGCACTGTGCATCGGCGGTGGGGCCTCTGACCTTAAAGCTCCTGACTGAGTACAGAGCGTGGGGAGCCCCCTCTGTGGACTGTCCAGGGGGGGGGGAGCCTCTTAAGTTTTGTTACCCACTGACCCTCCCGCATAGTGCATGAAGGGGGCCCTCCATGCTCCGGACCCAGCCAGGAGCTCTCAGACCCTCCCGTGCCCAGTGCCAGAGGAGGCCTCCCCAGAGCTCACCCACCCCCCCTCGCAGGGGCTGAGGGGATACTGTTATGCCACTGGGCCATAGAGATGAGGGCAGTCAACATAATGGTGTGAAACGAGTCCAAGGAGAGCTGGGCCCATGGCACATTTTGATACCCACGTAAGTTGTACAGGGAATCTAAACGGGACACAAGCGGGCAAGGATGGGGACAGTTTGGACATAAGTCGGCCACCTTGCTCTGCATCATGCAGGGTTGGACGTATCATGTACAGATGTGTATGGGGCTTCTCTTTCCTGCCCATTTTCAGGCTTAGCCTGATTTCTGTTCTCCATAATCTATCATTTAAATTACATTTTAAGGGAGACAACATGACTAGCCCCAAGGCCGGCTATAGAGCTGGTGGCGCCATTGCGACAATCATTTTTGGCACCCCTGCACCCTAAGATCGCCTCCTCGGATTCTCATACTACTACTGGGCAAAAGTGCCCCTCATCTATCCAATTATAAGTTATTGCTAGGCACAATGCCCCCCCCCCAGGTCAGCGCCACCCTCTCAGGTCAGCACCCAGTGCGACCACACCAGTCGCACTGCCCTAAAGCCGGGACTGACTAGCCCCATGTTTTTGAAAGCCAATGTGGGTTCAGTTATTCGAGGCAACATTCATATTCATGAAGTTGGACTTACATATTCCTCAGATGAAAGCATTAGATGAGGCACAGCCTCTGGACAGTCGGATAGCGGAAGAATGTCTCTCTCGCCTTAGACTAGTGGTTTCTAAAACAGCCTTACTCACGCTTCACACTTCTGTTTCACGTGCTTATCTCATGCGTGCGTTCACTGGAACAGGTTTGGTGGGAAAGCTAATTTGACAAATGAAGGTAGAGTTGGGAAGGGTCATGTTCTATGTGATCACCAGGGTCGGCTTTAGGGCAGTGCGACCTTTGCGGCCGCACAGGGCGCTGAGCTGTGGAGGGGGCGTTGAGCTCTGGGGGGGTGCTGTGTTTAGCAATAACTTATGATTGGAAAGATGTGGGGCACTTCACCCCATGGTAGTGAGAGAATCTGAGGAGGCAGTCGTGGGGTGTGGGGGCGCCAAAAATGATTGTCGCACTGGGCACCCCAGCGCTAAAGCCGGCCCTGGTGATCACAGTTGCTGTTTATGCAGGTACAGGCTCCATTTCACTGCCTGATTTAGGTCAAAGACAGCTCCATCAAATCTGACTGGAATGTAAACAGTTTGTGCAATACAATTTATATGGGGGCAGTAATCACTTACCAGTGAATCAGTTTTACTCCTGTATGCTTTTATTAGATTCTCCCTGCACCTGGTCTTTAGGTCTCGCCTGACCCAGCGCATGCGCTAGTCTGGCGAGACTTATTGAGAGGGCTCCAAAAAGTGCTACCAGGCCAGCCTAGAGCTACAGTGCATGTGCATGGGCGCGCGCGCCGCGCTTTACCGCGATCACTTTCACTTTCGCGGCCGCACGGCCACTTTGCATAGCCAATAGGTCTCGCTTTTGGGACCTTATAAGTATTTAGTTATGCAACTGGTTCATGGCTAAACACTTATAAGGTCCCAAAGGCGAGACCTATTGGCTATGCCAATGTTTGTTCTATGTTGGTTTCCATTCCATCTTAGTATGGTATGGTTGAACTGGGATGAACTAACTGAAGGGGGCTAAAAACACAAGTCTGAAATAGTGGTTTCAATTCACCAAAGTCTCACGGGTAGCAGAAGCGACATCGCACACCCTTCGCCCCCCTCTCCCAACAAAGCAAATTACTTTCTACTTAATCC
Source organism: Triturus cristatus (assembly GCF_964204655.1). Taxonomy (NCBI): domain Eukaryota; kingdom Metazoa; phylum Chordata; class Amphibia; order Caudata; family Salamandridae; genus Triturus; species Triturus cristatus. The sequence continues at coordinate 286,399,571 of NC_140592.1, read as the reverse complement.
CCCGCCATATAGTAACAAGTGTGTGGTACAACAATATAGGAACCAAAATATTGTCTGAAATAAATATCATGTATTAGATATTGCTTTAATAAACATGGCCCCATTTGAGTTAGTGATAGAAAATCTATGCCCAATACCTTTGCAAACTATATTCAGTAGACAATATTTAGATCAGGAAAAATTGTTTCTAACAATATTCTGTTACACAACCACTTCCATTGGATTCCACAGGTGCAGCCATGATATGCCATGGATCATTCAATCAGATGTCAGTTTGTGCTATTGAATACCATGGTGCTGCCATCATATGTGCAGATACGGCATTTATATGCTGAGGTACTGCCTACCTTCATGATAGGGTAGGATACTGCTGCAATGTGGTCAGAAAGAGCCACAATATGCCCAGGTGCTGGCAACATGTGCCCAGGTACAGTAGGACATTTTTCCAGAGGTTGCCATCACATTTCTATAATTAGCCATTCTGTTCTCATGAATAGCTTTCTTGTGTTGGGTACAACTAATGCATGGGAGGTACAACAGTTATATGCCACATACAGCCATATTTTGCCATTTATAGCTACCATATGCCCAGATACTTCCAACATGTGCCCAAATTCGGTTCATATGTGGCGATAATTCCATCTACTTCAATCAGTTTTCAAACACTGCATTTATACCACAGATGAAACAATCATTTGATTGAAAAATGCCATCATAGATCAAGTACTACCAACTGGTGGCCACGTACTTCCTTAATAATCCCCAGTATAGCTATCATAAGGCAAGCCTCCAAACTTTAGTGACTGTTATCATACAACCAGATAATACTACCCCTAATTGCCACACAATGCTATAGTCCAACATGGGATCTATTAACCCTATATAAAAACATGTCTATAATTTTCTTATTACATGTGACTTTTGATGTCCCTAGTCAATTGTAATAAGGAATGATGGAGCTGCTCAGTTGTAATAAGTTAGTACAATCGAGTTGTGACATTTTAATGCCTGCTGTCAGAGCCAGCAGCCAAAGTGAAAGGCAGGTTAAGGAGAGGCATTACAGCTGCAGTTTAAACAAAGTGGAGAGAATGACATCTTGCCTTTCATTTCTCTGATAATTTTTATGGTCTGGCTTAAAAGCGCAGCTGTCACCAGACAATTATATAATCATCACTAGAGAGGGGCTTTGGTTCCGTCTACATATTTTGATTGGGCAGAAGTTGAGTGTTCCACAAGAAAAGTGCTTGCTCTCCACATAGCTGTGATCATTTTGTTTATTTATCCCCTCAGCCTGAGACTGAATGTTCAGAGTCACAGATATGACACTCTAATGCTATTAAAGTGCCTTAGATAACTAGAAAATGTATCGTGTTTTTCTCTGGCAGCAGCACAGATGGGAGGAGGGCAGTCACCAATAGATATGGATGTTTAAGTCTAGTTTGACAATGCAACTGTCATATGACCTTTTTTCGTTTACCAATATTATTCTGCAGTTCTTTGCTTTGACACAACTACATATTGAGTCCCATGCTATTTACTGGTAATAATGGTACACAGTCCCATACAACATTCCTTTAAAGCCAGACCTATTCACATTGCCAATGCTTGTTTCTTAAAGGAACAACAGAAATGAGATATGTATAGGAACATGTTTATTTTTGCAGACTGAAAGTAATTACATAAAATAGAATATCTTTGCATTTATCTATACAATGTGAGCCCCACAATTTTTTTTATCTGCCTTACTATGAAACTGATTCTAACATATTTTTGTAATAATTATATATTTAAATTGCACAAGATTCTGCTTTTATTCGTCATATCTGCAACTATACTGTCTTGTGCATAAGAAACAGCAAAGCAAGACACAAAGGATTTAAGAGGTTTAAGAGATGTGTGAAGATGAGGGTGTGACCATGTATTATAAAGAATCAAATGCCTACTTATGTACAATTTAAGGATATTGCAAGTCAGCTTGGAGTTCCATGACCTTGGAAAGGAACCCAGCCTTCCGTCCTAGAACTTCTCTATGACTTGCAATATCCTTGTCATGTAGAGCAGAGGACTACTTTATCCTATATATAATATGCCTAGATACTGTCATAGATATTGTTAGGATAAGTGCGCATACCATCAAAGGTCCATATAGTTTATTCGGCATACCCAATACTACAAGCATAGGCCCTGCCTGGTACAGCCATTTTATATATGTTATAGGCCCAGCTACTACTAGCCAACAGCACTGCATCCCATTTTTTATATCAAAGGGCATCTTTCTGGGCCTTGTGATGCTGCAGAGAGGTTCCAGGTCTGTACGTAAAGTGACTGAGTGAGTGAGGAAGCACTGTGACCTTTAATCCCAGCGGCATGGGAACCACTGACCTCAAACCGAGACTCTGGTACACTGGATGCAAGTAGCAAGATAATAGGCTGCCATGAAAGGAGACTTGTTTCTCCCACCCTCTTTCCCGCACTCATCTCTACAATCTCATTCCGAGGGGAAGGAGGCACCACAGAGGCAGGGAGTTGCCCACAGCCCTGTACAAGCTCACCTCAGTGACTGTCTATTAGCAGGTGTTTTCCCCCTTCACTGGCAGGTGAGATAATAGAAGGAGGAAGAGTACCTAACTAATTTCCTCTCAAAAACCTCAGAAACCCACAAAATATTGCAAAGGGGTTATGTCATGACCAGGGGCGGCTCTAGGCTCATGGTGGCCCTGTGCAGGGAGCGTAGGTAGGGGGCCCTGGAAGAGGGGGTCCGGGCGGGGCGGAGCTCAGGAAGGTGTTTCTCTGGTCCTGTTGGTCATTAAGATGTCCATGTTACAAATGACAGCGCCTGACCTGCAACCCCAAGAGAAACAGGGAGACAGTAGAACGGGTGTGACGTCATGCTCACTTGTTGTTAAATAACACGATGGAAAAACTTCGATGCCCACCCGCTTCTCAGTTTACAGAAACCCCAAACTGGCACCCCCACTTAGATTATGTGACAAGATGGTCGCAGTGTATACTTGCTCGCATGTTCCTCTGTTGCATCTACTTGCTCGTTGGAATTGTATGTCGGGGCAGTATTCTTTTAAAGCGATTCTTTTTATGTCTGCCAACTTCAATGTAAAGCGCTACTTCACACTGAGTGGTCAGCCCTATGTAATCCCCCAAATAAATAAATAAATGGAACTTGTACAGAGGGCCTTCACTTATAGAATCTATACGCCCTCGGTTCCAGAGAAAAAACAAAACAAGATATGTATTGTATCCGATTCCTCGTGGCGGCCCCTGGGGTTTGGCGGCCCTGTGCAGGTGCACAGCTTGCACATGCCTAAGGCCGGCCCTGTCATGACTATCTCCGATACCAGGCATCGCAGAGAGAACCATGGCAATTCCAAGGGTGGCCAGGGAGGTCACAATTTCCCCTTAGCTGAATGGATAACATTCTTTGGTTAGTAGCACGAAGGGTGCAGGTATAGGAACGTGAAGTAGGGGCGCAGGCATTCTGCAGCTCCCCCAAAATAAATATGCTTGAGGTCAGAGGGTGAATGAGCATTAAAAATGCCTTTAAATATTGTTTTATGGTAGTTTATTTTCTATGTGTTTAAATCAGAGGTCTAATGTCAGGCTATGTCTTCTGACAAATTGCTGATTATTCTTTTAACATGTAGATTAGTGTTTACTTTTTTTTCTCTGACTGCAAAGTTAGAGGATTTTGTAAAGTGAGCTATCTGACAATCTTACTGTGGTGCAGGGAGTGTGAAAAGAAAGGCTGCAGGATCTCAGTTTCTTTTCAACCCACAATATTTAAATACCTGTAAATGAACTGTATACATATTTCAAAAAATAGCAGTTACAAAACGCCAAATGAAGCACATTTTCTTTACAATTTGTAAAATGTGTTGTTTGTAAATGACAGTAGATTGCCACACTATGCTTTAGTAATATATTTCCGACAGTGTGCTCCAGAAGAATAGCATCTGTTACCACGTATTCTAACACAATGTGTGGCTTAACAATGCAGTCAAAACCACAACTGCGTTGTTCCTACGAGTTCCATTACAACGCAAGCCATTACAAAAACTTGCTTTGGGGAAGCGCTGGACTTTGGAATAGTTCAAATTACTATTCCAACTCCAGTGGGCGTATCAGTAGGGAAGGTGTTGGACTTGAAATCCAACACCAGTCCAACACTGCATCTCCTAAAGCAAGTCGTTGTAATGACATGCGATGTAATGGAACTCGTGGTAACATCGCAGTTGTGGTACTGACTGCACTGTAAAAGCACTACATTTTAATGCCTGCATTGTAATAGATGTTTCCCGCTCCAGAATGCACCTCTGGCCGCATACCACACTCTTACCACTCTCCTGCTGAATGGGTGTGACTCATTTGCTTTACTTGTTATTTGCGCGGCGCCCAGATTTTTCACAATCCTTATGATGCCAGTGATGTAACATTGATGGCAGCACCCTCACTCTGGAAATTGGTCCGGCACCACTGGGTGCAAGCTTCTCAATTAACTAAATCGGATAGTGGTGTAAGGCATCTGAGCAGTTAGCGAGAGCAGACATTTCTGATGCAGTACCACAATATTTTACATAGCTTACTTACAGGCGTAGACAGAGCATCAAAAAGGTATTTAGAGAATCTAATTTTATAAATCTTTCCAACTGCATTACTCAATTGAAGGATTACAGCTGAAATGATGACTCAATACGTTTATTGTACCCGCCCTCGCTAAAGTAGGCAAACCACAGTTTTAAAGGAAGAATGTATTCAAAGCTTCCTGGTAGGTTCAAGGAAAATAATTCCAGACAGATACAGACGCAAAGCTGTCAAAATGCTTAGCACAGGACTTGAAAGTGTGTGATCCAATTCCCTTGATCCCTCATGGTTCTCAGCTCGGGTGAAAATTTCCAAATATGATGTACTACTTTTCAGAAGCAAAACTTTTACATAACTAGGTTATGCCTGGTTGTGTACTTTGCTGTAAGCTTGATCAACATACTTTCAAACAATTTAATATGCACAGTCTTTCTACAGTGACTTACAGTGAATTGAACAGGGCTGACCAAGGCCTTTTCCACAGTTCAAAAAACACCAGGAAATCTCTTGCCTCCTTCCACATCCCCACAATCCACAGACTTCACAACACTGTGCTCCCTCTCCACCTTCCTTCCCACCTCTTCTATGCAACATAGCCATATTCTCCCCACATCCATACACTTTAATGCACACTTTAACACTTTGTGCTCCAAACAATTAAAACCTTTCTCTTGCCTCACACTCCCTCAGCCTTCTGCATTATTAACCCATTAATTACGAATATGGCACGTTAGTCCGCATGCGTTTACAACGCATGCTATTACAACACAGTTGTTACAGCGACCGCGTTGTTACATCGCATACCTTTACAACGCAAGTCGGAACAACGAATTGCTTTAGGGGGCGCTGGATGTTGGAATAGTATAATTTACTATTCCAACTCCAGTCTGTGCAACAGTAGGGAAGGTGTTGGATTTTAAATCCAACACCTTCTGCCCCCTAACGCAAGTCGTTGTTCCGACTTGTGTTGTAATGGTAAGTGATGTTACAACCCGGTCGTTGTAACGACCGCATTGTAATGGCATGCATTGTCTCGCAGGCGTGGTAAACGATGTTTACCCTTTATTACTGGATGGAACCTCCCATCCTTGCTTCACAGCTTTATTTGCCAAGTCAAAAGTCACTGTACACAACAAGGGTTTCCTGATTATTTATGATGCCAGGGTTATTCTGTTGCTGTCATGTACAAGGGTTTCTGGGTTGCCAGGTGCAGTGACATAGTAGTAGATTTCATGGTGTCTCTGGTCTTCCTGGCTGAGACGCACAGTGGGACTAGCAACTAAACTGAGTTGCTGAGTACTGGGATGTTTGGACAGATGACAATCATAACACCAGCAGAAAATGGACTGTAAACAAATTTCCCATTCCAAGATGGTGCTGAGGTGGTTTACTCTGCACTTGCATTACCAGACTAAGACACACTTGTCAGCACAAGTAGTAATTTGGTCATCGTGCTTAAGAACAACACTGAAGGTTGTGCAGACATTTTGCTCTGGTAGAGTCACGCCTTGCCTCACTTCTCTATCTTGCACTTTTCTTCTTTTTCCCCATTCTCTCATACTTCTTGGCTTTTTCTTCATTTTCTATAGGGATATGTAATTTATTTTTTAGTCCACCCTAGTTTAACCTAGCTTCTTGACTTTCCTGTGTCCTGTGGTGTTTCCTGTAACCACTGTGGAGGCCTCCTATCCTCTTGTCTCCTCCTCTCAGAGTTGCAGTCTGCTTTGTAGTATCCTGTGGTTTCAGTGTTTTTTCTCTGCCCTCCATATTTCCTCTCTTTTTTGCTCACAGAATATCATTACCTTTCTTCCTCTCTACCAATATATGAGAGGTATTGAGATTGATATTGTCTCCTAAATGATGTCATGCAATATTCTTACTTAAAAAGCACTTGATAGATTCGATCCCTCAAATCTCCATCTAGTGCGAGCCTTGCTTTTAACCTCATCATTAAAATCCTAGTCCGGCTGGTCTTTCTTGGCAGCTCGAATGAATGCGGCATTCACCTTTCTGACAGATGTAGACTTCAATTTCCCCTGACAATACCTATTCCACTCTGCACTGACAGTTTACCACTCATACACAGGTAGAAACGTCAAAGTATGATGACTCCAGCTTCAGAAGTACACTACAATCGAGATACAACACATTTCAGGAATTGTTTGTATTCTGACTTCTTGCAAGGAAAAACCTTCATGCTTCCCCCTGGTTCAAAAGCACAAGTACTATGTGACTGCTTACCTTCATCACTGTGCTTTGTCCTCAGTTCACTGCCACCTTCTAAATATTCCCAGGGCTTTGCTCCATATGGCCACAACCTTGAATACAACCCTACTGCTCAGCAACAGGGCTATGTTGACAGCCTCTTCATCAGTCTCTCTTGTTATTCCTTCCTTCCCTGGTGAAAGACCTTAATTTTGGTGCCTGAACCCAGTTCCACTTCCACCTCGAATTCTTCCTTTAAATTCCACACTGCTGGCTCTCAGTGATCAACATGGCATTATATAAACTCCTTCCTATCGTTTTCAGATTCATTCATAACCTTTTTCCTTCCTTCTTCATCCTTTTCCTTCATTCTGCACCGCTGGCTCTCAGTGACCAACATGGCAATATAAAAACTCCTCCCCATGGTTTTCAGAATCATTCTTAACTTTTATTCTTCTTCTTCATGAAATCATTTCCATGCACGCCTCAGTTTCCCCAGAATATACACAAACACTGCCAACCCCCCAATGTGGCCCATTGATTCTCTTGGCTCCTTTACCTCCTATGACCTGAGGACATCAGTCTCCTTTCAGGGCTTCAAACTGCTCTCAAGAACCATCTCATCCACTTTTGAGATCCTCATGAGCTACTCACTTCATTAGGCCTGGAACCAACCACCAGCTCAGCAGGGCTGTCACGTGAGGGTGCAGGTTGGCTGCAGGAAGCATCGTGCATCAGGCCTTGTGCCTTTCCAGAGCTCATTATGATTCGGCTACCATTATTTATAGATGTTTTAATTGCAAGCGGGCCTGCTGTCTTCAATAACAATGAGGCAGCTTGTGTGGGCAGATCATTAAATGGGCACCATATGCCATGTTTTCTCTTTCCCTTAAGTACATTCTTTTAATACTTAAAGAAGATGCTGCATATTTTACCTGGCCGTAATGGAAGGAGCATCCAGAGTCCCAGATTAAGGGCATTGTGCCACCGGAACGACACTTTTTCTGACGTTCCGGTGGCGCAATGCCCTGCACCACGTTTAATGCCACTTTGTACATATGTTACCCTTTCACGCAGTTTTCTGAGCTAAAGGAGAGTGCAATGGGTGTTGCAGTGCACGTTTCACCGCAACACCCATGGCTTTTTGATGCTTGCCTCGGTTTACAAGGATGTGTAAATTTGACAAAGTGCCTAAAACTAATGCCACTGGTTAGCAGTCGTTAGATTGGCACAACGAGGAGAAATACTTTTATTTCTCCTCATTTTTGCTCTATCTGTGCTGCATTCTGCAGCACACATAGAAAAAGCAAATCGCCTTGAAAGATTGTTTATGTGGAGGAAGGAGTCCCTTCCTGCACATAAACAATCATCCCTGCAACGCAGGTACCCTGGCACTGTGGCTCAAGGGTGGCTGTGTTGGTGCTAGGCAGCTTGTTTTAGCGCCACCGCTAGGGAAAACACAGGGGTGCGCTGTATTCTTGTAAATACAGCTCATCCCAGCATTTTGGAAAGGACACAGCGTGGCGCTGCTAAATTGTGTGCAGCCCCCCACTGTGCCATTTCCTTGTACATATCCCCCTAAGTTTTGACCCCAGACCTTGCCCTAACTCCTGACAAGCCTGCAACACAGTGGATCTCACCATGATCAATCCACGGTTCTCTAGATTTAAACTTCGATGTGCTGTTCTCCCTAGCTGTGTCACCCTTCATCTCCAACATAGTTGTTGTTGCTCTTGTTGTTTGTAGCGCAGCCCATGACATACCATGCCCCTACATGCCACCACACTGGGGAGAAGAGATGATTCTCAGTACGATTCCTCTGTTACTAAAACGCTCTACAGTCCTCATTATACTTTACCGATGCTCATTCACACAACAAAACTGGACATTTGGCATTAACCGCAGTGACTTTTGTCTTCAAGGCTGCTTGCAGTATATATTTTTTTCTCTCCTCTTAATCTTTTGCTTTAAGCATCTTGGAATATTATTTATTTTTTGTTTGTTAAACCGCTGTTTTCAAATTGTTTTTGCTATAAGTTTTGCATTTCAGGAGTGTGTGCCATCCTTCACCTTTGTCTTGTTGTCCTGCCCTTGTTGGATTAACTTTTTTAGGTCGAGCCTGGGCAGCACATGCGCTGCTGTACGAGGTATGCTGTATTAGAGTATGGACTTAAAGCTCCGCCCACTCTATGCCCGTAATTTTCATTGGCTTGTTACATTGTCCCTTGTAAAGGCTGGCTTCTGATTCGTTAATAGGCTTGTTAGTCCCTCCTTAGTACAGCATTGTCTTCATTTGTAACCTCCCATGAGGACTGGCCCTTTTACTTCAGTTGTAACACGGTATGTCTTATTTCGTCTGTAAGCACTATTAAACTATGGCATACTTTCCTGCAACTTTCCTGCACTTTCCAAGCAGCCGTCCCATTCCAAGCAGCACGTGGCGATCGGGGTCTCGCATTTACAAGAGTTTGAGCTATTAGCATTGTAAATGACAATGCCTTTCATTTATGTGTCAATTATCAAAACAGATAAATAAAAGGCATTGTCATTTACAATGCGAATAGCTTCAACTCTCGTAAATGCGAGACCTTTTGGATCGCAAATGCGAGATTGCCTTAGCCCCACTATGAACACCAGGGTCTCTTGGTCCTACAGTTTCAATGGGCAAGCAGTGGCCTTATTCTGTGAATGAAAGTGTATCAGAATGAATCCCCCTAAATCAGGTATAGGCTTACATGAATATGATGTAGGCTCCTTTGCTGGATGGGGTTTGAGGAAGTAATTAGCCCTGAATCTATCCTTAAATTCAGCTAATTTATCTCATCATTAGTACTCTTTTGTGGTCATTCAGCCTAGAGGGTATTTCTCCAATCCAGAAAATTATAGTACTCTGAATATATCTAGGGAGTGGGTTAAGACCCAAGCATTTCAGGATGATTAATCGAATAAAACACTATCTAGCTGGCTTCCAAAGCTGACCTAATTTCCTTGTCTGAAAAGAAGATTCATCTATCCCACTGAAAAATCCACGAGCCTTGGGATTCCAGCCCTATTTAAGAATCCCTTTTGAACAAGGGACTAGGAGAAGTCTCAGGTTTTTCATTTGAGGCACCTTCCCACTTTGGGTGTCAATGGATCTTGGACTGGGATAGTTAAAGAAGAACAAAGTTTGCAGTTTATATTAGTTCATACACCTCGCAGTTATCAATATTAGCACGCTGCAAAGATAGTCGCTTCATAAGTATGGTAACCACCAGACAGGCACCCTAGTTATGGTGGATAATGTTTGTTAGTGTAAAATTGTACAGTTATTATGTTCAAAATATTCAGGAAAGACTTTGACAAAGATCAATGTTACTGGTCCATGATTATTGCTCTGAACATGATCTGTCGCCCACACCATGCGGGCACTAAAATGCATGTTGATGTGTAAAAAATATGCATCCTGCTACAGTTTATATACTTCTGTATGTTTGACGGCAAAACTTAATAAACATTATTTTTTTAAAACAACAAGAACAAAGTTGAGGTCTATTTGTTATTGAACAGGAAGAGGCACATGTCATATCTTGGGTTGTTGCCTAACCTGAGGGATGGATGAGTGGCTGTGCTGTGACCTCCAATGGTGGACTTCAGAATGGTTGTGGTGGTGATGAGTTGAGGCACCCTGAAACTGTAATGACTTTGGACAGTGATTAACTGCTAATTCAGAAATGGGTTTTTGTGCTATGTAAACTGTTTTGACAACAATGGTTTATGCAAATAGAATTTATGTATATGAACTGAATATTTTTGACATCCTTATGCATGTTCAACATTTTTATATAAACTAACAAAAAAACAGTTTTTGATGAAGGATTGCAACTAGATAAATTGTTCAAATGAATGCAGCTACAGCACAAACTAAGCACTCATTTCGACATAACAGGCCATTCCTGTTAAGAAGACACTGCTCGGCATTCTGTAGTAACCTGATGAAATCAAGATTGACCAGAACATCACTGCAAAGCTTTATACACACACATGCAGCCACCCCCCACACACACACACAACAACACCAAACATTTCACACCAACAGTAAAAATAAGTAGACTGTGGAAACACATACAGAATACACCCACACACTACCACCCAGCAATTATTCCCCTCCCTTATGAAAACACTCAACCCAAAAAAAGATTTTAAATGCCAACGTGAGAAGTGAATGTCTTTAAACAGCCCGCGCCCCTCATTAGTAACATACAATTAATGCTCTGGAGAAAGAGAGAGGAATGGTGAGTAATCACATTACCAGATATTCTTCCCCTCCTGAACATTACAAACATTTCTCTGCGTTAGCAGAGTGTATATAATTGGAATGTTCCACTGGATATGCCCATCCATATACCTGGCTCACAAACTCACAGTCTCTTGTGCTTCTCGGCACACCTGCAGCCTGGGCACCATCAGACTGGAGAAGAAGTGGAAAATAAAAAAATAATGTGGCGGATGGGATACCGTCACGTTTATGATGGGGTTGTCCATCCGCCAAGATCGTAATCAGGCCCTTTGTATTGCCACAAATATATATAACAAGGGTACTGTGATATAAGCTCTGTAATGTCAAAGCTGCCTGTGCTAATTACTAAAGGACTGCTTGCAAACATCTATAAAACATTAATCTCTAGAATGCTTATCTTGCCAATTTAGACAGGGGCCCTGATCCAGGTAGTGAATTATCAATTTAATTTTAAAGGATTTGGTATAGTGGTATTTATACTGGGTGCTTTATTTTAGGCAGTGCTTAATTTGAGCCAGTAGTTTCCAGTGCTCAGCACTGGCACTTCATCATCAACGCTGTTGCTTTTCATGAGCACCAGTTAAGGACACATTCATTTGTGGTAGGCACAGGGAGATTAAGTGATTTGCCCAGAATCACAGGATGTTGAGCCGACGCTGATATTCGAAACAGGCTCTGAGGTCGGCAGCTCTGGCCATTTCATCACATCCTCTCCCCACATGATTAGTAGTTGGTTCTGTTTTAGGCAGCGCTATCAGGAGAAATGAACTGGTTCAAGCTACTTCCTGACAAGAGCACCTGCATTTCTGTTTTTTACAAATTAACCACTGGTTTTTTTAGTTGAAGTGACAGACTCTTATCAACAATGTATGGCGTTTTACAACTTTGCAAAAATGGCCTTCTCATTCTGCAGGGGCAAGGATGTACTGTATGCTAACATGTTCCAGTTAATAAAATGAAAACATTCAAAGACATGCTCAGGCAATCAACCAGAACAACACAAAGTGACACATGCATAGCTGTAATTGCAGAACACAACAAGAGGAGCCGTTTCCCACCTTTTGACCAGTAACCAATAGATGTAGATGACTGCTTGAAGAGGTTGGCTTTAATGGAATTGAGAAAATCAGTTTCTAGTCTAAATTACCATGGTAGAGTGTTCTATAGATAGGACCCCTGTGTGTATTGGAATATTCCATCACACTTTTTGTAAAGTGTCAGCCTTATCGAAAGCGGGTTTTGATTGACAGATCTTAGAAATTCCATCTTTCTGTTACTGGAAGCCAATGGAAGGATTTCAGTGCCATTGTAACATAGGTCTTTTATTTCAGGTCAAACAGGAGAAGGTGCTGCATGATTCTAGATTCCTTGTCATTGTGAGAGTGATATGTTTGGGAGACCACCATAGAAGCTGTTGCAGTAATCTGTACGGGACATAAACACAGTGAGGACTGATTCAGTTTTCTGAGAGACCTGAAGGAATAGCAGAACCCCTGTTAGCAGAGATAAGTGATGGGAAGATGATTTTGAAACAGTATTAATGTATGCGTTAAAGTAGAGCTATCTGACAATCAGCGTATCAAGGTTACAAACGTTTTCAGTAGGACTGGGGAGATGCCTTTGACTCAGACTAAGACGACAGCCGGGGCTCAGATTGGCAAATCCTATGCCTGGATTTGTGTTTTTCTTAGCATTGAATCAAAGCCAGTTTCTCTTCATCCTGCCATGAACAAGTGAGAGTCAGTGAGTCATTTTTGGAGGGTTCCCAGAAACATCGTTAAGATGGAACCAAGTATCATCCATGTACGTATGACGAACATTCTTCTGGGTGTCCACGATGGTTTGAGTGTTACATGCAGGCACTGCATAGTGTCCATGGCAAGGACAAGCTTTTGGGGTATCCCTAAGAAGATATTGGAGGATCTGAAGATAAATGGATCCAGTTGGACTTGGTTGCTGCAGTTTTGCAGGGAGGAGGAAAACGTCCTCCCTGGCAACAGTGCCAGTTTGTCGAGGAGCACCTGTTATGTTATGTGTATTTGTAAAGTGCACTATCAGCCACGAGGGTATCCCGGCGCTGAGCAGGGGTGTGTGCCTAGCCCTGCCTATGGTCGGTTGGTGAATTTTGGGGAGAGGAGTTGGCCTAACGGCCAGGGCGGTCGACCTTGAATCTGGGGAACTGGGTTCGAATCTCGGCAATGACGCTGAACATCCTGTGATGCTGGGGAAATCACTTAATCTCTCCGTGCCTAACAAAAATGAACATGTCCTCGTGTAACGCAACTGTTGCTCACTCATGTAAAGCACTCTGATACCCGATGCGGGTCAAGTTTGCGCTATATCAAACTCTGCAAAATAAAATAATAAAAAAATTGAAGAACCACGTACACAGCTTCCTGTGGAATTCAAAGAGAGGAGGCTGTGATGTAGAGGGGGGGGGGCCGTGTCACGCTGTAGGTTCGATGTAAGAGGACGCACATCTTCCTGATCTGGTTCTGTGTATGCGTAAGCTGTGTGCCACCAGATGGTCAATATGTCAAATGCAGGTGCGAGGTAAAATAAAATTAGGGCAAAGGGGCTGCCCTGATCACAGATAGTCTCTAGTTACTCCCTTTTATTTAGTAACAATGTGTGTACTCGACAGGTTGTAAAGGCCGGTTGCTTAGCGGCCACTTCCTTCTACGTCTGAATGATGAGCGACAACTGTTTGTAGTGCCTGTTCATGTCATGACACTTTCTGCTTTGACAAACAGTTTTTCCCATCTCCTTCAGTTTACATTGCACCTAGTGCATTATTAATGTGCGCTGCAAAGGCTCAATGCCAGCGCTCTGCACTCCATCTCTGCCCATGATCATCAGCAGCGTGGATAGAATGACTTTTATCCTGCGGCTACTTTGAGCGACTAGCTGCAGCGGCATACCCGGCACAACTTACTAGAGTACTGTTTTGCAAACCTTTGTAACTCATTAGTATCAGGGATGCCTATCTTGGCACTGAACATGAGGGAACTCATCCTGGAAGAACGGGGACAATTTAATGTCACTTCCTATCATGTGATCCATGGCGGTCAGAGGGAGCGTGGTTTCACTTCTCCTGCCCCTAGAAGCTTGCTCAGGTGATGTCCTATTAGCTTGCCCAACTCTACTTTAGTCTATGTACTTTATCTTATTCCTTGTTTCACTAGCCTAAGACTCATGGATGGAGGGAAGGATTTTCTTGTTTCACAGACTATGTTATTGCCAAGAGTATGGTTGATATTTTGGTAATGCTTTGGCAACATCTAAAATAAATTAACATATTTGTAAAGAGTATGCTAGCTTTTATAATGGGATTTGGAACAAATCAAGAGTTCCATGTCCTCGGAGCTTTTCTAGCCAACCATTCACCAGAAGGGTCTTCTAATGATCTTAGAATTCTTGTGAATGCGCAAAAATCGAAAATTATGCTTGTGTTTTGTCGTATTGCATTGTTGTAACTGCTGTCTTTCATTTAACAGGGTGGTATTCCCCAGACTTCTACAATAATTCTCAAACATGGATAGATACTCCTTTGGTATCTGTGAAATCATACATCCAGTGCAAACCTACTTATCTTTGATATTCCCATCTTCTGGAAAACCCCTATATGGCTTTCCATGATTGATATGTCTTTGTAAGTAACAGTGCAATATAATATGCCATACTACAACAACAAAAATCACATTTTGCTGTCATTTTTTGCTGTGTCTACAGTTGGGTGTGCAGGATTACGACAACAATGGCTTTTGATATTCCAAATAATTTGATATATTTTTTTTCAATTAACTGTTAGTTTAAGGGCTTGATTTAGAATTGGATGGGAGACTTTGGTTCCACCACTCCCTTGGATTTTGTTTTACCTTCAGCAAGTCAGAGGTGAGAATTCTGCTATATTCAGATTGTTCCACCAAGGCAGCAAATGTTTCTCCACCGAAGTGTTTATGTGTGTTGTGAGGGGAACCACTCTGGGGGGTGAGCCTCTAGGAGAACCACCAATGTCCCTCACTAATGGTGGAGTGTTCATCACAGAAAAGAATGACCAACATCTCTGTAAGATATTGTCTGTCGCCCCACCCACTTTTCCAGTTCCTCCACTAGATTTTTTAGATCCACTGTATCAAACTGGTAAGCTGAAGCGAGGTCGAGATAGATCAACATTTCTGATTGTCCAATGTAAAGAGAGTATAGCAGGACTTCTTGAATATCAGCCATAATTATGCACAGGCCTCTGCACAGTTTGAAAATTGATTGATTATCAGATAAGATGTGATGGACTCCAAAAACTCTTGATGCCAGGACATGATTTCTGTACCCATAAGATTGGTCAGAATGGGGGAGGTTGGGGATGAGGCAATAATTCAGTAGGTCTACAGGGCCCACTGTAGGTTTCTTGAACACAAGTGTTAAAGTGGCATGTTTAGAGCCCTAGAAGCAAAGAAATTTTAGAAAGACCTATTCATAGTCATTGTAAAGTGTTGACCAAATGTGTCAGATTTATCTATTGGAGTGGACACTTGGAGAGTCTTTGTTCAGGGGTCCAGAGGTTTGAGCCATTGATTCTTCCTGTATTTTGTTCAAATTTCATCACTGTGTTGTATAATAAAAATGTATGTATCTTGGGCAGCATGATTGGTTTTAAGGCGAATGTTTCATGACGCTATCATGGCTATTATAGAACTCGGCCTCAATCTTCCAGATCTTATTCTTGAAGAAGTCAAGCAAGTTTTACTCCAAAATGTCACTCTGGGATTCCTTATGAATGGTTGTATGATAGAGGCATGCATGGCTCAACCATGAGTGCCTCTACCACGCAGCCCAAACCATGAATGCGACTTAACAATGCATTCCTTCATCACGCAATTGCATGCTAAAGGCATGAATGGTAAGGGTGTGTGCGTGGCTACATTTGCCGCTACTCTGACTGCCCTCCTCCCTCCCTAAGCCCTAAATTACAAACCCTCTTCCTGCCTCCCCGCCCTAAGCCATAAATTGCAAACTTCCTACCTGCCCCCTACCCTAAGCCCTAACAACACTCCTTTCCTTAAAGATCCGCCAAACCCAGCCCTTAAAGCTACCCCAACCCCCCTCTTCTGCCCTAAAAACTTGTCCCCTCGTTAAAAGTACCCTGACCCCTCCCCCCTCCCCTCCCTTAGCCCTAAAAACTTGCCACCGATTCCCCCCGAAAACGACCCCCAGCCCCAAACCCACTTACCTGTCCGAGTCCGCTTCCCTTTCCAAAACTCCTGTTCCTGTTTCGTGTCCCCGCCCATCCCGAGCACTAGAGCGCATATGTGTGGTTTAGGCACATGCATTGTTCATGCAAGCATGGTTACGCTTGCGGGCTTCCGGAACGCATGGCTCTGGCCGCTTAGTTCCGGATGTTTCCCCTTATGAATCAGTGACACCATGGGTTATGGTGTAGCTCAATTGACAAGTGGTATAATGCAAACTTGTTCTGAATACATGTAATGTTAAGCACTGTTCCTACATTAAAAAAAAGCTTAATAAAAAATATGTTTAAAAGAAATTCGTGATATTTGGGGATTTTATCCCCTCATAAGCTCGGGAATCTCGATAGGACCTTTACCAGCATCTATGGTATATTATCGGGGTGGTTTATCACTGAAATGGTGATACAGTCGTGCATCCTGCTTGATCCAAGTGCATGGGTTTGTGTCTGGGTACCACTCGTTTTGTGTGTCTAAGCAACAGCATGGGCAGATTTTGATAAGGTGCAGAAATCCTTGTCAAGTTTCATTTTGTGTCTCTTTTATGGTAGAGCAAAGATCTCCAGTGTAGGAAAAATTATAGAACACCTCTCTATGCACTCATGTGATGGGACAGGACTGTGTGCAATCCTGGACAATACTGATGTTTCATCACAGCTATACAACATCTACTGTGACATTTAAAAGGATTGTATGTCCATGTGGACCTGCCCAATTTAGATGCCTATTCCTAGTCTGAAGTTCACTTTTTAAAAAATAAATAATAATTGTCCTACCTAACAGGGCTTAGTAGGAGTCTTGTTTTCTTCATTTACCCTCTTCTGGCTTCCCCATCATATCTATCAGGCTGGAATATTACATGCATCTGAAGAATTATTTATGAATATAAAGTGAGTATTGTGGTAGCCTCACTGGGAGTTTTGTCATAAAAATACATTTATTTTTAAACAAAATGTACAATTCTCATTTATCTGAATATAGCATAGCAGGATTTACTCTGTATTGGTAAATTGTATCCAAAGAAGCGGCTATATCGCTTACACGCTCCTCCATATTTTCTTTATCTGCTCGCTTGGCTTCTTTGCATTGGAGCACCTATCTGCTGCCCTTTAGGTCTATCATCTCCTTGTCAGAATTGACAGTGACTCTTAAGAGGCATTTATATTGCCAGAAGGACCCTCAATGAAACCACCCCATCGTGCTGACAGTCAGTGCACGGCGAATGTCACGAGCAGCCATGGGGGACTCTGGGTATAGTTCACGGCACTGCGATGACTGCTGCCGCATTTTGTCTTGCTACCTTCTAGACCATTCTAAAAATAAGCGTATCTGTGTTAGACCTCACTCACCATACAGACCACTCTTTATCTCAATAAATATGTATTTCTGTTGATTATATTTGCAAATGTGGAGCAGCGTGTATCAATATTGCCTCTATGACTACATAGTCAAGCATGTCAGTTTGTGTGTTTCTAAAACCATTTCTGTTGCTAGGTGAGGCTTTTTCATCTATGTACTGTATTCCTTGTAGAAGGTAGGTCTTCTCCGGATATCTGTGATCCCTGTACCTACAAGCGTGTGGTGGCTCTGGTGCAATGCGCAATAATGTCGTTTACGACCACCAAAGTTAGAATGCCAAATCACTTGAGCAATTCCTTTCTCTCTCCTCTGTGCCCCAAGAAATGTCATTCTTAACAAAGCTGTAGTCTTTTCCTGCTTTCATGTTCTTTACACCTACACACTGCAGCTAAATGTGGCCTGGTTTTTGAGGGGTGTCACTCCCCCTTTAACTCACTTGTGAACTCAATTAACACAAAACAGAGAAACCATGCGCCACAGAAACCAGCTGTAGCCGCATTCCACACCTGCCACAATGTGCATTTTTTACTATGTTAAGGGAAAGATTAGACACATTGCAGGTGTGACAGATGTAAATGAGACATTACCCCATTACATAGACTGCACTGGCATTGGAGAACATTTCCAATAACATTTGCACTGGCTGAAGCTGCATGAAGATTTTCATCTACTGTGCAATTCAAAAGAGACATTTATGTTCCCTAGTTGTCAGATCAGACCCCGCTGCAAAACGGCGCTGGCACTAATTATTTCTATGTGAGCTCTTGGTAGGGAAATATTGCATTTTATGGCGGGTGATTGGGCCGTGATTTTGCAGTTGTGATTTCAAACCTACAACGCCTGTATCTTCTACACCTCACACCCAGCATGAAGCGGGACCTTGCAAGTGCTGGAGTGAGTTGGACCCTTATTTTTCGCCTGCATTCGCCAAAAATAGCTGCAAAGTGAGATATTCACGCCGTACTCCACCCCCTTACATTTTCCCGCCTCTGCTTAGAACAGAAGGGAATTGATGTATTGCCTGATTAGAACGCCTGTTTGCTGCTAGTGATTTCTGTAAACACCTCCCCCCCCCAACCACTGTGCCCCGCTTCCCCTTGAGTCCCATGTGACTGGTGCGACACCGCGATGACATGAGTGCTTAAGCTGGTGACTTCCCAGCAGTCGCTCGTCTCAGGCACAATTACCCTGTAAGATGTCACCATTATTTGTACTGGGGAGAAATAAGCAGGCAATCCTTCCGGTTAAAGACCCCCGCGTACCGCCAACGCCCGCGTGTAAACTGAACAGTGATGTGGTTAACGCGGCTAATGAAGTGGAACGAGATGGAATTGGATGGCTAAAATTGTTATTGAATCTCTAAAGGAAGCCCTGTCTGAATCCGTCATCTAGAAGGCTGTGCCGCTGAGCTGTTCCCAATGCTCCTTATGCATGCATGGTGCCATCCACAGGACGATGGCGTTGTCTACTCCATGGTGATCATGTCTATGGGACGGGGTGGGGGGGAGGGGAGTTCAGCCCAGCAGGGAATGGCCCTGTCTCTTTAAAAGTACTTCAGCATTGAAAAGAAATCTATAAACAGCCCCCTTTAAAGTACTGCATACCCCAGCAAGCAGCTGCTCTTGTTTAAGTGCTGTGGATTGAAGAATTCCAATGTTCAGGACATTGAGGTCGCTTCTTTACAGTCTTGCCTCAGACTGCAAATTGCAGCTTGACAGTATCACCCTCTTTCCTGCCCGGAACATTGGAGATCCTATATCAAGCAGAATACGCATTATTGCCACTCTCTGTGACCATGTGGTGGCTGGTGATTAGGTCACGCCTGGGCAGCGCATGCGCTGCTCTGCAAGGCATGCCACGCTCCACCCATATTTGTCATTGGCTTGTGTCATTGTCCTTCGTAAATGCTGGCTTCTGATTCGTTAATAAGCTTGTTAGTCCCTCTTTAGTACCGCCGTGTCTTCCTTTGTAACCTCCCATGAGGACTGCTCTTTTACTTCTGTTGTTACACAGTATGTTTTATTTGGTCTGTAAGCACTATTTTCTTTAACGAGTTTCTCCTCCTGCAACATTCAGCGTGCTATGCGCGCTTTCACTTTCCAAGCAGCCCGGGACAATGGCGGCCGCTTCTTTGAAATGAAATAGGTCTGACACTTACAAGAGTTTGAGCTATTGGCATTGTAAATGACAATACCTTTTATTTAGGTGTTAATTATCAAAACAGATAAATAAAAGGCATTGTCGTTTACAATACCACTAGCTTATACTCTCGCAGATGCGAGACCTATTGCATTGCAAATGCTTGTTTTTTAAAGTGGTGGGCCGTAATACTGGCCAGGAGTTCACCACATTTTTTCAAAATTTGCATCACTCATACTCACTCCTCACATTTACTCTCTTTCCCCTTACTCACACTAACTCTCATTCTCTCACTTATTCAATCTCACTGCCACACACCTATTCACACACAAACATACTCATACTCACTGATTCTCATTCTCACTTACTAACACACATACACTCACTGACTGGTGCCCTGGTGCAACTGCACCTCCTGTACCATTGATGGCTACACCCCTGACTGACCTCCACTCCCTCTCACAACCTCCAATCAATCATTTTTACAAACTCACACTCCTTCACTCACTTCCTGACACTAACTTTCACTTATTCATACACACTGTCAAACTCAGATTTCCACTCTCTTACACTCTCATTGACCCTCTCAAGCAAACTCACGCACAATTTCACTCAATCCCATTCACTCTCAATCTCTCACAAGCACATACACATATGCATAGAGAAATACACATTTTTTACTCACCTTGTTTACTTAAGTGGCAACTCAGAGGCTCCATGTCAGCAGCAAAGCAGAAATCTGGTACTGGGCACTGGAACCAGCAAGCCATGATTCCAAACGAGGAGCCAGACGAACCAGTAAGGACAGGTTTGAAAATGGGAATGACCTACCTCAATCAATCTCCCAGCTGCTTGATAGGACTGGAAGCACAGCCCTATAAGAAGCTGGGATAGTGCTGGTGATCCTGCCCCTGTTGCTCTGTGTGGCGTCTCATTGGCTTCAAAGGTGCACTGATATGCATCCTGACGGACAGATTTTACCAGCAATACTGTACTGCCTGAGGCATGCAGAAATGTCTGCTAAATAAAATGGACTGTGCCTCACATATTCCCAATCCAGACATTCAGCTACAGAGTGTTGGATTTTAACACTTCTTTAGCTGGATCATGCTTCACACCCATAAGCAACCTACTTACTGGGGCTGACCTGAGCTCCAGCAGTGTTCAAGAAAACACAAAACGATTGTTTTCATGAACACTGCTCAATTGAAAAATGTGTGGAAGCCTCAGGGGAGACAGGGAGCAGCTCCCTGAATTCCCTGATAAGGAGCCATTGCTGTCTGAGACCCTTTACAGAGTATTTGACGACTAGAACATTTCAGGTGGCAGTCTAATTGAAGGAGTCTGCTTTTTTGAATATATGGGTCCAGCACAAGAGGTAGCTCCATTGGGCATCAGCCATGCTTAAAGTAGAGGAAGGATTATATGTTACTTGAGAGGAAGCCTTTTTTAAGGCTGCATTTTACATAACAGGAAGTCCTCAGAAGTGGATTACTCCCTGCTTGCATCTGGTAGGTCTGCTAAACTGTGACTGGAGATTATTGTTAATCTTAAACGGAATCCAGATACTAATCATTTGATGGCCACTGAATATTGGACCCTGTGTGTCCTCAGAAAGTTCAACTTGAAGGCAGATGTTTCAAGGATTTTGTACTGGCCCTTGTCCAGGCTACAGACAGCAGGGTGTGGGAGAAGATTGCAGAGTTTCAGAGCTGATATAGACAGCCGGCTCTTCTGCTGGATCCCTAAGATTGCAGGACTTCCTCGCTAGAGGAGCACCTTCCTCGTCGAGCCACTGGCTCATCTGCCTGCTGATTAGGGCTGTGCATGAAACATGGGTCCTAAGTCTGCTGAGGTGCTGTATTGTGTCGAGGGAAGAGAGTTGCTGGAAGTGCACCCCTGCGAAAGGCTAGAACAGTGTACAGGCATGGAAAATATCTACCACCTTTGTTGTGAAGCTCAAAGGGGGGACTAACATTCCAAGGAGCTGGTATATGATCCTCCTCATCCCTGAAACTCTCAGTGTGAGCCCCAGATAGCCCCTAACAGGACCTGGCGCTTGCTTGGTCCTCCTCTGTTGACTGGGAGTGTTTGGTGGGGCCGCCAGTGTGATGGATAGCTTTCAAAACTCAAACTATATCCAAAACTGTCCAGTGGTAGAGCAAATGTTTGGATTTAAAACCCTATTCCATGGGAGCACTTCTGTGCTTTCTTTTCAACAGAATTTCAGGAAAGAAGATACTAATTTTTCTTGTGTCTCATAATCCCTGTTATCCAAGGTGACAAGCAATGGGTCATTCATTATGAGGAACCCTTTAATTAAGCCTATTAGCGGTGACTTTATCTTGTGAGGAACCCTTTGCCAAAGTCTGCAGACAAGGGTGCTTTATTGAGACATTCTGCTGTTAACGCCCATTAGCAGTAACTTATTGACTGTGACAACTTGTTGATAAACCCTATAAGCAGTGGCGTATTGATTATGACATACCTTTGTCAAAGTCAATAGGGACAGTTCTCTTTATTATGTAAAGCCTGTATTACACTGCTGGTTAATTAATCGTGTTCATTTATATTTTCATGTGCAATATTTAGCTGTCTATAGAATGGGACACTTGGGGCCATATGTAAGAAGCATTTTTCTAGTCGCAAATGGGCCGAATCACAGAATCAGCCCACTTGCGAATGTAAAAATGTTTTTGGGACTGTTAAGCCCAAATTATTATTCAGTAACAATTTGGGTTTTGCGATTCTGTTTTTGGAAGGGGAATGTTTAGTACATCCATTCCAAACACTGAATCGCATTCGTATGTACGAATGTTTTGTGACCGAAATGCGGTCGCAAAACATTCACACTTTAGCACCAACTTAAATTTGGCGGTAATGCATTCACAAATTGGAAGGGGTCCCCACGGGACCCCTTCCCCTTTGTGAATGTTGGGCAAACATTTTTTAAGAGCAGGTATTTGTCCCACGGGCCACTGCCTGCTCTTAAAAAATGAAAACAAACTGTTTCATTTTTTATTGTTGAAACACATCCAGTTTTTAAGAAAAATGGGTTGCATTTCAACAACAAAAAAAACCTTTATTCAAAGGCAACCACAGCCGTGGCGGTTTGCTGACCTGTGCGGGCCACCATCCCTGCAATTCAGAGTGGATTGCAAACTGCAACCTACCTCATTAATATTCACGAGAAAGGTCGATTTGCGAACTGCTAGGAATCACAAGTAAGAAACGAAACGTTTCATACATAAGGAATAGAGAATTCCAAATAGCGATTTGGGAATCGCTATTCCTATTCTTCATACATCTAGCCCTTACTCTTTTTTAAAATAAAAGCACAGGCCTGACCGGTCGTGGTACTAGGAGTTAATATTGTCTCTCTTGAGCTCTGAGTTTCTAGCCCAAACATCATCCCTGAGTAAGCCTTAGACGGCTTTGCCTTGCTACCTTCATGTTCAAGTGCTCCAGCAGGACTTGCTACTCAGTTTGGGATCCAGTGGCAAGATGGCCCTATGACACCAGAGGTAAAGGTTCAAATTGATCCAAATGAAGTTCAGTAACCCCTCACTGACCTGGGACCTCCAAAGCATTTTCTACAATTTATGCTTTCCATCAGGTGTCACATTTGTCGTAATCCATTCAAGAACCAATATCCTCAAAACAGCCATATCAGCGACAATCATAAAGCATTTAAATGTAATTCTTTACTCCCAGAATATGTCCCTCATTTCAAATGATTTTTCGGAAAATCAAGCAGTTATAACATAGGATTCCTCTTTGGATTATTTAATCTTACTGTGACTAATGGAAATTCTGTAACCGGCATTCCCTACTGCTCCCCTTGGCACTGCTCCGGTTTTCTCAAGTATCAAGGCCAAGGGTAAAAAGTGGAGAAAGGCCTCTTCAAAGCGGCTTCAAGCACATGCTCTGTTTCACCGCAAGCTAAACAACGCTTGCCTTAACCACGCTTGTGATTGAACCACACATTTGAGTGGTTAAGGCAGTCGGAGTTCTAGCTTACTAAGCAAGCGGGGAGAGGAACCGGAAGGGAGGACCTTCACGAAAGACAAGGACACAGTGGGGTAAGATGAGCTGGTGGTGGTTGAAGAACCAGAACCTTTTGGACCTGGCGACGCAGGGAACGCCTTAATCTCCTGGGTTCTCCTGCTTAGCTACACAGAGACACGGGGACACTCTGTCGGCGTAAAAGATCAGATTTATTAGCTGCAGCTAGTACAGTTGTCCCAGAAGTACACGAGGTAGGTTCTCAGGAGACTGCTGCTTCATTCCGTGGCGTACAACCTTTTATAGCATATATGAAAAATGCCATGAGCCCTAAAACTCTTTTCCCTACCTTAAAACCTACCTCGACCCCAGCCCCCCACCCTGAGCCCTAAAACTGGCCCCCTCCCTTAAAACCTACCCCTATTGGCTCCCCCGCCCTGAGCCCTAAAACCGGCCCCTCTCATAACACCTACCCCACCATGAGGAACTTCGAGTTGCCGTGCGCGCACAGTGAGCACGCACGGTGGGCACGCGGTGCGCTACGCGCACCGCGTGCCCACGTTACGCTAGATGGGCCATGTACGCACGATGCGCTTCGCGCACCGTGCGCACATGGAGGACATATGATGCGCTTTGTTGTGAAAGGTAATATTTTAATTTTTTATACGTATAATATGCCATGCACAAATGGTGCTCTATGGGCACCGTTTGCACATGGGGTGGGGAGAGTATGGATATTTTTTTTTTTTTATTAATTTTTACCGTACGCGTACGGTAAGCGTAATCGGCGAAATTATCGAAAAATTTAAAATTCCGTTTTTGGCCTTGGGGGATCTGACTCCCTCAACATGGCTAGGTGCTTAGGAGCTGTCTAAACAGCCCCTTTACATGTTTTTGGTCTTTGTTTTTTAACCCCCTCTCAGACTGTGAGAGAGAAAATGGCGGCCGCCGCTTCCTGGTTTCGACCGATTCGAATGTTTACTAAGATCTAACAGCCAATCAGAATCGCGCTCGCGCACGGCGGCGTGCGCATACGGTAAGCGCACCGTAAGCGCACCGTAAGCTGGCTCAGATATATATATTGATTTAAAGGCTATTTTCTCAGAATCTACTGAACAGATTTACATCAAACCTACAAAAGGCACTTCCTTGACCTGTAGACTACCTCTCTGCCAAATTTCAAGGAACTCTGTTCAGCCGTTCGGGCTGTAGCTGTGTCTAAAGGTCCTATGGAAAAATGCATGGGAAAAACGCGTTTTGGGACCCCCCTTTTATCTCAGCCCCCGCTTGATGAATCCCCCCGAGACTTTCAGGGTAGGAGCGGAGTATAGCGCCCCATTAGTTTTGAAAATTTCGCAAGCATTCGTCGACTGGCGCCAAAGTTATTCCAAATAGAATGTTGCGGTTTTCCTATGGAAACAGGGTCCTAACTATAACTACCTACTGGCGACCGCCAGTAGGTAATATATATATATATATCCATCACAAAAGGTAGCCCCCATGAGAGAAGCCAACAGGCAGAATATGATTCAACCTTTTAATGACAACCAAATCGCCAGCAGGCATGAGCTTGAGCACCAGCCTCATCAGTTCATAGTTTCGCCAGACGCGTTTGGAGAAATTGTTCCCTTCTTCTGTGGCAGCCTGTTAACAAAAACGGCAATGCTTGCACCAATTATATTACCAACTTCCTGTCCCAGTGGGCGTGTCCACTTGCATGGCCTTCTGGATGCTGTAGTGCTTCGTAATTCTACTCATGTGAGTCCGTTTCAAAGTTAACTAAAATAAAAGGCATCGTTGTAACCCATGTGGGCTGGGGCAAAGTATCTCCGATATATATATATGTATATATATATCGTACTGGCAGTTGCCAGTAGGTAATTATATATAGGACCTAGTTTCCATAGGAGAAGCAGTTTGGGGATGATCCATGCAGTGGGGAACTATAAATAGGGGTGTGAAATAAGGGTGCGTTTGTAATGATAATTCCCATAGGAACGCATTGTCAAGCCTACAGCCCGAACCGCTGGACGGAATTACACCAAACTTGGCAGAAAAATAGATGTTGTTACGCAAATTATGCTTTTTGTTATTTCATGCAAATCCATTCAGTAGTTCTTGAGAAATTAAATCCGAACAGCATAGTGTTATCTTTGGCCGTGGATATTTTGCGGTGATCACAGTTCACTTGTGACGTGTTTGAGGTAAATGGCGAAAGCGTGTGCCAGCGGGAAGGCTCTGATTGGCTGGACGCAACCTGAAGAGAAAGTTACTGCTGCCATTTTATGTATCGGGGACGGTTCCCAGGTCTGAAAATTGCTTTTCAAAGAGGCATAAGGGGTCAGGATACGGGTACTCTAACCCCATGTGTGACAAATGGGGGTTATTAGTGACAAAAGTGATGTGTCCAACATTGATTTTGATGTCATGAGTGATGTAATATGTGAATTTATAAGCAGTGCATTGCAGGGGTGTGAGTTATAGTTAGTTCAGCTAACTATAACTGCTGAATTTCCCTGGTTTTGTACGAGTGAAATGTCAGCCTACCTATAACGTCCCTGTAACCTTTGGTTGGTTCAGTGAATATATGTATAAGACATCTGCCTTTTGTTTTCACTTGCCCACAGAAGAGAGGTCTCCTTTCAGTCATTAGCCCCTTACAATTCCCCAGTAGGTCTTTTCAAAAGCCTCTGAAATTTATTTCCCAATATTAGGCCCACTGATTGACTACTTTGTTCCAGTGCTTTATCTGGGATGGTGGTTGTAGGTGTGACCATAGGCACTCATTTTTGGAGACTGGCGCTTAATTTGTCTCATCAGACTTTGAGCCAGAGAAAGAGAGGGGAAAAACACAAAATGGGGAAAGAATGAGAAAGAGAAAGATGGAAAAATCTGTGACAAAGAGAGAAAGCAGCAAGGAAAAAGAACCTGGAAGAGTGAGATAAAGGGCAGGGAGAGTCTGGTGGTGGATGAAAGAGGCCTGAGGTGGAATCAATACTAAGCAGCCTTGGAATTATGATTATTATTATTATTATTATTATATAGCATTTATAGAGCGTCACTGTCACCTCCAAGAAATCCTGACTGATGCTTGCTTCTCAAGTAGAGCCACTGTTGAAGGAAAGATCTTATCCTTGAATATTGAGCAATAGTCAGGTTTTTAAACCATTCCTGAATTGTAGGAGATATGTACTATTTCTCAATGCTTCTGGTAGTTTGTTCCAGTGATGTGCTGCCTTCACCGAAAAGGCTTGTCCTCGCTTCCGAAATTTAGGCATGCGGAGGAGGTTTGTAGTCGATTAGCGTTTGTTCCTTGACGGAATGGACCATCTAAATTTCCTTTGCAGTGGTATTTAGCACCCCAACATTCAAAAGCCCCAACCACAAGATTCTGACACTGGTACTTACTCTTTTAAAAATCAAGCAATGTTTGTCCTGTATTAGCATCAGCCATATTGACTCTTGGTCATCTTTCTGCCACCTTGATTCAAAATCCCAATTTGAAGAAATAGTCCAGTGTGACTGTCCGTATGACCACTGCACTCATTTTTTCACTTATAGGCTGGAAATAATCTGTTTTGCGACCTCAGTTTATTTATAAAAAGAGAAAAAATGTAAAGCAGATGTTTTGATTGGCTTCTCAAGCTGTCAGTCAAGGCTTGTAGGTCAATAGCTGTGCAGAATTCCAAGGTGATGCACTTAACAAAATAAAGGGAGGACACATGTAATATTCCTCGTTGTGCATTCTAGGAATCTTATCAGAAAGACATTAATTAATGCCCTCAAATGTAATTTGACTCAGCAGTCAGTCCACCCACACTTCCCCTTATTCCAACGACATCTTATTTACCCACACAATTTGCATTCCATGAGAGCGAGAGGCATGGCGCGTTTGCTTGTTACAGAAAAAAGCAATAAAGGCTTCCGTAGCCTGCGGGAGCCCTGCTCTGCAGGTGAGCATGTGCACTTAAGTGAAACAATGTGTACATACAACAATGCTTATGTTTGCAGATGAGCATATTGTTGTATTATATATGGCTGCTGTATAGGCCTAAACCCCAAAGGAAACCATGCACCAGTGTACATCTCTTATTTAAAATAAAAACATGTGGAAAAACACTAACTGTGGCGTTGTTTTAAAGACAACAAAAATAAATGTGGATAAATGTCATTAACATGAGTAAAAATGTAATCTTAAAAATGTATACGTAGAAAGAAAAAATATATGAATAAACTGGTAGCCATAGCTAAATGCGCGTGTGCAGACCCCCCACAACTCTCGTTGACATCGCGTTGAAGGTTTTAGTACTCAAATTACATCTCCTGTATAATTACATATAGCCACTTGAATGCTGGACTAACAGTCAAGTAATAATTACCTTGTCCTCAAAATCCTCAAATCAGGGCTCTTCATTTAATTTGCTGAGCAATTCAAGGAGCACCATGCCCTCTTTCTAAGCGATCGAGTGGAAATATGTCATAGTTGGAGGAATAAAAAGGTTCTGCTTTGCACCATATGAGTGGGCCTAACGACTAGGGTGGTCGGCCTCGAATCTGGGGAACAGGACCTCGAATCTGGGGAACCGGGGTCGAGTCTCAGCAATGACGCTAAACATTCTGTGATTCTGGGCTAATCACTTAATCTCCCCGTGTCTAACAAAATAAAAATGTGTCCTCATGTAACGCAACTGGTGCTATGTAAAGCGCTGTGATACCCGATACCTTTGGGTCAAGTTTGCGCTATATAAAACTCAGTTAAAAAAAAAAAAAAGCACATATTAGTAACAATGCTGAAGTCATCTACAAAGCACTACATTAATTTAGTTGTGAGTGAATGCTTACAAAACAAATATGGTCTATTGGAACCGACCACATTGCTCCATCTTTTAGTGATTTCCTCAACGATGTCATTTGAGATGCCATCAGTGATGTCAGCAAGGATGTCATTCATGAGTGATGCAACAGGTGAGGTTTTAAGCAGGAATTGATGGGGTGCAAGTTATATTTAGTTTGACTAAACTATAACCAAGGTCACTGGAATTATGTGGCAGGGGAGAGCCAAATAATGGGACAGGGTTGGGTAAACTACGCAGCATCGAAAGGCAAGTTATGTGGTATTATGTGGCACATTTTGGGACAGTATTATTACTTCATTATTTTGTCATTTTTAAACATGTTAACACTCTCTGGGCAGTGAGTGGTTGTAACTCACTAGTACCAGTTTAACAACCAAACAAAGCAATAAGCTACAGAAAGGTGACCTGTCATCCTTTACAAAGGGCCTTCCCCTGCACAAAACGTTGCTCCATTTTAAGTACCTTTTAACCTGTTTGAGCTTCAAACAAAAAAAAACGTTTTTGTTAAAACCTGTAGATTATGCAGCAGATGATGGATTATGTGGCAAATGCAGCTAATTTATAATTATGCGAATATCACCTCAGATGCACAATCGCATGATTCCAGTGGCCCTGACTATAATTGGCGAATTTCAGTGGTTTTTCGATTTTAAACATTATTTCTTATCTCATTTCAACACCTAGCTGTAATGCTGCATTAACCTTTGTTTTTATAGTGAATTTCATTTTTTTCAATGCATTTTAAGATCTTATTACCATACCTAAAAATAAAGTCAATGTAACCTTTGTTTTTTTCACTGTAGTTCGGTTTTTTCTTTGATCACACGCTGAGTTGAGGATATGCCCAGCCCCCTTGGGTGGCCTGAGTCCAGCCCCTCACAGACATCCAACCCCCTAGGGGTATTTATGGGTACTATTGTTAAATCCACCTCTACATACTTTGAAGATATTAATATTGGCATGGCACATATCTGCGGAGTTAAGAATATTACATTTACACTTACTTTCACAATATTGTAGTAGTCTATATTTTGCCTATGATATTTTAACAAAGCAACATTAAACCATCAGTATTTTGATAGAATAGCCTCACCATTAATACATAGTACATTGCCCTCTAATACATAGCCCCTTTTGCTTATGGTCCATGGTGTAAAACTCAGATGCTGCAAAATATTCTTTTACAACAAGATGGCATCCAGAATAAGCCTTCAAGTGCCATTCATATTTGTGTACGCTCATAAAGGTGGCCACCAACTTAAGCATGGCGTACAGGGGACTGAAAAGAGCTGAGCTGTTGCAACCTCAATTTTAAACAAGCATTTGCAATCAATTGGTCTCACATTTTTGAAAGTTAGAGCTATTGGCGTTGTATATTATATTATTTTTTTACTAGAGGACTAACAAATGAGGAATTACCATTGGGAAGAGAGACACAGCTGTAGCACTGCCTAGAGGACTCAAAATGAGGAATTACCGATAGGACCAGAGAAGCAGCTATAGTACTGTCTAGAGAACTTAGAATGGGGAATTACCGATGGGACCAGGCATTGGCAGACGTGAGTGCTGCAGGGGGCCTCCATCTGCCCCTTTCATTATTTCTGCTGAGGGAGCTGAGCTGTTGCAGACAGTACAGGAAACTAACTCCTCCCTGTACAGTCTATGCGCTATGTATAGCGAGAGTGCGCAAGGCACGCACTATGCTGAGGAGTGGTGGAGGGAAGCGGAGATAACAGGTCAAATTAAACCTAATATTGTCTTATGCATTCCTCCATTTCCAGCCCCTTTAGTGACAAGTGGGGCGTAGAACACGTCAAAGGATATTCGTGGTGCATCACGGCACTACATGAGGTAAATGAGTGGTTGGGGAGCAGAGCCGGACTGGGAACCGAAACCAGCCCTGGCAAACTGCTCGGCCGGCCCCCCTTGGGTGGGGAGGAGGGGGGCGGTTCGAGGTGCAGCCAAGCTGTTTGCTAGGGACGGTTTCAGACTATTTTGTTACAGGCGGCTGATATTTACGGGCCCCGGGAACAAAAACAGTCCCCCTAGGGGCCCCAAACCAGCCCCCATCCTAGCGGCTCACCAGGGAAACGCCCGGTGCCCGCTACGGCCAGTCTGGCCCTGTTGGGGAGGAAACCAAGGCAAGGGCAAAAAATATTAAATGTATATTAAATACAATGCTGCTGGAGACAGGCGGTGATATGAATAATAAATATGCTAGGCTGACGGAGAGTGTAAAACATGTGCTCCTTTTAATGAAAAGTACACAAGAAAACCAGTGTCAGATGTGCCCGGACAGCAAAAGTAGGAAGAGCGCTGGAAGTAAGAAAATCTTGGCGGTGAAAGGAATTAAAACAGGACATCCAGTTTGCTAATCAAATTACAGGTGCCAGTAACGTGGAATTGGGTTAGTTTGTTGATTAGAACATTAAAAAAATAATATAGTTATGGTATAGTTGTGCTGGTTATTTTCAGATAATTCCCTCCCCTGTTTCTGTAAAATAATGTTTCAAATGAGATGTTTTCAGATATGATGTCCTGCAATGACACTTTTGTTGAGAGAAATGAACAATGTGACATGCATTAATTTGAGAAACACACAATGGTTTTTTTAATTGGTCGACTCCATGGTGTCCATTTCATAGAATGTACATGAATGATGGTCTGTAACTGCCCTGTCAGGTTCGGCAATTCTTGGCACTTGTACCCTGCAGTAGGAGTGGAGCAATCTTTCCATATCTACCACATAATATGCCTAATTTACATGATTGGAACATGTAAACAGCAGTCTGCATGCCAATCTCCCCAGCATGTACATTCACCCTCCGAGCTGTCTTACAAGGATTGAAACGTGCCCTTTCGTTTTACACTGAGATCTGTGCAGCAGGTGTTCAACCCACTGTGCTATATGCATCTGTGACAACCCTGACTGCATCCCAGGGCCGCCGAGTCTTTCCCCCGCCACACTTGTCGTTCTAACTCATGGGTTTAGAGACCGGCGGGAGTTGGGGG
This sequence comes from Triturus cristatus, assembly GCF_964204655.1. Classification (NCBI taxonomy): domain Eukaryota; kingdom Metazoa; phylum Chordata; class Amphibia; order Caudata; family Salamandridae; genus Triturus; species Triturus cristatus. The sequence goes on along the minus strand of NC_140592.1, from coordinate 286,367,874 downwards.
AGGGGCTAGAGAAAGTGCGCTATCCTTTCATGTAAGGAGGGAATAAAAGAGATGGAGTGGTTGGATTGAATACAAAAAAAATTGATAATATTTTAAACCAGTCCTCATCCATAGAACCGTTAACAAGATGCACAGGCCCAACAAATGCCATGCATGCCAGCAGGCGCGCAACACCCATTGGACGCAAAGTGCTTCAGCCCCCCCCCCCCCCCCCACCCGTCGTGTGTGGCAGCCCGGGATGAGACAGCTTCCCGGGCACTTACACAGGTCTTTAAAAGACCATTTGCATGTTAATGAGGCCTCGCTGTTGTTTCACCCCTTCTAAAAGCCCCTGCAGCCCCACTCTTGCTTAAAGATTCAGCCCCCCCGAATTTTTTTCCTCCCGCCCCCCCCCTCCCCCCGAAATTTGGCTCTAGTTGCGCCTCTGCATGCCAGGGCCATACACGTCCCAGCCATGAAGTCAGAAGTGTCATTGCCTACTTCCAACTGCTTCTAAAATCATGCTATCTTTTACTTCCCTTAGCCTCCCTCCCTTTGTCCCAACTCGCCCCCGCCCATGAATTCTCACCTTCAGTCTGGCAACAGAATAGGTGATTTAGTGAAGGGACAATGGGGAAAGGTGTGTTCACAGGCCGGTCACTGCACTGTAACAGGACCTGCCCCGTGGACACAGAAGGGCCGCCGATGAGGATCAGCGATGGAAAGCTGGGAGTGGAGAAGGGGCGGGGGAGGCCGATCACAAAGGGGTCTGCGCCTAAACTCGGTCTCTTAGGATGTGAGACACTTGATGTGGATGCATTTTGGGGCCTATTTGCTAATCATATTTGCGTAATAAACCAGATACAAGTGACGGCTTCAGGCAGTGAGGGTTTCTGGCCCGAGGTAGCCCCACCACCCGATCATTATGAGTCCGAGCCACTGGCTGCGGATTAGTCACTGCCAAACGGAAATGGAAGGGAATCGCACTGCAACTCAGCCCTACGTTTGTCACTTAGGACAAACGGGCCCTATTTACCTTTTCTCCTTTACCAAAACTGAAATTACCAGAATGCATTGGAGTAGTCAGTTTCACAGTTGGCAGGAGAGAGCAATCGATGAGATCAGCAAACCTAACAGATTCACACATGCCAAGGGCCTATATTATCTGTGCTCGCGTCATATATGATGTCATCGGTGGCATGGTTGATGGTGTGACGTTTTTAGTGGTGCAATCAATGATTTAATTAGTGTAGCAAGTGGTGGTGAAATGTCCGTCGGACGGGAAGGGGGGTCGGGAATGATTACAATATCTCCGGCCGAATCAGGAAATACCGATTGTAATGGGGGCCATAGAGTTTACTTCATTAACAAAAAGAATTACAACACAATACAAGTCCCAGCCAGACTCCTGCGCTCAGCTGACGAGCCTTTGCATGCAGGGGGTGTAGTATCGGTGCCAGGCGGGCAACTAGAGCCAAATTTCGGGGGGTGCTGAAAAAGATTTCGGGGGGGGGGGGGGGCTAAGTCTTCCAGCTATAGGCAGAGTGGCTGTAAGAAGGGGTGAAAACACAACAAAAGCCTCATTAATGAGTAAATGGTCTTTTAAAGACCTGTGAAGTACTCGGGTGCGGCTGCAATTAATGCCAGCCCGGGAGGCTTTCTCAGCCGGGCTGACACACATGATGGGGGGGAAGGGGCTGAAGCCCGGTGAGCCCAATGGGTGTTGCGCGCATGATCGGTGCCCATACTCAGTCTGGTTGGAGTCAGATGAGCAGGAACTCACAAGGCGAGCACAGAAGCCAGAGTTGGGGGCTAAGTCGAGGGGTTGCTGCAAGGGGAGGCACCAGTGCCACCATCCCAGGCCACACCCACTTCCTTGCGCCGGGCTGACACACATGACGGGGGGGGGGCTGAAGCCCGATGAGCCCAATGGGTGTTGCGCGCCTGGTTGAAACCCACCATTTCATGGAAATGCACAAACAAAATGGGCACGGGCGGGGGAGGGAGAAGAAACGGGATGGGCGGATGGAGGGAGAGAAGAAACAGAAATGTGGGCGGGTGCGGGGAGATGAACACGAACGGGGGCACAGTGGCGGGAGGGAAAAAAAGCAAAATGGATGGGGATATTGGAGATGGCCTGAAAACACGCATGGATTGCTTGGAAAACAAAAATAGTGCATTGTCGCTTTAAAATTAAATGTGTTAAAACACTCAAGACCTGTTCTGGAAGTTAATGTTATAAAAGCAGTGTTGAGCGCTGCCGCTTTAAAATGAAATGCGTTCAAAGACACAAGACCTGTCCTGGATGTTAAGGTTATAAATGCAGTGGTGAAAGCCGCAAGGGGGTGGGATGTGAACAGCCAACAAACACCAAATGCAGGCAGCCATTGGTAGATTAAGAGAAGAGAGGAGGACAAACATAAAATCTGACACAGCCCCAAACCTACAATCTCGAAGGGACACGTGTCACATAGTGAGGTGTGGGGAGAAGCCCACATAGGCAGCGCATTAACAATGATGCGTAGGCTCCCGGGACCCGAGGACCCCAATAAACACAACAATTCTAAACCAGAAGCTGAGGCAGTAGTAAAGGTAGTGTGCTGAAAGTATGCGGCTGATCGTGAGATGATCCATGAAGCTGAGCCAGTCTCCGGGGCGTTGCCAAAACTGAAAAAAGGAGGGACAAATCTAACCTAGTCACCAACTAAACCAAGCTAATTTCGAAAGCCACATGAAGGAACCAATCACAAGCGATGGGCATGCTGCAGCTCTATACAGTAGATACACCATGTCAAGACACAGCGCATGCGCTGCCTAGGCTCGACCTAAAAATGGAGTACAAGCATTGATACCTTATTAAACAAAAGGTTAATATTCTGGGTAAAAAAAAAAAATCAGACCAGGCGCACTTCTGCCTACAGGTTTCCTACTGAGATATCTGAAATACAGCTTAGAATGATTTATCAGAGACTGTAAAGCTTTATGAACTGCGCGTATAAATAAAAAGCAACAACGCATAACATTAATATTTAAAACATGTATTTCAAAATCAATCTAAAGATTGGCCAAAAATGGATACACTATAGCTGTAGCAGAAGCACATAAATTCACAATTTATGTATGATTGTACGAGCTATACGGTAATGTAGTTATCCTGCTCTTAACAAATTCCCAAAAGGATCATTGACTAAATTAAAGCATCTTGAAAGGGAGAACCTGGCAAAGGGAATCTATAGAAAAAAGGTTCTGACTCGAAAAAGCGCATCAGATAAAAACCTTAAGGGTGATGACAATTATAGTATAAGCATCTGTGTGTATATGTACTTTAAATCTGCACAACCTAAGATTTTGGAAAACCAAATGATGTGGCTGGTTTGGCCCTTTTTCTTCATAGAGCAAGCCAAAGATTACAGGGACTGTACTGTTGCTTATACCAACATTCCGAGTCCTCATTACACAAGATTCACCACCCAACTGCCCGTAAAGGGCACCGGCTTTCGAGCAGCGGAGGACAGGTAACACAAGGTGATTCCAAAGAGGCTCATGTACTCCTCTTCAAACCTCGCTCTACGCCGATGAGGCCAACTTACACTACATGTTGGGGTTGGATTTTGAAACTTAAAGTGGTCGTTTCTCAGCGAGTGCCCGGAGCGTAACACAGGCCCACGCATCCCCCGCTGTGCGGGGGGGGCCCAAGCTCCAGGGGGCCCCCTCAGCACTGCACTTCGGCTGGGGAGCTCCTGATAGAGTCCGGAGGGGGCCCCTACACATACCTTGTAGGGGGCCCCTTCAATTATCCTTACACCACTGGCGAGTGCAGTGCTGCCCTGACCACACCTGAATATAGGTACCATAGGGTGTACTGGGTGTTGTCGTCTCAGACCCCTATTCTTCACTTTTCACACATCATACCACAGGATCAACAAGGGACCTCTAGAGGCGTGAAACATGTCGACTTAAATGTATTTACCTTTCACTACCACTACCACTTAGAATAAGCAGAAGGAAAATACTCACTCCTTTGATTAATTGATCAAGATGCCTTCTCTTGTCACCTATCATTTTAACCATACTACACGGACCCCTGAATAAAGTTTCTTAGGGTACCAGTGCGGTATTTTTAAATCACCCACGTCACTCCCCACACACCCACACTCACCACTGTGGCGTTTCTCCAAAAAAGATCTCCGACAAAGAGCCCTCTTGTTGGGCCCGTGGGGGACTGCAGCACCACCCCCACGAGGAGCAACACCCGATGATGAAGCATGACACCCACATGGGTGTGTGAGGGCACTTCTAAAAGGAGGAATTCCTCCTCCTGAGAATTCCCCATCCAACCGTTTCTCTGAGAGAGTCACTTTCACTAGTCCCTCTAGCGACCGAATAGGCCTGCTTTCTCTTCCTTTCAGGAACAGTTACCCTCCAGTGATTACAACGTTAGTCTTAGGAGCTCGGTTACTGAACCTCTTTTTTCCTTTTTTTTCTTTTGCTCCCAGTTCCCCCCCCCCCTTTGTGGTTTTTGGGAATGACACAGTTGGACCTAAATTACGTAAGATAGGGCTCAATGTTTAAGAGACAGTCCCAAAAACTAGTCGTAAATTTTTCACTGACTCTGATTTTGCGATGCGAACTATGTTCTACTGTGCCGCACTGCAAAATCTCCAGTCATAGGTGGGTTGCTGTATGGCCTGTCTAATGAATATTAATTAGCCAGCTTGCTATTTGAGAGCCACTGTAATTGGCTACAAGCACAGGGACACCAGTCTGTAAGGACAAGTATACCACTATTCCTGTTTTTGCATTCCCAACTGGGAAATTTTTTAATGGTAGCCTGTGACCCTTAAAATAACTAGTGCTGCTTTAAAAAAAAAAAAAGTGTAGGCTTTGTGAAAACATCGGCTGGGGGAGTAGGCAGTGTTCCACTGGACAACTGCCGGGTCCCTGTGAGACTGCTGACATCTTTCACAAAGGGGAAGGTGTCCTAAGGTTTTTAAAGAAACAACAGGCAGAAATACTTCCAATCAGTAGAAGGGTGCTTTGTTCCCCTCACCAAGGGTATCTTTGAGATCCACACCCAGGGTGGCTGGAGATCTCCACATCCCACCGTTGCTTCTATGGAGGCTTGTCAGAGTCTCATGCACGCACTCCCAAATACCGAGAAGCTTTATGCAGTTCTAGTTTTGTGTATAGTTCATCTAGTTTCCAGAGGCCGGTATCAGTACGCAAACCAGCCCTGGCAATTAAGTCGGACTGGCCCCGGGGGGGAGGTGCTGGTGGGAAACAGTGCTGCTTTTTTGTTACAGGGGGGGGCGATATTACAGCACTGCTGCAAAACTGGCTCGCAGAAACAAAAACTGCTCCCACTGGTCCAAAACCGGCCCCCACCCTTCCGGCCCACAGGAAAAACGCTCTATGCCCACTACGACCAGTCTGGCCCTGCCAGTTTCCCTCCTTAAGAAATGTTGATTTGGCATTTGAAACTGGTGGAATAAGGCTGTGGGTTGTATTAGCAGGGCACATGTTCTCATGCTAATCTGGTCCTCTACATCTGCATGTGTGCTGGGTAGGAGGGGCTGAGGCTTATACCGGCAGGGTTTTTTTGCAAGCAAGAGTTCCTGCCTCTTGCCAACAGGGATTACATAATGAGTGATCTGTGTTACCTGTCAATAGGTGGAGCTACCAACAGATGGCACAGACCTCCCACTACTAAGAAAGTGCTAATATCTAGCTATTTCTCTATTGAATGTGAACGCCAGTGCGCTGAATTTAAGAGAAGAAAGGAAAGGCAAGGAAAGAGTGGGAGGGGCTTTTTGCCAGAGGGTGGAGCGGACATGTGTGCATCTTAGATTAGTTTAATTGCAATAATCTGTAGAAGAATGCTGTTTGATACTTACAGGATTGTCATTATTAATTGTATTAACAAACTAACTGCATATAAGAAGTGCATGGAAATAGACTATCTTCCCATAGTCTAACCCTACTAACTCCCAGTGGGAACCTAATTAAACCTATATGTCCAGCCTTACAATAGCTTATGCTCGTAACCGTACATTGTGCAATGTTGTCAGTGAGTTCCCGAAAATATTTAGCCCTCAGATCAGCTATAAATTTAGCAAAACTTTGTAAAGCAATAGGATCCCAAAATGTAATAAATAGAGAAATTCTTGGGATGAAAAAGGGCATTCTTTTGTCTCGAATCTCCCCCACTCCACCCGTCACTTAGATGTCGCTACCAATGCAGCTACATAAAAAAGTGTGCCTGTGCATAGGGCACTTCCATTGCCTGATGATCCTCTGCTTGAGGGACACTGCTAACATTGAAAAGGTCGCGCCTCAAAATTAGGTTCTGTTATGTTACATGGTTTTTTGATAGCGCAGTACGCGCCATTCTCACAACATCCTGGTGCTGCTATCATTGTTTCCCCCAGTTGATGGTACTTCCCCCTAGATCTGGATTACCAACCTTCCAATAAACCAGTGTATGGAGGTCCATGCCCACCCCTTTGCTGTAATTCATTGTGTGATGTGGACAGTGCAACTGCAGTATAAGCAATACTTTTTCTATTTACTACGTACCTAAAAGACGCCAGCATCGGATTGGTAACGCGGGCACTCGGACAATGCACGAGGGGTCGGTATCCGATTCCTGCTGTGGGCTGCTTTTTTGAGCAGCCTGGGTGGCCGATTTGGGGGGTTTCTGCGTTGTTCGATGCCGCCAGCAGCCCATTGGGTGCCTGAGTGGCGTTTCTGGAGGTAGATGATTGTCCATTACCTCCCTTTTATCAACAGCAGAAGTGTCACTCCCTTTCTCTCGCTGGGCCGGCCCATTAATATATGCATATTGAGCGGGGACAGGGGGCCTGAGCAAATGTGGCCTCACTTGTTTCTCAGGTGTGTTTCACCAGTGTAAACTAATCTGTGTGTTTTTTTAACCCCCCCCCTCCTTTTTTTTATAAACTTTGACAAAAGCAGTGGTTTGCGGAAAGGCAATAAATGTGGGCCACTTTTTTTTTAGCATGCCCAGGACGATTTTTAATCCCAATCCAACCCTGAAAGACTCAACTGTGTTTTGCTGCGATTTGAAGGACCTTCTGAAAAAAAATGGTGACAGGAACAAGAAGCAGATTTTACCTCAGGTCACGTCATGACATATGATATGAAGTTACGTAAGGTTTGATTTTATAGCTCAGTGAGTAAAGTTTAATTACACACCTGTTATTAACTGAATTCAGAGAATTTCATAGCTCATGAATTTCCCAAAAAGGTCTGAGGTTGATATAGTTAAACCTTTCCCAGCCCTGAAACTGGATGCCCTACACAACATGGACGGTTTTATATCACAATATTGAGTTTTAAATATCGGTCTGCCAGAATATCATGACTGGAGTTTTGCCTGGTATAATTTGAAGCTAAATAAATGTAGGTAAGTTAATGTAGGGAACTGGCTCTATATATAATACACCAAAATGAGGTATAGTGTGTATCGAGTCCAGGTGACCCCAGAGGTAGGCAGAGGTTAAAGTTAGCTAGAACCTTACTCTCCATTTATTTATTTATAAAGTTGTATATAGCGCGAACAAGGTCCCGAGGGATATCAGAGCGCTTTACAATAGAATGGAAGGAAGGACATAAACACACAAATGTCATCAAGTAGGGGTAAAAAAGACAAAAAAAACAGGATAAATCACAGATTCCAGGACAATTGCACCTTGGAGGGTAATACAATAACACAGGTATGAATAGACAATGAAGGGGGTCACAGTAAGCGGTAACGAGGAGCAGTAACAAAAGATGGTACAATGGATGTAGAAAACAGTGTCTTGGAGCAGATGAGCCTAGTCCAGTTAGGGTAAGAATTTATTCATAAGGAATCTTTCGCCTTCCAATTTGAACGCCATCGCTGAGGAGATTCTGCGTAGTTCCATATCTTTGGGGCAGCGCCGGAGAAGGCTCTTTGACAAGTTCTCTTTTTGCTAAGGATGAGTGGTTTCAAGAGGAAAGTATTGGCGCTTCTTGAGGCTCTTGCACCACAAGATAGCTCATGTTTTGCGCAAGGTACCTGGGAGTATTGAAGTGAAGGGCTTTGTGCGCCAGAACAGCAATCTTTAACTGAATTTGTGCTTCGTAGGGCAACCATTTAAGAGAGTTTAGGACTGGGGATATGTGCTCATTTCGTTTGGTGCCTGTAACCAGTCTAGCCGCTGTGTTCAGTGATGCCCTTAGTGGAGCCAGGGTGTATTTAGCAAATACAGTACATTGAAATGAATAGTCTTTTTCAGTAAGTTACAGGTAAGTTACTTTTTACGTAACTTTTCTAACTCAGTGCTGGATACCTAGATTCAGCACTGGGACATTTCCTGCAAACGGGTAAGTAAATACGTTTTGGTTATTCATGCGATTTTGTAAAGAATATTTTTAGATTTCAAAACTGCACACTTAGAAACTTTTTGGAAGAAAATTGTCAATGTCATCCTATGGAGGAAAAACAGGTTATCGGCACTAGGGCGGCAGGGTGCAGAGTGTTGAAGCCCAATGTTTTCCAAAGGGGGCTAGGGGGCCTCCGGTTGATGGCTGCTAACGAGCAGCCCACTGGGCTGTGGGAGTAAAGCTCCTAGGGTTTAGGTCAGGTCAAATGGGGAAACAAAGTAGCATAAAAGGTGCACCCTCAGCGGCACTGAGGCTGCCGGGTGCAGAGTGCTGTTTCGACTTTGGGCGCCCTGTTGTTTCCAATAGAGCACCTCCGGTTTGTAAAAGCACTGCAGGCAAGGAGAGGAAGGACTTCTGGGTGCGACCACCACTTCGAGAGATGGGAAGTTAGGTGTTGGTTAGGCACGGTCGGTTTGGGCACACAAGGCCGTGGGGCCTCGGGTGCAGGGGTGCCTTTTGGGGTCGGATCTTCTTCTTACCAGCTCCTGGGTGCGATTAGAGGTGCCTTCTGGATTTAGACTGCCGGCGTCGGCTGGAGGCTTGAGGCAGGTCAGGGGTCGCTGGATGTCAATTCAGGAATGCAGGGGTGACCTCCTCATGGTGTTTTTCTACTCGAGCTCGGGCCGGGTTCGGCAGGTGCAGAGTGGGCTGGATTCACGGTTTCCGGCTGCTGACAGAGGTTGCAGTTGAACAAATCCGGTGTTCACAGGAGAGGCAGTCTTTGGAAGTGAAGGCAGACAGGTCCTCCAGAGTTTTTGAGGTTGCTGGCTGCAGGACACACCAGGGTTTTGCAGGAGCAGGTTCGAGGGGAGACAGGCCTGTAGGGCTGGGGCCAAGTCAGTGGGTGTCATCCTCTTGTTAGCTCTGCACGGCTCTTCGGTCCTTCTTCTTTCTTGTCGTTTGTGGGTCTGAGGAAGCAAGGTTCAGGGTGCTCTCTAAATGCTAGATTTAGGGGCGTTATAAGTAGGTAGAGGGCAGAGACCAATGGGTCCCTTCCCTGGGGTGGGTACACCCCCTATTGTGCCAGCCCTCCAGTGGGAGGGGGCAGGAGCCTATCTCTGATTGGGAGGGTCCCCCATCTTCAAGATGGCGGGGACTTGGAGTTGTGCTTCACCTCGCCTCCCCCACCTGAGTTGGCAGAGGTGGGCACACCTCTCTCCTTCACTTGTTTTTCGGCTGGTTCTCCTGCCCAAAGTGGGGGGCAGAACCAGTGGGGACCAGTTGCTGAAAGCAGCAAGAGGTGTGGTGAAGCTCACAAAGGCGGCATGCCTTTGAAGCTTCCCCTTCATGAACCCTGCCCATCCTGGGGAAGGAGGCTTGGCACCTCGTCCCAGGATGTGCATTGTTTCAGGCCCCCGAGAGCAGCAGGCTCTCGACCCAGGGGTCCAGAAACATGTCTGTTGATGGCAGCCTAAGCAGCCACTCAGTCGGGACACTAGAAGTTGGTTGAGTTTCAGGGGGCATCTCTAAGATGCCCTCTGTTGTGCATTGTACCTTAAATCCCATACTGGCATCAGTGTGGGTTTAATGTGCTGAGAAGTTTGCTACCAAACTTCCCAGTTTTCAGTGTAGCCATTATGGTGTTGTGGAGTTTGTAATGACAAACTCCCAGCACCATATACTCTTAATGGCAGCACTGCACTTACAATGCCCAAGAATGGACTTGGGCACTGTAGGGGTATAGGGCTCTTGCACCTGTACCCTAACCACTGGCACAGTGCACCCAGCCGGAGGGGTGGCTGATCTAGGCCAGGGCAGTGGGTTGTAGGCATGGCACACAGGGATGTGTGCCATGTCGACTCTTCACTTTGTTCTGCACCAAAACATGCAGCCTACAAAGACAGTGTGTGAGTCTAATGGTACAGACCTCTTTGGGTGGCACAATAAGTGCTGCAGCCCTTAGAGGCCTTCTCTGGTCCCAGTACCCTGGGTACCTGTGGTACCATTTACCAGGGACTGACCTGTGGCCAGAGATGCCAATTGGGTTAGTTTTGGGGAAGGAACACAGGCCCCGGGAACCTGATTGGCAGGGACCCAGGGTACACCAAGCCAAAGTGCATCAGTAGTCTGGCAAAAATTGGGGGGGTTACTGCAACGAAAACCCACTTTCCTAAAAGTGAACTATTACACTGCATCTATATAAGTTGAAGATTTATATATATCATATATATATCATCAAGAGATAAATATTTGGGGCTATTTACAGAAGGCGCGTCTCTGAAGAAACGGTAGGTAGTTGCTGCTCCCTATCCTATACTGAAGCTGGAAGTTTTCTACTTTGCTGCAGGGCCCCTTACCATACTCGCTTTGTAGGCCTCACCAATATGCAGCTTTTTGCTATCTGTTGTTGACTGAATTCTTATGGACCAGTCCAAAAATGTAGTGGCCTTTGGGCCAGTCCATTGTCAACCTTTGCTTGCCTTTTTTCACTCTCCTTTGCTTGCTTCTTATTCACTGGCTTTCTGTCGTCTTCTTGTGGTTGCCCATCCCCTGGAGCATAGTTTATTTCCTATTGTTTTGATATATTAGATGACTGTATTTTAAGAATGTGGGCCTCACCTTACTTGTCCCAGAGGCCAGCCCCGCGACATTGAGGGCATTTGGGCTGGGATATCTATCTATCTATAAGCATAACCACTTATAGATTGTGTTCTGGGCATCTAATAATGCTTGAATTATGCCTTTGAGCTTCAAAACCTTAAAGTGATCCGTTCCACTCTGGACATAACCCTGAGTCTTAACTGCGTCTGCTCCTTGTTTTTGTGCTTCCTCATTCACTTCCACCGCTCCCCCTGCTGGTCGGCGGCCATTTTAGGCCTAGAAGCTGAGAGGAAAACAATACATTCAGGCAGGCGCGCAACACCCATTGGACTCAAAGGGCTTCAGCCCCCCCCCCCCCCTCCTCGTGTGTGGCAGCCCGGGATGAGACACCTTCCTGGGCAAAAAAGCAGCCGCACCCGAGCACTTCACAGGTCTTTAAAAGACCATTTGCATGTTAATGAGGCCTTGCTGTTGTTTCACCCCTTCTAAGAGCCCCTGCAGCTCCACTCTGTCTATTGCTTAAAGTTCAGCCCCCCCCCCCGAAATTTTTGCTCAGCCCTCCCCGAAATTTGGCTCTAGTTGCGCCACTCAGGTAACTGTGGCCTACCTGCTTGCGGTCTGTGTAAAAGTCTTGCAGGTAAATAGGCAAAAGAAGACTTTATCTCTATAGAAACAGAAAGCCCTCGAGGACGTTGACCGATTTATTCTACACGTGAGCCGCTAGTAAAGAAACCCCATTAACATTTGCTGGCTTGTCTCAGTCCAAATTAGAAGCGTTTATTTGCTGAGTTTACAATAGCGATTCGCGAAACATCATTTAAAGTGAATTTGATTTTTATTTATGGCTTAAAAGATATATATCTTGCCCTTCTTGGATTAGCAGTGCGCTCGCTGTCTGCTTCAAATATATGAAGTGCGTTTCCACGGATTTGAGGAAAAATGCCAGTATTAAATAAAAATGCCCCCTCCCCTAGGGGTGGGCGGAATTTGCGTAATCGCGTTACGCAAATCTCCGCGAAACGGTAAAAAAATCTCCGCGAACACGCAGAAATTCCGCGAACACGCGGAATTGCTTGTTCGCAATACTTTTTTCCTGTTCGCGATCGCTGTTTGCGTGCTCGGGGTGAAATATCTCGCGAACACGCATATTGAGAACGCGAACAAGCAAAAAATTTCGCGAAGTCGCGGAACGCAGATTTTTGGGCAATTTCGCGTTCTCCGCGGAACGCGAAATTCCGCAAATTCCGCGAACGGAACGGAATTTACCGCCCAGGCCTACCCTCCCCGCGATCGGTAACCTTTGCTCCTGCTTTGCGGTGGAAGCGGACGTTTTCCGCGGCGGACCCCGGCTGTCACCCGCGGTGAACCTGTCATCTGGCTCCGTGTCTGCGGCAGCCTTTCCCGCCAGTGAGCGGCCGCCGGGATAATGACAGATCAGCCCGGGCCTCCGCCTGCCATCGGCAAGCCATCATGGAGGTGGCTGTTCGCATCACACGGGTGAACTCATAACACGCAAATTACAGTCTCGCGCCCGCCTAATCGCCGGAATCATCTCGGGATCGCGGTGACTCGGGCGCCGTCTCTGTGGAGGCAAGGGGACAGAAGACTGAGCGGTCCACTGTGAGGAAAGGGAGGACGATCTGGAGCCTATTTGCAAGCTTTAACTATTGCCCTCGAGGCGCTAGATATGTAAAACAAGCGTGCCGAGTCAAGCCGTGCCAATCGAAGGGACGGCAAGGAGAAGCGTGCAAAGACAGCATGCTGGCTGCGCAAAGAGTAAAGGATTAAAAGAATATTGACATTGTACAGATAATACTCAAAAGCACAATAATTACAATATGAACTTCTGTGAAAGAAAAAACGATTTTATGGGAAATGTATTAATTGCTTAAAATCTAGTCAGTGACAAGTGTAAAATTTCTGACAATACACTGGGGTACAGCTTTGGAGGGGTAGACATTTGAAGTCCTCAGTTTAATTGGCCCGATCCATTCCGATATGTGGGGGTAACTCGGTTCAGTGAACAGATTGGAACCACGAGTTTTGCAATTAAAACCGCATTCCCCTGATAATTATTGTCATGCCAAACCTGGATTTGGATGCAGTAAGCACCAAACGCTGGTACGTTTTCCCCCCATTTTTTACGGGAAGACATCGTATTAGGTGCTGTTTATCGCACCCATTAAAATGAACTCCACAGTAGATAAACATTGCACCAAATGCTGGGCCACTCATAATGAGGGGGTCTAAAAAAAAAGAAAACAAGCCAAGACCTTTTTCTTTTATCGCTCAGAAACTTACCCCTTTCAACTATGTGGAGTACAGTGATGGAGCGGTACCTCATTGGCTGTCTAAGTCCCCCACACAATACAGTCCTGGTGGTGACTCAAGAGAGGTCGCGTGCTGTGGAGAATGCACTCTCTTGATGCCCTCTGCGGAGTGAGCCTAGCTTGCAATGCAGTGAGTGATCTGGGTGGTTGCACTTCTGAGAGCATGCCATACAGCAGAGTCTCGAGGCGAACATGGAGGGAGTCAGGTGCTGTCCATCACCGTATGAAGCAGCCAGCATGACTTCACCAAGAACAAAAAGTCCGGGAGAGCTTAAGGAGACAGGCAATGACTTGTTTTTATTTTATATGTATATTCCCCTTGCATAATATTTATGGCATGAAGTACCCAGTGCTTTAAATGGGCCGGTACTCACCGGTACGGAGTACCGGCACTTTGATATTTTCTCCCCTTGAGTACCGGGACCTTTCCTCGGGAAAGGAGAGTACCGGTACTCATAACGGCCCGGTTTTGATGCGGTTGGTGCTGCGCTCCATCCTTGGCAGGTCTTTCTGCATGGCCTACAATGGGTTAAAGCGCCTTTCAACCCAAGCTGAAGCCTGGGCTGCGCTGGTTCAAAAGCGCCAGCAGAGCAGCTCGCCTTCAGTAGAACACAGAGCTGCGTGCGCCTCTCTGGAGTGAAAGGTGGAGTATCGCTGCAGGGTCCCTTTCAGAGGGGGTCTGAAGGTGACAAAAAAACCTGATTGGCGCTAGCGTGGGCTACATTGTTCAGGGACACAGCTTGTTAGTATGCCCATTGTTTTAATTGTGCGCAAATCTTCGCCCATCAACAATTTAAATGAGAGGGATTTGCATGAAACAAAATCCCGGCCCTCTAGATTACATCAATGCATTCATGCTTTTAAAATAAAAACTGCAGCACTAGTACTGATTCGTCAGTGTGCCATTTATTGTAAAACATAGCCCCGCCCCAAACTCCACCCCCAATCTGCAACTCTTTTTTTGTGAGTACCTGCACTTATTTTTTTCCATTTAAACCACTGGAAGTACCCCCTGCCGTACATCATAATCATGTTGAAATTCATCTAAGATGTTCATGGCCATATAGAAGAGTGAGGCTGAAAGCTGAGTTCCTTTATAAGGTTATGGAACTCCAAGCTGACTTGCAACATCCTTATCATGTACGGCAGGGGGTACTTTATATACTACATCATGGATACTCACAAACTTTCTCTCGGGGGCCAAATTTACAGTGTGGTTTGCGGCCGAGGGCCGCACCGGTGGAGGCGGGGTCAGAGGGGGAGGGGCGGGGCTAAAGCAAAAAAAAATTGTGACAATGAGGTTGAACACAGGTCCCTGCAGCGGATGCCTTCGTCCACTGAGCCACCAGACCCAGCATACACAGATCTCTCTCTCTCCCTCTCCCCCTCCCTCCCCCTCCCTCCCCATCTCCCTCCCTCTCTCCCCCTCCCTCCCTCTCCCTCTCTCCCCTTCCCTCCCGCCCTCCCTCTCTCTCCCACTGTCTCTCTCCCCGTCTCTCTCCCACTGTCTCTCTCCGCCTGTCTCTCTCCCTGTCTCTCTCCCTGTCTCCCTCCCTCTGTTGCCCTCCCTCCGTCGCCCTCCCTCTGTCTCCCTCCTCCTTCTGTCTCCCTCCTCCTCTGTCTCCCCCCTCCCTCTGTCTCCCTCCTCCCCCTCTGTCGCCCTCCCTCTGTCGCCCTCCCTCTGTCTCCCTCTCTGTCTCCCCCCTGTCTCCCTCCCTCTGTCTCCTTCCCTCTGTCTCCCTCCCTCTGTCTCCCTCTCCCTCCCTCGCCCTCCGTCTCCCTCCCTCCCTCCGTCTCCCTGTCTCCCTCCGTCTCCCTCCCTCTGTCTCCCTCCCTGCCTCTCCCTCCCTCTGTCTCCCTCCCTCCCTCTCCCTCCCTCTGTCTCCCTCCCTCCCTCTCCCTCCCTCCCTCTGTCGCCTTCCCTCCCTCGGTCTCCCTCCCTCCCTCCGTCTCCCTCCCTCCGTCTTCCTCCCTGCCTCTCCCTCCCTCCGTCTCCCTCCCTCCGTCTCACTCCCTCTGCCTCCCTCTCTCTGCCTCCCTCCCTCTGTCTCCCTCCCTTCGTCTCCCTCCCTCCGTCTCCCTCTTTGTCTCTCTCTCCCTCCCTCTGTCTCCCTCCCTCTGTCTCCCTCCCCCTCCCTCCGTCTCCCTCCCTCTCCCTCTGTATCTCTCTCCCTCCCTCTGTCTCCCTCCCTCTCTCTGTGACCCTCCATCTCCCTCCCTGTCTCCCTCCCTCTCCCTCTGTCTCTCTCCCTCCGTCTCCCTCCCTCCGTCTCCCTCTGTCTCCCTCCGCCTCCCTCCGTCTCCCTCCATCTCTCTCCATCTCCCTCCCTCCCTCTGTCTCCCCCCTCCCTCCGTCTCCCTCCCTCCCTCTGTCTCCCTCCCTGTCTCCCTCCCTGTCTCCCTCCCTCCCTCTCCCTCCCACTCCCTCTCCCTCCCTCTGTCTCCCTCCATCTCCCTCCCTCCGTCTCCCTCCCTCTGTCTCCCTCCCTCTCCCTCTGTCTCTATCCCTCTGTCTCTCTCCCTGTCTCTCTCTCCCTCCCTCTGTCTTCCTCCCTCACCCTCCCTCCGTCACCCTCCGTCTCCCTCCCTGTCTCCCTCCCTCTGTAAACCTCTGTCTCCCTCCCTCTCCCTCCCTCCGTCACCCTCTGTCATCTCACCCCCTGTGTGTGTCAGCCCTCAGCCCGGGCTGAGACAGCTTCCCAGCGCGCACTCACACAGCCGCACTGAGACAGCTTCCCAGCACTCACACACAGCCCGCACCCCAGTACTTCACAGGTCTTTCAAAGACCATTTACATGTTAATAAAGCTTTGTTGTATTTCACCTCTTAGGCCCCTGCATCTCCACTTTGACAATTACTGGAATCCCCCGGCCCCCACAGAGCAGAGTCTCAGAGTCCGGGCTGCTAACACTATTGATTTTTTTTAAAAAAACACACGTAGGATGTCTGCAAGGTCCGCGGGCCGCCGAGGAAGGCTTGCCGGGCCGCTGGCGGCCCGCGGGCCGTACTATGAGTAACCCTGTACTACATGGTCACACAATCACCTTTCCTATACACCACTTGAAACATTGGTACGTGGCTCCTTCATATGAAAGAGAGAGCTCATTTGTAAACATAAAGAATGAAATAGAATCAGTAGTGCAAAATTAAACATATCAAAAAGGTTGTTACATAGTTGTTGAAAAAAGATATTAGAAGCAGTTGAATAGAAGTCTTTTTTTTTTTTTAAAGGAGCAGCTGACTAGGGAAAACTGGTATTCAAGGTACAGGAGGGTCTGCAGAAAAATGAGCCCCCATGAACTGACCGCAAATGGTGTGCATAGGAGGGACTTGCATATTCCGTCACTAATGGTACCTTCATGTCACTGGAATATGGAATATGTTGTTTCTGGAGCAATTATTGTTTCTATGTATATTGCCTGGTGCTTGAACATAGGGCCTTTGGGGCTGAAGTTCGGTTTTGTACTATTTACATTGTTGTGCAAAAACAATAACATGTCTTTTAAAAAAAAAAAGGGGAAGTTGAAACATGCAGAAAGATTCTAACTTTTTTATAATTTTCCAAGGAGTGCAAAAATAAACAAGATTCCATAAAGATATACTTTTTTATTGGCACAGTAGAGTTAAAAAACACTGAGCAGACGAAAAAAAAACGAACATGTCGTTTTTGTTGCTTTAAACAGCTGCTTTAATTATGCACTGTGACCTGACCTGCTTTTCTTCTCCTCTACTGCCACTGTCAGCAGGCACTGTAACATCAAAACTCGACTGTAATAAGCTATTACAGTTGAGTTCTGATGTAATTTCTTTATAATTGGTGACTGGGTGTGACACTAGACGCAGATTATGAAGAAATAAAAGACGCATTTTTATACAGGGATTGCAGAATCCCATGTATTATAATAAGAATAACAGTGCTGTACAACAGCCTGATCCTTGTGGACATGCACACACTCTGCAATAGCCCAACATGTACAGCACTCTAGTTATCTGACAGCAGCACAGCTGCAGTATCCAGACAAGGCTTGGAAGATCGCTAGTCTGACGGTGGAGTATCATTACATGTTTCCTCTGTCAGGGCTCACATCAGAGCCAGTGCTTAATTTGAGGCAGTGGTTTCCGATGCTCGGCACCAGAACTTAATTGTCAACACTGGCGCTTGTAACAGTCTACCACAAGGTGGGGCTGTCTCAGATGACCATAACAACAGTCAATTATTAATTCAATAAACATTAAAAATGACTATTACCTGCCACCCAAGCCATTTGTGTAGCTTTGGGGTCCTGG
The DNA here is from genome assembly GCF_964204655.1 of Triturus cristatus. Taxonomy (NCBI): domain Eukaryota; kingdom Metazoa; phylum Chordata; class Amphibia; order Caudata; family Salamandridae; genus Triturus; species Triturus cristatus. The sequence continues at coordinate 286,350,310 of NC_140592.1, read as the reverse complement.
AATAGTCTGAATTGTCACACTTGTAAAAGTGTGATGGTTGGAAGTTTTGTAGTTACTTTCATTGGTAGCATTGCAGGGGCAATGCGTGCTGCATGCCGCAGTGGTCTCCTCACGAGAGCCCTGAAATGTATTTATTTACTAATTAAGCACTGATGGCAAACACAACTCCAAAGTTTAGGTCTCAAGTGAATTTAGTCTCAATTTATTTTCTCATGAACAGGGATTTTGGAGAAGGAAGATTCATACTTTGGTGAAGTGCATGCTCTAGAGCTGGTCCAAGTAATTTCTGTGTGCATAGTAAGCAGTGGTGGCTCCTCCCCTAAGGCGGAGGGGCGTCGCCCCACTGCTTTGCAGCAGTGACATAAAGGAAACATAAAATGATAATAACTCGAGGTTATTATCATTTTATTTTTCCTTCTGCTGCAGCTTTACAAGGCGGGGCTGCTCGGATGACAGAGGAGCATGCGAGGCGTGGTTTGCCCACTCCTAAGTGCACATGACTGTTTCGCAGGCCCTCTCGGGCCAGCCAAACTGTCATGCACACTTTGCATGTTCTCCACCCAGGCTGCATTCGAGCCTATGTGGAAAATATGCCGAGGCTCCTATTCCCTGGCTGATCGCCAAACCATGGTGCTCAGATCAAACACAATGCTGCATTGCAGCATTGTGATTGGTCAGGGGAGCCTGGGTGTGCTTCCTGGTTCCTGTTCGGCTGGGGAAGAAGACGTAGTAGAGACGTGGCAAAAGGTACGTTTTTCTTCTTTTTTTTTACAACCCCTTACCCCCACCCGCCTCCGATCCATGTCGGCCGCCACTGATTGTAAGTTGACTGTGGAACTAGACAGGAGAAGGGAGAATAACCTGCTGTACTTTCCCAGATCCAATGGGAATACATCTAGACCTCATAGGCTGGGTTGAGTGGGTCTTTTACAGCTCGACGGGGTCCACCACAGCCAGAATATAGTGACCGTCAGCGGCTGCAGAAAAACCAGATCATTCACTGACTGGGAGTCTCGTGAAAGTGGCAACAAGGTAACAATTCGGGTGGGAAAATCTGGCTTGTTTGCACCTGCCAAGCACCTGATTGTGCTATCTGTTAAAACGCTTTGATGACATACTTTCAGAAAGAGAGGGGTGGAGGCAGTTGGTAGCATACTTTGCCATGCCCCCAGGGGGTGTGCATCAAGAAGTCAGCATGGCGTCCAGACTGATAGTCATGTCCCCTCGGACATGAATCCATGGGGTCTCTGTACGGTGATTGCCACCTCAGCAGCAGTGCAACCAGATAAACTCTTAGCCAGAAGTTAGCCAACCTCACCTGCTGTGCCATATGTTGTTCACAGCCGCGGCCACTGCAGGTAAGAGCGGTGGGGCCAGGTGAGGAGGGATTTCGAGAGACAACCACAAGGAAAAATTAAATAAATAATTAATTTTCCCTCGTGGTCATCTCTCGAAAACCCCCTTCACCTGGCCCAACCGCCCTACTGCTCTAGCTGCAGCGGCTGCGGCTGGTTGTTCATATGCAAATGACCTAAGATTGTGGTCCATAGCAACCTTCTTGACTGTGCTGTGTAGTTTTTGTGCCCAGTTATGGCCTGAAGGTGGTTGCTTTGTGCCACTGTTCCACCACCACCACCACCACTCTGAATCATGCTAGTCTTATTTCACAAGTGAACCTGGACCCACCCATGGCCTTGGTTACCAACAGGTTATGGATGCGGGAGGATCAGTGGTGCTGATCCTCCTAGATCTCTCCGCGGCATTCAATACCATCTCCCTTCGACTGCTAGTGGAGAGACTACATGCATGTGGCATCCGAGGACTAGCCCTAAAATGGCTTATAAACTTTTTGTCAGACAGGGCTCCTGTTTAAGCCCCACACTCTTTAATGTTTATATGGCCCCTCTGGCCAAAATTGTCAAACCATTTGGGTTCGAAATAATCTCTTACGCTGACGATACTCAGCTGATGTTCCAATCGGTTCGAATCCCGAAGATGAGAAAACATGATTCTCAGCTGGTATGCTTGCCATCTCAAATTGGATGACGAAAAATTGGCTCCAGCTAAACGCCGTAAAAACTGAGCTTATTGTTTTGGGTAAAGCTTCCACCATCTGGACGGCTGATTGGTGGCCTGAGCAGTTGGGAGTGGCCCCCAACCCAACTCATTCAGAAAAAAACCTTGGTTTTAAATTGGACCAGACCCTTACGATGAAGGACCACATCACAACCACCATTAGTTCCTGTTACTAAAGTTTACACCTTCTACGCAAGATACTCCCCTACTTAACACTGAAACATTGAAGATCCGTGGACCAGGTGATGGTGATGAGTGGTCTTGACTACAGAAACGCACTTTTAGCGGAAGTGGGCGAGACACTGCTAGCCAAGCTGCAAGTGATCCAAAACACTGCGGCAAGGATGATATTAAACCGCCCTCCTGGCTCCCCTTCTCTCCCTTTATTGAGAGAGCTTCACTGGTTGCCAGTGAAAAAACGAGCACAGAGAGATGACACAATTTGAGGCAACATGGGAAATTTCCCTGCCTTCCTCCGTACATTTGGAAATAAACGTTCTTGAATCAAGAGGATCTTCATTTCATACATGGTATATGTGTGGGAAAGGCACTGCATGGTAAAGGCATTGCATGGTAAAGGCATTGCATGGTAAAGGCATTGCGTTGTAAAGGCATTGCATGGTAAATGATGCATGGTAAAGGCATGCTTTGTTGCGTCATACATTTCACTCTGACAAATTCCTTTTCATTTGTCACTGTTTTCCTATATTTAATTTCCGTCTTCTTTCTCCTTTTACTGTCTATGTTTATCTTGATTTGCATCAATGTTGGATGATAAAAAATACATCGCGGTCCCCAAAATTGAGTGCATGTGCACACCACCTTCAACCATCAGCACAAATAGATCACTGGGAGTAGGTGCATAAAGCTCACGTTGGACAATGCTTGTCTCTTCTAGGCACCCAATAATACAACGTTCCCCGAGATCTGTTGCCTTACCTTTAATGCGTTGAATAGTAAGGGTCCTCTCTACTTACAGAAGAAACTCACAAAACAGATTTCGGGTTGTAATCTCAGATCCAACTCACTAGCTCTACTAAAGGTCCCCCGTATACGTCTCAGTCGTACCGGGGGTAGAGCCTTTTTGTACATTGCCCCTAGGTACTGGAATCAGCTCACAATGTCCCTACGTAGATGCACTTCCTACCTGGTTTTTAGGAAACAGTTAAAAAGTTTTTTGTTCTAACTCATACCCATTAATCAATACCGACTTCTTTGTCTCTCTTTTCGCTAGGTAAGCGCCGAGATGCCCCCGGGTGAGTCGTGCGCTATAGAAGTGCAGCTAACATAACATAACATAGTTAGGTATGCAGAAAAAACACAGGGAAAGCCCTTCCATCAATTGGCACTATAATTCTCAGTTTAACTTGCAAATTGTCACACATTTACTTGGTTTTATTCACAGGCCTGCATCCTAAATTACCATTGTTTATCACGATTCCCATCCTTTTTTAGGAATCAGCCGATGCAATGTGCCCAGAAAGGAGTGGGAGTGTGTGATGTTGAAAGTCACACTGTCACCAGTGGCTGTAATTTCCATCTCAGTAGCGGTCTTGATCTCTGAAGGCACACTGACACTGAATTGTTCTGCAACTTGTTCCTCCCACCAAGGATGGGGCATTGAGAGCTGAATCACACTGTGATCAGATTCCTACAAGCTCCAATGCCCCTTCAGGAAAACATGAGGGTGATGCCTGGGTTTAATGTTCTAACATAGGAAGCATATCACTTTAGAATGAGACACTCAAGCGGGCACCATCATGAGTGGACTGAGAGGTCTATAGTTGTGAAGTAGATCCTTATGCACCTCAAAGCAATCACTGACCTGGTGGCGGAAGCATACACCCAAACAGCCACTAACTAGCATTAGGTGAGAATTGAATACTTCTCTGGGCTGGCCCAACCTGTGATTGACAAAAACTCCAGCCAATGGGTGGAAAAGGCTGGTCAAAGAAAGCAAATGGTTGCAAAGGGCAAACCCAAGCCCACTCTGTGTATATTGTTAACAATATGTCTGTTTGCCAACTGTGCTGTCAAAGCCAACACCTAAAAAGTAACCCTGTAAGTGGCAAGGTCATCTATCTATCAGTGCACCGTTGATTTTCGAAAATAATGCACATTTTTAAAATGCTATTGTAACAAAACTGAGAATGAAACTGTACCAATTCATATGACCTGAAAGAGTCAGGAACTCACAATGCAAGATGCAGGCTGTATGGACTTCAAATGTGAAAGCCTGTTCTGGTTTGAAAATTCATCTGCTCCACCTACTATTTTGACATGTTTGGATTAAACCTTTAAAGCGGAGCAGGCTCCTTTCACATTTGGTACAGGCTGACCGAGTGTAGCGCTTGGACTTTGCGCTTGTAGCCTGCGAGTCCGAACTGCCCTCCAGTGGCAATGGCTACAGAGCCTAGCGGCCTCAGGCCCACCTCGTAACATGGCTGCTGGCCCGGCCTATTGTGAAGTTAATGCAACGACTGCGGGTTCTGACCTCTTCGAGTGTTGACCGAGTCATGTTGGTCACACGGCCTGAGCTCTTCAGCCCTCTCGACTGTTACATGATCACCAGCCCCTGGTCTCTGAGGGCCTGTGACACTGGCTGCAGCATCTGTCCTTATCTCTCGCATGTTACACTATCTGTGAAGCCCAGTGTTGCAATTAAAGAAAGCTAGGTAGTCCATAGATGTGGTCCAAGATCTTAGCTTTATTCTATAGATAGGATCCACAACAAGTTCAGATTAGGCCTTGATTAATATCCATTAATGCCCCACCAGGAGCAGCCTCCCTGCTGCTCAGCCCATCTCACCAACTGATCTTTCCTTCCACTCAAACACACTCAACATTCCGATGACATCACACAGACTGAGCAGCAAGGCAAGGACAGCAACAGAGAGTAGATGCATTATAAACTTCCTAGATTACAACACATCCCCCCCTCATCAAATTAATGAAAATATGAACATGCAAAAACAATGTACTTTAGTGCAAATTGTGAAGATAGTAAAATGCAAAAACAAAGTACATTATGCAAGAAGGCCAAATAAATAAACTGTGCGAAGATAGAAAACACACATCCCAAAAACCAATGATCTTCAAGTAAAAACTTGAAAAGATTAACATTGCTGACAAACAAATCAAGATGATAAAAAGATAAACAATATCTACGCGTGCGCTCCCATGACGCACAGACCAACCAATCACACCAAGTAACCTATTAAGGGTACAACCAGACATACGTCTGAGAAGGCTCACATTAGGAGTCTTCTAACGTGCATACTGATAACACGCAGACCAACACCTCACACGAGGTACCACTAACCCAAAGATAAAACCAGACAGTAAAGTCTGAGAAGCCATGACAAAGGTCTTCTAATGTGCGCATACACCACGCACAGGCCAACACTACACACAAGTAACCAACACTCATGGGTAAAACCAGAAAGGTAAGTCCGAGAAGCCCTAGTAAGGATCTTCTTACGTGCGCACCCACAACACACAGACCGACACCTCACACGAGGCAACCACCAACTCATGGGTAATACCAGACAGGCAAGTCTGAGAAGACTTAAAACAAAGGTCTTCTTACGTGCGCACCCATAACACACAGACCGAGACCTCACTCGAGGTAACCACAAACACATAGTAAAACCAGACAGGTAAGTCTGAGAAGACTCACATTAAGAATCTTCTGATGTGCGTACTCAAACACACAGACCAACACCTCGCACATGGCAAAGTTAACAAAACATACACTAACAAAACCAGAGACACTATACTCTCTCTCCCTCTTATTCATACAACCACAAAACAAGGACAACCCGCATAATCACCAACTCACATGACTGGAAACACATAACGCCTCCCCTACCTCACCCATTTACGCACTACAGGGCAGATAACGGTAGTTGGTACTTCATCGCATACAAAGCACACGTGACGGAAAGACAGAATTAAGGCATTTGAGCACCAACGACAACATAAGGAAAAAAATATGCACAGTCTCAGGAAAACAACAAGCTAAAATAAGGAAGGTAGTCACCGTTGTCAGTAAGCAGCTTAGGTCTGGAACATGTGAGCTACAACCAGGAAAAACAGTACCTTGTACAAGGATTAACCAACAACAGTTCCTCAGAAAATCCCAACTGCCAGAACGTCTTCAAATTCTTCTCCAGAAATAACTGGATCACCAAATGTCCACGAGGAAAGGAGGACTTCACAAAACACCTCAAGATGTAAATTGGAATCCTCGAACTGCTTGGTTGGCAAAAACGTGGTTGGCAAAACGGGAGCGTGCATCAGGGAATAGCCAAGGACAACATGGACGCCAACCACAAGATGGCGGCACGTACGGTGACGCCGCGCCGGATGGCTAGCGGTGCGTAGCTGCACACAAGCGTCACTGGGCAGCGGAGAAAGTCGAGGACAGCATTTAGAATTCCCTATGCCAGCGCGCGGCAACAAACTGACGGTAAGGTGCGCGTGTACCATTTAAAATGTCAACGATGTCCAGCAATCGTAAATAATTGTAAACCACAGAATTTACCAAGAAAAACCGAATTCTGATGTACTGTAGCAACTCTCCAGCAATAACTCTAATGGCCCGCACCGTGGAAATTCATTCAGTAAAAACACACCTTGGTTCAGGCTCTGTTAAGTTCATAGTCTCCGCCTCTTTGCTTGGTCAACTTCAAAAAAAAAACACACGCTGGTTCGTTCGTTCGTTGTGTAAATGTGACACTTCTCTATCCAGTCACACGCCGGATCACTAGCAACTCAAAATTCCCTCCATCAGTTGTCTATAGGACAGCAATCCGAGCAACCTTGATGTGACACGAGCAACCATTACAATCCAATGTACTTCGAGGCAGCCCCTGTCAGCAGGTAGTTGATAACTAAACGCCCACAGCGCCTCGAGTTTCCAGGCCAAAAGTATCCACAGATGTCCAGGTTGTATGCTGTCCACATAGAAATGCAGGTCACAAATGCTCTCCCACAGCAGGTTACAGCAGGCCAATACAAAGACAATGTAGCAGGAACTGGCACCTTGAGTTGTGGGCGACCGTTGACAGGGTCACTGGTGGGGCATTAGGGGTGCCAGGTTCCTTCAGATCCAGATATTAACTTACTGAAAATTGATTTCTTCAGTTTTAATAGTCCAAACAGCACGCAGGTTCTTCAGAATTGATTCCTTCACTTTTAAAAGTCCAATTAGCACGCAGGTTCTTCTAACTCGTCGCCAGTGTTGCAATTAAAGAAAGCTAGGTAGTCCATAGATGTGGTCCAAGATCTTAGCTTTATTCTATAGATAGGATCCACAACAAGTTCAGATTAGGCCTTGATTAATATCCATTAATGCCTCACCAGGAGCAGCCTCCCTGCTGCTCAGCCCATCTCACCAACTGATCTTTCCTTCCACTCAAACACACTCAACATTCCGATGACATCACACAGACTGAGCAGCAAGGCAAGGACAGCAACAGAGAGTAGATGCATTATAAACTTCCTAGATTACAACACCCAGCCTCTGCAGCCCTCCCATATTACAAGAGATGTGGGTCACGCCGACTGCATTTCTGCATGGCCTCAATATTTCACCTGCGTTACATTTGCTGTGGAGCCTGCCCTCTGCATCTCTCCTTTGCCTCTGCATCTTCAATGTTATATTCCCTGTGGAGCCAGCTCTCAGCTTTCCTCCCTGGCCTCCTTATGTCTCCAGTGGAAGAAGAAGTATTTGCATTGCCAATAGGTCTCGCCTTTTGGATCGTATAAGTGTTTAGCCATGCAGGGCATCATCCTTGGTGCTGTGCCACCAGGGATTGAAGAGCTATACAATTACTACACACTGGGTCCTGCAGTCTGATTCAGGAATACATGCTTGCCTCAAGAAACATTTTTGAACGCATGCCAAGGCTTTTTAATGCACAGACAGAAAGCCAAATGCCTCGATGCAAGTCAATAGCACTAAACATTCTGCGTGCGACTGCATCCCTAGAGCATGAACAGCCTGAAGAAGCAGCATCAGAGGCAAGTTATGCTTAACACAATCAGATGGCAAATTTAACACACCTCCTGCTGTAAACTGTGCACTGAATTTACAAAAGCCATCTTGTTTGAGCAGTGCATGAACCTTGCTACATGTGAGTTCAGGTTGTCTCCGAAGCACCAGAACAGTAGTGATCTGTTCATGGATAAGTATTCAGGAAGCAACTTAATCTTTCCAACTTTGCTTCACAGGCCAAAGTCACCTGGAATTTCAATTATGCCAACAATCTTTAGCTCTGAACACTGTTATATTACAGAACTGGCACAAAGCTGGAACAGTTTCACGTGGTACCATGAAGTGAACCCTGGGGCAGGAATTGCAAAGTACAGGTTCAAGTCATAATCCGTGGAAAAGAGTCTGAATGTTACTTCTGAGCTTAGAACAGCTGTGGAATTAAATGTTCTCCTAGTCTTTCTTGAAGGCAGTAATTAAAAATGAATGAAAATAAAATCGTATGAGGGTGTTTGGAAACTTTCAACAATAGAAAGCAGGTACAATTTTTTGATCTTTGATTCACTCCCTTGAGAGATTAAGTGCGTCTTGTTGGACATCTGAGGCTGCATACAACTCAAGCCCCAAGCTTTGAAGGAGAACCGAATGCACGCTGGGAAATGTAGTGTATTTGCTTCCACTGAGTCAATGAGACAGCAGCAACAATCACGCTGGCGTTTGTTTTGCATTTTAAAACGTTTTCCTCAGGTAAACATAATAAATTACATGTAAAGTGGCTAAACGAAAAGGCCCACTCATCTTTGGCGTTTATTTAAATGACGTCATCGGCTCAACATCCTGTGATTCTGGGCAAATCATGTAATCTCCCTGTGCCAACAAAAAACAATTTTGTTCTTGTGCAATGTAAATGGTGCTTATGTAAAGAACGCCAATACCATCGGGTCGAGCTCACGGTATATAAAACTGCACAGAACAAACCAAAAAAATTGATAGCCACGGTAAAAAAGAAGCAGATGGCACATGTGCAGTCATAGTGCTATATTAGATGTGGTTCCTTTTGCAGGCGCACTTCCAAGCTTTCAGAGCACTTCAATACTGTTCATGGATGGAAAAGTGCAATCACAGTAATAATAAACAAGTGGCAGCTGTGCAGCCACAGTAGTAAGCAGTGCCTGTGCAGAACAGGAGTTACTGGAACCTGTGTAGATGCAGGAACAATACGGAAGTGGTGCCTGTACAGCCGGGGTGGTGCGCCGCTAAAAAGTGGCATTAGAGCAGCTAGGTAGTAAGCGGCACCTGAGCAGCTACAGAAAAAACAACAGGTGCCGGAACAGCAGTAATAAGGACTTCGCAGCGCCCAAGCAGTGCAGTCACAGAATTGGGACCAAGCAGCACCCAAGCAGCCTCAGTTAGAAGAAAACAAGCAGCGCCTGTGCAGCCCCAGTTAGAAGAGAAGACGTGGTGCCAGTGCAGCCGCATTTGAAAGATGGCACTAGAGCAGCCATGGTAGGAGACAGTAGCAAACGACATCTGTAGACACAAAAATATTTAAAAAATAGCATTCACAGTTGAATAAGCAAGCAGCGCCTGTACAGTCCAGATATGACAGCACAGTTGTCCTGCAAATAAACAAGGAGTGCTTATGGACAGCTTCATTTCAACTTAAATCCCCCACACAACACCAGAAGCCGTCACGGGGAAAAAAAGGAAGACTAACCGTTTTCAAACAAAACATGCTCCTGTCAGATAATAAATGGAACATTCCTACATTGGAAGAAGAATTTAATAGGAGGGTCCCTGCACCTCCTAGAGATGAAAGAGTTGCCCCTGCAAACTCCCCACAGCCCTCAGTAAGCGACAAGGGCACACAAAACAAGCAACACATATAAAAATACGGCAAATTATAAAATATAGAACAAACTTAACAAAATTGGTGCTGCCACGGCAAACATTATGGGGTGTTTAGTAAATATGCAGCAAAGGAAACAAAAATGGATGCTGTCCACAAGATGGGCAGAAACCAGCCAAAAAAGTAGTGCGCATTAGCAAACAGACATAGAGGAAAGTGAAAGGATACAAGTAATAGGTCCCTGATCCATCGAAGGGAGCAAGACACAAAAAAGAGGTAAAAAAGCACACATTATCCAAATAGAAGCAAGCTTTTTGGAGGGATGTGCGCATAAATGTATGAAAGTATGAAAAGCGATGGCGGGCTATAAGCCCAGAGGGTAGATACAGCATGTCTCAAAGAGACAGTGCATACACTGCCTAGACAAGACCTAAAAACTGTGGGCCTGGCCTCCGCATCTCTTCTGTGGCACATTAGTTGCAGGCCTGGATTTTGCATCTCTCTTAGGCCTCTGTCTCTCTCCTGTGTCACATTAACTGTGGAACCAGCCTCCAGCAGCTGCTCCTCCACAATGGCAGAGGAGCGTCACCCCACTGGCTCACGGCCAGCAGCTGAAAAATAAAATGATATGTTATTATCGTTTAACTTTTCAGCTGCTGGCTGAAGCAAGGGTGTGCAGGGGAGGCCGGGCCATAGGAGGGAAGAGTAGTGGAGTGTACTTGCAAGTGCACATGTCAGTTTGGCTGGCCGTCTTAGGCTGGCCAAACAGACATACGCAGATAGGTTTCTCCAACCCTGCTGAATTCCACAGCTGGGTGGAGAAACGGCACTCCCTGAGACTGAGTGAGCGTTAAACCAGCTCCCTCAGGCCAATTGCTGTGCTGCTCTCATGCAGCATGAGAGCAGAGCGGGGATTGGATGGGGAGTCTCTGATGGTGTTCCAAGGACTGCTGATAACAGGAAGCAGAGGGGCACTGTGGTGAGCATCAGGTACTTTTTAAAAATTATAAATCCCCCCCCACCCCGACTACTGCCCCACCACTTTTTATTGCCAGCAGCCGCGACTGCCAGCCTCTGCATCTCTCCCTGGCATCTATATCTCTCCCTGGTCCCTGCATCTCTCTCTGGCCTCTGTCTCTCCCCTATGTTACATTAGCTGTGAGGCTGGCATCTGCCTCTCTCCTTGGCCTTTGTATGTATCCTGTGTTAGAAAAGCTGTGGACTCTTGCTCTTGTTATATTAGCAGTAGGGCCAGCCGCTGCATTGCTCTCTGGCCTCTGCATCTCGTCTTTATTAGAAAAGCTGTAGATTCAGGCCTCTCCAACTCTCCCGTGGCCCATTGGCTGTAGGGCCTGGCATCTTCCTCTATCCCTGGCTTTTTTTTCCTCTCACCTGTTACATTAGTTGTGAGGCTGGGTCTCTGCAACTTTTCCTGCCCGCTACATCTCTCCTGTGGTACATTAGATGTGGGGCCAACCTCTGCATCTCTCCCTGGCCTCTGTATATCTCCCATGATAGAAAAGCTGGGAGCCTGGTATTGCCATCGCTCCTGTGACACATTAGTTATTAGTGCTGCCCTTTGTATGCCTCCCTGGCCTTTGCATCACTCCCGTGTTACATTAGCTGCAGCCCTGGCCTCTGCATCTCTTCCTGGTCTATGCATCTCTATGTGCTACAGTACCAGTGGAACCGGCATCTGCATCTTCCACCAGCCTCTGCATCTCTCCATGGCCTCTGCATCTCCCTTGTGTTACATTAGTTGTGGGGCCTGGCCTCTCCTTTATTACATTAGCTGTGATGTCTGTCTCTGCATCTCTCCCTGGTCTCTGCATCTCTCCTGTATTACATTAGCTGTGATGCTGGTCTCTGCACCTCTCCCTGGTCTCTATGTCTCTCCTGTATTACATTAGCTGTAATGCCAGCCTCTGCATCTCTCCTTGGTCTTTGCGTCTCTCCTGTATTACATTAGCTGTAATGCCGGTCTCTGCATCTCTCCCTGGTCTCTGTGTCTCTGCTATATTACATTAGCTGTGAAGCCGGTCTCTGCATCTCTCCCTGGTCTCCTTCTTTACTGTATTACATTAGATGAGATGCCGGTCTGCACATCTCTGCCTGGTCTCTGCGTCTCTCCTGTATATACTAGATGAGAAGCCGGTCTCTGCATCTCTCCCTGGTCTCTGCGTCTCTCCTGTATTAAATTAGCTGTAATGCCCATCTCTGCATGTCTGCCTGGCCTCTCCATCTCTCCTGTATTACATTAGCTGCGATGCCGGTCTCTGCATGTCTGCCTGGCCTCTCCATCTCTCCTGTATTACATTAGCTGCGATGCCGGTCTCTGCATGTCTGCCTGGCCTCTCCGTCTCACCTGTATTACATTAGCTGCGATGCCGGTCTCTGCATGTCTGCCTGGCCTCTCCGTCTCACCTGTATTACATTAGCTGCGATGCCGGTCTCTGCATGTCTGTCTGGCATCCCCGTCTCACCTGTATTACATTAGCTGCGATGCCGGTCTCTGCATGTTTGCCTGGCCTCTCCGTCTCTCCTGTATTACATTAGCTGCAATGCCGGTCTCTGCATGTCTGCCTGGCCTCTGCGTCTCTCCAGTCCTGTATTACATTAGCTGTAATGCCCATCTCTGCATGTCTGACTGGCCTCTCCGTCTTTCCTGTATTACATTAGCTGCAATGCTGGTCTCTGCATGTCTGCCTGGCCTCTCCGTCTCTCCTGTATTACATTAGCTGTGATGCCGGTCTCTGCATCTCTCCCTGGTCTCTGTGTCTCTCCTGTATTACATTAACTGTGATGCCAGTGTCGGCATCTCTCCCTGGTATCAGCGTCTATCCTGTGTTACATTAGCTGTAATGCTGGTCTCTGCATGTCTGCCTGGCCTCTCGTCTCTCCTGTATTACATTAGCTGTGATGCCGGTCTCTGCATGTCTGCCTGGCCTCTCCGTCTCTCCTGTATTACATTAGCTGTGATGCCGGTCTCTGCATCTCTCCCTGGTCTCTGCGTCTCTCCTGTATTACATTAGCTGTGATGCCAGTGTCGGCATCTCTCCCTGGTCTCTGCGTCTCTCCTGTACTAAATTAGCTGTAATGCCCGTCTCTGCATGTCTGCCTGGCCTCTCCGTCTCACCTGTATTACATTAGCTGCAATGCCGGTCTCTGCATGTCTGCCTGGCCTCTCCGTCTCTCCTGTATTACATTAGCTGCGATGCCGGTCTCTGCATGTCTGCCTGGCCTCTCCGTCTCTCCTGTATTACATTAGCTGCAATGCCAGTCTCTGCATGTCTGCCTGGCCTCTCCGTCTCTCCTGTATTACATTAGCTGCGATGCCGGTCTCTGCATGTCTGCCTGGCCTCTCCGTCTCTCCTGTATTACATTAGCTGTGATGCCGGTGTCTGCATCTCTCCCTGGTATCAGCGTCTATCCTGTATTACATTAGCTGTAATGCCGGTCTCTGCATGTCTGCCTGGCCTCTCCGTCTCTCCTGTATTACATTAGCTGCGATGCCGGTCTCTGCATGTCTGCCTGGCCTCTCCGTCTCTCCTGTATTACATTAGCTGTGATGCCGGTGTCTGCATCTCTCCCTGGTATCAGCGTCTATCCTGTATTACATTAGCTGTAATGCCGGTCTCTGCATGTCTGCCTGGCCTCTCCGTCTCTCCTGTATTACATTAGCTGTGATGCCGGTGTCTGCATGTCTGCCTGGCCTCTCCATCTCTCCTGTATTACATTAGCTGTAATGCCGGTCTCTGCATGTCTGCCTGGCCTCTCCGTCTCTCCTGTATTACATTAGCTGTGATGCCGGTGTCTGCATGTCTGCCTGGCCTCTCCGTCTCACCTGTATTACATTAACTGTGATGCCGGTGTCTGCATCTCTCCCTGGTCTCTGCGTCTATCCTGTATTACATTAGCTGTGATGCCGATCTCTGCATGTCTGCCTGGCCTCTCCGTCTCTCCTGTACTACATTAGCTGTGATGCCGGTCTCTGCATGTCTGCCTGGCCTCTCCGTCTCTCCTGTATTACATTAGCTGTGATGCCGGTGTCTGCATCTCTCCCTGGTCTCTGCGTCTCTCCTGTATTACATTAGCTGTAATGCCGGTCTCTGCATGTCTGCCTGGCCTCTCCATCTCTCCTGTATTACATTAGCTGCAATGCCGGTCTCTGCATGTCTGCCTGGTCTCTGCGTCTATCCTGTATTACATTAGCTGTGATGCCTGTGTCTGCATGTCTGCCTGGCCTCTTGTCTCTCCTGTATTACATTAGCTGTGAAGCCGGTCTCTGCATCTCTCTCTGTCCTCAGGAAACGGTAGAATTTCCCACACAACCTCCATTGCTTCAGTCCTTGCTTAATGTCACCGTAGCTATGACACATAATACAACACATAATTTCATAGTAATTATTTATTATTCAGATCCACATTCAACATTTTATTTACATTTCATTAGATACTGAATAAATATCTCATTAATTTGTCATATTATGCTCCTAGCCTCAAATGCCACGTATTCATAAACTCTTACTCATTTCACTAAATGACAAGCATTGGCAAAGCCAATAGGTTTCGCCTTCATACTGCAGGTGCAAATCACCCCCCCCCCCCCCCCCCAGTTGTTTGCATTGGTGCCACAACCAATATGTTTGCATGCATTACAATATATTACCATATTGGAATGGCCAAAAAAATAAATATTTTTCTGGGTACCTAGTCAACTATGTAAAGAGTTTATTAAAAATGCCCTTTAGGGCAAAAAACGGAAAGGAGATCTAAAAAGACATCCTTGGATTCAAATCTTTAAATAAATATGGCTGCACAAACGAAAGGTCAACAAAAATTGTGGGCCTGGGTAACAATGACTCCTCTGCCCCACTTACTGACAGGCCTGCTGATTTCACACTGCCAGTGCTGAACCTGAGCTGGTGGTTGTAGGTGGGGTCCGGAGGCACTCATTTGTGGGGCCTGGCACTTATGTTTTATTATCAGACTTTGCCCCAGAGCAAGAGTGAACAGAACAAAAAGGAGAAAGAAAGCGGACGAGAAAGTCGGAAAAGCAGAGACTAAGGGAGAATTTAGGGATGGAAATGAATTTACAGGAGTGAGATTAACGGGGAGAGAGTGTCTGGTTGTGGTGAAAGAGCCATGCGATTGAGTCAAGACTATGTAGCCACGGTGTTCGTCACCCACAACATCCAGTAGATTCAGCTGCGCGCTTGTGGAAACATTTCAGGTCTTGGCACAAATTCATTTACAAATTAAGCGCTGTAAATCAGTGCAATTAGACGGATTTGATTGAAAAAAACAGCACATTCCATGATATTTTAATACATATCTGATGACACTGCTACAGATGGACTTTGAAATCTCAAAAGTGGCGAATGTTAGGGTTCACCCTCCCCTGTTAAAGAGCTCTGCCACATAATGGCAAAAGAATGTCACTTGTACATGTGAAGGAAGCCTTGGGGGCAGAGTGCTCAAACCCTCAACCATGTTATTTGTAATAGGTGACTATAAAAATGAATTTGAGCGTGTGTGCGAGAGAGAAGAGTGCGAGTACTGGGTCAACATCCTCTGATTCTGGACACATCACTCCAATATCCTATTTCTAAAAAACATGAATGCGACCATGTCTGTTGTTACTGGTGCTCATGTAAAAGAACTCGGTTCGCGTTCCAGCTCTATAAAAATGCAAAAATATACATAGGGAGTGGAAGAAAATAATGGAGAAGGAATTCTGTTTTAGGCAGGAGTGAAAAAGCAGCAGGGGGCGGTGGAGATGCTCACAAGGGCGGTAGCAAGCAAGCAGGGGTCGATCGAGTTTGTTCTAATAAAAATGTAGAAAAAAAACCCCCAAAAATAAGAAGGATTTGCTGTGTTCGGTGGTATTGTACACAGCGACGGCTCTTCCGCTAACGAGGAGCGTTGTCCCACTGCTCTGTGAGCAGTTTAAAAAGGAAAAATAAAATGATAACACAATAATATTATAATTTTTTTTTACATCGTGGCTCAGCTGGTGCGTGCGGGGCTGGGCTGTGACATGAAAAGGGGGTAGAGTGCTGGGCACTCTCTTAAGTGCGCACAACGGTTTGGATGGTCGTCTTGGGCCGGCTAAACAGTCATGGGCACTTTGCATGTCCTCCACCGGCTGCATTGTACAGCCTGGGTGAGGAAAATGCACAGCCTCTTAGCCCCTCTCAGAGCGCTGAACCACGGAGCTCAGACCAATCACAATGCTGCTGCAATAAATGGTCATGATTGGCTAGGGAGCCTGTGTGCTTCCTGGTTCCTGCTCCTGGAGTCAACCGAAGAGCCAAAGAGGATTGGGAGGCGGCGGCCGGCCTGCAGGTAAGTGGTTAAAAAAAATCCTTTAACCCCTACCCCCCCATCACCCCTGTTAAATAGCGGCCGCCCCTAATTGTAGGTGCCAGTTACACACAGTTACTGAATTGACAAAGAGCTGAAGGCGTGGATGACCCTTTTATAAATAACATAGGAGGGGACATGTTGATGCTGTGCTCCAGGGGTTTTGGGGATGCCCAGAAGACAGGAATGAGACAATTTGGGCTGGGAAGCAAACAAGAAATGGGCCCTCCATAGATCACAAAGGTTTGGAATACACGGGAACAAGGTGCAATGCAGGGCCTGTGCTTTGGGGAGACAGCACAATGAGAGGCAGAAGGAACTTGTGGACAAGGAGCTCCCTATCTTGGGGGTCCCTCTGGCAGGCTTTAACCCCCTGTGCCATCACTGCCCCTGTCTGTTTGTTCTCTCTTGAGGACCAGGCATGCGGACCACTTCCCGTCCCACTAGTGAGGGGTTGTTTGGAGGGCCGATGGAGGTGAGATGAGGTCATTGCTGAAGGAGGTGCCACTGCTGGGATTTGACAGGGACACTGTTGATTGGGACGGCTGCCACTGCAAATGCATAGTGATTTTAGACACGGGCTGCTCCCGGCCTGACCAGCTTGGAGCCACATTCTCTCAAGCCTGGGCGTAAAAATGCAATGTTGCAATAGGTAATGGCTTCACAAAGAAGAAATAGAGCCTCAATTGCAGCACAAGCAGCGGAGGGATATTGATAAAGTTGAATCAATATGCACTTGGTCCAAATTCCACACAAAGAGCAGGAAGTGAAGCTGGAAGTGACGTGTTGCGAGCACAGCCAAATTAGAAGGGAGCAAAAAAGAGTGATTTTGATGGCAACGAGTGGTAATGTAAATGTAAATTGATACTTGTATAGCGCACTACTCACCCGCAGGGGTCTCAAGGCGCTTGTACGAATACCGCTGTGGAACCCATCCTGGCTTTCCCTGTGAGGTGTCCACTCCTGGGCACCCCCAAGGTGGAGGCCAGGCATCCTTAGCGTTGTGGGGGCCGTTGTGGAGATTAAGCAAGCTATTGCCCAGAGTTGCAGAGTGGGACTCCATGATTGGAATAGGCACCGAGGCGAGAATTATCAGGTCCGTGGAATTTTTGAGCCCAAGACCCGCCAAGGCGGGGAATTGAACCCTGGTCCCGGGCCAGACCTCTGCATCAGGGTCTGCCACTCTAACCATTGAGCCACACTTCTCTAACCATTGAGCCACACTGGTAAGTAATGGTGGACTAAAAGGCACCTTTTTAGTAAAGTTTTTCTTTAAACACAAGAGATCGTCGAGAGCGCTGCCTGCAGTCTCGACCTAAAAACAATGAATCACAAACAACATCAACAGTCCCCAAAGCACAGTGAGCATCATATTGCTTGAATTCTTTACACACTGATGGTTGGTGTAATGTGAACCTGAAAAAACAGATGGGCGATAAACATTTCTCTGGCTCCTGTTCCTATAGACCACTTTCTTCAGGACCAACACCCATCTAAAGTACTTTGCCCTCACCAGGGTTCAGGGCAATCTTTGGGCACCTGGCCTCTGCATCTCTCCGAAGTTACATTGGCGGTAGGGCTGGTCTCTACTTAACTTATATAATGTATTACCATACCTGTGGAGTCTGGCCTCCAGCCTTTCTCCCATATTTGCCTAGATGTGGGCACTGGCCTCCGCATCTCTCCTGTGTTACATTAGCTCTGGAGCCAGGCATCTTTGGACCTCTCCCCTGTTGCATCAACTGTGAGGTATGGTCAGTCTAGGGCTCTATTAGGTTATAATATGCCATGTCATGCTTACTTGATGTCAAGATATATGTGTTCCTTTCACCCATCTCACTAGTTGCAGGGACTGGTCTCTATTTCTCTCTCGTGGTACACTTGCTGCAGACCCTTTGTATTCACACTCCTGGTATGTTTTCTTTAGACCAACTTTATGAACTCTGGTTACAAAGTCTTATTTCCTATGGGTATCTCCAGGTATATTTCATGCAGAAACGCTCCATATACCCCAATTGCATAGCCTGACCTCTCAGGGTTTTTTTTTTTCTGGTTCACTGGCTGCAGATGCTCTCCATTTACACTAACCACAGAGCCTCACCGCTCCCCTCTCTCCTAGTGCACTCGCTACCCGTCTTCCCCAACTGCAGGGCCTGGCATCTTTATGTTTCCCTTCTGGCACAGTTGTGCAGCCCTTCTAAACCAACCCCAGAGCCAGGCCTCATAGAGGGCATCTACCGGTACATCTGCTACAGATCGTTTCCATCAACATTAACTCCAGAGCCTGACTTATTAGGGGGTCCCACCTGTTACTCTAGCAGCAGACCCAGTGCTTGATTTGAGCCTGTGGTTTCCAGTGCTTGGCACCGGCACTTAATTGGTTTCCGGTGCTTGGCTCCGGCACTTAATTGTCAACACTGCATTTATGACAGTATGCCACATGGTGGCACTGCTCATCTAATTTAGAGATGAGCAGAACAACGGTTCTTTATTAATACAATTAATGCAAAAAATGTATAATGCCTGCCTCTCCAGCCATTCCTATAACTATGGGGACCTGGAATAATCTGAACTGTCACACTTGCTGGAGAGAGAGAGATGTTTAGTAGTTGTTTTGGTACCACCATTGGCAGCAATGACAGGACAATGGTTGGTGCAAGCTGCAGTGGCCTTCTGGTCAGGGCCCTGGCCCTGGCACTTACTATTTTGAAAATTAAGCACTGAGCAGAACCCTTGCCTTTACACCGATTTCAGTGCCTTGTTTCTAAAGGTGTCGCTCCTGGTATGCTTGCGAAAAAACTCAATGCCAAATTGCAGAGTTTAGCCTCTCGGAGGTATCTTCTGGTACACTTGCTGCAGACCATCTACTCTAACTTCAGAGCCTGGCCTCTCTGGTGGTCCCTCCTGATACACTTGTTGCCTGCCCTCTCCCTCTACACTGATTGCAGACCCTGGCCTCTCAGTGAGTCTCTCCTGGTGCACTTGCTGCAGAACCCTTCCTTCTACTCTGACTTTAGAAGGTGGCCTCTCAAGGGGTCCCTTCCATCTGGTGCACTTTCTACATACTTCCCACACCAGTTGCAGCGCCTGGCCTCTGTGTTTCTCTCCTGGTACACTTTCTGAAACCCCACTATAGTTACACATGTTGCAAAGCCTGGCTTCTCAGGGGTCTCTGTTGGTTCACCATGTACATCGATTGCCTTACAGAGTCTCCTGGTAAGCTTGCTGTAAGCCCTCTCCAACTGCACAGATTACACTGCTTGACCTTTCTATGTACCTCTCTTGGTACACTTGCTACAAACCTTCTCTATGTTCACCAATTGCAGAGCCTGGACTCTTAGGGGGTCTCTCCTGATACAATTGCCGCTCACTCTCGTCATGGTCGGACTATGACAAAAAAGTGGTCTGGGCAAGGAAAGAAAAATGGCCCCCGTTAGAGAACCAGAGAGCTAAAAATGTGGCCCACATTTACAGGCCAAATTTCAACTTGTAAAGACAAGCTTTATG
The DNA here is from genome assembly GCF_964204655.1 of Triturus cristatus. Classification (NCBI taxonomy): domain Eukaryota; kingdom Metazoa; phylum Chordata; class Amphibia; order Caudata; family Salamandridae; genus Triturus; species Triturus cristatus. The sequence goes on along the minus strand of NC_140592.1, from coordinate 286,330,514 downwards.
GGTATTTTGCAAGGTATGGGGGATTGTATGCTTCTGTGTTTGCTGTAAGCAATACTTGTGGTTATTTTGGGGAAATCAACAGTAATGCCACCAAGCCATAAAACTGGCCCACAAACTGCTAAAAAAAATTGTAACCCTGACCTGTCTGACCAGCCCATCGGGCATTGCCCGATTGACCTATGAGCAGTCCGACCCTAGTTGTCGTTTACATCAATTTCAGAGCCGGGTCTGTCAGAGTGGTATCTCCTGGGAAGCAACTGCAGCACAGACCCTCTGCATCTATATTGATAACAGATCCTGGCCTCTCTCTGTCTCTCTGCAGGTATATTTGATACAGAGCAAAACAAAACCTTTCTTGGACTGTCTCACATTACACTGACTGCAGAACCTGGCCTCTCGGAGTGTCTCTCTCCTGGTATCCTTGCTGCAGACCCTCACCCTATACTCTTACTGCAGAACCTGGCATCTCGAAGGGTCTCTCTCCTGGTACCCGTGCTGCAAACCCACACTCTTTAAACTTATTGCAGAACCTGGCCGCTCTGTATGTTCAGAACCGCCCTATTTGCTAATTTGGGTCACTTTATTTTAGATATCTGATTAGTTAATGGCCCACTTTTATTTTGATGTCAGGGCCTATTTTCTGTCCCAGTCCAACCCTGCCGGTACCCTTGCTGCACATCCTGGCCTCTCAGAGTATCTCTTCCCTGGCACAAGTATTGCAGACTCCTCATACTTCACACTGGCTGCAGAACCTGGCCTCTCGGAGTGTCTCCCACCTGGTACCCGTGCTGGAGACCCTTTCCCTATACACTGACTCCAGAACCTGGCCTCTTGTGGTGTCTCTCCCCTGGTACCCTTGCTGCAGACCCTCACCCTATACACTGACTTCAGAACCTGGCCTCTTGGAGTGTCTCTCCCCTGGTACCCATGCTGCAGACCCTCACCCTATACACTGACTTCAGAACCTGGCCTCTTGGAGTGTCTCTCCCCTGGTACCCATGCTGCAGACCCTCACCCTTAACACTGACTGCAGAACCTGGCCTCTTGCAGTGTCTCTTCCCTGGTACCCGTGGTTCAGACCCTCACCCTTTACACTGACTCCAGAACCAGGCCTCTTGTAAGTGTCTCTCCCCTGGTACCCTTTGTGCAGACTCTCTCCTTATACACTGACTTCAGAACCTGGCCTCTTACGTTGTCTCTCCCCTGGTACCCGTGCTGCAGACCCTCTCCCTATACACTGACTCCAGAACCTGGCCTCTTACAGTGTCTCTCCCCTAGAACCCGTGCTGCAGACCCTCACCCTATACACTGACTCCAGAACCTGGACTCTTGGAGTGTCTCTCCCCTAGTACCCTTTCTGCAGACCCCCTCCCTACACACTGACTCCAGAACCTGGCCTCTTGCAGTGTCTCTCCCCTGGTACCCGTGCTGCAGATCCTCACCCTATACACTGACTCCAGAACCTGGCCTCTTGCAGTTTCTCTCCCCTGGTACCCTTTCTGCAGACCCTCTCCCTATACACTGACTCCAGAACCTGACCTCTTGCAGTGTCTCTCCCCTGCTACCCATGCTGCAGACCCTCTCCCTATACACTAACTCCAGAACCTGACCTCTTGTAAGTGTCTCTCCCTGGTACTCTTTGTGCAGACTCTCTCCCTATACACTGACTTCAGAACCTGGACTCCTGGAGTGTCTCTCCCCTAGTACCCTTTCTGCAGACCCCCTCCCTACACACTGACTCCAGAACCTGGCCTCTTGCAGTGTCTCTCCCCTGGTACCCGTGCTGCAGATCCTCACCCTATACACTGACTCCAGAACCTGGCCTCTTGCAGTTTCTCTCCCCTGGTACCCTTTCTGCAGACCCTCTCCTTATACACTGACTCCAGAACCTGACCTCTTGCAGTGTCTCTCCCCTGCTACCCATGCTGCAGACCCTCTCCCTATACACTAACTCCAGAACCTGACCTCTTGTAAGTGTCTCTCCCTGGTACTCTTTGTGCAGACTCTCTCCCCATACACTGACTTCAGAACCTGGCCTCTTACGGTGTCTCTCCCCTGGTACCCGTGCTGCAGACCCTCTCCCTATACACTGACTCCAGAACCTGGCCTCTTGCAGTGTCTCTCCCCTGGAACCCGTGATGCAGACCCTCACCCTATACACTGACTCCAGAACCTGGCCTCTTGCAGTGTCTCTCCCTTGGTACCCGTGCTGCAGACCCTCTCCCTATACACTGACTTCAGAACCTGGCATCTTGCAGTGTCTCTCCCCTGGTACCCTTTCTGCAGACCCTCTCCCTATACATTGACTCCAGAACCTGACCTCTTGCAGTGTCTCTCCCCCGGTACCCTTGTGCAGACTCTCTCCCTATACACTGACTTCAGAACCTGGCCTTTTGCGGTGTCTCTCCCATGGTACCCATGCTGCAGACCCTCACCCTATACACTGACTCCAGAACCTGGCCTCTTGGAGTGTCTCTCCCCTGGTAACCTTTCTGCAGACCCTCACCCTTGTAGTGACTACGTTTTTGTTGTTGTTGTCTGACACCCTATGATGACCCTCAACCACCACCATTTTGTACTGACTGTAGTATGTTATATTACCCTAGCCTTAATGTAGGATGGCCCTGCATATGTCTGCTTCTCTTCTGCCCTGTAATCTTGGTGCCTTTCAGTAGAATAGTCTTGCTAAGGATAGAAGGTATGGGATGTTGAGGTGCAGTGTTGTGGGTGGTGGTGCACACATGTGCTCAATGTTGTATACTGAGGGATAAAGTCTACAGTGTTATTTGGGTTATGTTAATTATGTGTTGAAGTATTGCCTTTGACATGGCTTCATGTCATTCTGATTTCTGACTTTATCTTGCTTAACTGCAGTGCTTGCTATTGGCTTTGGTCTGATCTTATGTCATCTTGCATACTAATTTTGCTCTTTTGCGTGAATAGAGGCTTATGCTTGAGTGACTCCATTTTCTGAGCTGTCGCCATTTTCTGAGCTTCACTGGGTGAGAAGGGCATGTTTTTCATTTCACTTGTTTTTCACACTTTACTGACCAGAAAGAACTGGATCTTGTCAGAGGAATGTGCTCTCTCTGCTCTGAAGCCATAAAAGACGCCTGGTCAGCTGAAGCTGTGGCCTTGGTGCGGAGTGGTACAGACTCTGATGGGAAAAGGGGGCGAGACTCACCAAGAGCTTTGTCGTACGTCTCCACTTGTACTAAAGGAGGTGTCTGGGACTTGGTCGGTGGAAGTTCATCACAGGGCAGACGTGCAGCTGTGGCAGTGGGGCGTATAGTGTCACTACTGTCTCCTGTTTCAGCCGAAGAACCGGACTCCCCTTTGGCGAAGTGGAAACGGGATGGCTAGACAGTTGGTGAGGTGTTCCACTAATTCTAGTTTTCCTACTGTTCTTGCTTACTATAACTTTATTTTCAGGTTCCATACATTTATATACATGTATATATTTCCATATATATGTTTGTCTTGATTGTGTTTCAATCATGCTATTGATATGTTAGAGTCTGCTATGATAGGTACATTTGGATTACCGTGTGGTGCTATTTACTAATAAATATATCCCAGATATACCAATTCGTCTTTTCCTTGTAGTAGGAGGTGTGGACTCTTCTTGGCCAAGTATTCTGTTGTAGAAGGATGGGTGAATTCCCTAGCAGGAAACTGTGTTATAGGAAGTTGTTCTACTCCTGGCAAGTGATGTGCAAAGTATATCTCGCTCTAGAGAAGTGTTGTGTGTGTTACCTTGGTCTAGAGGAGACTCGTGTGATATTGTTTTCTTGCCTTGCCTTTGGGGGAGTGTTGAAAGTTTGCCCACCTTAGGAAGTGCTGTGTATATGTTATATTCCATAAGTTTGGAACTGATATTCTCTCCCTGGGAAAGTGACGGTACATACCCTGGTCCAGGGGAGATCTGAGACCTTTCATTACATTTTGGCGTAGTTGGTTGCAGGATGTGAATGTTGATTTAAAAGGGGAAGAAATATGTTTTTTAGAAATTGAAAGCAGACTCTTAGATATCAATTGATTTATTTGCATGAGGGTAGCCCATATGATATGCTGGCTCGTGAAGTGAGCTAATTGTGCTGGGTTGAGTGAGAATTGGTGTTTATGTGTTTAAGTGTGTTTTGTAAAAAGTGCTTATAAATAGCTTGCTACGTTAGGCAGAATGGGCTGGATCCCTTTCAAGTGTTTGTTAAGGAATGCATATAAAATGTTTTCAGTTGCAAAGTGAATGTAAAACATCAGAGCATAACCCTGAAACGTGGGACTCCTCCGAGGTTACAGACTCCGGAGTTGCGATGAAGGGTGTTAATCAGCAGGAGATTAATGACATTTTAGACAGAGACAGCGGTGTTATTTTAAATGTGTTGGTTAATATGCATAAAAAAATTGAGCATTTGCCAAAAGAACGTAGTGAGTTGAAAACAGAGCTAGTTGATGCCCAGTTTGAAAATATATATTTGAAGACAGAATTAAACGTGTCTGATAACCAGGATGATTCAAATGTGAAAAATGTGACAGAGAATCCAGTCAGACTACAAGCTACTCAGACAGTTTTAATTAATTCTTCCGAAGAGATTTTTCAGCCAGAAAGTAATGTATAGGGAGATAAACAGACCAGTGTTTTAGAGTTAACAATCACTGGTTGCGGATTTAAATCAGACATGACAGTGAACAATATATTTTGCTTCAAAAGAGAGATGCTACAATATGATTTTAAATGTGAACAGCAGATTGTGTACAATAATTCTGATATGTGGTCAATTCAGAAATATGAAGTATTTTGTGAGTTAATTCAAGAGCAATGTGCCCTTTTTAGTTACAGGGAAGTGCAGGGAAAGAAGAGGTCACTTTTAAATTCAGATGCTGGACAAATGCAGATGATTCTGTGCTTTTGCGCACTAAAAGATACTGGACAGAACAGCGTGAGAGAATATGTGATTTGCCTATGGGAGATTGCAATGGTTATTAAATGGCCCATATAGACCGAAAAGCAGTTTGCGCAGGACTTGATAGAGGTAGGTTTGGTGACCCCAATCACTAATGCTTAAAATGATTTTGTGTAGCTGGTGCGCAAATGTGATAATTCTTGGTGCATGACAGTTGATTATTGCAAATTCTACAAACATACACCTTCTTTGACTGATGCTGTCCCAGATATTGTTACAGAAGTACCATGGGACTTGGTATGCGACTTTTGATATTGCTAATGCTTTTCTTTTTGATATCAATAGCCCCTGAGTGCCAAGAATAGTTTAGTTTTTTTTTTCATGAGGTGGTAGACAAATGACAGTTAAGAATTTGCTTGAATTAGACAGAATGGTGGAGCATTTTCAGATTAAAGAATGTGAAATCTTGCTGGAAGTCAAGAGATGTTAAAGCTGTTTTTCCTCTCAGACATGAAAAGAGTTGTTCTGGGAGTGGGTAGCACGTAGACATCTGGCGCAAGGGAAGAAATGAAATACACTGTTGGTGCTTCATTTGAAAGCTTCTTTGAGATAGATGTTCAGGAGGCTTGCAAATAGGAGCAGTTTTCCGTCCGCCCCTCTGCAAAAGAAGAGGGAGGGGTTGAGAGGAACAGGGCAGACAGGAGAGAGTTTGTTGCTGGCTTGCCATGACCTTGGTGTGATAAGATGGCATTCAACAGCGGGGCTAGAGCACGGAGTGAGAAGCTCTGCTTGCTATTTTTGGCAAGGGACCAGTTAGTGTCCGCAGAGATTTTGTGAAGGCGGGGCAGCACCTGTGAGGGGTGCAGTGAGTGAAGGAGACTGCCCCAGCCCTTCTTGCTGCGTAAAGAAAAAGAGAGATTTTACCAAGAATTCAGAGGCTAAAGCGTGGGTAGAATTCTTAGACAATTCCCCAGAGATAGAGGAGAGCTATGTAGACAGAAATGAAAATATTGTACTTTCAGAAATGCAAGACAGAAAAAGTGTGCTATTGGAAAATGTGTTTTGCAAGAAGAGTGATGCTTGTTTCTTTTTCAGATTCTCCCAGTCCCCCCATGTGAGTGGGACTTCCTTTCCCCGTGTGAGTGGGACTCCCTTCCCCCGTGTGAGTGGGGCCCTCCCCTCCCCCCCAAGCCTGGAGTGATCGCCAGACCAGACGATGGCGGCTGCTGTCATGTGGCTGATGGAAGCTGATGTCCTGTGGCTGACTGGAATGGATGGGGTCTTCCTTTGTCAAGGAGATACAGATAAAGATAGATGCCAGAGAGCTGTGTCCTACACAGATGAACTGCTTCTTTCCAAGCAAAGAGGGATCAGAAGAGTGTGCTGCGATTGGAACTGTTTCCTTCACGTGAGGCCGACTTCTGCTTGTGTACAAGTGAAGAAAAAAATGAGGGAACTACAGGATGTGCTTTGCCAGAACTGTGAACTGTTTTATCAACTTGAAGTTCAGATGCGATGGGAAAAGGCTGTGTGTTTTCTTTTTCACGGTGAAGAACTTTTTTTTTTAGGGATGAAATAATAGAGACACTAAAATTAGAGTAGATATTTTCTGAGTTATAGACTGAAGAGAAACACCTGTTGCTACAATATATGAGTTTGGCTACTTTAATGGTAGAGGTTCCAGTTTAACCATTAGAGACATTAGGAGCATTCAGGAGCTTGATTCATTTATTTTGTGTATCCATTTAACATGTATCCAGATATCTATGAGCTATCTCTAAGTCACCTGAGTTATTGCTTTTACACGTATTTAGGGAATGCAGTCTTTATTTGCTCTAAATTGATTATCATATACTTTTGATGAGTTTTTCAGTTTTGCAATGTAGTATTTCGATCATAGTTGCTTTTTCGTCATGATTTGTTTTGAATTATGTATTTTTGTGTAGCCACTTCAACACGAGTTGCTGTTTCATCATGTGCATTTTAGTAGTTGTGTCTTTCACTTTAGAAATGTAGTTTTAAATGGTTTTGCTTTCAATTGAGACATGCAGTGCTTCAATGATAGTTTTGTTTTTCAGTTATGATGTGCAGTTTCTATGTGCTTTGCAATAATTCATTTTTGCAGTTAAGAGATGCAGTGCTTCATTCATAGTTGTGCCTTTAGTTAAGAGATTTTGTTTTTGATATATGTGAATAGTGATGATTGAGGGCCATGGGGTGCAATGTAGTGACTACGTTTTATTTGTTGTTGTCTGACACCCAATGATGACCCTCAATTACCACCATTTTGTACTGACTGTAGTGTGTTATATTACCCTAGCCTTAACGTAGGATGGCCCTGCATATGTCTGCTTCTCTTCTGCCCTGTAATCTTGGTGTCTTTCAGTAGAATAGTCTTGCTAAGGATAGAAGGTATGGGATGTTGAGGTGCAGTGTTGTGGGTGGTGGTGCACACATGTGCTCAATGTTGTATACTGAGGGATAAAGTCTATAGTGTTATTTGGGTTATGTGAATTATGTGTTGAACTATTGCCTTTGACATGGCTTCATGTCATTCTGATTTCTGACTTTATCTTGCTTAACTGCAGTGCTTGCTATTGGCTTTGGTCTGATCTTATGTCATCTTGCATACTAATTTTGCTATTTTGCGTGAAGAGAGGCTTATGCTTGAGTGACTCCATTTTCTGAGCTGTTGCCATTTTCTGAGCTTCACTAGGTGAGAAGGGCATGTTTTCCTTTTCACTTGTTTTTCGCACTTTACTGACCAGAAAGAACTGGATCTTGTCAGAGGAATGTGCTCGCTCTGCTCTGAAGCCATAACAGACGCCTGGCCAGCTGAAGTTGTGGCCTTGGTGCGGAGTGGTACGGACTCTGATGGGAAAAGGGGGCGAGGCTCACCAGGAGCTTCGTCTTACGTTTCCACTTGTACTAAAGGAGGTGTCTGGGACCTGGCCGGTGGAAGTTCATCACAGGGCAGACGTGCAGCTGTGGCAGTGGGGCGTATAGTGTCACCACTGTCTCCTGTTTCGGCCGAAGAACCGGACTCCCCTTTGGAGAAGTGGAAACGGGATGGCTAGACAGTTGGTGAGGTGTTCCACTAATTCTAGTTTTCCTACTGTTCTTGCTTACTATAACTTTATTTTCAGGTTCCATACATTTATATACATGTATATATTTCTATATATATGTTTGTCTTGATTGTGTTTCAATCATGCTATTGATATGTTAGAGTCTGCTATGATAGGTCAATTTGGCTTACCGTGTGGTGCTATTTACTAATAAATATGTCCCAGATATACCAATTCGTCTTTTCCTTGTAGCAGGAGGTGTGGACTCTTCCTGGCCAAGTATTCTGTTGTAGAAGGATGGGTGAATTCCCTAGCAGGAAACTGTGTTATAGGAAGTTGTTCTACTCCTGGCAAGTGATGTGCAAAGTATATCTCGCTCTAGAGAAGTGTTGTGTGTGTTACCTTGGTCTAGAGGAGACTCGTGTGATATTGTTTTCTTGCCTTGCCTTTGGGGGAGTGTTGAAAGTTTGCCCACCTAAGGAAGTGCTGTGTATATGTTATATTCCATAAGTTTGGAACTGATATTCTCTCCCTGGGAAAGTGACGGTACATACCCTGGTCCAGGGGAGATCTGAGACCTTTCATTACAACCCTATACACTGACTCCGGAACCTGGCCTCTTGCAGTGTCTCTCACCTGATACCCGTGCTGCAGACCCTCTACCTATACACTGACTCCAGAACCTGGCCTCTTGTAAGTGTCTCTCCCCTGGTTCCCTTTTTGCAGACCCTCTCCCTATACACTGACTCCAGAACCTGGCCTCTTGGGGTGTCTCTCCCTAGTACCCATGCTGCAGACCCTCACCCTATACACTGACTTCAGAACCGGGCCTCTCTCGGAGGGTTTCCCTCCTTTACACTGACTGCAGAACCTAGCCTCTCTGGTTCTATCTCTGTTACATTTGTGATGGATCCTGAACCCTCTGGTACTCCCTACCACTGCTTGGCCCCTCTGTGTCTCTCAACAGTTACATTGGTGTGGTTAATTGTCCCTAAAGAGTGGTCTTTATCGATACTGTCTAGTTTCCCTCAGCAGGCGCCATGCAGTTAACTAGCGATTGTATAATAAAGTACTTAATATAATCTTGCATTTTCGTACATGCAGGCATGCATGCTCAAAAAGAAAAGCAAAATGCATATTTAGAGCAGAGATGTCGAGTCTTGGAAAATAGGAATAAAAAATGGTTTATATTATAATCACTACAGCAAGTCTTCGGCGGCACCTGATCTCAATGATATTCCGTTGAATTTGCAAAAGTCAGACCATTTTTTTAGCCCATCGTTTAATTCTTTTTCATTGGACTACTTTAGACTCTACTGTCAAGTCCACCAACTTGAAGAGTCCTATGTGGCGTTCATTTTTCAAAAACTTTTGTCAAAGTCAACAAGAACAGCGTTTTTGCTTTGCAATGCTTTTTTTTATTATGCTTTTGTTACATTTTATTGTTGGGGAACAGCTGGTCTCTTGCCAATATAAAAAGAAAATAGAAAATAAAAATATTGGTTCAATGCCAAATATTGCTTATGCATAGTAACCTCTGGCACTGACGGGTACTTTGTGCGTGAATGTAAAATAGTTGACAGCCACCTCTCGCAGTGAAGTTAGTCAGTGGCTGAAGTAGGCTGACGCACTGCCCATGCTATAAGCTGTATTGAGCCAATGAAAAATGTGAATGAAACAACACATCATAGGATGTAAAGGGCTGGCATCAAAACTATTCACTGCAAACTTTAAAACACTGAGACATAGCTATCATTAGGGCAGCTGGTAGAGTGGCCTACAGGTGAACAGGGCCAAGTGCGCTCAAATTATGGGTGTCCTGTTTCCCACTTGCTTTAGGGCGTACGTACTCAGAAGTAGAGGTGGGGGGAATTTGCGAAATCCACTTTCGCAAATTATCCCAAAAATGTTAAAAATTATCGCAAACACGCGGAAATATCGCGAAGATGCGGAAGTTTTTTCCCGCATGTTCGCGAGATTTTCTGCATGGTTGCGGCTCGCCAACTTACCCATGTGGTTGCTCGCGGGCGCGGCCATCTTGTTTTCAGTTGTCTCGCGGTGCATGATCGCGAGAAGAAAGACGTGATCGCGCGACGCATGACGTCACTGCGGGCGCGAACTGTCGCGAGACAGCGCAAATGGCTAAAAACAATACAACATCTCATGGAGAACGTGACCGGATCAAGAAAACTTGTTGGCGAACGCAGGGATTCAGGTAAGGCGATCGCGCGATCACGTCTTACAGCGCGAGCAAGAAAGAAATTATCGCCAAGCTGCGGAATGCGGAAATTTTTACATTTTCGCGCTTTCCGCGGAACGCGAAAATGTCAAATTATCGCAAATTCTGCGAACGGAACTAAATTTTAGCCTAGGCCGACTCAGAAGGCCACTTCAGTGCACCGATGAAAAAGAACATGGCTGCAAACCTCATGCAAGTCATATTTTTAATGTAGTTTAACTCCATTAGTCATCACTGTAACCAACTTGAATTAAAAAAAATATGACCATTTACTCAGTATCTCCATTTCTTTATAGATATTTGCAAATCAGGGGTTACATTGCAGTAAGGACGTACTTTCCCTGTTTGCGCTGTGGCTCACTTTTAACTAGATGCCTTGGACCAAAATAGGGACAGTGTGGCCTAATACTGATAATATGTCATAAAGTGCTGCACACAGGACAGCAGTGAACTCACTCTGTCCTAAGGACAGTGCATTAGTTGAATGGGGACCAGCTGTTTGAAGCAGCCAGTGCATCTGTCTCAGTGCAGGCAGCACCCTGTCTGCACTTTAAAGGGGGAGAGAGATCCCAGAGTGATTTATTGCCCCATCTGCGTAGGGTTGTCTGGGGGCGTACATGGCACCTCTTTTTCCCCCTAAAGCGAGATGCCCTTAAGGTGAGCACTGACTATACACCACCTCTTGGTGGCACACTGTCGGTGTGCCTCCTGACGTTCACTTGACTCTATGACCGCGACCATAACATGGCATGGTCACAAAGCCAAATTGTTTCCCTCATCATGGCTTAGGCAAATATGGGAACGCCACTTTAGGATAGCGCTGGTGCTACATGTGTGCCCATGCTGCGTTTATTAAAGGGGCAGCGCAAGCATATACCTGGTCCCTTCTGTAAAACCAAAGTGGCCAGGGATGAAGGAAGAATTCTCATACACCTGTTGTGCCCCCCAGGGCACATTTTGTAATAAAACCCATGGTAAGTGCTGGTGTGTGCATTTTATTATTACTTTATACTGTGCAAACAAATGTTTATGTTTCTACATTATCAATTAAACGTGTTTGCTTACTGCGTGAGAGGCACTCCTGCCCCCTTCCCCCTCACCCCTTCTTCCTCCTAGGGGCACGCGTAGGCGGTGCAGTGGAGCCCACAATACTTTAGGGGGCCCAAATTCAGCCCAAGGCCAATGAATATCTGTAACATATGAGACTCTGGTACCCTTCATTACATTCTGCGGGGGTGGCGCATAATTTTGCTTTCTACTAGTGTGACCTCCCCAACCTTTCAAAGCTTGCTACCGACGTCTTAGGCCCTGGTAGGGTGTTATTTTCACCTTCAAAGACGAGCTGGAAACTCACTCAGTGCAGGGGTTTCCAGCTCAACTTCCTTGCCACTGTGAGATAGCGGCTCTTCACAGTGCCACCGTGTGAAGAGAGCTGATACCGTGTGACACAGGGCAGCACTGTGTGAGTTGGCAGGTCTGATTAGTCCTTCATAGCAACCATCAGGAAAAACATGAGGTGGCGCAGCACACACGTGGTGTCAAGAAGGGGGTCAGAGAACAGCACGCGCTTTGTGGCATTCTGTTGAGATGAAAGCATGTTTAGCAACTAAGACAGCCCCGTCCTCTGATCCCCAGTTGGCTCTGCTCCTATCGGGGCTGCGATAGCATATTTTTAGCTTGGCTGCTTCTTCTGTTGCCAGGAGATGAAAAAGCAATAAAAGCAGTGCGAGAAAGATGTCAATGCTCCGTCACGGTTGGAGAGGTTGCGTGCGGCACAGTCCCACACCATCTTGGAGCAATGCAAGGCTGTGCCAAGTCAGGACCCAGAGGAAGCCGGAAGTCAGCCGCCGTCGTCACAAGGTGATCACCTCAGCCTCAAGCGACTGCCTATTCGGCAGGTTCCACATGGGCGAACAATTGAACTACACAGGGGGCAGCAAGGGAAGAACAATGAAACGAAAATAGGCTGGAGGAAAAAACGCAAGGCAGGCTGAAAAGGGGAGGGTGAGGTAAAGGGCGGAGGAGTACTGCAAAAAAAAGAGGTCAGAGTATGATATGAATCAAGATAATTAAAGAAAAGATAAATAGTGATAGAGAGTAGGGGGGAAAAGAGGGGCTTTGGCAAACGGGAAAATATACTAGAGAAGAGTATGAAGGGCAGACAGCGAGAAAGATAAAGTCACAAAAGATAAAGACAGGACAGGCAGACAAAGAAATGGAAGCGGAGATGAGGCTTAAGGTGAAAGAAGAGAGAAATGAGGAGAATAAAGGCGGCGGCAAGAGCAGAAAAGGGTGACAAGGATTTGAAGGAGAAATCTATGAAGAAATAATATCATGAAGAAAGTCAGAAAAGAGGAAAATGTTGTCCATTAGAAACAAGCATTGGCAAAGCAAATAGGTCTCGCCTACTCGAGGTGTTGGCTTTGCCAGTGTTTATTAGCCATGTTGTACAGCAGTGTGGCTGTTGTTCAGCATGGTTGTAAGTTAAATTAAAGTGATATGATGCGGCCAGCACCAGCTACATCATTGTTATTTTAATTTAATTGCTGGCGAGAGGAAGGTCAGGAAACAACACGGAGAGTGGAGGAGTGCCAAAGGAAAGCATTTTGATGCGCTATTGGTGTCTGTGTAGTAGCACCTTTTTTGTTATGGCGGGTGGGGGTCCAACACGTACAACTGAGGGAGAGAGGGCATCACTGACAATGGAAGGAGGGAGGGTGAGTGGCCACGGGGCAAGTCAATATGGACAATGAATAGAGAAAGGGTGGTTGCAAACCAACCAGGACAATGAAGGGAGGCAGGGTAGAGGCAAGCCAACAAAGGCAACAAACAATGAGAGGGAGGAAGACAATAAACAGAGGGTGGGTGAAAGGGTGAGGACAAGCCAACACCGACAACAAAGGAAGTAAGGATGGATGGGGCAAGCCAACATGGACAACAAACAGGATGAGGTAGGGAGGGAACATGAGGGCAAGACAACGCGGATAACAAACAGAGGGAGGGAGGGAGGGAGGGGGCAAGCCAACACAGACAATAAGTAGAGGGAGAGAAGGTGGGATCGGCCAACACTGACAACAAATTGAGGCAAGCAGGAAGGTGCAAGCCAACACGGACAAAAGAAGGAGGGAGGGCAGGTGGGGGCAAATAAATGTACAGGGAAGGAACACAGAGAGGAGCAAAGTACATGATGGAGGTAGCTGCAAATGACACTCTCTGGGAGAGTGCGTAAATCCAAAAGAAAAAGTTGCACCTAAAAAAATGAGCAGTGGAAGGACACAAGTAAGGGATCCATGATCCAGGCAAGGGACAAACACATAAAGAGGGAGGAAGCCTTGAGCAACTGACGAATTGGCGGTCTCTAAGCCCACTGAAAAAATGTCTCGAAGAGACAGCTCATGCACTGTCTAGGTCAGACTAAATAAGGGTCACAAAGCATGTGATAAAAAAAAAATCCAATGGCATTATAAATTATGAACTTATGAGAAAGATGTGAAGTAGATGCTAGGAAACTAAACAAGAAAATGATGAAGAGAAGAAAAGAGAGACAGAGGTGAAGAGAAGGAACATTTATTAAGTCGATATCCTCTCGTAGCCTCCACTCCTCAACCACAGCCACCTTTGTACTTCCACGTATCAAATACACTAAGTGGGGTGATGGGCCTTTATCTCCACAGTGCCAAGCTCCGAAATCAATGTCCTCTGGAGATTTGTCTTTTCACCCCCTGCTAAATTTCAGGAATGACTTAAAACCCTGATTGTTCCTCATTTAATGTGGATCCTCACCTTCCATAGTCAGTATTCCATCTGTAGCACCAAAATCTCCATTGTCGAGTGGACGCTGCTAGCCTACAAATGATAAATAACACTAATCAACATGCAGACTGTACCTTGTTGCCTTTAGAAAGATAACCCTGTGATTAGAAGAGGGCCACCATTGGTTGATCTGAGATACCCTTGGCCAGTTGTATTTAGCTTGGCCATTGCAGGCAGTGTCTCCTCTCTGCTCCTTTGTCCAGGTTCCCCCTTTTGCTGGGAGGCGCACATTCCAGAGGGGTGGTCTAGGCTACCTGGGTGGCATCAGTATTAAAGGTGGGGCAATGGACTTATGAGCCAAAGCTACACAGCTATCACCCTCTTTTGTAGTGGCACAGGGTTCCACTTAATTTTGGTGTCAATTGTAAAAGTTTTGAAAACTTGGGTGTGGCGGGGGGCGGGGCATGTTCGCCAACGACCTCTATGCCCTGTGGCAACATCTAAATGGAAATTACCCAAATGCATGTTATGTTTATCTCGTGTGAGAGGGTTCGGTGGGTGTGTGACTGACGGCAGGGGGTGCTGGCCTGTTTGCAGGCCACATCATCTAGCCCATTCCCATGCTGCCAATGGATGGGCAGTTCATTGGCTTGATTCATTCACACGTGACCCAAGCATGGATGGTGCCTTGAAGTTATCCAGTCGCATTCAGTTTTAAATAAGTCATTCTGATGTTGAATAATGTGCTGTTTAAAGAATTGAACATGTGGCAACGCAGAAGTTTATTGGCTTTCGGAACCCACTCTCAGGGATGTAAATGTGAACCTGATGTGAAGTAATTCTCTCTCATAAAGAACTGTATAACAAGTGGTGTTTAATCTTAAACATGTTATGTGTTCTTTTGTGAAATACAAAAAAACTACAGCCTTGGGAGAGGGAATATGAAGGGAGACTAAGGAAATAAGGGAAGGGCACAACAAGATTGTTGGGGAGGCCTGCAGATAATGAACAGGCAGAGGCATGAGACTTAAAAATGATTGAAGTAATTTTCTAGCTAAGCAAGGATCCCTTTGCTTGGGCCCAGCTCACATAAGCCTAAAGCCAATTAGCCTGTCACTGCTGGCTTCTCTGGTTAAAGCGTATCCCCTCTTTCCAGGGCTTTAAGTGGGATGAAAAAACTAGGGGGGGGTCCGTCAATGGGGCGTGGCCAATATAATTAAGGGCTTGGCTTAAAAACACAAGCTGAAAATCTGTGCTTAGCAAAGTGTGCCGCCCGACTTGTATTTTGCTGTTTCTGTCATTGCATCCCTATATATGATACAACAAGTAACATCATACCTACAACAAGTCAGGACTATTAGCTTTTTCAATGGTTGTTAGTTGCATAAGATAAATAAGCAGCCACTATGGCTTGTATATAATATTGAAAAAGCTTCCACTTAAAGCCCTGGTGACACCACGACAATGTTGCTGCTCCTGAGTTTCAAAAAGACAAGGGAAATCCAGAGAGAAAATGACTCTCTTTAAAGGATTTCCCTTTCCCTATAACGCTCACCTGGCATGACGTCATGCCGTATCTTCTCCACTAGTGAGAACTGAGCAGTGTGAGCAGCGCACATCGATGTGCCTGCTGTCACTGCAGTCCAGAAAAAAGCGGATGGCCTGTGCCAGGGCACAAAACAGAGCCCTATAGAGACCCGTTTCGAGGCCGCCTTTAAAAAACATGCCGGTGCTCACACCAGGTGAGACCCGGCCCACTTAAAGCCCTGCATCTTTCTATTATTCTCAATCCTCTCTCCATCATTTCACTTACTTTTTCCTACCACATGCTATGTCACTCATACGTTTTCTCTTTCTCCTGTCACTGCCCACCGCCCCATTTTTGCCCCTCTCCACTGTCAATGCCCCTATTTCACCGCTGCCCATTGCTCCTGTTCTTCCCTCTTTCCTGTTACAGCCTACCCTCCAACCACTACCCACCACCAGGTACCTCTTGGAAGCTTGGCAGTAGTGTGGCAGATGCGCCTAGCATGGGACTTATGACTCTACAGCGCTAATCACCCAACAAAGGAATTATTACTCCCTTGGGTTTCCTGAGTTTGCAAACAGTGCACTTATCGTACTCAGAACTCTCACGTTTCCGGGTTTCTTGCTCGAGTAACTTATTTTTACATTCAGGGAACCGAAATTATTTGTATTCCATTATTAAATGCGGAATATAAGTACAAGAATTCAAAGGAAAATCCTGAAATGAATGAACTTTTAAGGCTTGGATCTGGGAAACTTGAGAGCTCTTTATACCTTTATTTGATCTATAGCTTTGTGTCCCGCCTGCCATCAACCTCGTACCTGGACTCAATTCTGAGCGTGGGAGGGACATTTCCTCAGAACAAGCCCAACTGCCCATAAAAATATGTCCAGAAAGCTTAGTCCATGTAATGAGGGAGATACATTTATCAATGTCATTATTTGAGTCAAGCTTCTTTTTGTGTCCTTTTTCATATGCAGTGGTGTTAGCTCCCAATCCACTATAAAACTTACAAAAGCTGACAAGATGTGTTTCCTTGTTGTAAGACCCGCATTCTGCCACTCCCCAAAGCTGAAGACCTCTGCAGGTGCTCCCACAGTTTGACAACCACTGCCATACAGTGTTCCATTCACACAAAGGGCTTCTGCGGTACTTAACACACTTGTGGGTGTACACAGCGGCGTAGCCGGTGCCCGGGGCAAGGCAAGTATCGTTCCCCTTTACTAATAAATTTTGCGCCCCTAAAAATGCCCCTAAGAATTATTTTGCGCTAGGGGAAACCGCCTCTATGCCCCCCCATGGTACGCCACTGGGTGTACATAATCCTTTCCTTCAGTTCATACTTTCACCTGGCATCCTGTCCAGTTGAGGAGCTTTTAGCTCTCGCTCAAGTCTGCGTGGTGTTGGTAAGCATCATTACGGGCTAGTGAAGCCAACATCCTGACTTGAGGGAGGGCTGGCATCTCCTCAGCTGCACCAGATGCCAGTCAAAGCACTAACTGGTCTGCACTCTTGAGCGTGTAAACGACGGCACAAGCCTATCCAGTGGTTAAATTGCATGTGATTCAAGCACGGCACACAAGGGGTGTACATATCATTATGAAAAAGATTTTTACTGTCCATAATTTCTTTATTTATTTGAGAGTTATATAGCACTAGCTAGACCCGCAGGTATCAGAGCACTTTACAACAGTAAATGTTCATATCAAAGATAACAAGGGTCTCCCTGAACATAGAAAATCTACACGTCCTTTTATAAGACTTTTAACAAAGACAATCATACATTCTACATGAGCACCAAGTTTTCAGGATGTGCACCAATAAGGAACGAGCAAGAAGAAACAGTTTGGACAGACTAAGGGCTGTGGTTTCAACATACATTTGCATGTACAGGTTTGAAATGTGGTTGTTTTCCATTAGAGATATGAAGAATCACCAGAAATACTAGAAGCCTGATTTAGAGTATGGTCACTCCATCACCCTGAAGGAAATGACCATACTTCAAATTTAGAGATGTATTCTGCTCCAGGCCAATAAAATCGGCCCCCATTTGTGAATCAGATAGCTTAGAAAGTGTCCGACATTTGCAAAATGGGGCAGTTATAAAATGCAAAGACGCGCTGAATCAGTGTTTTTTAAGGTATGGGAACCTATGCACTTGTGCTTGCTGCAGGCAATATTTGCGGTATTATCTGGGAAATCAACAGTAGCAAGCATTGGAAACGCCAATAGGTCAGGCTTATGAATGCACTGTTAAATTGGACCTAAAAATCCATACGTGTTGACTGACGTTCTCCCATCTGCCCTGTTATTTGAGAGAAATGTTATAAATTATCTAGGTGTATAAGACACTTTAATAGCATTGCAATGGCATGTGCGTCCCCCTATAGGTTCAAGCTCAGGTGGGTGGATAAATAAACAAAATGATCACAGCTGTGTGAAGGGCAACCCTTTTAATGAGAGCACACAACATCCACCCAATCAAAACAGGTACTCCTGGCTCCCAAAAGGTGGGCGGAGCCAAATTCTCTCTCCTGGTGATACTCACATAATTGTCTAGCGGCAGTTGCGCTTTCAACCCAGACCATAAAAACTGGCCAACAAGACCACAAAACAGACCCATATACAGCCAACAAAAGGCCCACGCCCTGAGCTGTCAGTCAAACCCGTCTGGCACTGCTAGATTGCCCTATAGGCCAGCCTGACCCTGTCCTTGGAGTTCAACAAGTTTACCTGTAACCACTTCACCCACCCGAATCGTTCTGTAAACTCCACAGTTGCTGAAGAGAGATCTCACCCTCCATTCTTTACTGCAAGGCACAAATAAAAACGCTCTCCTGGAAAGGGTTCATCAGAGCGCAGGGATTCCCAGCGGCTAAATAAAGCGCGAGTCACCACTGCGATTTTTGAGTTCAGAATGAAGTATGAGCCATACTGTATATTTGCCTTTTTTTAATTAACAGAGTTGCTGCTGGTGACGTCTGCTGGGCTTTCCGTTCCCACGGCTGAGACTGTGCCGCAAAGCATCTCCTGCCTACCCTTAGTCACAAGTCAAACAAGATCAAATGATTCGAGGGCATTTCACTTTCCAGGAATTTTATGGCAATACTGATGCGAAACAAGTGTATATCTAGCCTCGGGAATGTGCTTCGGGATTATAGTCTCACTTCTATTTGTTTTACTGTTTTCTTTTTTTTTTATACATGGATAGTATTTTTAGCAACTGGTTGTCACCGAGCTGTACAGAACAGTGGGGCACAAGTACAAGTAAAAGAGATTGCTTTCCATCAGTTGCAGGGGTACAAACTGCAGCTCTCTGGTTTCTGGATGCAGTGGGGCCAGCTGATACGTCATTAGGATTTGGTATCTTGGCCTTATGCGGGTCTCCCTATACGTTTTGAGGTTTTGGTTTTGTAGATATACTTAAGAAGTCTCATGCACATCATAAGGATTGAGTATTGTAACCAGCGGTGACCACCATAAACAAAGGGTGATGCGGTGGGTGGAGGGAACGCAGGAGGGGTCGCATGGGGGGTTAGAAATACTATATTAAAAAAACCCTACCTTTAGCCGCCGGCTGCCTGCAGTGTTGCATCGCGTCACCCCGCCTCTCCTCTTCCTGCCTGGTCCCAGCAGCCCCTGGGATAGACTCCCATCCAATCCCCGTGCTGCAGAGCTACGTGGGGATTGCCCTGAGCGGGTTAGATGATGCCCCACTCAGGCCAGGGAGTCTATGGGGTTTCTCCAGCCCGGCTGCTCAATGCAGCTGGGCTGGAGAAAACCTAAGTGCACATGTGTGTTTTGGTCAGCCTGACACGGCCGGCCAAACAGACATGAGCACTTAGGGAGTGCACGTAGCACTCCTCCTCCCCGCTCCCATGCCTCAGCCCCGGCCCTCCCTACAGCGCTGGCTCAGAGCCGGCAATAACAAATAAAACAATGCAAGAACATCATTTTATTTTTCGTTTGCTGGCTCTCAGCCAGACAATAAGGCAACGCTCCTCCGCCGTTGTGAAGGAGCCGCCACTAATTGTAACAGCAAATTGTTGTTTTTTTGCCTAAAATTAAGACTCATATATTGTGATGTTTAGTTGTTGTAGCCTCACAGGAAGTCTCATGTGCATCACAGGGAATGACTATTGCCGCCTCAAATTCATATTTTTTTGTGTTTGAAATTGAAACCCGTACATCCTGATGATTGGTTGTTGTAGCCTCTCTGATAAAATCACATGTATTGCGGAAGGATGACGTAGTGTTGGAATTAATGAAGCCTCACATATATTATAAGGGATAATCCCAAATAAAGTCTTGTACATCATGATGGTTAGGATTTGCTGCCTGAAATGAAGTCTTGCACAGTACCATGGTTAGGTGTTGCAGCTTTATATAGGTCTCATACGCCTCACGAGAGCTGAATATTTTTACTTGATATGTGTTTTAATGTTGCCGGAAAAGACGTCCTTTGCATTATGGTTATTGGTTGCTGTAGCATCATATGCATTCTTGTGCGTATCACAATGGTTGAGTATTTTAGACTTTTGTGAGGTCTGTTGAATATCACAAGTGTTGGGTGTTGTAACCTCGAATAAAGACTCATGTATTATGATGGCTGGGTTTGTTGTCTGAAATTAAGTTCCTTATGTTATGATGGTGGTGAGAGCTGCAGCCTCATGTGAAGTCTGGTGTACATTAGAGGGATTGAGTGCTGTAGCCTTTTAGGCGTGCTCGTGTAGATCATGATGGATTGGAGTTGCAACATCCGATTCAGTCCCTTGGAGATCAGACTGGCTGAGCGTTGCAGCCACAGATGGAGTTGCTTGTACATCAAACGGTTGTAGTGTTTCAGCCTCAGCTGGATGCTCGTGTACATCATGCATGTTGATGGAGTTTTGGGTGGGTACTGGTGGACAAATGTCAGTGTCCAGCTGGCTACTCCTCGACTAAGGACTCCTGCTCCAACTCACTGACTGTCCTTTACGTGAGCCATTTGGATTTGGGTGCTAGCAGAGGACCACCTTCCAGTCCCACCATGACCATGCAGGTTGTTGCTCCTCACAGCACATGCCCAATGTGGTCAAGGGCCGCTGTATATGCCGTGGTGCGTGCACACTGCACTACAACAGAGTCAGGAGGATTCCCTAGGACAGACCAAGAACTAGGTTGAAGCATAAGAATTTATGCTAAAACCAAACACTGGTTCCCGCACTGTGACAGCACTGGATTTCTGCATTGGTCAGAAAAGTTGTAGAGCCAATTGACTATTTCAAGGGGTGGTTTTCTGAGCATCAGCTAGTGTTGTGTACTTTGGTAGGAGGAAGACATGCGTCCCACTGGTGTGAGGCACTCAGTTCAAATAGCAAACCTGACCACAGCCCACTCACTGATTCAGGATATCAGTGCAAGCTTGCATACTCACACATCTTGATGAAGGAAACGTACTTTTAGTAAACCCTCTCAAGGCCACAACACAAAGCTATCCTGCATGCTGCTAGTCTCGAATGCAAAGAGGTCAGTCCGCATCACAAATATATTCTTAAATTAACTCATCTAGCTCCCCTGGGTAGCAAGAAATACATTTAAATTGTCTTGTGTAGCTCCTACAACGCTTTAGTCCTACTCCCTGTCATAGCTAAATGACAAACTCCAAACCAAGGGGGTGCAAGAAACACTGAGGCAAATTTCACCTTCTTCTGGCAGTATGAGATGCACTTCAAACCAGGCCTTTCCCTTCCTAGCACCAAGATAGTAGAATCATGTCCCAGAAAACATACCATTCAACCAAAACCTTTTATCCTTCAGAAAAGACTTGAGAGTCTAGCTTTCAGACTGTATCTGATCTTCCCCTTACTTGGATTTTAGTATGTCCTGGGCGGAGTTTGCAGAGTTCCGTGGAGTTCAGCAAGCGGTTGTGCCGTTCAAGCTCGTTTTTAGCACCGGGTGTTTGTCACGCGCAGAAAAATCAGTGCGAACTGCACCATGCATAGTGCAAAAGGGTGCTGCTTCTTTCTGTCGCTCGAGTTGATGTTCTACTCATGTGGCAGCTTCTTCAACGCGAACGGAAGGTTTCTCAACGTAAACAGTTGCAACCTTCCTCGACTACCCCCGTTGAGATATTTTACTGGGAGGTGGTCTAGCGTTTGATTTTCCTCACTCCCGCTTGACAACTTAACATTGGCGGGTGCGAGTTAGGAAAAAACTCCACTTTGTGAAAGTGCGGAAAACTCCACAAACTCTGCCAACGGAAAAGAGTTCATCGCCCAGGCCTAGTTTTTAGGTTATGTGTGGGTGTCAATAAACCCCTGCATTGCTTGGTTCAAGCTATGATATACCAGAAATGAAAATTAAATAGGGCATCTGTGGGCAAAGCTGTAGATTTATATCTTGCTGGTTGGTGTGCCTGTAGAGCACATATTCTTGTATCCAGAGATCACTGGTATCCTAATGTGCCTTTCCTTTTCCATCGACCTGTGTTTCAAATAAATCAGCCCAGATTGGACTGTTGTTCCTGTACAATGTTTTGTTGACAACGCACAAGTACTTACATTTAGTAAGTCATTTCAATGAGATGACGTGCAGATACATTACACGAAGACACATTCATTGTTAGGTTTCGCCTGCACATTGTTTGTGCTGTGCTTGTGAAATCTCTTGTATTTAATATATTTTAAAAGGGGCTCTTATCAGTTCCCAATACCGAATTACTATGTTCATTCGCTTTTGTGTGGAACATTTTTTGTTGTTAAGTTGACATGGTTGCACGCATTTATGATACTTCTACTAAAGCTGTTCACACTGAGCCCATTTACTGTCAAGATAAGATCTCTTCCATCTGTTCACACTGTTTAAGCCCCATTCACTGTCAAGATAAGATCTCTTCCCAAGGAAAAGTCAGACAGCTTCTAAGTGTGCTTCCTTTTTAGGTCTCACCTGAGCCAGCGCGCATGCGCTGCTCTGCGAGGCTTAAGTAAGGACTACCATCTCACACATCTTTTCCCCATGTTTTTTTTTTTAAGGCAACGCATTTGATTGGCCATTTGCGTAAGGCTTCCACAAAAGAAAACACGCAAACGGCCAAAGGCTCGGGTATGTCCCGCCTTATCTTTAAATGTTACCTCCCAGAGCCTATGTGTCTCGGGAGCGAGCGTAGTCATCAGCGGTGCGCAGTGTGCCAGCTGGACGGCAGGCTGCATTCCAGTATCAGGTTACTTGTTTTTCTTGTTTTGGTTACACGTCCGTGTGGCTGCGCGCGCAGGCGCCATCTGTTTTTTTGTGTCCGCGCTTGTAAAGTGCTTTCCTCTGAAACAATAGAGCCTGCACCGGCACCTGATCCCACAGCACACACATGCACACCGGGCCCAACTCTCGGAGCTCGACAGCCCCCATTGAAGTGCAGCCGCCAGCGTGCAGGCCTGCTGTGAAGGGCTACCTACCCCGGGGCCCTTGATAGGCCCACCTGGACATTGTTCCTTTCATTGCCTGTCAGGTAAACATGCCGGGGCCTTTCTTTTAAGGACGAGGTGAGCGCTGGAACCTTTTCGCTAAACGAGGCTCCGGGTGTTTATCTGCCACCTGTTGTTATCCACCATCTCACCATGGTTAGCGATGCCTCCCCCCACCACCCTTACCCTCCTCATACCTCCCATCTAAGTACAGCAGGAACTCCTGGGCTCACGGTTTTCCCCATATTTCTGGGTGCCAGTTCTTGGAGCAGACAAAGAGGCACAATACAATCGCTCCCGAGAGAAGAACAAAAGCACACAACTGGGGCACGAGGCTTCTTCTCTTGTGCATTCGGCTTCGCGCCGCTGAAATAACGTCATTTGAGGGCAGTGTGCCAAAGGCCTTCAATGCCAACACTGAACACCACCAAGACAGTTCAGTGGGCAGTGCTTCAAAGTTTCAGGGCAGTGTGTTACAGAACTTTGACATCAGCACACCTGGGTCTAAGGGTAGCCCACATGATTCTGAGCTGCTGGGTCCAACTCATTGAGATGGAGGGTAATGCAACAAATGAGTCAGTCGCGGCTGGAAATCTTTTGAGTGGTGGTGTGAAATACTTGCCCTGAATTACAGCGAACCAGAGAAGTCAGTGAGTCTAGCTTCTTCTGTGGGAGTTAGGAAGGGGGTGGTGTTCTCCCCCTGAGAAATTTGGAGAAAAAAAATGGGGTCAGTGTTTGAATTAATTTTCTCAACAAACATTGGTGTTCCAAGCTCATGAAGCCTGATGCTACCCAGGAGTTAACCTAATTTTGTTTTCAAAATGTGCAGCGGGTGCCTCCCCCTACTGTATTAGAACAATTACCTCCATTGTGCCAGTGCCCGCAGTTTATCATGGGTGTGCCCCCTAACCATTGGTGCATCATGTGTGTTCCATATAACAAAAATATCTAGTATGTCAGGAACATCATTTCGTTATGGTTGACTGCCCCTACTCTTCCACTATGCCATAATTCTTCTCCTTCAAGCCATGAATTACATATAGTATGGCAGCATTTCACCAGGGGTGCCCCTTATGCAAAGAATCACCTAAACTATGCCAATGCCAGAATTTTTTAATTGATGACCCTCATGCCAAGAATTACTTCCAGTATGTTAGCACCAGCCGCCGACTCGCAAGTGTAACACACTCACACAACAATCTCAGTCACTCATGCTCACTCTGCATTCACTCGCTGATTCATGCTCATTCTCACTCATTCTTGCACACACTCACATTCATTCACATTCATTCTCACACTGTCACTCACTCATACTTGTTCTCACTCTTATTTGTCTACATGTGTTTGGCCTCAGAGTGCAGGAAGAAACACTCGCCACATACACAGACCGCGCTGCTTTCCATGCCAATGTAAGCATGCTGATTTTGGAATGGAACCTGTGTCAACTGGCTGATGATTGATTCCATGCAGGTATCTCATCATCTGCCTGTACGAAAAGAACCCGGAATAAGCATTGGCATAGTCAATAGGTCTCGCCTTTGGGACCTTATAAGTGTTTAGTTATCCAGCACAATATCCTTGGTGCAACAACATCAACTGTTGCATGGCTAAACACTTATAAGGTCCCAAAGGCGAGACCTATTGGCTATGCCAATGCTTGTTATTACTTAGTTGTGTAAAGCAGATGCTTTAGCCTCATAATGTTTGTGGCATTGCCTATTTACTCCTCAGTACCTTACTTTGCACTTTGTAAGCATTATCAAATTGATTTTTTCAACCTAATCTATTTGGTCATTATAATCAAATTCTAAAAATTGTAATAATCATTGCACATTAAAAAAGAAAGTTAATATACATGAGCTATACTATATCTTACTACTAAACAGGCAGTCACAATGGCAGTTACCTTGCAGTTGAAAGGGGCTTGATTTAAATGGTGCAGCAGGCGCAGTGGCACAGGGTACAAAAGTTGTCGAAACTCCACTAACCACCAAATATTGCTATATTTTACTATTAAACAGAAGTCACAAGTACGGTTATCTTGCAGCCAATTGGGTCATGATTTAAATGGTGCAGCAGGTGCAGTGGCACATGGCCCAAAAGTTAACAGAACTCATCTAATCATCTAATATTGCTTTATTTTACAACTAAACAGGCAGTCATACGAGCAGTTATCTGGCAAGCACTAAGGTCATGATTTCAGTAGCACAGCAGGTGCAGTGGCACCGGGACAAAAAGCTCCAGGCACCCCACTAAACACCTAATATTGATATTTCTAAAACAGGCAGTCACAACTGCAGTTACCTTGCAGTTAAAGGGACTTGATTTCAATGGGGCTACAGGTGCAGCGGCACGGGGGCCAAAAGCTCTAGGGACCTGACTGAACCCAGTTTATTGCAAAATCTTTACTACTAAACAAGACAGTCACAAGTGCATTAATAAAGCAGGCCATAGGGGCATGGTTGAATGCTGCAGCAGGTGAAGTAGCACCTGGCCAAAAAGTTCTAACCACCCCACTAAACACCTAATATTGCTATATTTTACTTCTAAGCAAGCAGTCACAAGTGCAGTTATCTTGAAGACAACAGGGTAATGGTTTGAATGGTGCAGCATGTACAGTGGCACAGAGTCAAAAAGTTGTCAGAACTCCTCTAAACAGCTACTTTTGCTATATGTGACTACTATACAGGCAGACACAGTTGCAGTTTTCTTGCAGTTAAAAGGGGCTTGTTTTTAATGGTGCAGCAGGTACAGTGGCACCAGGGCCAACATCTCCAGGACCCCACTAAACACAGAATATTGCTAAATTTGACTAATAAACAGGCAGTCACAAGGGCAGTTATTTAGCCGGCACTACGGCCATGTTTTCAATGGTGCTGCAGGTGCAATGGCAGCGGGGCCAAAAATTGTCAGAGCTCCTCTAAACACCAAATATTGCTATATTTAAATTCTAAATAAGCAGTCACAATAGAAGTGACCTTTCAAGCACTAGGGTCATTATTTCAATGGTGCAGTAGGTGCAGTGACACCAGGGACCAAAGCTCTAGGAACTCCTCTAAACACCAAATATTACAATATTTTACTACTAAACAGGCAGTCACAAATGCAGTTATCTAGCAGGCAATAGGGTCATGATCTGAATGGTGCAGCAGGTGCAGTGGCACCGGGCCCAAAAGTTGTCATAACTTCTCTAAACACATAATATTACTATTACATCCATGAAATCTATTATTTCCCTCTTTCATTTAATCTTTCAATATTTTGCTATTACTTACCTGCACTATACTACTAGTGACAGCACAATATATTGCCTTTTTGTACATAAGTCATAACACTTTAACAGACTTTCTGTAACTTACATTGTCCACCTACTCAGCAAGCTACAACTTACAGCAAAAACCAGCTTATTATTAATCACACAGGTGAAACCTAATGCATTTACCATTGCTTGTTTATTTTGAAGGCACAGGGAAGTTAAGTGAATTGCTTAGAATCACAGGATGCTAAGACAACACTGAGACTCAAACCCGGTTTACCAGAGTCAATGTCGGCATCTCTGGCTGCTATACCACATCCTCACATTGGAGAATCGCCCGGTCATTCACGGCTATCACTGGCCTTTAGAATGTAGCAGTAATTTTATTTTTGAGTAACCTAAATGAACCAGAACTACTGTACCAGAGTATATGCATATCATAATTACTGGTGACGGAAGTTTCCAATCCGAGCTCAGAATTACTGCGCAACCAACTATGCCCATTTGAGTCTGTATTACAATATGTGCCCCAGGGGCACCATGGTGTTTGCGCCCAATATGCGCACTCCTCCGTGCACTTTGGTATTACAGAAGAGGGCACAGATGCTTGTGCGTCCCCATCAATAATACGATAGCGCTGGTGCACATAAAGCGCCAGCGCTACTTTCAGAGGCGACCCCTCATTTGCATAGGGGCGAGCCTTACGCAATTAAGGGAATTCTTTTGCCTCTGCACCCGCGCCATACTACAGACGCAGAGGCAAAGAAGCTCTGAGGGAGCGCACTTACAGTGCGCCACCTTCTAGGTGGGTGAGTGCGCCCCCTGAGAGCAGCCCTCTGGAGGGGAGAAAGGGTGTTTTATGGACCCCCCAGACATCCTCTTGCAGGCGGGTGCAGTCACTGACTGCACCTGCCTGCAAGAGGCTCTCTATTACTCTGAAAAAGTGCAGGCGGATGCAGCCGAAATGTGAAAACAGGGAGAGGCTACAAGCACCAGTTCCGTGTTTTCACATGAATCACTGCCCCCAGGGCAGTACGAGTGTCCTGGGGCAGCGCATACATCGTAATAGGGCGCACTGTCATTGTTTCGCCCGGCGCACCTTTTAAAAGGTGCGCCCAGCTTAAACAATGATAATGCGTAATACGGCCCCTGAAGTCTTACCTGAGTCTGCTTATCTCAATTCTTCAGTGCTTCGTTTGAGTGTGGGATGGCTTTTAGAGTAGTAAAACCAATCGGGCGGCCCACAGAAATTATACGGAATGAAAGGCCAAATTATGCGGCAGCGTTGATTGAATTATCCATCAAGTAAAACGCAAGTAACCCGGCACAAACGGTGACAGTATTTTTTTGTTATTTCAACATATATTATTACTGTCTGGACAAAGTTGTAGCTCCGGTGTACCAATATAACACCTGTGCACAACAACCAGCAAGTAAAATGCCATTGGATAACCTTCACCAAGGGTCTGCTACCCTTCACAAAGCGCCTGCTACTGCATGAACCCTCCCTCGGCGCTTTTTAAAGTAACTTTTGATCCGTTTGGTCTACAAATATAGGGGCATGTTATCAAAAAATTATCGTCGGTTTAGCGGCAGAAAACTGCCGCTAAAGCGGCGATAATGGGCTTGATAATATGCCCTGGAGAATTCCAATAGAAGCCCATGTTGACACCAGAACATGGGCTTCTATTGGAATTCCCAAGGGCATATTATCAAGCCCATTATCGCCGCTTTAGCGACACTTTTCTGCCGCTAAACCGGCGATAATTTTTAACGCTGTTCTTGATAATATGCCCCATATTTGGTTAAATCTGCTAATTATGCAGCAGAGGGACGATTGTAGAAAATGAAGGAGATCCGTAATTAAGCAGAAACCGCCAAGGCTCATAAATCGCACACATTTCCAAGGATCCTGCCTACAGATACTTGCTGCTTTTTTGCCACTACCAAAGACCCATTTCAGTTCTCAATCAACGCATTCTTTTCCGGAAAATATTGCTTCCATTTGAAAGGAAACTCAAGCTAAATTAGTTTTTTTATAAACTGGAGTTGCTGCTGCCTCCCCAGAGGACAATGAGAGTTTATTTTCTGGGACCCGATGAGGTGATTAGAGAATGAACACACAGAACGTTTGATGGCGTGTTCCAGCTGAAACAAACACATTATGTTTTTGCGATACACGAGGGCCGCCAAACAATGTCGCTCTGGCTGCATGCACCTTGGAAGAAACACAACTTTCACAGTAAGTTCTAGTTTGCAATGCCATCAACAATAATAAAAACGACCTATTTTTACCGAGGACTTCGGTTATAGAGAAAGTACCAGCCTGAGACTTTACCTATAGGTAAGGGGTGTACTCTTGTGCCCTGGGATGTTGGGTAACTGTGGACAGCTTCGGTATTGAGGAACATTGAATTGTATCCTGATTTCTTTGCGGTGTGATCAGTGCTTAATTTGAGCTGGTGGTTTCCAGGGATCAGCACCGGCACTTAATTATCAATCAATCAATCAATCATATCATTTGTAAAGCGCACTACTTACCCGTGAGGGTCTCAAGGCGCTGGGGGATGGGGAATGCTGCTACTGCTTGAAAAGCCAGGTCTTAAGGAGTCTTCTGGAGGTCAGCAGGTCTTGGGTCTGCCGTAGGTGGATGGGGAGGGTGTTCCAGCGCGCTTGTCATAATCACCAGTTAAAGACATTTATGGTAGGCCCAGGGAGATTAAGTGATTTTCCCAGAATCACAGGATGTTGAGCCGACGTCGAGACTCAAACCTGGTTTCCCAGCTCCGAAGTTGGCAGCTCTGACCAATATGCCACTTCCTCTCCCTATTTTCATTATTGGTTCCGTTGTAGGCAGCGCTAACAAGAGAATTGGGCTGGTGCAAGCTACCTTCTGACGAAAGCCCCGGCACTTATGTTTTTTTACAAATTAACCACTGGGTGAGATTAGACTCTGATTTAATGTGATGCTTGACAACTGTTAGCTGTGTCTCAGAGGAACGCTGGGTTGCACCCTGATTTCTTGTGAGCTTGATAACCGTCCCTGGTGACAGCATGGAAGGACTCAGATTGTACACATTTGACAACATTGAGCTCGATCCCAGAAGAACAGTTGATGGCACTCTAATTTCTTGTATTGCATTGTATTTATATAGTGCTTAGCACCTCTGATGAGGAGTCGAAGCACTTTTTCGGTGAGTAGCACGCTACTCCGGAACCCATAAAGGATTAGTGGTGAATTAGTATAGTGAAATATGAAATTAATTTGAGCGGTGGGTATGTTAGTCTGTTATTTGGATTGAGAAAGATAGTGGACGGATAGAAGAGGGAAAAGGGTTGCATTTATATACCTCTTGCTACCCCTGATGAGGTGTTGAAGCGCTTTTAAGCAAGTAGCATGCAACTCCGGAACCAAAAAAAGGATTAGTGGTGAATTAGTCTGAAATGAATTCCTATTACGGTGACTGTAGCTAGTGCCAGCTCTGACAGACGCCAGATGGTGCACTGATTTCAAGACATAGTTGGTGATAGAGGTTAGCTCCATCTCAGCAGGACACAGATTGCATCTTGGCTTCTTTGGATGGTTGACAACAACAGTTATCTCCTTTGATGAGGCGGACTGTATTGTACACAAGGTTCACGTGAATCTTGCTGACCACGACTTGAGTACTGTGGGACAATCTGTTGTACTGTACTTGTCTGTGAAGGGTGACGATTGATGGTACTTGAGTTCTGCAGGGCAATGCTTTATGCAAGCTTTTGCTTCAGTTGTCAACAACTATGGTTTGCATTAATATTGCTGGCAATGCGTCATGTTTTCTGTCAATGATTCTGGTCCTGGGGTGCACCATATTTCAGCACCTTGGTTTCTTAGTGTTTAGTATGTTCTAAAGTAGTACTTGATTACAGCAGTTTGATTTCCTATATTTGTTGGTGACCGGAAGTAGGTCTAGGAGTGTGGAAAAGGATAGCAGTACTTTGGCTACCAGCAGAGGTGGGTGACAGATCATAACATTTGTACCATCAGGTACTACCTTTCATCACACTAGCTTCCCGCAATGGTCCATATCTGCAGATACCTCTGGCGGGGAATCAAACAGCAGCATCTAGGTTTCTCCTATTAGTTGATGATTGCCGCTTGTTCATAGATAACGGGCAATTGGATCACAGTGCAGTGTAGGTAAACACATCCCGCACTGATACTGACTCTCCTCAATGTATAGATTGTTGTGTTTCTTTCTACACAAATCCGGATGCTTTTACTTATTGCTGTCTGATATTATTGCCTGTGTAATGTTGTAAAGCGCTCTGATACCCTCGGGTCTTGCCAGTGCTATATAAAACTCACTAAATAAATAAATACTGCTGTGTATATCAAAGTAATTTAATCTCACAATATTTCAAAGAAATATCTTTCTGATAACCATTTTCATTGAAAGGTAGAGGTGGGCTAACGTGTATGAGTAATATGTTAAATTCTCACAGGATTGACAGGTTTTTTACCTATTATGCAAGGGATGGTTGCTGAATGAAAATCATAAGTGAGGTATGCTCTCACATACAAAAAGCAGAAAGGTACCAGCTTTGCTTTGATCATTCATTTCCAAAAGTCTCGCGGTGAAAGATGCGAATACAGCACATGCAGAGTGGAGACATCCAATTTCAGATATTTCCAACTACACATTTTCTGTGTAAACCAAATGTCGCATGCAGTGGCGGCTGGCACAGGTAACAGCTAAAATGTTGCTTGCAGTGGCGGCTGGCACAGGTAAGAGCGGTAAGGGAGGGCAGGGTTGGGGGTCGAAGAAGTCGACATACAACGGGATAAGTTAGTCATTTTAAACAAAAATGGAAAAAAAAATGATTGCGCTCGCCGCATTGCCGAGTCGGTGATGCGGCGAGCGCAAGGTGAGTGACTTTATTTTTTTTTTTAATTTCAAATTAACGTATCCTATTGTATGTTGACTTCCTTGAACCCCGCCCCGCCACACCGCCCCTCCGCTCTAACCAGTGCCAGCAACGACTGGTTGCATGAGTAAAAATTACACAAACTATGCAAGAGCACGAAAAACAGTTATAAGGCAAAGAACGAGTAGCACATTATTGAAAGATTACACAAGACATGCTTGCGTAATAAGCATTTCTTCTGTTTATTGAAAAGTCAGATTTGCTATTTCATACCTCTTCAGTTGCCAAGCAACTCAAAGTGATGATAGATTTTTTTAAAAGTGGTCTTGACCTATACTTGTTGAAGTCTTAGCCTAATGGAAAATGTTTTTGATTCCAGCCTCTCTTTTTAGGAAGAGCCCGCTTACAGGCTTGGTGTATATTATTAACATGTTACGATGTTTTTGGTCTAGTGGTATTTAATGTTAGGTGTTGTTTATAGCACTGGTTATTCATTTCTATTGTTCTAGTGTGAAGATGCCTTGGTGAATTAAAGCTCAATAAATATATTATTACTATTATTAATAATAATAATAATAATTCTCTATAACTCATAGAATTACGGTCTTTCGCTTTGAGATCACTATCATCCGCCTTTCCAGCCTCGGTTGATGTCCCATTTTGTAATTTGCCAGAGTTTCCTATGACATAATGTTTTTTAAGTATTCTACAATTCGTGGATTTTCGCACACCGGAAGAGTATAGCTGATTATGGCATCTGACGGTCCTAAGTGTTATTTAACTGGAAGGCTTAATTTCCCCAACCTATTGAGATACATGTTCCACTTGAGAAAGGCTCCAGTCTTTGGTCCTTGTACTGATGATGACCATGGAAACTGGCAGGAAGAGGTTGAAACATATTGACAACGAGGAACTGACTTGGCAAACCCTATTGCTTCTGCCATTGGGTAGACGCTTTTACTGCAGATCTTCATTGCTCTACATTGTGTTCCTTGTAGGAACTAGAGTGCTGATTTTACAGGATGTGCCTGGCTCCTGGCACCATATTTGGAAGGCTGTTGCCTTGTTTTTATTGATTTTATGTTTATTTCACCCACTTATTATATCTTGTGTTACTCTACAAGTATTGTCTTTCTCTCAGGGGTCGCTGGGAAATTACAAAGGGGTTGCTGGACCCCAGTTCTGTTTTCTTTTGACCTCACCTTTTCAGCCATTGCACTGAGCAGTGCCGACTCCCTCACTCCCTGACATGCCCCCGTGACGGGCTCCTTAAACAGCATAATTGCGCATCCATGCAGCTGGCCCGCTGAAGGTGTGCCTAAGGCAAGCACGCCTGTGCCCATACGGCCCGGATCATGCCGAGTGCCGGAACCCCTGCCATTTAACCTCATCGGTGGTTCTGAGTTGAAGGTGTTAAAGGGAGGAACTTATGGATTTAAATACAGCAGTTAAGAATCCCTCATGTGCTACCCTAAAATTACTTCAGGTGACTAAAACAGTTAAATGCCCTGCATGTAGCTTCTCAGTATTAAACCATACTACTCGAATCTGTCATGCTATTGGGCCTGCCTCTGTCACTGGAGCAGCCACTCATAAAGTCTTTACCTGTTCTCTGCTGAATGCAAGATCTATAAACAAACAAACTCGAGTTCGCTGAGTTTTTAAGCAACCATAAGCAAGATATCACTTTTGTCACTGAAACTTGGGCTGACCCAGCTTCTGCCTCTGACCTGGCGATCCCAGCAGGACTCTATCTTTAGAACTAATATAGGAGGTAAACGGGGTGGAGGGTTGGCAATAATCCTGCGTGGCCAACTTGTTGCATCCTTCTTAGCAGTTTTGTGCTGCTCGAACT
The DNA here is from genome assembly GCF_964204655.1 of Triturus cristatus. NCBI lineage: Eukaryota > Metazoa > Chordata > Amphibia > Caudata > Salamandridae > Triturus > Triturus cristatus. The sequence continues at coordinate 286,297,564 of NC_140592.1, read as the reverse complement.
GTGAAATTCACTAACAATTATTCATTTAAAGGGATGTTGCTATACCTCCCCCCAGTAGCACCAGGACCTCTTTAGTACAAAGCATTTGCCTCCTGCTTGAAGCTAATATCAACTCTGCAGACTTCTCGATCTTAGGTGATTTTAATTTTAAAAATACTGCTGACACTGACACAGACTTTTTGGTCAACACGATGGCTAGCCTAGGGCTCAATCAGGTGGTGAGTTTTCCCACCCACATAGCAGGCCACATCTTAGATGGCATCTTTACTAGTAACCCTTCCTTTCAGTTCACTGATTCTCTACCACTATTGTAGACAGATCATAGAGCTGTCATGTTTAACATCAATATCCCCTGCTCGCAATCCAGAGACGGGACCATTCTTAAGTCTTGCAAGGGTCAACCATGTCATAGAATTGATCCCCTGGAATTTGAAAGAGTCCTGATTAGTTCTAAACCCACTGATGAGATAGATCTCAAATCAGCCATTTCGAACTACTCAGCATGTGTAGGCCTTGCAAAGATACACGTGCCCCTGAAAAAAACATTACTAACCAGAGAAACGCACCATCTGAACCTCGGTTCACTGATAGGCTTAGAGCTCAGAAACAGTTGTGCTGGAGACAGGAGTGGAAGTGGAGATCCAACTACGATCCGCTGGCGAGAACGATTTATTCACAATCTATTGTGGACTATCAAATAATTATCCTTGAGGGAAAATCATACTATTTCATCAACAAGATTCAGCAATCAAAGAACTCTGTCAAAGAGGTATTTAATACTGTAAAAGATTTAGCCAACCTGCCTGAGAATAACAATAAGGACTCTAGTCCAGCCTTCTGTAACACGCTTGCGGGCTTTTTCTAGGTCAAGGTGGAAGATGTCCTTAACACTTTTGTGTCTAATAAACATCTTTTTCTAGACTATCCTTACGGCATTGAATCTTCATCAAGCCCTGATATCCTAGACACATTTACTGCACAGAGCATGGATCAAGTTCTTAGTTTAGCTAAGTCCAAGAATCAGGCTCCCCTCTAGACCTGTGTCCACCCAAGATTATTCACCTCGCCCGAAATCATCTGTACACATTTGGCTGTAATCTTTAACGAGATAATTAAGACAGGACACTTTCACACAGAATGGAAGAAAGTTTCCATTCTTCCTCTTCTTCAGAAACCTGGTCTCAACCCACAAGAGCCCAGTAGTTATAGGCCTAGCTCTTAAAAGCAGTTTCCATCCAAGATCCTAGAAAAAGCACTGAACTCTGAACTTGCTTCTTTCATTGATACCAACAAGCTTCTAGAGTCTACACAATTCGGATTTAGAGGTGCTCATTCCACTGATTCTCGCCACAGAAGAGCTGATGTCTAAACTGGACAGAATGGCAAAGCTGCTCTGATTTTATTGGATCTCTCTGCGGCCTTCGATATGGTCAATCATGATCTTTTGATTGACCGGCTTTGTAACCTGGGCTTCATAAGAATGGCTCTTATCCATCACAAATCATTTTTTGCATAGAGGGGAACAATTTGTTGCCATGGAGGAATATAAGTCAGATGTGGTCTGCCTGCCATGTGGAGTGCCCCAGGGCAGCTCCCTCAGCTCCACCCTTTTTAATCTTTACATCACTCCACTGGCTCGGCTAATCAAATCTTTAGGATTCTCTTCTGTCTCATTTGCCGATAACACTCCAAAAGTGGTCTCGGTATCTAGTGACCCCAAGGAAACAGCTACTAGATTCAACAACTGTATGAGACAGATACACAACTGGATGAAGATTAACTGCCTGAAATTGAACTCAGAGAGAACAGAGATCCTTCACCTGGGCAACAACTCTTCCTTTTGGTCACCAAGTTGGTAGCCACAAGAATTGGGCTCATTGCCCAACCCCTTTAGGAAAGTCAGAAACTTAGGGATGGTTTTTGACAAAAGGCTATCATTCGGAGAACAGGTCAATGCTCTAGCGCCCTCTGTCTTCTTCATCCTGAAAATCATCAGTAAGATTTGTCCTTTAATTCCCACTGATCTGCATAAAACTGTAGTTACAGCACTCGCCTTATCCAAACTGGACTATGGCAATACTCTCTTTCTTTACATCCAACAGAGATTTCTTCATAAATTACAAATTCTACAGAATGCTTCAGCATGCCTTCTCATGGGAACCCCCAAACGCCAATCTGCTTCTCATGGTCTGGTCAGACTTTACTGGCTTCCCATAAAAAAAATAAAAAAAGAATTTATTCAAGGCTCTATGCATTGATTTTAAGGCATTACATAATTCTGGGCCAGAATACTTGAGGAACAAATTCTGGTGGTACGCTCTACCCAGAAAGGTCAGATCCAACACAGCCAAACTCCTAGTGGTCCCCAAGTTCAAACTTGCTTTATGGAGAGGTAGAAGCTTTATCATGGGAACTGCCAAACTCTAGAATTCTCTCCTCTTGCAACTGAAGGAAAGTCGGAATCTTTCAGGAAATCCTTCAAATGTGGCTACTTAATAATGAATGTAGAAGCTCCATTAATGGTCAGAAGCAGTGCGAAGATGGCTCCGGGCATTTGGGTGCTCTATAGATTTAAAAATCAAATCAAAAAATCAAATCAGCTCCTCATAAAAGAATTTCCGACATCAACCCTCTTTACATATTCTCTGGGAAGAAAAAAAAATATTACCTTCTTTGCAGATTTTTAGGACTTTAAGGAGCCTATCCTTTAATTACACTGTATACATTTTGTATGTTTTGTATTTTGTATTTGTTAGTGTTGTTAGCTGCAACTGCATAATAATGTATATCATGTTGGAATTATTATCCTCAGTTTTGGAAATTGCCCAACCGGGCTCCTCTTACCACCACAACCAAGGGTCAAAGACTGGTGGGATGCGCCTTGGGGTTTCAGGATTCACTCAGGCTGTGTCCAGGTATGGGTTCAAGATGGTGGGAGCCTTTTATGTCCCTGTGGCTCTGAACAAGTGCGAACAAACTAGGCCTTGGAGTCACTTCTTGGTGTAGTTAGAGACGCAGGGCTCAACAGCAGGGCTGGTCTCTGAGAGTTTAAGGCAGGTTCCAGCCAGCAACGCAGACCTTCCAGGTACAACAACAGTCTGACAGAGTGCACAGTAGGTCACAACAACAGGCAGTCCTCTAAGAGTCCTTCCGCAGGTCCGGTAGTAAACTGAAGAGTTGGTTCTAAGTACCTATTTTAATACCCTAGTGCCCTTCTTCTGGAAAGTGGGAGAAGCTTCTGGAAAGATTCTATAAAGGGCATGGAATTTCTTGACTCCCCTGCCCTTGCTTCACACTGGCTGCAGTGACAATACAGGGTTGTTCGACCCTTTGCTGTTCAGGTGTAAGTGGGTTGTGATCAGCTCAGTCCCCCCCAACCTACCAGCAGATGGCCCATTTAGGCAGGCCGAATCCCTCTATTGTGTGACTATCTGGGAGGATTTCACAAAGTCTGTCAGCTACACCCAGTCATGTGACCCAATACAGGCTGCAGGAACAAAGGGATAAGGGCAGGAACATGCCATCTTTCTAAATGTGGCATTTTCAAAATTGTAATGAAAGGTCTGATTTTACCATTAAAGAGGGTTTATCATTAGAAATTCATAGGTACCAAACATGACATTACCACCAGTTCCCAATTATGAATTACAGCTTACAAAATGTAATAAGGAATCCCCAATGTTATCCTAAGGGAGGGGTAGACCTCACAGTAGTGAAAAACGAATGTAGGCGTTTCTCACTAACTATACATGTAAAGCTTAAATGTATATGTTCAGCTATTTAATTACACAGCATCCTGCCCTAGGGCCGCTTTAGGGGTGACTTATATGTGATAAAAGGGGAGTTTAAGGCTTGGCAAGAGGGTTTTAATGCCAAAGCAACATGGCAGTTTAAAACTGCATTCAGGCCGCAGTGGCAGACCTGGGACATGTTTTAAGGTTCTACTGAAGTGGCTGGCACAATAAGTGTTGCACGCTCACTAATAGCATGTAATTTGCAGACCCTATGTATATGATATGCCACTCTACAAGGGACATACAGGTAAATTAAATATGCCAATTGGGCATGAGCCAAATTAGCCATGTTTTAGAGGACAGAGCACAAGCCCTTTAGCACTGGTTAACAGTAGTAAAGTGTACAGAGTTCTAAGGCCAACAAAAAAGAATTCAGCAAAAAAGTGAAGGGTAAAATGCTAAATGCATGGGGTTGACCATACAGAGAGGGCCAGGTCCAAAACAGGCATCTATAATCCTTTACAGGAAGAAAAACATCTTCAAACTAATGCACTTCACTCTTGACTGCACTAACAGAGAAGATGCCAAAAGGCTGAGAACAGAATCCAACCTTAAGCTAAAGATATTTCTGTGTATTTACGGTATTATGCATTCTGTGCAACCTCCGAGTTGAATGAAGATCTTTTCTCTCAGTGCTGTGCCATCTGTCTGTCTTTCACACAACTAAAATTGTTACGTGGTAGGTTGCAGTAGATTGGCTGCCTGCTTGGTGACTGGTTGGCTAGTGCAGCTGACACTGATATAGGAAAGGATTGTCAACGGTATGCTTAACATTGGACATTTGTGTTTGTCGGGGATTTGAGGTTGCTCTAGTATGGAGCCTGGGGTCATTGAAATGAAGTACACCGGCTTCCTGCAGTGACTGGTGACTGAAGCTGACTGTGCTACAGCAAGCAGTAAATGACAATGCCTTTGCTCTTAGTATATTGGATGTCTGCACTCACTTGTGCATTAATCTAGCTCTGAAAGGGTGGGTGTATTGGGCTGCTGTACGCTGGTTCACTGCAGTACCTGAAGAGGATACATTGCTCTTTTACTATATGACATTCAACTCTGGTTGATGATATCTAAATCTCTGTATTTGGGGTGATAGAGTTTTATCCTGAATCTTTATTAGTGACTCATTACCATCACCATGTCATTTCATGGTCACAGTTTTTTTTAGGATACTACATGCCATGTGTGGATAGCTCATAGATTATTTTGGTACTCTGTTGCATTGCACTGTGCCCTACTTTTGTGCAAGTGATGTATCGCTGCAAATAGTTCTATTTTTGTTTGGCATATAAATAGAAGCTGATTTCTTGTAATTGTTTGCTTACCTGAGCTGCCTTTGTTTCTGGGAAGCACACAATTGTACCTTGGCTTTTTACCAGAAGTGACTATTGCAACTAGATTACATGATGTGTAGCATGGGATTGTTCCATGAGTTACTATCAATGAAGCATAACGTAGGGTCAAATTTGGTTATGTAGAGCAAAGATTTTTAGCTTCTTTTCCCGTTGGTCATTTCTTTCCTATTTTTTTACCTTTGAAACTGAAGGACACAGGGTTGAGACTGCTTTCCAATCTGAGATTGATTTCTATGCTTTGTGTTTTAGGGATTAGGGTTATACCAGAATGTTTTGAAGCCTTTTTAGGTCGAGCCTAGCGCAGCGTGCATGCACTGACCTATGGGAGGCTTCTTGTGAGCACTCCACACTGTTCCAAATAATTCTCCGAGGGAGTTAGTTAACTCCCACATATTCTATTGGCCTTTGCGTGTTGCTTTCAGTAATGAAAGCACGAAAATGGCAAAGATGGCAGCATGTCCTGCCTTTATTCCAAAAGTTAACTCCAACGGCCTAAGGCTCTCAGGAGCGAGCAGTGGCACGCTGCATGCTGCATTCCAGGAGGATCAGGTTACTGATTAACCACGACCGCGCTTATCTGCGCTTGTTATTTTTAACAGCCTCTTCGTGTCCTCTGCCCTTTCGATAAGTTGAAGTATTCTGTTTGCTGGGATCCCGGTTTACACTATTCGTCGTTATCTTATCTGATCGTCTCAACATGCAGATCATTTGTTATACAAATGAGAATGGTTTAAAAAAACAGAAACTATATGTTTTCTAGACAACAGTAGCTCATATTGTCACGTAACCCAGAATACTACAGGGCAGTGCGGCGTTGATAAGAAAGTGACTGGTGAGGGGAGAACTAAAAGTGAAACCAATCTCGTAAGAAACAGAAGTGCGCTGAAAACCTCCATGCCTGGGGAACAGTGCGTAAAGCTTCACTGACAAAACTTCTTCCAGGGAGCCGCCTTGCCTGTAAAACTGGGATTGGACAAAGCATCAACAAGTGGTATCTCCCTACTCAACTGACTTTAAAGATATAGGACGGCCATAGATGAAAACGAGATAGAGCCGAAGTAGAAAGAATTACCTTGCCGAGGGCAGAGCCTTCCCATGAGCAGAAAGGCAGTTGGCTACAATACTGAGTACAGATACAAAAGGGGGCAGGCCTGGAACCAGAGATCGGGAGGGCTCATCTCCTCCCCGCCTTCCCGGTTGCCTGAAACCACATAGCTGTCCGCTCAAACCATGCCCCGGGAAGGAAATGTGTTTACGTTGCCGGTTCTGCCCTACCCCTCCTGTTCTTCCGTGAGAGGCAGAGTGGAGGAGGCGTTGTAAGCAACTTTACTGTGTGAGTCTCTCTGCTCAGTTTTAGGACAGTTCATCCTTAACGTTGCTTCTTTCTGAAATTTCTCTGTATATACTCTGCACTTGAGAAAAAAGTAAATATATATATATATATATCTTTAAGAGGAATGAAAAACTGGGAGGGTCTTTTTAAGAGGCATAGCTGGTGTAATTAATGGCGTGGCTTAAAAAAACTCTTAAGGTATTACTTCGCATAGTGTGCCGCCCAACTAGTATTTTACTGTTTCCACCATTGCACCCAGATATGTAATATAATACAAGTAACATTACACCTACAACAAGCCAAAACTATTGGCTTTGTCAATGGTTGCTATTTGCACGAGATAAATAAGCAACAACTGTGACTTAATTGTATAGAATATTGGAAATGCTTTAGTTCTGAAATTGTGAAACTGCAAGAGGCTCGCGATCAATTTACTTAAGAGCCTTGCACTTAAATTCCCTCGAAGACGGAGATTAAAGCTGTTTTATGCTCAACCTACAACAACAACATCACTGCATATTAGGTGGTGAGTTAGTGTTCTTGGCTGCAAGTCTGTTGGTCTTTGCGAGTAGAGATGTCTAGGTATGTTTTTTTCCCTTCATATTTGCATTTTTTTTTGTCCTTCCTCATGTGTATGTATGTACTTCATGGCTAAACACTTTTAAGGTCCTAAAGGCGAGACCTATTGGCTATGCCAATGCTTGTTTGAGTAAGGTTTTAACCTTTTGCATGAGGATGATCGTCTCACTTTGTGATTGAACGTCCCAAGGGAATGTCTGGCTCACACAGGGTTTGTGGTGGAAGTGCAGCGTGGATTGTTCTGCCGGGTGTATGAAGTGATTGGTACACACAGTTACCTTGCATCTGATCTGCCTGCTGTGCTGCTTTCCGTGTATATAACACGCCTTTGCATTTGTAGTTCTGCGCGCTCAAGTGTTCCAGTACCGTGAAGTGACAAGAACATGGGTTTCCTGGCTGCAAGAAGGGGGATGTGCCAGTCAAAAGCATGTTCTTCTCGAGGTCCTCGCTGAGAAGGTGACTGCCACCAGGTTATTGATGCTGTGTATGTGCTGTGAGCGTGAACCCAGTACACGGAGCCTGTTCTAGTCTATGCACCCTGAGCTTTCGAGGTACTGAAATCTAGGTTTCAAGCAAACCACTGGAATGAAAATTATACACTTTGAGCACATGATTACTGTACTACACCAATTCTTATTATTGTTGCTTGTAAGAACGTGTCTGCTAGTTCATCGTAATCCTACAAACACCCTCTCCACACCCACACACACACCTCTCCACATAGCCCCTCACATACACCTCCCCACAGGCACACACCTGTCCACAAACCGCATATACCCACCTCCACACACCCGCCCACACACGTATACAAGCACACATACACATGAGGACACCTCTCCACCCAACACCACTTCCACACCCACTTCCACACACCTTCCTAAGAGTCACACCTGTCCACAAACCACAATATACCCACCTCCACACACACTATACAAGCACACATACACATGAGGACACCTCTCCACCCAACACCACTTCCACACCCACTTCCACACACCTCCCCAAGAGTAACACCTGTCCACAAACCACAATATACCCACCTCCTCACACATATACAAGCACACATACACATGAGGACACCTCTCCACCCAACACCACTTCCACACCCACTTCTGCACACCTCCCCAAGAGTCACACCTGTCCACAAACCACAATATACCCACCTCCTCACACATATACAAGCATACATACACATGAGGACACCTCTCCACCCTACACCCACACTTCCACACACCTACTCACAGACGCCTACATACACACTCCACACACACACACACACATGCGCTCCTCAGTGGTAAACCTAAGAAAATACACAATGCCAACCTCCTATCCCCAGCCACTCCTCCAGCACTAGACATCCCCCTCGAGCCCCTCCATACTGATGCTTCTGGGACTTGTAGGCCTGGGGAGACCGTGGCAGATACAGCAGAAAGAATTCTGGCCCCACATCCGGCCAGCCTGCTGCTCGGATGCCGTCACCCTGTTGTTGCTGCTTCCACACAGATTGCAAAGGACGCCCACCGCGTAGAGTTTCTCTTCTATTCCTGCGTCGATAGATAGTCAAGAAAAACTAATAGCTGCTCATCTTTCAGAAAGGGAGGAGCGGACGGCCTGGAGGGGAAGTAAATGAAAGTCGAAAATATTGATCTATCCATCAAGTTCTTTCCGTAGCAGCTAGTGTGTGGACTGGAGGTTAGGAAGGATGTGCCACGGGAATAATGAGCTCTAACCTGACGATGGGAAATTACCAATCGCTGCCAAAGAGTGAATACACTGGCCCAGGACTTCCGGAACACCTGCACGACAGCTCCTGAACCCTCAAATTAACCCTTCTGATGTAAAAGCAGCAATGCCCACTCTGTGGCACCCCACCTCTCCCCGACAGTACTCATGCCACGCTTTGGTGCCCCTCCATCTGCTGATGTTGTATTGTCTCCATGTGTACTGCCCCTCTCTGGGGTCATATTAACTGCATGCACACTACCTATGTCTGACGTTACTGGTGTAAATCCTACGTACACTCCCTCTATGTGCAAACCGTAGCCCTTGTGTCATTACTGATGCAAAGCTTTATTATATCCCCTAAATGTCCACACAACACTGTCTGCATGTACACTACCACACTATGCTGCATAGAGTACAGGTGCAACTTCCATCTCTGCTTTGCAGAGCCTGAATGTCAAACAGAGAATATCACAGGACTGTGGTTCTTAATTTTTGACTTCTGTGGACCCTCACTTAACATTACTGAAACCCGGGGACCCCCACTGAATCATTATTGGAAGCCTTGGACACCTCCCCATTCAATTTCGGTTATTTGAACTGAAAAATACACAAAAGGTATCCATCAAACAAACATACAAATTATAAAATATTGTGTTTAATTCACAAACAAATCTAAAGAAAATCAACATTTTAATTTTAATGGGAAAGTTGGAGCTTTTCTAAATACAAGCGAGACCACTCACCATCCATACTATGTTCTGTTGACTACTCCCACTAATCAATCTGAGGATAGGAATTTAATTTTAGGCCTCCAATTTCAAATTCCTTCATATTTAAAGAATGTTTTAAACTTTTCAGTTGTACACTCTCCTTCTTTATTCATACACACTTTAATTAATATTAACAGACTATAATAATTTTCTAAGCAGTTGCGGGCCCCCCTGAGTAGACTTAGCGGAACCCCCAGGGCTCCCCGGACCAGAGATTAAGAACCACTGCAATAGGACACTAAAATCAAGAACAAAATATTGAAAGATAAGTATGTAGAGATTTTCTATATGAAACTCCAAATCTATGTACCTGGACAATAAATATCTTCAAGGTAAATCGATGTGGAACTAATAATAGAAAACCCATACATCGCCTTATGCACCTACCTCCATGTCACTCTGTCTGCATTCTCTCCACCTTTCTACTGCTGGTGCAATGCACACTACACACCCTTTAGGCCTATGCCATATAGTCTGAGTGCCCAACACCCTAGTCAATCATTCTTGGTGCAGACAGATGTCCTTTCCTGTACAAAAAAAATCAACCCTACAAAGAAGACATGGCAGTCCATTGTGCGCCAGATAGGGGATAAGGATAGGAAAGCGCCGTATTGTATAGATACGGCGCATTCCTGCCCTTTTCTTTTAACGCAGCGCAGCAAGAATCTTTGCGGTGCTGCCCTGCACCAAAACCCTGTAAATGAGGCCCTGTGTTTGCATAATAATTCTTCTTCAACATTACTGTTGTGAATCACTAGTGCGTGCACTCACTGTCATGCCTCACTTTTTTCTCTCACACATAATCACTCTGAAATATCTTGCACAAAACTTGAATACATAATTTCATTGTCAGTGCCACACAGCCTGACAATACTGGTGTATACTGCGCCACACCGTCTGCGTACCCAACAGCATCCAGTGACATTATTGGTGCAAACGGTTAGTGTATTCACTCTCTATCTATGCCACTTCAATGCTATAGAAACTGCAGCAGACACATAAGAAGGGGAAAATAATATTCTGAGGATCCATTTCAAAATGCAATTCACTACCATTTAAAAACTATTTCAATTCTACATTCAAGAGTTGAAAGCTTGCGTAAATTGTTGCACTCAGTAGAAAACAAGCATCCAAGTGCAAACTTCTAGCTGTAAATGATAAGTTGGGGGTCACCCACACATGCTTTAAAACATGCCTTCTGGAGTTCATGTCTTACTCTCTCCTCTCTTCTGAGCATAGCGCCTAGACACCTCAGGGTATTAGAGCACTTTACAAGTATCACTTTATTCATTCATGGTTAGACTGGTTTCAAACAAAAGGGCCTCCCGAAGCACCCATTTCCAACAAGAAATAGCCCTGGAGATCAATGATACATGACACAAACACTAATTTAGGGCCCGATTCACAGAACTAACTTAAGACAAAATCCTAAACTTACTACTTTTGGTATTCACAGAAGTTAGGATTCTGTCTTAAGTTTTTCTTAAAACAAACTTAAGACAGACTTGAGTTAGGATTTTGTCTTAAATTTGTCTTGAGACAAATTTAAGACAGACTTAAGACAAACTTAAGACAGACTTAAGACAAACTTAAGACAAACTTAAGACAGACTGAAGACAGACTGAAGACAGACTTAAGACAGACTTAAGACAGACTTAAGTTAGGATTTTGTCTTAAGTTTGTCTTAAGTCTGTCTTAAGTCTGTCTTAAGTCTGTCTTAAGTTTGTCTTAAGACAAACTTAAGACAAAATCCTAACTTCTGTGTATACCAAAAGTAGTAAGTTAAGGATTTTGTCTTAAGTTAGTTCTGTGAATCGGCCCCTAATTTAGTATCTCACTAAGAGGTATTTTAAGATTCAAACAATAGAACAAAAGATTATTTGAAAAATGTTTATGATTCTATTAAAGAGAGGGTGCCCACTCGGCTTAACTGCTGCATCTAGAACACAGCAATGCAAATGTGAACTTGAATGCACGTTTCAAGGTGGACTTATTCCCTGATCTGTTGAATTATTTTTAAATATTAACTGTTTCTGTTTCATATTGCAGACAAAATCCCTTCGCCACAGTCAATGGAATATTTACACCATCTTAGCAGAAGTCTTGGGGTCCGATGTACACGTTGTTGAGGTGGCAAATAGCCTGATGCACAGAATCGTGCCATTTGCGACTGCAATAATGCTTTTAAAATTACACTCACAAAATTGCATATCAGTCACTTGTTATTAAATCGCAATTTGCGTTTGCGACCCAGTTCCGATTTGGTATTTGGAAGGAGTGTGTTTAGGACGCCCCTTCGAAATTCCGAATCGCAGTGGTATGTTTTAATGCTTTGTGACCGAATTCCAGGCTGCATTAAAAAAAAAAAGTGTTTTATTTAAAATTGATCACAGACGGTGATCTGCTGACCAAAGCAGGCCACTATCCCTGTGATGGGTGTATTCCTAATGGTTCGCAAACTGCAACCTACCTTATTATTATGCACGAGGTAGGTCGTTTTGCTACCCACTAGGAATTGCAAAATTATTTTAAAAAGTTACTTACATTAGGAACAGTGAGTGATTTCCTAATTGCGATTCGGAGATAATCGGAATTAGGAAATCATTATTCCTTATGTTGCTTTTTAAATGCCTTAATAACAGGGATGTGCGAAAGTATGACAACTTGCAAATTAGTGGATTTTTTTTTTTTACCTTGCAATACTTGCAATTTGATTCACTTGTGCGGCTTTAAAAAAAGAGACATCTTTAGTAGGATTTGGTGCAACGGGAAATTATCGCTGCATTGACTCAGGGGATCTGATGAGTCGTGACATTCGTCCCGCGACTAGAAAAGTTCAGCGTATCACTCCATTCTTCCTGTTATGGATGTAGCCCCTACCGCCCATGCTGTACCCCACCGCAACTCCCCAACCATTTATCCATAAATATCCATTTCCCCTCCTGCATCTCAGATCTGGATAAGATGAGTGCTAGAAAGGTTGCAGGACTCTGCAGGTTTCCTGCCACATTAAGGCCTACTAATGTGTCAAAAGAAATTGTCACATGCAGCGGTCATACAGAAATACATCACTTGTGACAAACTATGGAAATGTATCTTTTCCAAGGGTGACATTTCTGCATGGGGTAATTATACAACTCGCCACGCCCCTTCTTAATGCTGCAAACAGAAAATGAACAGGATTGGGGTAATTTATGCGCAGTATTTTAGTAATTTTTATCCATTCGAGCAAGAAACCATTTTTTTATAATTTTAAATTGGAAAACCAAGCAGAAAATTGTGGACTTCACACCAAATTAAAAAAATCCACAATACCACAGAAAATGCACCATCCATGGCATCTGTAGTATTGTATAGTTTCAGTTGTCGCGCCTCTAGTACACTCTGCTTCATCGTTCTTTCATTCTGACCCAAACACCCATTCCTGGTCGCGGGTCCACCTCGCAGTGGTTACCAGATTTCACTGCACTGCAACTTTCTTGGAGACAACACACCCGATCTGCACCTATACATCCAAATTTCTCATAATATATATTTTTTTTAAGTTGTACAATCTTCTCTATTTCATGTTGTGCCTTCCTGTGAACAATGCATTTGTTCACCTATGGTATATTCACTCTCTCCATGCAATCCTCCACCCAGATACAACAAATGTTGATCGATTCTCTGTCTATACCATATTCAATGGGTCATCTTAACTAATTTACAAAGCATATTAGTCTGTTCTCTTCTGTAAACATTCTCTTACATTCTTTTAAAATCCTTATGCTTACACCCTACTGGTTCTTTCATTTCTCGCACATTCTTTCTGTCAAACAGACCTATTGTTAACAACACTCCTCTTTCAATCACTGGGATTTACCAACCAGCTTCTTTCCGCCATTAATTAACATGAGACTATGTCAATACTGTCTTTGCTCAGTCCAGCCGAGTATTCTTTTCTCATCTACTGCTATTGGCTGTGTGAGTGTATCCTTCAACTTACTTTCAAGCACTGACATTGAATTGTGTGAACTACTTTATCACTACAGCTCCTGCTGGCTCCCACCTACATCTCTCTTTCTAATGTGCTAACGCTGAACGCACCACCAGTTTAACCCTAGAACAACAGGCTCTCCCAATGCAGTCTATGGCTGTTCCAGTCCTTATTTGTGGGAATAGTGTGCTTAGTCCTGCAAATATTCAATTGTAGTGAGATCAGGGAGAACACACACTTCTTTTTAATCAACTTTGTGAGTTCTCCTAATGTGCTTATCAATGATGTACATTTTACTATGTTTCAATGACTTTGCGGCTAGTTGCTGACAGAAGTTTCGGAAGAAATATCCTTCTGTGTGTGTGCTAGATCCTGCTCTATGACACTTATGGACATCATTATTATTATTATTATTATTTTTGCAGATTTATATAGCGCAAACTCGAGCCGAAGGTATTATAGCGCCTTACATGAGCACCAGTTAAGTTACACAAGGACGCATTCATTTTTTTGGTAGGCACGGGGAGATTTACGTGATTTGCCGCCCAGAATCACAGGATGTGGAGTCGACCCCGAGGCTCAAACCTTGGTATCACAACTCCAAAATCTGCAGCTCTAGCCGTGAGACCACATCCTCTCCCCTTATTCATTTATTCCTAATGCGTGCTTGTTGTTTCTTCCCAGATTAGTACATCTTTTTTTCAGAAAAAGATCCAGTGGAAAGGTAGTATGAAGAGGGATCCTCCACTGTAGCTTAGGGGTCTTCTGTCATGATATGGGACTGCTCCGTGATGATGCACTGATGCAGGGGGATAAGGACGTTCATTGGTGCTGACATTTTCTCCACAATACACAGGCATGTGGTCTTTAGTTCTTGTGAGCCGAACTGCTCTTTCCAGATCCCGATTTGTCGGAATCCCCTAACAATATCAAAGATGAGATTGCATGTGTTCCGTAATGACTAGGATTATGAGGACTTTGGAGACTCAAAGCTTGGTCTTCAACTCCTTTCTAAATAGTCTGCAAGGTCAGACATTTTCTCTCTTGGAGTTATTCATCTCTTCTGAGCAAATTTCTACCTTTTAAAAAAAATTCATAAACAATTTCAACACTACTCCAAGGAATGTTATCTGTGACTCATTCAGATTTGCATATTTTTTTATATGTTGGAATTTCTGCAATATGCAAATGTAAACAAGAGTGAATTTCTGCATGTAGAAATCAGATGCAAAATTGTTATTTCACCAGAACACATTTTTATGTCTCCAGAGAGAAATATCCCAGTAAAATGATCAAATGCAATACTGAGTAATACAATTCAACAATAAATAATAAAACCAAATTACTCATAATCACATATATGAATGCATATAGATGATCAAATACTATAAATGTGTGGCCTCAGAATGGGCAAACAGCAGAGAATAAAAGAAGAGCAGGTCACTTGTAGGATTGGAAAAATTGATAGGATCATACAAAAATATAAAAAAAACAATATTGCAGAGAGGCTAGTTGCACACAGCCAGATAGGAAAAGATTGGTAAGCAGAGGTCATCTGAAATAAGACACAATGCAGACTTTAGAAAGCTTTCTAAGTGAGAAATGGATGAAAGTGGAAGACCAAAAAAGCTGATGAACAGTAGAAAAAGTCGGAGCGTATCAATTTGAATTAGAGCCTTGGTGAAACACCTGGTGAGAAGAGAAAAGGTTTTGACTTCTCAGAAGCTGAAAATGACAAACTGGAGAGATGTAAGCCATTTGGCCAGAGAAATGGAGAGAGGAGCCAAAGCAGATGCCTACATTGTAAGCGAAAGTGGCAGGAGCGGTCGAAATAGCGAGAAAAAGTACAGAGGGTTTAGGAGCAGAAGATTGATGAAAAATAGATGAGCTGGAACACAGAATTTTGTTTATAACTCCCAGCTTTTCATCTTTTCTTTCTATTTTTAGTTTCTGATTTATCTCTCTCTTCTCTTCCTGCACCTTGCGTTTCATTGTGCTCCTTTCTACCCTTCTCCGCTGATGGCGGGTTACAGCTGTCATGCCAGTGAGTCTATTCATTTCCACTGCTTTATCGCCGTGTGAGCTCCCAGGGACTTTAATGTGACCAAGACAATGTCTTCACCCCAGGAGTTGTTCCATTTCTATTCTTCCCTGATCTTTAATGATGGAGGCTGCTTCCCCGGTGTTCTGCCTCCTGTACTGGGCCAGGGCTTTGACACCGAAAATGCTATTGGAATTTAATGCTCCGTTCTCCGCAGGAGCTCTAAATAAGGCGGCTAGCGATAAGCCTCCTAAGAATCTCTCTGCAAAGTAAATTGATCATTAAGCAGAAAATGCCAAGTCTCCCTCCCCTGATCTGAAAGGTGGGCTCAGTTGCAGATCCGCCCCCGCTTTTTTAACCAACAGTGGTTGCCATCTCCAGCGCGCATCCTGCGTGGTGTCCCCAAGCCCATCCCTTGTCATCTCTGCTGCTGCAGATCCAGGCTCACATATTAATTCCACAGCCGGTGGGAGGCGGCGAAACGTGTCCATATCGTTACCAGGCATCTGGTCCTCCGTACCAGCTGGATGACCAGTGACAAATGACTAATGCTTGTCCCAAGCGTGTGAACTCAGTATTCCAGCTTTGGTTATGTGCATCTCAGTTTCCAGAAATTGCTTTTTCTCACTTAATGTGGGTGGAGAATCTGAGCCATGTGTCTATTAATAAAACGTGCTTCCTATGCATGCATTTCCTACCACTTGTAGATACTTGATTCCCCTGTGGATTTCTTTGATACCTCTGAGAGTTAACAAATCTTTCTAATGGTCATGTAAAAGAATGCATGTCTCTAACTGGTTGCAGTTTTAGCGGCATGTTTGTGATTTTTTATGAATACGTCTGCTTGACTTGCTGCCATGCTTCAGTCTTCTGTTTTCAATAATGATGGTTTAAATAAAACGTTTCCTGGTAAATCATCAGTCAAGGGTTGTGCAAATAATTAAATTCATTTTTTTGTGTTTTTTTTTTTTTTTACAGGGGGGTGTAATTTTTTGTGTTTGTTGCAATTTTTAATTTTGTGTGCTTTTTAAAAAGGCCGGTTCAAAGAGCTCAAAATAGTTTGAGAAGCATTCAGTCTCCAAATTAGGATTGTGGCCAAGAGACATACAAATATAGTTAAGAATATGAGAGATTTTTCAACTACTTCATCTTTAACGTTTTTGCGATCACTGGCCCACATGCTCTTTTCACTCGCTTTACTATTTAGCACAGGGTCAGGCTGGAGAACGGAAAGTGGGCCTGGTAATAATGTTCAAAGCAGCTCGGCTTTATCCCTTTCCGTTATCTCTCTATTGTTATCAATCCATTCTCTCTCTCTCCAGTCCTCTTTCATCTCCCTCTCTGATCTCTCGAGTCCTCTCTACCCCTTTCCCACTCTTTCTTCTCAATCTCTCTCTCTTGAAGGCCCCTATGCCTGCTGCAATTAATCTCTTTAATCTGGGAAAGTGGCAGAGCAACTGCACTGGGCTCTCAAAACCAGCCTCCCACGGCGCCAGCCTACAGGGGAAATGCCCGGTGGAAGAGAAAGCCAGTCAAGCCCTGCCTTAGCAGCACAAACTAACTGGTCCCTCTGCTTTTACTATATTGCATAACGTTCAACTCACAAGGTTGTATGACACAACTTGCTTTCCTTTCCCACGTGTTCCTTAACAACGCAAGCGGAACAACGAATGCGTCTGAAGCACGCATTCCCTTTACAACACAAGTTGTTACAACGACTTACCTTAGAGGGGTGCTGGACTTTGGAATAGTATAATTTACTATTCTAACTCCAGTCCCCATGCAGTCGTAAGGCGACGCTTTACCTTAAGCATGTAGTTGTAATGACTTGCGTTGTAAATGGAATGCGTGGTTTTGACGCATTCGTTGTTCTGCCTGCATTGCAAAGGCAACGTGTTGTTCGGCGGTCATGATATTTGATGTTTTCTGCTTCACAAAGGTGTACTCAGGGTCTCAGCATAGAAACGATGCACTAAAGCAAAGGTCATGCCCTTGGGAGCATATAAATTATACAACTATATGCTTTCTTCATCACTAAACATTAGTATTGTTTTTGTGGTTGACACCACAGTATATTGCCAGAAAAGCACATTCTTTAATCTGCATTGTTCCCTGAAGACATGCTGCAAGGGGCACACTATGAAACCAAGGTCTGGTGCTAGCTGCGTTCCTGATGACCTTGGGCAAATCACAATCACCATATATCTCTTCTGCCACATCTGTCAAAAACCGGAATTGCCCATAGTGGATGCACTGGACTGTGCATTGTAAACACATTCTGCAGGCTCAGCAGAGTTATTGATCACTAGATTCCTACTCTGCTCACATCTTATATTTCCTAAAAGTGGATCTTTCTTACAATTCATTCACATTGATCTACTACCTGAGGAAGAAAAATAACTCTGTACTCCACAATTTATGTAGAATACAGTATGCATTTAAATTCCAGTTGTTTTTCTTTAGTTGGAATGGTGCTGTTGCACCTGGATCACTCTCATTACGGTGGCTGCTGCACCCCTTCCCTCCTACAACCACGGGGTGGCAAATGTGGCATCCATCTGTTACAAGGTTATATGATTCAAACTTGCAAAGAGAATATTGAATGCACTCACTGTTTAAAGTTTTTTATGACAAGGCTCGGTTAGAAATTGATATCAATGAAAGGGACTGGTTTGCTTAGGTAGGGGCAGGCTTGGCCGGTACAGGTAAGAGCGGTGGGGCAGGGCGGGGGGAGTCGACAGATGAGGGGATAGGTAAAATAAAATAAAAAAATAAATAAAACCACTTGACTGGCGCTCGCCGCATCGCCAAGGCAGCGATGCAGCGAGCACAAGGTAAGTGGTTTTATAAATTTTTGTATTTTATTTGATCTATCCCCTTGTCTGTCGACTTTCCACCCCCCCCCGCCTACCACTCTTACCTATGCTAGCGGCGCCTGAAAAGGAGGCGTCTCAGTCCTTACAACAGTGTGAATACAGTCCTCAGTACGGAGCGAGGGCACAGAGTGGTTAGGATCTAGAAATAGTGCAGAAAAGTAGAAATAGTGTGGAAAAGAAGAAGATTGGCGGGGGAGCCAAGACCATTTCATATGAATGTGGGCACAGCAGACGCACACTGATTCAGCCGCTCCAGAGCTGCTTGATAGCTGAGACTGGTAAAGTTTCTGAGAGCAAGAGTATCAGTATTCGTGAGATTCTTTCCATCCCCCACCACACAATAGTCTCCTAACCGTAAGGTCCTTCCTTCCCTCGTTTCCTTTCGGCCCTATCTCCATCCATGGGATGAAATGCAACACAAGGCTGACAGATACCCTATGAGTCCCTAAGTGTGATTGTGTAAAAGAAGGTAAAAGATGGCCGCCAGCAAAAGAGACACCTGCGCATGCTATGTATCACAAGTATAAAAAAAGCATGTGCAGTTATTTAAAGCAGGGGGTGAAGCTCACTAGAGAAGATGGTGAGACGTCCTTTCCTGAGGAAGGTACCTTTGATCTAGAATGTTTAAAGAACTTGGGATGAATAAAGGATCTTAAATATAAGATGGATGCTGCATAGTGGCTGGAGAATACCCGTTCATCCTGACAGTGTGTGTCCCAAATTATTGTCTCTTGTTGGAGCACGGTCGGTACCTCTCCATGATAAGACAGGTTCTCGGAATAGACAGACGTCTGGCCTTATTACCACCAGGGAAAGCCCAAGGTAAATGACTGAATTAAAACTACCTTTCATAAACAATGGAGAGAGGAATGGGAAACCCCAAGGTCCTGTCCTTTCTGCCACACACAGTATCTAAGAATCAATGCTGGAAGGTCTGTCACCAGACTGGACTGAGATGAGCCAATTATTCAAACACCCGTAGAAGTTAAGAGACTTACTAACAGAACACAGTACAAACCCATTTGTTATTGTGACTACTTGCAAGTGTCTTTTATAGCCTTCGAGCCCGACGGAGCGGGCTTTAGCGGCCATTAAAGGCCCGCTCCAGTGCGGCGAGGGTCTTGAACAAAGGAGCGTGCCTTTAATGGCTGGTGGAGCCCGCTACGGATGGGTCTAAGGCCGTTAGAACATTCCACCCCTAGAGGGCAGAATGTTATAATTTGTAAAACAAAGGCCTCATGGAGCCAGAGGGGGTTAAAATCCCATTGGGCTCACTGAGCCCCTTGTTTGACAGCAACATCTGTGAACAAATATTGGAATGTTGATGCTCCGGGCTTCTACCAGCCATTAGAAGCCTGGAGCACTCCATTGTCTTCAATGGAGTGCTCAACATTCCAGTGTTCTAATAAGTGTCATTCCTGTTTGTATTTCTATGCCCAGGTTATTTTGTGATTACTACTTGTGACTAGTTCTGTGTGGTAGTGTTTCAAGTATGTGGTTTTGCATTACTGTTGTGAGGGTAATGCTCTAAGAGCAACTAATATTTTAAGTCACGTAATAACTTCTTTATTTTGCAAAGCCATCAAGCATGGGCTCTGACCTTGGCTGTCTTGTAGGAATGCCGCTTGCCTCTTGCCCTCATCTGGGAAGAAAGCAGGCTTTTTCTGCTCTCTTTTTCAAGCTGGCCTTGGAAAAATTGCTTTTTTGTTCTAGGTGAGACTGTGTCTTTGAATGTGTAGGTTGGGCTGGAGAGCTGTCATTCCACTGTGTCAGATTTTGTGTTTTTCCTTTGCTCTTTACGACTTGATTTAGATTATCAGGATGGGTAGACTATGTATACTGTGTTTTGAATGGGTTAGTGCAGGTATTTATGAAATATAAGAGTAAACATGTGAGAAAGGTGAAGAGGGGTGGAACAGAAATGACAGGTTCATCCACCTAGGGAGTCTTCATGTTACAACTGTGGGCACTGAGGCAGTGGAAGGGAGCCCGCACATACAGACCACAAGTGTCTATCTACCCAGCCCCAACCATGCTTCAGTCCCCTTGACCTTGTCTGTTGATACCACAGCCTGTTGCTCTTCTCTAAAAGCCTCTGATTTGTCTGCCAGCCTGCTTTGGAGCAGAACTGGGGGGTAACTGACATGTTCAGTTAAAGGATTCCCCATTTGGTTACATCCACTGCCTTTATCACACTACATCCACATCAGACCAGGAATACTTCTGGTTGAGATCTTCCTGCTGTGCCAACCTACTGGGGGAGTGCGGGGGAGGTATTGCTATTTTAACTGAATTTTGCTGTGCATTGTACGTCAGGTGAGGGTTACTTGGAGGAGCGCTAAGAAAATAAGAAAGCTGTTAGCGATGTTGAATGAGACTTCACCCCTTGATCCAAATTGTGTCCCTTCAGAGGACTGAACAGCTCTCCTACAGCAGGTTTCCCCCTCCTTGTGGACACTGCAGGGGCGGCTCCTCCACTAAGATGGAGGAGGGGTGCCCCACTGCTCTCAGAGCAGTGGAAAAAGGAAAAATAAAAAGATAATAACAACATTATTATCATTTTAATATTCGCAGCTACCATCTAGGTTAGGGTGGGACAGGGCTGGTGTCACAGGGAGGAGGAGTGGTTTGTGCACAATAAGTGAGCTTGACGATTTGGCAGGCTGTCTTTCTTGGGTCGGCCAAACAGTCATGCGCACTTTGCATGTTCCCCAGTGGGCTGTAATGCACAGTCTGGGTGAAGAATATGCACAGGCTCATAGTCCCCGTCTGAGCACCAAACCACGGTGCTCAGACCAATCACGATGCTGCTGTCATGGAGACAGACGCGTTGTAATTGGCTTAGGGGAGCTGGTGTGATTCCTGCTTCCTGACTTGTAGTCAGGAAAAGAAGTGGGGAGACTTCTGAGGAGAGACGGCGGAGGAGGTAAGTGTTTTATAAAAAAAAAATTCTTGTTTTCAAGCCCCCCCCCGCTTCGCCACTCCCGTTCCCTACCAGCGGCCACTGGGGCCCTGCTTACCCATCAAGAAACCTGGATGGCCTGCCCTCAGGCAGCACATGCTTGATTTTTTTCTCTCCTCTTATACCTTCGAGCAATGCAAAACACTACTCCCTCCATTTCTATTGCCTTTTTCAAAAAGGAAGTTAATGATATTGATGAAGAAACTTCTGCCTTAGAACCCTAGCTTCCAAGGCTCTCAAGGACACGCTTGTTTCTATGAGACTGTGATGACTATATGGTGTTCTTTTGGTTTTCTATTACTTCCTCTTCTACCTTTCGCGATTGCTAAATTGTAAAGTACTGATACCCGCTGTGGTCATGTTCGCGCTTTATAAAACGTTTTTAAATAAATAAAAATCATCTTGCTTAACTAAGAAAGGACACAAAACATCTACGAACAAATATTAGTGTTGCCTTCCCCTTTATTTACGGTGGTATCTAGTTTAGAACATCACTGACGGTGAAGGACGCCAGATCTCGGATTATATTAAAGTCTTCAATCACATTAGAAGTCAAATGGCTGTAAGCCAAAGGTGCCATCCTCTAGGCATAAGCTGGTTATTGTAGTTAATTGGTTTTAGGGAGTTCTGATTTGAGGAACCTTTACTGGAGCTCACGAGGAAAGGTGCCCTGGAGAGTTCCTTTGTCGACGGAATGATGGGAAACTCTTAATCCATTAGAAACTATTTGTTTTCTTCTCCATCGTTGGGACTGTAAGACTTCTTGAAATAGTTCACTCTTTTTAGCCATAATGACAAGAAAGGCTGTTTTCCCATCTCTCATCTGCTCTGCATCCCATTGAAGTGGGGCTGTCACCATCCTTGGTTAAACTGTATGCAACAACTGCCTCGAGTTTACCACTCACTTGTACAGGGCCTCACTGTGTGAATGTGAATTCCTTGCCACAAAGGCGACTTTTGTTACGTACTTAACATATTTCCATTTTAAGATGATCTGTGTTTCATACTGTTGAATTGTTTTCTACATCAGAAAAGAAAATTGTGACTGTCAAATGGTCATTATCTAACCCTCAAAGCCATCCATGGAGTACAAAAAAAAGATTATGTTGAGTTAAAACACTGGAGGGCTGACTTGGCCTTCCATCCTTCTGCGGTTAATAAACTGAGTTTCATTGAATTAGATAATGGTGCCACCTGTAATCGACTATGCTTAGAAATGGTGAAAGTGTGTCATAAAGCAATACATGAAGGTTTCCCAAAGAGATTATTCCCTATATTGAAATATGCTGTTTAGTGGGTATCCCGAAAATAAGTGGTTTATGGTGATGCTCTGAAAGGTCACTTTTCAAAAGAAGCTACCCTCTTCCCACTTCCGGGGCATTGGTGTGTCTGTTCCGTCAGAGTTATTTATCTCTGCCATCCAGGATTTAGCTGTGTTACAGGAACAGCCTCTAGACTAAATAGTGGATCTGAAGAAAATAAGGATGCCTCTTGCACCACGGCAAACTATGGAGGTTTAAGGCTAGGAGGTTACCTGTTCTCAAATGATGTAGCTAAACTTAGAACACCTCTATCTGGTTGTATAACTTGTATGAAAAGGAGGAATGAATAAAGCTACTGAAAAAATATATGTACTTGGTTTGTGCATGCATTTCTTTCATTAGAGCCACATATTAGGACGCCCCATCCCAAGGTATTGGGTTTATTTAAAAGTGCCCAGACCACATTCTCTTACACTGTCTCAGTGTTGCCCATGATAATACGTTCTCATTTGTATGTGCATGTTCCAAGGGTGGGTTGGGGCATGTGTAAATGTGTAATGTATATTTTAAAGCACCCTTAGGTTTGCTGCAGTTTGATTTACCCACTGCTCAATGTCATCCGAAGGGACTGAACATCAAAATGGTACTATGGGAAACAAACTGGCCAGACTTCGCAAACTGACTAGTATGAGATGGCCTGATGCCTTTCCCTCTAGGTCTTCTAAATGGAGGCCCAGCCCCAAGAATCGTCATAGTCCTCTTGAGAGGTCTAATGAGGGTGCCCGTGAGTCTTTTCCCCCTTAGCACTGCCTCCAACTATTGTTGGATGTAAACTTGTGCAGTACGATGCTTTCCTTTGGATCCCTGCAAAACATTCATCAGAACCTTCACTAACTAATAATTTTTAACAATTCATAAATTGGCTGCCTCATACATAAAACATGCTGCTTCAAGACCCTCACCCACGCCTACAAAGCCCTACAACACATCGGACGCGCACACCTCAACCACCGCCTGACATTCCACCAGCCCACGAGAGGGCTCCGCCTCCCTCGCCCTGGCCGAAATCCCTCGCAGCCGTCGGAAAGAGGTCGTTCCTTCTCCTACATCACCGCCTTGTCCTGGAACGACCTCCAGCTGCTCGTCCCTCCCGGACTTCTGGAGGAGGATCTAGAGCAGTAGAACCCCAGTGCCTGGAGACCCCCTGGGGTGACAAGTCACGCTCTATAAGAACTTCCCGATTGATTTATTGAGATGCCATGGTCCCAAGCTAAATGGAAGCCTGCCACTGCCTGATGCCCGGTGACTTACTGCTTGTTAAGCACCATCAATGAAAGACCCATGAATACCTGTCTGACATAGTCAGAAAGTCCTGTCCCTCCAGAGTAAGTGGCAGCCATGAGAAGAGACTGCACAACTAGGGCCATCCCTCTAAGTCACTTTGTGAAGGTGAAGACAGCAGGGTCCTGCTCTTGTGCCCAGGTACAGTTTGTGGGGTTAAAAGAAGAAAGGAGTCACCTCATTCCTACTCAGACCTCAAACCGGGCCGGTCCTCCTCGCTGGAGGCTGGCTGGATGATGATGCTGCCGTAAGTGGCTAGGGCTGGTGGCAGGCCAGGTGGAGAGCAATGATAGAGAGCGTGTGCCCCACTCCGTGCATTAAAATATTCACTTTCAACAACAGCACATAGCAGAAGCTTCTTGATTATAAGATTATACACTACAACTTATTGCAAATGTTCGTGGTTACAATGTTTCAGGCTGTGAAGGGTTAGATGCCTCTCTCTGATTTTCTGGTGCCCCATCAAAAAGAAACAATGACTCCTTTCTGTGCACCTGGCTGTAAAGACTAGTGGTCTACTGTGTGAAGTGAATAACGAAAAGGACCGGTAAAGATTCATATTAACCCAGTAAAGGGCCTTCTCCTACACAACTTGCAAATTTTTACAAGAGTGATTTACCATGTTCTCTCTTTTGGTTTACTCACAAAATTTCACCATTTCAACTTCATCTGTGAAAAAAGTGCACACTATTGGTTGGCTAGGAACGGGTCTAGCGCCTGTTATGGTAGTATGTTTGACCTGCCATTTGGCACACCCAGGACTTGCTGTTACACAAGTAGAAGAGAGATATACCACAGGACATGCTCAATACTTTGCTATGGATTTCTGATGCATGGGGCGAGCTTCGATTTGAGACGTGCGGGATTGGCTAATATCCTGGAGGACATGAGTAATGCTGCTGCCAAGGAAAAATAACTGTTGCAATGATAACTCAAAGAACTGTGACTTTGCCCTGGACTTGTACTGGCATCCATAGCAGATGACTGCCCTCACTGGAAGTGTTGCACTTTGGTTCCCGAAAGATGTTAAACAAATCTTTGAGCAAATCAGTTTTCATGAAAAAAAATTAAAGTTTGCATTTTACTGCTTCTGACAGTGATCTTCTCTTAGAAGAATGGTTGGTTTGGAAACTGAATTATGAATATTGCAAAAAAAAAATGCCCCTTCATATACAGAACTATTTTGCTTGTGTCATTCTTAGCCTGTCGTTACAAACTACTGTCCGCGTAGCACCAGAATGCCATGGACAATGAGCGAAAACTATGTAAATGTAAATTGATACTTGTATAGCGCACTACTCACCCGCAAGGGTCTCAAGGCGCTTGTACGAATACCACTTTGGCACCCCCAAGGTGGAGGCCAGGCATCCTTAGCGTTGTGGGGGCCATTGTGGAGATTAAGCAAGCTATTGCCCAGAGTTGCAGAGTGGGACTCCATGATTGGAATAGGCACCGAGGCGAGAATTGTCAGGTCCGTGGAATTTTTATTTTTTTAGCCCAAGACCTGCCGAGGTGGGGAATTTTACCCTGGTCCCAGGCCAGACCTCTGCATCAGGGTCTGCCGCTCTAACCATTGAGCCACACTTCTCCACTATCAAATGAAAGTTGAAAGCCTATACCTTGAAATGCTGGAGAAGGGTAATTTGCATGAAGAAGATGAAGCGGGGGCAGTGTAGTGCTAAGGAAACACAAAATGGAGGACTTGTCAGAGAAAATAAATAGGCCCATCATGGCTGCTGTGAAAGATATCTGTAGGCAAAAGAGAGAAAGAAATGGCTTGGCACATGTAAGCTCTTACAGAGGGAATGTGCTGAGCTGGCGAATAGAGGGCTGTGAGGAAGGAATGGACAACGATTTAAAGACCATTATCAAACGCAATTCAACCTCTGGTAGAACAGTAATTTCTATCGTATATTTCCTTATGAGATATGTTTGTTTCCTAGGAATGCCAACTGTACTGTGTATACATTTAGATCATTTCAGGTCTCTAGAGCTCCTTTTTGGCCAATGCTTGGGAAACCCCTGTCAGTGGGAATTCCCATTTGGGATCACAAAATAAATGTATACATTTATATTTTACCTGAATTGCAGAGCCCAGAGTTATTTTTCTTCAACACACATGTGAGTATACTCCCGCCTCTTCCTCGAGCTGCTATCAACTGCATAAGCATTATGCACCCCAACAGCCTATGGGGATTTATTTTGGTTTTCCTCCTTATACCCATGAGTAGACATTTAATCTACCATTGGCAAGGCCACTTAACTTCCTCGTGTGTGTGTGGGTCTACAAAGCCTATTATGAATGTATTAGCCGTACCTACAAACCTGTGGGGAATAATTTAGATTTTAATGATTTGACCATGACCTATGCTTGCCAACTGCACTTCTCTCTCCTCAGTATGATGTATTTCAAAAGACTTAGTGTTTCAGCACGAACAGCCTTTTCAGAGGCAATGGTCTTTGGGAAAATCTCCGGGTTTCCTTCCAGTTGGCCCTCATCTATTCTACCCGAACAGCCTTCCTTTCTGAAGCCAGTGCTTCTAAAAGACTTATAGTGACCTTTCATTTTTTTCCAGTGGCACTAAGTGATATCTCCTCATTTTCTTTCTTTCTTTTGCTTCCTATATGGCGCGTCCCTGCACACTGCTGCCAACCCCCACCCCCGGCCTGCCTCATCCAAGGATGCACCTTGCCATATATTTGCAGAAGACACACTTGTCTCCCTCCCTTATCCACCAAGCTGACCTCTCTACCTCTCTTCAAATTTCGAAAATAACATCATGAAATGATTGTGTGACCTGCTCATTGCCACATGCTGCTGCTTGCTTTCACTGGTTGTCAGAATGCATCAGGATTTTACTACTAGTCCAGTGCAGTTGAGCTGTCCACAACGGGAACCCCAGCCCCTCTCTGCCCCAACTTCGCCCTAAATAGCCAGCCAAAGAAGCACCAAGGGCTGCAGATGAGACCCAGGAGGGTCGAATGCAGCCTAGCCCTCTGCCTAGCTCCACCATTGGCCACCTCCAGCAGCAACACATGCACCAAAACCTAAGCTCTCTTGTGCTGGTTTGTAATTTGCCTTCTGAGCATACAAATCACAACAGTTTTAGATGGGGGCTAATAAATACAGAGGATAGACAGTGAGACAGAAAGACAAGAAAGACCCATCTTTTGGCTGCTAATGGTAATAGTAAAGAGACTAAGCAGGGGCTGCTGCAGAAAAAAAGACAGACTACGGCTTGGAGCTAGAAGATATTTGGATTAGATGGCAAACTGTCAAATCCATCAGGTCATTCACTATATTGTTAGGTCGAGCATGGGCTGCTCTGCGAAGCATGATGTATTCGAGTATAGACTTGAATCCCCGCCCACTCTCTGACCCATATTTGTCATTGACTTGTGTCAATGTCCTTCATAAATGCTGTCTTCTGATTCGCTAATAGGCTTGTTAGTCCCTCCTTATAACCGCCTTGTCTTCATTTGTAACCTCCCATGAGGACTGGCCCTTTTACTTCTGTTGTTACACACTATGTCTTATTTAGTCTGCAAGCACTATTTTTTAAATGAATTTCTCCTACTGCAGGCACGCCTTTCTTTCCTGCAAAATTCAGCGCGTCATGCACGCTTTTACTTTCCAAGCAGCCCGGGACAATGGCGGCCGCTTATTTGAAATGAAATAGGTCTCGCATTTACAAATGTTTGAGCTATTGACATTAAAAATGATAATACTTTTTATTTATGTGTTAATTATCAAAGCAGATAAATAAAAGGCATTGTCATTTACATTGCCAATAGCTTAAACTCTCGCCAATGCGAGACCTATTGCATTGCAAATGCTTGTTATAGTTAGTGTCCGGTTTTGCCTAGCAATACTGTAATCAGGAGTGAAAGAGAAACGTGTCAAGTGAACGGATTTCACTGTTGCCATACTGGTGTATGAGTGTGTGATGATTGTGTGGGTTGGATTCATGGTTTACGTTAGTACTTGTATTTATTTTTAACATATTTTGGTACGTCTCTATTTTCACGTGGCATACATTATGGTAGTAAGTAATGGCAGCTTTCTAAACTGAATGGTACTGCTTGCGCTGAAAGCATGGCCAATTTGTGGTACAAATGAGAATCAGGTATAGGTGGTTCTGATCACTTGTGTCAAATGTGCACTTGATGGGGAGAAGAGGCCTCCAACACAGTGCAGGGAATGTGGTAACTTGATAGTCCTGGTGGTTTGTCTATAGGCTTACACAGGTGACACTGGTATGTCTAGAACCTATGCATGGATACTGGTTGGGAGCAAAGGAAATCAGAGAATGTAAATTGTAGTTGGTTCTTGGTAGTCTGTAGAACAACAGTTATCCTAGGCATGGCATTTTGATGACTTTCTAGGAAGACTGCCTTACTTTTAAGGAACTGCAGGCTTGAGACAAGCGTGATTTTTTTAAACTTCCGGTTTTTACCTAACAGTTGTGAAAAGTCACATCCAGAGGTGCAAACCATGTTCTCCTCTTGACCGGCCAACACAGGGCATCAGTTTATGCTTAGGGGATGTCAGAACTGAGTGCAGGAACTGAATTGTTGCCACAGTGTAATGTGCTGTATGGTATTCCTCCGTGGGTTAACCTTATTAGAGGGTTTTATTTTCTAATACTTAGATTGGTGTTCATGTGAAGATATGGCAGGTAAATATTTAGTTTGCAGTGTTTGGGACATTTGACCTGTTTGTTTTACACACAAGTAATGCTGTTACACTATGCCTGTTAGACCTGGGGGTCGCTAGTTGGCTGAGGTAGGTACCTTAGGCAAAATAGGGACCCTTGCTTCCACGTCAGGGAAAGAAAGGACACCTTCTCATATAGCCCCCGCTCACCCGCTTGGTACCTTGGCACGAGCAGCCAGGTTTATCTTCAAGGCAATTGTGTAAAGTATTTGCAACCACGCTCACAGCAACCCAATGATGACACCACAAATGGACTACACACGAGTTTCATAAACACGAGTAAAAATGTATATAAGAAGATATACGATGAGACCACACAATATAAATCCAACACATGCGTATTTGTAATATTCCTCTTGGCCGGTTGTTAGGCCAGCCAACCCTTGTAAGTTCTGGCAATATTAATGAGCACTTCTAAATGATCCACTGCAGTCCTAATGCAATGCTATGCAGTTCGTAGTGCTAGAATCAGGCACTTTGCAATGTAAAAATAAAGCAGTTCGTTATGCAACAATCAAGCAGTTCATAATGC
This sequence comes from Triturus cristatus, assembly GCF_964204655.1. Lineage (NCBI taxonomy): Eukaryota > Metazoa > Chordata > Amphibia > Caudata > Salamandridae > Triturus > Triturus cristatus. The sequence goes on along the minus strand of NC_140592.1, from coordinate 286,268,304 downwards.
CAAAACAATGCAATGCGTAACGCAACAATAAGGTAGTTCGTTATGCAACCTAACACAATGCGTAATGCAACATTCAGCTAATTGTTATGCAAAAATAGTGCAATGCGTAATGCAACAATCAGGCAGCTCATAATGCAGAAATAATGCAATGCGTAATACACTAATCAGGTAGTTCGTAATGCAGAAATAATGCAATGCGTAATATGACAATCAGGTAGTTCGTAATGCAGAAATAATGCAATGCGTAATACACTCCAGCACCGATCATGGTGCCTTAGGCGGTCTCTCTGCCACTCGTACTAACTCACGGTCAGCTCTTGTCAATAGATGCCCCCACATGGGTATGGTGCAAACCAAAGGGCAGCTCCGCACTCTGGCCCCGGTACTGCGACTCCTTGGCAAGTATGGGCTGTGATACGAGCCGAAGCAGAGGCTTGCGCTGCAGGAATGGGAGAGGCCAAGAGTGTCCCTCTCCGAGCCCGCACCCCACCCCAGGTGGCAACACACGTTACCTGTGGGGTGCGACCTTGCTCTCCTCTCCTCTTGCCGCTACTTGGTCCTCCGATGCAATCTTTGTTGGCTCGAGGTCCCGCTCTGGCAACGGCGGACTCGGGCCGGTGGCTCAGCTCCTCCGGGGCTGCCGGTCCGGGCCGTTGGTGCTACGAAGATCTCAGGCTGCAACAGGGCACACGCACACCGCGTCGCTGAGACTCACTTGAGCTTCAGTTGTGCACGATCACAGGGCACTCCTCTCGACGGTCTCTGGCTGCACAAAGCACACGCACACAGCATCGCTGAGACTCACTTGAACTCCGGGTGTGCACGATAATAGGGCAATCCTCACAAAGGTCTCAGGCTGCACAAAGCAGAGGCACACTGCGTCGCTGAGACTCACTTGGACTCCGGGTGTGCACGATAACAGGGCAATCCTCACGAAGGTCTCAAGCTGCACAAAGCACACGCACACAGCGTCGCTGAGACTCACTTGGACTCCGGTGCACACGAACACAGGACAATCCTCGCGAAGGGCTCAGGCTGCAAAAAGCACATGCACACAGTGTCACTGAGACTCTCCTGGAAACATTTGTGTTCCTGAGTTTATGCAACAGGGAGCCAGCTCACCTCGGGGCCCTTCAGGATACGTTACTTCCGGACACAGCACACAGCAAAGTCCTTACAAGCAGGGGGACACGGCTCAGAGCAAAGTCCCTATAGCCTCTCCTTGGTTAAAGCAGCAAACTGCAGGCCAGCCCCAGAACACACAGCAAGGGTCAGTCCTTTCCTTGAGTCTCTTCAGCTATTTCTTCCTTGGCAGAGGTTCCTCTTGACCAGAATTGGCTTCAGTCTTGTTCAGTCTTGATCAATCCATTTCTCCAAAGTTCAGGGGTTTCGGCTATCATAGTTATACCCCTAAATGTCTTTGAAGTCTTTGTGTTCAGGGGGGCACTAAGCCCTGTTCAAACCAGTTCTGTGTGCCTCCCTGCCAGTGACATCTTCTTCCTTTGATTAGTGGGGGTCTGGATTCTCAATTACTCAGCAGGAGATTGGACCATTGTTTTATGGCAGCAACCCAGGCCTCTTCACCTCTAGGGGCTACTCCTCCCCCCTACACTCCAGATGCAGCTCACCCTGTTGCAGTCTCATCTCCCCCCTGGGTCAAGACATTCCCCAGATCCTATCACTTTCAAAGCCAGACAGTCAATCCACAACCAGGCAGAGACACACAGAAAGGTTAGAGCACAAAAACCCAGCCACTTCTAAAAGAGTGGTTTCTAAACACATAATGCAAAAACCACCTTCACAAAAAGATATGTTATTAACTTGTGAGTTCAGGCACACTAAACTTTACATCTCCATCTTAAGCCTTTGGGAAGATAGGCTGGAAAACATTACACAGCCTCCCCATTCTATCATATGGGCAAGATGGCCTTTCAACAGTGCAAAACGAAATGGAGATTATTTCACTGTCAGGACAAGGTACACACCTTAGTACATGTCCTACCTTTCACATGCACTGCACCCTGCCAAGGAGGTACCCTGGACCTTCCATAGGGGTATCTGGTGTGCATAGAAAGGGAAGGGTAAGGCCTGGCAAGTGGGTGCACTTGTCAGGACAACATGGCAGTTTAACAAACTGCGCGCCGGCACTGCAGTGGCAGGCCTGAGTTCTCTCTTCAAGGATACTTTTGTGGGTGGCACAATTAGTGTTGCAGGCCTACTAGTAGCAGTTGCATTACCAGCCATGGCACACATAGTGCACTTTACTAGGGACTTTACTAGTGATGCAAACATACCAATCATGGACAACCAATTACCATTACACTTTACACAGGGAGCACTTGCACTTTGACACTGATCGGCAGTGGCAAAGTGCCCAAAGCATCTAAGTTGGCAACACCATGTCAGAAAAAAGGTCTAGGGGGAAAGCAAAACGCTTAGGAAACTTTAGCCGAAAAGGGCCAAGTCCAACAGTACCTTTTTATGATGTTGGGGGTAGACGTTTGCTTTTTTTAGGAGGACATATTTGGAATATTAATTAGTTCTTCCTAGATCTAATTTGGCAAATTCTACTCAGATTTGTTGTTGGTAATAGATTCAAGATATAGTAATGAGGCCTATGAACTAATGCCATGAATTTACTTCCATCTTTGCCGCATCAGTCTGAGCACCGTGTTGCATAGGGAAGGAAGAAGGGAAGGCTGGCAGATGTGTTCAGCTGCTGGGACTGCAGTAATGATGACGCTCAAAAGGAAGTTAAGCCTGATTAGCTATAGCCTGGCTCTTCTCTTTGAAAGCTAAATCAGCTCTCTTGGTAACCCTTCTGTGTCTATTCGCTCCTGAGCTCCTGTTCTCCTGCTTGTTAATCAGGTCACAGTTCAACTTCCAGACACCGATCTTTCCTCTACTCCCAGACTTGGCTCAGAGCCTTACCTGGACTGCTTTCAAAGAGGATTCTATATCAGCTCTGGGCACGAGTACGCTTTTGAGGGCTGTTCTGATTACCAGAATGTAAGCATCCTCTTGGTAGGGGGATTGAAAGATGGCGCAGAATGATTGTAGCTCAGGGACAGTGAGACTCACCGCACAATTGAGATTCACCCAAGCTAGACAGATTCACATTTTTTTGGGTCAATTCCCAAAGGAGCCTCACAAGCCAAATGTGTTACAATGACAGGCAATGGGGGACGTTCGCGATTTGAATAAAACCTGCATGAGTGCCATCAGTGGCACCAGAGGCATCTCCATTTTCTATTTCTTCTCAACACGTAGACATGTAAGTAAATTGGACTCCATCTGAGAGCAGTAGGACGCCTCAGTGGGGAGCGGGAATGTTCCAACCTCAATGATATGCGCACGCCATGTGCCTGAGAGTGACTGGCGGGTTTGATCTCTTGCCGTGGGGACGGAAGGGAAAGTCCTCCCCTCAAAAGCCTCATTAATGCCATCCCCATACCAGGAGGGAGCGGTAGGGGCACGGCGGCGGCCTTTTGCTATTGCCAGAAAGAGCTTTTAAGATCCGCTTCCCCAGGAGAGCACAAGAGGACTCGGCAGCAGAAGTGTATCTCTGCTCCGGGGAAAGAATTTTGAGGAATGTGATGTACTCTAGATTAGCAGCCTATTAACTTGAAAATATTCCTTCCATGATATTAAGGGACACGAATCTGAAGAAGTGAATTAAATTAAAATCAGCTATGTTCATTGTCGTTTGGAGGCACATGCGAGAAACCAGGAAGGGTGTCCACTATGATGGAGGCAAATCTTTAGACATCTATAGAAGCAGCAGCTACACAGGACGGAGAGGCTTCATCGATCGCTTTGTCGATAGCACTGTTTTGAATACTAAGCAGTGGCAAAGCCATTAGTTTTCACCTTGCCAATCCAAAACTATTGTCTTTGACAATGCTTTGTGTCTATGCTATTCAAGCATCGTTAAAAACAAACTAACAAAAAGTTATTGCTGATGTTGAACAGCACTGGCAAAAAATTATATATATGATGTTGCATACGTGCTCGAGAGTCATCTTGTGCACTTACGCGTCATGAGGCTCTGACACCTCCCACATCACCAAGCATGTGTACACATAGATAATAAATCTGTGGGCCTTTTGTGGATTTGTTTTAATTTACCATTCCAAGATGGTAGATGCCATCTTGAAATAGTAAATAAAAAAATGATATACTTTCTTTTCCCTTTTAGGTCTGCGAGGCATGCTGTATTCGAGTATGGCCTTGAAGCTCCGCCCACTGTTTGCCCATATGTTTCATTGGCTTGTGTCATTGTCCTTTGTAAAGGCTGGCTTCGGATTCGTTAATAGGCTTGTTAGTCCCTCCTTAGTACCGACTTGTCTTTATTTGTATCCTCCGATGAGGACTGACCTGTTTACTTCTGTTGTTACACGGTATGTCTTATTTAGTATTTAAGCACCATTTTCTTTCATGAGTTTCTCCTACTGCAGGCAAGACATGCTTTCCTACAACTTTCAGCGCACCAGTCGCAATTTCACTTTCCAAGCAGCCCGGGACAATGGTGGCTGCTTCTTTGAAATGAAATAGGTCTTGCATTTACAAGAGTTCGAGCAATTGGCATTGTAAATGACAATGCTTTTTATTTATATGTTAAATATCAAAACAGAAAAATAAAAGGATTGTCATTTATAATGGCAATAGCTTAAACTCGTGCAAATACGCTACCTATTGCATTGCAAATGCTAGTTTTAAAGAAGTTGCCCAACAGTAAACTGCAGCTGCTGGGCCCTCCAATGAAGATAAAATATAAAGATTAAAAAAAGAATAAGACTGCAGAGAGCAACATCAGAGCTGGCAATGGCGGGAGGGTGCAGTCATTGCAGATGAGCGGTAGGAGGTGCAAGGAGGCAGGGGTGAGGCAACTGAGGAGCCTTGAAAAAATAAACAGAAGCCTAAGGAAGCAGGGGTGAGGGAAGTCAACATAGAGTGCATGGAAGGCAGGGATTTGAGGGGCTCCAATTGGGAAACAGCACAAAGGGAAAGAGCAAGTAGAGCTGCATTAAAAAATGTTGTTCCCTGATGTGAAGCTTTGGAAGGAGACAAGCCATTTAAGGCCAAATAAACTATGCTTAGGGGGAGGAACAAATACCAGAAGAGGAGGGAAAGCCTACTAAAAGCAGAAGCATCAACAAATGAGGTTGCCAAATGGTGGGCAAAGACCTGACCCAAAGGTCCACTGAGAGTATTGTTATTGTCCACAATAGGGTTTCCACAACAGACAGATAAAATCAGATTTTTCCCATTGCATTTGATTACACACTGGAAAGCAAGCCACAACGATAATGTAGTGATGTGCATCTTTGCCCTAAAAGAGTGTAATCACAGTAGTCCTGGGCTCCTGGCCCAGTAATCCAGTTGGTCATGCGTGATCTGACACCCACTGGGGTTAGTCGGCACCACATACATTTGAAAATAAATTGAGTTCTTCATAGGTCAGATACTGCCTATTACCATTCGCAGGTGCAACAGCATGTATATTCTGTGCCTCCAGATCAAAGTATAACTTCATACACCTTAATGTTGTCTACATCTGTGTCCTACTAATGCCACTCCCACCCAAGAAGAACAATCCTCAGTCCATGTAGGCTTCTACATCATGGAATAACATATTAGGACCTGCCTTCACCTGTGTCTTTGCATTACTAGTACAATTCCCAGGAGCAGATATCTTCACAGTTGCTGTGCTTGGGTTTAATAATGTAAATTAATTAACCCTCACATCATCTATCTATGTGTTATATCTTGTATCCCGAGCCACAGTCATTATCACACATTCTGCACCTGAATAACCTAAGGTCTCTCTATAGAACCTCACTTGTCGGTGCCTGTATGTGGGAGACCCAGCAGACATTTTCTGTGGCCCATCGTTTTGCCTGTCTGCGCCTAGCGTGGACACCCATTGGTTTCAAGTTTTAGAACCCTGCCTATAGAGAGCCGTATCATGCGATGCAGATGCAGTTCCACTTCCGGTGCACTTGAGAAAGTGACTTAAAACTAAAAATTGTGCAAACAGTTCTGTCCATCCACATTTAAGTCGACACATGAAATAAGGGTAACATTTTCTACAGTACCACAATTAAAGATTGCTGCTGGTCATGCTGGAATCACACCTCTCAGTACTTACACACATTCTTACATTTCCACTGTGGAATTTACAATAAGGTAGGATTCAAATCATTCATTGAATCCTGTGAAAAACCAAAAAATTGTAAAAATATTTTTGTAAAAAAATTTCTCGCAAAAATTATGTTGTGCCAGGTTAAGAAATGTCCCATTACCAAGACATGGTAGAATAATGGTGAGTGTTTGTATTTGTAAACTACATGCGATTCTAACGAATAGGGGACCTATTGTAAAACTTCAACACCTGTTAGACTATTAGTCTGACAGATTAGTGGTTAAAATTCGTCTTTTAGGCAAAATGACAACAATTCCTTTATCCTTAGGCAGAGCATCCTTAAATTCTGGTACCACCAGAGTGCACTCATTCTTGTCCCTGCTTCAGCACTCGCAGAGGCCTGCGTTTTAAAAAGACTGCGACAACTATGGAGACAGGAGAGACTTCACAGGAAGTCTTGCTGGTGGCATAATGGAGCAGACCAGGGGTGTACCATGAGATATAGGATGCCAGAAAGAAATGTTCCAAGAGAATTTCAGTGACATAATACTGACAAGCGTGCTTGAGTATCCCACAAGAAAAACCCTAGATTTTTACTTAGAGATTTGAAAGCCCTCAATGGAGGGAACTCTTTTGCCTGTGGTTTGCCAAGCTGTACTACTCCACCTTCGAACATCTGTAGATCCCTTCTCCTTCTCAGTTGAAGAGCTATTTGGCCTCTTCAGTCCTCTCTGTCAATTGCTGGAAACTGGATATGACCTCAACTGCAGCTGCTGCTAATCCGACGTGGGGGGCAGCGCGGGGGGAAGAAATGTACACTTACCATTCACCACACTGGGACTGATCTTCTACTCCCGCACCTCGGTGCTACTCTGCTCCTTGCACTCCAATCCCATGAGCACAGGCTCCCAGATTCCCCATGCAATCGCAGCGCTGCTGTCATGCTATTACTCCCAGCATGAGAGAAGCACTGGGATTGGAGGGCCGGTTTTACGCTCTAGCATGGACTGGGAGCCTGTGCTCCTGAGCACTGCTGATATCTCCAAGGAACAGCCTGGAGATATCAAAGTGCGCATGTCGGTTTGGCCGTCCTAAGATGGCCGGTCAAACCAGGGCCGGCTCTAGGGCGGTGTGACCGGTGCCACAGCACCTGGTGCAGACTCTTTGAGGGGGGTGCCGTGTTTGGAAGGATTTTATGATTTAAAAAACGCCGGGTGCTGCATTGCTGGCCTCCGGCAATTTTCACACAATAAAAATGTCAAGGAAGCTCCGGTGATTAATGTTCTTCCTGGAGAGAGAAGGAGTTTTTTCTAGAGGAAGTTTTAACTCATTTATGGTAGCACAGAGTGTTAATGTGCTTGCTGCAAATAATGTGTACCGTGCAGATCGCAAAATGCAGCTAGATTAAATAGGTCAGTGCCTTTGTCAGATCATTTGGTTACAAGCAGTGTAGATGTTAAAATCCTAACATGGAACAGTGAGCTAATAACTGTTATTCAAGAGTTCCATGCAAACAGTCAATGTATGGATTAGAGCACTATGATGTTTTCCTCCGTCTTTCATTATTCTAATGTTTCAAAAAGGGTTCATTTAAAAAACTCCTAATTATTAAATGTAACCCCCCAACCCTGGGGTTATGTTTTAAATTCTGAGTCTGTGCCTCTCCAGACCAAGCAATCTTAAACTATACTGTTTACCAGTATGGATGACATGTGACTTACCTTGTAGTCCTCTGGCTTATGTAACATTTCCTATACACTAATTTACACACATATGATTGATTGTCTCTGAGTAATGTGTGTGATGTTAAGTGCCCTGACACCCTACACTGGTATAGGTGGCACTATATAACTTATTAAATATATCTGAGAGAGAGTGGTCATGGAGACTTGAGGGGGCACTGCTAAAGGGTGGTAGTTTTGGAATCTGTTGGGGGGAGACCATGGGGGGCGCCAATAAACATTGTCGCACACGGCGCCACAAGTGCTAAAGCCGACCCTGGGTCAAACCGACAGCGTACTTTCAGTGCCTATCACTCCTCCTTCCCCTGCTATGTGACGTTGCAACATGCCCTGCCCCGTCCTATACTCCATGTCTAGAAGTGAAAAACAAAATGACAATAAAATAGTTTTATTATTTTCTTTTTCTTTTGTCTGTTGCCTTTCAGCAGTGGGGCCACGCTCCTCTGACATAGTGATGAAGCCGCCACTGTATGACCTAGCCATGAGATCAAGTGCATGTTAAAAAGAAGGAGCCCTGCCTGGTTGGTGTAGTGCCCACACCTTTTAAGGCATGATAAACTGAGGGGTCCTTGTAGCTGCAGCTATGGATCCTTCTACGTGGAACCTCAATGTTCCAGTGATTCTCTCTGTGGTGTTTCACTAGGGCTACTAACCCTGAAAAGAGAGTAATCCGGCCTAAGATCCAGCATCCCCCAACACAACAGAGAAAGATAAATTCCCAAGACAGGTAGTATGGGCCCTGCAACTATACCTGCCAAAACATTCCTTGAAATCCACAATCAATATAAGAGAAGAGGACACAACCCAATTCCCTACAAGTGTCAATCTATAACAGGTCCATCTGCATCTTGGACTCTGAGCACTAACTGTCTGAATTTGCCTTAAAGCGCACAAACTCTAAGATGAGCCCTGGAGCAATTGTGTTTCATTATCATAAATCTTCAAAAATGCATGTGTTCATAAACACAAGAAGAGAAAAAACTTCAAAATACACAAATGAGTGTGCCCAGGGCCGGACTGGGAACCAAAACCGGCCCTGGCAAAGTGCTCGGCCGGACCCCCGGGGACTTGGGGGTGCGGCAGAGCTGTTTGCCAAGGCCGGTTTCGGCCGATTTCGTTACAGCGGCTGAAATTGCAGCTATGCTGCAAAAACGGACCTGTAACAGAATCGGCCCCCAGGGGCCCAAAACCGGGCCCCAACGCTGGTGGCCTACCGGGGAAATGCCCTGTGCCCGCTACGGCCAGTCCGGCCCTGAGTGTGCCCCTAAGGAAACTTTCAGTAGCTCAATCAGCCTACAGCTGACTGACTATGTCCTAGACTGTATGGCCTGCTGTATGATTATTATTCATTGAGGCCACCGTTTGGACTCTTCAGGTATCATTTACAGCTCCCTGGGATGGGAGGGCTCCTTTAAATTAGAGCTTTTCCTATCCATCACAACACTGTCATCATTCATACATCTAGTGAACATCCCATTGCATATTTTTTCATGTTCAGGTCTGCCATAGTCCCTTACTCTGTGAAAATGGCTTATTCCTCAATAAATGTAACTGGTGTATTTCTACTCCGGCCATGCCTGTAACGGATGATTTTTTGTTACCATGATTCCGCTGGCGCAATGCATTTAGGACAAATGTATTGGTATTTATGTGTTCCCTATGGGCCCATTGCTGTTTACCCTATGTTAGCCTATTTGTGCATCTTGTAGGCTGCTTTTATTTTGCCCACTGTGCTAAATATCACGCTTGCCTCTGTGCCACGTTGTATTTTCACATAGAACCAGCACCTGTTTTTGTATTTTATTCTTTTCCTGGGATTTAGTCTGAACAGCCTAGGCATGGTCAAACAACATTGTCCCTTGTTATTCTCTCAGGTCAGACACTAGCACCTAAACATAATAAAGGAATGCAGCTGCTGTTTTAAATACACATATCTATTCATAAAGCTGAAAACAGGGTTTCTGAAAAAACACACACACAGAGCAAAGGTCCTTAGAGAAGAGTGCTGAATTAGCTGAGATGTAGAACATTCACCTATGTATATTAAGGTACGGGGTCCGCCACTAGACCCAGAGATCGATAATATATAACCACTTACCTTCAGTATTACGGGAGGGTTTAGGCAGACCTGTCAGATAACATGGCAGGGCTTTTCATGGTATGTGTTTTATTTACCATGCTGATGAGATTATTGACATTTGTTTTTTAATTATGGTGCCATTATTGCATCTTAGAGCATGATCGTTTAAATAAATATTGCAAACTTCCTTCATGTCTCTTTTTAATCTTATTGTGGACAAGCACAAGTGACGGACGAAATGGAGGGTTTCTGTTACCATGATCCCTGAGAGGGTCGAGAGTGTTGTGTTCTGGGGTGTCAAATCACTCGTACCTCTGGAAAGGTTAGGAGGGCAAGTGAGGTACTAAAGCTAGTCGGACTCGGGCTCATAGATACTGATGTTTTATGGATACTCGGTCCCTTACATACTGATGTTCTATGGTCCCAAGCATAGTTCTGTTCCTGAGCAGAAGTCCTGCAACACATGTAACTGTAATCATCAGTGTAATGTATACTGTTGCCTCCCCCTACTGAATGTGAAGAGGGACCCCTGAGAGTCTCATATCTTACAGATATTGATTGATCTTTGTCTGAATGTGGCCCCCTGAAAAGTTATGGGCCCCTGAAGGGATGACGGCCGCCTGCACCGCAGGGCCTGCAGGGGCTTTGTTACACCCCTGCTGTAACTGTCTCTTGCGCCCCACAAACCTTGGGCAAATTATTGTAACCACAATTGTATTCTGAGGCACCTAGAAGCAGTTATGTAAGGCAGAGTGTGCTATTTAACCAAATACATAATAAATATCCTCTCACGTTGTGTGCACTGATCTTGCACATGGGGTCCTCACAGTTCCTGTATTTATTTGATAAACCTACCACAGGCAAGGACATTTGCATTTCCTATTCTATACAAAGTGTAGTTGTATTATCACAGGATATGTGTTATTGACAGAATATGCTTTTTAACATCTGTTGTCACTTCCTCGATCCCTCACATCCTCTGTACATATCAATCAAAGATATGAATTTCAAGGGCATGGACCTTGCATGTTCTATAAATGTGCATCACTGCATTTATCCAGAAGTATCCTAATGTCTTAAGCTCTCTTGCATCAGGAACATCGCTACCAGAGAACGTTGCACCTTCTGCACCAGTGCATCACTGATGTCACGTCTATGGACCATTGCATCCTCCGCACCAGTATCATTGACATCACTGCTAGGGACAATCACACCTTCTGCACCAGTGTATCACTGATGTCTCTTCTATGGACCACTTCACCCTCTGCACCAGTGTGTCAGTGATGAAACTTCTATGGACTAGTGCACCCTCTGCACCAGTATCATTGACATTACTGCTAGGGACAATCACACCTTCTGCACCAGTGCATCACTGATGTCTCTTCTATGGACCATTTCATCCTCTGCACCAGTGTGTCAGTGATGAAACTTCTATGGACCAGTGCACCCTCTGCACCAGTATCATTGACATCACTGCTAGAGGCAATAATAATAATAATATCACTTATAAAGCGCCTGGTTACACCAACTGGTGTGTCCCGGCGCTGAGACTACTCATTGAGACAAAGCCTAAAGTAAACAGGCGAGAAAAAAAGGGGGTCAGAGAGGGTACGGAGTCGCAACAAACGCGGTGGCAGGGCTTATAGTTGGAAAAGCAACGTTTTTAGTTTTTTCCTCAAAAGATTTTCTGAAGGTTCCGCACAGAGAGTCAGAGGAAGCGCATTCCAGTTTTTAGCTGCCAGATAGCTATAAGACCGAGCGCCCATTCGTGCTTTTTTTACTTTGAGAACTTTAAACAGGTGTGTCCCGGAAGCTCTAAGGTGCCGACCCGGGTGGTAGGGGGTGAGAAGGTCCTGCAGATAGAGAGGGCCTTTATCCTGCAAGGAGTGATGACAGAAGCACAGGGCCTTAAAGAGAATCCTCTTATTTATCGGTAACCAATGTAAGGACTCAAGGGCTTTCTTAGAGAGGAGGATTTTCTGGGTAGATTCAGAACTAAGCGTGTTGCTGCGTTCTGGATGCATTGTAACCTATGGATACATTTTTTTGTTGCACCTAGATATAGAACATTACCATAGTCCAGCTGAGATGTTACAAGGCATGTACCAAGGTTTTCCTAGCGGAAGAAGGCAGGATGTCTAAGGTTTTCCTCAGCATTTTCAGGATTCCGAAACACTTGCCTGCTACTTTCCTGGTCTGAAACTCAAAGGAGTGAGTAGAATCCAACCAGACTCCTAAGTGTCACACCTTCTGCACCAGTGCATCACTGAGGTCACTTCTATGGACCATTGTATCCTCTGGACCAGTATCATTGACATTAATGCTAGGGGCAATCACACCTTCTTCACCAGTGTATCACTGATGTCACTTCTATGGACCATTGTATCCTCTGCACCATTGTATCACTGACACCACAGCTAGGGACAATCACACCTTCTGCACCAGTGCATCACTGATGTCACTTCTATGGACCAGTGCATCTCTGCACCGGTATCATTGACAATACTGCTAGGGTCAATCACACCTTCTGCACCAGTGCATCACTGATGTCACTTCTATGGACCAGTGCATCCTCTGCACCAGTATCATTGACAATACTGCTAGGGGCAATCACACCTTCTGCACCAGTGTATCACTGATGTCACTTCTATTGACCATTGTATCCTCTGCACCATTGTATCACTGACACCACTACTAGGGACAATCACAACTTCTGCACCAGTGTATCAGTGATGTCACTTCTATGGACCATTGCATCCTCTGCACCATTGTATCACTGACACCACTACTAGGGACAATCACACCTTCTGCACCAGTGTATCAGTGATGTCACTTCTATGGACCATTGCATCCTCTGCACCATTGTATCACTGACACCACTACAAGGGACAATCACACCTTCTGCACCAGTGTATCAGTGATGTCACTTCTATGGACCATTGCATCCTCTGCACCATTGTATCACTGACACCACTACTAGGGACAATCACACCTTCTACACCAGTGTATCAGTGATGTCACTTCTATGGACCATTGCATCCTCTGCATCATTGTATCACTGACACCACTACAAGGGACAATCACACCTTCTGCACCAGTGTATCAGTGATGTCACTTCTATGGACCATTGCATCCTCAGCACCATTGTATCACTGACACCACTACAAGGGACAGTCGCACCTCCTGCACCAGTATATCACTGATGTCACTTCTATCGACCACTGCACACTTTGCACCAGTATCATTGACATCACTGCTAGGGACAATCACACATTCTGCACCAGTGTATCACTGACACCACTACTAGTGACAATCACACCTTGTGCACCAGTGTATTACTGATGTCACTTCTATGGACCACTGCATCCTCTGCACCACTACTGGTGACAATGCACCACTGTATCACTGATGTCGCTCCTAGGTTTTCCAGAACATTCTAGATCTGTCAGTCACTGATATCATGCACTAAAGGCCATCACACTATTTGTAACTGAGCATCCCTCACACAGACCATTACATTACCTGTCCTTGTCCATTGCTGTACAAAGGAGATGGAAGAAAAGGGTAGCACCTTTTACATCACTTTGTCTGCAGGAACATGTGGCCAGTTGGCAACCAGAAAACAAACAGTGGAGTTCATTGCCCAGGCAATGGTGGCAATTCACCAAAACCGCAGTGGGTACCGAAAGTGACATCATGAACCCTTTGACCCATGATAACATCACAAAAACTGACATCAAACAAACTTTGACTGAAATCAGGGGTGCATCTGGGGGTACTTTGTACATTTGATTTAAAACAGTGTTTATCAGAAAACTCGAGTGAGGACCCCAATAACAAACATGAATTGATGGCAAAGATAAACAACTAGCATTTTACACTACCAAAATCTGCAGGGACGCCTACTTTTAAAAGGTCAGCAAAATAATAATTCAAGAGTTTGTAGGGAGCATAAGTAGCTCCACCATGGCCAAGCGATGGCCTTGTGCCCAGGTCCCTGAGCTGGAATCTAAAGCTGTAGGGCAAACCTACTTTATTTACATTGATTTACCTCCCGTCTAAGTGCCCGGAATTGCTTCTGTAATGGTAAATAATGTGTTGCTGTTGACTAATGGTGAACGCTTTTCCAGCTGTACCTTTAGCTCAAATGCTGCTGTCGAGCTTATTTGAATTAATGTTCACTCTGGTAGCACTGCCTGGACGCCGCCTTGTGCTCTGCAAGGTGAGTTTAAATATCGCTGCATAGAGCGAGTTTGCGGACTCAGGGCACGTTCAAGCAATATTATGATCCTGCTATAAACACTTCAAGTGTCAATCTCTACAGTCTTACTGCTGACCAGCACCAATTGTCCCTTTGACATTGATAAAGTTTAGATGAGGATGTGGCCTAAAGGCTAGAGCGGCCGATCTCGCAGCTGGGGCACCAGGTTCGAGTCTGGGCAGGGACGATCAACGTCCTGTTATTCTGGGCAAATCACTTAGAGCCAGATGTACGACCGTTTTTTGCAGCCGCAAAGGAGATTTCGGCGCCTTTGAGACTGCAAAATAGGTCTCCCCAATGTTCTAACCGTATTTTGCGAGTTGCTAATCAATTAGCGACTCGCAAAATAGGGTTAGCGACTCGCTATTAGGAAGGGGCGTGCCAAGGGCGTCCCTTCCTAATAGCGAGTCCATAACCTATGTATGAATGTTTTGCGACAGCAACTGGGGTCGCAAAACACTTGCAGTTTACCACCCTCTTCAAGAGGGTGGTAAAAGCATTCGCAAATGGGAAGGGGTCCCCAGGGGACACTTTTCTCTTTGGGAATGGATGCACAAATATTTTTTTAGAGCAGGCAGTGGTCCCAATGACCACCGCCTGCCCTTAAAAAATGAAACTGACATTTTTTCATTTTTATCTTTTAAATGAAAGGAAAACGGGCTGCATTTTATTTTTTAAAACTGCTTTGTTTGACAAAGCTGTCCCAGACATGGTGGTCTCCTGACCCCAGCAGGCCACCATCCCTGGAAGTGCCAGCCATTCCCAATGGGGTCGCAAGTGGGGCCGCACATTGCGACAGCCCCATTAATATTCATGAGGCATGCAATTTGTGACCCCATTGGGAATCACAAACAGTGTCTGAGTCACTTGTACATTGGATTTTGTGATTCACAAATTGCGATTTGCAATTTGTCGCAATTTGCGATACGCAAAATCCAATGGTCATACATCTGGCCCTTAACCTCCCCATACCTTCACAAACAATGATCACTGTATTGCAACTGGTGCTCACAAACAATGAGACTGTAACGTAACTGGTGCTCATGTAAAGCGATCTGATACCTTTAGGTCAATTTTGCACTATATCAAAACTCCTAAAAAAAAAATCTGGTAATCCTATTTTACCTACGAGTACACATTTTCTGGTCCGTAACTTTAAAGGCCACATCACCTCGTCCAGTGAGTTTGAACTTCTTTATATAGGTGGGTCAGGCAGTAAGGTAACTCTAAAAGATAATCTTTAATAGATGTACCTTCACCGTAAACATAATATTAAGCCTAAATGTACACCTCTAATTTCTTGATCTGGCCATTCCACAACTGGATTTCAATACAGACCATGCCCTAACACCGTAGCAGTTCATTTTCATATTTCGCGAATGCCTCTAGTGCCGTTCCTTCATCCCCCATCCTTTCCGAGACATACGAATAAGGCATTGCCAGTCTTGTGATTGATCGGTCGAATGAATGAGGAATAAAAGCATCATGCTTCAGGAGTTTAATACTTATGCCCCGGTAAAGTGAAATCTCCTTTTTTTCATTGGTGGCACTGCTGTAAAGAAATCTAGTCTTCTAATAAAAATAAAAAAATTAGGAAAGTGTTGTGATGTAGGGATGTGGTTTATAGAGTGTAAACCTAGCTACAGAGTAATGGAATATTGATCAATACAGGGGTATTAGACAAAAATGCATAGGTAGTGCCAAATATATTGTTTATAGGAAGAGTAGAGAGTGCGTAAGCGGGAGTGGAGTTGGGTGAGGGGTTGCCGAGATCAGGGGCTAACAAGAAGGGAATGAGGTAAGTAAGCAACTGGGTGCAGGACAGAGGAATGAACACTCTTTGGATGGGATTGGTAACCTGTAGGCTATGTTACAACAATGTGTAACTTTAGGATGAATTTTGTCACATTTTCCTTAATTGGAGGTTGCAGGTCATTACTAGGAAGGAGGACAAACTCTTGCATCATAGCAAGATTTCTAGGCTTGCAATGCAGCTATGTGGGTTGTCAGAACCAGTGGCGAGCTGGAAATGAGAGCTATATAGATGGTGATGCATGTCTTGAAAATTATAGCGGGGGTTGAGGGATTGATTATTCCTCTCATGCATACATTGAACTTGGAAACAATGCAGGGCACTGCACAAGAGTGTTAGGTGATTTCAGGGTCCAGGGCTTTGCCTCCATTTAGATTGCAATGATAAAGTCCACTCTGTGGATCAGGGCTAGCTGAAGCCACCATGATCCCTTGAGCACGATGTGTGTCCTTGAATTGAGATTGGTGTCAATCTAAAAGCCACATGATTTACCTCTGTGGACTGAGGAGTGAAAGCATCCAACTTCATCCCTGAAATACCATCTTTATCTAGTTTGTGCTTGATGGTGCTAGTGAGGAGTACGAATTCCATCTTTGTGCTTCAAGTGGAGATTGGCTTTGGACTGAAGCAATTGAAGACTGAATGCTAGTGAAGGATTACCTACATATTACGTTGCCCATTATCTGGATGCACACTAATACCCATCTAAATATGGACCCTTTTTTACACTAAAAATGTATTAAATAATGCCTTTTAGCTATAAGATATGAGGGGACCTTTCCCTATTTAAGATGGTGCAATCACACAGCAGGAGGTTTCAGACACAGTCTTAAATTTTGCCACATTAAAAGGTCCAAAAACATGTGGCAAACCATGGTGCCTCTCTGCGAGTCCATGCTTGATTGAATGCTGAGTAACTGAGTTACCTTGTATGACCCATTTAACGGTAGGGATCCCTGGATCTAACACCAGAGATTGTCAGATCATTATCCTTGGCACTAGGCCAGGTTAACAGTTTTCACTCCAGTTATTCTGATTATAGCAGTGCAAAAACATCACTCCTAGACAGGTGGCCTAAAATGTGTCCCGATCAGAAGGCATATGTTAGAAGGTATGAATGAGTGCACCGCCCTCTGGTGGGATGGGTGTTTGGGTTTTTGCTGTTTACAGAGACCAAATTAATACATATTTATCACAGATTGGATCATAATGTATGGAACGATTTGTTATATGTTGGTACAAAAATTATAGATACCAATAACCAATCCTGTATGTGCCTAGAAGTTATTTCTGTACAGGTTAAAGGGACTAGAGAGGGTAGTGCCAAACAGGCAATGTGTAGTCCTGTTTATCTTTCGTGACTGACTGACTACAAAGAATATTTACCCCAGGATAGGGATAGTGTTGGGGATTCAGGAGATCATTGTCAACCTGAGGAATCTGCCGGACCGACTAAGGCTATCAAGAGTGAGCAGAAACATGTTGACCCTAAATTGGGCTGTGCATTACACAGGAGCAGATGGTGTCAGGAAAGAGTGGTGGGGTGGGGGGATGGAGGAACAGGGGGATGATGGACCCAATAAAATTAAAACATAAAAAGAACTTATCAGCCACTCACTGCATCACACTCTTCTGCTCCTCTCGACTGCAGGCTCCCAGGGTTCCCTGTGGCCAATCCAGGCGCTGTGCTCATGCTGCTCCCAGCATGAGAGCAGCATCTGGATTGGCCTGAGTGCCCTCCATTTGCGCTCCCAGGGAGACTGGGAGCTTCTGCCTGCTGTCTCCAGCCTGGCAACGAAGCTCGGGTTGGAGACAGCTCATTGCGCATGTCGGCTTGGCTGTTCTAAGACGGCCAGCCAAATGGACATGCACACTGTCAATAGTGTCCACCGCTCCCCCTCCGTCACTGTTACCCCATGGCCCCACCCCCAACTACTCCGCCTTGGAAGAAAAAATAAAATGATAATAAACACATTTTATTATTGTTTAATTCTTCACATGTTTAGGCTGCTGGTGGGGGGGGGGTGATGCTCCTCCACCATAGCAGAGGAGCTGCTGCTGGTATTGCACTGTCCCTTAAGTGCACTGTTTTAACCATGTGTTAGGATGGGCAAATACAGTTCTTCTAACCTAGTCCCCCCACACATTTTACCTCCTGTTCCCAGGTCTCCTGTGACTTCACAACAGGATGGCACACATTTCCCATTCCTCTCATAAGATCTCCAGGAGAAGGCCACCAAGTGTAACCTGCAGTCACCACGGTGAGGGGAACCGATGATGAAGCATGCCATCTCAGTGAGTGAGGGCCTTCGTCCTTGTCCTTCTCAGTGAAGAGCCTCAAAAGTTGGTTTCTTCGTTCATGGTATCATAATCATGGCAAGAAGGGTTTCCGCATCTCTTACGTTATTCCAGGTATTGCACTGATACATTTTACACTGGGCTAAGGCACCCAATACAAGATACCTTCACTGTCTGTTATAAACATACACTTGGCAGGACATGTGTACTGACTGAGATGAGAAGAAAATCTACCTTGATACAGCCCAAGGCCTGATCCTTAACAAAGGCACATTCCTTTCCCCACTGACATCACAATTTGACAAACCTATACAGAACCCAGTCTAGTGAGTACCTCTGCATTATTAGGAAACACATCCATGTACTTCCAGATGTGCTGAGATGCCACACTAATCGAATATAGTGTGCAATATAATTTCCAAATACAGTAACAATGATATCCAGGCACCTGGCAGTGGAAAGCGGTCCCTCAGCCCTCGATGGTATGATTGATGAGACCTTCAAGTGAGGCTGCATGCCATCTGCACACTGGTACATGTGGATATGCACTCTTGCCAGTAGGGCGCCATGTACAGCCTAAAAATGACTAATGACACTTCACTGGCTCCCAGCAAGAAAATCCCTCTTGTCTCATCCCAAACGTTTGCTGTAACGGCAAAGTTACCTGTTGTCAAAAACACATAACCATGGATTATGAACACGTAGAGATAGCCCAGCGAGTCACAGAACTCAGGGCCAAAAGCACTACCCTTTTTTACTGTCGCAATCGGTGTGATTTTCAGAATCTGTCCGTTTGTGGCCACAAAAAGGCCTTTTCAAATGTGCAAACATCCAATAGCAATTATGTAACACGTTTCTGAATTTCAATTTTTGTTTGCCACCAAATACCGATTCGGGGCATCCTTTCAAAATACTGAATCGGAATGGCATGTATTTATGTCTTGTTATCGAATTACAGTTGCAAAACATTATTAATTTACCGACTACAAATGTACTGGTAACCCATTCACAAATGGAAAGGGGTCCCCTTCTCTTTTGTGAATGTAAAAAAAAAGCTTTTGTAAGAGGAGGCAGTGGTCCACATGACCACAGCATCTTCTTAAACAAACAAAAACAAAAAGAAGAATCTTTACTTTTTAATCACAGTCCCATTTTCTTTAAGGAAAACTTTTTTTTTTAAATTGCTTTATTAAAAAGTAATCACAGACATTGTGGTCTGCTGACCCAAGCAGACTACCAGTCCTGTGATGGCGGGGATTCTTATTGGATCACAAATTGTGACCTACCTCATTAATTTTCTCTTAGGGGCCGAGTCACAGAACTAATCTGAGATAAAATCCTAAACTTGTTACTTTTGGTATTCACAGAAGGCATTTAGTAGTAGTAAAGTTAGGATTCTTAATATTCTTGAGTTAGGTCAATTTGCGAACCGCTAGGTATAGCTAAATGTAAACTAGTAGTTGCATACATTAGGAATAGTGATTTCCTTATTGTGGTTCATAGAAAATGGCAATTTGGAAATCGATATTCTCAATGCGAGTACATCTGGCCCTTAGCCTACTTTATTGGAAAATGTTGCAACAGGTTTACTTTTTATAAAGTCACTTTGAGAAACTGAGTAACAATGTCAGGATCACGTTTTCTTATCATGTCTAAATTTGTAAATGTGCACAGCACAGTGACTGATGTCTTTAATGACACCTTCAGCAAAACAGAAATCTGCATTCTCGGTATTGTAGTTTCTCTTTTAAAATTACATTAATATTTTCTTAAAATTACAGCATGCAAAATGCTTTTGGTAAAAATGCCAAGCTTGTCTGGTGGTATTTCCCATTGAATGGGGGTATTTAGCAGCTATGCAGGTGTGCATATGTTTCTGTGTGCAAGGTCTGTCTTTTTTATGTGTGCGTCTGTGTCAGTGCAGTAAGTGTGTGTATGTGTTGTGTGTGTGTATGGTTATCTGGATGCATGCAGTTATCATTGTGCATAAGTGCAGTTATGTGTCTGTGTGTCTTGCTCTGTTCATGTTGTTTGCTTCGGCGCATTATACATAAGCCAAACCGGTGGTCTTTTGACAATCTTTGTTGTTTCTAAAGATCAGAAGTGTCTTGTGGCTAGAAAGTCTCATTTGTTCTTCAGTCTTCGCTGTTGTGAATTATGTATGAAAGCACACCTTGACATCTCACTGAACCTCAGATTAAGCCTTGACTTGAGTCTATGCTAAGCGTTCAAGGTGTAAACTGCAAGGCATTCATTAGTCATTACAAATGAGCCAGTAACCCTGATTCTGGGACAAACAAGAGCTTGGGAATGAATTGGAACCACAGCTGGTACAGTTATATAACACTGTGTGTCCACACAATTTTTTTCAGGAATAACCTAGTGGAATCTGTAACGAGGAACTAATGTGCATTGCAAGTTTGCATCTAAAAAAGGAGATATATGATATGATATACTATTTATATTGTGCATAGCTAAGGAGTGTCCCGGTGCAGTACTAGTCGGAGAGGAAAAAGTTAGGCCTGCCTGAAGAACCAAGTTTTTAAAAGAATGTGTTAAAGCCCTGGAACACTTATGGGGCAAAATTCCAAGGGAAGCTGATTCCAGACAGCTGCACCCAACAAAGTAAGCGAACTACCACCTGCTCTCTGTCTCTGGATCCTGGGGATGCATGCCAGAAATTTAGTAGTGGATCTCTACTGGGAGATTGAATAAGTAAAAGAAGTCACACGCACTCGCTTTTGTTCGAATGTCTGAATTGTTTACGGTTGAGGTGGGTGGTGCGGGTGGGTTAATCCTCCCGAAAGAAAGGATGTCTGAAAATCAAGATAGCGCTATCCTCCACAATAGAGGAGCGTCCCCCAATCCGCACTCGGAAAACAATGCATGATAATTTGATGTTCGTTGAAAAACAAAAGTCAGTTCCTTGTTTATGTTCAATCAATCGTTATTGACTTTGTTCTTAGATAAGCTTTCATGTATATATGGTCATTTTGTGATTCAGAATTATTAACCCATAATTCTTATGCAAAAACCATGGTGTATCCTGTTACCCAATGCATTTCGGGCTACTGCCCTTCATCAGGGGCATTACTGCAAAAATTTAAAAACATTCAAACAATCAGTTGTGGCACAGGATTTAATCTGAGTTGAATCACTAAATTAACAAGTGCGAAAAACTAAAAGTGCCGCATGCCAATAAAATGGAAAATTGAAATGAATGTGATGATGAAAAATAAGAAAGAAAAGGGAAAGGGGGCCGTTAAACACTGGTAGTCAAAGTGAAAATGATCAATTTTGATGTGCGGTAATGAAAAATCTGGTGCGGTCAAATACAAGCATCGTGAAATGCAGGAAGTGCATGGTGAAGCGCATGGTGTAACTTGAATTAAAATGCGCTTTCCCAGTACACACCGTAATTCTTATGAATTATATCCTAACTTAAAGATAGAATCTGTAAGCAAGTAAAGTGAAGTGCGAAGTTAATAAAAAGTGCAATCAGTCTGAAACGCTGTAAGAACTAACGGAGTACAGAAAAATCGCTTCCTTGGAAATGTGAGACTTGGTAAACTTGGTCTCGAGTAAACTCTTATTCGCAATCTGAACAATAATAGGCATGAATTAATGAACGATTCAGTTTCTATTAGAATAAAATAGAAAGGCAAAATTCCAGAAGCAGCTTACCGAGTAGATGAAGGGCAGTAGCCCGAAATGCATTGGGTAACAGGATACACCATGGTTATTGCATAAGAATTATGGGTTAATAATTCTGAATCACAAAATGACCATATACACATGAAAGCTCATCTAAGAACAAAGTCCATAAAGATTGATTGAACATAACCAAGGAACTGACTTTTGTTTTTCAACGAACATTAAATTATTATACATTGTTTTCCGAGTGCGGATTGGGGAACGCCCCTCTATTGTGGAGGATAGCGCTATCTTGATTCTCTACTAGGAGACACATATCCCGTTTACTGGCTGAAATATTTCCTTGTTACAATAAGCCTGACACAAAGCACCTGTGTGTCTTATCTCAAACATACTAAGGCTCACCTTTCAGAATATTTCTTTGCCACTGTAAGCCTGACATGAGGCACCTGTGTCATATCTTAAACATGTTAAAGCCTTGAAGAAGTCGCGTGTGGTACGAAATGCGCCTCGTCGGCTAGCAATTCTGTAATGTGTTTTTACGAAAGAAAACTTGAATAAAAGAATAAAGAATAAAACTAGAAAGCTCGGAATCTGTCTTGGTCCACGAACTTTGTTACCAGCATTCAACTCACCGGAGGTATCTGTTGGGCGGAGAAGTGCGGGAGTGGTGACTTTCTTCTTCCACACGGGTCCCCGGGACTGCGAGTACCAGCAGCCCTACTGCCTTGCTGATTATTTGCTGCAGCTGCTGGCTCTTCCCGGCCCCTCCCTCCCACTATAAAGCGCCTCGCGGCCCCCGCTTCGCGGGAGCCGCTCGGAATCTGTCTTGGTCCACGAACTTTGTTACCAGCATTCAACTCACCGGAGGTATCTGTTGGGCGGAGAAGTGCGGGAGTGGTGACTTTCTTCTTCCACACGGGTCCCCGGGACTGCGAGTACCAGCAGCCCTACTGCCTTGCTGATTATTTGCTGCAGCTGCTGGCTCTTCCCGGCCCCTCCCTCCCACTATAAAGCGCCTCGCGGCCCCCGCTTCGCGGGAGCCGCTCGGAATCTGTCTTGGTCCACGAACTTTGTTACCAGCATTCAACTCACCGGAGGTATCTGTTGGGCGGAGAAGTGCGGGAGTGGTGACTTTCTTCTTCCACACGGGTCCCCGGGACTGCGAGTACCAGCAGCCCTACTGCCTTGCTGATTATTTGCTGCAGCTGCTGGCTCTTCCCGGTCCCTCCCTCCCACTATAAAGCGCCTCGCGGCCCCCGCTTCGCGGGAGCCGCTCGGAATCTGTCTTGGTCCACGAACTTTGTTACCAGCATTCAACTCACCGGAGGTATCTGTTGGGCGGAGAAGTGCGGGAGTGGTGACTTTCTTCTTCCACACGGGTCCCCGGGACTGCGAGTACCAGCAGCCCTACTGCCTTGCTGATTATTTGCTGCAGCTGCTGGCTCTTCCCGGCCACTCCCTCCTCGATTACTATAACTGTCTCCCCGCCTACGCGTAAGCGGGACGCGTGCGGGGCGTACCCCGGGGCGAAGACCGGGCAAAGAGCGGGCCGTTTGAGGCCGTTCGAGGTCTGTGAGGTCTGGTCTGGGCTACCCCCTTTTGTATTGTTCAAACTAGTCTGTGCGAGTGTAATTGTTATACAATTTATTATTATCATATCCACACAGTAAGGTTGGGGGTTGCCCCTGTTGGTTGTTGAGCTATGTCTAGCAGGTTAACACGGAGCAAGGCCCCAATTGGTGGTCTTCCTATCAATGGTCCTATGGACGATTTTATTACTCGTACCAATACAGCTATAGACCATGAAATTTCCAAACTCCAGACTCGTGTTTCCCTGGAATTGGCGTCCGCTAGGAGATTGTCCAAGGTAATCGATTTGTCGAAAAAATCTTCCCTGGGCAATATAGCCACAGCGGTTACCCCGCCACGTCCAGCTATCCCCCATTGTGTAGTTACACATGTTGATGTCCACCACACTCCGGCTTTCTCTGTACTACCCCCCACATTGGAGCCACTGATTCAGGATAGTGCTGCGAACCTGTCCATAACCCCTCTCAAGCAAGATACTGGTTCTAATAATCCTACCTCGGCAATGTTCTCCTCTAGGCACACTCTTAGTAGAGCCCATCAAGCTAAAAGAAAATGCACCTCTCGGTCTGCTTACCGTCGTAAGAAGGCCAAAATTGTGATTACTGAACATCTGAATGCGACTAGTGCTCCGGTCTCAAATCCTATAGGAGGGGGTGTGACCGGGGAACATTCACATTTTGAGGGGGTTAAAGATGAGCCAGCTCCTGCTTCCTTGACCACCTCCTTGGTTATTGAGGCAGGAGAAGAGGGCATACATGTTGAGAGTGGGGACAGGAACGAAGGGGAATTTATAAGTTTAGTTTGGGAAACCCTTAAGAAACTTCTTTCTCCTCTTGATCTTAGACTCTCACGCATTGAGAACCATTTACTCGAGATGGAAAAGAGCATTATTGCTCTGGCCACTCTCGGTCTGAGAAGTCTAGAAAACCAGGGTTTTCCTGTTGCTGAGCCTCTTCCCCATGATATGATCCCTCAAGTTCCACAACCTTCCCCTCCTTTACCAGTTATCGCACGATCGGTGCCTACATCGGGGCCTGCGGCTGGGCATCTTAGCTCAACCGCCTCTATACCTAAAGCTCCTAAATGTCCCACCCCCCAACCAGTAGTTAAACCTAATATAGGTGTGTTGCATAGACCCCCTCCTAGGGAAGCGGTGCTCCAATCAACCAAGAGCCCTCCTGCTAAGAATAACTTTAGAGGGGGTTTTATCGATCTCCCTCCAGAGGCTAATGATTATGTGGTTGTGCTGACGAATGTCCCCCAGTTAGGAAATGGCCAATACGAGAACCATTGGTCTCTGAAGAATAAGACAATCCATTGGCTCAATGCGAATAGACCAATCCCTAATGGTCAGAGAAGTAGAATTTTAATGGTACGTAGAACCCCCTGGGTGGGCCCCTCAAGGAAATCTAGCGCTGGGGATTGCATAGTGGTGACCTTTGAAGATCCTTTCATGGTACACCACATCTGTTCCTGGCCCATTGGCGAAGGTTCTCTCGTTATACCTAGGCCTTTGTCCTTCTTTTATCCACCGTGTCTTAGATCTACACGTGATGAGGACTGGTCTCTAGTACACCACCGCAACTGGAGGAGCCACCCCAAAAAATCCCAAGTTTTCCCCATAAATTGGAATGTCTTTTCCACTTCTAATCGGTTTACTGGGCTTGAGGAGGTAGATTGACTGGCATGTCAACCTGTTCCCCAGGATCCTTTACCACTGGTACTAGGGCATAATGAACCATCTTCCTCTCCTTGTGTGACCGAACCCTCGGCTGTTAGCCCACCAACTTCAGAGGGAATGCTGTCTGTTCCATCTATGGAGGCGGCCTCGATTACGCTGTATTCTTCTG
The DNA here is from genome assembly GCF_964204655.1 of Triturus cristatus. Classification (NCBI taxonomy): domain Eukaryota; kingdom Metazoa; phylum Chordata; class Amphibia; order Caudata; family Salamandridae; genus Triturus; species Triturus cristatus. Next base: position 286,242,868 of record NC_140592.1, on the reverse strand, counting down.
ATTCTCAACCTGTAATGGACCAACTGGCCCTATCTTGCCCGTTTCCCACGATCTCAATCCAGCATGTTCCTTTAGCTAGGAAGCTGACTGATGTAACAATGGCTCCCTATTACCATCAGATTGAGCCATTATCTAGGCCAAATAGATCTGCTGCGGGGGGGGCAGGTCCTGTGATTAAATTGGCCACATTAGATGACCCTCCAAGACAGACTACCTCTGCCGACCCCTTGATAAAGATCATATGTTGGAATGTGGCAGGGCTCGCCCGTAACTTCAAAATTCCAGAATGGAATGCCTTTCTGGCCCCCTACAACATCTGTCTTTTGCAGGAAACCTGGTGTCTTGAGCCTAGGCATAGAGTGGGCTTCACGACTTACTTTGTTCCAGCTTCCCACCAAAATGGAGGTAAAGGTCGCCCGTCAGGTGGCCTTCTCATATGGGTTAACATTGCTCTAGGTCTAAGTGTCACTCAAAAGCCCACGCATTCTCCTGATCTCCAGAGGATAACCATTCTATGCCCAGGGGGTAGGAAGTTGGAAGTCTTTAACCTTTATCTAAGGGGGGCCAGGGGCGGGTCATCCACATTATCCTCTACAGGTCTGGGCAGCGATTTAGCCGCCTGCAGTATCGACTCTTATGTTCTTCTGGCAGGCGACTTTAATTGCTGTTTTGAGCCATTGGCTGTGGAGGATATACTGGATACTTGGGATGAGGACACAAGGAGAGGTATTCCCATCCTGACCCTAGATCCGATTCCCAAGTGGACCCAGAGTGCGGTAGACATCAACGCGCTCTGTATGGAACATGACTTAAGACCAACTAACGGCCGATCTAAATCGGATATCCTGGGTGCGCACACTTACAACCGGATAGGCCGTACCTCCAGAATAGACTATGTTGTGCTGAATTATAATTTGTGGGCATTCCATTATGATATGGAGGTCATTGCGTCTTGTGATAGTGACCACAATCCTCTCTCCTTATCATTGATTCCGCCCTGGCAGGTGGGAAGTCAAAATAAGATTCCCTACAAGTGGAAAACCTCCCATGAGCTTGTCCCCTCGGCCTGTGGTAGGCGCCTAAAATGGGCTAAAGTAGAAGCGGATGAGGGAAGGATAGCACAGGCAGGGACCGCAATGTTAGCGGCAGGGCAGCGCCTGGATGCCCTGGGTGTCTCCAGCCAATCTGTTTTACCTTTATTCACAGAAACCATTGTGGTGCTAAGCGATTTGTTTATTATACCTCAATCCAGCGCAAAGGTTTCTGTGAAGGGTGCTCCCAGGGCAAGAAATAAATGGTATTCTTCAAAATGTCGGGTTGCCAAGGGGGAACTTATTACCGCAGTTAAAAACAAGGATCCAGGCACCATCAGATTGGCGAGGAATCTCTATAAAAAAGTTGTGGCAGAGGCGAAGGAGGCCCATGACTTTAGCTTTTGGTGGGATTTAGCGGAGGCAAGTACCAGAAAAGACTCCAAAGGGTTCTGGGATCTGCTAAGAGCCAGGGACAAACCCCTTGATTCGCAGTTCACTTGTAATATTTCTGGCGATCTCTGGTTTGCCCACTTTTCCAAATTGTACTCTGTTCAAAGTGGGGTACCCATCCTTAAAACGGGCCTTCATGCCAGCCTACCACCTGAGATTTCTACCAATGCCTCCCCCTTCAGCATAGAGGAAGTTGAAGGGGCAATCAGTCGTATTGTTTCTAGTAAGGCTGCTGGTCCCGATGGAATTCCGGGGGACTTGTTGAAGAAATATCCATCATTGTGGAGTAGATTAATTGCCGCTCTTCTGAATGAGGCGGTGTTGGGTGGTTCTCTTCCTGACTCATGGAGTGGTGCTGAGGTCGTCCCCATTTTTAAGAAAGACAGTCGGGACGACCCAGCTAACTATCGCCCTATTAGCCTGCTTGATTCAACGCAAAAGGTTGCGGGCAAAGTGGTTCTAGGTAGGATCCTGCAGTGGGTTGAAGAAAACCAGGTTTTGTCAGATTTCCAGGCAGGTTTCAGATCTGGGATGGGTACTATCGAGCAGACGTTCCGTCTTTTAATGATTTACTGGAAGGTGGTTGTGCTGGGTGGGGGCAGCTTGTACTTGGTCTTTATAGACTTGCGAACTGCCTTCGACCTGGTCCCTCGAGCCCAACTATGGAATGTCTTAGATAGGTTGGGCATACCTCCCTATTTGCTGGCCTTGCCTATAAAGTTTCATGAAAGCAACTTTGCCCAGATTAGATGGGGTACCCAGGGGGATAAAACATCTCGTATCTCCGTAGACAGGGGCGTCCGCCAGGGTTGCGTGCTCGCCCCCACTCTGTTTTCTCTATACGTTAACGGAGTGGTGGAGCATCTGCTTCAACAGCCGTCAGATGCACCATCCTTGGCTGGTAGGAAAGTTCCTACGCTCCTGTTTGCGGATGATACCCTCCTAATTTCCAAGTCACCAGTAGGTATCCAAAAGTTGCTTTCTAGCTTTAAGGCCTTTTGTGATACCAAGGGCCTGTCTATAAACATAAGCAAGACCAAATTCCTCGTTCTTAATCCTCCCAGGAAAACGGTTGTTCCCCCTACCTTGGACTCTGTTCCTTTGGATAGAGTCAATGAATTTGACTACCTTGGTATTCGTTTGTGTGCCAATATGAGTTGGAAGGCGCACCACCAGAAGGTGTTTCTGACACACAAGAGAGTTTCAGGGGCCCTGCTCAAGGAACATCGTGCCTCAGCTTTAAAACCTATAGGGGCACTGCTTGATATCTATAGGGCAAGGGTGGTGAGTGCAGCATTGTATGGTGCTGAACTGTGGGGTATACAGAGTGTTGACACCTTGACATACCTCGAAAATAATTTCCACAAAGATCTTATGAGGTTACCCCATAGCACCCCTACTATTCCTCTTTTGTTAGACGCAGGCACACGCCCAATTTGTGAGCAAGCTAGGCTACGTCCTCTCTTATTATGGGCCAGGATATGGAATGTCCCTGAACTGAGTAGTTATGCAGATGCCCTTAGCGAAATTCTATCCTTATCTGGCTGGCATAAGGTTACCTGGCTCAGGGAGGTTAAGCGTCTCCTTTTGGACCTGGGATTAGGAGATGCCTGGGCAAATAGAACAGCACCCTCAAAACAATTGCTTAAGAAGATCTATTGGCTCTGGGTGGATAATGAGAGGTTGTGTAACCCTAACCATTGTAAATCTGTCGCCCAGTTTTTCTTGGTTAAGGAGATCCCTTGCAGAGAACCCTACTTGGATTCAATCCTTAACCCGGGTGACAGAGCATTATACTTTAAATTTAGGGTGGGCGTTCTTCCATTAGGTCTGTTCACGTCTACTTGGAAACCTCCATACCAAACTATACCCTATTGCCCCTTTTGTGATTCTAGGGTCGAGTCTACAGCCCATTTGTTATTTGAGTGCTATGCTTATTCTGTGCCCAGGTCGAGATGGTTAAAGCCCTTATGTAGGTGTCTAGGCACAAGATCCTGTCTGGAAGCTTTACGCATATTACGTTCAGACGCCCGTCCCTTCTATGCCTGTTGCTTGGCTAAATTTTTGGGCTGGGCTTGGAGGATAAGATCTGTAAGAAAATAGTTGTTACAGTAATGTACTCTTCTTAATTTTTTTAGATATTAGACAGTCATGGAATTTAATAACTTTTTACCTTGTAATTGTATATGTGTTATTTATTGATTGTTATGTGTTGTATTGTTGTGCTTTTATGACAAACTGTCGAAATAAAGCTTTGTGAATGAGAATGAGAAAGCTTTTCCAGTATCTTGACTGGCAACGTGATTTATTTGGGAGACGCAATGTTAATGTTATTCGTGTTTAATTGTTGACATTTACATTCAGTACTGCACATTGTAAAAACTTGGGATTTCAGTTTTGGATACAAATTTCCATTAATTAGCACTTTACCGTAGCATTTGAGTGCAGAGTCATTTTTTGTCTTTTGTGTCTTCGGGGTTTTTTCTCTATTATTGGGGACGCAAGAGGGTCAGGTCCCTGGCTCATTGCACCACGCCCTCAATCTACCTGCCATTACATTAGGCTGACTGGTGCCGGCTCCTAGTGCCTTGACCTTTCCCTGTGTTTTTGTAACAACTGCTAGTTGCCTAGGCTTCTCTTTAGGCATCACTAGTGTATGAAAATGCCACCAGGGGCCGCATTATACATGCCGCAAACTTTACATCTTTGCGCTGAGCGCACCTTTTAAAAGGTGAACTCAGCGCAATGAAGGAAAATGTGCCCTATTATGATGAATGGGCTGCCCTCAGGGAAGCCACACAATTTCATGCCGATACGTGTTTTCACAGTGCAAGCAGCACCCGCCTGCACTTTTAGTGGATTAGTGATCTCCATGCAGGCGGGTGCAGTCAGTGACTACACCGGCCTGTAAGGGGATGTTTGGGGGCTCCATAGGATTCCCTTTCCCCCCACCAGAGGACTGCTCTCAGGGGACGCACTGACAGTGTGCCACATTTTAGGTGGTGCACCGTCAGTTTGCCTCCTGAGAGCTTCTTTGCCTCTGCGCCCATGTCTGTAATATGGCCCGGGTGCAGAGGCAAAGGATTCCCTCATTTACATGGGGCACACCCCAATGTAAATAAAGGAACGTCCCCTTAAGATAGAGCAGGAGCTTTATGTGCGCCAGCGCTATCAGTATTGCAGAAGGGGCCGCACAAGCGTCTGCGGCCCCTTCTGTAATATCAAAGTGCCCCGAGGGCATGCAAAGTGGGCAGAAACGCCCGTTGCCCACCCAGGGTACTTTGTGCAATAAGGCCTCAGGTGATTGGAAAGGGTGGAACAGCTGATGCTCCTCACGCCTGGGTTCTACTTTTCCCAGTATTTTTGAAGTTGAAGATCTGTTTGGTCTAGCACCCTCAGCAGTGGCCTGAAGGCACTGGTCCAAGAAACCCTGTTCCTGAACTGGCCAGTGTGCAGGGTGGCCATGACCCCAGTGGCCCTCAGGTATTGTCAGAAAGCAGGACCCCAGTCACTCCTCATCTGTGAGTGACTCGAAGAGATACTGGGTATCACCCAACATGTCATCTGCATCACCCCACTGCAGGACATCCTGGGAGGCTTAACAATTGCTCCTGCATATATTTTGTGACTTTGCTTGCATGAAAAACACAAGTAACCTACCACGCTGACCTTCCCAGCGAATTGTCCCACTAATTTAGTTGCTGGTTTTGGATGAGACCAGATTGGAGTAGTCCTTGTTTAGTTCACACTTGGTAATGAAAAGGAGACTGGGCCCAGGCCGTGGTTGACTTTCCAAATTAGTTGACATTTTAGTGCCACTTTGACTCTCCCAGGCTGTGGTGGGTGGAGCCCTTGATGCAAACACTGAACTCACTGGTCTAAGCTACCTTTTGTTCGTGGTGTCTCGCTCTGCGGCATTGGCAGTGGCACATCCCTGAGAGGACCTTTGCCTATAATGGTGCTGCTGTTAAGCTCTTCTCCTGTAGGCCTGAGACCTCCTCTCAGCTGTTTCCAGTTGTATTAAGGGGTACAAAGGAGGTACATGACCTCATTTGCTTTCGATGCACAGCTTGAGCATGTAATCCACTCCAACCTTGAGGCGCAGGACTAGGTGTCTTAACATCCAACCTTAGCTGCTAGAGTCTGCTGGCTGCGCATCATTGAGTCTGCTATTGATGCTGCTACAGTGACTTGAACATTTTCTTTTTTAATCTGTGCTAGGTAGTCCCCCGGGGGCTGGGGAGGGGATTTCATTCCCTGGGAAGAGGCTGTCCAACAATCCTGGGAGGGACAGCACCTCATTCACTGAACTCACTGAAGTTGACCAGCCAGTGATTGGAAACTGTTCCTAGAGGTTTGGTAGGGACCCAGCGCAGTGCCGTCTTAACGCATGGGTACGCTGGGCAGATGCCCGGGGGGCCCACGAGCATAGGGGCCTCATGCAGACCGGAAATCAACACTCATTTTCCATTAAACATTTTCATTCCTGTAAGTGGTTGTAGGCAGGGCCCAGTTAACTGCTTTCCCTGGGGGCCGATAATGCTTTTAAGTCTTCCCTGTCCCAGCAGCAAGAATGTTCAAGCCGTTGATTTCTACAGGTGACCAAGCACCTGCCTTCTTCAATTTGTGTGACTGCTGGAGAGTTACTGCACGGCTGCTTGCTAGCTACTATCTATGCCTGCACTCATCTGTTCTCAGCACCACCAGGGGACCTGAAATAAGTCTCAGTCTAATTACCTGGTGTGGTTACAAGCCTGCAATAAAAAATGTTTTTCCCCACAAATCACTTGTGCGCACCCTCTCACAGAAGCACGTGGATTCTCTGTCACCATTACCAGCAATCACTATGCCCTCACTTTTCCATCATTTCTGCTCTGAGTGGAGCTCGAGCCTTACAATCTTACATAATACGTCCACCTACCGACAAGGAGAGCCAATTAACAACACCATGCATTGATCAGTGTGCACAGGATCTGTGTGCACAGGGGTGCACTCCAAGTTAATATTGAATGATAGACTGTTAGTGTCCAGTGTGGAACTATCAGGGCCCCTGTAAAAAATCAGCGTAAACCCTGGCAAACAGCTCAGCCGCACCCCCAACCCCCCCCCCCCCCCCGGGAGGGAGGGGGGCGGGTGAACACTTTGCCAGGGCCGGTTTTGGTACCCAGTCCGGCCCTGGGAACTATATATGGATCAATTATTTGAATGTCTTTTTATTTGCGAGTACCAGTAATTTGTTTGTGTTCTTTCTATTTCTTCTGCAGGCAGGGCCGGCTTTAGGGCAGTGCGACTGGTGCAGCTGCACTGGGCACTTACATGTGGAGGGGGCCACTGACCCCGGAGGGGGGCGGGGGTGCGTGCTGTGTTTAGCAATAATAATTGGAGAGAGGAGCAGCATTTTTGCCAGGTGGTAGTGAGAGAATCCGAGGAGGAGGTCATGGGGAGTGGGGGGCGCCAAAATTGATTGTAGCACCGGGAGCAACCAGCGCTAAAACCGGTCCTAACTGCAGGACTGGTCGTGCCATGGTGTGTTGTGTGAGGTCAGTTGTAATTTCCTGATCAGAAGATCCCACTGTTTGTTATCTACAGACATGTGCCACGGTCCCAGCGCTCCACTAACTTTTAATGATGTTGATATTGGTATTTATTTAAGGAAACTAGAAGGAAGTATATTTTACTCACCAAACGACTGCAGTCTGATTTGGGAGTTCACAGCCCCGACAGATACTATGCAAATTTTCTTTTAGTTCACCCTTGTTTTCTTCAAAGCGTGTCACTTCCTTTCTCTGGCTTTCTCATTGCAGTTTGTTAATTTCGAGGAATTACCGCCTCGTGTTTGGTTGCTCGGATACATTCTACTGAGATAACGCAGCTTTTCCGCTTCATTCTATGTGAGAGGGCTTAACTTCACTTTCCCTTTTGTTCCATTCCCTAACCAAGCAGGTGTTTCTTCTTTAGCCTTGACTCTGTGCGTCACCACACTCTCCATTTCACCTGTATGGTCGCTTCCTTATTCACAACCTAATTGTTCTTCACAAAGTATTTATTGTTTGGTCTATCCATACTCATGTATTGCCTTTTGTCCTTCATTGGACTCTTGGACTCTTTTTTTGTTGTTTACCTTTTCTTTGCAACTTGCCCTAATTCTAGCTGCAGGATTTCTTCTCCTTGTTACTGAAAACTGTCCTGTGGCTAAATGTTGAGGAGAGGAGTCTACCCAGATCAGGTTCATCACAGTTTTCCTCTAGGATACTCTATTTTGTTACTGTTAATGTGCACTCTCTTTTGTAATGTTTTGCCTCTCAATCACCTCCTTTGCTTGTGAATTGTGTCAGGCTGTTGTGTTTTCCTATGATCTCCTGCAATTCTCTATCTGTGTCGGTCTTGCTTTATCAGCTTCAACCTCCTTGATGCAAGGGATCCCTGTACTGGCTCATGGAGATTTGTACTGCTTTCCATTTCCCCATGTACTGTCTGTATGTAGCATTGATAGATAATCTCCAACTATGTTCATGTGCCCTGACCAATAACCTGTTTTAAAATATTTTATTGTAGAGGTACAGACCAACTTGATAGTCTTGCCATAGAGTGCACCAACAAAATCTCTTTTTACACTTAAACTAATGGATTTCTTTTTTTAGCTTCAAGTAGACCCTATAAATATGTTCTTAAGTATGCCCTTGCCTTTAAGATCACTAACGCTTCGCTCTCCATTACAGAGTACTTGCTCTCTGCTCCGATAACTGTTCTTCATACGGATGCTGAAGTTACCTATTGATCTCTGGTCTATCCCGGTTAAAATAACATTAATTCAATGGCTATTGGCATCCAAGGTCAATGTCGTTTTGCACTTATGTGACGCCAATGTAAGTGCAGTGAGGGTAATGCTCTTGCTCAGTCCACTCATATGGGGCACTTTATTTTTCAACTCCTTGATGTCCTCTCATATGTGTATCCTAATCTTAACTCCCTTATATTTATCATCATGCGGGCTAAATTACTACTGCACTTCTTCAGGCTTTGGTACGATTACTTTTCACTATCCTTTTCAGACTCATGAGCTGCACTTGAAACACAAACTTACTTTAGGATTGATTTTAACCCTTCATATGATACAATATGAGCCGAATGGCTTGTATATCTACCTTTATAATGGATTTCATTGGTAATCCTGCATTTTTGAGTTCCATCGAGTACTGATGTTGTTTAACTTTGTTTTACTTTTGAGTCTTTCCCCAAAAAATTATATTATGGTGGAGTATCCTTCCTGTGTTCTCTAACTGCAGGGCTTGGCTTGATGACGTCTAAATGTATTCACCCAAAACTTGAGATATGACCCCAATAACAAGTTGTTCTTTTGGAAACCAAACTATTCACACTTGCTTGTAAATGAACGCAATACCAAGAAGGCGTTGTGATCAAAGTATTTTGGACATGGTCAATCACTCATGGACTCTAACCTTGCTACTCTACCGGACTATTATATTGAATTATGTGAAAGAAGACATATAGCACTTTATGAAACATTTTACTGAATAAGTAAAAAGATATATACCAGCTAAGGGGTCACTGAGAGGTCAGATATTGGGTCGTTGAATACAAGGCAATTTGTTGAAATGCTATTATAATGTCTAATGTTTAAAGAATATCTGCTACACTCATATTTGACATAATCTCAGAATTATTTGGGATGAGGTGCTGATCCACCCATTAACCACTGTTAAAATATGTTAAGTCAACACACAATCTTATCATTTTGTCAGTGTTCTTTGGAAACTCCAATAGATTCAAGTCATATCCTGATATACTCGTGTCAATTTTTCTAATTCTTCTTTCAAATTAATTCTTTGGGTTTAATGTAACTTTCTCATCGTGTGTGTCACTAGATTGGCTTGTTTTTAACAGTTTGAAATCGTAGTTTTCCTAAACTGTCTAAAATGCTTCTGAATTCATACAAACTAATAAATCCTCTTCTACTGTTTGGTACCTTATGAGGTGCTCACCCAATAATATGATGGTTTTTCCAATAAAGTAAATTTGTCCCTTAAAATATGAACCCTGATAATCTTTCTTTGCTAAAAGAACAATTGATGGACAGAATGCAGAACAATGTCATACATTCACCCCAGTACAGAGATCTGGGCCTAAATCCATAGTTTTTTTGCTCACCATGCCATTCCAGTTTTGACCCAGCCATATGCAAATCAGTCTTGACCCTGCGCCCAATGGGAACAGTCGAGCCCGAACTGCCAGGCCAGGTCCTCCCTGGACTGGAAACAAGCATCCTAGGACAGGTTTCGGGCTTCCAGCTATCCATCTTGTATGCGACCTGTGCATGCTTTATCTTTGAGACATCCCCATCAATTCCCAACACAAATTGTGGTCCCTCAGTATTTCTTTCTCGACGTGTAATATCAAGCTCTTCATTGCAAGTCGTGCGGGGATCCGGATTGTTGGGCAAACAGCCTTGTGTGGTAGAAGTAGGATTTTAAGGTGTGCAGTAGATACTGCGCCCACTGATTTTTCCCCGAACTAATTTCACTCAAGAAAAAGGTGCACAGAGAAATAAAATCATCATTCTGAAATTTCTGACGCCAGAAGAGTAAAATACATACAACACTACCACATTGTCACGAATTCTGGGGTGCGGAACTTGGAATGTTGTAGTAATACTGTTCCTGGGAAATACTGCTCCCTTCTGTATGAGGATTTACCAAATGTGGTATTGCTGCATCAAGTATCTTGTAATCACCCAAAGTCTAACTTTCATTCTCATCGAACATTACGCAGTTGGTTCTGCTTCCATACAATCTAGCAAAGTACCTCATCTCATGAGGGTTGCTAAACTGGTATTAAATGAAAATGGAAGACATTTTGTTTACAAAGTGGTTGTTGTGACTGCAACTATAACACAATGCATTTTAACTTTGCTTCCCATCAGGTATTTAGGTCTGGCTTGACAGGGCAGTTGTCTTCAAAACCTGTGGTTATCAATTCTCAGAACTATACAGAGAGTGTATCTCTTTCACCTCATGCTATTGGCAGTTTGGGGTATCACTCCGCCTTCTACGAATTGGCTCCATTGGAATTCTTGAGGGAGGATCTGACATCTGAAAGTAAATTCAACTACCACACTATTTGACACGTTCAATTCTTTATCTTCAATATACATTCTATACAGAGCGCAATCCTGTCTTGCTACTTTTCTCAACCAATGGCAAAGACAAGAGTTCAGGCTTTCATGTGCAATTTGTGCTTTCCTGAGTATACATTTATTATCACATTAATTCCAGATCTCTTGGCTTTGTCAGAGTTTGTTTTTTAATCTCCTTCCTACACGTGTCATCTGGTTCTCCCTAGGAGCCTGCTTGTGGTTTATCTCACCTTCTTTGGCAACTTCATCTGACTTACATCTATACCCCTTTTTTATGTTTCGTTTACAGACTTTACAGCAGTTGCTATGTGCTGTGCAATTGCGTAGCATCCACCAGTTACAGACCCCTGCTTATCCAAGGCCTTGCAGGAATGTGTCACGTAACTTCATCTATCAAAATGTAATCTAAAATGTTTACAACATGCATTGTGATGCTAACCCACTAAATATTGAATCATTTGTCTTCTCTCTTTCTCTATAATTTTTTTATACAAATTGTAACTCGCTAGTCCTACACTTTTATAGGTCTAAAATTTTTAATGTATTATCCCCATTGTTATTCGGAATATATCTGTGTCTTTATTTTGTGGTATTTTATTTATCCTTTAACTTAAACAATGCCAAATTCAATAGCACATTTTTCACTGTAAATGTGAATTGGTACACCCAATTGGCAAGTACTTTTACACCCCATTTAGGAGTTAGTATATGGTATCAGTGGTAACCCAGGGCAGGTATGTAAAAGGGGCATCAGGGATGCAGCACTTATTGTGCCACCCTGAGTGACCCGAGTGAAACCAAAGGCTGCAGGTCTGCCATGTTAGCCCTGCATGAGCAGCTTGCCTGCTTGAGTTTGACCCTGCCCACACCATGTATGACAGGGTCACCTCACTGTATTAAATATAAGTCAGTCACCCTTAAGGTAAGCCTTCCATAGCCCATGGAGTAGATAGCATTATACTATATGTGTGGAAATATATGTGCAGGCATATACTCCCTGTGGTAGAGTTCTAAACTTAATTCTACCGCTAGTGATCGGCCCTCTATAGGGTAACATGGGATGGACACTTGACATAACCCAGATATCCAGCTTCATTAAGGAACGGTCAATTTCTTTCATGTTTGGTGTCAAACATCGTGCTTTTTAACCCCTGACAAACTAGCAAGGATCTAGGTGGCACTTTAGACAGTGCCCACCAAGTTAACCCAGCGTTCACATGCCTTGATGGCCTTTTTGTATGGTTTGCCGCAAGACAGAGATCTGACCTCATGTTGGGGAGTGTGTGCCTCTCCCAGAGGTCAGAAATAAAGACCTGTGAGTGCAGGAGGTGACACCTCTGCCCACACAGGATGGCTAGTGAAAGGACCCATCACAGCGGTGAACCTCGAAGCTTCACCTGTGCTGCTAGACAAAGGAACTTGTCCCCCTCTCAAGGACACAGCATTTCCCAGCCCCAGGCACTGTTTTTCGCAGGCAGGCAGGCAGGCAGGAAAATTAGCTATGGAGGAGGTGTACGCCTCCACAAGGTTGACCACCCCTCTAGGTTTTAGCAGCTGAAGTGTACAGCTGAGGATGTTTTGGCCACCTTTAATTTAGGCTAGAAAGCAGTTTTTGACACATTTTAGCGACAAGAAAAGAAACAATCCCCTTGACCAGACAATATGTTTTCAGTGTGCAATAATCAACAATACATCAAAATACCATATTCAATTTTTACATTCAAATAGTATTTTATTAAAAAAGATTTTTGTGAGATTAAAATTTAAAAAAACACATATGAAATCACAAATATAACCAATCAAACACTTTAAAATACAGTTCATACAATACAGAGGAAAGTTGATCTGCTCAAATTACAAATACCTTTATATAAAACAAATTCTGGGCACACGTAATGGATAAACAATTGATACAATGATGAACAAATATCTTGAAGTCGAGACCGGTGGTTCCGTTAGAGCAGTTTATGTCAGAGATATTTGTGAGAAAAACAACAACGCCAGCTGACACGTGCTTCGTCAGCAGGTCAATGCCTGTGACTCTTCAGGGCTGAAAAAGCGTTATGCGTCATTCGGTGAACCAGTGATAATTCCGACCCGGGGAATGGGTATGCATATGAGCCGGTGGTTAGTAAAGTAGAAAACTGGCATACACGGGCGGGTGCGGACGTGCGATGGCGGGGCCTGTAAGTGCAGGAGCCAGCATGTGCTCGTCTCGATCTAACGAAGGGGAGCTCCCCTTCGTTAGATCATTGTATCAATTGTATCAATTGTTTATCCATTACGTGTGCCCAGTATTTGTTTTATATTTGTACTGTTTGGGTTTTCAACTCAGACTCTTTCAGAGGTTTGGGTCCACCTCTGTACTGGCGGCACCGTGAAGCATCAGATCTTCATTTCCATTTAAACTAACTTTGGTATCCTGCTTGAGGGCCATAGTCTTTGCTTTCTCTGAAACCCCTCGCTGAAAATAAACAAATACCGTTATGACCAGCATAACCGAGACAACAACATATGTAAGACACAACACCTTGTCATTTACTATTGCACATCGTGTGGAATGAATACTTTGAAACACAGCTAGTGATACATTGATCTAATCTGTATCTACACGTCTATGTTGGTCCTTAGATTGTGCCTGAAGAAGCGTTGACGAGTTTCGATGGTTTAAATTTATAATCCCATCTTTTATAAAAAAAACAAATGAAAGGAACGAGGATGATTCTAATTCATGAATGATCAAGGAGTTGCTACGTAAACAAAAAGAAGAGTGAGTGACTGAAAGTGATCAATAAGCAAACGCATAAACCCTACTTTTGAGGGGAGTGAAACCAGGATTGACATTTGAGAAAACATAATCATTGTGTCTTGATAAAGATGGGATTATATGTTTAAACCATTGAAACGCGTCAACGCTTCTTCAGGCACCATCTAAGGACCAACATAGACGTGTAGATACAGATTAGATCAATGTATCACTAGCTGTGTTTCAAAGCATTAGTTCCACACGATGTGCAATAGTAAATGACAAGGTGTTGTGTCTTACATGTGTTGTTGTCTCGGTTATGCTGTTCATAACGGTATTTGTAATTTGAGCAGATCAATTTTCCTCTGTATTGTATGAACTGTATTTTAAAGTGTTTGATTGGTTAGAATTGTGATTTCATATGTGTTGTTTTTAATTTTAATCTCCCAAAAATCTTTTTTAATAAAATACTATTTGAATGTAAAAATTGAATATGGTATTTTGATGTATTGTTGATTATTGCGCACTGAAAACATATTGTCTGGTCAAGGGGATTATTTATTTTCTTGTTGAAAGTACCTCATTTCCCTTGATACTAGTAAGGGGTCCCTCTCTGTTTTTTACACGTTTTAGTGACATACAGCCACCTTATGTAGTCACTACAGGGGCAGATTAGCTGCAGTACTAGATGCCCATTGGCTACTAGTCCTCACACCCACTAACACCACCTAGATCCAGGATTTATGGGGCACCCCTAACACCAGAACCTCAGATTTGACATGATATCAAGAAGAAATCTGTTTTCACAACAAGGCAGGACTGCACGAAGAGAGGCGCTAAGCTCTAAGCTCTGCATCTGTGGCAGCCACTCTGCACCCGCAGGATTTCGACTTGACCAAGACAAGAGACTGGTTCCAAAAGGAAGGTGAACACCTCTTCAAACTCTAGGCTTCACAAGAACTTCCTTGGGCTAGAGGAACTAGTCCCCTTCAGTTGACAGGCACAAACTGCTAAGTCCATGACCTTGAAGTACTGTCTACCGAGCAGTCCGGCGTGGCCACTCAAAAGTGACTGAGCAGGTGGCTTCTGGGAACTGTAGGCCCAACCCTCAGTGAGGCTCAGCTTTCTACAACATTACCCTGGTCCTCTGGAAGATTTCCTCAACTGCAGTGCTTGCAGTTATCAAGGCTTATTGGTGGTCAGTCTGACTACTACCTGCCTTATTTGATGCTTCAAGAGAAGGGATCCACCTGCATGAACAACCATCCACTCCTGTGGCTCCATCGTAAAGATCTTGCATTTGTTTTCACCCTCTCTTGGCACGCCTGCCAGCACTCGTTGTCGCTGATCCACGGATAGCCAGTAACACCTCTGCACTTGAGTCTGCTGAGGCAGGTAGATCTGATCTGCCTGGAAACTCCTAGGCCAAGGCCAGCACCTTGCTTAGGTTCCAAAGAGTTTTGCTCAACTTGCCCCACAAGTCCTTTTTTGCTAAGGTAGCCATTTAAAGACAGTGAGCCTCATTGACAGCTCCGTTTGAGAGCTAAAATGCACCTCTGCACCCCGCTCCCCTGAGCCAAGTAAAATTGTGCTAGTTGTTGTGAACTGGTCTAGGGACTCACAAGACCTTATCCCTGAGTGGGTTCCATTGAACTTACTCTCTAAGTAACCGATTGCATATATGTGTTTTCCCATTCACTGCAATGGTAATGTTTTACACTGCCAAAGTAATGGTTTATTTAATGCTTTAAAATCGATAACTCCAGTTATCCTGTATGTTTCAGTTTTGTTTTGGTGCTAAAAATCAGCTGTATTTTTATAAATTGGTGTTGGATTTCTCTCTCTTTTTTTTTGTTTTGAGTTTTATATAGAGCAAACTAGATCCGAGAAATCGGGTACCAGAGCGCTTTACATGAGCACCAGTTTCGTTATAGAAGAACACATCAATTTGTGTTAGGCATGGGGAGATTAAGTGGTTTGCCCAGAATCACAGGATGTTTTTGCATTGTTGCCGAGACTCAAATCCGGTTCCCCAGCTTCGAGGTCGGCCACTCTAGCCGTAAGGCTACATCCTCTCTACTCGTATCAATTACTTGTCGTCCATGTTGTTGATGTAAAATGCTTAACACATGTTCCTCTAAGTAGCCTGTCTGCTCATTGCCACTCCACCAGGACTGAGAAAGGTGTACGAGAGAGTACCCGGTGTCCATGTTTAAGTATTGTGCTAGTATTGCATGTTAAGGCACCCCTGCCATACCGCATAATTCTTTCAACTTGCAACATGGGCTATCCCCCCAAAAAGTACTGGGACCATCACCCTCCAATGCTCCCAAAGGTCATGGGATGCTGTGCCATCAACAAGAATGTTAGGGGCATTACAAGCCTTAAATCTCAGAAAAGAGCTCTATATGGTATACGTGTCAAATGGATACTCCACCTTTGTGCCCTCCCCAATTCAATCACCTTAGTAGTGACCAAACTAAATTATATCTGAGGTTCCACTAAATATCTGTATTGGTCATACACTAAGCCATCAAACTATATAATGTCAACTATTTCATTATTAATAGATGGCAAAAACCACTGCTCAGCATAAGCTTCAAAGGGCTTAGCTCGACACATTATACTGTGCTTTTTTTAGGTTTTCTTAATATTTGCTAAATAAGGTGCCAGCAAATCTGATGAGTCAGGTATGGGATATCTCTAAGACACAGGAACAGCAAGCACCGAAATGCCATTTACGAAGACTGACAGGCGGTTGCATCATGAAGGACAGCCTCTGGTGTAATTAATTCCCTAGGATTATTTCTCGCAGTCATCATTCAAGCAGAGCATGGATCCTCACTTCTTAGGCATTCTATGTGGAGTGGCGCATCCACAAGATAGCTCCCCTCTTGTCTGCACAACACCCTCATGTTTCACTCCTAATTCAATCAATGATGAATGCACGCACACCTAACTTCACCAGCAATCATGGGCAGAGGTTGCATGGGGCGTGACATTTCCTTTGCCAATGGGATGCACACCCCGCATCTGCCCTCCTCAACTCTGTCGGCAATGACGGGCTTGCGAAATGAGGGTTGGTCTTGTGGTTGTGATGACAAAAAGCAAGCCCTCTTGTAGCACGCCTCGCCTCGTCGCTGTCGGCGAAGATGGGTACAGACTGTTTGTGAAACCATCTATCCATGGCATTATGCATATCGCTTTCTTCTGTCACTCCCAGAAGCAGCAGGATCCCTCTCACACAAAGGTGGCAGGTGGCTCTGAGTACAAGACAAAAGACAACACCAGACAATAGGCAGCATACAACGCAATCCCTCGATAACCATCTCTTCCTTCAACAAAGCTATATTATTCCGAGCCGCGACAGTGCACACAGCATGACAACTGAGCATCCAGCAGACTACACTACTATTATGAATAAAGATGCAATGTCCTCATTAGTGAACAAAGCATTTCTTTATATGAGCGAACGAGCTGAGTGATGGGCCCTTCATTCTCTCTATCAGTTGAGCACATCACCAGATGATGAACATTTCACAACAAAAGTAGACTAAATGTGCAGGTACCTGGAAGATTGAAAAAAGTTGAAGACAGACCTATAAAATATCTGAGGGTAAAACAGGATATCAGGTCTGAAGTCTAGTTACAGTGTCATGTCAAGGATTTAGTGGGCTCCGGGCAAGAAATATTTTGGGGGCCCCTGTTCGATCAACTTTGAATATTATTACCCAGTTTCAAGCCCAATGATTCCAAACAATAATGAATTATGAGTTAACGGTTGAGACAGGGAAATAGACATAAAATAGACAGAGGTAAGTGATGAAGATTACCTTCTCAGGAAGGTGGGGTCCTGGGCAACTGACCACTTTGCCCACGCCTCTGAGTCTAGATATGCAGTTCCAGTTGGAACTCTTTCTGCCCAAGTTCAAGAAAAACAATTCCCAAATGATCTAGGAATTCCAGCTGGGGCTTTTGAGGCTCTGTTCAACCTCGCAGTTCTAGGTTGGGTGTAGCATTTAAAACCCAGAATTTCTATTTCACTCCATCAGTTTAAGCTTGAGTCCCATAGTTCAAGTCTCACCTTGAGTCCCATAGTTCAAATGTAACCTTGTAGTTCCAGTCCGCCTTCCTTCAAGTCTGGGACCAACAAGTCTAATTCAGTCCACATATTCATCCCCAGTCTAGCAATTCCAGTTAAATCCATTGGTCAACTTCACTCAACCAGGCCGCAGCTCACTCCCTGGCTCATTCGCTCTTCTGTTTCAAAATCTAGCGTTCTGTGAATTGAACCCCAGCAGCAGCACGAGCCCTACACCACAATCTTACTTGGACTACAATAACACCACACAGCTATGCGCATTTTCAAATCCGACACTCGATCCCTGTATGTTTGCGCATTATCTAAGTTTTTGAGGTGGTCTTGGCTTCTAAGATCTAAAGCCCTCGCAACCCACATATAATGCAGATTATTTATTTATTTTTTTTCTTTTGACATATTGGCTTTTTTATATTTTCTCTTAATGAAATTGTCCTATTTATTCTGTCTATATGTACTTTTAAATTTTTATCTGTTTTGGATTACTGGTGATACTACTGTTTTATGATTAGTTTTGTGATTTTATTGTTGTTTATGTTATAAATGTATATGCTTTTAAGATATGCTTATATCGAAATAAAGCTTATTTTCATTCATTCATTCATACAATAACACCAAGCCCAAAGTTGCCTAAACAACCTCAAAACCACTAGAAAAGAAAATGCATTGTTCAAAGAGGAATAGGGCAATGGTGTACCGCAGGTGAGAATAGATCAAAACAAGAATATATCATGGTTTTAAACAGATTTCAGTATACTAAGTAATGTGATCAGATCTGTGTGTCTTTGAATAATTGATTCCTTGCGATTTCTGTAGGTGATGTGAGCTGATGAGTCGAAGATGATGCGGCTCAGCCATGTTTAACAACTTCATTTTCAATGGTTAAATGTGCCCTTTCACTCTTGACACCTGAGAACCATTTGTCTTTTTGTGTGGCATTTGAGATTTAGCACTCCTTTGGAGTTGATGTCCTCCTCCTCTCAATCTAAATCTCTCTCTCCTCAGCCCTTAAGTCCCAGTAAAACCTTGGTCCGCCTTACGACTTCCATTTGATTCTATCCCCATAAATCCAATTCCTCTCTTCTGCTGCCAGCAGAGACCATTGCTGCCTCTCAGTATCCCTCTCTCTCCACCTGCCTCTCTCTCACTGCCTCCATGTCCATCCGCTGCCAGCCCCTGCCAGTATTGCCAATGTCTGTAGAATTGGGCTGACATTTGGAAAGTCAATAGAGGCGGGCAGCCATCTTGGAATGTTATTTTGTATAAGTTGAAGATGACCTTCACTTTGCATGTAGGCACAACAAGATGGTTCATGTTGGAATAGTATAACATTAAGTAGACATAATAACATTGTTAGAGTATTCCAAATGGCTGTCATGTTACATCATGACGCATCATGATGGCAATCCTGGAATCTTATTTTGTATACTTGATGGATATTATGCTGCATCAAGACACAATCAGATGATCATCTTGGAAGTACACAAAATACCATTCCATGACAGCCCCCCACCGCTGTGCCAATGCGGTTGCAGTTCTTCTCATACCGGGAAAGCCAATAGCAGAGAAACAAACAAGCATTTCCAATGCAAAACCAATTAGCTTTGCCAATGGCTGCTCATTAATTTGTTCTCCCTTTCACAAAGAGAGACCCCCCCTGCTGTCCCTTCTCACAGTCTTGTTCCCACTTCTTTCTGAATATTCTGTCTTGGCATTATCCCTAATCCCTTCTTCACCCACCGTGTCTGTATGTGATTTTAAAGTTCTTCCCAACCTCCTTTATTTAACTAGCTGTTCCTTTTCCTGCATAATAAAACTTGTAATATGCATATAGACTGACAGTCATGTAACAGACACACACACACACACACACTGATGTGAAAGCTGTCAACAAGAAAAACACACACAAAATCAGACTTGAGATGTGTATGAGTCATGACGTTACAGTGGCCACATCATTACCACACATGTGTTCGCATGCACACGGCGACCATTTTTTTTCAATTTACAGTTCAAGCATTGTGGGCTTCAATTTTGGGGGGGTGCGGGGGGGGGGGGGTAAATTTAATAAGTATAAAAGGGTGCCAAAACACTTTTTTCTCTTTTTAGATAGAAACTGCCTGACTCGGCGATGCGGCGAGCGCAAGGTAAGTGGTTTTATTTATTTATATATTTTATTTTTACTATCCTGTCATATGTCGACTTACACCATCCACCCCTGCCCCACCTCGCTACCTGCATAGGCCGTGACTGTTTAAGTCAATGTTAGCATGGGTAAAAATGTCAAAATAATGAAGTAATACGGCCAGAAAAAATTTGCTACATAGAGCCACTTGTTTTGCCTTTGCTTCTATCATAAATTAGTGAACCCTGCCACATAATTTAGTCCTCTTTTGACACCCAATTCCAGTGGCCCTATCTACGCCCCGGATAGGAAGTGGGAGTTTTACATTGTGACAGGACAGTGATTCATTTCTGCTGCCGGCCAGTTTCACAGATGGCTTGCTTCTAGGACAGAGCATTGCCATGCAACTGCAGGTCGGTTGCCCACAAACTACTATTGCTTAGGTGTGCCACAATAATAATGCGTGAAATAGTCTTATGTGTGTCTTGCACACCTACATTTGTACACACCAAGAATAACGTACAATTGTTAATGTGCTATTAGCCCTGTTTCTTGCGCACCCTGCTGAGATTGGTTAACTCACACCCTTTCCCCGATGACAGTCCACCTTTAACAATTACCAACTCTTCTCTCTGCTGGGAAGGAAAACTGTGTTTTTTTTCTTTTATATTCAATAGATTTCCATTCCGCACTCTGAAATGGATCTCTTCTCAGAGTCTGCGGTCATCGCTGCCGAGAAATCCGTAATTCTAGCCACCTCGGAGCAGGTTATTTAAAACTAAAAACTCAAGAGCCGTGGTAGGGCAGAGTCAGCACTGAACTCATTGGGGCAAGATGAGAGGAAAGAGGACAGCTGGCCAACCGCAAAATAAATCAAACACTAAATACGAGGCGCAGCCACCATATTTGTGGGTGATTGATGTTGGATGAAGAGCCAGCCAGTGGTTTCTTAGTTCCTTTCAGTCTGGGCTCTGAGAGCTTGCATCAGCACGGTGGCGGCTCCTCTGCTAAGGCGGAGGAGCGTCGCCCCACTGCTCTCGCAGCAGTGTAAAAGGAAAAATAAAACGATAATAACACACATCAATATCATTTATTTATAGTATCTTGCAGCCAGGTTAGGGCGAGGCAGGGCTGGGCTCCTGTGACGCCACAGGGAGGAGGAGTATTTGCTGCGCCTTAAGTACACATGACGGTTTGACCGGCGGTCTTGGGCCGGCCAAACCATCATGCGCACTTAGCATGTTCTCCACTGGTCTGTAATGCACAGCCTGGGCGGAGAAATTGCACAGGCTGTTAGTCCCCGTTGGAGCGCCAAACCACGGCGCTCAGACCTATCATGACGCTGCTGTGATGGGGACAGCAGCGTCATGATTGGCTGAGCCTGGATACTGCTGGGAGCCAGGAAATCAGTAAGGACGAAGAAGAGGCTGCAGCTGGTGACTGGCAAGGAGCAGGTAAGTCTTTTTTTGTTTTCAAACCCCCCCTCCCCCCAGCGTTTCCTACCAGCTGCCACTAACGGCACCAGTGCCAGCGAAGCTACTATTCATATTGATCTTCTATTTGGGAAGCAAAGCTGGTCCACGAATGATAACTGATAGATTGAAGTCGAGGCACTCGTGTAGGCCACTCAGTAAAGCAGATTGTCTCCACAGGGACCTGAGAAGCTCAACCAATGTTTCCAGGGGGTTGTTTTACGGCCTTTCCTCAACACACCGACTTAGGAGAAGTATTTTATAAGTGTGATCCAAACTGAGAAATAGCAGTAGGCTCCTCAACTGTAGCACATCTGAACAGCGAAAAGTGGTTGGCGACTTTGCCGTTACCTGTTTAGGGATATGTAGGTTGGGTGTTGCATGAGTATGGGTGAGTCACAAAGTGAGAAAGCATGTGTGCTTTCCTTTGTGTGTGGATGTCTGTGTATGCAGGTGTTCATTTATTAGTACATTGGAGTGTATGACTTTGCCAATGCATGAATGTGTGCATGAGTGTGTCTAAATGAATGTGTGTGTTGTATTCATATGTGCATCTATGAGTGTGTTGGAGTGTCTGACTATGTCAATGGCTGTGTCTGTGCATGTTTGTGTGTGTTTCATGGAAGCTGTGATGGAACAGTACGTTATAATGGAGGTGTAAGTGTGCCTTCTTAATAAATGTGCTGTGTTACTCATTATCTGTTGTGTAATTTTTATGCCAATTGTCTCTGGTATGTTGTATACAAATCCTCCCCCAGTTTATATGACAGTTTGAAGCTATATCAGTTGATGAAGGTTTGCTGTTAGCGCTTCATTGTTGCTTGGAACCCTCTGCGAAGTGTAAGTTTTTGAAAATGTTGTACCTTTGTTGTGGCTCCTTGTGGTGTTTATTACACTGAGTCCTAGTGGTTAGGTTGCAGGAGACCCAAGTTCTAATCCTGTCTTTCTCACTTGACCAATATTCTGTGATCCAATTCATAGATCCCTATCCCTTTCTTCATTTATCTAAGATATTTGGACGACTAGAAACCAACCTAGCACAAGTATTAAAGGCACAATAAAAAAAAGCTTAGCCATACTGTTGGGATTGGTTGTGTCAAGAGGTGTTGCAGTATGGCGATATACAAGAACGTTCATTCAGTCTGAACGATGGGATCTTCAGAAGATGGTGCACTTTAGCTCAGGGTCTGATCTCGTGTAGGTTGTATGTGGATCCTCAGACACACAAAGGTGGGTTCCATGTAGATCCTCTATAAGGTGCAGGTGACACCGAAGACCCTGGACACATTTGCCACACACACAACTGGACAAACCATTGGGTATATATGGCAACCCTAATGACCTTTTTTTTAAAATTCCCTGTCACTATTTATTTTCGACAGATTTGAAGGGACCCTATAAATGTTGCATTTTGTACCAAATTACGGCTGCGTGAAAATCCATAGTCAGACATGTCCTCCCTCTTAACACACGGCAGCGCCTGCTAGACAACATCCCAAGGCCATGTATGCCACTCTGGAAGCAGACGCAAACAATATGCGAGACTGTCACTATTGCAGCATGAAATGATAATATAAAGCAAAGGTAATTTGAATGAGAATATCTACCCCTCAGCACTTTCTCTAACCCGCTCCCGTCTCACCCTCAATCTCTCGCGAATACCTAAGAAGCCATTGAGTTATGCAGTGTGCTTTTTACAAGCCAAATATATATAAACACAATCAGTTCACCTCCATTAACTTCAAGGGCACCCCGCCAAATGCATCTAGCATCATCCTTTCCATGGAGAGTCAATAGGCTGAGGTGTACAGTGGCACTTCCAAATCTCCACCTGCCACTATGTGGACTTTAAGATACTGTTATGTTATGTTATGTTATGGTATGGTATGGTATGGTATGGTATGTTATTCTATCATTTTGTTAAATGTGCTGTTCCCTTAAAGGTGTGCTGGCGCTGAGAACTAGGGTGAATTTGAACAGCAGAGATTAGAGATAGTTTTTACGGAAGGAGAGTTTCTGCCCTTAAATGAGAGGGAGAGAAATCCAGAGTTTGGATGAAGTGATGGAGAAAGCTCAAGGAAACCACCAGCAGTCTGGCAGTAGAGGACCTGAGAGCTGGTGTGGGGGGCAGGGAATAAAGCTGAAACCATTTGCAAAAGTAGCCAGAGGCCGGGTGTCATTGGCTTTGAGCACTATACAGAGGGATTTTAATGCAATCATCTCAAAAATAAAGAACTATTGCTGAGTGTGCTATGGCATAGCGGCAGAAGATCGAAATGCAGTGTTATATATGGCCCTCATAGCCCACCATTCCTGAGAATAACTGGATTCTAAATGCAGTAATTTACTGCTATGAGGTAGCAACAGTGGGTAACAGAACTTCTTATGCATGGCTCCTCAATTACTCTTCTGCCCCTGGGTATCAGTTGAAAGCAGGAGCAGATGTTTTGGGGGTGTCATACATAATATAAAATTACAAATTGGTGAAAAGTGAAATACAGGGGTATTTTTCACCTCGGGGTATTGAGTGAGACCATGGGCAACTCGAGCTTCATTCTTATTGTCTGTTTGATGTCATTCAGATCCCCTCCTCGAAAAGAATCCTAGAAATTCACTGTAAC
The DNA here is from genome assembly GCF_964204655.1 of Triturus cristatus. Lineage (NCBI taxonomy): Eukaryota > Metazoa > Chordata > Amphibia > Caudata > Salamandridae > Triturus > Triturus cristatus. Next base: position 286,219,167 of record NC_140592.1, on the reverse strand, counting down.
CCAGATATAATTCTATATGTAATGAAAATGCAACCTACGTTTTAATACTGAGCAGTGTAATTCAAGAGCAGTTATGCCATCTCCCCCAGCAATACTCTGCTTCCTTAATGAGAGATATTGGACATTATATGGTTAGAGCTGTCAGAATTACGCTGTGAGCTAATTTAATGTTATTAATGTGATTTCTGTGAAGATTTCAAATCATTTTTCTGAAGCTACTCATCAAGTTATAAAAAACACATAAAACAGAATTAACACTAAGAGGAACCAGAGCGCTCTCCAAAGTGTGTGCACAACCCACGCAGGGGCGTGGCAGGATGATGAGCACGACGATGAATGAACATACATGCACCTCCTGCTGACGTACATGTTCAGTGAAATAGGGGAAGGGAGGCAACACTTGCGATTTGCACCATTGGCTGAAAAAAAGATGACTGGGGGATAGGGATGCTCCTACAGATTATATTTAAATATGAATGAAACTTAAATTATGCCGGCATAATTAGGGAAATTTCGTATTATGCTTATTACATGAATTGCTAGGAAGAAGCCATTTTGGGCCAGATGTACATAGACTTCGGTTTGCGATTTCCTAATAGTACATTTTTGTGATTTGCTATGAAGAAATCGCAAACAGCTATGTACAACAGTGTGTTTTACACTGTTGGGGATTCCCAGTGGGTCGCAATTGACATACCTCATTAATATTCATGAAGTAAGTCGCAATTTGCGACCCATTGGGAATCACTGAAAACTCAGGAATGGTGGCCTACTGGGACCAGCAGACCACCATGCCTGCCTTTGCTTTTAAATAATCAATGTTTAGAAAAAAACACAGCCCATTTTCCTTAAAGGAAATTGCAAAGTGTTTCAAAAACAAAAACGAAAAGTTTTCTTTTTATTATTTTAGAGCAGGCAGTGGTCCATTGGACCACTGCCTGCTCTTTAATAACGTTTTTGCAGACATTCACTACGGGGAAGAGGTCCCCTGCGGACACCTTCCTGTTTGCGAATGGGTTACCACCTCCTTGAAGTAGGTAGTAAAATTTGAATGTTTTGCGACACATTTCGGTTGCAAAACATTCACACATACCACTGCGATTCGCTATTAGGAAAGCAAGGCCTTAACACGCCCCTTCCTAATACCAAATCACTCACCCATTTCAATTAATCAATCAATCAAAGGGTTTGTAAAGCGCAGCTACTCACCTTAAGGGGGCACGCAGCTCCTGGAAGTTAACGGTGTTTCGCCAAAGAGCCAGGTCTTGAGGCGCTTCAAGAACTTCGGGAGTGATGGTGTCTGTAAGAGGTAGAAAGGGAGGGAGTTCAATGTCTTGGCCGCAAGGAGGGAGAAGGAGCATCCTCCGGGTCTGATCTTCTTGATGCGTGGTACCATCGCAAGTTGGGCTGAGTGGATGGATCTTTGGGGTGTGTGGAGTGAGAGGCGGTGGTTCATGTATGTGGGTCCAGTGTTGTGGATGGCTTTGAGGGCGTGATTGAGGAGCTTGAAGGCACTTTTCTTCTCGATGTGGAGCCAGTGTAGTGTCTATAGGTGTTGGCTGATGAGGCAGTGGTGCGGTAGGTTAAGGACTAGTCTGGGGGCAGCGTTCTGGAGTTGACGGGTGAGGTTTTCGTTGATCCCAGCGTAGAGTGCGTTTCCGTAGTCCAGTCTGCTGCTGATGAGGGCGTGGCTGACAGTTTTCCTGTGTTCAAATGGAATCCAGTTGCAGGTCTTACAGAGTAGGCAGAGGGTGTGGTAGCAGGAAGAGGTAACAGCGTTGATCTGGAGGTCCATTTTGAGTTCGGAGTCCTGGATGATCAGAGGTTACGTGTGTGGTCCGTGGGGGCAGGAGGGTTCCCGAGGGCCACTAGGTGTTGTTCCAGGCATCGAGGTGTGGGCCCATGATGAGTACCTCGGTTTTGTATGTGTTGAGTTGCAGGCAGCTGCTCTTCATCCACCTAGCGACTGCTTCCATTCCTTCTTGAAAGTTGTGTTTGGATATGTTTTGTGATTCGGTAATAGGTTACCAAATCGCAAAATAGGTTTGGTATATATAGAAAAAGGCATTTTTCCGGTCACAAATGGCCCGATTCTGCAAATCGGGCCATTTTTCGACCTGAGAATCTATGTACACATGGCCCTAAGTCACTACACATAATTGCATGCATTTTGCGGTAAATTTTACTACCAATGCTCCATTCATTGAACAAAGTTACAGCAAACGCACGGAAACAACAGAATGCAAGAGGCTGTTGTTCGCAGTGCTTTTGCTTGTTTGCACTTTTTTTTGTATGAAATTCATCGTTGCGTCACAAATCAACGCAAGACCGCATTTCAAGCTAAACCATAGCACAAAAATGAATGATTTGCGTTTGTCTTAATTATGCCAACATTTCACGTAATTACATGAAAGCAATTTCTGTGAATTTCGCATAACCCTAGTTAGAAATCCAGCCATTATCCTGCTTGAAGGCAGAGGCGTTTCAATGAAACACCAACAGGCACATTCACACAGAAGAAGAAGAAGCACTTAGCAGTCCAGCGGCCTGCGTCATCCAGCAGCCAAAGTCTTTCAAGGGAGAAGAAAACTGAAAGACTCAGAAGGGCGTCACAATAAACAAACTGTACTTCACAAGAGGATAATATGGCTGCTTCATCAGAAGGGACCTACAGATACTGGCCCTGGAGGATCATTTAACCAGTGGCGTCGCCAGTGTGTCATGGGCTATTGTGCTAGGAAGGACATTGGCTCTAGGCTATTGTTTGAACTGTGAAATAAAGCAATGGACAGGATTCATGGGGTCCCTCAGTCCTCTGGGCCGTGGTGCCACTGCACCTGCTGGACCAATGGAAGCTACGCCCCTGCCTATTATAACAAGAGACTGCATCACAAGGAAGTATGCAAGAGAAGTTTTTTTCTGGAAGAGATTTAGAACTAAAACGGTCTCTTAAGGTACGGTATATTAAAAAACTTGTTCTGAATGGACCTTATAACGAAAGGCTGTTTCAGAAGGCAGTATGTAATAAGACTGGCACTGGAAGTGTCAAGTAACCAAAGAGTAAAAGAACGTGAGCGTGAGGTTACTCGTCAAAAGAGTATATTGTAAGGAGTCCAGTAGCAAAAAATGTATTCATAAGCAAAGGTCAGTTACCTCACAAAGGCACCACCATGAACATAGGGTTGGGAAAAATTCACTAAGTGTCACTCAGCAGCATCCCACGAGTGACATGAAAACTTCCAATGGGTGGAACTATTCATGTTGCGCTGATCAGGCTACAATTTAGCGCCAGTCGCGCTGAAAAGTCAGCGAGACATGGCACTATCTGGTGGGCAAGAGTGAGTGGCCAATCAAGTTGATTTTAATGCTGTTTGAGTAGAAAATCTACTCAGGGTGCAGCAAATCTACTTGAGACGCAGCCCTCTCACTGTGACCGCTCGTGACTGTCTGCAACCGCCTGTACTGGAAAATCACGCTAGTAGACGCCAAATTTCACTTGCATTTCTGGAACCTCATGGGAAAAAATTACACCATGCAGAGATTGACGAAATTCGCCTGGAACTCTTTTACAAGAGTAACACGGAGTCGCAAAATTCCGCCAATTCCTTGGGCGGAATGAAGCATTCTGCCCACCCCTATTTAAATGCCAGCTGCATCACGTACAAAAATATAACCCCTGCCAATCTAGTTCAGCACTTTAGCTGGCTGTTACAATGTAGTACCAGTTGAGCTGAAACACTGTGTGGCATCTTGCACTGTGTAGCAGTATGCAAGAGGCATGTGATCCCTTGTAGCATAATGTGTGTGTACTTGTGCGCATGTGCACTGCACACTAGAGGACCACAATGATCCGCTGGGTGAGTGTTCCATCATTCTTAGTTGCGAGTCTGCTGTCAGTGAAGTGCTGAGCTACGTGACGGACCCTGCTCTGGCAGGGTGTCTGACAAAATGTTAATTGTATGTGCATCTGATGCAGGCCCCTGTGTCCTCTGTGACGATAGGGTGCTGCCCACACTTCTGGGGGTGCCCGTTCAGTCAAAAGACTATGAATATCTGTGAGCTATAGAAGTCTCTGTGCCCCTCACAACAGCAGCGGCCCGTGCAGGTAAGAGCGGTGGGCCGGGGGTGAGGGATTTCGACAGACAACGAAGGAAAATTAATCATTTAATTTCCCCTCATGGTCGTCGATCGAATCCCACCCCAACCCAGCCCCACCACCACACCGCCACACCGCTCTTACCTGCACGGGTCGCTGCTGCCCTCACGGCATTCTGCAGGCTGGCCCCATCATTCCGAATTACGCCACTGCTTTACTGTTACCCAGCCGCGGTCGGTAGTAGGAGTAGTTGCAGGCCGGTGACGTGGGGAGGGGGAGGGGCAGGGTGGGGGGTAGTAAACTATGGATTACGGAGGTTTACAGGTAAATTAACATATCAATTAATAAAACAAATTTCGTTGCGTGCCCTGCATCGCATTTGGGGAAGCAGTGCACGCAACAAAATTCGTTTTATTCATTTATATGTTAATTTACCTGTAAACCTCCGTAATCCATAGTTTACTACCCCCACGTCACTGCCCTGCAGCTACTCCTACTACTGACCGCGGCTGCTGTTACCTGAACTGGATTTATCTTTTGATCCTTTGAATAAAGCTACCTGCTTGCACCAGCGGTTCAACTGTTGCAGCGATAACGAGTGTCCCAGAGGGGGGATGAAGTATTTACCGGGTGCAGTAGATACCAACACCAGAGGCTGAGTTATTCACTTGGTCTGGTAAGTGCCTCCTATTCCGAGTTTTAACTCTGAAATGAAACACAACATAAGGGATTTGGTGCTTTCCTCACCGAGTTCTACGTCTCTGTAACTAACAAGCATTTTCACCTGCTTCATTTTGGAAGGTTTGAGCTGTCGAATTGGAAAATTGCCATTTTTTATTGGGGCAGGTAATGACCCCACATGGAAAACTTTTTAGAGATCAAAAATTCAATTCCTGCTTAAACTAAACTCTTGATTAAAATTTAGCCCCACATTTGGAAAAGGTGTCTACATACAATCACATTTTATTTGAATGTTGCTTCTGTTGCAAGTGAAAATAATTCCTCAAGGATTACTAAAGCCCCAAAAACAAACATCACACAACTCCCATTATCATGTATACGGGGGGGGGGGGGGTACTTTAGCCAAAATAATACATGATCACACCATCACTGTTCTCAGAAACCACTTAAAACCTTGGTGCGTAGCTCTTTCATATGAAAGAGTGGGCATGCGCGCAGACATGGAGTATAAAAATAAAACCTCTAGTGCAAAATTAAACACATCAAAAACCTGTTATTTGTTGTAAACAGATATTAGAAACAGTTCAATATGAGTCAGTTTTATTAATTTTTTTTAAAGCTGCCCTAGCTCGAAATTTGTAGAAACTGCAGAAAGATTCTAACTATCTAAGGAGTGCAAAAAATCAACCTGTTCTCCCTACTGGTCATGGTAAACTAAAATAAAATAGAGCAGAAGAAAGAAAAGCTGGGCTCCATTGTTGCTTTAAAACAGCTGCTTCAATCATGCTCTGTGACCGGGCGTTCACCTGGCTGCCAGAACTTGACTATAATAACTTATATTAGAAGAGTCCTGACCTCTTTCGGTCCATCACAAGATGCTTATTATAAAGAAATTAGAGACTGGCATTTATACAGGCATTACAGAATTCCATGTATTATATTGAGAATTGTCACAGAAGATATAGCCAGGTTTTCTCTATAACCAATAAAAATAGAAGCAACTCTTGCCAGTCTCTTTTGTAACCTGGGCCAAGTGACGTCTAATGACAAGGCGCCTTGTAGCTTTCTCTGCGCGACTTCCTTTGAGGCGGCCATGATGTGGTGGTCAAGCTGGCATTTGGCATTCTCATGAAACGTGTTCCTACAGAGTTGGCAGGAGCACTTTCATAAAATTTCTCTGCCAGTGTGCTGAAAAGTCTTAATTTGGCAGCCGGGCAAATGCGACTGTGAAAGGGTACTCGTTAACTATTCAAGTACTTTCATTGTGTGCCAGAAAATCCTGATGCTTCACAGGTGCTGACTCCAGCTTTTTTTCAAGATATGCTAAGGGTGGTCCATATGCCATTAATTACATCCAATGTGCCAGGGCAAACACTGTGCCCTCCTCACCCAATAGCACAGGTGCAAACTTTACGAAGAACTGCTCAAAACCTGTCTCACTCATTGTGTCACACGGTGTCTCACTCACTGTCACTCACTTGCTATAATTCCTAATCACACTCAAAAACTGTCTCTCTCGTTTGCTCACACTTTCATTCGCTGTCACAGTCATTATCTCACATGTTGCTTCCCTCACATGCTCACTGTCTCAGTCACAGGCTCACTTAGTGTCTCAATAACAAGTTCAAATTGTCTCAAACACTGTTGGGCACACCATATCACCTACTGTGTCATGCAATCTCACACAGCGTCTCACTCACTTTCACTCAGTCACTCTTTCTCATTGTCACACTTTCTCTCTCATTTACTCACTCTCTCATTCATTGTCTCTCTTGACCTGTCACTGTCTCCATCACATGTTTACTACCTCACTTGGTGTCTCAAATTGTCTCACTCACTGTGCCACTGGGTCTCACCCATTCTCATGCACTGTCTCAATCATATACACACATTGTCTCACATTCTCACACTGTTTCACTGCCCCACATCCCACTCAAATGCTCACTCAAATGGTCACACTCATGCACACTCATTGTCTCACTCAATAGCTCAGACTTTCACTCGGTCACTCTCACTCTTACACTCACTCTCACTCACTCACTCATTCAATTTAACGTAGAGTATTGTTGACCTGCCGTCAGCTGCCAAGGTGGATCCCTCCTTTCTACTCAGCTACTGGTGTTCCATTTGGAATTCCCTCCTCCAGAACTCAGACAAGAATCTGCGACCTGGAGCCTATGCAATGCATCAGGAAGAAACATATGTCACAATCTGTGCTAAAACCCAATGGGCCTGATTTAGTGATTGAAGGAGGGGGTTACTTTGTCACAAACGTGACAGATATCCAGTCTGCCATATTATGATCCCATTATAGCCTATGGGGATCATAATATAGCGACAGGATATCAGTCACGTTTGTGATGGAGTAACCCCTCCGCCAAACTCTAAATCAGGCCCTATGTGGGCTCCAACAGCCTCTTGTTCATCACCCACCCTTGTGATGAGTTGCAAAATGGTGTGGTGACAGGCTGATTGGCCAGCAGCCCTGGGCACTGTAGGAGTTAAGCTTGAAGTGCTCAGGAGTACTGTTAAATATTACACAAAATTCTTACAAAAAGGTGATGTTTATTTTCCAGCACGGCTTAACATCTCAAGCAGTCAAGCAACAGATGAAATCTGATAGTCCTGGAATCTCTTGCCACAGAAGCTCCACATGGAACCCTGGAATTCACATTTATACAAATACATGTCGCACGCCTTAAAGTGAACATGCATCTAAAATACAACATTATGAAAATGTAACACATCCCCCTTATCAAATAAACAAACAATAAAAGAACTACATTAAACATAACCACTAAACGATCTGGGTGCTGTTCTAACACGCCCATCACTTCTAACTCTAGAAGCGACTGATTCATCCATACCTGCTCTATGTAATTTACTATCCTCATCGACTCCATTGGTGTGCTCATTATTACCATATTGCATTGGACACCTCGCTACCCTCCTGGAATTCCACACTTTAGCAACCTGAGTGATTACACTATTCTTGAACACTTTTTTTATTTGTATGGGTCTGCCAAATTTACTTGTACCTTTATTGATTAGAGTGGGTCTTAAGATCCTAACCCAATCACCCACCCTCCAGTTATGTGCTTTAGTTTTCCATTTGTTGTCATACCACATTTTGGTCTTTCCTTGTTTCTGTTCAACTCTATTAGCAACCTCTTGTACATCATCCTTGTGTTCCAATACTTCCTTACATTTTACCTTAAACCACCAAGGACACACTTCCGAAGCTGGGTCTCTACCTTTTAATAATCTGAAAGGACTGATCTCAGTGGTTGAATGTGGGGTAATCCGATATACCCAAAGTTTCTCTCTGAGTGCACTCAACCAATCTCCCTTTAATGTTAAAGATTCAATCACAAAGTTTTTTAACACCCGATTGAATCGTTCAACTTGACCATTCTCATGGGGTTCATAAAGGGAGGTGCAGATATGTTGAATAGAACAACCTTTAAGAAACTTCTCCATCTCACCTGACACCAACTGCACCCCATTATCTGAGACCAGAGTAGAAGGACACCCTTCCCGTGAGAAAACCTTGAAGAAATGAATCACCGCACTAGTAGTTGCCTTTGCCACAAACTTGACTTCAGGCCATTTAGAATGGTAGTCGATTATAACCAAAGCAAAGCGTGAGTTCTCTGGCAACATGTGAAAAGGCCCTGAGATATCAAAAGCCACCTTTCTCCACGGTTCTTTTGGCCATTCCACAGTTTTTAAAGGAGGAATGTTGACTTTCAACATCTTGTCATTTGAACAACAGTCATTACACTCCCTCACTGTACGATCAACTACCCTGTCCATACCTGGCCACCAAAAATATGATCTTAACAACCGCTCCATAGCAGAGATGCCCGGGTGTGTTTTATGTGCTAAATTGAGTATCATTTCTTGAATGCCTTGTGGAGGAACACATTTCTCTGCTCTGAAAATGAAATCTCCATCACAAAACAATTCATCAGCTACCATGAAAAACGGCAAAAGTTCTGAAGCTATATAATCCTTCCTGGGCCATCCTTCCATTACATATTTCTTAAGAGAAACCCATTTGTCATCTTTAACTTGGCTTTCCTTCCAAGTTTCTTCTGTGATTTCTTTGTAACATGTAGGGAAAACGTCACCAACACTTAGCACAAAATCTAACTCATCGATCCTGTTGACACTACCATTTGCATCCTCACATGGAAGTCGTGATAAACAATCTGCTGTGACATTTTTCTTACCTGGCAAATATTCAACTGTGAAATTATACTCTTGTAATCTAGATGTTAACCGAGCTATTCTAGCAGTTGAATTCCAACCACCACCTGCCGACAAAATGTGGACTAACGGTTTGTGATCGGTCCTGAGCACAAATCTGCTCCCCCACACAAACATCCTGTAATGTTCCACTGCCCACACGCATGCCAACAATTCCCTCTCGATAACCGCATATCTGCGTTCCGTATCGTTAAGGGTTCTGGAGGAAAATGCTACATTCCATTCCTTTCCTTCATCCTTTTGTGATAGCACACTGCCCAAACCATATAAACTAGCATCTACAGTAATTATACAAGTTTTTCTCATCTTAAACGGTTTAAGTGTGGGAGCATTTACAACATCATTTTTGATAACTAAGAAAGCCTTGTTCTGTTTATCACCCCACTCAAATGCAGTTTTTTGCCTTAACAACTTCCTTAATGGTTCCATTTTGGTAGCAAAATTTTGAACAAATTTGCTATAATATTCGCACATACCCGAAAATGACAACAGCTTTGTTCGACGGAGCCGGTGCATTTAAAATAGCATCAACATTCGACTTCTTAGGAACTAAACCATTACCAGACAAAGTATGGCCCAAATATTCTACCAAACTCTTAAATAACTTACACTTGTGTGCCTTGAGTGTAAGTCCAGATGTTTCTAGCCTTTTACACACTTCCTTAAGATGTAATTCATGTTCAGTCTCATCTTTTGAAAATACTAAGATGTAATCTTGGAAACATTTGACGTAATTTTTAATGTCTCTAAACATCTGGAACATAACTCTCTGGAATACAGAGGCTGCCGAAGCGAGCCCAAATGGCATTCTAGTATATTGGAACAAACCAAAGGGTGTTATGAACGCTGTATATTTTTTAGACTCTTCAGTGAGTTCAATTTGATGGTATGCAGACCTTAAGTCGAGGGTAGAAAATATTTTAGCACCATCAAACAATGAAACCAATTAATTTATATTGGGAAGCGGGTGACAATCTATAATTATATTAGAATTTAAGGCCCTCAAATCAACACACACGCGTAATTTTTGGTCTGGTTTGCGTACCAATACAATTGGAGAAACCCATTCCGCCGATTCAATAGGTTCAATAATGTTATCCCTAGCAGTTCATGTAACATGTCTTTAAGTTCGTCCCTGACATTGATTGGTACCCCTCTTAAACTTTGTTTGACTGGAGTAGCATTATCTTTCAGCACAATTTTGTGTGCAAAATGTTTTAATTTCCCCAACTTCTCGCAAAAAACTTTATCAAACTTGTGTGTAATAAGTAACCTACCCCTTGTGGATTCTGCTACTTGGTTTATCGTGGTGGTCATGCCCATGTCTCGTTCACTGCACAATGACACAGGGTCCTTAGAACGTGGATTAAGCATGATACCTAATTCCCATTGGTCTCGCCACCCTAATACATTTACACCTTTTGTGGCTATGTACAATTTGATATCAGCAGACCTACCTCTAAAACTTAAGGATACCTTAAAATACCCTTCCATGTCAATCTTTGATCCATCAAAACTTTCAGCTTGTATATCAGATGGTTGTATGTCATTGAAATTGCAGTGGTTTTGCAATTTTTCTCTAAAATACTCCTTGCTAATAATTGTCCAAGGAGAACCTGAATCCACCATTAACTCCAATTCTGAACCTGAAACACCAAATACACATTTAGGGGACTTCATACACTTCTTTTCTTCAAATCCAGAATGCATGATGGAAACCACAAAACCCTTGTACGTGTCTTGAATTTCTTTGACAGAGGTAATTTTGTTGGTATCAGTATTAACCTTTGTGGTATTGCGTGTTTGATAGTTGAAACGTCTGTCTCTACAAACGCTGCTGAAATGTCCTGTTCTACCATATACCCTACATTCTCTATTCAATGCAGGACAACCCTGAAATGAAGCGATGTGTGTTTTGCTCCCACATCTATAACAAACCAATGGACTTCCTGCGTGATCTTGTTTTCTACCTGAATAATTGTTGTAATTGGGTTTGAACCTTACTTGTGTATTGTTTGTGTTTTTTGTATCTCCTTTTGCATTAAGTGCACAAATCTCGTCCTCAGTGGACGATTTACTTGACTTCTGACTGACTACATCCATCCATTTCTCTGACAATTCTGTTGACTTTGCTATAGCTATGGCTTCCTCAAGCTGAGGGTCACCCATAACCCATAATTTCTCTTGTGTTTTCTTATTCTTTACATGCACTATAATCTGATCACGAATCATCTCATCAGTGATGTTACCAAAACTACAATGTAAACTTAGAGATCTTAGTGCAGTTAGGAAGTCATCGAACGATTCATCATCTTTTTGTGCTCTTGTATAAAATTTAAACCTGTTTAACGCAATGTTGGACGTTGGTTTAAACCTTTTCTCTAACCTGGATAAGGCTTCTGTATAAACATTGACATTGTCTCCTTGACCCCCTTGAGAAATTACTTGAGGTAGGGATCTGAAAACTTCTTGGCCCTCAGAACCTAGACAGTGAAGTAAAATACTTTTTTTTCTTTCAGCCCCCATGCGTTCCCCATCTATAGCCTTCATATAATTAAAGAATTCCTCTTTCCATCTAGGCCAGGGTAACGGTGGGTCACCTTTGCTTTGAAGGAATTTTGCTGGGGCTTCAAATTGCATGTTTGTTCTTGACCTGAATTTCTACTAAAATAAAAAAATATATATTTATGTGTATTTTATGCCTTATGAATGGAGTTTTAATCATGCATTCTACTAATGATTTCACTGAAATAATTATTTAACATTTATACACTCTTTAAAATATTTGACAGAATAAAGTACTGAATTAGGCATAATAAACTTGAAACGGCTTTTAAATTGCCAGCCTGTAGTCTACTTTGTCTCTTTCCGGCGTTTTCGTTGCTGAAACGGCTTCAATTCTCTCTTTGCGTCTTTTTTTTCAGTTGCTAGGTAACAGAATGGATGCTTTGAGTGTCCGTAGTACGTGCGTGATGACGCGCACGTTGTCGAAAGCTGAAAGGAATGCAAACAAAGACGCCCTTGTTGATGCAGGCAGTGACGTGTGGAAGAGGTGCGCGACACTGCGTTGGTGCGAGAAGCGACGCGTGGTGAAGGTGCGTGCTCTATTCGAAAAATGCCCGGCTCAACCGTAAGTCATGTAGCCAACAAAATAGTCTTGTAATTATAAAAAATAGTACTTGTATAGAGCTTGTGCCCTCGCCTTGTTACTCACAGTACACCCTTCCGCACCAGTATTAACACGACTTGTTCCTTCCTCTCATCGCACAGCGATCACGATTCTCCTCCACCATAAAACACGGCTTCCCTATTGAGTTAGACCGCTTGTTTCTTTGTGTTGAAACTTGAGAATCTCTCCAACAGCCAATTTTCCAATGATTTGTTCTGCTTCAATAACCGGCATATGCATCCACAGAAATTCGACTCGATTTGCACAGCTTAACAGCTGCAATAACCAGCATTTAGATCCATAGAAAACAGCATAACGTGGGTAAAATACTCCGCTCCCGTACTGAATATGGCAGGAGTAGTTCCGCTCGTCACCAATTTGTTAAATATTACACAAAATTCTTACAAAAAGGTGATGTTTATTTTCCAGCACGGCATAACATCTCAAGCAGTCAAGCAACAGATGAAATCTGATAGTCCTGGAATCTCTTGCCACAGAACCTCCACATGGAACCCTGGAATTCACATTTATACAAATACATGTCGCATGCCTTAAAGTGAACATGCATCTAAAATACAACATTATGAAAATGTAACAAGTACCTATACAGGTGACACTGAAACGCATCTCAAACAGAAGGGCGTAAGATGCAGTTGGCCTCTGAGGCCAGTTCGGGGACTTTTCTACCCCTAGACAATCTGTCTGATGGCTGGAGCAGTTGCCTACTCCAGCCATCACCTAGATGTCACTGCCTGCTGCTTGATGCGGTCATCATTTTTTTTCTGCTATAATGATAGTGAATAACAGTGTTTAATTTCAGCTGGTGGTTTCCAGTGCTTGGCACCGGTACTTAATTGTCAACATCAGGACTTATGACAGTCTGCCACATGGTGGCGCTATATATCTAATTTAGAGATGAGAGAAACAACAGGATTAGAGGCATGGAATAATTGTAGTAGTCTGATGGTCAGTGGTTATGTTGGTACAGTCATTGCAGTGCTGGCAGGGGCAATCAATCAATCAAGGGTTTACAAAGCGCACTGCTCACCCGTGAGGGTCTCAAGGCGCTGGAGGGGGAGGGGGGGGGGGGCGGCAGCTCCGGATCAGTCGTAGCTACGGATCTGTGTAAGGACCAGGTTTTTAGGTCCTTCATGAAGGTTTGAGGGTTGGGGAGCATCTGATGTTCACAGGGAGCTCGTTCCAGGTCTTGGCTGCGATGTAGAAAAAGGCTCTCCCGCCTGTTCTGCTACTGCGGATGCGGGGGACCTCTGCCAGGGCGAGGTCGGCTGAGCAGAGGTTCCTCTTGCGTATGTGGAAGGATAGTCTCTCGTTGAGGTATATGGGTCCGATGTGGAGGGATTTGTAGGCGTGGGTGAGGAGCTTGAAGGTGACCCTCTTCTCGACGGGGAGCCAGTGGAGGTCTCGCAGGTGTTGGGTCATGTGTTCATGGCACGGAGTCCCGAGGACGAGTCTGGCAGCGGCGTTCTGGATGGTCTGGAGTCTGCGTAGTAGAGTTCTGTGGATACCGGCGTATAGGGCATTGCCGTAGTCCAATCTGCTGGTTATGAGCACGTGGGTGACGATTTTTCTGCAGTCGGGGTGGGATCCATTTGAAGGTCTTGCAGAGGATGCGCAGGTAATTGAAGCTGCTGTAAGCGACGATGGTGATCTGGCGGTTCATGGAGAGGGAGGAGTCGAGGATGATGAAGAGGTTTCGAGTGTGGTACGTGGGAGTGGGTGGATTCCCGAGGGCGGAGGGCCACCAGGTGTTGTCCCAGGTGGAGGTGCAGGGTCCGAGGATGAGGACCTCGGTCTTCTCTGAGTTGAGCTTCAAGCAGCTGTCTTTCATCCAGTCTGCCACGTTCTTCATTTCTTCCTGGAAGGAGAGTCTGGTGTCTTCGGGATTCTTCGTGAGTGAGAGGATGAGCTGGGTGTCGTCAGCATATGATACAATGCTGAGCCCATGCGGTCTTACGATGGCGGCGAGTGGGGCCATGTAAATGTTGAAGAGCGTGGGGCTGAATGATGATCCCTGGTGTACTCCGCAGTTGATGTCGGTGGGTTTGGAGATGAAGGGAGGGAATCTTATCCTCTGGGTTCTGCCGGCGAGAAAGGATCAGATGCAGTTGAGGGTGGCTCCATGCATTCCAGTGTCATGAAGTCTGGCTGCGAGAGCGTGGTGAGACACGGTGTCGAAGGCTGCGGAGAGGTCTAGAAGGATGAGGGCCGCGGTGTGACCCTGGTCGAGTAGCATGCAGATGATGTCAGTGGCGGCGAGGAGGGCGCTCTTGGTGCTGTGGTTGCTGTGAAATCCAGACTGGGAGGCGTTTAGGATGGAGTACTCTTCGATGAAGGTGGTCAGCTGGGCATTCATGAGTCGAGGGAGAAGAGAAATGGGTCGGTAGTTTTTCAGGTCAGTTGGGTCGGCTGTGGGTTTCTTAAGGAGGGGTTTAATCTCCGCCCGCTTACAGTCATCTGGGAACATGCCGGGCATGAAGAAGGCGTTGATGGTCAGACCAAGTTCGGGTGCGATGGCGGCGGCAGCCCTGTGGAATATGTGCGGTGGGCAGGGGTCCATTGGGGCTCCTGAGCGGGTTTTCTTCATGGTAGCCGTGATGTGTTTGATGGTGGCGGAATTCCAGGTCATGATGTTTGGCTTATCGGTGGCGTGGGGGGGGAGGTGGTATCCTGCATCTGTTCGTCAAAATTATCGTAGAGGGCCTTGATCTTCAGATGGAAGTATGAGCTGAGCTTGTTGCAGAGTTCCTGGGAAGGTGTGACGTCCGTGGCTTCGCTGGGGGGTTTTGTGAACTGCTGTATGACGTTGAACAGTTCCTTGGTGTTGGTCGCATTGGTCTGGACTTTGTCTTTTATGAAGGTCCATTCGGTTTCTCTTATGCGCTGGTGTTATTCCTTCAGGGCGCTTCTGTGGTTGTTCCGTGCTTCCGTGGTTTTCCGGTTTTGCCAGGTTTTCTCTAGGCATCTGCAAGAGCGTCAGGCTTCATGTAGTTCTGTGGTGAACCCGGCGGCCTTCAGAGGGTGTTTGGCGGTGTGGCGGAGGGGTGCTAGTTTGTCGGCGCAGTGGGAGATCTAGTGGTGAAGTTCTGTGGCTTCGGAGTTGGTGTCGGTCGTGGCGCTGGGGGGTCTTGGAGGAGGGTGGTGATGAGGAGTTCCTCCGTGACCTTGCTCCAGCTCCTTCGTGGCGGTTGCGGGTCAGGCTTGGGTGCAGTGGTGGTTTTGAAGGTGAAGTGGACACAGTGGTGGTCTGTCCAGAGGGACTGGGTGGTGTAGCTGAAACGGATGTTTGTTCCCCCCGCGAAGATTGGGTCGAGGGTTTGTCCAGCTCGGTGGGTGGGCGTGTTGACCAGCTCCTTCAGTCCGAGGTTGTCAAGGAGAGTGATGGAGTCGGGGTGGTTGCCGTTGTCGAGGTGGAAGTTCAGTTCCCCGAGTAGGATATAGTGCGTGGAGGTGATTGTGTGGGTTGCGGCGAGCTTGGCGATGGTGGTTGAGGCCTGGGTGCGAGGTCCCGGAGGTCTGTAGATGAGGGTGCCTCATAGCGTGGTCCTGGGGCTGGGCTGGATCTGGAAGTTGAGGTGTTCTTTGTTGGAATGGGGATCATTTGTGCTGGATGTGGAGAGTCGGAGGGGGGTCTTGTGTGCTATTCTTCCTCCTGGGGGTTGGGGGCGGTCCTTTCTCTGGATCTTGTAGCCGTTGGGGATGGCAGTGGCGTTGTCGGGTCGGAGGTGGCGTTAGTCCAGGTTTCGGTGAAGACGGCGACTTCGGGCGAGAGGGTGTCGATCAGGGCCCAGATCTCTATGGCATGTCGGTGCAGGGAGCGCATGTGGAGGAGGATGCATGTCAGGTGATTTATGGTACGTGCGTCAGGTGGGCCTTCGGCGGTAGTGGGGGTATTGTCGATTGTGAAGGATCTGCGGCAGGTTCTGCAAGAGAACTGTCCATGGGTGGTGTTCGGTGCGGATCTTATGCAGTCGGTGTGTCTTCCAGGATGGAGTCCGTGGTGGATGGTGGGGTCATAGCGGAGCGGCCTAGGAGAGCCAGGGTTCCTGGCGCTGGCTGCGGTCGGGTATCGGACGGGCCCAGACGGGCTTGCCTTAGGTGTGCCAGCGGCCGCCATTAAGTAGGGGAGGAGGGCAGGACTGCAGGTAGGGAGGCGGGCGCAGGGGCTGTGATGGTGGAAGGGGCCGAGGGGCAGCAGCGGTGGGAAACAAAGGCACACAAAATGCACCAAATGCTAAATGGAAAAACAGTAAAAAGCACAACACAGGAAATAAGGCAGTAATCAGTAATTAAAGAGACTGGAAAACGCTGAGGAGGTCACGAGGGCACAGCGAGAGAATACCGGTGCAGCAAGAGCAGGGGCTGCCAGCGCGAACCCTGAAGGCAGAGAGGAGGGCTCAGGAGCAGCGCTTTCATGTGGAGCTGCTGGGGAGAGTGCTGTCCTGGACCGAGGTCTAGGAGGTCACACGCGCTCACCCGCAGCGGCCGTCATTAAGTAGGGCTGTGACGTGCAGCAAGCTGCAGTTACCTCCTGACCTGGACCCTGGCACTTTTTTTTTTTTTTACAAATTAAGCACTGGTGACAAATAGGTCATTATTTCAGCTATACTAAAAGTGAATAATAGCTCAATATTCACTATTTGTATAGGAGAAAAAAAGGTGGAGAAAATAAGGAAAGCAGGCCCAAGACAACCATAAGAGCGAGTTCAGCCCCCACACCCCTCTCTGTGGCCGGTTGCCCAAGGACTCTATAAGGTGGTGTTTTTTCCAACCTAATGATTGGCCTGCCTATCCACCAAAGTAAAAAAAAATGGCTACCATCAAGCGATCACTTAGCTCTCCTAGAACTTGGAATATTTAATCTAAATAAGAGCAAACTTCAAAAACTAGAGGTGCCAGTGTCATGGGAAAGGATTACTCCTGTAGGTATTTACTTCTGAGCTAGCTACATGTTATTCATGGTATGTTTTCAAACTGGGCAACAAAAACACGGCTTTAAACAAGTATTGGCAAATATAACAGCTTATGGTTTAATGTGCTAACGCATGAAGTATTAGCACATTCGTACGAGACCCACGAGACTGAGCCAGCAAAGAGAACAGAGAGGGCCATAGTTGTAAAGTAGTTCCTTAGGTAGTTCAATGCGAGTATTGGAGTGAAGGTGGAAGGATACACAAAAAAAGGGGATGACTAAAAAAGGATGGTTGAAGAAAGCCAGTGGTTGAATCTGGCAGATCCAAAGCCCCCTCTATGTACATTGTTAGCAGTAGATCTCTTTTGCCACCCACATAGTCAAATCCCATACCTAAAAAGTGCAGTTGAAGCCTGTGTAGGCTCTCAAACAGGCTTGAGTGGAGCTGTGGAAGTTGTTTGTGATCCTGTGTAATAAATGAACATCTATGTCTATGAGGGTATCAACTTTTGAAGCTGTTTACAGTAAGAGTCTGGCTACCCTGCTGAAGAAGCAGACACCACTGCATTCGACAATATCTTAAACATTAAACAGGTCAAAATCTTTTGAGACTCTTAAGAACATGCCAGGGTCAGGAGTTTCCAAGTTTAAGATGTTGCAGTTCAAAGACTATAAAGATATTGATCACCCAGACTCTCAGCATTTGATAAGTACAATCATCAGCTAGACGAGGAGCGGCATCTCTGCGTTGTACAGTGAGGTTTCTCTGTGCTTTACACAAAGAGGCGGCAGAGTTGCAGGTGTATGGCTGATGGAGTGGGTGAGATTAATTGGAAGTTTCAATTCAAGAGCACTCCAAATCCGCTCCCGAGATGCTTTGCAAGATTGTCGCATTAGCAAGCCTTCTCAAGCACCACCTCTTCACGCTGCATAGAATAAACTGAATGCCAAAGATGAGCTTAAAGTTCTTTTAGGTTGGAGGGGCAGAACTTAGTTGCTTCTGCCGAATGGCATTTATTGGTGTCCCGTGCAGGTTTGGAACCCTACTGGAGAAGGTGTTGGAGATAATCAAAGTTTGGAGAGGATCAGCCTCAGATTGGCCGTTTTAGGGGCTGAAGAACCCAATGCTCAAGACTGTAGCTCCAGCTGTAATGTACTATTTGCTGTAATTCTGATTGTAAAATGCTTGATATCCAAATATCGGATTAGAAACGTACTTAAGTTCCACAATGGATGGTTTTGTCTTTTAGGGTGTAGGAGCTAGACAGGGTAAAGGAGCAGGGGCTATGTTCTGTGATGCCGAAGGAAGATCTTTGGTCACCTTTCTATGTCTTCTTATTTACATAGCATATGCCCACTGAAGTTTGATGATTATTAGCCTGACAACTGTATGTATTTTACAAACCTCTCTTTTTTCTTCTCGTTGTTTTTATGATCTGTCTCTTGTGTTGCATTTCTCCCAAGGGATGTTGAAGATCATATGACTTTGGGGTCCTGCTTTACTTCACGTGTCCTGTCTCCGCCAAACTGTAAATTAGACTCAAGGCCTTCTTTCCTGGACCAGACCAAGGGCGTAATGCGGACCCCTGGAGCCTCTGCAGCAATGGGGACCCTACCCTTCAGTGGGCCCCCAATGTGTCTAAAGCCTATGAATGTGGGATTCATGGGGAACCCTAATCACCTATTACAGTGGGGCCCCATCATTTTGCGTTACACCACTAGACCAGGTCTGCGTGGTGGATGGATTCTCTCAGCCATGCATAATGACAGCATATTTGTCGTGACCCACTGCATTAGGGCTTGAAGCAGCATTTTGTGCTTTTGATCATGAAGCGTGGATAGGTTCATCTGAGATGCTTGGCTGCACCAAGAGCATCCTACGACAGACGATGGTCCCCATACTCCAAGACAGACAATCTTTATGGCTGAGCATTAGTTCACCTTTGTTTCCACAGCATATGGCACTCCCCAGGGTTCTGTTCTAGCCCCGCTACACATGCATTCCCTGAGGATATCATGGCCTAGATTGACAGTCGTAATTTGATGACACACAACGGGCCAAAGGGAAAAAGCGACACCGCCGAAACATATTCAAAGCATAGAAGAAAATAATCACATTTTAAATAACAAGCAAAATTAGACACTTGTATCTCTGAGGGCACCATCATGTCTCTCTGAGAAGGCAGCAGAAGATGACTAGAGAACAACATGAAGTGCGTGCCTTCCAAATGGGAGTCTCAGCCTCTTCTTGGCAGCTTTAAACTCCATCCGAGCAGCAAGCTCAGCCCGTCGTCCTCAATATAATGAATTCTGCACCAAACAGATGTGGTGAAAGGAAGCATAGTTGTGTGTCATCAACGTACGACTGTCAACCCAAGCCATGAAGTCCCCAGGGAATTAATTGCATACTGTACAACGGGGCAAGAACAGAACCCGGGAGAGCGCCATATGTTGTGGGAACAAAGGTGGAGCAATGCTCACCCATGAACAGGTCAGACTTGGCAGAAGGGGACCGTCGTCAGTCACAGGATGCTACTGGTGCAGCCAAGAATCTCAAATGAACCTAGCCACGCTTTATGATCAAAAGTATGAAACAATGCTTCAAGCCCTAATGCAGTGGGTCACTACAAACTTCCTGTCGTTGTGTGCATGGCTGAGAGAATGCATCCAACATGCAGACCTGGCCTGTGGTGTAACACAAAATGATGGGGTCACCCCCTAGAAGGTGATGAGGGACCCCAAATATTCCAGCTTGTCACCACTATCCATTGGCTTTAGACTGAATGGGGCCCAATGAATGAAAGAGACCTACAGCGCCGCAGGGGCATGTCCCTAACCTGGTCCATTAAAGACAACTTTAGGCCTGATTTAGAGCTTGACAAAGAAAAGTAACCCACAAAAAATGGCGGTCCTTCCTATTTCTAGTGCATAGACATCTGTATGTTCAAAATCGATAAGATAGAGCATCTGATGCTTTTTGGTAGGTGTTCACAGCTGTCAAACTTTAAATCAGACTCTTCATTTACTAATACTTAGTCACAAACCTTTCCTAAACTCTAACATATACTTGCAAACATCTTGCAGTCTTGAGGTCTAGCTCAAACCGCATGTGTGTGGAGTAAGACCTCCAACCGCACATGCGCAATGGAGCAACTTTTACACGGAGCTACTTCCTAAGCTACTTCTTGGCTCTGCCAGTCATTTCTCATAGAGCAGCACTGGGATTCAAGCTGTGAAATATATCTTGATCATAACCATTGCAACGCAACTACAAAACACACCAAAAGAACAGCCCAGTTCAGGGCAGTATGGTGAAGCATGAGGGAGCTTCAGGGGTAGAAGATAGGATTTTAACACTGGCAACTACCACACACTGTGTGAGAGACAGAGGAGTAATCTACAGATAGAAATGAGCCAGAATGATGGCTAGTCTCTTAAGCCTTTTACGTTTTCGCAATTGGAGCACCTTTAGCAGTGACAACTTGAGAGACTCAAAGAATGGGGAACACAAGCACTAAAATCAATGTCTAGGTTTAAGTGTACGGGCCCGATTTAGAGCTTGGCGGATGGGTTACTCCATCACAACGGTGACGGATATCCCGTCTGTCGAAATATAAATCCCATGTGTTGTAATGAGATTTATAGTTCGACAGACGGGATATCCGTTACCGTTGTGATGGAGTACCCCATCTGCCAAGATCTAAATTACAGCCTAAGTCTTTCAACAACAGGCAAAGGCAATAGGTCAGCTATTTTTGGGAGTTTGCGTCTTGGATTCTGTGGTTCGGTAGATTGGAGAACACGTAAGGTGAGAATGAGTCTATGGTTGGAAGAAAAAATGGACTGGTAAGTTTCTAGATGGATAAGTAAATGAATGCATAGATGGATAAGTATACAGATGAATAACTGGAAATGGGCAGGGCATGGATACACTGCTGCAAGAATGAATAAGTACATGAATGGATAAGTGAGTGGTTGCATGGGTTGATAAATGAATACCCAGACTGAAAAACAAAATCTCTCCTGGTACAAATGGTGGAACCAACAAGAGACTTTGATAAGAATAGGTCATGGAGCATGGTTGGATTATAACAGTGCTTCCTAACCTAAGACCAACCCCAAAGGCTGCAACATAGTGAAGAAATGTCAGAGGGGTACAACGACTAGTGTGGATCTGATGAGACTTGCACATAGAGTGGATGGATGAATTGGAAATGTTAGAAATGTTTACAGTGGCCTGGGGATGTAGCTTGCTATAAACGGAGTAAGAAACATCTCACTGCACGCCAGCATATATTGTTCCTACTTACAACCCTAAGTTTTACTCCTGGAAAATTAGTGGCGCATTCACATGGATGTCCATAATATACCACATATTGCCACCATGAGGACAGGACTAGAAGTAGGCCGTAAAGAGGACAGAAGTAAGAGGCATCATGCCGCAGATGCCAGGCCCAACATTTTGCAAAGTGGTGCAAGAGCGACGCAAATGTAAAATTTGATTTATGTAGCCACGTAAGGCCATCTGGCGTGGACCTGCGTGGCTTCATGTATCTTGAGTAATGTAACGCAGCAGCACAAATTGCTGCTTTACATTATTCTGCACCAGTGAGGTGTTTCCATGGGTGTTATGTGTGTGTTCCCACACAGCTCCCATGGATTTTGATGCATTCCCAGATTTACAAGTTCAGGTAAACCTGGGAATGCACCAAAAAGATATACCTCCCAGGAAAGGCGCAACAAGGTGCAATATCTTTATTTCTCCTCGTTTTTTCCTCTTTCTATGTGTGCTGCATCCTGCACAATGTGCTGCCTAGCACCAATGCACCATGAAGCAAGGATGCCTGTGTTGTAACCAGAATTGTTTTTGTGCAGAAAGGGACACCTTCCTGCAAAAAAAACAATCCCCTGTGGCATTTTCCTCCTTCTGTGTGTTCTGCGCACATAGAGGAAAAAAAAAGGAGAAATAAAGATATTTCTCACTGTTATGTCTCACCTGGGAAGGTGTATCATTTTGACACATTCCCAGGTCTACCAGAATTAGTAAATCTGGGAATGCCCCAAAATCCATGTTTGGATGCGAGGGAACTTCCACGTTCCACCCATAGAACGCTACCTGGGGAGAGTAAGGCAATGCAGAGATTTGCGCTGAGTTGCTTTCCTCCAGATTTATGAAACCAAATAGGGCCACGCAAGGAGGCCTCGCACGGCTTGATAAATTTTATTTAGTAGTTGCGTCGTCCTTGCGCCCCATTGCGTTACAAGGTAAATATGGCCCTAAAGGTATGCAAAATTAGCGCAATATGCATTTGTGTAATTATGTGAAATTTCAGAAAAATTATGCAAGGACACATTTCATTCAAATTAAACATAGGGTGAAGCACACAAGTGCAGGAAACTGTAGCCCTAAACGTTCTGATCATCTGCTGGATTTTCACAAAACAATTATAACACAAAATTACCGAAATTACATGACATTAGGCCAG
The DNA here is from genome assembly GCF_964204655.1 of Triturus cristatus. Classification (NCBI taxonomy): domain Eukaryota; kingdom Metazoa; phylum Chordata; class Amphibia; order Caudata; family Salamandridae; genus Triturus; species Triturus cristatus. The sequence continues at coordinate 286,196,533 of NC_140592.1, read as the reverse complement.
TGTAACATAAATATCACCAAGGCCTATTGCAAACTCCAGGCCTGCTACTTCTACTCCCATTACACAGAGCTCTGAATATATTCAGGTGCAATTCGCACAATACAAGCCAAATAAAAAAAATTATAATAATGTAAGTGTTGACTGCAATCTATAGCTATATGAAACATGTTCGTCTTGTAAGTGAATGGAAGAATTAATTTTACAAAAGGTCAGTGTCCCGTAAGGTCCAATATTATCACTGCAAAGGCCAATGGAGGGAGACATTCAGCGGGAGGACAACCTGGCAGATTCTCTCATGATGGTGTCGAGTCCATTATCATCTGCTGGATGTATCTAAGATAGCGTACTTGGGATGAACTGTACCACTACCAATAATAAACAAGCATTGGTAAATGCAGGAAAATATGCTAATGCCAATAGAAATGGAGGAGAGGTAAGTGGCAAGCACGTTAATCAATGAAAAGCAAGGGGGCAATGTAAGCCCCTTTTAAGATGTATATTAAAAACAATATATTTCACAAGCACAGTGCAAGAGATGTGCAGGCGAAACCTAAAAAGTACACCATGTGCTGTGGTATGTGACATCAATTGTCTCTAAGCACCACAAAATCGTGTCTCACCTCACGAAGAAAAGACTATTCAGGGATCATGAGGTAAAGGATGGCAGATTCTTCCTAGAACCCACAAATATGGCCTGATTGCTGGGCTAAGTGGTGGGCTATCGTATCATAGGTCACCAAACACTGCGATGACACATGGTCCACCTGGACTCCAAAAGATGAGAGGCGGTGTGCACCCACCAGTATTCAACCCTGTGACCTGCAAGCTCCAGAAAGATGGCTGCAATGGGAACAGTAGTTATTTGAGCAATTTCACTGGTTGCTAGGCTTAGAATACAGCCTATGGTTCCTGACATTTATAAACGAGCTCCCGGGCTTGGGGGGAGGGGAAAGAAAGGAATCTATACCAGCATCCATTTGTAGGAAAAAAGTATCCTGCTCTTCCCCCGAGTAGAAAGAACAAAAATGATAAAGCAATAACACAGAAATTCTATTTAACCCACGTGGGGAAATCTGATCTTAACACACTCACAGCTACATCATTATCCTTCTTTAGAACGAGGAGTAAAGCGCAGAGAGCGGTGGAGGCACCAAGGGAGACCAGGCAGGAAGAGAGACAAAAGGCAATGCCTCAAGCTTTAGTTGCAAGACACGGACAAAGCGGTAATTAGTCGCTCCAGCTGGGCCTGGCCTGCGACTACTGGGAGGCAGGCTTCTCCGCTTTGCCTATGCCCTTAATAAAACATATACGTGGCCCAGTGTCTCTGTAGACACGGAGCGGGCAAGCAGTGGTGACTTTAATATTGAGCCAGAGGTTCAACCCCACAAACATGGTTTTTAGATCTCTCCTATGAGACAGTGCAAGCTGTCTGTTTGCGAAAAGACCCATTGTCAGCTTACAGTTGGTTTAGAGCTCGCCCATTGCTTACCCTTGATCGGATTTATAGTCACTCTTACTTACTTGTTTTTTAATTAATTTGCTTTGTAGGCTTTCCTTCCTTTTCATGTGCTTGCTTTCCATTGGAGCACAGCTTCGTTACTTGGGCTCTTCCACTGTTTAATTTTCAGGGACTACTTTTTTGTCTTTGTTTAAGCACTCCATGAAAGTGCAGTGTGTTTTCCAGCTGTCCCTTGTGTACTTTTTTTCTTCCCCCTCCATGATCCCTGTTGTTCTGGCTCATTGGTGTGCTTCTTTACCATCTGCCTTCTGTTGCGCTTGCCCTCTTGTGCTTCTGCCCCTCATGTTACATTCCCGCCAGAGTTCTTCTTCCCACAGTTCCATATTGCTTTCTCTATTGCCAACGTGTTTCTCTTCCCAAGTGGTTAACGTTGCTCTCACTCACCCATATCTCCCCCACCTTCTGTGCGGTTTCTGACCTCAACCCTCCCTCCATGTTGCTTTCCCAGACCCACGCCCTCTATGTTGCTTCCCCTCAACCCCCACTCAGCGACCCTCCATGTTTATTCCCCGTCCCACTTACGCCCTCCATGTTGCCGCCACCCCAAATCTGTTTATAAAAAAAAAACTTACACACTACTTTTTAAAAAAATTTAGTTACCAATTCAACTCTGGTCGCTAAATAAAAAGAAAAAACGAACAGTTGTGCTGCGCGTGCCATCAAAATGACGTGGTTGGCTGCATTGTTGGCCTTTTTTTGCACTTCTCCTCTCAGCCACGATGCACAACATTGGAGATGCTGTACAGCATCTCTAGAAGCCATGGTCAAAACCAACGGTTCACAAATACAAGACCGATAGGCTTTGCCATTGATTGTTGTTTCTGCAATCTCCCAGTGCAGATAACCATTCAAACAAATATAAATTGCTTTCCTGTAAGGTTAAAATGCAAGCAATTTATTTGCAAAGGAGGGTCCTGTCCTAATACTGGAGACTTCATTTTTCAAAAATAATTGCTTGAATTTTAAGGTTAAGAGCTTTGCAAGTCAATGTGTTTGTGTTCTTGGCTCACCTTGAGTGAAGGCCCAGGCAGGGTCATGGTCGGGCAGCGGACAGGGGCTGTGCTGTCCAGCCAGGAAGAAATCTAGGGCCAGATGTACGACCAAGAAAATTGTGCATCCCAAAATGCAACTCTTTTTCGCAGCGTAATTTCCGATGTACAACAGTGTATTTCACACTGTTTGGATTCCTAAAAGGGTCGCAAATTGTGAGGCTCATTAATATTAATGAGCCTCTTGCAATTTGCGAGCCCTTTGGGAATGACAGCCCTCCCAGGGATGGTGTCCTGCTGGGCTCAGCAGACCACCATGTATGGGACGGCTTTTTGATAAAGCAGCTTTTTAAAAAAAATGTTTAAATGCAGCTCGTTTTCCTTAAAGGAAAACAGGATGCATTAATAAAAACAAAAATGAAATCTTTCAGTTTCATTTTTCTAAGGGCAGGCAGTGGTCTCTGGGACCACTGCCTGCTCTTAAAAAATATTTTACAACATACTCACAAAGGGGAAGGGGTCCTCTGGGGACCCCTTCCCCATTGCGAGTGGTTTACCACTTACTTGAAGTAGGTTGTAAACTGCAAGTGTTTTGTGGCCGCAAATGCGGCCGCAAAACACTAGTACGTAGCATGTTGACTCACTATTAGGACGCCCCTTCCTAATAGCGAGAGTCGCGAATGCTATTTTGCGAGTCAGGGACACGCAAAATAGCATTTGTACATGATTCTACCATTTTTTGCTGCCTGCGGCCGCAAAAGAGTATCACACATCTGGCCCCTAGAGTTTACCAGGTACACTGCCTCTAGGAACTGTCTGCGGCAGTAAATATCATTTTATGGACGTTATAATAAGCATTCTGCAGGCTAGATTGGTGTGCATGGGGGTGGTTGAACCTGGATGTCGGAACTTGACCTGGGGTCAGAGGCGCTAAAGGGGTGGGTGAGGGGTGATGGTGTGTCAGGGAGAGAGTATGACACATGCTGCTCCCAGTGTCTATGCGGCTGGCAATGGTGGGGCTGGTTCTTTCACTTTGGTTTTGTCAGCGGGGTAGGGGCTGGTATGTGTAGAGTCGATGAGGTCAGGAATATGAAGGACTGGGTTGTAGCAGCTTAGGTGAGGCAGAATAGTACAGATATGGTCTGTTGTGTCATTCACATTTGTCTTCTACCCACTACAGCAAGCGGCAGTTGACCAGCCCACTTCAGTCATTGGCTAACTTCACTGTGAGTGACAGCGTTCTGCTGTTTCAAAAGGAGCACATTCACACTCTTGGTAATTCGCTGCACGCAAAGGCTACTATGGCAGTGTGTACTTTTTTAGATAATTTTTTTGTGCTTTTAGGCATTGTTTTAATATATATTGGATGGGGCCCAACAACTTCCCTAAAGACACATTTTTACAAGAGCAATTAGAAAATATAACAGTTGCAAAGCCAAAAGGCTGTCAGTGAGCCAGTGCCAGACCAATTGGCTTTGCCAAGGCTCAGTAGTCTGGGTATTACAAGTACTGGGCTGGGCTTTGACATACTGCCCTCACGAGCCAGCAGCATCCATGCAGAAACTCAACAGATTGAAAAGTGTCAAAGATATTCAGAGACCTCTAATAAGCAGATAGGGCCTCGTTGACCATGTTTTTTGCCTTTGGGAAGAAAGATAGGGACCTAATCAAATGAGTTAACTACCAGGGACCGAAGCTACGTTTCTCTGCCTGCTGATGCTGGAAAAGGCCTCACCCTCCGGTACTTGCGCGTAATGAGAAAGGTAATCTGCAGGCTATCTCAACAGAGAAAGGAGGCTGATTGAAACGCTTCGCTCCACCACAAGAGCCAGACTGCTTCAGAAAGAGCTGCCCTTTTCAATCATCCAATCAGGCACAGGGGCGACACACAGTAGCTCATTTTCATCCTCACTGCGTAAAATAATTGCACACGCAAGCTCTAATAAAATAGCACCGCCTTAAAGGTGAATGGGCATCACACAAGGAGCAGCATTGACCCACGTATCACTCAGCTACGATCAACTTCTTTTTTTAATTCATAGTCTTATTTCACAAATCTATATCAAATTTCACAGTAGCATGCTAAGTGTGTGTGTGTGTGTGTGTGTGTGTGGCTCCCACTCTCACGCTTGAGGCTTAGGTGGGATACCTGCTTTGTGTATGAATACAATGTTGTAAAGTGGAGTCTTTTGTTAGTGAGGGTCAATACAGACCCATAGACTAGAGGGCAGGCATGGGAAGACCTCCTTGGAACTACCTTGCGGACATGTAGTTGTGAGTTTAAGGGCCACAGTGGCAGAGTATTACATTGATTGGACTCCAGAGAGCCTAAGGGTAAATTGAAGAAACTGCTAGAGATAGCCCGCATGCCTTATTAGATTTCAGGGAACCAGAGATCCCATACAGTAGATGCAGGATGTGGGTCTACCCTAGGTTCCATGGAGCAGTGAGGGGATGAGTTGCTGTATGGGTTCCTTGGGTGAAGTGGGTGGGTCTATTGTTGATTGATGATTCCTGGATTCAGGGTATAGATTTCTTTCTACAAAAGATTCATACGGTCAACGTTTGGTTCAGACCAGTGTTTAATTTACACTAGTGGTTGCTGGTGGTCAGCATTCTCCATCATTTTTAGGGACCAGGACTTATTTTTATCATCAGACTTTGACCCAGAGCAAGACAGAAAAAGACAGAAAACACAGACAGAAGAAAAGAAATAGGAAAACAGTGCTAAAAGAAGTAAGCAGGAATGTGAAAGAAACATCAAGAGTGAGATAGAGACAGGAAGTTTAGGATGGTGGAAGAAAGAGGCAAGAGGAGGAACCAAGATAAGGGAGCCGTGGTATTCGGTAACCCGGCCATTCAGCAATGCCAGCACAGATCTCCCAAAGAAAACAATGGGCCTCTGCAATTGATATTATTTTTCATATAAATTAAGCACTCATTCAGAGATTGCTAAATGGTGTACAGATGAGGTGTATGGTTATGTTACTTTCGGGTCTGATAGGAGCTTTATGCGGATCAGAGGTGGGTCTGTGGATGCATGCTTGTTTGTTGGTGTAGTCTATGAATCATAGGTGGGTCTGTTGTTACAGTCTGGGACTCAGATGAGGGTCTGTGGATGCAGGTCCCCATCTCGCTGGACTCCACTCTGCAGGTTCAAGCGCTAGGATGCCCCGTTGCTGGGGCAACCATATGCTTTACAAGAATCTTAAACATAACAGGTTATAAATCAAAGGAAGTCCCGTTAGTGCTGTCTGTGAGCCAAAGGAGGGTGCGTGGGATTCTATTGAATAGAGGCAGATCTGTGGTTAGAGTCTATGAATGAGAGAGGAGGATCGGTTAGTGCAGTCTATGAATATGAGAAAGATTTGTGGGTCCAGTCAATGTATCAGAGTCAGGTCTTCGGGTTCAGTTGATCACTCAATGTAGGGTGTAGCGCAGTCTATGAGCCAGAGAGTCTGTGGTTCCAGTGTCTGAGCCAGAGGAGGGCCTGCGGGTGCAGAATCAGAGGAGGGTCTGTAGGTGCAGTCTATGAATCCTAGGAGGGTCTGTAGGTTAAGTCCATGAATCAGAGGAGGGTCTGTTGATGCAGTCTATGAATCCTAGGAGGGTCTGTAGGTTAAGTCCATGAATCAGAGAAGGGTGTGTTGATGCTGTCCATAAATCAGAGGAGGGTCTGTTCATGCAGTATGTGAATCAGAGGAGGATCTGTTGATGCAGTCCATGAATCTGAGGGGGGGTCTGTAGGTGGAGTCTGTGAATCTGAGGAGGGTCTGTTGATGCAGTCTGTGAATCAGAGGAGGGTCAGTTGAAGCAGTCTATGAGTCTGAGGCGGGTCTGTAGGTGGAGTCTGTGAATCGGAGGAGGGTCTGTAGGTGGAGTTTGTTCATCAGAGGAGGGTCAGTTGAAGCAGTCTATGAGTCTGAGGCGGGTCTGTAGGCGGAGTCTGTGAATCTGAGGAGGGTCTGTTGATGCAGTCCATGAATCTGAGGAGGGTCTGTAGGCGGAGTCTGTGAATCTGAGGAGGGTCTGTTGATGCAGACTGTGAATCAGAGGAGGGTCAGTTGAAGCAGTCTATGAGTCTGAGGCGGGTCTGTAGGTGGAGTTTGTGAATCGGTGGAGGGTCTGTTGATGCAGTCTGTGAATCAGAGGAGGATCTGTTGATGCAGTCCATGAATCTGAGGAGGGTCTGTAGGTGGAGTCTGTGAAAATGAGGAGGGTCTGTAGGTGGAGTATGTGAATCAGAGGAGGGTCAGTTGAAGCAGTCTATGAGTCCGAGGCGGCTCTGTAGGTGCAGTATGTGAATCAGAGGTGGGTCTGTTAATGCAGTCTGTGAATCCAAGGAGGGTCTGTAGGTGCTGTCCATGGATCAGAGAATGGTGTGTTGGTGCAGTCTATGCATCAGAGGCAGGTCTGTGGATGGCGGATTTGAATCACAGAATGATCTATGAGGTCAGTCTATGAATCACGTGTTTATAGAAGGTCTATGGTGCACCGTATGATGCCAGTTCCGTTTGATGCCCCGTTGGTGCAGAGTATGAATTTCAGGCCGCTAGTTTAGAGGTTTAGATAAACAGAATAGACAAACATCACACAGACTGTTCATCTTCTCAGAGACCGCTTTGGAAGATGGGGACCCTGGGCAAATGCCAATTTGCCCATGCCTTAAAACGTCTCTGCACAGGATTCATGAATGCTAGGCATATATTGTAATTGTAAAACATTTATAAAGCGCGTGGTTACCAAAGGCATCCCAGAGCTAGAGGACAAAGTTCATGGACTACATATCAGTTTATGGAAACAGGAAGGTTTTTATACGTTTCCGGAAGACCAGATGGTTGGTTTCACACAGAATGGCAAGGGGGAGGGAGTTCCATAGCCTTGCTGCGTTATATGAAAAAAGACGACCCCCTATACGTGTTTTCCTAATTCTAGGAACAACTGCCAACTGTTTATTGCCTGATCGCAGGGTTCTCTCAGGATGGTAAGAAGAAATAAGGGAGCGTATGATAGGTGGGCCAGAACCCAACAGTACCTTATGTGAGATGCAGAGAGCCTTAAACTGCACTCTCTGCTGATTGGGCAGCCAGTGAAGGGCGGCCAGAGCAGCCCCTGCTGATTGTCGGCTAGGAATATTCAAAAGTTGTTGTGCCGCACAGTTCTGTACAATTTCTAGTTTCTTAACCATGGAGCATGGTGCTCCTAAGTATAGGGCATTGGCGTAGTCGAGCCTGGAAAGAATGAGAGGCTGGACTACCACTTTCCTTGCAGAGATAGGGAGAAGAGGAATGATTTTCTGTGTCATCCTCATCAGCCCAAAGCAGCTACCAGCGACCTTCCTTGCTTGTTCCCCAAAATCAAGATTACGATCCAACCAAGCCCCCAAACTCTTGATAATCTTTGGGGGATGGGGGAGGGCCGGAGCAACTTGGCCAAGATGGTATTATATTGGGTACAGAAGGTTTACCCAGAAACATCATCTCCATTTTAGATCCGTTCAACTTCAAGAATGAACCCTCCATCCATGCTGAGACCTCTCCAAGACACATGGCCAACTCCGGGGCAGAGCTGTTGAGCTGATTAAAATAGTCAATCAGCTGCGTATCGTCGGCATATGTAACGATTTGGATGCCGAAAGGAGCTCATATACACATTAAAAAGCGTGGGGAACAGGGAGGATCCCTGAGGAACCCCACATCGGAGTGGCAGAGATACAGTCTTCATGGAACAATTGAAATGACCGGTCGTCCAAAAAGGAGTGAATCCATTAAGGACTAAATCAGTCACTCCTACATCTTTAAGCCTCTGGGTGAGCAGCTGATGATTGACTGTGTTGAAGGCTGCGCTAAGATCTAAAAGCACAATGGCAGCACAGCCGCTGTTGTCTTAAGATTTTCCTAGTTGCCTCAACCACAGCTATGTGATGTATGGATTTAATGCGGCTTCTGTACAAAATTGTTAGACATTGTTAGAAAAGGTGTTTGAGTGAGGGACCTCCTGAGCTGCGGGATTGGGGGCTACATCCTCACATAGACTAAACAGAGCGTGTTGCATAAAATGCATTCCATCAGTCCACTGTACGGATCAAAGGTTTCTACGAATTCCATAGAGGAGAAATGACATCAGAGATGGTTAAATATTTCCATAGCTAGATCTGAGGCTTACACATTCTTTTTTCTTTCAAAATGTCACCTACTGAAATATAAATATGTAAATAGGCTGAAAGAACTAAGTACCATGTACCAAAGCATTTTCCCATAGACACAGAATGGGGAAAACCCTTTGATACTTCATGCTCTTTCATTAGCTGTACGTTTGCACTAGTGGTGCAAATGTCAGTATAGTAAAATCCTGTCACTCACTCACTCACTGGCTACACCTGATCAACAACTCAAGCATTTTTATGTTCACCACCCATTGTAACTGCTGCTATGTACAGACTGTGGTAACTCTGTACAGTGCTTTTCTTAAAATGTGTATTCAAAAACAAACTAAAAGGCAAAGTGTGTGAGTCTGAAATTGACATCTTCCTGAGGTGCTTTGTGCTGCTATGAGGTTCCAATTTAGAAGACTACACATTTAAAACACTGTATTCCATACATTTACACAGCAGCAACTCAGTGGGGCTCAGTAGGAGACCCCTCCCCTCCAAACCTCCACCCCAACATCTTATCGAAACAGAGGGGGCCAAATGAGTTGCCGGGCATGCCATTGTTTAACCAGACAAATGCTCATCCATCCTTGCAGAGAGCATTAACCATCCCAGGAGAAAGTCCCACTCTTCCACTGTGAAACATTTACTAGCAAAACCAATTGGTCGGGTCTTGATAACCGTGCTAAGTTTTTTACATTTTATTGTTTTGTTAACATATGCAATAGAAATGACAGGAGTAAAAATAATAAAACGTAAACATGCCATTGTCTACATCATTTGGCATGTATATGTTTAGGAAAAAAATAGGTGAAAATGATTCTTAACAAAAAAAAAAAAGATAACTATGCATATGTCTGCATAAATGGCCTCAAAAAACTTATTTAGGAATTTTAATCATGACATTAGAAAAGGAAAACAGAAACAGCGGCAACAAGCTAATTTTTATAAGTGAAATACGGTCTGTGATCGCAGGGGAAGTCTATTCCAATGTGGAATTGGCGTACGAGTTTTAAGTAGATGAGACGTGTAATTAAGAGTGCATAGATCGCCATAGTGTGAAGTAACTTTAAGCCCCAGATATCTAATGGTCGCCCTGCTTGAAACGTCATATGCATAGTTGCTGGGAGAATCTCAGGGAAGCTATTAAACCATAAGGCTTCGGACTTTTCTGGTTGATTGTCTAGCCGCCGGTAGCTGCAAATTCGCTAAATTTATCAACATGCTGGACGTTTGCCTTATTTGCAGCTAAATATAGTACAATATCATCAGCCTATAGCTTGAGTTAGGAGCTCCCACAATAGGTGGACAGATGGTTTGATCCTGGCGGATGGCACAAGCTAATGGCTCTCTAAATAGTGCAAATCGAATAGGAAACATCGGGCACCCTTGACGAGGGCCACATTTGATGACTGTCTCCTCAGCCAGGGAGTTAATAATTATTATAGAGGCTCTGCCCCAGTAGACAATGTTCTCAGCACTGTTTGCCAGAAAAGCAAATTTATGAAGAATTGGGAATAACACTTCCCATTCGACTAAATAGAATGCTTTTTCTGCGTCAAGCATTATAGAAGCGGTAACATTCTGGTTAGAAAAAAATCTATTGCTTGCACCAACAAATTGGTATTTAAAGACATAAACCTCCCAGATAAAAATCCATTTTGGGCACTATGAATGATTGACGATGTTACTGATGAAATCCTACTTGCCATGATCTTAGTAAAAAGCTTGTAGTCACTGTTGAGGAGGCTTATGGGGAGGTATGAATTCAGGTCGATCTCTGACTTATCCTTTCTGATGAAGCTGACCACCACCAAAGCGGTAAAGGTGCTACGTATAGGGCAACCCTGTAGGATATGGATAAACAGGCGAATGAGAAATGGTACTAATTGCTGTGAAAACACCTAATATACTTCGGCAGGTAATCCATTCTTCCCGCTGGCTTTAGCATTAGGGATTGATTTAATTGCTAGCTGCACTTCTGACAGTGTTACTGGCGTTGTTATGGAGTCAGCCTGTTCCAAGGTCAGGGTTAGAATTTGAATACCCCCTAGTTAAGTCAAGAGGAAGAGGGCTTGTCTCTTCCATGTTTTAAAAACTATGATCAAGCTGCCCTGTTAAATTGATTAACCTCTGCCTCCCAAAAAACATTTGTCAAAGATAATTACTATCTGAATTATATGTCTTAAGTTGTTAACACCTTATCCACTCTGCCACTTCTCCCACAGCCCATATCCACAACCTTGGATATCTCCTACCATCAAAGTTGAGCATTCCTATCCGAAGGATGCAGGAAGAAGACCACCCCAACCTCGCGGAATACAAACAAACCCTGAGCGCACTGCCTGTTGTCCTTAATACTGCAAGAGCTTCTTAATTTCTAAACCTTCAAACATCACAGCAGAGTGAGTCCCACTGGCTCCCAGGCAAGATTAACAACTCAGTCTCTCCTCAAGGCCCACTCATGAACGACCTATATTTAAAAACACATGATAGACAGCATGCTTCTCTTCCAAAATAAAGACTATAAAAGACATTCTGTCGTACTACTCCACCACTTCCATCTTCAGTCCCCAAAACATCCCAGCTCTACACTACTGTACTCTGGCACTTTTATACAACATACCCTAGTGAATGCATTCTTATCATTAAGACAGGCAATCTATCCTGTGCACCATCGGACCCTTTCAGTCATCAAGACACCAAACCTCTCAGCCTCCATCATTCGCACTTCTCGGCTTGACTTGCTTTTCGACTAGTCGCTTGCACCCAGCATTTGCCAAATTTCAAGCTGTAAGTGTTTCTAGCTGTTCTAAAATAATTTACTTCTGCAGTCTCCTCTGCCTCCAATTATTGTTTAGCATCGCATCTCATCTCAACTTTTTCTTCAAGATGTTGCAGAAAGGTCGATAATCGCCTCACACATTATCTTTCCTCACTCTCCATCACCTTCTCAAATCTGCTTCCTGTTACTTTCACTCCACAGAAATCTCTTTCACAAATATTGACCTCTATAACCACTGCCCATCACAACCGAATCCCTCTGGTCTGATACTCTTAGATCTAAGTGCGGCCTTCAACACTATTGACCATTCAACTGAACTCTCTTTTCTAGCATCACTGGGCATTAAAGGGGGCGCGGCCCGTGCAGGTAAGAGCGATGAGGCGGGGTGGAGGGGATTCGACAGACGACGATGAGGTAAACTTAAAGGTAAAAAAGCGAAAACCACTTGCCTTGCAGCAAGCGCAAGGTAAATGGTTTTACTTTTTAAAATGTAAGATTTCCTTGTCGTTGTCTGTCAAACCCTCCCCACACTGCCCGCCTCCACCCCGCCCCACTGCTCCTACCTGCACAGGCCGCGCCAGCATTACAGACTTTGCACAAATGGTTCACCTCATACCACTCCAACTGGTACTTTTCAGGCCCCCAGCCATTATCAACATTCCCCTATGCGGTATGGATTAATTGGGTCCATGGCACATATTCTCATGTTTCACTCTTCACTCTTACTTCAGTAGAATCATATCTTCATTTGGGTTCTCTTATCATCTTTATACCCATGATAGCCAAAGCTTCTTCTCCTTTCCTTTCGCACCTTACCTCCAATTACGTATCACGGACTGCTCACAGCCATTCCATTTTGTCCCTCATGATGAGCTCCTCTAAAACGGAGTTGCTATTCTTTCCCTCATCAAAAACACCTCCAACTCTGACTCCATCAACGTTTCTCTTGACATTTTTAGTACTGCATCCCATGCCCAAGGAACCTCGGAGTTCTCTGTAGCACATTTACAAAAATGGAGGCCTGAATTACCAACACAACTACTTCTCCAATACATCACTATATGCCCACTCATACCTTTCAACACAGTTGAAGCCCTAAGCAGCTTCTTGATTTTCAGTAGACTCAACTATTTTTACATTCTTCCAGCTACCCCTCATACTCCTTCGCACAACCAGACAAGACCTTAAACTTGGCCACCCAGACTGTAAAATTTACGCAGGAATATCCTCCCCTTGGCGTATTGCCACAAAGCAAGCTGGATCTCTGGCAAACACACTCCCTATGCAAATTACCGACACTAGAACTCAAACACGAAAGTAGTCTGGCTCCAAACTACCTCTTTGAGATCCTAGCTTGACATACGCCTGTTGGTAACCAATGATCTACCAACCAACCCTTATTCACATACAAGCCACCTTGTGATACCTCCAAGTTTCGTTCTTTCCACCTTCTAGGTCGTATGCACTGGGAAGGTCTATCACTCAACATCTATGCTATCCCCGCTCTAAAAGAATTCAAAATGGTACTGAAAGGTCATCTATTAGGACTTAAAAGACTGGAGTGATAACTCATATACTCTGCTGGTATTTTCAACACAAACATTATAGTGTATTCCATTAGCTAGCAATAAGCCAGAGTTGGCTAAATGTTTGTCTACACCAGGCTTCTCCAACAAGTAGCTCTCCAACGATCTAGAAGTAGTTCTTCTGTGCTCCTCACAGCCTAATAAATTAGAAGCCTTTGCTTGGCAGAATTAATATATGCATACCAAAATTGAAAAGTGTGTATTCAAGATGAAAATATGTGTATTTTCAGAACTCATTAGCTGGGGAAAATAGTTTAATTTGCAACATATATTTAAAGATGGTATCAGATTGAAATTCACGTGGCACTGGGGAGACATATTATTAAAAATATTACTTTGATACCAGGGGCATCACAACTATGGCTGTTATGTATTACCTATGTAAAGGCCTCTCAAATTGGCAACGCCTGTTTTTACATTACTGTGGGCGATCCTGCCTGATGCAGTGATGTGATTATTTGTGTTTAATGTGCATAGGCTGGCCACTAAAATACTCTTGTCTGGCATGGTCATTATTACAACACTAATAATATTAGGAGCTCGAGATAATTATCAATGAACATAAGAAGTTGTTATTACAGAAAAGGTTAGAGACCCCTGGTCTACACCAGCCACAATGAAACAACTGGTGCAGCAACAACTCATTCAACAAAAGTTACTGACTGAAACATGTTAACCAGCCTCCGCAGAACGGTGTGCCATCAACATGCCGTATACAATGTTTCTCAGCAAAATGCCACTGATGCTGCTGCTAAAAAATTACAAGAAAAATACAGCCTAAAGATTGAGGCTGTAGCATGTTCACATTTCAGAAAGATCAGTTCTTGGGTTGATGTCTGCCTAGAATTTGACAAATACTGTGTTTTCGTGTTTAGATTTAGGACAGTGTAGACCAGTAACACATGATCCATGGGCTATGGCTAAAGCGAAGTCTGGGCACCAGTGAAGTCTGATAGCGGAGAACGCCTGAAGAGCTTTCGTGAGCACGATCTGTTCTTGTAATAACACATTTCAAGCTCGAAAAGTCTGTTTTTAGAGGTTGGTCGATTTTGTAATGAGGATTTATTACTGCCAAGACGGAAATTAATATTACTTATAAAAATGTGCTTTTGTCGGCAGAACAAGTCTTCTCTCTAAAGCTCTTCAAATAGGAGATCTGCAGCAGGCGTTTTCCATCCATATCAACTGGTTCATTGGTGGCTCTGGAAGATATGGTGGACACTCGGCCTTAGCAGCGTGATCTCTGCTGGGAGGGATGTGCTCAAGGTCCTCGGCTCCAGCACTTCCAGTGGTGGAATGGTGGGAGAAGTGTTCATAACCTTAGCACATGGACCTACTAGATCAATGAATAGGAGGGGTCATCAACCCGGGCACCCGGTACATGATGAGGCTAAAGGAGGTAAGAGTCCGCAGCGCTGGCACCAGTAGGAGCACAAGTCAATACAGCAGCAATGCTCAACCATAGCACCTGGTATGCTGAACGCAACATCTCAATCTTACAATATAGGGTACTTCAGAACTAGGGGTGATACCTCCATTTTAGCAACCATGCAGCTTGGGGGCAAGCGAGGTGGCTAGTACTTCATTTTGAGACCTGAACATTAAGGGTTAGGGCAGTCCCTGGGAGTCTGGGTAGGGTGGGGACTGAGTCTACGTTCTTCTAATTTGGGGTAATTTTATCAGCAGCAGCACTGGTGGCCAGTCCCGGATCGCCTGTCCTGGTACCTGAGGTCTCCAACCAGTGCTACCCCAAGGTCTCAATGCCCTTCTACACCAAGAAGTCAAAACCCCTCTCTCCGCTGAATATCCATTCTGATAGCCGAGAGGTCCAACCATTGTTACCATTGGATCTGCATCACCTTCTGCACCAGGATCTCTGAACGCTGTATATCCGGGGCTGCTACCTTTGTTATACCACTCTTCCTTTCCCAAGACACTTTCTGCATGTCCAACAAGGTTCCCTACTGTAAGAGAGGCACCAGTTGTGCACAGCCATCTATCTGATACACATCTGCGGACACATGAAAAATGACTTCCTTATGTGTATGTAAACAAGAAAATGCCCTCTTTGAATTGTGGACAGTAAATATCAGCCTCAATAATACAAAAGGGAAAAAAGCACCAAACGGGCCCTTTGCAAATACTGGATTGAACTTTTGGACAGACATGACAACTGGCAACTGAAACCAATGGATACTATTCGCCCCAATAAGCAATCACAGGATGCAGGTGCCAGCTTGGATTGTCCATACAGTAATTCATTAGAGGGTCAAAAAGCCTTGTTGCAGCTACTGGATCCATTAGAAACCATGGACAGCCAATCAACCGCTCCTTGCATTGGAATATAGCTCCTTGAGAATAGAGTTCCACAACGTCCGGCCAGCAATGACTCCTCACTTATATGCGATCGATCATATTGTGTCTTAAAAAAAACCTGATTCAATTACATTCGAGCTCGGTGCTCACAGCACTGTTGCACCCAATTTACCAACTTGAATTAATAATGGCGGAAATGCGTTTTTTGTGCCTGCGCTCATTATTACCCCGTCACATTTTGTGTTCCTTTTTACCGCCGATGAAATGATGGTGTAAAAAACTTGTGAAAAATGTGAGCAAGCGCAATTTGTAGAGAGCTGCCAATAGGAAAAAACAGGACCGAAAAACGTTCAAGAAGTAAAAAAGCAGCAGCAAGTTGGATCCACGTCCCTTAAAATAAATTCTGCTCATCTTTTCGCAAAGTCCCTACTCCCTTCAACTCTAATTTCTATTTTCTTTAAATGGCATCTTACAAGGGAAGAATCTAGTTAGTGACACCAAAGGGTAAGGCAGCTAAATACCTACGTCTGAATACCTACAGCTAAATACTGCGGTAACAAACTGAAGCAAATTTTTTGAAACAACTGCTATCTTCTCATACCTATCCATGGTTCTTTAGGTCTAGTCTCCCATATTAAAAAGACCTACTGTTAGTCTATCCCTAAACACATATGTATTTTGTCGACGTCAACATTGTGAACTGTTGTTCGAAGTGTTGGGCCTGCTTGCCCCGGTGCAAGTGGTCGGGCCTTTGTGTGGATCTCTTTAAGACTATGCGCCTCTTTTAGACCCTGGCAGATTGTCTTCCAGAGTGACGGAGGCAGTGGCCTCGCCTACACTGGTGTCGGTGGACCAGCTCAACTATTTCGAAATCCCTGCCTGTCTGGCGCAGAACTGTGTACTGTGAAGAGAGCCACAGCTGGATCTGTTGGGATCACGGCTACTAAGGTGAACAGGATTTTTTTAAACCCATCACCAATGCTTTCATCGCTCTTCCCCTCCACTCTGTTAGTTCCTTTTGAGATCCAGCTCCTCCTCCCAACTCGTCAAGGTCTTTGCTATCCCATTCAAGCCACCCCATTCCTGGCTTTATTTTAATTTACATTTTTTATTTAAAAAAAAAAAATGAAACTTATTTCTCTAGTGCTCCCACACGCCTTACTGCTAATTATCTCTCACATTTCCTATCCTCTCTCCCTCCCCTCTTGTCTGTTACTTCCCCTGCTTTATTTTCATTTTTTGTTTTTTAAAACAAACGTATTTCCCTTGGGCTCCCCCAATCCTTTCCTGTTGATTACCTCGTCTGTTGCTTACCTTGCTTTATTTCATTTTACTTTTTTTAATGTAGCTTTTAACTGTTTTCCCAAGGGGCCCAACAGCTTTTTGCTTGACAAAACTCATTTCAAAATGGCCACCCAAGCATGCGCATACGTCTTGATGCACTAGCGGTCAACCTGGAAAGGATTTACTCAAACAAAAAGCTCTTCAAGATAGGCTCCTTTGATTGCTTTCGAATTGTTATGCACTGGCAGCTATTTTTTTTTATTTTAAACCATGCTCATCAAACAAGCATTGGCAATGCCAAAATGCGGACTCTTGCTTTATAAATAAGAGCCCTATTGGTTTCTGACAGTGCTTATTTGCAGACGGTAGTCCCATCCATGAGTACCCGTCTATATGTGTCTTTAATAGGCAGTGTATGATCAAAACACATAGCATCTAGCAGAGGCGCAACTAGAGCCAAATTTCGGGGGGGGGCTGAGCAAAAATTTCGGGGGGGGCTGAACTTTAAGCAATAGGCAGAGTGGAGCTGCAGGGGCTCTTAGAAGGGGTGAAACAACAGCGAGGCCTCATTAACATGCAAATGGTCTTTTAAAGACCTGTGAAGTGCTCGGGTGCGGCTGCTTTTTTGCCCGGGAAGCTGTCTCATCCCGGGCTGCCACACACGACGGGGGGGGCTGAAGCCCTGTGAGTCCAATGGGTGTTGCGCGCCTGGCATCTAGTCAGGTGTGGGAGAACTTTGTGGGGTGGCTGCAGCCTGTGCAGTTATCAGCTGCCCCTAAGTATGCCCTCCTTGTGAGGTTGCCACGTGACTGTGACTGGTGAGTCAGGATGCCCTGGGACAGCTTACCTGGTCTTTAGAGATTATAATGAATGAGAGTGCAAGAGAAGTAGGATAAGTATGTCTCATACACCACAGGCCATAGAAACCGGTCTCCTTTACTCAATTAGCATGCCCTCTACATGCATGTGGTCGGTAGAGTATGCACTTTCACAAGTGACCAACCATGGATTCTCGGGCAGTAAACATCACCACACACTTGTTCCTGTAGCCACGCTTTTCATGGGAAGACGCAGATGCCCAAGTCTAGTGATGCATTGTCAACGCCACAGGATCTATTCAGTCAGTCAGTCAGTTTAACTTTATTTAGTTTGTTACAACCATAAAAGTATATACATTACATCTATTCCCTCTATTAAAATACATATACATATAAAATATGACACATACTCAACACACATAAATTGATCCATATCCTTTTTTTTTTTAAATTACAGAATATTCTAAAATTAATAAAACCGGGTAATTCATACGTTTATACATTTGCATCCAATATTTCCGATAAATCAAATACCGTACTGTTATCTTTTAGTTGCACCATCTCTTAACGATGTTACAGTACGCATACAAAAGTTACTCTGTGCCCTTAAGAATCACTTTGACCTTACACATATATTTCCCCATGGCGCAAGCTATGTCTAAATTCCTCATTCCCATTAAAAGTTCAACAGCTTGCGTCCTACTCATTATTCTGTATTTTGTAAATATTGGGCGTAGAATCTCCTTTCGTATATCTAAAAATTTCATACAATCAAATAAAATATGTACAGTATCACAGGGGGTACCCAAAGTGCAAGTGCATTTCCCGTTAGGATCTATCATGAGATTTTTCGCCCCATTATTCATATAACAGGGGTTTATCCCCATTCGCACTTTTAACACCTCACGTCGTAAATAGTGACTTGGTAACCTATCTATATAAGGATAATGTTTATCCTTATATCTATTGATCTATTGATGGAGCCAAGCAGAGGTGACCCACCAGAAGAGGTGATGGTGTGAGCTAAGCAGTGTCGCATCCGGAGATGAGTGACCAGCTCTTCCATATACCAACAACAAGGCTTTAGTAGTCCAGAAGAGAATGGCATAGTATACCCAACTGCCTGTGTTGAATCCTCAAAGTTTCGGCACTGGTATGCCCAATTTTTGGAGCAGGGAAGAATGGGCATGTGAGTGCCAGAAAAGTTGTCAGCAGAGACTTCCTTCTGGATCTTGCCCTCTCCATCCCGGGAACACGCCACAGATGGAAGGTTGTGTATGCCAAAGATGTCAAGTAAATCCCTTATACCAATGATCTGTTGAGAATTCATTGGTACCCATGTATGTGACATTTCTCCATGTTGGGCCTAAATTTGCCTAATGTGAATATTTCTTTATGAAATTCAAGTCTGGTGCCCTCAAGCGATGTATTGCAGGTCAACAGTCATAGCAACCCTGCCAGGAGAGCGATGTAACTGAGTACCACCAACAGAACACTACTACAGATATGCCAGAAAGTGTCCGGATTCCATTGACTCTGCTTAGCCCCGAAAACAAGTGAGTGAGCAAAAAAACATAAAGAGGTCAAATCACGAAGGGCCTCTGCACCGCTGGCGAGGCCCTGTAGTGGTGGTGGGGGGAGCCCGCACTCGTGGCGGGACCTCCGCAATGAGTAACTGTGGTGTGGTGGTCACGCCACGAGTGCGAGCTATGCGTCACAACTGCAGGGCCTCTACCATGAGGGCAGGGGGCCTTTGTGAATGGGGACCATCGAGATGTATGAAGAAAACGAACAGCGATTTCCAGCTAGCGATTTTATTCAAATCGCTATTTGGAAATCGATATTCCTTATGTATGAAACTTTTTGTTACATACTTATGATTTCTAGTGGCTTGTAAACTGAGCTACCTCATGAATATTAATGAGGTAGGTCGCAATTTGCGACTCATTAGGGATCGCAGCCACACAAGGATGGTGGCCTGCTGAGGTCAGCAGACCACCATGTCTGTGATTGGCTTTGAATAAAGGTATTTTCTTTAAAGGAAAAAGTGATGCGTTTCAACAATAAAAAATTAAACGCTTTGTGGGACCACTGCACACTCTTAAAAAATGTTTTCCCAACATTCACAAAGGGGAGGGGGACCCATGGGGACCCCTTCCAATTTGCGAACAAATTACCACCAACTATAAGTTGGTGGTAAAGTGTGAATGTTTTGCAACCACATTTCGGTCACAAAATGAGGTATATACCAAAGTGATTCGGCATTTGGAAGGGACGCCCTAAACACACGCCTTCGAAATACTGAATCGCAAAACCCAAATTGCGATTCGGTATCAAGTTACTGAATCACAATTTGGGCACTATACATTCCAAAAAGCATTTTTTGAGTCACAAACGGACCGATTCGCCGGAAAAATGCTTCTTACAAATGGCCCATAAAAACAATGCTAATTCCCAGATGCAGTGAGATGTGGCCTAACTGCCAGAGCAGCAGACTTTGAAACTGGTGAACCAGGTTCAAGTCGGAGCATTTCCTCTCCACCCTCAAATCCTGGGCAAACACTTAATCTCCCTGCGCCTTAATAAAATGTATCTAATATTCTGTAATATAAGCTGGTGCTCATGTAAAAGCGCTCCAATTACCTTGTGCCAAGTTCGCGCTTTATAAAACTGCAAAAATAAAAAAATAAACACAAACCTGTGAACATTATGTATACAGCGTTATGCTAATATTGCTCAAGGAGTGACTGTGTGCAGAGGGCCACACACACTGAACACCACAAATGACAGGGCAAGCTCATTGTACGACTTAAACACCGACTACAATCTCTTCAGCTGCCATGAAACCTGCATTTTATTCCACGAGACAGGCCTCGGCACCACTGAGTATGACCCCTAGCTTTAGCTTCATTTCCACCGTGGCCCCTCCCAGGGGCAAGGCCTCTGAACACCTGGCGCATGCCCCATAGCTGTCATTACACCTGCACCCCAATCAAAGTGTGGGGACTCAGCACAGAATATGTCCCCTAGCCATCATTACACTTGCGCCCCATTCCAAGTGTGAGGTCTCAGCACTGAATACCCCCCTAGCTATTATTACACCTGCGCCTTGCTCCAGGCGCGAGGTCTCAGCACAGAGTGCGTTCCCTGGGTATAATTACACCTGCAAATCTAATAACCATTACACACATACCCCATCTGAGGGCAAGGCCCCAGCGCGCCTCGAAGATGCCCCATGGCTACCTTTACACCTGTATCTCGCTGGAAGAATGAGCGTGACTCAGCACATTTAGGGTCGCTGTCGCTAAGGGTGGCTTCGGTGCGTTCTTGAAATCTCTTTCTCGGTGTGCTGTGGTAGGGTGTCTCGAACACTGGGGATTCAAGACCACATTTGGGGAGCCGGATGCGTTAGTTCTCTTCAAACCTCTCCCTTGTGAACACTTAGTCTTCGTTTTACTCATCACTCGTCTCCCACCACTGGCTGTCTTACCCCCTCACACATTCTCTTCTTTCCTTGCTTCCTCCTATAGGCGCGCGACTTTCTCTCTCTCGCGCCCCTCCCCTGTTCCATCTGTGCTTCCCTGCCGCCTGTTCGCACCCCTCCCTCCGCATAGGCGCTCCCCTCTATCTTCGTCACTCTGAGCACATCACTATCATCTCTATGTGTCAGTCTCTCTCTACACCCCCCTCTTACTCTCTCCCCACCCTTTATTCTCTTTATACACCCATCTACTTCTCACGCTAACCCCTCGTAGGTTATTTCTTTATTGTACATGAGGTATTGTCTTAATCGTTTCCTCCATTCCTTTTAAAAAAATCGGGATGTTCCTTATGCTCCCCTCGTCTTTAATAGTTCTTAGTATCTCTCCTTTTTGTTTTCTCTCTCACGTTTTCTCTTTTTTTCACTCTACTTAAGATGCTCGCCACATTTCTTCCTTCTTGTAGTTCTCTTTTTGCATTCTTTTCCACCTGTCTCCTCTCCTCTCTATCCTTCTTGTATCCCTCCCTATTCTTCCCCGCGTCCACCTTGTTCCGTTTTCCCAGCCCCTCCACATCACCCCCCTCTCTCCCGCACAGACATCCTCACCTGCCGCTGCCCCGCCCCTCACAGATACACACAGCGACGACGCGACAGCGGAGCGGACGGTACCTGCCGCAGGACGTCCCGGATGTTGTCAGAGTTCACATTGCTGCGGGCCCGTCGGACTGCGTTGCATCAGACGCCACCATCCTCCTCGTCCAACCCTTGCCCCAGAGACCGGGCCAGGTGCTCACTGACAGGGACCCAGCAGCTCAGGCTTCCATCCTTGGCTCCGCGGGACATAACGCCTCGTCTCTTCCCGATGGAGCCCAGCCCTCCTCAGGCTCACACCTCATAGCGGCTCCGCTCTGGCGCCAAGCCCCGGTGCTCTGGAGGGCAAAGAGCCCGCCCTTTGCAAGGGACCCTTTCTGCGTCAGAACTCCTCATTTTCTGGGGTGCCAAGTCATCTCAGTGTGTTCCAGCGGGGTTCTTTGAGACGAAATCCATTTGTAGCCAAGAATGAATGAATGCACGAATAAAGAAAGACGTTTATTTAGAAGTGGGTCGCGTCTAGGTGCTACCTGGGACCACAGAATCAGATGGGTTTGTTTCAGTGCGGATCTCTCACCCTGCCCGCTCTCTATGGGGTCTTCCCCACACACCGCACCCGGCAGAGCTTGGAACATGCAAGTGGGAGGGGTTATGGCTGCATGGGGGACCGGGGACAGGCTCAGATAAACAGAGGCGACATCAAGGGTGGGAGGGAAAATGTGAATTAGGGAGGCGAGTGCAGAAACCCCAGGCAGGCACCAGAAGGGAGCAGGCTAGGGGGCTGTGGAGGCAGG
Source organism: Triturus cristatus (assembly GCF_964204655.1). Taxonomy (NCBI): domain Eukaryota; kingdom Metazoa; phylum Chordata; class Amphibia; order Caudata; family Salamandridae; genus Triturus; species Triturus cristatus. The sequence continues at coordinate 286,174,219 of NC_140592.1, read as the reverse complement.
TGTCGGTGGTAGGCAGAGGTGGGGTGTCCCAGAAGAGTACGATCTCAACAGCCCTAGACAGATAGAGGCGAGGAGGGCTCTGGAGAGAGTGCTGAAGGAGAGAACGCGTGTTTCCGCAGGCAGAGTGAGGGGCAGTGTTTTTTTTTTTTGGAGAGCTCAGCGGAGGAGAAAGAGAAAGCGAGTGAATGCCTGCGGGATTATGAGAAGCGCCAAGAGGAGCCCTGCGGGTCAGGGGGTGCTATATAAATGCCATCAGCCAATCAAGGATTTCTCTCATGAGACAAGGAGTGGCTCCATTCGGGCTGATAGAGCGTGGGGGACAAGGAGTGAGCCCAGCAAGGTCTAGAACGAATTTAGGGTACCGGCCGCGTTTGAGAGTCTAGTCGGGTACAATGAAGAATTTTAGCAAGGTGTAGTGGGAAGGTGTGAGGAACAAGGCGAGACTCCAGCTGTCAGGTACCGGCAGGTCTAGAAATAGAGAGGGGCAAGGGACTCGTGAGCTCCCCAAAGAGTGAGGGGGGAGCTGGGCCTCTGCTGGGGCGAGTAGCAGCCACGGAAGGCTAATTGTCGTGTTGGTGTAAAGGGCAAGGAGACACCAGGAAGGCCGAATGTGATGAATGCGGGCAAGGAGACTCCTGCCCACAAGAAGGGCGCGGGATGAGCCGAGTGATGGGCACGGAGGATCTGCAACACACTGGAGAGAGAGAGAGAGAGGCACGGGAGGTTCCACCTTGCCAGCCCCCTCTAGTCAGTCATTCACACTTGTAACCAGTGCAGGCTCCAGCGACGTTCCCTGAGGTAAATCCGAGGCTCTGGCGCGCGCGCAGGACCCCAGCTCATCTGGTCGTGTGTTATCAGGAAGCAGAGAGGTGCCGAGTCCGCACAAGCAGCGATCGTGGGTCAGACCAGGGCGCGGGCTCTGTTGGTAGCCCAGCCCGTCACGTGCAGGCAGAAACACAGCTGGCTGGATAGCTCAGTGGGATAACGCCCGCGCGAGAGATACCAGATGCTTAATCATCCACGGTTCCTGACATTTAATCTCGGTGGGGCAAACTCAGCTGTTACTCCTTCACAGGTCTCTAAAACAAGTTTTATTGAGTCTAGAGAAAATAACTCCAATTATTTTAAAGCATCAATTCATAATCTTGCTCGTTGCGCATGGTACATGAAAGGACCTTGTAGTAGGAGGAACTCGTAGGCGTTAATAAAACATGAACAGCAGGACAACGGTTTCTTGCTGCATCCATTCTACCCAGGTGAAGGTGGCACTACGAGGGTCTCCTGACAGGTGTGGGAATCCTTCTATCCTCTCGCAATCTGAAGCCAGAGCACCATCCACCTTAAAGCCCCCTTAGATCCTGGGGGCGGCGGGAAGCCCCCCACAGCCGCGAACAAGGATTCTGTACAAAGTCCAAATTCAATGAACGAGAGCGGGTTGCGGATTCCGGTGTATTTTCATCACATGGACTCCTTGGCAGCAGGACAGGCGTGCCAGCGTATCCTAGCGAGGGAGGGGAAGGTACGCTCTGGTGGGTGGGGACGAGTTTGGTGGCAGCCCCCCCCGCTGCCGCTGGCTCCTCGCCGAGCTCCCCTGCTCCGCTCCTGTACAGTTAGCAGCCTGGGTCAGACAGACAGGAGGAGGCTGCTGCGCTCAGGCGCCCGCTGCTGAGGGAGGAGGTGGGCGGGGCTGCTGCTCTCTGCGCATGCATATTCATGAGAGGCACAAGTATCAGCTGGCCCCACTCTTAAAGCTGCAGCTGAGATTGCCTTGCTCAGCAGCCTGGCACAGGGGGACAGCTCGGCCATGTTGTGGGTGGTCAACATCTAATGCGCCCAGTAACAGGGAATTCCTAGAGACCCGCACGCCGGTTTGTGGGCAAAAAAGGATCTCACGTCAGCCAAACCATCACGTTTACCTGTACCTGAACCTCCGCATATTCTCCAGTTTTAATCCGACTTCATCCCCATTTTGTACACTCATCTGTATTTTTGGTCTTTTTGAATTTTTTGTATGTTGACCCCTTATCTCCCCCTCGTGTCCAAATTAAAGTTAGAAGAGCGCAGTTTTCGGCCGGGGACGCAGCAGTACTACTGCAAAGGGCGTGGCCCCGCTTCACCTGTATTTCTCGCTGTCTATCCTGGCGGTTTAGCCCAAAAACACCTTTCATGCTGAGAATTGTAAGCGAACATCAACAACAGAAGCACTAGGGCTTTAAGTGGAAATGAAAACAGTGGGAGGTCTCTGAAAGGGGCGTGGCCTATGTAATTAAGGACATGGCTTAAACACACGAACTGCATTTCTGTGATTCCCATAGTGTGCCACAGGAGTGCTACTGTGGTTCCTCTCGGTGCTTCATTGCATCCTATAACACAACAACTGATATGCACCTGGAACCAGTCAGGACCTTTGGCTCGGTAAATTATTGTTAGTTGTTCAAGATATATGAATAGCAAGAATTATTTTGTTCTGAACAATATTGAAAATGTTTACATTCTCAAATTGTAAGGCTGTTAGAGAAACATTACTGAGTCCTGTGGAAGGGGTAGTTGCCCTCAGCCACTCTCTTTTAAGCATGCACGCCTTTCTGTTTTCTCCACATATCTTTCATCTGCATATCTTACATCTCACCTCTTTACTCTTTAACACCCTATTTTCACTCTCTCCTGAATGCACTTCCTCACATCTTTCGCTTCCTCACCCCAAACACACTAAGCACCCACTCACCTATAAGCACAGCCTCCTCTCCTTCACACACATTTGCACAGAATCACAACTGCGACTTGCATATATGACCCTTGCTGTGTACTTTTTGCAGAGAGTCCAAGGATTGAATGACCACATATTCCGAACACCTTTATGACCCACTGACAGGCACTGTGAGAAGCTACCTCCGTCCACGACTCCAAAGCTCGCAATCATTGCCCTTTATAAACACCTGGAGGTAAGTCGGATCAAAGTATGCACTATACAAGAGTAATATGCTACACGAAAAAAAACGTACAGAAACACAACATCTTGGAAATACTCTTAGGGAATACAGGATTAAGTAAAACAGGAAATATAAATAGGACCAAAATCACTGACATGGATTACTTTCAATTTTACATTCGTTGTTTAGAAGTAGATCAGTGTTTTTGCCTGTAAAGTTAAGGATATGAACATAGGATCCAGCTGGGACCAGTTTCAATGTAAATTTTTCATTACTAATGGGTTTCAGACCCAGATGGACCTGGCCCACTTAAAGGCCTGGGAAACACCAAAGTTGCAAGTTCCAAAACATGAGGAATTGTTGGATTAAAAAGTCCAAACTGTCATAAAAAAAATACAGGGCACAGTGGACAATCAGGCAGGTACAGGCAAATGTATGCTTTTTAATTTGTCTTCCCCTCTCAAAGCCTTAAAAATTATACAAAACAGAGCAGAACTTTAAGTGAAATGAAAGCAGTGTCTGTGGGGGGTCTCTAAAAGGGGCGTGGTCAGTGTAAGTACAGGTGTGCCTTAAGCACATTAAGTATATTTGTGGGATTTCCATATTGTGCCACTTAACCAGTATTTGTGTGCCTCACTGAGCTTTCTTTTTTGCATCCAGATATATAACACAGCAACTAGCATACACCTAAAACCAACCGCGACTTTTGTCTTTGTCAATGGTTGTCAACTGTTTAAGATAAACAAGAAACAGCAATGATTTTGTTATAAAAAATTAATATTGAAAATGTTTTCATTCTGAAAGAATGAGACTGAATTAAATATTACTGGGGCTGTGGAAGGGGTGGTGGTCTTCAAACTGTCTCAACCACTGCTGTTATGCTCACTTACAAACCTTTTCTTTCCACATATCTGCCATTTGCATATCATACACGTCATATGGTCAATCAATCAATCAGGGAATTGTGAAGCGCGCTACTCACCCGTAAGGGTCTCAAGATGCTGGGGGGGGAGGGGTGCAGCTCCAGATCAGCCAAAGAACCAGGTCTTGAGGCTCTTCCTGAAGGTGTGCAGAGTGGGGGAGCGTCTGATGTTGATCAGGAGCTCGTTCCAGGCCTTAGCCGTGATGTGGGAGAAGGCTCTTCCACCCGCTCTGGTTCAGCGGGTGCTTGAAGTTTCTGCGAGGTCGGCAGAGCGGAGGATTCTCCTGGGTACGTGGAAGGAGACTCTTTCATTGAGACATTTGGTACCGGTGTTATGGAGGGATTTATAGGTCGTCCCTTCTCATCACCCTCGTTACACTCTCGCCTTCATGTACTTTCTCTCATCTCTTTCAATTTGCCCCCACCCCAAACACACAAAGCATTCACTCACCTGTATGCACTCCATTTACTTCTACTTTCCCCTTGTCAATATTTTGTCAACAGTGTATCTCCTTTACATACATTGAACAAAATCACAATTGAAACTGTAATATGGTACTATTGCTCTGTGAGTTCTGCAGAGAGGCCAATGATTGGATGACCATGTACTCTGTACACTTTTTAGACCCTTTGACAGGTACTGTGAGAAGCTCACAACACCTTTAGCCTTCACTCCACTGCTCTCAATTGTGACCAGGTATAAACACCTGGAGGCGACTAAGTTAAAAGTATGCACTACACAAGAATAATATGTTACACAAAAAAGTAAAGAAACTCAACACTCTGGAAATAGCTAACACTCTTAGGGAATGCAAGATAATGTAAAACATGTGAAGTATAATCAGGAGTGAAATTGCCTCAATGTTTTTTTACATTCATTGTTAGAAATTGAATTGACCAGTGTTTTTGCCTGTAAAGTTATGGGCATGAATTTAGGGCCTAATGGACCCTATTCAATTTCCATATGTAATTCCCACACTGTCTGAGACTAGGAAGAACCCAGCTCAATGAAACCTTGAAACTGGGGACATTGTTCTAACTACATTTCTAAGGGTGAGCGGCAAACTCTGCTCCGCGGATGGGGTTAGTGGAGTTTTGCCACTCCGTGCTCTATTAATGGTGCAAAGTTTGGCAAAACTCGGACTCTGCCATGTAGCTGTGTTTTACCACCACCCACCCAAGTTCTGGCCTGGCTCGATCACGCTGTACGCTTCAAGCTTTTGCCGTTGCCAAGAAAACCAGGCGGCAGCGGAGGAAAACCACTCCCGGTCCCACCATGTCACATGACTCACGTCACCTCCGGTGCAGGTCTCAGGAGCTGCAGCTGGAAACAGAATGGAGCACAGCAGTGAGAAGAAAATGTGAGTGCTGCCGGCAGACACGTGACAGTGTCTCCTCCTGCAGCTGCCGCTGTCAGAGCCTGGACTCTCTGACCCGAAGGACCCTCTGGCGCATCGTCGATGGACAGAAACAGAACAGGTAAAGATACCGAGCCTACTGCTGCCTCCTCTGAGCCCCACACCGGAGCCTCCTAACAGATCCGGAATGGGCTAGCATCCTCCCCTCAGCAGTGCCTGCATCCCTGGGGCAGGAGACCCCACGGGACATACAGAAGCTGCCCACATTAGCGGCCCACTGCTACATTCATAGTACCCCCAGGGGCACCCCGCTGTCCCCCCTCCCCCAAATTAGGTTACCCAAAGACACACACGAGACAGTTGGTGTGGGTAACAATGCTGCAGGTTTATTAGATAATTCCAAGATATGTAATGGATGGGTTATCTTATGGGCGATCCAAGGGCAGGCAACCAACTGGGTCGCCTGCCCGCCTGATGAGCCGGGCAGCGCGGGAGCGATGCCCGCCGGTGCTGCCCTCCACGTGATTCTTTCTACGATCACGTGCCGTTGGTAATTCTACTCACGCCCCCCCCTCTCGGGGCGGAGCGTCGCATAGCAAGCCCCCGGTTGTTCAGGCCCACAACCGCCCGCAGGACTAGCGGGGCGCCGACACGGCTTCCGGGACCTCCCTTGAGGCTCCTCGGTTTTGGCTCAGGCACCCCCTATGGTGCCGCGCAGAGGTACCCTTTGTACCGGCCTGCTTCCAGATCGCCCTGTAACTCCGCCTGCAACGAAAAAGAAAACATTACAACGCTCAGAAACCCCCCCCCACCCACGCCTACGCTGGGTAAGCGGAAGGGAGGGAAAAGGCGAGGTGGGCGACAAAGAGGTCGCCAGTGAGGGTGGGGGAAGGCTAAATAGCCTCCCCCTCACACCTGGGCCAGGAAGTGACACGCATTGCGCGTCACTTCCGGCCCTGCCAACGGAGGGGGGGCTCCGGTCTGCGTCCCCGCCCCCCCCATTGGGAGGGGGTGGGGAGGGGTGACCGGTGCCCCGGGGCCACTAAGGCGCCGACCGCCGATTGGCCCCCTGCGGGGGCCGCGGTCAGCGGCATAGTACCCCCAGGGGCACCCCGCTGTCCCCCCTCCCCCAAATTAGGTTACCCAAAGACACACACGAGACAGTTGGTGTGGGTAACAATGCTGCAGGTTTATTACATAATTCCAAGATATGTAATGGATGGGTTATCTTACGGGCGATCCAAGGGCAGGCAACCAACTGGGTCGCCTGCCCGCCTGATGAGCCGGGCAGCGCGGGAGCGATGCCCGCCGGTGCTGCCCTCCAGGTGATTCTTTCTACGATCACGTGCCGTTGGTAATTCTACTCACGCCCCCCCTCTCGGGGCGGAGCGTCGCATAGCAAGCCCCCGGTTGTTCAGGCCCACAACCGCCCGCAGGACTAGCGGGGCGCCGACACGGCTTCCGGGACCTCCCTTGAGGCTCCTCGGTTTTGGCTCAGGCACCCCCTATGGTGCCGCGCAGAGGTACCCTTTGTATCGGCCTGCTTCCAGATCGCCCTGTAACTCCGCCACAGCCCTGGAGGCGGCTCACCGTCGCAGCCAGGGCCCCCCACCACCTGCTATAGTCTTACCTGCAACCTCTCCTATCTAGGGCTTCCTGCAACTAGCTGGAAGGTAACCATCCTAGCAGAAAGAAGAGTTTGCAATTCTGCCACCTCAAGACAGTGTGACAGCGCTAGCAGGACTCAAACCCTGTGAGATCCCTTATATCCACAGGCCCAAGACTTACCAGTGAGCTATAGCTCCTGACGTTGTAGATGGCCCCATCTATGCCCCCAAGGCCTGGGGAGATATGCCAATAACTATTTCGCCCCACATGCGGGCATGTTACCCTCTTCACAATTCTGGGCCTGCCCTCTTTGGCTATGAAGGCGAGAAGGGTTTTTACTTAACCTTTGGCCAGTCCTCTGATTGCTAAACCTGGAGCACCGGAGTGCTCCTGGCTGCCAGCGCGTGACCATGGTCAAGGGGCGACTCTCGCCCCTGCCCACCATCCTCTATTCCTTATGGGATTTATGCCCCTACAGATCCCTCAGTGATGTAACCCCCTAGGTATACCAGCTTCAGGAATCTGTCTGGCTCAAGCCTTGCGCGCTGTCAATAACGTTCAAGCATTGAGGATTGACTAAGTCCTACTTCGCCCATCCCATCATGCTCCTCAGTAGGAGGGTGGCTGGGGGGTGCCCCCCCACAAACCCAGAGCATCCCCAGCAGTGCCAAATTCCTGCTCCGTTGAAGTAGAGATTTTAGTGCACCCTGGGCGTGACAAATGTACTATTAACTTAATGCCCCCTGTGTTAGCCCCGCTGACACCCCAGTTATAGGGACAGCAGCACCCTATGTTGGCTGGCAGCGCCCCTAGTGCGGTAAACATGTCCGTAAACCCGGATCCCAGTCCCCCGCAGCTGCAGGAGGCACCCAGTGAATCCGGTGGGGGATACCCCCAACCGCAGTGGTCCTCTAGGCATCCATAAAAGGCCCTATTTTACCTGGGCCTATCATAAATGATGGTGGTTTCACCCAGCTGTAAGGCCAGAGGCCCGCCTGTGGTGCCAATTTACTTGTTTTGCTACTCGGCCCCTTTATGGGTAGGCCCCGGAATTAGGGCAACGCGCACGCTCCCAGGGCACGGAGCTGCTGGAGAGCAGATGCGCCTGTTACCCACACGCTGATACTTTATCTGTTGCTGACAACAACCGGGCACGGGGGTGAGATCATACGGCGATATTCACTGATCTACCCAGCGTCACAAACCCAGCGCGAACTCGATCCGAAGGTATTGGCGCGTAGTTCCTGAGCACCGTATTTACATACATAATCGGGCACGGGGAGATTAAGTGATCTGCCCAGCGTCACAGCGCGACTCGCCCGACGGTATATGGAGCGCACACCGTACACCCCGTAACTACATACATATTCGGGCATGGAGTGGGATCATGAGGAGTGGGATCATGAGCCGCCAAAACTCACGACCCTCGGGGTCCCAGGTAGACCAGGCCCAGCAGCAGGCATGCATATCTGGGCATGGAGTGATCAGTGATTTGCCCAGCGTCACAACCACAGCGCGAACTTGATCCGAAGGTAATGGCGCGCAGTTCGTGAGCACCGTATATACATGCATCATCGGGCACGTGGATATTAAATTATCTGCCCGTTTTTCTTTTTGGCACCCCGCTTCTGCATTATAGGAAGCCAGCCGATACATGTTGCATATTTATCTAGCGTGCTCTCGACCCGAAGGTATTGGAGCAAAATCTTGTGCCCAATGCCTGCGCTTGTATCAAGTGTCTGCCTTACCGGAAGCCAGCAGATACATGTGTCCTATTTGTATAGCGCGAGCTCGACCCGAAGGTATTGGAGCGCTTTACATGAGCACATTATTTACATTACACACTTTAGCACGAGGGGGCTTACAAAATTCGTACCAATTATCCATTGAGGTGCGGGGTTCAGTAATGCCCGCAATCGCATAATGCGAACGCGACCTCAAGGGGCGGAAACTCACTTCCCTAAACCCGCGTCCAGCTCGCAGTCGTCGGACTACCCCACCTCTGCAGGTCCCCCCGCCTACCGCACGCAGCCCACTGCATGCCCCTCCCGCCCTCAACGGCAGCATAGCCGACGGGAGGGGGGGGCGATAACCTTATCCAGGGAGCACCACGAGGTTGCACCGCCCACGATCCGCGGGGACCCCGGCAGCTCCCAGCCTTGCAGTGCTGGTGTATTAGGGCCGTGAACTGACGCTACTCTCCTAACGGCTCCCCCGGCGCAGGGTGTGCGGCTTCTTTGCCGTTGCCCCCCTATTCATTGACTTTGTTCGCGAGGGCCGTCGCCATCGAGAAGTGTGCCCCGCGGGCGAAAGGCCGACAGACACCCGATCGATACAGTGTGTAATGAGCGCTCTACCCTACACTGAATCACGCTGCGGTGACGCATCGGCAGGGGATGGTTTAGATCTTGCCCGCGAAACCCCCTGAACCCTAGTTCGATGCGGCCGCCAACCTCTATCTCGCTGCGGCCGATGCATGGGCAAGAGGAGGTCTGAAAGGCATTGAAGCGCTTTAACTAGTACAGTGTTAACATTACGCATTCCCTCCTTCTGTGGCAGCGCTTCCATTGCCCCGGACCACACGCCCCACCGCATGCCCCCCGCGGCCGCGCACCCAAGGGGGGGGGCGCGAATGCCTTCCCCCTAAAACAAGCATGAGGAGGCCACACGGGGCTCGGAATTGCCTTTGCACTTGCTAAAGAAAGTGCATCTTGCTTGCGTGACTCGCCCGAAGGTGTTGGAGCGTCATACATAAGCCCCGTATTTACATAAATATTCAGGCACGGTGGATTATAGATTTGCCGAGAGTCACAGCGCGACTCCAGCTTTAATGATATGCCCCGAGACCCAGCGTGACACGCCCTCAAAGGTATTGGAGCGCCGAACAAGAGCCCATATCTATCTACACGTCCGTGAACTCGACGTTAAGCGCGCAGTTCCGCAGCACCGTATTTACATACATCGGGCATGGGGAGATCTAGTGATCTGCCCAGAGTTACACGCGACTCGCCCGAAGATTTTGAGGCGCCGTACATGAGCCCATATCTATCCACACATTCGTGCACTCGACGTTAAGTGCCCATATTCACCGCGCAACTCGACCCGAAGGCATTGGAGCGCAGTCTATGGGCACCGTATTTACACACATATCCAGGCACGGGGCAGATTAAGTGATTTTCCAGAGTGCAGTACATAGCGAACTCGGGATTTAATAGCTTAGACCCGGGTCACGGCGCGACTCTCCCGAAGGTATTGGACCGCAGTACACAGAGAATGGCAGCCCTCTCTATTCGCCGCCAGCTATTGACCTTGCCCCCCCTCCGCCCGTGACAATCCGTGCCACCGGGCCCCGCACCAGCAACCCCCACTTTGACCCAACTCGAGGCGGAGGGGGCGATTAATTTGCCAGGATCACGCGGCGCGGGGATACTAAATGACTAGCCGCAGGGTGGGTGGGCGGCTTCGAAGCCAACCTCACCCAAGGGTTTACCTGCCCGCAAAATGTTGGGGTGCGGGCATCGATCCCGCTACTTTTAGCACCCCATCAGGAGCTCAACCAATCGGGGCTACGTCCCTTGCTACACTGATAAATTCGGCCGGCGGACCGCGTCACTGCCCTTTAAAGTCGCCACCCTCGCCCTAATCTTGCGCCCCCTCCGCCCGTGGCCCACCGCGCTACAGGGCCCTGTCGATCTGGTACTGCCCAGGGACAGGGCCGGGGCGGAGTGGGTGCTGCAAGACTCACCGCAATCTGGAGACCCGGCGACGACCGATCGAAAAGATGGGAGCTGCACCTCTTTGCAAGGTTGTGAAGATTGTTGCCTATTTATAGCGCGAACTCGACCCAAATGTATTGGAGCCCTTTACACCAGCGCCATATTTACATTACGCATCCCGGCATGGGGAACTTAAATGATTTGGCCGGAAACACCGGATGTTGACGCGACCTGAGATGATTGAACCCTGGTCACCAGCACCAAAATCGGCAGTCCATCCAAGGCCCATCCCTCCGTCTTTCTACCTGACCTGCTCGTTCAAATCCCATGCTAACTGCACTTCCAAACCAATGAAATCGCCATTGTACGGTAGGTGCACCCATTTGAAAAGGCTGGAAAATTCGCTGCAAATTTATATAGCGCAAGCTCGACCCGACGGTATTGGAGCGCTATACACGCGCACCGGATTAACAATACGCCTTCCGTAGGGGGTGAGGGTGGTAGCAGTGTGTATTGACTCCATTCCACCTCTTATGCACGGTCATGTATGCCAGGGTCTGACCAGCGCCTGCTGACCCGCACGAACAGCTACCTGGCGTGGTGGGGCAAGATCACGTGAAACCCATCGCGGCGTGATGGGATTGATGTACCTCGAATCAGTCTCAAACCTTAACCAGGCGCGCAATTTGTCTTCCGCACATTTGGCGGCACAGCAGCCTACGGTCCACATCTTCCATGCCCCACCCGGACCCACACGACTCAGTCAATAATTTCAATCATTAGGCCAGGATCACAGGGAGTTGGCGCCGCCACTAGGCTAGCAGCCTGCGATACCACGCCTTTATCGGCAACGCGGCCGACGGACAACCTCAGATGGGGGGATACCCTTTACATCTAGGCCGCAACCACGCGGATGGCACCGCCCGCGACCCCCGGCAGTCCCGTTTACCAATCTCCCTGCATAATTATATAGCGCAAGCTCGACCCGAAGGTATTGGAGCGCTTTACATGAGTGCCGTATTTCCCTTACACATCTAGGCACTGGGCGCTTCGTCCACAATTACAAGATCGAGTGTATTGGAGCAAAACCTACGAACCGTGCATGCACTGGTGTCATGGATCTTCGTATATAGGCAGCACGATTACCTGTTGGACCCAGGCCGCCCCGATACAATCTCGTTGCATAATTATATATAGCGCGCGATCGATCCAAAGGTATTGGAGCGCTTTACATGAGTGCCCTATTTACGTTATACATCCAGGTACTGGGCACGCTGCCTACCACTGGGCCCAGCCTCGAGCCCACCACCCGATCGGGACCCACAAGCAGGTTCCCACCGTGGCAGCCGAGCGGGCTAGCTAGCCCGGGCACCTTACTGCCCCTAAAGTTTCAAGTTTTCAATAAGCCGTAATCACGCCACAGTTAGACCGCACTGGCTACGATACAGCCACTGCAAAGCTGGCAAGTCGCCTGTTGGCCTTCCAGAGGCCGGTCAAAGGTATTGGAAGTGCCCACCACACCTGGTATTCCCGGGCGGTCTCCCATCCAAGAACTAACCAGGCCCGACCCTGCTTAGCTTCAGAGATTGGACGAGATCGGGTGCGCTCAGGTAGCGCCAGCCTGAGTACCGTGCCTGCATTTGCAAAAGGGGGGGGTGACCAGGACATCGACGGCATTCCGTCGGATCCACAGGATCTTTCATTCTGCAGCGGACCACCGCGGAGCCGTTTGATAGATAGCTTTGGCAAACTTTTAACAGGCTCAGTGGCCGAGGAACAAGCAGCGCTGAAACCCGAGATATGGGCACCTGAAGCAACAAGACGTTGCAATTAACAAAAGCGAACCTTACTAAAAGGACGGGGAGCGATGGCTGTGCAGGGTGCGGTTATGAACCCCCATTTCATCCCCTTCTGCTTCCCCGGCTCTCCGACGGACTACGAGTTAGAGAATGCTTACAGCGCCGGAGCGCATGTGGGGCGCTGGGATATCGTTTCGAGTTCCAGCGATCTATGGGATCGGGACATAATTCAAAATAGCTGGCCCCCATGGCGCGGGTCCCCCCCGCAGCCTGGACGGATTTGCTGGTCATTTCAGCTCCCTGTGCCAGAATGCGCCCTTGACCGGCGCAGGATAAAACGAGTCTTGAAGCGTCAGACTGCAGAGTTCCCGTCAGCGTAGCCTTGGGGGGGGAGGGGGGGGAGCATTTACACTGACAGAAAGCGGCCGGCCAGCCGCTCCCATATACCCTCACTTGCGCAAGGTCCGCCATTATTGGCAAACACGCCCCCAGGGGACGAAAGGCCGGCAGACGCACGGTTACACGATTCAATTAGTGTGTCCCTGACCGGACCTTAGTGAAACGCAAGGGAAGCATGTCGGCGCTTTATGTAGGACCAGCTGCCATACAGCCGGGCACATTCACCTTTGTTAGGCACGGGGAGATCAGTCGACGGCATTCCCTGCTGTGCTGGCTCTCATTGCGTTGCAACCAGTACGCCCCATATCGTCCCATAAGAGTGAGACTCGACCACCGTGGTGCCCATTTGCTTGCCGGCCTCTCTACTAAGACAGCAAGCCACCGTGGCTGTGGAATGGATTTGCCCAGCATCACAGAACGCCCAGCGTGATTGCCGAGCCTCGAACCGCCACCTCGACCTTGCCGCTCCCCCCTCGAACCACACCATAAATTTTGCGCCCTTTCCCGCGCACCGCCAGGGCCTCCGCAATCACGCCACGTCCCTGACTAAGCGTCCATCGAGCCACCATGGCCGCACTTGGGCCCCCCCCACCCGTGGCCAACCGAGCCACAGGGCCCCGTCGACCTGGTACTGCCCAGGGACGGGGACGGGCGGGAAGGGTAGAGCAAGACTCACCGTTGTTCGTGAAAACGAATGATGGTGGTAGGGCCGAGATCGCAGCGACGAGGACGACGACCGAAAGAGACTCCGACCGATCAAAAGGCGAGGTGGGCGACAAAGAGGTCGCCAGTGAGGGTGGGGGAAGGCTAAATAGCCTCCCCCTCACACCTGGGCCAGGAAGTGACACGCATTGCGCGTCACTTCCGGCCCTGCCAACGGAGGGGGGGCTCCGGTCTGCGTCCCTGCCCCCCCCATTGGGAGGGGGTGGGGAGGGGTGACCGGTGCCCCGGGGCCACTAAGGCGCCGACCGCCGATTGGCCCCCTGCGGGGGCCGCGGTCAGCGGCAGATTTCCCAGTGTCTCTGGATTAGCAGTTTCCTCTGTCCTAGCTATTGGTATCCTTACCACCCTTATGCAGTACATGCTACAGGAGGAGCCGGTTACTCCTCCCGCTAGCAGAGCTCAGTATAGCGCTGTGGAGTTTTTTTTCCACTTCGCAGAGTTCCTCGTAGCTCGGCTATGCAGACTCCATCCAGGCCTATTCATTTCATGCTATGTTTCCATTTATACAAGCTCATTTGTCAGTAGTCATCACAGTTTAAAAGTAGCGTTGGATGAGGCAACACATTAGCAGGGAGAGCAGAGACAAGGCAGGTGGTAGGAGGGAATGGGATGGCAAAGAATCCCTGATATGACGGGCAGCGCTGGCCACGTCATAGTGCTTTTCTTCCTTATGGCTGTTGGGGTGTGGAATAAGCAAGAGGGGGGTGAGAGTGGACTAAGCAACACTCTCACAAGTGGCAGGGGTTGAGAGGAGCACATGCAGTAGGTGGGATGGGAATAAGTAGCACAGCCGGGGGAGTGGGGGATTGGGAAGGAAACAAGCAATATGGATGAAAGTGGTAGGGGGGAAACAATATGGACAGGGGGTGGGAGAGAAATAAGCAACATAGACCAGGGGAGGGTCAGGGGAAGAATGGAATAAGCAATTTGGCTGTGGGGGGTTGGAATGGGAAGTAGCAACATGAAGAGGGTGCGGAAGAAGTGAGAGGGGAAGAAGAAACAAGGCCGGCAGTAAAAGGAGAAAGAAAATAAAGAAAAAAACAGTACTTCAAACTGCCCCAGCAGTGAAAGGATTCTAATCTAGATGAAGCAATCAGTACTTGGTCCATGCTACAGCCAAAAGAAGAGGAAGTGAAGCTGGTTCAATCTCCCAAATTAGAAGGCAGCAAATGAGAGTGACAGTGAAGTCCATGAATCATAAGCAAGGGGTGGGCTCCAAGCCCCTTGTTCAGCACAATATCGTATGCAAGTGAGAGCTCTCGAGCATGCTCTCCAGGTGAGAGCTAAAAATGAGACATGGTGAAAAAAATATTTTCCTAAGATCAAACAATTCTGTCAAGCAGGGAACCCTAGACCGATCCCAGGTTTTTAGGTTTAACATTGTGGATTGAGCCACGAGATGGGTACCTCTTTCTCTCTCCTGTTTTACATCAAACATTAATACATTGTCTTTACATTTTGGCACATGAGGTTAGAGCGTGGGAGACAGGCAGAAAATGCATGAATGCATGAAAGCTGGTCTAATTTGGGCTCAAGGGTCTAAGAGGACCTTGAGCTGAGCCAGAGCTAGAGCCAGGTCTCTGATTCGACCTTGTCTCATGCCTTCCTTGAGTCCCCCACCTCTCTTTAAATGGAGCAGTTTTGTTTGGGGTTTCATAGTTCTATGACTCACAAGCCCGTTCTCCATTGCGCAAGAGTCTGTGGCTATTTAAAAAAGCTGATTGGAACCTTCCCACACTCACAGATACACATTTTATAAGGTAGGAGGAAGCAAGAATGTATAGGGGCAGGTTCTCAGTCCAAGATGGAGCACAGGTGGCCACCATTCTTTTAGATCAGAGATACGTAGAGTCCAATGATGCCCGCCATTCGCTCTACCAGGCACACAACGGAGCACACACCCATGATCACACAAACATGTACACAAAGAAATCGATGCAGCGCCTGTTTGAAGACCGAAGATCCGACGCAGCCTGAGTCTAGCACACTGTGTCTACGATGTCCGGGACCACTGAACGCTAAAAACTCCTATTACCCTAGAGACGACTTATTCATGAACCATAAAAATGTCTTATTACCCATCGAATATACCCATCCCTGAACCCTAAATACCCCTTTCAACCCTTAAAGAAGAACACAGGCCAGCTGGTACACGGAACATCTCAGAATGACCAAAAGACACTGCAAACAACTAGAACGGAGTTGGAGAACAGGTCAGGCAAAAGTGGAAAGAGACATGTTCAAATCCACCCTGAGACGGTCCCACCAGCAAATCCGGTACACCAAAGGAAAGGCTCTAGCTGAATATAACACCTCCATCTCCAAAAGCAGTAAACACATCTTTGCCACTGTCAAGGATTTCAAGAGGTCTGCAACAGCTGTTAGCAACATCAGCCCAACCCCAAAAATGTGCGATGACCTCTCAGTCTTTTTCTGCAGCAAGCTCGCTACCATGTACAGCAATTTCACTCTACAACCTATGGACCCCTTGAACATTACCAGAAATCAGACAGACTACCCCTATACACTACCCATCCCTGAACCCTAAAAACTCTTTATTGACCCTACGCACTACCCATTCCTAAACCCTAAAATCTCCTTGCTACCCCTTTGCAGTACCCATTCCTAAACCTTTCCTATTGAAGCAGGACCACAACTGGTTTGAATATGCCGGTCTCTATCTAGAGTGACATAGTGGCGAAAAACAATGTTCTGGAATGGCGCCCAAGCAGTGGCTGAGATGAATTCAAACATTCCTCCCATCACTGTTGTTTGAAGCAGAAGCCAAAAGTCTTTAGATTTTGACTTTTGATGCTGAAGCCAAAACAATTATAAAGTATATGCAGAGATCATTTGTTGATTCTCAGTGATGTAAGCCTGCATCACTCCATCTCTCACATTCGGTTACTTGCCTCAGTGGGAACCTGCAGTACCAATTTTCCTGCCGGAGAGGAGAGGGGCATGTACGATTGTAATCTTCACAATAGGCCTGGGGTAGAGCCTCATTGGCTGAGGTCATTTCAACCAAATCCAGAACTGTGTAACCATCTCTGAGGTTCTAATGGTTGCAAAGATGTTGCTGTTTGACGCCAGTGTCAGACTTGTATCCTAAATCATCAGTTCAATTTTCTCAATTGTTGATCTGGTGGATCCAGACAGTGTCACATATTCCTTGGATGCCGCATGAACTGAAAAGCCTGACCATAACCAGGTATTTTTAAGAGACCCACTCCTGAATTTTGGTTCACCCACAGGATACTCTGTGGGTGCTAACCCAAATGTAGCACGTGTAGTCTGCTTTTATGAGCATTCACCACCAACCCAGTCAGAAGACTAAGTGGTCTCTCCTGAGCTGTCAAGTATCACAAACACTGACCATAAAAAAACTGGTAAACCTGGAACACCAGACATCATGACTTTTAGGAAGAGTCGCCTGGCATCCTGCATCTCTCTTGCTGCCTGTAAAATATTTATTTAAAATATTTATTTGGTAGGTTGGTTTTAGGGTGGCACAGTGAGTCACCATCTCCCTGTCATTTCTGACAGATTATCTGACACTTGGGCTCAATCCCATTGCATTGTTTCTTCTTGCATCTAGGGTGACTTAGAAAGTAAGGCAGATGCATTACAACAGACATGAGATAATTTTTTTCCAATTGACCAGCACTGGGACACAGGAGGAACCAAGACTCAGTTGATAACTGAGAATCTTCCCCTTACGATAGCGATGTCCAATGGCCTTAGTATTATTTGTAATATGGTGTTTTACTGATTAATAGGTTAGGGTGATAGCTTCCCTCCAGAATATGTAATGACCTTTTGTGTTCCTTATTTTAAATGCACAGGTGCATTTCCAAAATTTCATTAAAATATCCATTTTGTATTTTTTTTAGCCCTGGCTGGACCTTAGGTTTACTGTATTTATTTATTGGTGCCATACAATGTCTGATGTCTAAGCCCTATTCTACCTCTTGGATTAGCTTGATGGCTTGTTCTGCCTATCCGTAGAGAGCTAAGTGGGCAAGGGAGTAACTCAATCAACCAATTTGAATGCATTAATGTAAAGGACCAAGGCTGCCACTGTTAATTGACAGTATCCAATTGATCGTGCCCAAGAACCACTCATGGCCACAAGTCCAGGAGAAAAGGCCCCGCTCTTGGCCATATTGATGAATTCTGTTAATTCCTGCTTCAAAGTTCATAGCAGTTAATGACTAGTCATACAGCAGTCATACTTTAGGTTTCTAGCTGATTTGCAGCACAGAGTTCACAAGATTCAACTTTGATACTCCTGCAAAGAGTGGTTATCACCGATCAGAAATAAAAAGTTACCAAACAAAAATGGTGAACTTTTCTGAAACTGTAGAGAATAAAATGTACCATCCAGAGAAAAATGCAGGAACCAGGTCTAGCCAGCCCTTCTTTCCCCTGTGAGCTTTTACCAACTACTCCAAGACCCTCATTACAAGGCCATGGAAACCTTCGAACTGTGCCCGCAGCACTGCCCGCTGGTGAGAAAACAGCTCTGGAAAGCACCAAAAGGAAGAAACGAGGGTGAGAAATGGCTGCCCGTTATCCAACTACATGCATCATCATGAGTCTGCCTACCTATGAGGCTCGTCTTGCTTAAATAACTTTTTAAAAAATTTCCTATAGGATAACATTGGTTTCCATATTTTCCTTCTTTGAAGTCTACTTTCACTGTATGAAATAGTTAGATTTACTTTCTCTCCAGTTTCCCTTCATTAGTTCTCTTTGAACTTTCTTACACCATTTTCTCATACCCAACACTATCCGCCACATATCATGCACCCCCATCAAACCAAATATGAACCCTGCATGCCATGAGCCATTAGATAATGATTGTGCTTTGGAGTTCTCAGATCTGCTGGGACCACGCTGAAACCATGCTGCTGTCTGCATATGGTGGAGATCGGCATCATTTCAAAATTTTACAGTACACCATTTATTGTAATTACGTGCTTATTCACGTTAAAACTGCGAACGCATAGGAAAAACAGAACACATTTGCCTGTTCGCTGTGCTTTTGTTTCAATGTGTCTTTGCACACAATAACAGAATTGCATTTTCCATAATTATGCACACGGTTTCCATAATTATTCACAAGGTTTCCATAATTATGCACAAGGTTTCCATATTTTTGCATTATTACACACATTCACACTTCCCTGATTATAATACCTTATTTTAGATATACTATCTTGTTTAGCATTTTAACACAATTCCGCTGTTCTGAAGTGCTGTGAATGACAGATACTACTATAACCTTATGTAATGATGTTCAATTTACAGACCTCAGAAGCATGGATTCCTTACCGAGATTTAAACCCATGGGCCCAGATTTATCAAGATTCCTGCAAACCGCAAGGAAACCTGTAGCATTGCGTTGTGTGAATGGAAAAAATACTTTCAGCGCCCTATTTACTATACATTGCACACTAGTGATGTCATTGGACATGCTTCCTCAAAAAATGTGCTAGTTGAGTGATGATAAACACAATTAGCATTGGCCACATCACGCTTAAGCGTGTGAGTGATGCCTTGAGTCAGTCAGTCAACTCAAGGAACACCCTCAGTACAAATATCTCACTGCAGACAACACCTCAGGGGCAATTTACGTTGTTTATGTACATGTGCAGAAATTACACCTATTATGTAAGGAAATACCACATGATTTAGAGCCTGTTTATGAGTTCAGTGGTCCATCGGACCGCCAAACCTGTGGTGGAGGTGTGGTGGCGGTCGGGGACCGCCGCACCAGTGGTCCGACTGCTGTATTACAACTATGGCGCAGTCATACCTCCACGGCACCACCAGGGAACAACGGTCCCTGGCAATGGCATGGTGGTGCAAGGCTGCAACATGCTGGGCAGGGCTGCTGCTGCCCTTCCAAGCATATTACGAGTTTCCTCACTGACAGCGGTCTCATGGCGGTGTTCATGCCATGAAACTGCTGGCCATGAGGAAACTAAGGGGGCCCTGCCCCCTGGTGCCTCATGCCATGGGAATGCATGCAAGGGGGGCACATGGTGTTCCCCCCTTTCTGCATGCATGGGCAGTTCCTACCTGCGATGGACTTAACAGTCCATGCCGTGTACTAGGAACTTGCTTTGGCATTCCCATGGTGGCCATGGGAACACCAAAGTACCATCCGCCAGAGAAGGAGAAAACTCCTAATCTGGCAGGCAGTTGACTTTGACAATGTGGGAGCGGGGCAGTGGCATGCCGCCCTACTCCCGCACCACCAAAGTCGTAACTAGCCCCTACGTTTTTGCTTATTGTTTGCACCTGTTTTCATTTGGTGCTAGGATTTCGTGCTAGGCCAGGTAATGCTATTATGCGTCACATTATTTGAACTGACTTTGCATGCAATGTTCAGTGTGTTTGCACTGTCTCTGCCTATTTGCATTCATTTTGCATAGATTGTCAAGTGTTTTTCAAATCTATGCGAGTGGCATTGTGTGTGGTTTGTACCCGTGTCATACAGTTAAGTACACTGCATTGCATTGCAGACAACCGCTCTTGGGCAATCACATTCTATTTGTAATTTTGAAAAAATTACAGCTATTGGGCATAGATATATCACACAATTTACCATGTGCTCACTGTTCGCATATGTTCTTATTTGGTGCTAGGAAGACAGACGACTGTAGCTGATCTGACTTTGTGTGCTTGTGCTGTTCCCGCCTCACTGCATCCAATTTCCACAGATAATCAGGAGTTTTGCTGCACACAAAGCTTTTGCACACAAAGGTTGAATGGAGCAGTTGTTGGCCCCACTTTGTGATATATTTACAAGGCGTTATTTAGATTTTTTTATTTTTTATTATCGTAACAGAGCAGAAACACATCCTACATTATCATTAATATGTACACAACCAAACACCACCGCCTCCCACCACAGGGGTCCCCAATGAGCCTTGCCGGGATATTGTACTCTTTACCCACAGTCGTATCAATAGTTTCATCAAATAGTCCCCAAGTGGGCTGTAGACAATTTTGTTTCACCCAAAGGAGGCGTACATGGGTTCCACCTAAATTTGTTCCATTTGTTCCAAATTTTCCCCCATTTCTTGGGCCATCGTCTTTTTACATAGATGGTTTTCTTTATCACCATGCACCAGTCCAAGTCTCTTTTCCAATCGGAAAGTGTAGGCGGGAGGGCAGCTCCCCAGTGGTGCGCTACATTACTTTTTGCCAGCATAAAACCCAGGGTAACCCAAGTTTGGTCTGTTTGTTCCAGGTTTGTGTCCTCCCACACATTTAACAAGCACCCCTTGGACGATAGTGTAAGCTCATCTCCTACCACCCCGACATACATGACACAACCTTATGCCAGTAATCCTGAATCGCCCAACATGTCCATATTATATGATAAAACGACCCCACCTCCCCACGTCCCATTTTCACAAGTGTAGTGTGGGAAATGTATACCCTATGCAGTATTTTGAGCTGGACTCATCTGAACCGGGCCCTGATTGCTACTTCCCGCGGGGAGGCTAATGCTTCAGGCCAGTCCTCTTCTTGCAAGTCAGGTATGTCCTCCCCCAGCACTCCTTCAGGACTGTAAGCGCGTCTGGTAAGTTGTTAATCAGCTTTCGATAGATAAGCGAGATTGCCTTTCGGGCCAGATGTTCTTCTAGGAGTCTACATTCCAGAGGTGATGACCCCAAGAGCTCAGCTCCCCGAGGCACTGCTGCCTGTATTACATGACAGATTTGCAAGTAGCAGAAGTACTCCATCCCAGCCAGTTCATATGTTTTTTGTAGGTGTTCAAATTATAGTATTTTTACACCTGTGTGAAGGTCTCCCAACCTCGAAATGCTATTAAGTCCCACCTGGCGAAACCTTTTCTCAAATGTGAGGCGTCCAGTTGTTGGGAGTCCCAAAGTGGCGTGGCTTTGTTGAGCCTGTGCTTCCACCCCAGCTTGGAGAGAGTCGAATGCCGCTGGCGCACCATCACCGCCATGGGGCCCTCCTGCGTTAGCCGCCGTGGTTATGTATAGAGGATGTGGAGATATCCTCTCGGCTGCAGCGCCAGCCAGTCCATCTCGTACGCCGGCTCTGTTAACGGTTGGTGGACCCATTGGTTCACTGTTGCTAGTTGAGCAGCCCTATAATCCGTTTTGATTTGGGGCAAGGCAATCCCCCCGTCCTACCAACTAAGGGTCAGTTTATTGAGGGTGATCCTTGGAGGGCCACCTTCCCACAGGAGGGAACGCACTTCACTATCTATCGAACTGAAATATGAGTCCTGAACAGGGCAGGGCGTATTTTGCAATACGTATAAAAATCTCTCGGCAGAGCTCTGGGCATTCCACTGCAACACCCATTGATTTTTTTTTTAAGCTGCCCCAGATTTACATGGCCTAGACAGTGCCAGACACGAACGCCATAGAATATCAGGCATTAGAATGGTGATACGAGGAGACATTATTAATTTCTCCTCGTGTTTTTCCTCTTTCCTTATGTGCTGCATTCTGCAGCATACAGAGAAAGATCAAAGTGCCATTATTGATTGTTTATGTGCAGGAAGTTGTCCCTTCCTGCACGTATACATTTGTTACTGCACCGCAGACACCCTTGCAACACAGCGACTGGGTGCCTACGCTGGCGTCAGGCAATTTATTTTACTCCATTTCTAGGAGAAACACAGGGGTGCACCCTATTCCTGTGAATAGGGTGCATAACTGCATTTTCAGAATGTCAGAGCGCGGCGCTGCCAAATTTGGCACAGTTCCGCGCTCCGTCATTTTTTTGTAAATATGTCCCTTTGTGTCATGTAACACTGCTTTGAAGCACACGAGTGCGCAGGCTCAAGTTTAGTAAATATGGGGCTTTACTTTCATGTTAATATATGCTTTATCAGGAAGCATAATACTGGCTTATTTATCACTGTTCTAACTTGACAAATATAAAATAAAAAGTGATTTCAAGTCTTATCGCCTCAGGTATTGCACATAAGTTTGTTCATTTTGAACTCTGGAACTGTGAGTGTTGAAAAAAAAAAGTGTCAGTGTGATTCAAATTCACTGAAACTTACAAATTGCTGCTTCATTGTTTGTGAGGCAGTGCATTGCTGGAGCTGTCTCGAAAGGCTTTCTTGTGGTTGAAGGCTGCATTACCTTTGTAATGGCTTTTAAAAGCAGTGCTATTAATTATTTGTTAGAGAGTCAGCACTCCTTTGTGATTCCAGCTGTATTGTGCTGCAAGGGTCTGCTGTGTTTCCTCTTTTCCATCTCTAAGAGACAGAATGCGGTGCAGTCATGCTTTTCAAACCTATTGGCTCTGCCAATGCATTTTGTTCATTCTGTACAGCATTGGCGAAAAAAGGCGCAATGACGCGTCCATGTCATTTTGTAGGCACACACGTGTCATGACGTATGCGTCTGAAATAGATCAGTAAATACAAAAAAAATGAAAACGCTTGAAAGCACATTTATTTCTAAAGCACTTTTATCCATTCTCCCCAAAAATAATTATAAATAAAATAGAATCAGGTAATGTAGGGGAGTGGTGGGGACAACAGAGGAGTGGGTCGGCAAAGTGGTTGTGGGGAGTTATAAGGAAAAGAAGCACAAGAAGCGGGTTGCAACAAGAGGGCAAACGTAGAAGCACACAGGCGAAAGCAACATGGAGCACAGAGAAGAGAAGCACATGGGTGAGGGAGAGCAACACAAAGCAGTGGGGAGAAGCACACGGAGGAGCAAACGCAACACGGAGAGCTGGGGCAAAGACAAGCACACAGGGGAGACAACTGGTAAACAAATGCACTCTACTGGAGTACTTAAGTAATTTTAAAAAGCAGTTCCCAAAAAGTGAGCAGTGGAAGAACATAACTAAAGAATCTATGCTCCAGGGAGAGATAGACACAAGATGAACAAGCTGAGACATAGAAAGGCATTGAAAAAGAAGCAAGCAAATGAGAGTGACAATAAAGCCAACCAATGTTACACAATGGGGGGGTGTTGGACTTGGCCCTTTTTGCAGGGTCATCCCTGAACTTTTTTTGCCTTCCTCCTATATTTTGTCTGACCTGTTGTTGGTGGTTTTATGACTCTGGGCACTATTTCAATGCTGGTTAGTGCTAAAGTGCATATGCTCTCTTTGTAAATTGTTGTTATGCTTAGTGACTCCATGATTGGCTTATTTGATTTACCTGACAGACCCTAGTACAGTGCACCATTTGTGCCCAGGGCCTGTGAATCAAATGCTGCTGGTGGGCTTGCAGCACTGGTTGTGCCACCCACAGGAGCAGCTTGTAAACTAAGGCTCAGGCCTGCCATTGCAGAGCCTGTGTGCAGTCTGGGACTGCCATGTCGACTTGGCAAGTGCACCCTCTTTTCTGCATGTTAGTCACCCCTAAGGTAGGCCCAAGGTACACCTATGGGCAGGGGGCATTGTATATGAAAGGTAGGACATGCCCTGATGTGTGTGGCATGTCCTGATAGTGAATTACAGCCAATTTCATTTTTCACTATTGCAAGGCTACCTGTCCCCATAGGCCAGAATGGGCAGTTTGATTATAACACCTTATAATCATAACTGACCCAGGGAACATGGTAGAAATTCAAATTTAGTATGCCTGAACTCAGAATGCTAAAATACATCTTTTAGTGAAATTGGTTTTAACATTCTGTGCTTGAAAATACCACTTTTAGAAAGTAGGTATTTTCTTACCTAACCATCCAGCCTACCTCTGATAGGTTGTGTATTGCATGTCTGGTTTGTGAGTGACAGGGGCTGGGGTGACTCCAGGAGACAGGGTGAGTCAGCACTAGGCTGAATAGACCTATCTACATTGGGAGTGGTGGGAGGAGTAGCACCTGGGCCTGAATAGGGCTGTGCCTGCCTTCCACAATGCTGGCTCCACCTCCTGTGGTGTGTCCCTGGCCCACACGGACAAAGGAAGAAGTTGTGCACTGGCAGAATGCACCCAGAACTGGTTTGGACTAGGTACAGACACTCTCTGCCTTCAGAGACAAAGGATTTGTGTGTATAAAAAGGGGGACCCAGACCCCAGAATTTTAGATCACTTCTGGGAATCAAGACAAACCTTTGCCAAGGAGAAGAACCAAAGAAGCTGAAGGAGGAGACTGCCCCTGTGCTGTGCTTTTGGGGTTGGCCTGCAGTGGTTACTTTATTGTCAAGGAAAGGAGAAAAGGAACTTTGTGTGTACATTTACTATCTTGAGGAAGATCTCCACGGGCTTGAAGCTGAGCTTGACTCCTGTTCTGGGACACAAAGAATTCACCACCAGCTCCCCCTGAATTTCCTTGCTGGGAATTCTACCTGCAGAGAGGTGCCTACTGTTGTTTGGGCCCTCTGAGAAGACTGCGTGTCACTGGGAGCTAGAAGCGCGACGCAATGAGGAGAAGCGCGTCGCTGCCGCAGCAGTTGCCGTCGCATTGCCAAAGAAGCGTGCAACCGCAGCTGTTCGCCGTCGTATCACCGATGAAGCGCGTCGCATCACCCGAGAAGCGAGTCGCCACCGCAGAGGTTGCCGTTGCATCACCGGAGAAGCGTATCGCAGGGCCTGTGGCAGCTCAGAAGTTACCGAGTTTGCCGCATGGCCGTCGGGCGTGCACACATCGCATCCAATGTTGTCGCATTGCATCAAGACTCCATTTCGTCACATCGCACCGGATCGCCACATCGCATTGAGGCGCCATGTTGTCGCATCGTCACCGGGCCGCAGTAAGAAACAAAGCTGCAACTCCCCACACAGTAAGGAAGCGAGCCTCAACTCCCCTGCGCAGCAGTAAGGAACCAACACATCCACTCCCCTGAGTGTAAGGAACGGTGCATCAACTTCCCTGCAACACTTTTGCTTGTTTTGCGTGACACATCTAAGGTACTTTGAGAGTAAAGTGTCGCATTTACCATCTACCTTGAACTAAGCTATTTCAGCCATTTTAAAGAATATTTTTGATTACAGTATTGTGGATTTTTGTTGTTCGATCTTGTGTTAAGTTTAGTAAAGATTACTTATTTTTCTAAACTGGTGTGGTATCCATTTGTAGTGTTTGCACTGTATTACTGTATGTGTTCACAAATGCTTTACACACTGATCTGAGATAAGCCTGTCTGTTCGTGCCAAGCTACCAAGGGGGTGAGCAGGGGTTATCTTAGAAGTGTAGCCCCTTACCCTGACTAGAAGCAAGGGTCCCTATTTGGTCAAAGGTACCTACCTCTGCCAACTAGAGACTCCCAGTTCTAACAGGGGGGCTATACGACCCATGTCAGTTTCGCCGTCCGTCTCAGGTCGACCAAACACACATGCACACTTAGAGTTTCTCCAACCCGGCTGTGTTGCACAGCCGGGTTGGAGAAATGCCACAGGCACTAAGGCACTGTCCGAGCGGCAAACATGGCCACTCAGACCAATCCTGGTGCTACTCTCATGCTATGAGAGCAGCGTCTGGATTGGTTATACTGGTGTCCCTGGGACAGCTGGGACACTCTGGAGTGAAGAGGAACACCGACAAATGGCCTGCAGGACAGGTACATTTAAAATAAAATTCTGTCTCCCTTAACCCCCCCACCCGACTACCCAATGGAGTTTTGTGGCAGCCACCACTGGCTGAACTACCAGTGTGGCATTCTAGCAAACATTGACTACAGCCCCTGCTGTGTCCTTGGGTGACATTCTTGTCTTCTGTAAGTGTTACAACTGGAGTAATGTGTCACTAGGTTACACTAAATCTTCTCTTCGACATTTCTATTTTTTAAGTCTAGCCTGAGATGGAACATGTACTGTCTCTTGTGAGACAGATTGTTTTTTAACTGTGGGGTTAGAGTTCGCACATTGCTTACCATTGTATTTCTCACTTGATAGCTTCTTATTTATACGCCCCCCCTCCCCCATGATATTGGGGCGTAGATTTCCACATTTTGCCGCACACAAATGGAAATTCTGTGGCACAAAAATTTACATTTTGCAGGATTATTACGGCACTTTATTTTACTTGTAATCATTCCTTGTCAGCCATAAATCAATATAAACTGTTTTAGTATATTTTATGTTTTATAATATTTGATAGCAAAGGAAGAAGCCAGCTCTTCTTTCAATGATGGTGACTGCACTGTTTTTTTGGCAGGCTCTTCTTTGCATGTAAATATTACTGGTCGATGCTGTAGCTAGGCTTCCATGAAAAAACATTTTTTTAAAGATTGCAGGCACATCTTTGTGGCACAAGTTATTGTACTCATATTCTGCTTTTGGCACTGAGGCCGCTGGCAGCTCTCTCTCTCTCTCTTCTCTCTCGCTCTCTCTCTCTCTCTCTCTTCTCTCTCGCTCTCTCTCTCTCTCCCCTCATTCTGTCTCTATCTCGCTCCTCCTCACATGCTGAAAACTGTGACTCTGAGAAATTACTCTTACCCTCTTTATCCTCTCTGTTCCTTCATTCATCCCACAGTGAAATGGATCCAACAAAGGAAAGAACAATGCTTAAAAATGTCATCTTTTTTAGACATTTTTCCAGTAGCAGTCGGCACAGGTGAGACCGGTGAGGCGTTGCGGGGGCAGGGTGGGAAGGGGTGGGGGTCGAGTAACTCGACATATGATGGGAGAAGTAAAATTAAATAACAAGAAATAATAAAACCACTTACCTTGCGCTTGCTGCATTGCCAAACCGGCGATGCGGCGAGCACAAGGTAAGTGGTTTTGTTTTTTTTTAAATTTAATTTTACTTCTCCAGTCGTAAATCGACTTACCGGACCCCCACACCACCCCGCCCCGGCCCACTCCACTGCTCTTACCTGTGCTGGCCACCACTGCATTTTTCCCATGCAAAGTGCATCCTCAGGACAGATAAAACAAGCATTGGCATAGACAATAGGTCTCGTCTCTGGGACCTTATAAGTATTTTGCCAGAGGTGTTTGAAAGTTTGGTAAGAGATGCAATTTAACATAAAGGGATCCAACACCTCGTTGATAGCAGTACCTGCAGTTGAATCAAACGAGAAGAGGGCATGGGGAAACCTCTCATAAGATCTCAATCAATGGAGAAGGCATGCTTTACTGCAACTTGTGTGTGCTTTCACCTTATAAATATTTAACACATGATCCGAGGCAGTTGAATACTAGAAGTGAGAAGTGAGGGAGAGAGGAAGGGAGGGAGAGAGGAAGAGACGGAGAGAGGAAGGGAAGGAGAGAGGGAGGGAGAGAGGAAGGGAGGGAGCGAGGAAGGGACGGAGAGAGGAAAGGAGGAAGAAGGAATGGAGGGAGAGAGGGAGGGAGGGAGGAAGGGAGGGAGAGAGGGAGAGAGGGAGAGAGGGAGGGAGAGAGGAAGTGAGAGAGGGAGAAAGGGAGGGAGAGGGAGAGAGAGGAAGGGAAGGAGAGAGGAAGGAAGGGAGAGAGAGAGGAAGAGATGAAGGGAGGGAGAGAGGAAAAGAGGAAGAGAGGAAGAGAGAGAGAGAGTGAGAGAGGGAGAGAGAAAGTGAAAGAGAGAAGGAGAGAGAGTGGGAGGGAGGGAGAGAGGAAGGGACAGAGAGAGGTAGGGATGGAGAGAGGGAGGGAACGAGGGAGGGAGCGGGAGGGAGAGGGGAAGGGATGGAGAGAGGGAGGGGAAAACATGAAGAAAGTGAGGAAGGCCGGCATCAGAAAGGGGAGGTGGAGCCGGGTGGTGTCTGAAGCACGTGAGATGGAATGAGAAGAAAGCTGGTGATCACTCCGGGTTTTAGGGGTACCCCCACCCCACCATGCTCTGGTTACATCGGAGAGGTGTGGCTCACTAGGTAGAGGCGGCAGACCCGTAAGCAGAGAATCGGCCATGGACCAGGGTTCAATTCCCGACGCGGCAGGGTCGTGGACCAGGGTCAAAATGGACTTGATAATTCTCGCCTCGGTACCTACTCTAACCAGGAACACACTCGGCAACCCTGGGCATTAAGCTTGCCTCATCTCTACAACGGCCCCCCACAGACGCCGGGGATGCCTGGTTTCACCTTGGAGATACCCAGAAAGGGACCATCTCACAGGGATAGCCAGGACGGGTTCCCCAGCGGTCCACAGCGCCGGGACGCCCCCGTTGGTGGGCAGCTGTGCGCTTTACAAGCTTACAACATTTACATTTACATTTACACTCTCCGATCACGTCACAACTCTCTGGAGAATTTGACATGTCCCTCATTTAACCTTCCTGCACATCTTTGTCACTTGTCCTGAAAGATTCTTCTCCCTTGGTTTCAGTGTGTGACAGCCACCCCCCAAAACATGTTAGCACCTCCTGTGAAGATTCAAGGCATTGAGCGTAAAGGTCAGGTCGAAAGGAGGGGTGGAAAGGAGACCCGGAAAACAGCACGGTGGAGCGAACAAAAGCACCAACCAGTTCAGGGCGTGGTCGGGAAAGTGATGGAGAACTGCACGGTGGAGGAAGGTTGGAGGGCTATGCAGAGTTGAGGTGAAGTGGCGTGGAGTGGTATGGTGAAGCGGAGACCCTCTGAGAAGTTATGAGCAGGCGTTGTCTTCTTTACGTGGGAAGGCGACAGGAGTCTTTCACGACACTGGGCAGAGGCCCTCATTTGCATACTCCTAGGGGGGTCAAAGGTGACTGGTTGATCACACCTTCCCACCTGCTTCTCCCTCACTTTCTCCATCAGCATTCAAGCACCCCGTTAGTCAGTCACTCTGACCCTGTGTTCAGGACCCCTCCTCCTGTATCCCGCATGTGGTACCCCATGTCTTGACTGCTTTCGAAGCTGGTCGGAGACGTGACCTCTACAAACCGGAAACTGTATCTCTCTGTGTGCTTGTGTGTGTGTGGGGGGGGGCAGAGAGCATCATCCCCCAGGTTATCATTGACCTCAGAGCCGCCCCCCTCGCAGTAGGTGTCCTTGCCACTTAGACCTGTGCAGTATTTCCCGCCAGCCTTGTCAGCACGCTGCTCTCTATGACCCGTGACGTCACTCCTCACGCTTACCAAAAAATGCAGTTAGTAGGCATGGCCATGAATCAAGGACTCAGGGGACTCTCTAGAGCGGGCCGTGGGATTGGTGGTGTACGTCATTTCAAATATAGTGTTTTTATAGGGTGGATGGACCACAATCATATCACATTATTACAGTATGGCAGTGTGGGTACACCTTGCTTAAACCACAAGTGGAATGTGGTATGCAAAATCCAACGAAGCGTACAACTCGACTAGCGCACAGTGTTGCAGCCATTGAAATAACCTGGAAAAGAATAACATGTGCGTCCGTCCGCGGCCACGCTAACTAAAAACAGATGGCCCCTGCGCGCCGTTGCTGGCCCCTGGAATGTGGTATACAAAATACAGCGAAGCGTACAACTCGACACGCGCACGACGTTGCAGCCATTGAAATAACCTGGCAAAGAATAACAAGCGTGGCTGCCCGCGGCCACGCTAATTAAAAACAGGAGGCCCCTGCGCGCCGCTACTGGCTCCCGAGAGCAAAACGCTCTGGGAGTAAACCTTTCCCAAAGAAGTAACCTGATACTGGAACGCAGCCTGCCGTGCAGCTGGCACACTGCGCGCCACTGATGACTGCGCTCGCTCCCGAGACACATGGGCTGTGGGAGGAGACATTTAAAGATAAGGCGGGGCATACCCGAGCCTTTGGCCATTTGCGTGCTTTCTTTTGTGGAAGCCTTATGCAATGGCCAATCAAATGCATGGCCATGGAAAAAAAAACACGGGGAAAAGCTCTGGGAGTTGGAAGTCCAAGTTAGAAGTCCTTCCAATAAGCCTCGCAGGGTAGCGCATGCGCGCTGGCTCAGGCGAGACCTAATAAGGAAGAAAAAAATGGTGAAAATCCATCAAAATAAATAAATAACCAAGACAAAGTGGCTGCAAGGTTACCAGACTGGTTTTGTTCATACCTGAACACATTAGCAGAGTTTACCAGTGGAGATCTTGGCCTGCTGGGGAGTCTCTGCTCCTAGAAGAGGGAGGGTGGGCGACCAGAGAGGAGGGGCAGTTAAGTAACTTCTCAATTCCTTATTTACTTTACAGGCATGTTACCATTTTGTGGAGAAGTCCTTATTTTACTGCCCTGTGTAATAGCACGCTTTGTAATTTTCATCACAATTTTTTTGTGTGTACATTCAGGCGGCTTTTTCCCCCGAGGCGCACAAAGCTTTTCAGCGTCGAGGTTGTCCCGCTGGGGCTGCCATACAGGAGCATAGCTCTGTTAGTGTGAGCTGTTCTTTTTCTGATCATAGAGCTTCTCCAGCTGCAATTGGTTCTTGCTTCACTCCGTGCTCCGTGTCCCAAGCAGTGGTCGAAGTGCACGCGGTGGGACCAGATTTTGCAGGCACTTTTGTAAAAAGTGCAGCCTTTTTACAAAAGTGATGATTTTGCAAATGTTTTGCAAATCACGAAATGCTGGTGGGTCTGCTTATTGGTCAATTGCCATAGGTTTCCTTCATATCCATGTTTATCCCTCTCCACGAGCATGGACAGTTTAATTGTGTCTTTCCACTGCTTCTTTTTGTTTGTATTTACGCGTTCTATAAGAGTGCCTGTTGTTCAGCTGTCTCTCTTGTGTACTTCTCCCCGTCTGTGTTTCTCCCTCACTCCATCGTTCCTCTATCCGTGTTGACCTTCCACTCGTCTACATTTTGTCTCTCCCTTTCCTCCGTGTTGCCTCCCACTCCGCAGTAAAAAAAACGTGCAGTAATGTAATGCAGCCATTTCTGGCTGTGTCGTGTTGCTTTTGCCTCACAAACCTCTGCTGTCTGTGTTGCCTTCCGTCCAACCCTCTATCCTTCCTGCCAGCAATAAAAAGTGCTATGAGGTAGCTCTTACCGCATCGTAGCACTTTTAGAAAAAACTTTCACGAATGCTGCACAGCAGCTGGTCAACATGATTAAAAACATGGACAACAGGTCTCATAGGCGAGAACTCTTGGATTTGCCGAAGCTTATTTCAGTTTGCTGGGTCGAGGGATGCCCTTTAAAATACTTAATCCCGGTCTTCTATGGCTTTCCTGTTGCATTTGAATATTTGACCCCAGAAACTTCGTGCTCTGTGAAGCCAGAATGTAAACTAAAGTCGGTAGAGTAAGTTATTTACTCCTAGTGACACACTGATACCCAGTTAGCATGTGTTATCTTGTGCTGCCTCCAGACACTAGCCTCATGTTACCCTAACACCATCCTGGAGCCCATGTAAAATATACATTAGAGAAAAAAATGCAACAAGCGTTATTTTTCTAATTTTTGGTGTATTGGGTAACAGGAAATAGAACATTTAGATTTTGTCCAGTCCATGTTACTTAAACAAATCTACACCAGGGAAAAATGGAGAAAACATATTCCAAAGACAAAGTGCAAACTGTTCAACTTTTACTTATGAAATATGTTACGTTTGTAACACTCTTTAAGCAAACAAAAATCTTGATACTTTAATACAATGTATTAAAAAAGATAAACTGATGGTGCAGTATTTTTTTCGTAAAATAAGAGACAAGAGGAAGCTGACTTTGTTCCTAACTTTGTCTCCAGTATCAGTAAGGGAAAGCTCATACTAAGATATTTGTTCCATTTATTTCCACGTAAATGTAGAAATGTGCAAATGCACTTTGCTCCGTGATTTGCCCCGTGCAAATATATATGTTATATTGGAGCAAACCAGTAGTGTAGCCAGTGTGTCTTGGGCCCTAGTTCAAGGAAGGAAATGGGCAAACTGGCTGGTGCTGTATGAAATTCAGTATAATTAGGGTTCAGTGGACCCGTACGGGGTTCTGGTCTCTAGTGCCCCTGCACCTGCTTTATCAATGGCATCTACACCCCAGGGTAAAATGCTCTATTCGCTATTTATTTTGCTATCAGAAACAAATGGTGCAAACAAGCAGAGCTTAATTTTTGCACCAATACAAAATGTATGTAGTCTTGGCCATGCATGCCAGCTGTAGTGCGGAAAGCTTACTGAGAAATAGGTAGAAACTGTGCTTAATTTGAGCCTGTTGCTACCAGTGGGGGCCACCGGCACTCATTTTTGTGGACTGGCACTTATTTATTTCTTCCTGATTGAACATTTCTCGAGAGCAAAAGCAAGAAAAACACACAAAGGGTGATGTAGCGGTAATCACATTTTCTCGTAGGAATGCTTTATAATCACATGTATAGATCACACCCGCATATAATCTTTTGTGGTATTAACATGAGGTATAAGAATTGTGAAATGCATTAACTGGAAATGTGATGTGCTTAGGTCTTTGAAAAGTAACGGGGAGAATTAACGTAGAAAGTGAATGTAACTGGCAGAAAACATTAACATGAAGAACTTGTGTGGTGAAATTGACGTTTATTCATGTCCTAGAAATGTTTTTTGATCGTATTGTTTTACATGTACGTAAATGTATCAATTGAATGTGCTTTATTTTCTCATACAAATTCGTAAAGCTCACATGCTGCTTTCTTATATTAGCTTAATCTTGTAGGCCTGAAATGCATTTCCTTGGAAACTCTTGCTTTAGAATTAATAGCTGAATTTCATGTGCGCTATGGAATTTGTTCTTTCTCATGTTTTGTGTTGCAGGTGAAAGAAGCACTCTTGTTAGCTAGAATAATGTCTTTGTTTCATTACTTAGGAAAGGAGAGAAGAAGTTACATCATAAATTTGAGTTGATAAAGCAAGGCTGTTGTGCTTCACACAGGAGAAGGGCTGGAACCAAGGACAAACTGCTGCAAAACAAGAACTCCACTATCCCATGGAAAACTACCTTTGGGATTGTACCCAGAGCAGATGGCGTGCCCCCCAAAGTCTCTTGGGAAAGATACCTGAAATAATGTGATGTTGGGAGTAGGGAAAGTGCCCACTTCTTATTCTGCCTTCGGAGAGGGAGCATCTTAGAACAAGCTCTTTCTCAATAGCTTCATGTTACATGGCCCATTGACTGTGGGGAGACCTCTTAGGAAGACTCCACAGGCTGACACCTTTTATTCTTTTTTTCTGAAGATGCTTAAGTAGGGATGTCATCTTAGTGTTAGTGTAGGTATAGATTAAGGCTTTTTACTCATCAACCCTTGATGCAGGGAAACTTTGCCCCATGCTTTTTGATCCTCTGCATTCTGGTTCTTGAATTATTTGTTTTGCTTATCCTCCAGCGGAAAGATCAAATTTACACATCCTCCCTATGTCACAGACTCGTCATCACACTAACTCATTCATGCAATCATTCATTGGTGGGGCCCATAACACCAACACACATACGTCTCACTCGAATCTGTACACAGGAGAAAAAGCGCTGGACATGTGGGGGTACATTGTTACCTGTCGGGAGTAATTCCTTTACATTATATACATTATATACATCTGCACCTATAGAATCCTGACTTTGACATCAAGGCACTCCACCACTTGGTCGATGGACCAATTAGTTGGACTGGTTGATAGTGATTTAGAACCAGCTAAAACACAATTAAAGCCTATGAAACATTTGTTTAAATTCCGGTACTCAGTTAAAGAATTACAAACTCATTTCTTATTAATCTAAATTTTGTTTATCTAATATTAGTTTGTTCTGCATTAGCATTTAGGCGCTACAAAATATAACATAATCTGATTTATTTCAAGAAGACATCAAATCTTTAGATCATAAGCATAGTTTTCGCATTACATTATATTTACCAAAATCTCGAAATTGGCGACCCTCCGATCACACAGAGGATTATTCGAGTCTCTGCGACAATCTCCAAGATAAACTGTCCAACCCACGGCAATAATCAAATCATCAAATGGAATCGCTCTCTCGAATTTAAAGAAACCCAAGGTAAACCATGGAAATCTTCATCAGCTCAACGTAGACTCAACGCTATAGACGATCATCCCAGTGAACCACCCCCCCTGGGCGGACAAGGGTCTTTATACCCTTTTCCCGCTTACTCCAGATCAATATGCAACAATTTTAGGGGTAGAAACTGTTCGGATTGGTCAGTCCAATTCAAATTGTAATTTCTTACATTTTTCCCATGTCCCACGGTTTTCCATGAGACTTGGCATAGCAAAGTATAAAATGTGTCCTGTATTCTTCGGTTCACAGGCGAAAGTTCCGAAGTAAAACAAGTCATTGTCCCCTTGGTAGTTCACACCGTTCATCCCTTGGCAACCCTCCATGCTTCTATCCTTGACAAGGGACATGCCGGTACAGGAGCTAAGGTCATTTGGAGATCTCCAGAGCCATCCGATTCTGCGTAGTAGTCATCGCGCTCACATGACGGCGGCAACCTCGGAGCTCCATCTTAAGTACTGAGGCCTAGCAGGCCCGAATGCCAACTTAAGCAAAAACAGACATAACAGTAATTAGAATATAGAACTGAAGATCCTAATGTTTAATCCCACGCTAATCCCAATATATATTAGTATTTTCCTAGCTTGTAGTAACATTTAAAGCAATAATACTCACTATTTTGCAGCACTGGAAGCACAAACCATCACAAAAGCAACACGAATCATGCAATTCTCTATTTCACCTCATTCTAAAGTTAGTTTGCGTATCACAGTTAATTAATTTAGTTGTTCTGCCATGCAATTAGCATTTTAATCCCACGTGTATCTTGTGTTTATCAAGGTGAAAGGGTTGGTTAGATGTTCCACTTCAAAGTAATTAGTACGAGTTAATGCTTAGAATTATTACGTAATTAATTTTATGCAAATAGAGGAGGTATACAACATTTTGTTTTACCTGCTCCATCACTTATGTTACATCATCTCAATTGGATACACAGATTTGGCTTTATGCTAATTCTGATGTATTTCTACACTCCCATCTTGAGGTGTCTTTATGTCCAATTATTTCTGGCTTTGTAATAAATTAACTAACCTTACCGTGGTTACTATGTGTCCAAAGGATTTTTTTGTTGATTTGATTGGCCATAATAACAAATTTTCTCCCCTCTACGCTTCCATGCTGCTAAAAAGAACCATCGGATTTTGATTTTAAAATAAGAATTTATGGGCCTGGCCCTTCCAGTTGGTAGCAGAGTAGGAAGGTTAGCACATGAAGTGGAACCTAGAACCCCAAAGTCCCAAAATTGAGCCCAATGACCGAGAACGGAAAGTGATGGAATCCGGCAGAGATTGACGGAATCTGATATGTGTATCAACAGGGTGTATGTTGTGTGCTAGATTGCAGGAATGAATTGGTGATGTCTTGTGGTTTTGGGCCGGACGTGGTCCAAAGATTGAGATTTGAGTTTCAGGTCCCGAAGTGGCCGAAGATCCTGGGATTTTTAAGGGTGCAGAAGACACTGAGATTGATTGACTGCAGATTTGACGAGTTGTAGTAAGACGTAATTGGCAGTTCCACCGAAGACAGGGAAATATATGTGAATGGAACATATGGGAATCGTTTGGTAAACCTTGTGTACAGAGGTGAGCTATACAGATTCCAGCGCAGGTTGATGGTCAACGTCTGTGAATGCTCTTGGATGATTGAATCCTAAATATCTTTAGATGGCAGACAATTATGGAGTTAAGCGGATTTTGTAAGTGAATGAGCATGGAGAAATTGTAAAGAATTGTGAGTCGCTGCGAGGAGTGAAGGTGATATCAGAGTGTGCCGTGCTGCAGTAGGCTGGTTGGTGTATCGCCGCGCTGGGATTGGTTGGTAGTCATCGGGTAGTTGTGGTTGAAGAAACTTTCCATCAAAAAACTTGAACAAATTGCAATTCAATCATGCAATGTTCAGATATGATCAAGGGGTTGGTACTTGAGTGGGCGAAGAGGCTCCACCAAGGATACTCCAGCACATTATATGGCATCAAAAGTTTGGCTCCATACTATACTTTGGCTCAAAAGTGGCATAAAATCACATCACTGAAAAGGAGGGTGAATTCCCACATTTTGGTTCATTTCAGTTGGATGTATTGCACCAGTTGAGAGGAGTGATGTTTGCGTTGCGACCTTTACCCAGACCAGCACAGTCTGAGGTGTTAGATGCATGGATGCCTGCAGCACACGCTATGCAGAGGTAGAAATATCAAGGGAAGATGAGGAAAGCTTTGAGGGCATGGCAGGATGCACAATGGGACACACAGCGTAAGTGAAGGAGAGTGGATACTATTGATGAAGAAAGGTTGTACCCAATTTTGGTAGGAAAAGGAGAGTCTCACAACAGGAACAGAAGAGCAAATGGAACAACGGTAGTGACACTGATGACAGCTTGTTGGAAATGTTTTATCTGAGCATCATCTACCTTATAATTAGGGCTCCCTGTTTTCCATTGTTACTGATTTTTACAGATAAATACAGACAGAAAACATTTATTTTCGTGTCTGTATTTATTTTTAAATGTGGATAAAAACAGAAATTGGGTTGTTTTTTGAGTAATTCTAAATTCTATCTGCCATGACTTCCAGGCCTGTAGCTGTGTGGGTTGATAGGAAAGGAGGTTAAAAAAGAAAGGAAGGTTGTAAAGAGGCTTTAACAGCAGTAGATATACACGAGTTTGGTTCTGAAATTTGCATGTTTTCATATAAGTCCATTTATCAGTGGGTATTCACAGCACTGAAACCTGGCAGGCACTCAAGCATGACTGCAAATTTATTTGTTAAATAAATGTGGAAATGTACTAATTTCAGCTTCATTTTTTAACAAAGACCAAAGTAAATATGGATAAATACAGATAAAATTTGCAAAAAATAAATATGGATAAATACAGACGGAAATGGCCAAAAAATAAATACCATAAAACCGGGAGCCCTACTTATAATCAACAGAATAAGGGACAGGGCATGATTCAGGAAGTACAGAAGTAGTGGGAAGCACACCCGCTCAAGTGGATCCTGGTAAATGAGTTGTGGGGCGGTTATCAGCAGGAGTAGGGGAGACAGGAGTGTCCACCTTAGGAGGTATGGACCAGAACGGAGTTAACACTGCTTCACGGTTACTTGAAGCTCTTACAGTACTGGTCACTATTGGTCCTGTTGTTACTATATATGATACGAACTCCGCAGAAAACCTTAGCGACAGTCTATACAGGTGTAAGGAACTGGATTGGGAAGATCAGGGAGCACAAATGGATATCATCCATCTTTAGTGCCTATGGAATCTAGTACCCCTTTAGCAGCTACTGCCAATCCTTCAGGAGTGCGCATTGGTTCCAGTACTCTACGGTCTATACCTATGGCAAGCACTAGTTCAGACCAACGGATGTGGGAAACCTCAGTGAGGGGACTAATTGGTGCAGTTTTAGAAGCAAATACAAGTCAGGGAGCCGCTGAAAATCAGCATGTCTTGGATGCATGGAGGGTCAAAATGGTACATTGAGTCAAGGAAATATCAAGGCTGCAGTAAAGGCAAAGCTATTGGATGTGGTGAGGCTGAAGGCTGAGGTAGACAAGATCATCAGTGGGAATTTACCTTTGGAAAGAACAGAGACCTAAGAGCCAGACGACCTGTTGTTTGTAGCGAAGGATATCACACACAGGGCAAGAAGAGCACATAAGAAGCTGTCAGAGTTAGCTCAGAGGTACAGAGTAGATTTGTCTCGAACAAAAATGTTACAGGGAAACTAAAGGCTTAACTATAGTGACCCCAAGCTGGAGAAAAAGAGAGTGATATGATTGAAAACACATATCCGAGAGTTGGTCATAGGAATAAGGGCTTGGAGTATGCTAGGTAAATGGGAGGAAAGATGGTCAAAGAAAAAGAGTGCGAAGAAGGTGACAGGAAAAACACTGCCTCGAAGAGGCATATCCCTTATGGGAGGTGCCTAGCGGAGGGTATATGCATGTTCCTTGGAGTAGAGGTGACCTTGCTGCATTCACAAACGATTTTCCCAGGTTGAGGGAGAAACCTGCTGAATGGTACAAACAAGTCAAACGTTTTGTTAAGATCTTGAACGTGTTGTGGATTGACTCGAATACCTTGTTCCAAATTGTAGTTAGTTGTGATCCATGGTCTACATGTAAAATAGCCATTGAGTGGCCTACTGCAGAGCCAGACAGGGATTCAGTGACTCATGGTTCTTCGCCGTTGGTTGTGAAAAAGTACAAGCAGGTGATCAAATGGTTGAAGTCCAAGATAGCCCCACAAGACATCGTTTGGGTTACGATGGATGGAATGACCCAGGAGCCTAAAGAGTTAGTGCATGCTTATTAAGAAAGGCTGTTACAAGTCTTTAAGCAGTACAGCTGGTTAGACACACTCGACCCTAAATACATGGGCCAATTCCTCTCAAACTTTGTGACAGGACTGAGGCCGGAGGTTAGCCTCATGATCCAGCAACAATTGATCTGCTGGCAAAATAAGTCCATGGACGAAATTCTGCGGTATGACAGGTATTGCAGTGATCAGCTGGAGTCCAAACATAGGAGGATAAAGGAGAAGTTAATGCTGGTTCAAATGCGAAATGCTCAGAAGAGAGAGCAGGAACAGGCCACAGGAGGAACAGTAGTCCGCATTCAAGGGAATGTTCCAGGAGGTGTCCAAGTTACATCAGTTTCAGGAAAGACGGGACAGGGAAGAGGAAGAGGTGTCCCTATCGATCCCAAAACAGGGATAGATGTTGTGACCCTGAAAAAGACCACTGTTTATCTTTTTTGTCTCAAGATCTGGCATTGTAAACACAAATGCCACTTAGATCCTGCGTATCAAGTGCAAGAGGGAGAACTCATGCAAGTGACAGATGTGGCAAATCAGTTACCGACAATGACTAGGCAGAGATCTCTTAATGCAGGAGGAAATCAGAACCAGTTAGTGCAAGTGCCCCAAACTCAGAGAATCTTGAAGGGCCATAGAACGTACCATCAAATGACCTTGATAAAAGCACTAGATGAATTTGATCCTGACAGGGGGGGGGGGGGGGAAGACTGTACACTTGGCGCGGTCTTAGAAGTAGACCAGAATGAACCATATGTAGAAGCGGACGTGGATGGTCATCCCATTACATTCTTGATTGACACTGGTGCTACCTGTTCTAATGTGAGATCTGCAGTAGTCCCAAACCCACCCATCTCAGGAATATCGATCCAAGTTATAAGAGTTGCTAACAAAAGAATGACAAACCCTTCGACAGAAGTACCTGTGAAAATCTGAACCTTTCAGGATCATCATCAGTTCGTTTTATATGATTCGAGTCCAGGCTGTTTGCTTGGGAATGATACCTTGTGCAAATTGAATTGTACCATCTATTGTACGCAAAAGGGAATTGAAGTGCAGACGAAAGATGAAGACATTGCTTTCAAATTGTCTAATCAGAACCACAGCCATGTTTCCTTTACAGACAGTGGAAGACATGCCGCTGGATTTGAGAGACACCGCCTCTCCAGTGGTATGGGACTACACAGAAGAGGAAATCAGACTGATTCCAGGAGTCGAGCCAGTCCACATACAGATAAAGCCTAATGCAG
This sequence comes from Triturus cristatus, assembly GCF_964204655.1. Taxonomy (NCBI): domain Eukaryota; kingdom Metazoa; phylum Chordata; class Amphibia; order Caudata; family Salamandridae; genus Triturus; species Triturus cristatus. The sequence continues at coordinate 286,134,423 of NC_140592.1, read as the reverse complement.
ACTTCCAGAGAACACCTCAGTACAACTTGACCCCGGAAATGGTGGCAGGGATTACACCTTCAATTGAGTACATGATTGCGCAGGGCATTCTGAAGAAAATCATAGGAAGTCCGTGCAATTCGCCCATCATGGGATTGCAGAAACCAAGTAGAAAATATCGTATTGTTCAGGACATTAGAAAGGTGAACAACATTGTGATTCTATGTTGTCCCTTGGTACCGAATCCATCTGTGATCCTGTTTCAGATTCCTTGTGAGTCTGCATGGTTCACAGTGATTGACCTCTGTCAGGCATTTGTCTCCATTCAATTGCATGAGGAAAACAAGTTTTTATTTGCTTTTCGTCTGGAGAACCGTGTCTTATCATTGTGTTGTATCCCTCAAAGGTACACTGAAAGTCCATCCATATTCAACCAGGTCTTGAAAAAGAATCTTGAGAGCTTGATTCTACCCCGAAACTCAGTGCTAGTTCAGTACATTAATGGCCTCATTGCATCTGAAACACAGGAGGCTTGTAGGGACAATACTATTGCCTTACTGAACCATCTGGCTGACAATGGGCAGAAGGTGTCTCTGAGCAAACTGCAGTACTGTCTGACTGAAGTTCAGTATTTGGGTCATCAAATTGAGAGAGGCAAGAGGAAGGTGTCACCAGAACAAGTGGAGGCGATCATGTAAATGAATCCGCCTACTACCCAGAAAGAGGTAAGAATGTTTTGGGGAATGGTTGGCTACTGCCGACAATGGTTCCCAAATTTCTCCTTGATGGCAAAGCCTTTGCAGATGTTGACACACATGGATGTGTGTGAACCTGTACCTTGGATAACAACTGTTTGCTAGCTTTCCTGGAGTTGAGAGAGTGCCGGTGCCGCTCACCAGCTTTAGGGATGCCTGATTACAACAAAGTGTTTTTGCTGTTCTGCCACAAAAGGAAGTGTTATGCTCTTTTTGTACTCACCAAACACATGGAGGTGCCCATAGACCAGTGGCCTGTTTCTCAGCTACTTTAGATCCTGTGGCTTAAGCATTGCCCAGATGTCTCAAATCCATTGCCGCAACAGGTGTCAGTATTGAATGATGTGAGAGCATTGTGATGGGTCATCCAATTGCTGTATATGTACCGCACTCAGTCGAGCTTCTGATGACAAGAACCAAAATACCGCATTTGACTAATAACAGGTTGACAAGATATGAACAGGTGTTGTTTGCTGCAGGGAATGTAACTTTGATGCGCAGTTCTGTGTTAAATCCTGCTGCCTTGTTACCTGTTCCAAGTGCTGATGGGGAAGATTGTGAAGACCATGACCAGATGTTACTGTACTTTGTACCAAGCTGAGACCTGACATTGTCAATGAGCCATTGCCTGAACCTGATCAAGTCCTCTTTGTTGATGGTTCATGTCTAAGAGACAATTAAGGTAATTTGAGAGCAGTGTTCGCATTTCTGGAGTGGTGGAAGCCGCTGGTTTACCGGGAGTACACATCGGACAAGTGGACGAAATTTTTGCCTTGACCCGTGCATGTCTTTTCGCTGAGCAGATCCAAGTCACCATCTACACCGATAGCCAGTACGGCTTCTGTGTAGTTTATGATTTTGGACAGCTATGGTCACAGAGAGGGTTCCTACCGTCATAAGGCTCTCCCATTAGGAAGAGGGATTATGTGAGACAACTGTTGGAAGCATCACAGTTACTAAAGGAAGTGGCTGGTGTTAAGTATGCAGCCCATGGGAAGGGGGATGACTTTGTCACAACGGAAAACTGCTATGCGGATGAAATTGCTAGTTTGTGTGCTACACATGCTTGCAAATTTAATGGATAGTGTTACCAGATTGTTTGTTAAAACCAATGGCAAGGCAGATTCATGGAGCAGCTCATATAGGAAGGGATGCAATGGTGAGATTGTTCAGGCAGACTTGGTTTAGTTTGAGGTTTTGTACGATTGTGAAAGCAGTGTGTCATTGATGTGTCATGTGTGTAAAAATTAATGCTGGGAAAAAGGCAGTTTGTGCTCTAAGTCACGTTGGTAGATCAGGGGGTCCCTTAAATCGAATCCAACTGGACTTTGCTGAGATACCTGTCTGTAATGGGTTGAGGTAAATTTTCACTGTTGTGTTCATCTTTTCTCTATGGATGGAAGCTTATCCAACTATTAGGTGTGACAGCCTTACATTAGCAAAGTTATTGCTGAGGGAGTTTGTGCCTAGGTTTGGATTTCCAACTACATTGGAGTCAGATAGAGGAACAGACTTCCACAGAGAAGTCATGAAATTTCTGTGTACCTCCTTGAGTATGGACCAAAGATTGCATTGTAGTTATAGGCTGGAAGCATCTGGCTTAGTGGAGCAACTAAATGGCACCTTAAAGGCAAGATTGCTATGGAGGTTCCTGACAAGGCTAGATACCTACCAGATTGAGCTGAGAGGGGTAAAGCTATGCAAGACCCAGGTATAGACTCAGAGGGAGACTGTAACTTTGTGAGTGGTATAGAGTCTGACTCAGCAGAAGAAACTGGTGTGGAAATCTGGTGGGTGCAGTCAAGGAAGAAGGATGCTGCAGATGAAATGTGGCCTATGAGACAGAAAAGAAGAAACCTGGGACTTGCGTCTGAAAAAGAACTTGCACCAATAAGTAAATCTTCTGAGTCTGATCTGGGTGAGTCCGAGCAAGCCACTGGAAGCTTAAGCAGGTCCAGGAGAAGAAGAGCGCCATGTCAGAGATATTCCTCTCCCGAATGGACTTATCTGGTTACCAATGCCGCTGAGAGCGAGGTCCGAGTTCTTGATGCTATTTGTCGAGATCCTGCCGAGAGTTCCTGGTATTGAGGCTAATGCAATTCTGTCATTGACTGTGCTTTATCCACCAAGGTTGAGTGGTTTACAGATTCTTATTCTGGAAGACATTGAATTTCCGAGCTTTGGAGCTCCACCATCCCCTCAAGAGACTACAGCATTCAGAGCTGAACTGTTACAGCGAGTCATTGAGGAGATTGGCTCTGATCTCATAAGGGATGTAAATTTAACTTTTGAACTTGAAATAAAATTACTTGAAAGAAGATAACTTAGGCCAGAGTGGTAGAAGAATAAAAAATAGGGACTTTTCATTTAGAAGAAGAAAGAGGACAAGGTTTCTCTTCCGAGATGTGTAAATACTGTGCCAAGGACTGTTAAGAATGTTCCAAGATCCAAAACGAGTTGCTCAAAGACTTTCTTGCAAGTGCATAAGAGGCAGAGAAAAGAGACTGTGGGGCAGATTTACAAGCCCCTTGCGCCTCTTTTACTCCGCCGTTGCGTCACTTTTGTGATGCAGCAGCGGCGCAAAACCAGCGCCATGCTGCGGGGTATTTACAACGTGACGCATCTGGGAGATGCGTCACGTTGTAAAGCCCTGTGCCAGAAGTAGGCGTTCCGGCACAGGGGGGGCGTTGCGGCGCAGGAACGCCTCCTAAAAGTGGCTGAGTGAAATCTACAAGATTTCACTCAGTCACTTTTGAGCCCATGCTGCGTCAAAACCCTGCGCCTGCTTGAAGCAGGCGTAAGGATTGACGCAGCATTTCAAAGATAGGGCACCCCGGAGCTTTTCTGGAGCTGCGTCGTGCTTGCAACGCAACTCCAGCAATGCGCTGCCTTTATGGCACAGATGCGTCACGCATCTGTCCGGTTTTGCCCCATGGTGCGCCGCATTGTAAATGCTGCGCATCCATGGTGGCGGAACCCTGACGCACAATAACTGGTGCATTCCTGCTGATATGCAGGGATGCGCCATTTATTGTAAATCTGCCCCTGTGTGTTGATACTCTTACAGCTACAATCCAAGCCACTTTGAAAATGGAGTCTGGAGATTCAAATCGTAGACACAAATGTATTATAGTGGTAGGTACGCTTATTGTAGGAGTAATCACAGTGATAGCTGTAGTCATTACTGAGTCTATTTTAAGTGCAAACAAAGCTGAGAAACAAGGAGTGGGGGGTACATGGGACATCCACAGCTACCACTGCTGCCTCAAAGGAGGGTACACTAGGATCTGATGAAGGCTTAATAGAGCAAACTAGTCGCATTCTGCACGTAGATTTGTCTATAGGTGACAACACATTGAATGGTTATGCCAAGTTGCTGTATGAATACGTGAAGACTATGGATATGAGGGATTGTTATGTGTGTATGCCATTGCCTGCCTCAGTGAGGAAGGTATTAGGTATCACCACCTGCCCTTGACATATGGTATTACATGTAGTTTGCTCCTTAGCATTTTTTATGAAAGGGTCATTATGAGTACTATTTTTCGAATTATGATTTGGTACTTTCAGAGATACCAGTCTACAAACACCTGAACAAATATGATTAATACAGGCAAGAAGAGAGAATTGGAAAGTATTTTGTACCCACAGTAACACTAGACACTGCTTATGCACTTAGACATAATCTACCCTGCGCATTAACAGACATGAAAAATAAATTTATAGATCAAGTAGAAGATAGACATAGAGGTTTAACTGTTAAACTTGACAATAGGGAAGGAAAGTTTGAATGAAGTTTGGAGGAGTTAGCTCACAAGACTAGGGGAAGTTATTGTCCAATAGCTTTGGATTGAGAACAACGAGGCAAGCATTGCATTCGTCAACTTCAGCGTCGTTATGACACTGTTTTCGTGGGACAGAGTGTGTGTGACAACAACTTTCTAATTGATGGTTCCTCGAAGAAGTTTCTTCAAGACGCAGTGCAAGTGGTGCCAGGAGTATATTTTGTGTGTGGGAAGAATGCATATGTTCAGCTTCTGAGCAATTGGTATAGTACTTGTTATGTGGCCGTTGTATTTTCGAAGATATATCATGTGGAGTATTTGGAGAGCTTGGAAGGAAAATCGAACAATAGAGAGAAACGTGGACTGAGTGCTGGTGAAATTGTAGGAGAAATATTTGGAGCGATGATACTTAGTTTGGGTGTGGTGTTGAATGACATCAGGATTAGGAGGTTGTCTACTATTGTTGATAAGCTATCTGTCAACACAGCACAGTCATTGCTACTCATAGATGGAGAAATGTTTTCTATAAGGGCGATGGTGATGCAAAACCGTCTTGCTTCAGACGTGTTACTCCAAAGAGGGCAGAGTCGGTCAGATGCTGAAGGTCCAACAGTAAAGATCTGAAGGGATATATAAATAACATCCCTGAGATACATCATGAGATACATGATCTGGCATCTGAGGGAGTTTGGGACAAAATAGGTAAGGGGGTTGGAGCATTTGAAAGTTGGTTTGCTAACCTAGAAAACGGAATTCTTGGATACATCATAATTGTTGTGGTCAGTGTGATCATTTTGCTAGGAATAAGGGCATACAAATGGCACAAGGCGAAGCATATGGAGAATTCCTTTAGGGAGAGAGAGAGAGGGAAGGGTGGAAAGACTGCAGAACAGTTATCATGAGAATCTGAAGCAAGAGGTGTTCAGACAGAGGAGACTAGCTACGACATCTGTTTGAGTCGGTCTACTCTACAGGGATTTAAAAATGTTTTGTGAAGACAACTTCATCAGAGTGGGGAACTGATGTAGCGGAAATCACATTTTCTCGCAGGGGTGCATTATATTCACAGATGTAGAGCACTCCCGCATATAATCTTTTGTCGTATTAACAAGAAGAATTAGAATAGTGAAAGGTATTAACATGAAACCTGATGTGCTTAGGTCTTTAAAAAATAACGTGGCAAATTAACGTAGAAAGTGAATGCAACTAGCAGAAAACATTTACATGAAGAACTTATGTTGTGAAATTGATATTAATTCTTGTACTAATAATGTTTATTAATCGTGTTGTTTTACATGTGGGTAAATTTATCAATTGAATGTGCCTTATTTTCTTATGCAAATTCGTAAAGCTCATATGCTGGTTTCTTATGTTAGCTGAATCTTGTAGGCCTGAAATGCATTTCCCTGGAGATTCTCGCTTTTGAATTAATAGCTAAATTTCATGTGTGCTGTGGAATTTGTTCTTTCTCACGTTTTGTGTTGCAGGTGAAAGAAGCGCTCTTGTTAGCTAAAATAATGTCTTTGTTTCATTAGTTAGGAAAGGAGAGAAGAAGTTACTTCATAAATTTGAGTTGATAAAGCAAGCCTGTTGTGCTTCACACAGGAGAAAGCATGGGAACCAAGGACAAACTGTTGCAAAACAAGAACACTATAATACCATGGAAAACTACCTTTAGGATTGTACCCAGAGCAGATGGCATGACCCGCAAAGACTCTTGGGAAAGATAACTGAAATAATGTGATGTTGGGAGTATGGAAAGAGCCCATTGTTTCTGCCTTCGGAGAGAGAGCATCTTAGAACAAGCTCTGTGTCAATAGCTTCATGCTACATGACCCATTGACTGTGGGGAGACTTCTTAGGAAGACTCCACAGGCTGACACCTTTTATTCCTATTTTCTGAAGATGCTTAAGTAGTGTTGTCACCTTAGTGTTAGTGTAGGGATAGATTAATGCGTTTTACTCATCAACCTTTGTTGCAGGGAAACTTGGACTCATGCTTTTTGATCCTTTACATTCTGCTTCTTGAATTATTTGATTTGCTTATGCTGCATCGTCCCAATTGGATACGTTTATTCGGCTTTATGCTAATTACGATGTATTTCTACACTCTCATCTTGAGGTGTCTTTATGTCCAATTATTTCTAGCTTTGTAATAAATTAACTAACCTTACGTAGTTGTCTATGGTTAAAATGTGTCCAAAGGTTTTTTTGTTGATTTGATTAGCAATAATAACAAATGTTATCTCCTCCATGCCTCCATGCTGCTGAAAAGAACCATCGGATTTTGATTTTAGAATAAGTCCAGAGCTTATGGGCCCAGCCCTTTCAAGGGGAAGATGGAGACAGAAAACACTGGAAACCCATAACAAAGGGAGAAAGCATGAACCTGAAATAATGAGATAATGAGATAAAGAGGAAGTGGTGTCTGGTAATGGATTTAAGAGGTATAAGGTTGATTGAAGACTACGCAGCCATGGATGGGGGCTTTTCACCAAAGCGTTGGGCCCTAAATCTCATTCTATTACAAATTAAGCACTGAAGAAAAACAACCTATAGTAAATGAACTGAAACACACTTCTAGAAGAGCACAGTATGCCACTATAGAGGTTTGGGGAGCAGCCGACCGAAGGGAGGTCTGCCCTTCTGGAATTTTGGGAGGGTGGGGCATTCCAAATGACTGTTACTTGGATTTTGGACTTCTTGGGTACAGGGAGATAGCCCAAGGGGTGTTAATTTGGACTGATATGGGCTCCCTGCCACTATTTTTGTAACAGGTTACCTTGTGGTTGGTAGCAGGGAGTTTAGTTAGGGAGTTTTTGTCGATTTTGGCAGTAAAATGGATGCCAAGGTGGCGCAGGCTTTACGCTAATTGAGGGAGACTGGTCACCTCCAGCTCATGGTTGTGGGTGTGGAGGAGTATGCAGGTGTGGTCCACCCATCTTGAGGTTGTCCCAGAGTGTGGCGGAGGCGGTTTGAGCTTGCTTGCTGCTTCGCACAATGTGGGCCACAACAAGCGCAAAAGCAGAGGTGAGCACTCCAAAACACGTTCAGTGGCCCGAGAAGTGCAGCAGGGAGAGCAGGGCTGTGTTGGCAGGAGGGCATGGCTGGGAAGGCTAGCGCACTGAAATCCAAATGCCAGTGGAGCTCACAAGTGAGTTGAATGAGCAGGGGATCAGAATGAATGTTGCAGCAGGTGTGCAGAGAGAGGACGATGGCAAGGCATGGGGGATATTTGAGAAAGGGGAGGGGTTAGCTTCAGAGCAGGCATAGCTGCTGGCAGAGCACAGTTGGTTAGACGGGACCCACAAGACCTGCACAGTCAGTTTTGCATCAGTGGGCCTTAAGGGACTGGCAGTCAGGAGTATCTTGCCAGGTCCCCTTGCAGCATAAGAAGCCAGGGCCGAGGGACACAGACCCACCAGAGTGCAGGACGGGGGCCTGAAGATCAGCCCTAACAGCAGTGCTCCTAGAATGGAGCAACATAGAGGACGGGGTGGGTAATGAGATCACAGTTCAGGAGCCAGGAAGACATTGTAGAGAGCTCAACAGGCTAGTACAGGAGAATAGGGAGTATGGGCAGACGGGAAGGAAGGTGGGGGTGAAGGCAGTGGAGGCAAGTGGGCAGGAGACAAACAGCAGAGGCGGTAGGTGGTTCGTGGTGGGGGTGAGTGGAGGATAGCTGGGGAACAGTAGGGCAGATGGTTGTGGGTACCAGATGTGGGAACGTACCGGTCCTCCAGGGCGCAGAGAGCCAATGCACCAGTCATGTCTTCTTCATTACAGGTAGGTAAGGGTGGAGTTAACTCCGCGAAGTGATAAAAAACTCCACTGCACTCCGCGGAGTTCCGTAAGTAGCGGAGTGAGTTTGTCCCAGGAGATCCATCCTTTGTTGAAGGTAGTCAGTCCTCCCAGGGTTCTGCAGGTCACTGGCTGCAGGACGAGGCAACTTTTGGCATAGGATCTCTGGAAACTGCAGACGGGCCGGTAGGGCTGGGGCCAAGCCAGTTATTCTCTGCAGTCTCCTCTGCTGTGGCCCTTCTTTCGTCCTTCTTCTTCGTAGGTTGTGAGAATCTGTCTTCTTGGTTCAGGGCTGCCCCTAAATACTGTATTTGGGGGGGTTTATGGTTCTCGAGGTCAGTAGCCAATGACCCTTAGTGTGCTCCACCCACGTGGGGGAGTGGGCACAATCCCTAATCCTGATGGGAGAGTGCCTGCCATCTGCAAGATGGCAGGCACTGAAGAGTGGGCTTCACCTTGCCTCCCCCACCTAAGGGGTGGGGTTGGCAGAGGTGGGCACACCTTCTGGGCTGTGTTCATTTATTATGCCTGTCTTCCAGCCGAAAAGGAGGGGAGACAGGAAGGGGGGCCTGCTCCTAATAGCAGGAGAGGCTGGGGGTCATGATACAAAGGCCGCAAGGCCTCTGAAGCTCCCCTGCCACAGATGGCTTTTCCTGGCCTGGGGGAGTTGTGAACACCTCAGCCCAGGAAAGGCTTTGTTTCTGGGCTCAGGGAGCGAACTCTCCCACCCCAGGTGTCCAGAAACATGTCTTGTGGTGGCAGGCTGGTGTGTACCAGTCAGGGAACCCAGCAGAGTCTGGTCGTTTTTCAGGGGACATCTTTAAGATACTCTCTCAGTGCATTGTATAATAATTCCCACACTGGCATCAGCCATTGCGGTGCTGTGGAGTTCGTAATGACAAACTCCCGGACCATATACTCTTTATGAGTTTCCTGCACTCACAATATCCAAGAATGGACTTAGACACTGTAGGATTCAAGTGCTCATGCAACTGTGCCTTCACAAGTGGTATAGTGCACTCAACTAGAGGGGTGTCTTGCCTATACCATAGGCAATGGGTTGCAGGCATGGCACACAGGAATGTGTGCCATGTCGACTCTTCACTTTTCTCTGCACCAAAACACGCAGCCTGCAATGGCAGTGTGTGTGTGTGTTAAAGTACAAGACCTCTAAGGGTGGCGCATATGTGCTGCTGCCCTTAGAGGCCTTCCCTGGTCACAGTGCCCTTGGTACCCCTAGTACCTTTTACAAGGGACTTACATGTGGCCAGAGAGGTTCCAATTGGGGGGACAAAGGTACAGTTTTGGGAAAGAACACAGGCCCTGGGAACCTGATTGGCAGGGACCCAGAGCACATGAAATCAAAGTGTGTGTGTGTGGGGGGGGGGGTTACTGCAACAGAAACCCAGCTTCCTACACTAGTCGGCACCACCAGCTGGAAGGTTCAGGGCAGCGTCTGGCTTCAGCGGCAAACAGATCGGATGAGCAACATTGGCAGATTGGTGTGGAGGGACTGCCACAGCGTCCCTGCACATCATCCATCAGGCCCCTATGCAAAAAAAGGCAGTGGTAACACAGTGAAGGGTAGAGGACACTAAGGAAGATATTCAGGTGGACTATGATGAGGACAGCCTGGAGGAAAGAGATGTGCTGGATGAGGAAGCTCCCAAGGAGGAGGAGGACCTGTGGTGTAATAAAGGTGGAAATGGGTGTACGGTAGCATGTTAATGTCTCTATGTCTGGTGGGTTGCAGGCAGCAGATGATGCACAACAGGGCATGGTGGCGGAGAAAGTAAGCTAACTGGTGAAAAAGCAAGCTTCAGAATGGGTACTGACCTTTATCACACGTAGGAATCAAAGGGGGAAGCGGGCTCTGATCTTGCGATGGTATCTACTGGTGTGGCCATGGGGGAGTGAATTGCGGCGAGGGTGCAGAACTGAGAAAAGGAAAATACGTCATAGATGTAGTGGTTGGTACAGAGGAGGAAAAAAGCAGGCAGAAGCCGGTGCAGGGTAAGCTTAAGGAAGTAAGAGCAGGCACAGGAAAAGGGGGCGAGGTGGACAATACAGGGACAAAAACAGAGGAAAAAGCTGAAGAAACAGAGAGGCCAGAGAGCAAGGAATTGAAAATTAAAATGTTGCCATATATGGGACTGACAAACCACTTGGGGTCAAACTTGTTGCTGGCAACAAAAGAAACAATTTGGAAGGGGGAGTATGTGGAGATGTTCAAGTTATTACACAGAGAGTGGTGCTCCAAGAAGGGATCTAGAGAGGAAGAACATAAGCTCTCCTAGATGCCATGGGTGTCCTTGACAATAGAGAACTGGACTGTGGCGTTTCTCATATACGCCAGCGTCTACTGTGGGAAATTTCCTGAACGTTACATAGCATTGTTTAAGTACATGGACGTCATTCACAAAGCTCAGATCAAATATGAGGTGTACACCTGAGCAGAATATGATAAGTATGGAGCCAGGATGGCGCTGGATCCCGATGTGCAGTGAGGCGAACTAGACTGTGGCAACACACAATGGGCCCCGCCAAATCCGGAAACAATTTTCATGGCCAGTGGGCTACCAATCATATACCCGTCGTTTCAGGGACGTCCCACTCGGGAGGGGTGGGGACAACTGCGAAGGGACAGTGAAGTGCTTTTGGAGCGTGCTGGTATTATAAAAAAGGGTTGTGTATATAAGAGTATTGCAAGTTTCGTCATAAATGCTTGAAATGCTTGCGTGGCATGCGCCCATAGGCTGCTTCAAATCTGCTGAGGGTCACCAAGGAAAGAAAACAGAGTAGCACTATCTAGGTGGCCTCAGTCCACAGCAGTCACAGCAATCATTTGGCAACAGAACGGGAGCGGAGGTCACAGGGATTGTGGGGCAAAAGGCTTGTACACCAGTTAAGCTGGACAGACTTGAATTTTGGCTGCAATTCTACGACCGGGAGGAAGATGCAGGAATACTGAGTGATGGTTTCTGCTCGGGTTTCCAACTGGGATATGAGGGTTGGCGGGAGCAGGGATGGTCAGAAACCCTGAGGTCCGCCAGGGAGCACAAGCAGGTGCAGAGGGATAAACTGCAGATTGAAATCCTAGGGGGTAGAATGGCAGGCCTATTTGTGAGCTGGCCAACGGCCAATTTGATTGTGTTTTACGAATAGGGGTAGTGCCTAAGAAAGTAAAAGGACAGTCTTGGCGATGTTCCTGGTAGAGAGGGCAGGAAAAGGGGCTGAAATGGCAAAATGTGATGTTAAGTCAGCCTTCTTGCTGCTACTGGTTTACCCGGGAAACTTTCAATTGCTAGGTATAAAATTTGAGGGGCATTAGTACATGGATGGCTCTACCATATCATGTGCACTATTCAAATGTTTCTGTTCCTTCCTACAGTGGATTTTTACATGGCACTCTGGTCATGAGTCGGTCACCCACTACTTAGATGATATTTTCTTCATTAGTCAACTCAGCTGAGCGGACTGCCAGCACCTGCTGGTAAGTTTTCAAAAGCTCATGGTTGACATAAGAGTCCCTTTGGCACCAGAATAGACAGTGGGTCCAGTACAGTGTTTTGGTTTCTAAGGATTGAGATTGACTCACTGGAGATGCAAGTGTGGATGTCGCATGACAAAAAAAAGATAATGCAGGACCTTTTGTATGAGATGTTGGGGAGGCAAAAGGTGAGGGTAAGGGAGGTGAAGGTGCTACTGGGGTACCTCAATTTTGAATGCAGAGCAGTACGAGCAGGGAGGACTTATTGTAGACGGTTGTGCATGGTTATATTGGGTTTGTCATTGCCACATCACAACAGGCATTTGCCAGCGAGGGTTAAGTAAGATCTTCGCATGTGGGATTTCTTTTTTTAATTCGTTCAACGGGATTCCACTGTGCAGCCCGGTGGATACGGATTGGGATGTACAGATTTTGAGACAATGCATGTAGGATGAATTTTGGTCTGAATTGGCAAGGGGGTGGTGTGCAAAGGAATTGTCAGTGGAATGGAAGTCAGGGGGCAGGATCATTGCTTCTTTTTTATTCTTCTCACTGGTGCTAGCAATCCCATCTTTGGGGCATGGAACTGGCACATCTTAGGGTGTTGTTCAAGGTGGATAACATGGCGGTGATCCAGATCGTGAAGTCAGCCATGGATGCTCAGGTGTTGAAGTAATTGTGGGTATTTGTGCTTGGATGTCTGAGGTATGACATTTTGCTTAACTCATGACATGGACGATAATTGGAGAAGAACATTACAGAGGTTTTGTCTCGTTCACAGTGGGAGAGATTTCATGGACTGGCCACAGAGGTGGAGAGACACAAGACGCTGATGCCGGAGGAACAGTGGACAATAGGAAACAAAGGATGCTACAACTGGTGGTAAGGTCATTGGCTGAGTCAACCAGAAGAGCATATGATAAGGCGTAGTCCGAATTTCTGGAATCTGGGGTGCAACGTAGACCGATGTGGTGGAGACGGACAGAAGATGTAGTGCAATTTATACAGACGCTGACTGAAAGGGGGTTGTCACAGGTGGCTATAACAGGGAAGCTAGTGTGAATTGCCTTCATGGGTAAATGCTTCATCTGCAGGGGAACTGCACAAAAAATGCTCAAAGGATGGGTTCTGAAGCACGTCATGAGGGACAAAGAGGCAGCCCTTGTCATGGAAGTTTTTTAGCAAGGTGTTACACATATTGCCGGTAGTGTGTGGTGGAGACGGGGAGGCATGTCTGTTAACCACGCTCCTGTCCTGGATATTTTTTGGTGCATTTCTGGTCTCTGAACTGTTGGGAGGGAGGGGATGGAAGGGGTTGTGCTGGGAGGACGTTGCTTGATGGGAAGGTAGGTTAGTAATATGGCTGGGTAACTCTAATATGGACAGGAGATCGAAGGGCAGGAGCATGGCTCTGCCGATATACCAGTTACCGTCCCACTGCCTAGAATTTTGAGGTAACAAGTGGTGACCAGTATCAGGAGTGTCAGGCAGGGAGGTTTTCAGGCATGTGGGAAGTGGCCCAGTTATGTTGTTGAAGCTATTGGTGGTTCTGCACAAAGCCTTACAGAGTATGGGGGTTCCGGGAGGCAGTGTATGGGACCCATTCATTCCGCATTGGGGTAGCGATTGGCGCTGGCAAGAGGGGATGGTCTCGTGAGGCCATTATGCAGCTGGGAAGATGGTCTTCAGACTGCCTTCAGAGAAATGTGTGGCTGGAAGGGTTTGATGGTTGAGCTGGGGGCCACAGTTTTAAAGTATTAATTGTTGTTATCTGTTTCAGATTCCGTTCTGGGCCCAGAAGCTGAGGACATTTACATTTGAGTAGTGAGCCATTCGTTCAGAAAATGGGCAGGGAGGCAAGCGGCACAGAGGGGACATGGAGCGAACGTGGGCTTTAACCGTTGCCTGTTTCCGGTTAAATGATGGGGAATAGGGGGCATGCAGTGGAAAGAGTTACTGGGTGGATTGAACGGCATATTGGCATGCAAAGGTGCTCGGATGTTTTAGTTATTCACCTTGGGGATAACGGCCTATTGGTAGACAAGAATGTGCTGCTGTTACGTGCAATGAAGCGGGATTTATTGGAAATCAAGCAGGATGATTTGTGATATAGATAAAGTTTATTACAAGATGGAGCTGGAGAGGGGCCAACAGGCCGGTGATGAATGACAGGGTACACAGGAAAGTAAACAAGGAGATGAACGTTTTTTGCAGAGATGAGGGCTTTGGGCGAATTGAGCATGCGTACATCAAATATGAAAAGGTGTAGTCTTTCCGAGGAGATGGGGTGCATCTCTCCAGGTTTGGTATGGACTTATACTTGCAGGAATTGAGAGAGGTACTGGCGAGAATGTTGAATATTAGATGGAAATATGGGTACATGAAGACAGTGAGGTGTGGGGGGCAGAAAAAGTCAACAGGCAGGCCTTTTACTGGGTGGTGGTGGCCTGAAAGGTTTTTGCATGCTGTTACATAAGTTTTATTGTCATTAGCAAACCACACTGAAAGGGAGGGGGTGAACAACCTCTCACCCAGAATAGGTAGGAAGTTATAAGTCCCGTATAGGAACTTAAGGGGTTAGGTGTTAATAGAGACAGTCAAAGGCTGTAGGGAAAAGTTAATGTTACAAACTGTAGAACTGCAGTACAATAGGTAGTAGATTGGTACGGGTTAGGTGCATGGGGTGGACATTAGGGGTGGGAGGTAGGAAAATAGATAGTTTAGGTTTGTACAGTGCGGTTTTAGTTTTGTAAGGCAAAATGACCAGGAAAATGTTTTGTAATGTGTACCTGTTTCAATAAAGTGGCCTTTTTCACATAAAATCGAGTAGTCAGTGATCTGTGCTGCGCCCCTCTCTCCCAAAAAGGAGGCCGAGGAAGTCTAGGAGGACGCAGCACAAATGAGCACAGCTGAAACACTTCAAACCCATCCGTCCTGAGAACAATCTAGAGAGAGCAAAATGGCAACCCTGGTGCCATCACCTCTTCCCGCCCTGTGTTTCCTCCTCTTCCCCTTAATGAGAGTTTAAAGTAATGAAACTCATGGATTCTCGACTTTTCCATCCAGCTTTACGCAATGACAGTGTCATCGTGGCACATGGAGGTGTTTAGCACTGGGACTGAAAATGAAAACAAAGGTCAGTGTGCAGATACAGAGCTAATAGTGAGTAGACCAACACACATTACAATGCAACAAGGATAGGGAGGCAAAGCTTTGATAAGGCTTGGCTTTCCAAGCCTTGAAGGATAAAAGTTTGAAATGGTTGGTTCCAACCTGTAACTTGCAGGCCAAGTGTGCTCAGCCCACCAAGTTATTTTATCAAAATATTTTAGTCTGGGTTTAGGAAGGCTGGTAATGCTCAAAGTGTACAAGGTTTGGTGAAATGGTTATATGACAAACCAGCGCAAGGCTCAGGTTAACTAGGTAAGCCCACGAGGAGCTTGGACTGAGCTATACCTCCGACGTCCTCACCCTTCGACCTTTGATAAGATGGTTATCTCTCTGGGTGTTGGAGAGTACATCCCTAAATAAGGACATCATAAGGTACTTTTTGAATCTGGATGGGGTACCCCAGTTTAATGGTTGACTTATGTCAAATTGATGTTTTGTGCTCTTAGGCCTCCAGACTTATTTCTTAACCCCAAAAGCATTACCAGGTCAGATATTAGGCTGACTAACTATAGGGCCATATTTATGAAAGAGTGGAGCTGCGCAGAAAGTCACTTTGTGGCGCTGCATCACTGGGAAAGGGCAGGAATGCGCTGTATTTTGGAAATAAAGCATATTCCTGTCCTTTCCCATGCACTGCCGCACAATGGGCTGCCTAGCTCCAATGCAGGCACCATTGCACACGTTGCGTTGCGCAAGAGCGCCACTAAGGGGCACATAAATATGCCCCCTAGCTTTGATGCTCACAGGAAAGACTTGAGGGAGTCGGAGCAACTTGCAAAAACCTAAAGCTCGTTCTTATGCCCTTGTGACATCCACTTTGCATATGGAGCCTTACCTGGCAATTCAGTTAGACCGGCCCGGGGGGAAAGGGGGCCGGGGGCAGGGTGCTAGTGAGAAGCACTGCTGCTGCTTTTGTTACAGGGGGCGATATTACAGCACTGCTTCAAAACCGGCCCCAAGTAACATATATGGCCCCCACCACTCAAAAACCGGCCCCCACCCTTCCAGGCCGCTGGGAAAATGCTGGGTGCCAACTACGGCCAGTCCAGCCCTGGGCATAAGGTGGGGGAGCTTTGCATCCTGCAGGTGTGATGCAACCTCAGTATAAGACACTATGCTCTTTATTTTGTTCTGCAGATTTTATGCTCACTTGAGGGCCAGATTTATCACTACACGTCTAAAAGGTTTAAATTTCGTCCAAGCCAGACCTGCGAGAAAGAAAAATATTAAAATGACAAAGAAAACATAATCTAGACAAATGAAGTGAGAGCATTAAGGAAAGAAAATTAAAGTACAAATAATGAAAGAAGGAAGGAAAAAAGAAGCATGCAGGAATGAGAGTACAAAGTACACGCAAAATAAGGAAAAAAGATGTAAAAAAAGAAAAAGGAAGGAAAAAGGCAAAAAAAGGAAGGTTGGAAAGAAGAAAAGGAAGGCACAATGAAATTAAAAATAGAAAAATTAAAGTTGAGAAAGAAGGAAAGCAAAAAAATATATTGAAATAAAAAAGAAATGTGAGACAAAAGGATTAGTGACTGAAGGAAAGAAGAGATAAAATAATTAATTAATGGAAGGAATACAAAAAAACGCAAAGAAGGTGTGAAGGAACAACATGAGCATGATAAGAATAAAGGGATATTGTGAAGAAAAAGATCAGATGGAATGAGAGAAGCATAGACGGAAGAAAAGAAAGATGGAAAGAAAGAATGAACTTGCATAAAAAAAGCAAAGTTGATGGAAAGAAGGATGGAAAGATGCATAAGAGAAAGAAAGAAGATGGAAAGGATGAATGAGAGAAATAAGCCCGTACAGGTAAATGGGTGTTTTTGGCCAAATCCGTTTAAAATCTTTCTCTTAGATTCGTAACATTGCACCAATTTCCATGGCATTTCATAGGAATGGCACTCACTTTACTTGCACATTTATTACTATATATCAGTCAAACTGGGGGGTATTTTATTTTTCTTGCTACTCTTTTGCGGGCATCTGTCATGATGATAACTGGAAAGAGATGACACAGAGGGACTCTTTTTAACAGATTCAGAGAATCCAACCACCATGTCAAAGTTTCTCAAACTCTTTGGGTTACTGGGATCTGAAGAAAATGATAGTGAAATACTGAGCTCCAACAGCTCAGGTTATATCTCATAACCATGTGGAAATTAAACCTGGCAGAAGGGCCCAAAAATATTAGTGCTGCCAGTTCCCCTTATCTGTAACACTAGAGCGGCTCTTGGAGAAGAGTATGAGAGAAGATGTAAGACAGAATATTGACAACTCTCTTCTGTGGAAGTATTACCAGACCTATATCTGTTAGAAATCAAGACATTCGTTCTGGCTAAAAAAGCTGACCAAACTGCCACATGAGTTGATCTCAAGACATCAGAAGAAACATCAGCTAAAAACTTATCTTCCTGTTCCATCTGACCCAGAATGTCAGGGACTATGACAAGGACTGATTGAAGGATAGACAAAGTAGGCAGAATATTGGGTACAGAGCTGCCCAAGATCACACAGGAGGTCAGAAGAGAAAAGGGATCCAAAGGGTAAGCTCTGCACAAGGGAACAAGAGGCTTAAGGCTCAGAAAGGACATGCACTCAAGAGCCAATTTGGCATTAAGACTAACTGATGCCCAGGATGGACGTGCAAGACATATATATAACAACATTAACAATAAAGGGAATGTGGGGTAAAGCACTCAGTAGCTCCAAGCTCAGTAGGTTCCTCACCCAAAATTGCTGTTACAGATACTGACTGTAAATACCCACAAATAGGATCTACATGCAGAGGCAGGGTCTGTGGAGCTGATACCTATGGTGACGTTGTAAAAGTAACTCAAAGACAATACTCACAGTGGACAAGAAAGACCACCTAGGTTGGCAGCTGTGTCCATGGGTCCTGGCGATCAAAATGGAACACGCAAGGTGGTAACAAGCAATGGTGTAGAACTAAATACACAGTCACAATTGGACAAGGAGCAAACAAGGACGAATGCTTAACAGGAAAGAAAGTAAAACAAAGGGCACACTTGGCAGAAAGAAAGTACAGCAAACCACACAAGGGAACTTGAAGCTAAGAAAGCCGGAATAGGAAGGTAGCAAACTAGAAACTGGTACATAGGGGAACAAAAAGAATGTAGGCAAATGGAAAAGGGTAAATGAGACAGCAGAGAGAGTTCAACGGTGCACTAAAATAGTGCTGGCTCAGGAATCTAGGAATAAAGGTAGAACTGCAAGAAGTGCTAGTTCAAGGAACAATGTATAGCTGCAGCTCAGGAACAGGAAGCAAGCATTAACTATAGCTTAGGAACTCTGGAGACAAGGAGTCTGTCAAAAAGGAACACTACTACAATGACCTTCTCTGGACTGAGGGGAACTGGGTTTAAAAGAGTTCACTGTGATCAGGTGGGAGCAAGCTAGCACTTGCCAGCCCCAGGTGTGTTGAAATCCTCCACCCATCATTGACCCGCAGGAGTGGAGACGAAGCAGTGAGTAGGGAAACCTAGATAATGGAGTTTTTAGCAAGAGCAGACTGGCTTCCAGAAAATCCAGCGTGGATCGGGAATGGATGGGCATTTCAAAATAGTGGCCAAGAGCCAGGAAATTAGTACATACATACAGTGGAAGGTCCAGAAGCTTATTAGAACAGTGGAAAGTCCCACAAGTAGGCACCCTGGTGGTGGGCATGAGAGCAGAAGGAGCGAATTCTGACACAGAAGGCATGTCAAAAAGCTCACTTCTGTCTTAACCAGCTGTGGTCTTATCTGCGATTGCCCTCTGTGAAGGAATAGTGTACTCTGATCGATGCCATAGGCTGACCCTGCTGCCTCAGGGCCTACAGTCCTTCCATCCACCCAGACATCGACACTGCAAAATCCACAGCACACAAATGTGCCCTGTTCGTAAAATTTGTGCACCAAGCAAAGGTGCAAGAAAATATGCACTGTCTTTCATGTATGTGCAGTCGGGTGCTACTACTCATGCTATACAGTGAAAGAGGGTGAGGGTGAGGGTTCAATAAAGAGTGAAGTGAAAGTCTGCACCCAACATATTTAAAAGAGCTTCACTTGCCTGCACACTAGATATCAGAGTCCAGCCAAAAGATTTTGTATCAGGAACAGCATTCCAGTAGCAGGGTTGTAAGAAAGACTGGGTGAGCCCAGCCAATCTTTTTACGAGTTCAGAGTATATAGACTTCAAGAAGGGCAATGATGCCCAATCTGGGGAGAGTCAAAGGTTGTGATAAGCCAGAGTACGAGGGAAGCAACTCATAGTCGGCGGGGGGGGGGGGGGTGGAGAAAAGCAGCACTAGAGGGAGGACCAACACGGAAGGGAAGGGGAAGAAGCACATAAGAGCAAGTGGAAAAACACATGCGCTCCTAAAGAGTGCTTAAGGAAAAAGAAAAAATTAGTCCCCTGAAATTGAGCTGAGGAAGGACAATTTAAAAAGCTATGTTTCAGGGAGGGACCAACACAAGATGGTCAAGTCAAGCTATAGAATTAGAAGCAAGCAAATGAAAGTGACAATATTGCCAACCTATGGTAAGCAATGGGCTGGCTCAAAGCCGATGGCTTGCACTGTCTAGTAGGTAAGACCTAAAAACAAGCACTGGCAAAGCCAATAGTTCTCACCTTTTGAACCCATTGGCTTTTTGAATGGTTGTAGTCATGCTGCACAGCATCCTGCTTGGTGTGCAGCGTGGCTAAAGGATTAAAAAAAACATACGCCATTCCCAGCCGCATTATTTTGTAGGCATGCGCAACGTCCATGCATTTGCCTTCAAAATGACACCACCACTTTTTTTCCTTTATAATTACTGATCCAAGTTGGATCAGTAACTAAAAAGAAAAAAGCGTGCAAATGCTTTATTTTGTTTAATTGGATGGAGGAAGAAACACAGGGGAAAATCAACAGGACATGGAAACAGCAAGGGGGCATGGATGGAAGGTGGAAACAACATTGTCAAGCAGGTGAGGGGAAGAAACACAGAGAGCATAGATTGGGGAAAACAGAGGACACACAGGGGAAGTAAAGTGGGCAAAGGGGAGAGCGAACAAGAGAAAGAGAGCAATGTGGAGCAGGTGGGAGAAAAGCAAGCTGGCGCGAAAGAGACAGGGCTAGTAAAAAGATGGGGGGGAAGTACATGAGGGAAACAATATATTTATTGTATTCTGAATGTCATTTGCATTCTTGCCCAATGCATTAGAATCAGACTCTAGTAGCATTAAAAGTCGCTACCTGCATCTTTCTTGCATACGTGTGCAGCGCGCTTAGATTTGACATTGCCACATTTCGCATTTTCTATTGCGATCTGGGCTTTCATTATCAGACACATTTTTGTAATCGGTTCAAATAAAAAATGGAAAGGACAATCTCCAGAATACAATGATTTTTTTAATGAACCTTTTACTGAAACATGTGCTAGCAATATAAGGCGCTATCTGCAAACCCTTCATTAACTTTAAGAGGTTTAATAATGATGACCATTAAATTTATTTTCATGTCCTACTTTCAAAGGAATTATATGTTTGCGAACTGTGATTTGCAACAGTTGTAAACTGCTTGTTCCACCTTGCTCAGGATTTTTAGGACTTTGGCTAGGCAATAAAGTGATACATACACAGGCTATTACAGGACATCCCCAGCTCCACAACGGTTTCTTTGAAGACAAGACCTCTGTTTATTTTATCATTGCAGCAAATGAAAATATCAGATGACTAATTAGCATGGTTCAGCAGTTAAACAGCAATTAGAATGCACAGACCCATTATTTCCACATAACACAACCATGTTCTTACTTCTTTGTTATGACAGTGTCATTTGTAAAGAGAACTTAAGGGCATATCAACAAGGCACGGCGGTAGAATTATCGCCGCTTTAGCGTTAGTTTTCGGATGAAAAGCAGCGATAATTCTATCGCCCTATCAGCATGGACACGCTAACACGTGAATCCATGCCTTTGTGCCCATTTTCTTTGCGCCTCGCATCGCTAATGAGATGCGAGGTAGGCGTTGCCGACTGAAATTCAGCGGGAATAATCGCTAACCACAGCTTCTCCCTATTTACTAGGAAATCGCTAACCCGTCTAGCGTCATTAACAGTAGCGCTAACCGGGTATATCGCCGGTTCCTTACGCCTGCTAATTTCCCAACTTAGCTATATATTGCATGGGAGGTGGATCATAATGCTAAGTCCACTTCTCCCTATTTACAATGTTTCCCTAACGCTTTGTTATATCGCTGGTAATCCAGCGATATTTCCTGCTTATCGCCGCTATTGCCGGGATTTCTATCGCCTCGGCGATGCGCGTTGTAAATATTGCGCTGACCGGGCGATAGAATCCGGCGATAGGCGGCATTAGGATTTAGCACGCTAAAGGCGGCCAGCGATAATTATCGCTGCCGCTTGCTGATATGCCCCTTGGTGCCGTTGCTTTCGTCTTTTATCCCTGTTGACAGTCCATGTGCTGTGTATCTCAGATAGTGCCCATGGGTTCCATAAGCAGCATTTAATAAATAAAACCTAAAAGGTGCTGCAGCAATTTTAAGTAGAAACCAGCATTGGCAAAACCAATAGGTCTGACATTGACTGCCAGTCTTTTAGCTTTGTCAATGTATGTTTTGTTTTGTCATGATTTTTTAAAAACTCTTAGGGTAGGTCATGGGCTCTTGTCAATCTAAACAAATGTGGATAAACGCAAAAAATAAGCACACATTACAATAGTAGCCCTCTGCATCTAAAGGCCCTACATTGTGTGTGGATGTGCTCCTTGTGAAAGGGCAGAATGATGTCACTCACAGTGAAGTTTGCCAATGGGAGAAGAGGGTACAATGTCTGCCCCATGCTGTATGCTGTTATGGGCGGCTGAAAAATGTGAACAACACAATAGCATGCCAATGAATAAAGAGGCCCAGTAAAAGATCCTATTATTGTATTGCACATTCAATTTTAGTAAATGCAAAAGGTCTTGGCTAACGCCAGACCTAACAAGCATTTGCAATACAATAGGTCTCGCATGTACGCAAGTTTAAGCTATTGGCATTGTAAATGACAATGCCTTTTATTTATGTTTTGAAAATGAAAAACAAAAATAAAAGGCATTGTCATTTACAATGTCAATAGCTCAAACTCGCGTAAATGCGAGACCTATTGCATTGCAAATGCTTGTTTCCCTCTCTCTCACTCTCTGGAGGAGGTGTGCAGACTCAGCTCATCTGTAGGAAGCATTCAATGTGGGAAACGCAGCGACTTGCACTTTGTGTGGAAGATTCTGAAGAATGCAACTTTAACTGCACTTTTTTCACCGCAGGTTACCGAAGTGTGAAATGCAGCCCGAGGGATATCGTGGTTACGAGATCAGATGGACGATCCTGTGAGGTATGGAAAAAAGAGGCGCTAGCTTGGAGTATAGCACTAGGAGAAGAGGCGCTCGTGTGAGGTGGGCCACTGAAAGAAGCGACTCTGGTTTGGGGTAGGGCATTGGAAGAAAGGGCACTGGTTTTAGGTAGGGCATTAGAACGGGCACTGGTTTGAGGTAGGGCACTGTAAGAAGGGACGCTAGTTTGAGGTAGGGCACTGGAAGAAGGGGCGCTGGTTTGAGGTAGGGCACTGGAAGAAGAGGTGCTGGTTTGAGGAAGGGTATGACAAGAAAGGGCATTGGTTTGATGTAAAGTATTGGACAAGGGGCACTGATTTGAGGTAGTGATGAGAAGAAGGGGTACTGGTTTGAGGTAGGGCATTGGAAGATGGGTTGCTGGTTTCAGGTAGGGCATGGGAACAAAAGGCACTGGTTTGAGGTAAGGTATTGGACGAAGGGGCACTGGTTTGAGGTTGGGATGGGAAGAAGAGGTGCTGGTTTGAGCTAGGGCACTGGTTTGAGGTAGGGCACGGGAAGAAGAGGTGCTCGTCTGAGGTAGGGACATAGGAGCAGATAGCCCGTTTAAAGCATGTTATGAGAAGCAGGGGTCCTGTGTGAGGCAGTGAACTGAAAGCAAGGGCGTTAGTGTCTGGAATGACATTGAGAGCAGGGACGTCTCTCGGAGCTAAGACATTATGAGCAGGGACGGTCAGCAAAGACTAGCTACGGGTGCAGTGGCACCGGTGACCTGCCGGCAGGGTGGGGGACCTGAAGTATAGTTTCATCCTACCCATTCATTGGATGGATGGCGGCATTTTCTTAGCTTGCACAGTTGGCCATTGCATCTTTGCTACGCCAGGGGACATGGAAAGCAGTGATGCCTGTCTGAGGCAGTACGTGGGGAGGGGGTACACAAGTGGGAGGTAAGGCACTAGAAGCAGCGACGTCCGAGTGAGGCAGGGAATGGGCTGCACTAAAGCACGTGCAGGTGGAAGATGACACCCTGGTGAGCTAAGGCATGAGAAGCTGTGGCGTCCTTTTGGGGTTCCTGGTAGTATACTGTGGTGCTATTATTACAGATAAACTTCGCTGCTTCTCAGTTAAGTAAGTGCCTTCGAAAAAGTAGATTGAATTCCCAAAGTCACACCGCAAAATACATGTAGTCTATCCTCGAGCCCTCGGCAAGGTGCACTTGTTTACCTGTTCGCCGCGCGCCTTATCCAAAACGAGCGCTGTGCTGATTATTTATGATTAACAGCGCGGCGTTCGTGACGAACTCCGTGCTGATTATGTATGCAAGTGAGTGTGTCATGCTGCAACTCAGCATGCTGGGCTGCAAAAATCATAAAAGAAAGTTCCTCTCGGAGACACATGAACCACGAAAGCAGACAAAAACTGTAGTTAGGCAGTACTGCTTTTGGAATAAACGGAAGTGACGTATCGGATCGACAGCCAATAATAAGCCAGCTAGGAAGAGCAATGCCAGAGTTAACCAATGGCAGGCGGCAGAGGAAATTACCCTCCATATTCTGTTTACTACAGGTCTCGCGACAGCGCATGCGCTGTCTAGGCTCAACCTAAAAATGAGCCTTCAGTATTTGACCACCCCCAGGACCCTGGCCCATATACCAGTTAGGGCAACACCCAGCAAGAGCATGACACTTTCCATGGAAATAAAGACTTGTTTCTGCACAATTCATAGCAACCTCTCCACTTGAATGAAACACAAGTGCCCCTATTCTTCCATTTCTGTTTTTCCAGAGAGTTCCCTGAGAGAAAACCATGTTTGCCATGCTCCCCCCCCCCCCATATTTTCCTTTTAGTAGCTCAGAGCTCACCCCCAAAACGGATGGGTTTCACCCTTTAAAATGCCCTTCTTAACATATTCCCAGTTTGGAGTTGTCTATACAGAAGAAAAGCAGACGCCGTTGCTTGCTGCACTTAAATCCCAAATTCTTGCCAGCCAGACTGTGGCGAGAGCTTTATCAAGCACTGTCTTGAATCGAATCCCTGGGATTAGAAAGAAAGGGTGTGTTAAGTTGCACAGTCAGGTGATTCGAGGGATCATATACATTTTCTAAAAATGTGGAATATTTGCAAAGCTACAAAATTTCTAAAAAAATAAAATGAATAAAGGGAACCTTTAACAACTCTTCGTGGCAGTGGGAAAACATTTCCCCTGTCATCTCTTGCCAGCGGTTTCCTATGAAATGCCCCACCTAGTCATGTCCGCTGGCACATCCCATAGCCATTACTCTATCCATTGCTCAATTAAACTTCCACACTCTGGGCCAAATGTATCAGCAATTAGCACTGGTGCAGTGTTGATATAGGAATAACTTTCCAGAGCAAATGGTATTGTATTGGAGAGCTGATTAAAGTAACACATACTTTGTGCTATTTTGTGTCATGGGCCCTCATTTATGGGGATTTAGCATAGGACAGCGCAGCAAATCAGTTTGCTGCACTATCCTATGTCAAAGTGAAAGGGCAGGAAAGCACAGTATTTATGCAATATGATGCATTCCTGTCCTTTCCCCCTGCGCTGGCGCAGTTTCGGCAGCCTAGTGCCACCGCAGACACCCTTGCACCATGGTGCAAGGGTGCCTGTGTTGTCAGAAGGATTGTTTTTGTGCAGGAAGGGGCACCTTCCTGCACAGACACAATCCTAAGAGGCGTTTTCCTCCGTCTGTGTGCTGCAGAAAGCAGCACACATGGAGAGAGGAAACAACGAGCAGAAATGAAGTTATTTCTCCTCGTTACAACACACCTCAGGAGGTGTAAGGTTTTGCCACTTCACCAGGTTTACATGCTCTTGTAAATCTGGTGAAATTTCAAAATCCATGGGTGATGCGTGGAAAAACCCACTGCAACGCCCATGAACGCATCCTGAGAGCAGAGTGACGCAACGCAGCAATTTGCGCTTCCTTTCTTTACTCAATATCTATGAGGTCATTCAAAGCCACTCACAGCCTCATAGATATGATATTGTGAGTTGCACTGCTGGAGCGTCACAAAAAGTAACGCTCTGGTGGAGCAAGTGGCTCATAATGTGCGCCATAATTTTTTACACAAAGGCCTATCTACTCTCATTTGAAGGCCTACCTTTGCACATAAAAATGACACCTCATTGATGTAGGTGCAAAGATGGAGAAAAACTTTCCTTTCTCCATACTTGTCTAACTTTGCATGTGTGCTGTACTGGACAGCACACATAAAAAGTGGGAAAAGCTTAAAAGCAACTTTAAGAATAGTATTTTGTACTGGAAAGGTAAACATCCAGTAGAAAATCTATGCTGGACTCACCTAGACACCATTACACTAAGGTGCAAAGGTGTGTCAGTGGTGCTAGACAGCCACAAAATGCTCTTGAGCTTGGTAAGAGAGCTGCATTGACATATATTAGTAGATATGGTGCTTACCTGCTCTCCCCATTTCACATATCACAGATTAGGTTGCTGTGCTGTATTGCATGAAAAATTGCAAATTTGATCCCATGCGTCCAACAAATTTCCTGTGTCCGAGCCTATTCCCAGTACGTTGCCTAAGGGCTATGGCTCAAGACTAACATGTACTCTGCTTCACCCCTCTTCCCTGTCATACATGGGATACCATTCCCAGTTGCAGGATATATTGGCCTTTGGGAGAAGGAAATCCTGTATTTGGGGACCAGCTAGTGCTTAATTTGATCCGGTGGTTTCCGGTGCTTGGCACTGACACTGAACTATCAACACCAGCACTTATGTCAGTCTGTCACGTGGTGGAGCTGTTTCTCTAATTTAGATAAGAATACAACTGTTGTTTACCAATTCAATATACATTAGAAATGACTAATACCTGCAGCCGAAACTTGGGGAGGGGGGGCTGGAAAATTTTGAACTCGCACATGTAGGAGGAGAAGGATGGTCAGTAGTTGTGTTGGTGGTACAGTCATTGGCATCACTGGGAGGTGCAATGGGTTGTTAAAGATACAGTGGCCTCCTGGCAGGAGCCGAGGCACTTATATTTTTAAATTTTAACCACTGGGGGCAGCACAGGTGTGCTAAATTTCACTTATTTGAAGCAGAGCAAACCTCTTTCTTCAATGGAAGAGAATACCTCCTCCCTGAATCCATATCTACCCTCTCCAGGGCATGAGAAAGCCTAAAAAGATGCTTAAACACTTGGCTGATCGGCTTGGCAGTATTCTGGTTCGCCAACTGCTGCAAAAACCTAATGTAAGTTGGGCACCACTCCAACAACTGGAACAACTAAACTGAACTGAACATGCAGGGGCTGTTAGTGCTTTCTGGGCAGAAGATGCATACTCCCTGTGTCCTCAAGGCAGGGATAGGACTAAAGCTCTGCCCTAGATTCCACTGCTGTCTGCCACTTGCTCACTGGACGTTTTGCTTCAATAGAGAACTCCATCTGTCCAAGAGACACGAAATGAGCTTTTCAGGGTGTTTTGATGCCTCCAAGAGATTCCTCAACAGATATACTAGAAAGGGACAAAAATGATAACAGAGATGAGTGAGCTGCCCTAAGAGTTGCAAATCTACATGTCAAATATGCTACTGGGCCTCAAGGATTCTTACTTTTAAAACAGGAACCTCCCTCTTTGCCGTTCTCTGCACCCCTTAGTGGATGCGGCGTGATTACAGCCACTCTCACATGTATTGGTCCTAGCTCTCAAAAGATGACATGAACCACATTAAGATTCACATTGACCGTGACAACTTGTGAAGGCCAGCAACAATCTGAATCTTGACTTATGATCAAGGACTACAACTTTCATTGTGTTACCTTTGGCCTATTTGGGCATGAACCACAAGTCTAAAGCCTTAGCTTCATGAAGGTAAACTCCCCATTAGTTTGCAGCCATTGACCCTGTATAATTAAAGCCAACAGAGACCGCAATATCCATTCCCAAATTTTCCAGAGTCCCTAACTGTGATAAGCTGGCAGCCAGGTTTGTCCGCAGCACATCACAGATGGAATTTATGTGCTGTGGCCATCCTCTGGATAGTCTGCTATCCAAGGCGTTACGAGGAGGGGAATTTTCACTGTGACTGGTTGACCACCATCGTTCACTCCTGGTAGTCTGCAATGACCTCTGACCCAACTGTTTATTATCCAGAGAGCAGTAGTGTAGCCAAGGTGCCATGGGCCCTATGGCAAGCAAGAGAAATACCTCCTGGCAAGTAAAAGAAAGAAATAATTTAGGTACATTGGGCCCTCTAGGCCTACGGGCCCCAGTGCCAGAACAACTGCTGCAGCAACCATAGCTACACCCCTGCCAGAGATGCTAATACTCCATGTCACCGATCATATTTCAACAGCGTCCATTAGAAACTGGGATAGAACTCCTATCCAACTCTGATTCAGAATTTCGGTTACTGTGCAAAATAATCCAGACCGGATGTCTTTGTAGAGACTCAATAGTGAGTCTGCCAGCCGTACCGTAGACTGTGAAACCTGGGTCCTCTTTCCACAGTAAGGTGATATCTCCATATTCTTAAAATAATTTCAGCATCTGGACGGTTCTGCAGCTATTCACGGTGCTGAACACTCATAGGGTAACGTTGACTCAGCACCTTTAGTTATGGTTGTACACCCAACCATTCCCCAAACAATGAAATAGGGCTACTCACCCCAAAAATATTTGCAATGTCTCCACAACTGTTTGAGCTATAAACTTGAGACCATCACAGATCTTCTCAAGTATTACTCTGTTCTTTTAAGGTGTTTAATTTAGTCCCATTAGTATTGCAGTAATACTTCTGACAGGCCATTCAGATTTATTATGTGTGTGGTAATAGTGCTGTACAGTATCTGAGCCAAACTTCACTCCACTCAATACCAACTTGACTGCTCAACTAAGCTACCAAGTAGAATCAAGGAGGCTTTGGAGGCTCAACTTTCCATCTCAGACCCGGTACCCAGCATTCTCGCTGTGGATACTACTAGGTAGGCCCCATATCCTCAGGGTCTGTGGAAGGCCCAGAACGCAGTAACCCTCCAGGCACAAAAGCACCTGCACTGTCTGATACCTCCACAGATGTTTGAGAGAAACAAGAGGAAGCACTCTTTTCAAACTTGGGAATGTGTGCAAAGTCCGAAAAATGAATTCATTTAGGCAGTGGCATCCTACAAAATGAGTGGGCCCCCAGCAGAAAATGATGAGGGGCTAAGTCTACCATATCTCACAGATTTTCATTGAACTTGAACTTAATGGGCTGCTTTGAAGGATTGGGACCCTCTGGAGGGTTGGGTAGTGGGTCCTGCGCTACAGGGGCTGCAGGGGTCTGCGTCAAGACTCTGACTTTAGGGAGACTATAACCTGTTTGTCATTGGAGAATGGTGTGGGAGTTACATGTAGCCTACTTTCGAGTTGGAAAATAAAGGGAGTATGGAGTAGGAAAGTTGTTGGTATACTGCTTTGCAGTTTAGACAATATTAAAAAATAGGCCACTACACCTGAACACTACAGCTATATCTTTAAAGCCTCCTTTTCTGTGCTCGGTAGGTGATTCTTGCCTTCACAAATTCAGACATTGGGGTATCCCTTGCCCATCAAGAGTAACTCATATCCCATGTGGAAACAGGGTCAGTTTTAAATAAGCATGACCCTCATTCAGTCAAACAGAGGCATGGTTCATCATCGGGTCCACCCTGACCCCTAAAACTCAGGATGTGCTCAACCATATTCCAGGGAGCTCTTTTGATATTGTCATTACCGGGGGGCTACAAAAAGAGTAAAAGTGCCTTAGACAGACCTAGGTATCCCTTTATTGGTGGTCTGTGTTGGTATAGGTTAAAAATGATCTAAATGGGGTTCTTAGGATTTAATGGTCCTACGACCCTAGAATGACTGTCAACATGTTTCAGCCCCTATTGGACGGCCTATCTGGTCCAGGGCTTTCTTCAGGACACAATGTAATTTATTGCCCCAGTGTTATATACATTCACTTCTAGTTACGTGTATATGTGAAATTCAACTCTATAATTGCAGGCAAGGTGAGCAGATTCACTTGCCTTAGTGTAGGATCACTGTTCCCCTGTTGGGATAATGGTACTACCACTTGGGGGGGAGCATGCCCCTGTAGTCACACAGTCTTCAAGGGTAGCATGCCTCACCAACACCTACTTTTGTGCTCGCAATCTCCCTGCTCATCCTAAAAAAAATAATTCTTGCCTTCCCCATGTTCCCCTGGGAGAAGATCAGCCACTCTTTTTTTAAAGTAGAACAGCTTGTTGTAAAAATACTTCACCCCAGTTTTTGTTGCAAGTGTCATTGTAAAGTTCTTTATTACATGAGCCCAATCCACTAACACATAAATTTGCTCACACCAGAAGGGACCACTTAACACAATTAATAAATGAATGAATGAATAAATAAATACATTTCTATCAACACTCTACAGCCCGTGGGGCAGCCCTCCCTCACATTACCCCCTGCCTCTGCTGTACAGCCCCTGCATTTTGCCTGTCTGCTTGCTCCGGGGGAGTATGTGTTGCAAATGTTCTTTTTGGGCAGGCACTTAGCTATCAATAGTGCAGCAGGTGCAGTGGCATAGTGGGCCAGATGTCTGAGGAGGCCACTGCAGCCAAATAAAGGTGTTTTTTTACTACAAAACCAGGCAACGGAGGTAATCTTTGCTATGTCACTTCTTTTGGGTAGCATAGCAACCCCTGATTTTTAGGTCTTGCCTGACCCAGCGCATGCGCTGGTCTGGCGAGACTTATTGAGAGGGCTCCAAAAAGTGCTACCAGGCCAGCATAGAGCTACAGTGCATGTGCGCGGGCGCGCGCGCCGCGTTTTACCGCAATCACTTTCACTTCGCGGCCGCAAGGCAGCTTTGATGTTGATCACGATCGCGATCACTTTCACTTTCGCTGCTGCAAGGCCGCTTGGCATAGTCAATAGGTCTCGCTTTTGGAACCTTATAAGTATTTAGTTACGCAACTGTTGCATGGCTAAACACTTATAAGGTCCCAAAGGCGAGACCTATTGGCTATGCCAATGCTTGTTTCCTTTTGTTTCACATAGGATGAGTACAATCTCATCCTGAAGGAGTTGTTTCATGACCTGATGCTGTGATTTTACCACAGCAGTCAGTAACCCTTTACAGAAAGTATCTATTCAAGAAATATGTCTTCACTACTATGGCAGTCTAGTATTGTTGTCAAAACGTTGAGGTGTTTGATGCGCCCTTTGTAGAGGGCGATTATGCTTAGGGCAGGGCCAGACTGTATATCCAGAGCAACCCTGGCAAATTTAATTTTGTCAGACCAGCCCCCGTATGGTGCATAGTGAGTGCAGCGAGTGAGCCGACACTACAAAGAGGGTTTGGGGAGATCCACCCCATGAACATTTGGGCATAAATGGCTCATTCTAGAACACATTTTTCTTAATATATTCAATTGTATTCGCTTTTAAAGCATAGTAAATGATGACCTTACCGTGCAATAGGATTCAACAATCTTTGTTGGGGCTCTTTATTGCTTCCCTCACTACCAACCTCCAACAGTGCTCCTCATCTTTCCATAGCCCCTCTCTCACATGTATTTAATTTGTTTTATAGCGCCTCTCATTCCATTGTAGGGTGTCGTAGCACTTTGCATCACACACAAATGCAGGAACAATGAATCATACGTATGTAAATCAGTGTATAGAAAATGTTACATAAGACAAGGTATAGGATTCATGTCATCCACATTGTAGGCATTCTTAAGAGTGTTTGGTCTGGAGAAGTAAAAATTCAGGATTGAGAATGTAGCACAGTGGATAGGGTTGAATTTGCTAAAAAGAATGCATTTCTACCCAAACAAACCCTTTTTTTTTAGCAACATCAGGGTAATAAAAAAACTCGGAAACAAATGACTTTCGAACCTGTACCATGGAGTTTGCATGCAGCTCTTTGATGACACTTCATAGCTCACTGTGCTAGATTATGATTGTAACTTATGAACTGCACAGTAACAAAAGAGTCTCTGTGACAAATTAAGTAACTCACTAAGCTATGCACACAAAATACTGCTCTTTGATCTGCATGGTACGTCCTTTGCATCGGAAATATTAACCTTCTGCCCACTTAGATGAGTCAAAACTGCCACTAGACAAACCTAGATCTCTTTCCAGCAGGTACATTAATTACCAGTGTTATCTTAACCCTTTTATTGTTGCCTGGAAACTAGTGGATGTGCAAGGAACTCTGTGCTTTCAAAATTGCTGCACTGCTTCAAAAACGGGCCCGGTAACAAAACCGGCCGCCCACCCGGGGAAACACCAGATGCCCAGTCCGCCTTGGCTCAGGGGTCAAACCTGCCAAGTCACATGATGCTGCAGTGTGTTCCCCAGTAACGTCTCTCTCTACCTCTCTCTCTTGGAAACCCTTATACAGAGTAGGTTTCCAGCTCATGCATGGAATTTCATCTGTTGTTTTTTTGCAAACTCCACAAACATGGGCAGTAGGTTCAGGTGCCCTATATTTATGTTTTTGGGAAGTCGATTTCCTGACGTTATGCTGACGGACGACTTTTAGCCAGGATAGGTGAATATGATGTTCTGAAATGCTGATGATGATTTCTAACGATTCTTGCAATATTTCTTAGATAAAGAATACTTGATTAATTACTTGATTAATTGACAAATGTGTTGTGTCAATTATTTAAAAAAGAGAATTTAGTTCAGTATTTAAAGAGTGGATAAATGATTGTGACACTAAACCTACAAACAACTAAATGATTCATTGCCTTATGAGGGGAATATCTTAGGGTTGAAGTCAAAGTATTTAGGGCAAGGTAAAGGTATTCCTTTCATGTCAGCGTTTGGAAGCTTATTTCCCTAGGAAAGCAGATTAACGGAGTGTAAGTATTGGTGTTATGGGCCCCACCAATGAATGTATATGAGTGAATTTGATGTTGAAGTATTTGGTCTGTGACGAAGGGGGAATTTGATGTTCCACGCTGCAGCACATGCACCACGTTGAATGGTGCAAAAGCAGCGCAACCCCTACATAAATAAGGCCCTGAGTTTGTATTTATTGAGATTAGTTCGCCCTCTGGACAAGGTTCCACAGGTACATATTTTAGTGGTTAAACACAGAATAACAGACGATAAATGGGTTGGAAAGTAGAAATGCAGATGATGAATTATGTTACAAGCACAATTTGTAGTGAGCATGATGCTTGGCACAGAGCCATCCTGAGGGATGCCTAATGGACGAAGTAGGTGATTAATGGATCAGGCTGGACGGTTTCTGGAGGCGATGCTGATGACTTTGTACATGATGAGATGTGTACTCCAGGAGTCCTGTTAGTAGGCTCCTAGAATGGCTGTGTTTACTCATCCCAAGGTGTTACTCCTGGACATGCCAGATAAGAGTACGGGCTGGAATTTTGCATCCGTAGAGGAAGTGGACATAAGTGGCTCCAAGTTGCACCACGATACCCGCCTGGGTGATATGCACACCATAAAAATAGATATAACATAACAGGTTCATACGGGATGTAAATAAAATGACAACATTACTATCAATAGGGGAGAGGGGAGAGTATCAGGGGGAATTGACATGGGAGATGTGAGAGTGGTTAAGGCAAATAATGCAGGGGAGTGGATGATGCTGGTGTTCGAGGAGCTGGAAAATGAGTGAGGAGCTATACGCTGCCTGATGGCTGAAAGACAATGACCGCATTGACTGGTGCCTGTTCTGTCTGCTGCCCCTTTACCCGTGCTGCGTGAGTGGAGGAAGCTTGCACTGAACCTTTCTGTGATGCACATGTGATCCTTTCTGTGAAGCACATGTGATCCTTTCTGTGAAGCACATGTGAAGGGAAGCGTTCCTGCCTGCTTAATGGTAATACTTTGGACAGTCTTGGTCAACCCCAAGATGAGGAACACAAGATTCGGACCCTGTGCCACAGTCGATGCTGATAGCCAGTGATACCCGCGGAAAGAGCATTGCTCTATCTGTCACGACCATTATAGCCTTGTACTTGTTAGTAGATGAAGAATTTGCCCTGGTTGTTTAGCTGGTGGAAGTAAGAAATATAAGTTGTACCTTGCATTGACCTTGCATTGCACTCAAATGGATTTTGCATGAACAAATTTAACTCCCCTATTGGTGGAAACAAGTTTTATGGTGTTATACAGCATTTCTCGGAACTCATTCGTGGTAATGGTCATAAAAAGCATTCACTGCAATAGATGACGAAACACTAGAATAAACAAATAGGTATTACCACCCTTTTCTGTGTTTCATTTCTCAGAATGAGGATAAAAAACAGTATTTCTAATTTTGCCAGGGTGTTCCTGGTAAAATGTCTCCTGGGAAAATTGCATATGTACGGTAATTACTGCAAACCCGTGTACAGGTTTTCCTCATTACTTTGAATGAGGCTGTAAAACAGAAAATATAGCAGTCGAAAAATATAGCATTTTCGCTACAATAGCATTAAGAAGACATTTGCCTCCCCCCCCCCCCCCCCATAACAACAAAAAGTAGACCACTTGACTCAACTTTAGCTCCTCAACAGCGTCCTATTTGCTGACGAGTGGTAAGGAAATGGCACTCAGAGGAATAATATAGACAGTGAACCGACCTATTAAATTTCTTGTCTACCCATTACCTTCAAAACCCTATAACTCTAAGGGTATCAAGGACAGTGCAAGAGGCACTAAATAGCAATCCTGGGGTAGCAAGTGCCCCTGGATACCCATTAAGGACGTCAACACGGCTATGGTTCGGAAAAGAGGCAGAGGATATTTGGACCTAGGATATTGAGAAATTGGTCCATTCAAATTGAAATTCCAGGTATTTCCAAGCATGAAGCAAGAGAAGTATTCTGTTGTTTGCTGACTCGTTGTGGCTAAAGATCTGCTGGGCCTGGTCGCTCTGGCGACCAAGCAAGGACTGGGAAACGTAAAGGCCTAAGGCATGGATGCCCTGTGGCTGAGTGCTCTTTCATTTTCTTCTGCTGGTTATGTCTATCTATCAGTTGATGGTAGCTTCCCTCCTAAATTGGAAATAAAAGGTATTTCTAACATGCTGTGTCCTGACCAGTCCCTGCTCCAAGACAGGATGCCAAAGGGGCTTCAGATTCATTTAGATGCTTCATGGGACTTGGGCCCTCATTATGAGTTCAGAGCTAAATTCCAAGCCTGGTGTATACACGTTTTTACATACGCATCAGAATTATGAGTTATGTGACAATTACCACAACCTCACAATTTTCCCCTGATAAATTCAGGCAGGTCAAACCTGCCGAAATTTATCGAGGCAAAAATGGCCCAGTAAAAAGGAATACCATGCAGAATTCAATGTGTTAAAAACAAATTCCTCATGTTATGCCTCATTTTCCTGTTCAAAATTCAGAATAGGAGGTAATTACCTCACATGTTAAATATCTCACCCTGGGGTTATTGAGTATTAATATAGGGTAAAATTGCTCCTTGGGCTACTGTCAGCTTAAGGCTGAACAAAAAGCTATTCTTGCATGCAGGTGTAGAAGTTGGGCTCCTCTCCAAACAGCTTTGCTCCGCCGCCCACCACCTCTCTCACACCTCGCACATACGTTGAAGCCGCAGTAGAGGTCCTTCTCCTACTTTGCGGTCAAGTCCTGGAAAGACCTCCCACTTCACCTCTGAATCTCACCATTGCTACTGGAATTCAGAAAAAGACTAAAGACCTGGCTGATCGACTGAGCCGCCACAGCAAGATCCTCAGCGTCTGGATAACCTCACGGGTGATTAGCCACGCTTCATAAGTCATGGCTGATTGATCTTGAAAGCATAGGAAGCAAAGTTCTAAATCCGCCCCCTTCCAATCCGTTGATGAAAGGGGCGGATCTCAAGAGCAGGGCTGGACTGGGAACCGAAACGGGTCCTGGCAAACTGCTCGGCCGGCCCCCCTTGGGGTGAGGAGCGGTGCGGCCGAGATGTTTGCTAGGGCCGGTTTCGGACGATTTTGTTGTAGAGGGCCGATATAGCCGGACCCCGGTAACAAAAACGGCCCCACAGAGGCCCAAAACTGACCCCATCCTGACGGCCCACCGGGGAAATGCCCGGTGCCCATGACGGCCAGTCCAGCCCTGCTCAGGAGTGGGTACTGGAGGGCCTGTGGAAAGAATGGTTCAAAGACTGGTTGTTAAAGAAGGGGAAATGGTGAAAGACCTTCATATCTTGCTAGCTGAGTCTCTTTACTCTGCAGAAGTCACCGAATTAGGGATGCTCTCAGCCATGGTACTGAAATGTGGCATGATTTTATTATTTATGCAACATTTCTGTGCCCGGGAGATTAACCAAACTGATGTTAGTGGCGTAGCAACAGAGACCTATTGCAAAAAAGGAAAACGGACCTCCATACATACAGCAATAATCAGAGTTCAATGTGCTCCTAAGGCCGCTGGGCCTCAGTGCAACTGCACCTTCTGCACCATTGATAGCCACGCCCCTGACTGATACAGACATATGACACACCTGATTGGCATCAAGCGTCGAAGTGGCATATGGATGTGCGTCAGGCAGTCATGAGGTAAATCAAGGCTGTTGTTATTTTAGTGAGGGGAAGACGTGATTCATGGTTTATTTATTTTCAGTGATCCTAAGGCTACCTTGTCTCTATGGTATATGATAACAGTGATTTTAATGCAGTGTGTACGGCTTTAAATGATCCTAAACAATAAAGCATTTTTTAAACTTGAAGTACATTTGACATATTTTTCTTGTCTGCACGAACCCACCACGCGCTCACCGTCCCTGCTAGGATGTCCAGATTCTCCTGGGAACAGCTTTCATAATGGTAGATGAAAATAAAATCAAACTGCCCCCTCAGCTCACCTCACCTCACTTCTCTCTCTCTCTCGCTCGCTCTATCTCTCTCTCTCTCGCGCGCTCTATCTCTCTCTCTCGCGCGCGCGCGCCCTCTCTCTTTCTCCCTCTATCTCTCTCTCCTCTCTCGTCAGTGCACTGCCAGACCTGGCTTGCTCTTTGATATGCTGGCACAGCCCTTGCTACTCCTGGCGTCAGAGGTCATGAATGCAGTGGCAGGGACAGGCGACACACAAGGAGAGTTCCTTGGTATTTGTGGCGGTAATACGGCACTCAGTTAATTTCGATAACCCAGGGTGTGGTATTCCAGTGTTGCAGCACTACCTCCCCATTTTGTATTCTGCACCTCGGGGTAATGCTGCATGCTTTCGCGTTTTTAGCTGAAAAACGCAGAACGCTTCTAAACTATTCCATGTTCTTCCTGTTTATATTTTTTTCGCCCATTGAAGTATTGTCTTGCTGCACTATTTGTAATAATGATTGGAACAAAGGGTCATGTCAGTGTTCAAATTGTAACACAGCACAGCAAGTCACCTTGCTGATCTGTGTTGCAAGAAAAAGGAAGGAATGTGCGGTATTTATCACAATACGGCGCATTTCTGCCTTTTCCCCACCGCTGGCACACTTGCACCATTGTGTGAGGGTGCCTGTGTTGCAAGCAGAACTGTTTTTGTGCAGGAAGAGGCACCATCCTACACAAAGACAATCCCCTGGGGCCTTTTACTCATTCTACATGTGCTGCAGAATCCAGCACACATGGAAAGAGGAAAACATTTGGAGAAATAACAATATTTCTCCTCATTACACCTCACTGGGAAGGCGAAGCATTTTGGCGCATTCCCAGGTCTACCAATAATGGTAAATCTGGGACTGCGTCAAAATCCATGGGTGTTGTGTGGGAAACCCACGCAATGCCTATGGCACGCCTCCGGGGCAGGGTAACGCAACGCAGCGATTTGCGCTGCGCTGCGTTACTCCAGATTCATCAAGCCACTCAGGGCCACACAAGGTGGCCTTGCGTGGCTTGATAAATCACATTTCACGGCTTGCGTCAATTTTGCACCGCACAGTGGTGCAAATGTGACACAACCCTTGATAAATATGGCCCAAAGAGTATTACAGTGGTTGATGGAATGACGACATAAGACAAACCTACGATGTTAATGGTGTCCAAGGGTGTATAATGTCACTTCCTGGCCTTTGTTTGTAACTATGGCCATGCAAAATAACCCTCCAGTTGCTGTGATGAGGAGAGCACAATAGATCGAAGGTCGAGATCTTCTGTTCTCATAACAGCAGAGAGGTGAGAAATTCCAGTTTAAAAAAAAAAGAATAGTAAAATTACAGAATAACGACAAAAGTGTTGCAATACAAAAATATCGCTGAAAAAATTAACATCGAATACATATGGAAAGTCATTAAATGTATTATACTAAAAATACATTGACTAAATAAAATACGTAACATTCATTTATAATAATAATGATACATATTAAAAAACACAGTACAGACATAAAGCATGTATAATGTTTCATTTTTAAAATATTTAAAAAACACTACCCTCCCTAACTTCAGTAAACTCAGCAACCTAAAATTAAAATGCAATACAAAATTTAAAAAAATAATTAAACATTTAATCAAATAGCACTTAACAATAAAAATAAATAAGAAATGATAAATTAAACAAATGTTTATATAATAAAAAAAAAACCCTACCCCATCCCAGAAAAAGCCCTGCAACTAAAACATAACATTTAATACATAATGTTATTATATACTTCAAATATGCAACACAATCAACAAATTCATCAATTCCATTATTTAAAATGAAATTAAAATACTACCCACTCAATGTCCCAACAAACTACCCCAAATTAACATTTGACATATAATAAATAAATAATTAATCTTTTAGACTTACCACAAAAATAAATATAAATGAAAGGAGACCAATTTTTTAAGGCCTGGGGCCCACTGCTAGCAACAATGTCACTTTCGGGAGCTCTCCGGGAACATCAAGAGTCAGAGCTGGAGAAAAGGAGAAAGATCACATAGGGAGGAGGATATGAGAGGGTGAAACGAGGGAGAGAAGCGAGAAGGACAGGGATGAGAATGGGTGGATGGAAAGAGTGAGAGAGAGAGCGCGAAGGGAGTGGAACCAGTTTGAACATTTTTGCCAGGGCTGCTTTTGATTCTCAGTCTCACCAGTATGATGTGCTCAAATAATGAATCCAAGAATTTAGAATATCTTTATCTCTGTGGATGTCCAGGGCCGGACTGGCCCTAGCGGGCACCAGGCATTTTCCCGGTGGACCGGAAGGGTGGGAGCTGGTTTCTGAGCCGTGGGGGCCGGTTTTGTTACTGGGGGCCGGTTTTGCAGCAGTGCTAAAGCGGCCAGCAGTGACTCTCACTAGCACTCCCCTTCCCCTGTATTGCCAGGGCTAGTTTGTGTTCCCAATCCGGCCCTGCTGATGTCAGGTTATCTGTCACATGGCTTCAGATTTCACAGCAGCTGGCCATTCTGTGAAACCCAGAGATGCATTCCATGCTAGGCAGGCCAATATCTCCTGTGTACATAGCTGCGCACCTAGGATTAGGCTGGCTGTTTATTTATCCTGGTGTTTCCCCCGGTGTGGGGCAATGATCCACGCTGGGTCTTGGATGCCCACAGCTGGCGCTGTCACCTCTGTCCCTCTGCCCAGTTCCCTAGGGCGTGTCCCACCAGGCACAGCAGGGACATCAGGGAAAGGTAGAGGTGACTGAAAGAGAGGGACCTGGCCTACAGGGCAGTCAGTCAGTGCCCAGTGAGCTTGTCTGACAGATCAGTGTATGGACCGTTTTTTAGGTCGAGCCTGGGCGGCGCTTGCGCTGCTCTGCGAGGCGTGCTGTACTCAAGTATCTACTTGAAGCTCTGCCCACTCTCCGCCCATATTTTTCATTGGCTTGTGTCATTGTTCTTTGTAAATCCTGGCTTCTGAATCGTTAATAGGCTTCTTAGCCCCTCCTTAGTGCCGCCTTGTCTTCATTTGTAACCTCCCATAAGACTGGCCCTTTTACTTCTGTTGTAACACGGTATGTCTTTTTTAGTTTGTAAGCACTATTTTCTTTAACGAGTCTCTCCTACTGCAGGCACAACATGTTTTCCTACAATATTCAGCGCGCCATGCACACTTTCACTTTCTAAGCAGCCCAGGACAATGGCGGCCGCTTCGTTGAAATGAAACAGATCTCGCATTTACAAGAGTTTGAACAATTGGCATTGTAAATGACACTGCCTTTTATTTATGTGTTTATGTTGATGTGTTAATTATCAAAACAGATAAATAAAAGGCATTGTCATTTACAATGCCAATAGCTTGAACTCTCGCGAATGTGAGACATATTGCATTGAACTTGCTTGTTTAGCAGTTGTGGGCCAGTTTTATGGCCAGGTGGGGCTGATTTTACTTTCGATTTGCCTGATATTACTGCTTTTTTAGCAATCTGCTTTACTGATGAGGGTTCCTTTTATTTTGGCCTCAGGGCGTATTTTGTGTCACAGTTCGACCCTGAGAGGAAACTAAATAGAAGGAGGGAGGCCAGAGAAGGTGAGCGAAAGACAACAAACTGATAGAAAGAGCGATATAGAGTAGGTGAATGGAGCTGGACTGGTTTGAACATTTTTGCCAGGGACTCTTTTCATTCCCAGTCGGCCCTGCAGCAGGAGAGATTCACAAATAGGCACAACTTGGCAGTCAATCTGACAAGAGAGGAGGAGGCGCTGATTCCAAGATCTGCAGCTATTTTAATAAGACAAAAGATTGGAAGGTCACTGTTCTCTTACTGTAACAGAGAGAGGAAATGAACTGCATGGTCTGTAGTCAGCCTGGCATCAAGAGAGCAGAGTGTTCGAGCTGCACAGCCAGTGTTACAGGCAGTAAGCAGAGAACTTACCTGGTGGTAGGCATTAACAGGGTCCCCGAGTTCAAGTGCCACGCTCAGCAGTCAGTGTAACATCTGAGAGTAGCAGGGAGGTCAGTCTTTGCACTCAGTTTAACAAGCGTAGCAGGACTCGTAGAGGGAGGAGAGAGCACCGGTGAGATCAGACTCTACAGTCAGCAGCACAGAGGCGGGCCAGGCACTGCATGCAGTGCACACAGACAGATATTGTGCCGGGGGATTATCATGTAGCATTTAAATGTTTGTAGTTTTGACTTTAGCTTCTGTTCCAGCTAAGAGCCAAAAGGGTATTGGTGCTGATTGTAACCTAGGGAAGTGAGCAGAGCAGCAGCTCCTGTATGTCCCCTCTTCACACCTGTTGTAGGCTAAGGAAGGGTGGGCAGGGACCAGAGTCACATGAGCATGGCTTCCTCCTCCCCCTCCCACTGCTACATCTCCTTAAACTAAGGTCTCCTCCCCTCTGGAGGTAGGGTTAAATTGCAGAAATATCACCTGAGTAACATAACATAACATAGGGTTAGTGCTCCCATTAGACCAGTTGTAAAGGCTTTTGAATGGTCCTAGTACTTAGATCGTATGACTGGACCTAGGGTTTGTGACCTCGGTTGGTGATTGAAACCAGGACATAGCCCTCTGATTGGTTCCAGGGTCTATGGTTTATTTAGGTTTTAGGGCTTAGGGTTTGTGTTTCTGCTGGTTCCTAGGGCTAGGGTTCATATTGGTTGTAGGGCTATGCTTTCTGTTAGCTGTAGGGATACAGTTATTATTGGTCCTGGAGCCTAGGGTTCCCATTGAGTCAGGTCACCTGATCACTATGGTTCTTACCACTTTTTATCCAGAGCTTACAGGGTGTCCAACCATGGCATCCAGTTAAAGGGTGACAATTTAAGGGTGTTGGCTGTTTGGGCCTGTCGGGGCCTGCCAAGGGCCTAGGGCCAGAAACTCTGCATCTCAACCTTCAAAACCCCATGTGCACAACTACTCCTTTACACAATCTGAAACTGTATCCACTAATAACACTTTAAGTCTATCCATCCGTGATACACTCATATACTTTCACAGGGTGAACATAATTACTACTGAACCACTCACATCAACCAAATAACTTCATCAACAAATCCGGTAACCACACCCACACCACACAGAACCAACAAACAAATTCACTAACTGTAAAACCACTACCCAAACAACTTACACACACACACACACCATCACTTGTCAGGAGGAAATTGAAAATCAAGGAAAGACTCAAATGTATGACCTCTAGGTTCCCTGATTGCACTTTTCCCCCAGAGACATCCACACCCCAATTAAATCACCAGACAACTTAGCAGATACAACACAGCTACCTTCCACAAGAAAGTCACACACCCACCTCTCAGACCTCGAAGTTTTCTAAGACAGTACCTTCCCTCCATCTCCATCCCACTCTTGAATTACACTATACCCAAAACCCACCCACACCAATAACTTCTATGACCCTGTTCCTCCAACCATACTAGACTACATTTCCCCCTCAAAATGTCATCACATCAATGCGAAAGAGATGCAACAATGAAAATTCTTACTTTTCAACAAAAGATCCATGACGAAAAACGTTTTCTACATATTTGATCTGTCAAACTACCCCAGCCCTCACTTTCAATACAGAATATCTATGGAGTCTAGGAAAACTCAAGAGATAGTTTGACAAGAAGAATATAACCATAACCACAGCTATCACACCCAACCTTGAGGTCTTCAAACTCCAACAAATTGTTCCTGGCCCAACTTACTCCACTAGACACACTCTGGATGTCATATTTGCCACCCATCTCCCCACCTGGACAGGCCACAGTGACAGACAACTCTCCAGTAAGCTGGAGCAACCACAACATTATTAACAGTAGAATCAACTCAATTCTCAACAACAAAATTTCAAAAATATCACTAACCGCCAACAACAAGTGCTCCTACAGACATTGTAAAAAGCCTAGGCACTTAGAAACTCAAACACCATCTTGAAGGAACTCCAATAAATATGCAACCTCAAGACATACACGTCTTATAGAATTGGATGTTCACTGTACTGGACACATAGATACAGATAAAGAGCTCATGGCGGGAAAACCATTAAAAAAAATTACTAATGACAACATCAAAAGAATGAAAACACAACTCACAATATTACAAAGTAAGTGCAGAAAAAGAAGATGAAAAAGAAGAAAGCAAACTATGCCTGATTAACAGATCTTACAGAAGAGCCATCAGAAACACAAAAGACAACACTAGTCCACACGCGTAATTGAGACCGACAGCCCTTCTGAGGAATTCCACAAGATTTTATCAGAATCGCGCAATCCAGAGAGTCCAAAACATAGAAACACCACCAGGACCACAAGCCTCTGTGACAATATCTCAGTGGAATTGAAAATTAAAAACTTTGAAAAATGACCCTAATGTGAACACAAATAACACATGACCCAACCACCAAAGAAAGAGACAAAACAAAACTTTCACTAATAAATACTTTCACTACCCTCTCAGATAAAGAGTTCCTCAACACTATCACTGCAATCAGACTATAAGGATCACCATCATACCCAACACTACAACAAATCTTTAACAATATCCTTTGCACAACCTGTGCATGGTAGACACTAAAAGTGTACTCAAAGGTCCCTGGAACTAGGTACATTCATACCCAAGATTTTAACCTCTTACATTGCACCACTCGACTCATCCGACCCAGCAAAGTACAAACAAATACCAAGTAAGTGGGGTTGTATGAAATTTGTTTCATTTACTTTCACACACTCACATCAAATGTAATGAAAATTCACATACAATTACACACAATTATGCAAAATGCAATTCCATCATTTACTGATATTTTTTTTATATACACCCACGCATCAAATTCTGATTAAAGGACATGTTTTGCAGTAAACAAATAACGTGGAAAAACACTAGTGGCATAAGCAACAGACACTCATGTTTGGCCATTCAATTTACTTCCGGGTGCTCGTGGTAAAATGTTACAATGAACAACGCATAATTATGTGAAGTGGTTTAATCATGTAATTTCTGGAATGTCGCCTGCAAAGGACCACATCTTAGGAAAAATGTTTGAAAGAGGAGTATTTACTCAACTTAAAAAATTTAAATTTAAAAATTACTGGCTGTCAGTTCAAGAATCTGTTCCGGACCACTCAGAGGCACAGAGTCAGGCATCATATCCATTTGGTGTGACCTAAATGTCACATCTGACAGGAACAAGGTGGTCACCCCCCTGCTTCTGGACCTTCCAACAGCATTTGACACTGTCCACCACCACAATCTACTACGAAGATGCTATCATCTTGGATACGTGAAAACGCTCTAAAATGGATTGCTTAATATCACTCAGATAAACAAACCTAGGGGTATCCATGGGTTCATGCCTATCATTTATACTACATGTCAACAAGTTTACAGAGAGCACTGTCTACAAAATGAGAATACTGTTACTCATCTTCTAATACCTTGGACACCAATAACAGCTATTATCCATCCTCATACTCATAATCTTCAAGCTCAATTATGCCAACAGCCAAACCCTTGCCACACACAAAATACAACTAATAAAAAATGCTATTGCAAGACTCCTCCGCCCTCCCCCAAGAGAATTTATAACTCCAGTCTTGCAATCACTCCACTGATTACTACTGCAAAAAGAACGATATTGATCGACTCTGCATTGTCCGCGGAGCCTCCCAAGGAAAACAACACAATATCAACAATTTCAGTTCAAGCACTACAAGCATAACAGGGCACTGCACTCTAGGTTTACACCATGGATAATCATACTACCTTAGTATAAGAAACTCACAGGAGGCACTGCTCTCTCAGTACAAGCAACCAAGAACTGGAACTCGCTAACAGCTAAGATTTTAATTATTCAGGATAACATACATTTTAAAAGACAGATGAAAAGATTGTCATCTTTAAGAGAACTACATTGTCCTGCAGTGCTTAGTTTGTCGATGAATGGGTGTAGGTGCCCAAAGCTCTGCTC
The DNA here is from genome assembly GCF_964204655.1 of Triturus cristatus. Taxonomy (NCBI): domain Eukaryota; kingdom Metazoa; phylum Chordata; class Amphibia; order Caudata; family Salamandridae; genus Triturus; species Triturus cristatus. The sequence goes on along the minus strand of NC_140592.1, from coordinate 286,090,296 downwards.
AGATGCTTTGGTCTGCATGATTAAATGTCAGCACATGAAATACCAGGATTGCATAGTCTTAAATACACCTCAGGCCTCTTTAATCTACCACCAAGCACTCCCTGTTCCTTTATGTAACTCATAGGTACCTGCTATCTCCCTTTATGACCTTTTTTGTCTTTTTCTTCCTCTGTCTTTCCACTGCTATTGGTAAATTTCTGATGAGGGGAAAAATAAGTGCTGGTCCCGAAATATGAGTGCCATTGGCCCCAGCTCAAAATAAACACTGCCCACAACATTGGGTTAGAACCAAATATGACAATTGCACCTTGAAGTAAAATATACCCACTGCCCACAGATATTTAACAGCCCAAAAAGCACATTCTTTTCTAAATGGAGGGCTGAACTATGGCTTGCCTAGGTATTGTGTACCAATGCCAATTCACATATAACCCTTCTGGCCTTCACTAATACTAGCACCATAATACTGAATGGTCGGCAACAAATTGCTGTCCATACAGGCTGCATATTAATTGTACTACTTAATCCTCTTACACTCACTAAAGGTCTTGTCCATCTCCCGGTACTGTACTAGCCTATAAACCAGCCATCTCCAACTAACTAGTTATGTAATAATTCAGATCTGCAACATACTGCTAGGTAATCAGAGAACTCTAACCTAGTCAAGTAATACACAAAGCAAATAGCTACATATCATGGCTGCTTCTTTACATCTGGCAATGACAATCATATATGGTATTATAGTAATAATGACCATCCCAGCAGATCCCCCCTCGAATTCTCTCTCAAACTCTCGCTCAAACTCTCGGAGCCTTAGATGTTCACTAACTAACTAGGACTGTGATTATGAGAAATACCATAAAGGGATCTGCAGATCAGTTCAAAGCTGCCAGTTTACACAAAACCAGAAACTGTATGTGTTTCTCTCGCAGCCCTCCATCCACTAGGCTGCAAAGCGCTGTGTCCCATCTCACATCTCAGTGGTCATCAAACATGAAATGGAAACACTACCAACATAGGATCAAAAACAAAGTCAACACCCTTCCAACCACTCACCCTGTACGTCGTAGCTTGCTACCCATGCAGATAAGTGCACTAGTATCGCACATACCGAGCAGTAAGAGCTATATAAATGTTGCAATACAATACAATACCATCTAATAGTTAATTGAACAAATGAGTCGTCACCGACTGAAAGGTAAGACACTCATTTGTTATTTAGGTTGAGCCTAGACAGTATTTGCACTGACGCGCTGTCATGGTGATCTGTTGTGTGTACTTTGCGAGTTTGCGGGCTTGAACGCCCCACAAAAAGTCTGGGAATTTGGCTGGACAAAAAACTCACCTTCACTCACCAGGCCACCAAGTTATCTGCCACGTGTTTTGGCCTGCTCAGAATAATCAGAAAAGTCTTGCCCCTTCTACCAATGGAGGCCAAACAGGTGGCAGTACAAGGCCTGATACAGTCCAGGTTGGATTTCAAGAACGCCCTCTACGTGGGTGCCCCAGAACTGACTCTACGGAAGTTACAGGTTGTGCAGAACTGCGCAGCCCGTACCCTGCTTAACATTCCACGTACACAGTCAGCCAGACCGGGACTAAAAAGCCTACATTGGCTACCGGTGAAACAGCGAGTGGCTTTTAAGGCTCTATGTATCTCACATCATGCCTTCTGGAAAACAGGTCCAGCAATAAATGATAATTTAGTCACCCGCTATCACCCAAGTAGGAATCTACGTTCCACCGAAGCCTTTTTGGCCGTGGTTCCAAAAGTTAAGAGAGCGAGAACTGGAGGCAGAATGTTCGCTCTGAATGCCTCAAAACTGTGGAACTCACTCCCGCTTCAACTTAGATGCCATCCCAACCTGCAATCTTTCCGCAAACAATTAAAGACTCTTCTGTTTGCTAGGTCTGCCCTGACCTAATCCCTGTCCTAGCCCCCGCCGTACCTCCCCACTCTGGCTGCATCCTTAGCGCTTGGACGCCCGTCGGGCAGCAATCGCGCTCTACAAATCGATATACAATACAATACAATACAATACACATCGGATTTTTATTTGCCTAATTGGTTGTCTTTTAAAATTCCTTGCTTGACAGTGGGTAATTTGTCTTTCTAGTCCCTCCTTTTCGCAAATCGTTCACTTCCCTGAAGTATTGCCATAGGGCTTGTATGTTTCGTATGTTTCCATTTTCTTCCATTTTACTTTCTGTTCAGGAACTTTTTTTTTATTCGAAAAGGTGTTTCGATGGCTCAGCGCGGTGCCCGTGCGGTCACGTTACATGCCTCTTTGAACGCTGCTTTTATCAGCACGCATGGCGCCCGCTTCACGGACGCCACACTTCATGTGTGTTTTATTCTTATAATGCGGCTGCCCGCGGCCCCCGCAGGGGGCCACCCTAAGCGGGCGGCCACCCTTAGTCGCATTTGGCACTCCCCCACCCCCACTAATACTGGGGACTATAGGAGGAGTCCCCTGGCCTGATACGTCACTTCCGGCACAAAGAGGAGGGGGAGGTATTTATGCCTCCCCCGGCCATCTTGGCGTCCTCTTTGCGCCGGGAGTTCAACGCCTCGGTAGGGAACCATAGAGGGCTACTTGAGGATTATGAGAAAATGACATTTTTGCGTCGCCACAGTCTCCAGATGTAATTGGCTCAGTCCACAGTGCATGGATATTGTATTTCTGTTCCGTGCATTGGCATGAAGCGGAAGTTTAATTGCACAGAGCGCGCCGCTTTGTTTACCCACATCTCCACACCTCCTTGTAATTCTGAAGTGCGCATGCGTGCTTCCTTTCAGCCAGCATCGCTTCAGATTCAAGACATGCATGCTCTGGCTCTGCTTGTGTTCACTGGAGCGGTGCCAACAAACATGCACATGTGGTGCTGGGCAAAGAACCAGCGGGACCTGCTGGAATCAGCTCTATAGACGGGGCACCTGATTCAGGCCCTGCAAGAGACCCAAGGGGAGGTGAAGGTCATGAATCCAAACTATTTAATTGTTTGGGGAAGCTTGTTCGCCTGCTGGCTGTCCTTTTTTGACAAGACCATATTACGCCATCAATGTATGAATCTCTAGAACAGTGCATTAAATGGGAAATAAATAGTGCAGGTACTCATTTAAATGGGGCGAGTGGGCGGGGCTAGGGGCGGGTCTAGAACAAGACATGCTGATACCTATTGACTTCAATAATAGTTGGCAGCACATACCAAAACACGTGACAAATGCGTTTCTATAAATAAAAGAGGTTAATTCATTACACAAAACGACAGCCAAACGCTGTGATGTTTTACCTTGTTATATAATATTTGCAGCTTCCATACTGTTATTTACTGTTGCTTGGCACAACACAATATATTCTCAAGCGTGTACACACACACGCATACGCACACACAAAGCATTCCACACATTTCCTTTAATATACCTCCCAACAGTGTATCAAATCTCTCTCTTTCTCTCGCTTTTATCCTCACACAAAAAAGCACTGGCAAACAGACAAACATAAGCCACTCACGCAAAAGAATTAAAGGATTAAAGCCATTTTAACATCGTTACCTTCCTTTGCTTTCTTAATTGCGCTGTCACCGGCCTGCCTCGATCCTGTGTTTGCAACACAGCAGGATGGTGAACACCGGACGTTATGCAAATGAGCCTCCGCTGAATAGTTCAGTAGGGGCTTAGCTCACCAGTCACGGCTACAGAAGTGCCTTGGCTGTCAGTCCGGTCACCAGCACAAGCAGCCAATGCGCCTACCGTTTATGAGTACTGGTACTCTCCTTGGCAGCAGAGAAGTGCCGGTACTCAGAGTGCTAAAAAAAAGAAGTGCCGGTACTCAGTACCGGTGAGTACCGGCCCATTTAAAGCACTGCTAGAGAATGTCTACCCAACCTAAAGATAGCAGAGCTTGCCCCGTTGTACTTACGATTTCTGCACCAGCCTTTCTGCCTGTCCCACAAGAGTCCAGCAAACAAAACTCCATTTAAAAGTGGTGCTGAAATTTCCAGAAGCACCTTAAATGTATTCCACTACTTAACATGATTGTCTAAATCGGTCGGTTCCTTCTCTGGTTGCTTTACATGCATGCACCATCTGCCTAAAGCACGGGTACTCATAGTACGGCCCGCGGGCCGCCAGCGGCCCGGCAAGCCTTCCTTGGCGGCCCGCGGACCTTGCAGACATCCTACCTGTGTTTAAAAAAAAAAAAAAAATAGTGGTAGCAAACACTGCCGGTTGCAGCAGCCTGGACTCTTAGACTCTGCTCTGTGGAGGCCGGGGGATTCCAGTGATGGTCAAAGTGGAGATGCAGGGGCCTAAGAGGTGAAATACAACAAAGCTTTATTAACATGTAAAAGGTCTTTTAAAGACCTTTGAAGTACTCGGGTGCGGCTGTGTGTGCATGCTGGGAAGCTGTCTCAGTCGGGGCTGAGGGCTGACACATACACGGGGTGAGATGACAGAGGGTGACGGAGGGAGGGAGACAGGGGTTGACAGAGGGTGACAGAGAGAGGGCGACAAAGAGGCGCAGTCTGGGGGAGACAGAGGGAGGAAGACAGAGGGAGAGGGAGGGAGGCAGAAGGAGGGAGAGGAAGGGAGACAGACAGAGACAGAGAGAGGCAGAGAGGGAGGCAGAGAGGGAGGCAGAGAGAGAGGCAGAGAGGGAGGCAGAGAGGGAGGCAGAGAGGGAGACAGAGGGAGGGAGACGGAGGGTGAGGGAGGGAGGGAGGGAGGGAGACAGAGGGAGAGAGACAGAGGGAGAGAGACAGAGGGGGAGATAGACAGAGGGGGAGGGAGACAGAGGGAGGGAGAGGGAGGGAGAGAGACAGGGAGAGATAGAGGGAGGGAGACAGAGAGACGGAGGGAGGGAGACAGAGGGAGAGGGAGGGAGGGAGAGGGAGACGGAGGGAGGGAGTGAGACCGAGGGAGGGAGACGGAGGGAGATGGAGGGAGACGGAGGGAGATGGAGGGAGGGAAACGTAGAGAGACGAAGGGAGACGGAGGGAGAGGGAGGGAGAGAGACCGAGGGAGAGGGAGGGAGACAGGGAGGGAGACACAGGGTGACAGAGGGAGACCGGGAGGGAGACAGAGGGAGAGAGACAGAGGGAGAGGGAGGGAGAGAGACAGGGAGAGAGACAAGGAGAGATAGAGGAAGGGAGACAGAGAGAGAGAGACGGAGGGAGGGAGACAGAGGGAGAGAGAGACGGAGGGAGGGAGACGGAGGGAGGGAGACGGAGGGAGGGAGACGGACGGAGGGAGGGAGATGGAGGGAGACAGGGAGGGAGGGAGACAGGGAGGGTGGGAGACAGGGAGGGAGACGGAGGGCGACAGAGGGAGGGAGGGAGACGGAGGGAGGGAGAGGGAGGGAGACGGAGGGAGACGGAGGGAGACGGAGGGAGAGGGAGGGTGAGGGAGAGAGAGAGGGAGAGGGAGGGAGACAGAGGGAGAGAGACAGAGGGCGAGGGAGGGAGACAAGAGGGAAAGAGACAGAGGGAGAGGGAGGGAGACAGAAGGAGGGAGACGGAGGGAGGGAGGCGGAGACAGGGAGGGAGACGGAGACAGAAAGGGAGACGGAGGGAGGGAGATGGAGGGAGAGGGAGGGAGACAGAGGGAGAGAGACGGAGGGAGAAGGAGGAAGATGGAGGGAGAGAGACGGAGGGAGAGGGTGGGAGACAGAGGGAGACAGAGGGAGGGAGACAGAGGGAGGGAGACAGAGGGAGGGAGACAGAGGGAGGGAGACAGAGAGGGGGACAGAGGGAGGAGGGCGACAGAGGGAGACAGAGAGGTAGACCGAGGGAGGAGGGAGACAGAGGGAGGAGGGAGACAGAGGGAGGAGGGCGACAGAGGGAGGAGGGCAACGGAGGGAGAGAGACAGGGAAAGTGACTGGGGGAGAGAGACAGGGGGGCAGAGAGACAGGGGGAATAGAGACGGGGAGAGAGACAGGGGGAGAGAAACGAGGGGGAGCGAGACAGGGGGAGAGAGAGACGGGGAGAGAGGGAGGGGGAGAGAGGGAGAGGGAGGGAGAGGGGGAGGGGGAGGGAGGGGGAGAGGGAAAGAGAGATGTGTGGTGGCTCAGTGGACGAAGGCGTCTGCTGCAGGCACCTGTGTTCAACCTCATGGTCACAATTTTTTTTGCTTTAGCCCCTCCCCTCCCCCTCTGACCCCGTCCCCACCGGTGCGGCCCTCGGCCACAAATCGCACTGTAAATTTGGCCCCAGAGAGAAAGTTTGTGAGTACCTATGGCCTAAAGGGTAAAATGGCAGCAGATGCTGTGTGGCTAGATAGCTGCTGGTTGGGTTAAAAGGTATTGGGCTGAGGTGCATTTTTCACAGGCAGGTGCCAGCAATGTACACTGTATAGGCCAGTACTTGTGGATGCTAGGAAGCCTCAAGTTCTTGCGAAAAAGGGCAGGCTGCAGACCTCTGCCCTCACCAGCAGCTGCTTGTATTTTCATTGCAGAGCCAGCAATGCAAAACATGATAACAGGGGGAACGAAACACACCTTCTTCTGATTTTAAAGCACACACTTCTGTTTCTTCCCAGACCATTTGAAAATGCATTGCATAATAAGGCCTTCTGTTTTGTGGAACAATGTTGCAGTCAAGTGTTTATAACTGACCACGATTGAGTTGTGTGTTTGCAGGCAGAGTGATTCTATGTTAACGTGGAGCGAGGATGTGGTGTAACGGCTAGAGCAGCCGACTTTGAAGCTAGGGAATCGGGATCGAATCTTGGCGAGAGGGTCAACATCCTGAACAAAACACTCAACCTTCCTGTGTCTAAAAAGGAATGTGTCTGTCTGGTGCGCATATGAAGTGCTCTGATACCTTCTGGTCGAGATTGTGCTAAAAACCAAAAGAACTAAAAAAAAGTATAGCGAGAGTAGCTCTCTACGGGGATTTGAGTTTACATGTTTAAGCTACGCCCTTAATTATATAGGCCATGCCCCTTTTACGCCCTGTTGCACACACACTTTTTCATCCGACTTGAAGCCCCGCACTCACATCACATTTAAACAGGTCCAGCAAGACTGCCATTGTTACCATTGAGAATTTAGGAGCACCACTCCAGGAAGGATGAGCAGCTATGATGCTTGCAAATCTAGCTCTCATTTCATCCAAGAAAGCTCTCACTTCTCACTGGAAGTCCGGAGCACTCCCCCCTACCCTACCAGCATGGTCTCAAACTCGCTTTAGGTTCTGCAATGGAATGGTTGAATCCTTCCTAGACAAGGGGATGGAACCCTGCAAAAGCAACCCCCTCTCCAAGACTTGGGGCTCGCTTGTAGAGCGAGTAACAACAATAATAGGAGAGACTGCCCCCCAAATCCACCTTAGCTATGCCGGCCCCCACACAGATGGACCAGTGATTACCTGAATCTTTCTACCTGAATTCTATGACTTAGTGCTCTGCCCTAGTTATCCTCCTGGAGCGACTGAACACTTGCCCATTTAACCACTGGCTGAACTCCAGTAATGAGTGCTACCTAACAGGCCACAACCTCTACCACACCACCCCCCTCCGCCCTTGCCCCTTTGCATTAGTTTGTCCCAATCTCACTAGAGTGACAGGCAAGCAGCTACAACATCCGCCTGTTACTGCGTTGATTAATTTTGTAATTTGTGCACTTACTAGGTACTATTTGTCAAAATGTATAACCTTTCCTGTGGGCAATTAAACAATAGTTAGCTTTAGACTGCAAAAGTTAACCCCTTCGCTGCTAGGCCTTTTCCCCCCCTGTGCTAAGCCTTTTTTTGCCTATTTGGGGTAGTTCGCGCTTAGGCCCCTGTAACTTTTTGACCACATAAGATATCCACGCCAAATTTGCGTCCTTTTTTCCCAGCATCATGGGGATTCTAAAGGTCCCCAGGGTTTGTGGATTCCCCTGGAGGGGTCCCAGGAATTTGCCAAAATACAGCAAAATTTAGTTTTTGGGGGGAAAAATGGGGGAAAAGAGCTACAAATGAAAGCGTCTAGTTTTTTTCCCTGCAAATGGTATCAACAAAGGGGTTGTAGGGCTGAAATCACCATTTTCCCAGCTTTCAGGAAAAAGCAGACTTTTGTCAGAAAAACAAAATTGTTTACTCAGTTGTGGACTTTTTTTGGGGACACAGCCTATTTTTGCTATTTTTTGTGCTTTCAACCTACTTCCAGTTAATGGTAGACATGGGTATGAATGCAATAATGGATCTTGGAAAACTATACATTATTGAAAAGTAGACAACATTCGGGATTCAGCAAGAGGTCATTTGTGTAGATCCTTCAAGGTTTCTTCATAGAAACTAACCGTTTAATATGGGAAATATTGAAAATTAGTTGAAAAAAACAACCATTTGTGCCAACGTTTTCACCTGTAACTTCCTCTAATTGAGACAGCTGTTTGAAAGCAATGTACCGTTACATCCGCTAGACCTTTTTGGTTGTGGGGATATATAGGACTTCAAAATCTGTAAAAAAGAAACACATTTTCCTCACATTTCTGTGATGCAAAGTTCTGGAATCTGCGTGGATCCACAAAGTTCCACCCACCCCCGTTCCCCAAAGTCTTCCAAGAAAAATGGTGCCTCACTTGTGTGGGTAGGTCTAGTGCCTGTGACATGAAATGGCCCAAAACGCAGCGTGGACACACTACATTTTCACAGTGAAAACTGACCCTTTTTTTGCAAAGTGCCTAGCTGTAGATTTTGAACCCTAACTCTGCCGGCACCGAGGCAAACCTAGAAAACCTATACATTTTTTTAAACTACACTCCCAGGGGAATCCAGGATGGGGAGACTTGACGGGCTCTCACCAGGTTCTGTTACCCAGAATCCCTTGAAAACCTCAAAATCTGTAAAAAAGAAACCTATTTTCCTCACATTTCTGTGGTGGAAAGTTCTGGAATCTGCGTGGATCCACAAAATTCCACCCACTCTGCATTCCCCAAAGTCTTCCGAGAAAAATGGTACCTCACTTGTGTGGGTAGGCCTAGTGCCTGCAACAGGAAATGGCCCAAAACGCAACGTGAACACAACACATTTTCACAGTAAAAACTGACCCTTTTTATTGCAAAGTGCCTAGCTGTAGATTTTGAACCCTAGCTTTGCCAGCACCTAGGGAAACCTAGCAAACCTATACATTTTTTAAAACTAGACACCCGGGGAATCCCAGGGAGGTATAGCTTGCGTGGAACCCCCAACATTTTCTTACCCAGAATCCCCTGCAAACCTCAAATTTAGCTGAAAAAATCACTTTTTCCATACATTTTTGTGTGTGAAAGTTGTGGCATCACCAAATTGTGCCTCACTCGTGTGGAAGGCCCAAGTACCCGCGACAGGCAAGGGCCCAAAACGTATTGAGGTGACATCAAAATTGCCTAACACAAACCAGCCTGGTTTTGCAAGGGGGGGTCACCTGGGTTTTTGGCCCCGTGCTCGACGGCCAGCTAGGGAAACCTACCAAACCCTCACATTTCGAAAAACTAGACTCCCGGGGGATTCCAGGGAAGTATGGCTTGCGTGGATCCACCTACTTTTTCTTACACAGAATCCCCTGCAAACCTCACATTTAGCTGACAAAATCCCCTTTTCCACACATTTTTGTGTGGGAAAGTTGTGGCACCACCGGGCTGACACAAATTTCCTACCACCCAGCATTCCCCCGGGTATCCCGATAAAAATGATGCCTTACTCGTGTGGGAGGCCCAAGTACCCGCGACAGGCAAGGGCCCAAAACGTATTGGGGCGACATCAAAATTGCCTATCACAAAACGACCTGGTTTTGCAAGGGGGGTCACCTGGGTTTTTGGCCCCTTGCTCGGCGGCCAGCTAGGGAAACCTACCAAACCTACACATTTCTAAAAGCTAGAGACCCGGGGGATTATAGGGAGGTATGGCTTGCTTGGATCCCCCAACTTTTTCTTAGCCAGAATCCCCTGCAAACCTGACATTTCGTGGAAAAAAAGTTTTTTTTCCACATATTTTTGTGTGGGAAAGTGGTGGCATCACCGGGCTGACACACATTTCCTACCACCCAGCATTCCCCCAGGTCTCCCTATAAAAATGGTGCCTCACTTGTGTAGGAGGCCCAAGTACTCGCGACAGGCAAGGGCCCAAAACGTATTGAGGCGACATCAAAATTGCCAATCACAAAATGACCTGGTCTTGCAAGGGGGGTCACCTGGGTTTTTGGCCCTGTGCTCGGCGGCCGGCTAGGGAAACCTACCAAACCCACACATTTCTGAAAACTAGACACCGGGGGATTCCAGGGAGGTTTGGCTTACGTGAATCCCCCAACGTTTTCTTTCCCAGAATCCCCTGCAAACATCAAACTTAGCTAAAAAAAATCACTTTTTCCACACATTTTTGTGTGTGAAAGTTGTGACATCACCAGGATGACACAAATTTCCTACCACCGAGCGTTCCCCTGGGTCTCCCTATAAAAATGGTGCCTCACTCGTGTGGGAGACCCAAATACCTGCAACAGGCAAGGGCCCAAAACGTATTGAGGCGACATCAAAATTGCCTATCACAAAACGACCTGGGTTTGCAAGGGGGGTTTACCTGGGTTTTTGGCCCTGTGCTCGGCGGCCAGCTAGGGAAACCTACCAAACCCACACATTCCTGAAAACTAGACACCCGGGAGATAATAGGGAAGTATGGCTTGTGTGGATCCCACTGCCCCTATCTGCCCCCCCGGGGGGGCGGAAAGACGGGAATTTCTCTGGGGGGGGGGGGTATTGTCATGCCCATTTTGGGCAGCCCCCACCCCTACATGAATACAACAAAAATCCCTGGTTTCTAGTGGGCTTTATGCCCCCCAGGGGGGGCAGAAAGACTGGAATTTGTGTGGGCAGGGTGTGGGGGCATTGGCTTGTTTGTTTTGGGCAGCCCCCACCCTTGATTCAAATTGGCAAAAATTATCCCTGGCATCTAGTGGGCTGTTTGCCCCCCTCGCGGGGCAGAAAGGCTGCAGTTTTGGCAGGGGGTTGGGGCATTGGCATGCCCGTTTTTGGCAGCCCCCACCCTAACCAAAATTGCCCCCAAAAAATCCCTGATTTTAGGGGGCTTTCTGCCCCCCGGGGGGCAGAAAGACTGTAATTGTTGTGGGGGTGGGGGCATTGGCTTGCCTGTTTTGGGCAGCCCCCACCCTAATTCAAATTGCCCCCCAAAAATCCCTGACTTCTAGTGGGCTTTTTGCCCCCCAGGGGGGGCAGATTGGGGGCTACTCCCCCATCAGAAGCACGTATCCTCCTGAGGCGGAAGCCGGGAGTTCTTTGTTGTTTATTTTAAAATTTGATGTCACTGTAATTTCCTGTTTTTAAAAGCACTCACTTGTTCTTTGGGACCCCAGGACTTGCCCTTCGAGCATACCGCACAGCCGAGTGAAGGCTGGTAGCGGACCCAAACCAATAAACATTTCCCGCCGCCATCGCTGGCGAGCCGCGAGGCCACGCCCACTCTGAGGCCACGCCCACCGCCACCCTGCATCAAAGCGCTGATCAATAGCGCTGCAGGTCAGAAGCACGTATCCTCCTGAGGCGGAAGCCGGGAGTTCTTTGTTGTTTATTTTAAAATTTGATGTCACTGTAATTTCCTGTTTTTAAAAGCACTCACTTGTTCTTCGGGACCCCAGGACTTGCCCTTCGAGCATACCGCACAGCCGAGTGAAGGCTGGTAGCGGACCCAAACCAACAAACATTTCGCCTGTCCCCCTGGTCAAATCACCCGGGAAGCCCATCGCTATGATAAAGACTGTCTTCTCGCTCTAAATCCGGGACAAAACTGCGAGACGATATCGGGAAATGTTGGACAGACATTCCTACACTGTAAGTCGTGCCACTTCTCCACACCCAACCCTTGCTCTTCAAAGTGCCTTTCAGCTGCGTATAAACTCGCCCCTCTCACCATTTTACAACTTAATGTGAGATCACTATGTAAGCACCATCAAGAGATCAACACCCTTCTACTTGAAGATAACCCTGATATCCTTTTTATCTGTGAAACCTGGCTACATGATGATATGACCAGTATCATCAATCTTGCGCTGCCAGAGAGCTATCACATGAAGTCGATAAATAGAGACACCAGAGGAGGTGGCATTGCTGTCATTTATAGAAAGCAATTCCTGTGCTCCTTCACTAAAGAATGTATTTCGAACTGTGAAAGCGCTCGCTTTAAGATCATAGCGGGCCCCCACTTCTCTTTATCTGGCCTCTACATTTATCGGCCTCCCGGCCCTTCATCTAAATTTATAGAAGCTCTCCTTGAAACGGCGAACTCCCTGGTGGTGAGCTCGGCTAACTTTACGATACTGGGAGACTTGAATCTCCATTTCGACAGGAATCTAGATCCCACTATTAAAAACCTCCTAGCCGACCTATCAGCCCTACAACTCTGCCCCCTGATCCAGGACGCCACCCACTCGGCTGGTCACATCCTAGACCCTGTTTTTACCAACCTCTCGGAGACTATAATAGAGACGCCCAAACCTATGGATTGGTCGGATCACTACTTAGTCAAATTTACGATACTGATTAAGGAAGTGTTTAATAAAGCTGAACCTATCCGTCATCTCAAAAGAGCATGGCACAAACTCTCAGCTAACGACCTACATACCACCTTAGGAGAATTCCATCAAGAAGCACATACAAACATAAACACCACATATGCTGCTTTCTATGATTGGATTAACCAGGGATTGGATACCCTTGTGTAGGAGAGTAGGGTCTGCTTTCTATGTTCACCCCCACTTTTTGCTTTTGCTTTACTGGTTTTCGACTTAGATGTGGCTGTGGGCCTGCTAATCAGACCCACAGCCCTGCTGTTCTCTCTCTAAATTATACTATGTACTTTAGGTGCATAACCCATTTGGATAGGATCACCTTATTGGCCCCTGTACAGTGTACCCTAGGTACCCAGGGCATAGGTGTACCCTAGGCCTACCAGGGGCTGCAGCATGTATTATGCCACCCCTGGCCTGGCCTTCCATTTTGACACAACTGGTTGATCACTCAGCTGGGGCAAGGTCGTGTAATCACCCCTTGCTTAGGTGTAGTATTCCTATACCTAACTTACATATAGACACATGTGTACCTATCAGTCACTCCTATGGCAGGCCTTGACAATCCTGGAGGCAGAGTGCTTGGTAACATGTGAGATGGTGCTCTAGCATGAGCTGAGCCTGTCTGCAGCTTTCGGAACCTTGTCCTTATAGCTGTTCTATGATATAGCCTACCATATACTCTTAAAGTGCCTTATAATCTTAGACGGTTATGGTAACTATGGTTTGGCTTTATCGAAACATGTCGTGTAAGGTGTCTAACACTGTGGAATAATACCCCCATGCCATTTCTGGACATGAGAATATTATTCCCCCCTTCTAGAGGGAAAGACATGTTAAAATCATACTTCAACTGTTAGCCTCTGACCAAAGCCTCAGCATCACAAAATGGATGCTGCTGCCACGACACAAGTCTGACCTCCTGCAGCTGGGAGTGATCCCAGCCAGGGAGGCCTGGACAATAGGTTTCCTGCTTGGGGAGGTGCTAGCACCTCCCCAGACAGCCTTTAGTGTATTGGGGCAGGGTGGGCTGAAAGGAATGAGACATGCCTGGGGCACACAAGGTGTTCCTTGCATAGTCCAGTTCAAACCGGCGCTGGGGCACTCCAGCCCCAGCTCTGGCGCGAAACTGGACAAAGGGAAGTGGGTGTAACCACCCCCTCCCAGGTCCCACCCATAAGGCGTGACCTAGCAGGTATCCCAGCCCCCCAGATTAGTATAAGAGTGGGAGTTGGGCCTCAAGACTTTAGATTATCCTGAACCTGCAAAACTGAACAGAAACTCTGGACCTTCGACATTCGACGAAAGAAGAAGACTGAAGAATCTCCCTTGTAGCCAAGGAGTGGCTACCCTGTGCAAACAGGCACCATCAAGAGACTACCCTTTGCTTTGCCCACGTTCTACGAGGAACCGACTGCAGAGCCCGACCAGAGCCTTGACTTCCAGACTTCTCCGGCCCTGATCCACATCCACAGCAAAGCTGAGATCCGTGGAGGCGACGAGCGACGTGGGACCGGCTACCTGGGAAAAGTGGCTAGTAACTTAAAGCGCAGCTTCTGAGGTACCCTCGAAGTTGTGCACCGGGGATTGAGAAGCCCCAACCCCAAGCACCATCTGCACCGAAGATCAGCCCCCCACACTCCACGAGTCCTGCGTGGGGCCCTTCAGCATTTTCCTGCTTGCCGCGTTTGTCCGGTTGCTTGCCCGCTGGCTAGTGGCCTTTGTGACGACGCACCCTGAAATCTTCTGCGCTGGTTTGGCTCCTCCAGACTGGCTCCCGCTTCTCTGCAAAGAAGAAGCACCCCAGACCTTCCTGGTCTGCACCAGAAGCAAGTCCTTCGTCCTTCGTGGGTTCCGCTTGCCAAGGCTTGGTGAGTCCTAGTCCAACTTCGACGCCGCCGACAGCAAGAGCCTTCGTGGGACAGCTCGCCTCCTGGTCCTGGTCGTCCTCGACGCTTCCTGGTCCTCCTGGCTGCAGCAACAAGCTTCACCTTCACCTGCAATCTTCACAACATCGCCTGGTTCCTTCCTGGTTCCACGTGGTCACTGGCTAGTGACCTTGACTCTGTCGCTTCTGCTTGCAGGTTTCCTCTCTTCTTGATCCCAGCCTTGGGATCCACCGGACACTCTTCACTGACTGCCTGTCAGCATCTTTCTTCAGGCATCCATAGGAGTCGACGACGAAAACGACGCATCTTCACCCCTATGCACCCGCAGCCTGTGGGCTAGGTAACTTGGGTACTCCGGTGCTCATCAGGATAGTGACTATCCTAGTGTCTAGTTTTCAAGTCTCAACTTCCTAGCTACTCCGGAAGTGTCCTAAATCTACCGTTTCCTAAACTTTACTATTGCTATTGACTTTTACGCATTACGCGTGAGTGTTTCCACTCTGCACACGAATCCCGCCCTATTTGTTAGCAGTCTTATTTAGGCTCCATGAAAATAATTTTGCCCAGGTGAGATGTGGCAAGCATGGTGACCTTACTGATCGATTTCCTGTTCACAAAGGTGTCCGCCAAGGGTGTGTGTTGGCTCCCACACTATTTAGCCTTTACATCAATGGTCTTGTTGACCATCTGAATTGTGTGGTAAACAACGATGCCCCAAAACTGGTAACAGGACGAGTGCCCGCTCTGATGTTCGCAGACGACACTCTGTTGTTGTCTAGAACATCATCGGGCATTCAAAACACACTCGATGGTTTTGTAAAGTTCTGTGAGCAGCGGGGATTGGAAATCAACCTGGGGAAAACAAAATTTATGATTTTCAACCCCCCTAACCGGGTGCGTCCAAACCCAATTCTATACGGCACTCCCCTTGAAAGGGTTAAAACTTTTGTCTACCTAGGCCTCACTTTGACTGAGAAATTTAACTGGGATAAGCAGATAGCCAAGTCGACGCTTAAGCTTTCCCAGTTGGTGGGGGGTCTCACTAAAGTTTTTAAAAAATCGACCTATAAACCAGTGTCACCCGTTTTGGAGATTTTTTGTCGACAGGCAAGAGCGGCCGTAATTTATGGGGCTGATTTGTGGGGACATAAGCAAACAGAGACCCTTACTAAGGTTGAGCAGTCCTTTTTAAGAACACTTGTAGGGCTCCCCTCTAGTACGCCTCTGACTCCCTTGAAATTTGATTTTGGCCTAGTCTCAATAGATGAGATTGTAAGTGCCAGACCAATCTTGTATTGGAAAAGGTTGTGGTCGGTTCCTGAACTGGCCTCATACAGAGCTGAATTCATTGCGATCTGGCCTCTTCTTAAATCTAAAAAGATTCCCTGGCTCCAACATATCAAAGCTGCCAGTGCCTGTCTAGGACTCCCGGAATTCTGGGATTCCCCAGAAACTTTTTGTACCGGATTAACAAAGAAAGAACTAGCTTCACTGATATGTACACGGAATCTCCAAATACTTTCGAGCTCTATAACAGTGGGTAGATTGACTTCTGAGTTCCTCACAGTTAAACCTGACTTAAAATTTGAGGAATTCATGGATCAAATCGAACCCCCGCTTGCTCGAAAATTATACATTCAGCTTAGACACGGCACTTTACCAGTCAGGTCCTTTTCAGCTAAGTGGCAGACGCAGAATCAGGAAAGTTGTCCCGCATGTAATTACAAATTGGAGACCGTTTCACATGTGTTGTTCTTCTGTCCTGCATACTCTGCAATTAGAAAATGTTGGTTAATTCCCATTTGTAGGAATTTGGGTTTTCGTCATTTTAAGCAGGCTCTTAGGTCCCTAACTTATGATACCCACCCCCCTATTGTATTTGCCGTATCTCGTTATCTATATGGCATGTGGCGCAGGAGACGAATCTTTTTAAATTAATCTCTGTATTTACTTTTCACATGATAACGTCTTGTTTAATTCTTTTTTAAATTGTAAAATTATTTATTGTTTTATTGTACCTGCTGATGTACTTATGTGCACTTTTATGGTCTAATGGCCGAAATAAAGTTATCACTGACTGACTATTGCTATTGACTTTTACGCATTACGCGTGAGTGTTTCCACTCTGCACACGAATCCCGTGGGCCTCCCACTTCCTAACTAACGCTAGTGTAGTGTAGCCCCAGCGATTCCCTAGGCCTAGGCCTATTCTATTTCCGTGACAGTGGTTCTTATACCACTTACGTAGTATATGGTTTGCGTGGCCCCTAGGGCCTAACTGTATTACTTACCTGTGTGACTTAATGTATGCATAAATAAGACTGTGTTGTACTTACCTCTAATCTCATAAAGAGTGCTGAGGGTTTGACTAGAATAAATACACTTTATTTTATATATATATCTGTTGTGGTGTCCTTTCATTTGGTATTCAAGGGATTATATATGGTATCACAGCTGGCTTCACATGCCATTCAGAGTTTAGCCTAAGACTGCTCTTGTCCATGCTACCACTAGGATAGCTGGTCTATAAGGTTGACTTTACAACCAATCACCATAAGGGTATTTGGACTGATATAAGGTGTACACTAGAACTAGTGACATCATACATCAGGCCAACTTCTCACATTGGTGAGCAGCGGTTGGGATCTGAGCTTGCTGTTGTAATACCATTGTAATCTTGAGATACTAAATTGAAAGATCACACAGATATTGTCTAGGTACATATAACATAGATTATAATACTTAAGTCCTACTGGACTTTGTAGTTGTAGGTTGAAGGGAGTAGCACACCCTGACTACAACTACTAGAGAGGTTTAGTAGATACAACTAGTGTAGGTAGGTGCACACACCACACCCTCACTAGATCATGTCTCTGAGAGGAGATCAAGTAGATGCTCCCTCAGGAGGATCAGGTCTGCAAAAGACCCCCTCTAGATATGATACCTTAACATTCCAGGAGATGAGACACTTGTGTACCTCCAGAGGAATAAAACAGGGTGCAAACCCTACCCTCCTTCAGTTAAGACAACTCCTAGAGGAGTATGACATTATTAGGGCATCTCAGGCAGGTACCCTAGGTACAGAGGAGGGTCTACCCACCACAGAGGAGTCAGAGGAGACTTCAGATGAAGAGGTAGACAGCCAGGGCCAAGTAGGAAGACTTAGCCAGGCTAACCTAAGCTTACATGGGAGTTTGCATGGGGTCCCCCCTTACAGACCCCCAAGTAGGCTTACACAGAGAAGCAGGAGGGACCGATCCCCTTCAAGGGAATCCATCCACTCCCATGTCTCTAACATCTCTAATGCTTCCTCTCACAGGGGAATGACTTCCCCTGAGAGAAAGGAGCATGAAGCCAGAATGAGGGAAGCTAATCTGAGGATTCAGAGGGAAGAACTTGCCCTTGCCAAAGAGAAGCTTGCTCTGGCTAGAGAACAAAAGTTGAGTGGGTCAGAACCCACTGGTGGCAGCAATATCCCTAAGGATAGAGACAGGCACTATGATAATAGAAACCTGAGCAAGATTGTCCCTCCCTACAAGTGTGGGGATGACATCCACAAATGGATAACTGCTTTGGAGAGAGCTTGCAAAGTACAGCAGGTACCCCAAAGTCAGTGGGCAGCTATCTTGTGGCTCTCCTTCTCTGAGAAAGGCAGAGACAAGCTCCTCACAGTTAGTGATGAGGATGCAGATAATTACACTGTCCTGAAGAGTGCTCTGATTGATGGGTTTGGCATAACCACTGAACAATACAGGTTGTTGTTCAGGGATACCCAGAAGACACAGACTCAGGACTGGACTGACTTTGTAGATTGTGCCACTAAGGCTCTGGAAGGCTGGCTAATGGGAAGTAAGGTTAAGGACTATACAGGATTGTATAATTTGATCATGAGAGAACAAATACTTAACAACTGTCAAAACCAGCTATTGCATCAACACCTGATTGATTCTGATCTGACTTCTCCCCAAGAATTGGGAAAGAAGGCAGATAGATGGGTCAGGACTAGAGTTAAGCAGAAAAACCAGAACCAGGGCGGTGATCAGAAAAAGGCAGACCAGAAGGGTAATGAGCAGAAACAAAAAGACCAGAAGTCTTCACCAGGCCCCCAAAAGGCTCAGGGGGAGGGTGGTCCCAAAAAGGATAAAAAGAAAGATGGCCAAAAGAAACCATGGTGCAACTATTGTAAGTCCAACTCACATTGGTTTAGTGAGTGCACCAAAAAGGATAAGCCCCCAGCCACCATTGCCCCTAAGGCAACTGTACCCCCTAGTTCAGCTGTAAGTGGTGGTTCCCAGCAAAAGGGTGTAGTAGGGTTAACCCTGGGAACTGAGGAGGATTCTGGCCTAGTCAGAGTACCTACTCAGGCTGTTCTGATCTGTGATGGGGACTTAGCTTTGTCCTCTACTGTAGGCCCCAGTAACCTGGGCAAGTACAGACAGACACCTTTTATCAACCAAAGAATGGCTCAGGCCTACAGGGACACTGGAGCTAGTGTCACAATGGTGACACCTGCTTTTGTGGACCCTGGACAGATCATACTAGGTGAGAATTACCTAGTGACCAACGCTAGCAATGCCACTACCTCCCAAAGTGTGGCTATTGTTAACTTCTCCTGGGGAGGGGTAACTGGCCTCAAGAAAGTTGTTGTTAGTTCAGACCTTCCTGTAGAGTGTTTACTGGGCAATGATCTTGAAACTTCAGTTTGGTCTGAAGTGGAGTATAGGACCCATGCAGAAATGCTGGGGATAGATGCACATGTCCTTGCTGTGACCAGGTCACAGGCCAAAAAGTGCACCACTGAACAAGTGCTGGATCCTGAAACTATGGACCAGTCACAACCCAAGAGAAAGAGCAGTAGGGTTAAGGCTGTGCCTTCCCCCCTGCCTCAGGTGGTGGATCAGCCCTCCCAGGAGGATGATTCTGAGAGCCCTGAAGGAACTGTCCTAGAAGAACTTGAACCTGATCAGGTTGAGTTTCTTGGGACAGGGGGACCTTCAAGGGCAGATCTGAGGCAGGCTCAATTAGACTGCCCCTCTCTTGAACCCCTCAGACAGCTGGCTGCTGCTGAGGCTGCAGGGAATGCTCAAGGTACCCATAGAGTGTATTGGGATGAAGGACTACTGTATTCAGAGGCTAGAGACCCCAAGCCTGGTGCATCCAGGAGGTTGGTCATACCACTGAAGTTCAGAGGCTTCCTTCTAACCTTGGCCCATGATATTCCCCTTGCAGGACATTTAGGCCAGAACAAGACTTGGGACAGGCTTGTCCCTCACTTTCACTGGCCCCATATGTCAGAAGATACTAAGGAGTTTTGTCGCTCCTGTGTCACCTGCCAAGCCAGTGGCAAATCAGGTGGCACCACAAAGGCCCCCCTCATACCACTACCTGTGGTGGGGGTCCCCTTTGAAAGAGTGGGCATAGATATTGTAGGACCAATGGACCCACAAACAGCATCTGGGCACAGATTCATACTGGTGATAGTGGACCATGCCACCAGGTACCCAGAAGCAATTCCCCTGAGGACCACAACAGCTCCTGTTGTGGCAAGGGCCCTGCTTGGAGTATTCTCCAGAGTGGGCTTTCCAAAGGAGGTCATTTCTGACAGAGGTACCAACTTCATGTCAGGATACTTGACTGCAATGTGGAAGGAGTGTGGTGTTAACTATAAGTTCACCACACCCTATCACCCACAGTGCAATGGGCTTGTTGAGAGATTCAACAAGACCCTAAAGGGAATGATAAAAGGATTACCAGACAAGCTTAGGCGAAGATGGGACATCCTTTTACCCTGCCTTCTGTTTGCTTACAGAGAGGTCCCACAAAAGGGGGTTGGCTACAGCCCTTTTGAGCTTTTGTTTGGGCATCCTGTAAGAGGACCCCTGTGTTTGGTGAAGGAAGGATGGGAGAGACCTCTCAGACAACCCAAACTAGACATAGTGGATTATGTACTTGGTCTCCGATCCAGGATGGCAGAGTATATGAAGAAGGCTTCTAAAAACCTTGAGGCAAGCCAAGAACTCCAAAAAGCTTGGCATGACCAAAAGGCTGTACTGACTGTTTACCAGCCAGGACAGAAAGTGTGGGTGTTGGAGCCAGTGGCCCCAGCAGCACTCCAAGACAAATGGTCTGGACCCCACACTATTGTTGAGAAAAAGGGAGAAGTCACCTACTTGGTGGACCTTGGGACTCCCAGAAGCCCCCACAGGGTGATTCATGTCAACAGATTGAAGGCATATGTTGACAGGGCAGACATGGGGCTACTCATGGCTACAGATGAGGGGCAGGAGGAAGAGAGTGACCCTCTCCCAGACCTGTTGACTCAGAACCCTGATGATGGCTCAGTTGATGGTGTGGTCTTTTCTGACAGCCTCACTGTCCATCAGCAACAGGACTGCAGACAAGTTCTGCAATCCTACAGACATATGTTCTCTCTGACCCCAAGTCAGACAAACTGGTGCACCCATGAGGTGGACACTGGTGACAGTCTGCCTGTGAAGAGTAAAATCTACAGGCAACCTGACCATGTCAGGGACTGCATAAAAGTTGAGGTACAAAAGATGTTGGAGCTGGGAGTCATTGAACCTTCAGAGAGCCCTTGGGCTAGTCCTGTAGTTCTTGTGCCAAAACCTCACACCCAAGATGGTAAGAGAGAGATGAGGTTTTGCGTGGATTACAGAGGTCTCAATGCTGTCACTAGGACAGATGCCCACCCAATACCTAGGGCAGATGAGCTCATTGACAGACTGGCAGCTGCTAAGTTTTTGAGCACATTTGACCTAACAGCAGGCTACTGGCAAATCAGACTAGCTGAGAGTGCAAAGGCCAAAACTGCTTTCTCGACCCCAGGAGGACATTATCAATTTGTGGTAATGCCCTTTGGTTTGAAGAATGCACCTGCCACTTTCCAAAGGTTGGTGAATCAAGTCCTTACTGGGTTGGATGATTATTGTGCAGCTTATCTGAATGATATTGCTGTCTTTAGCTCCACCTGGGAGGATCACCTGGTCCACCTGAGGAATGGTTTAGAGGCCCTGCAAAAGGCAGGCCTCACTATCAAGGCCACTAAGTGCCAGATAGGGCAGAGCAAGGTTGTATACCTGGGCCACCTAGTTGGTGGGGGTCAGGTTCAACCACTGGAGAGCAAGATCCAGACCATAAAGGACTGGGCTCCTCCAACTACCCAGACTCAGGTCAGAGCTTTCTTGGGCCTGACTGGGTACTACAGAAAGTTTGTTAAGAACTATGGGTCCATAGTGACACCACTTAATGACTTGACCTCCAAGAAGATGCCAAAGAAAGTTCAGTGGACAGTAAGCTGTCAAAAAGCATTTGATGACCTGAAGCAGGCCATGTGCAGTGCACCTATTCTGAAAAGTCCAGACTACTCCAAAGAGTTCATTGTCCAGACAGATGCTTCTGAGTTAGGTGTGGGAGCTGTTCTTTCACAACTGAATGTAGATGGTCAAGACCAGCCCATTGCTTTTATAAGTAGAAGGCTGACCCCTAGAGAGAAACGTTGGTCAGCTATTGAGAGGGAGGCCTTTGCTGTGGTTTGGGCCCTGAAGAAGCTGAGGCAATACTTGTTTGGCACTCACTTCAAGATTCAGACAGACCATAAGCCCCTCTTGTGGCTAAATCAGACGAAGGGTGAAAATCCCAAACTTCTTAGGTGGTCCATTTCCCTACAGGGGATGGACTTCACAGTGGAACATAGACCTGGGACTGACCATGCCAATGCAGATGGACTCTCCAGATATTTCCACTTAGAACATGAAGACTCAACTGGTCAAGGTTAGTTTAATGTCCCTAAGTTTGGGGGGGGGGGGTTGTGTAGGAGAGTAGGGTCTGCTTTCTATGTTCACCCCCACTTTTTGCTTTTGCTTTACTGGTTTTCGACTTAGATGTGGCTGTGGGCCTGCTAATCAGACCCACAGCCCTGCTGTTCTCTCTCTAAATTATACTATGTACTTTAGGTGCATAACCCATTTGGATAGGATCACCTTATTGGCCCCTGTACAGTGTACCCTAGGTACCCAGGGCATAGGTGTACCCTAGGCCTACCAGGGGCTGCAGCATGTATTATGCCACCCCTGGCCTGGCCTTCCATTTTGACACAACTGGTTGATCACTCAGCTGGGGCAAGGTCGTGTAATCACCCCTTGCTTAGGTGTAGTATTCCTATACCTAACTTACATATAGACACGTGTACCTATCAGTCACTCCTATGGCAGGCCTTGACAATCCTGGAGGCAGAGTGCTTGGTAACATGTGAGATGGTGCTCTAGCATGAGCTGAGCCTGTCTGCAGCTTTCGGAACCTTGTCCTTATAGCTGTTCTATGATATAGCCTACCATATACTCTTAAAGTGCCTTATAATCTTAGACGGTTATGGTAACTATGGTTTGGCTTTATCGAAACATGTCGTGTAAGGTGTCTAACACTGTGGAATAATACCCCCATGCCATTTCTGGACATGAGAATATTATTCCCCCCTTCTAGAGGGAAAGACATGTTAAAATCATACTTCAACTGTTAGCCTCTGACCAAAGCCTCAGCATCACAAAATGGATGCTGCTGCCACGACACAAGTCTGACCTCCTGCAGCTGGGAGTGATCCCAGCCAGGGAGGCCTGGACAATAGGTTTCCTGCTTGGGGAGGTGCTAGCACCTCCCCAGACAGCCTTTAGTGTATTGGGGCAGGGTGGGCTGAAAGGAATGAGACATGCCTGGGGCACACAAGGTGTTCCTTGCATAGTCCAGTTCAAACCGGCGCTGGGGCACTCCAGCCCCAGCTCTGGCGCGAAACTGGACAAAGGGAAGTGGGTGTAACCACCCCCTCCCAGGTCCCACCCATAAGGCGTGACCTAGCAGGTATCCCAGCCCCCCAGATTAGTATAAGAGTGGGAGTTGGGCCTCAAGACTTTAGATTATCCTGAACCTGCAAAACTGAACAGAAACTCTGGACCTTCGACATTCGACGAAAGAAGAAGACTGAAGAATCTCCCTTGTAGCCAAGGAGTGGCTACCCTGTGCAAACAGGCACCATCAAGAGACTACCCTTTGCTTTGCCCACGTTCTACGAGGAACCGACTGCAGAGCCCGACCAGAGCCTTGACTTCCAGACTTCTCCGACCCTGATCCACATCCACAGCAAAGCTGAGATCCGTGGAGGCGACGAGCGACGTGGGACCGGCTACCTGGGAAAAGTGGCTAGTAACTTAAAGCGCAGCTTCTGAGGTACCCTCGAAGTTGTGCACTGGGGATTGAGAAGCCCCAACCCCAAGCACCATCTGCACCGAAGATCAGCCCCCCACACTCCACGAGTCCTGCGTGGGGCCCTTCAGCATTTTCCTGCTTGCCGCGTCTGTCCGGTTGCTTGCCCGCTGGCTAGTGGCCTTTGTGACGACGCACCCTGAAATCTTCTGCGCTGGTTTGGCTCCTCCAGACTGGCTCCCGCTTCTCTGCAAAGAAGAAGCACCCCAGACCTTCCTGGTCTGCACCAGAAGCAAGTCCTTCGTCCTTCGTGGGTTCCGCTTGCCAAGGCTTGGTGAGTCCTAGTCCAACTTCGACACCGCCGACAGCAAGAGCCTTCGTGGGACAGCTCGCCTCCTGGTCCTGGTCGTCCTCGACGCTTCCTGGTCCTCCTGGCTGCAGCGACAAGCTTCACCTTCACCTGCAATCTTCACGACATCGCCTGGTTCCTTCCTGGTTCCACGTGGTCACTGGCTAGTGACCTTGACTCTGTCCCTTCTGCTTGCAGGTTTCCTCTCTTCTTGATCCCAGCCTTGGGATCCACCGGACACTCTTCACTGACTGCCTGTCAGCATCTTTCTTCAGGCATCCATAGGAGTCGACGACGAAAACGACGCATCTTCACCCCTATGCACCCGCAGCCTGTGGGCTAGGTAACTTGGGTACTCCGGTGCTCATCAGGATAGTGACTATCCTAGTGTCTAGTTTTCAAGTCTCAACTTCCTAGCTACTCCGGAAGTGTCCTAAATCTACCGTTTCCTAAACTGTACTATTGCTATTGACTTTTACGCATTACGCGTGAGTGTTTCCACTCTGCACACGAATCCCGTGGGCCTCCCACTTCCTAACTAACGCTAGTGTAGTGTAGCCCCAGCGATTCCCTAGGCCTAGGCCTATTCTATTTCCGTGACAGTGGTTCTTATACCACTTACTTAGTATATGGTTTGCGTGGCCCCTAGGGCCTAACTGTATTACTTACCTGTGTGACTTAATGTATGCATAAATAAGACTGTGTTGTACTTACCTCTAATCTCATAAAGAGTGCTGAGGGTTTGACTAGAATAAATACACTTTATTTTATATATATATCTGTTGTGGTGTCCTTTCATTTGGTATTCAAGGGATTATATATGGTATCACAGCTGGCTACACATGCCATTCAGAGTTTAGCCTAAGACTGCTCTTGTCCATGCTACCACTAGGATAGCTGGTCTATAAGGTTGACTTTACAACCAATCACCATAAGGGTATTTGGACTGATATAAGGTGTACACTAGAACTAGTGACATCATACATCAGGCCAACTTCTCACACCTTGTACCTCTTAAATGGATTAAAGGACGCAGCTCTCTCTCTAACCCTTGGTATAACAACACCTTGAAAGCCATGCGTAAGGACTGCAAGACAGCCGAAAGAACATGGAGACGAGAATACAGTATCAAAGAC
Organism: Triturus cristatus; assembly: GCF_964204655.1. Classification (NCBI taxonomy): domain Eukaryota; kingdom Metazoa; phylum Chordata; class Amphibia; order Caudata; family Salamandridae; genus Triturus; species Triturus cristatus. The sequence continues at coordinate 286,065,173 of NC_140592.1, read as the reverse complement.
AAATCTGCCTATCGACTCAAACAAAAGCTTTATCACAAAGCTATTTGTTCTGCTAGGGCCACTTTCTATGCGGAAGAAATTACTTCCAGTACCAACCCCTCCAAAGTTATATTTAATTTGGTAGATGAGCTGCAGAAAAACAGATCTCCTTCCTCCAATGCTATGTCAGCACAGCAATGTGAGGATCTTTCCTCTTTCTTTGTGAACAAAGTACAAAACATCTACAAATCCTTTCCACACCACTCTGCTATAGCTCTTAGCTCCCCTCCTCCTATTAATAAATGCACCAGGATGGAGCTTATACTTGAAATCTCTCATGAAGACCTAGCTGTACTTTGCAGGAAGGTCAAATCTGGTTCCCCAGCAGACCCCATGAGACCGGCCCACTTCTTAGAATCCCTGGATTTCTTTTTACCCTCTCTAGCATCCATATTAAATTTGTCCTTTTTCTCGGCCACTGTCCCGACTGTCTGGAAGCAAGCATGGGTCTCTCCTATCATTAAAAAACCGACCCTTTACCCCTCCAAACTGGAGAATTATTGACCCATTTCACTATTTCCATGGATTTCCAAACTCGCAGAAGCTCACGTTAACAACATCCTGACCAAATACATGGATCTACATAACATCTTAGATCCATCCCAAAATGGGTTTAGGCCACGCCATAGCACTGAATCTGCCCTCCTAGCCACGTCAGAACATCTTCGGACGATACTTGATGCCGGCCAAAGTGCTGCGCTGATCGTATTAGATCTCAGCGCGGCCTTTGACACGGTATCACATAACATTCTACTGTATCGTCTGAACATGGCAGGTATCTCGGACCGTGCTTTGGACTGGTTCCGCTCCTTTTTGGAGGACAGGTCTTTTCGGGTGTGAGCCCCTCCTTTCCTCTCCCAGTCCCACTCCATCGGACAGGGAGTACCTCAGGGCTCCGCACTCAGCCCATCCCTTTTAGAGAATGGGACCTCTCGCTGGTGTCCTACGCTGATGACACGCAGCTAGTAATCACTCTTACTGAGGGTCCCTCTATTTCTGCAGCGAGGTTCAGGGATGGGCTGGCTGCCGTAGCCCAATGGATGACGGATAATTGCCTGCAGCTCAATGCAGGCAAGGCGGAGGTACTGCTTCTTGGAAAGAATACCAGCTACTGGAACCAACACTGGTGGCCTTTGTCACTAGGTACCATCCCTCCCCCCAAATCCCTGGTTAAAAACCTGGGCGTTTGGATGGACTCATCACTCAATTTCCAGACCCACACAAAAAGAGTAGCGGCCACTTGTGTGGGCCTGATGAGGAGCCTTAATCCCATACTCGGCTTCTTCGACTCCAAGGTTCGCCAAACAATTATACAAGCCACAATTCTGTCCCGCCTAGACTACGCTAACGTCTTACTCCTGGGCGCTAATAAAGCTGAGATTGCGCGTCTACAGCGTGTACAGAACACCGCGGCAAGAACCTTGGTCGGACTTCCCCGTAGGTGCTCGGCTAGAGCCACTATACGAAAGCTGCATTGGCTGCCGATTGAGTCCCGTATCCAGTTTAAAGCTCTCGTTATGATCTTTAAAATTCTCAAAACTGGACGCCCAAAACTTCTCCGCCCTCTCCTTATACCTTACGTGCCACAGCGCAATCTGCGCTCTCTTGGCCAACATTTATTGACAGTTCCCCTCACAAAGTTAGCTCGCATAGGTGGGCGCTCGTTTAGAGTGCTAGGAGCCAAACTTTGGAACAATCTGCCGGTGAACATCCGCTCAATGGAAAATCTGTCTGCTTTCCGGAGAGCTGTCAAAACCCATCTATTTCCTCCCCTTTAGGTTTCTGACTCCTGGTTTTCTGTTTTTTGTGAAGATTCTGTGGTTCTTTAGCGCCGGGACGCCCCTTTGCTGGGGCAGCTGTTTTGCGCTCTACCAAATTTTAACATAACATAACATAACATCTGCCTCCCAGGGGGGGGCAGAAAGGCTGTAATTGTGGCAGGGGGTGGGGGCATTGGCATGCCTGTTTTGGGCAGCCTCCACCCTAATTAGAATTGCCTCATAAAAATCCCTGGTGTCTAGGGGGCTTTTGGCCCTGCCCAGGGGGCAGATTGGGGGCTACTGCCCCCATCTGCCCCCAAGGGGGCAGAAAGACTGAATTTGGCCAATTGTTTTTGAGGGGGAGCAAAGGACCGCTCCCCCCTCCCTGGTGTCTAGCGGTGGATCCCTGCTTGGGGATCGCCCTCCTGGGCGATCCCATCTTTCTACGTGCTCAGGGGGCTGAGATAGCCCCCAGAGCACATAGAAAGAGAAACTGAAATGAGGCTAAACGCTCATTTCAGTTTCAGTTTCTATGAAAAGACGTCAGCGCGACGTGCACGCTGATGGTCATTTCATAGAAAGTACGGGGGCCTCGGGAACAGGGGAAGCTCTTCCCCAGCTCCTGAGGCTTTGGGGATGAAAAAGAAATCCCTCTGGTGCCTGCACCAGAGGGATTTCCGGTGCCATGTGCCAAGATGGCCGGGAGCAGTCCTGCGCACACGAGCACCGTTGCACATGATGGCTCCCGGCCGTCGTGTCCATGGAAAGGGTTAAATAGAAGTGTATATACAACTGTATTGAAATAATAAAATGGCAATAACATCGTGTTAAAAAAATTAATCTAGTCAGGCCTATGCAAAACTTTCCAAGTACTTCAAAATGATTACCTAAACTGGACAATGTCCCTCCCTGACAAAACTGGCCACCTCTTACGCTAACCGTATATAAGCATGCTCTCATTATATTTACAAACCTCCAGGCCTACTCTTAAACAATCATGGTGGATTCTTCTATTCATTGATGCACTCAATCACTTCACTGTAGCAAATAAAACAAAGTCTTCTAACTGGAACAGAGTTGGTGTAAGATCATCCTCAGAACTAAGACTTATTCAGGAAAAAAGACAAATCTCTAGTCACATCAACTAATATAGGCAAACAGTTGATAAGAATAACTCAAGTCCTTTTAAAACAAATTTTCCTAGTTTACCAAGCTCCACCCCATCCCCGCCCCTTAGTCAGTTGAAAGCTGAACAGCTAGAAAGAAAGTCTTCAGTGACGAAACCCACAATTTCATATTTAACATAAACATTGAATCCAATCACACTGAACTCATCCTACCCTCAAATGTCACTGAGTCCAACTGTACACTTTTGACAACCTTTGCACAATACTGATCAACTCATACCAGTACTGACAGATAAAGGCTACCCCCTTCCACTACAACATGCCCCCCATTCCTGCCCACTTTTTATATCATTAGCATGTCAGTCTCTCAAGGCACCTTATCAACCATCCAAGTGGTTGTTGATGCTTCATGAACAAGTGACAGCGAGAATACAAATTCCCTCATTGTGTTAGACTACATGCCCAGTGAACTCAAGGCTCCACATACCACAGTATCACTCTACAAGGCTGCATGTTTCTAAACATTTTTGGTTTTAAGGAGCACTGAGCTGTAGCAAAGGTTAAAATGCCTGTCGTAGGTATGTAGCCAGGATTTTAGTTAGTACTTATAGCTAGTCAGGTGAATATATTGTTTTTCACTCTCGAGTGGGAGCTGTTCTATGGCAGTCAAGGTCTTACTGATGAGAGATGCTCAGGAAATGTGAATGTGTAGTAAAAGGCATTGTTTGGAATTGAATTTATTCAGGATTCAGAAAAACCAATTTCTGTACATGCAGGAAAGGATAAACTAAAGTACTGTTTACAACAATATTCTTGTAATGCAATTCTGCAATAAATTCAGTGGCACCGGACTAAACATAATGTTTTTTATCTATTAAAATGACAATTCGCAATATAGTTTTTTTTTAACTCACCCTCAAGTTAATCTGGTTTTGTCCCCCCATTTTAAGACATTTAGGAGCGAGGCTGCAAATGCCAGTGGGGATTGACTTTTATTTTATTTATTTTAAGGCAATTACAAGGACTACTGGTTGATGGAACGTCAATGTTGCCTCTCACAGGGGGTTTTAAATGTGTCTGTGAGGGAACAGGTTTTTTGCAGGTTCACCTCCACTTTTTGCCCCCGTTTTGACTATCAGGCACATGTGTAATGGCTCTGAAGTGCCCTGAACCCGCTAATCAGAACTCTGTGCATGTGCTCTGGCCCTTAAAAAGGTACATGGTTGACTGGATTATACACAATTACCATAGCTTAACTTACTTGTAAGTCCCTAGTATATGGTTCCAGGGGTACCTAGGTTCTATAAATTAAGGTGTCTCTCTTGAGCTGCAGCCTTAGTTGTGCCACCACAAGTATGACAAAGTAAAACATGACTGTCACTGAAGGCTGTTAGAGCAGTTTTGACATCTAACTCAACTTTGCCATTTAAGGTAATGGCAAAGCCCAATTCTCCCTTTTTAGGTTGCAGCCTATGTGCTGTCTGGTTGGCTAAAGACATCTTGGGGACTTTCAGAAAGTTGACCTAAGAATGCATTCCGCCCATTGCTTACCATTGGCTTTGTGGTTTGTAACTTACATTTTCTGGCTTTCTATTTGCTGGCTTTATTTGCTTTAGGCTCTCCAGGCTCAGTTTGTCTCTCCTGTTGCCTAAACCGTCAGCACAGAATGTGCTTCACCACAGCCAGCACTGGTGTACAACAGCACAGACCTGAGCCAGTGCTCCCATAGTGCAGGTTACACCATGGTCCGTGCTCCTGCAACCATTGATCACACAACAGTCAGCACCCTTGACCCATAGCCAGTGTTTGTTCACCACAACTTTAGAGGTGGGCGAGCCACTTGAAGGACTGGGTTTTTCTAAAGCCCAGCGGTGCCAGGGAACAACACCTGAAACCTTCGTGGGTTACCTGTTCTGGCGTACCAAACACAGAGACACGGGACACTTCCAGCGACGTCAGAGATCAGCGTTTATTTTACTGCAGGGATACAGAGGTCACAAGAAGTACACAGCGTGTAGGTTCTCGGAGACTGCTTCAATTTGCAAAAGTGGATCGCTCCTTTTATACACGTTTTTCCCATACAACAGTATGGTGAACAATGATTACAACTCAGTTCCCACAATAAACTTCAAAAGGGTCGCGTTCATGTTTCAGGAGGCCGGAACATGATTACCACAGTATTGCCAGTTCCCAACTGTAAAAGCATATCTTCTCTGCAATAAAACACATTCCATCCTGATCGTAAACACATTAGGAGAAGGGACAAAAACAGATGCAAAGAAAGAACAAGGATGCACAACAGGTTAAAGAAGAGTGTTAGGAGTAATAAAGGAAACTTGATAACGGGATCAGAGACACCGTGTCTAATGTATGCATGGCTGAAACAATAGACCGGCACGGCAAGATGAGCCTTGAGCGGGGCCATCTGCCTTCGTCGTGTCGTTTCCCTCATCATAAAAGTCATACTCAAAGGAACACGTGTCTCTCGTGTAAGCTTGAGAGTCCCAGGGTCACGAAGCGGACAAAGTCCGTTCGCTGGCTACTTGAGGGCAAGAAACAAAATGGATGCCGTATCTAAAATGGAACCCGAGGGTTCAGATGAACAAACCCAAAAATAAGACGAACCATACGTGGTTGCGTAGCGAAACTGCGTACACCCACTATACTCGTTATTTGCGGTTCGTAGATACCCAACTCATCCATATTCGTCACCACTCAAAAGTGTCGTTCCGTCCCACACGGAACCTCAGACGCTCCTTTTGCCCTCATGTAGGCAAGCACTAGTCAAGATCAGAATCTACTTCAATATTCATCAGATCGTTCAGTTGCTGCTGGAACATCATTCTATTCATCAACGTCTCCTTGGTAACAGATGGTCGTCTCATACACGTTGTAGCGCATAGGCCACATAAGGCAGGACCACACTGTACACAAAGACAACACGTGAACAGAAACGTTACAACAACTCCTACGATCATCAGAATCTTCCAACCCCAAGTTGACATCAGGCCCCAAAACCATCCTAGTAGCGTCCAATTACCTTCGTCCACGTGTATGGACTCGGAGATCTTGTGCAACTTCGAGATGGCTTTGTAGACAGTTGGAGCATTGTCAGGAATAAAAATGCAACAACTCGAATGGATAACTTTACACACACCACCTCTATCTGCGAGAACAACATCTAGAACCATACGGTTCTGCAACGTCATGAGTCTATCCGCCTGAAGTTCAGCTGTGAGATTACCAAGGGCACTTGCAGTAATATTAGCAGTCGACTCTACTACGCGTGTCAGCTGTCTTAGGTTCCTGCTATTAACCATAGGTCCCCAAAACGGCAAGAAACCCTTAAAGAAGTCTCCTGCTTCTTGACCGGCAGTATCCTCTTTGCTAATAACACCTCTCACAACTCTAGTTTTGTGATAATCTGAGGCGACAGTGAAAGTCGGTGGTAAAAGATTCGCAATATAACAGGTACCCGAAAAATCACGGGGCAACCATGTATATGCGCGTTCATAACATACAAAATAAGTGCCCTTAGCGGTCAGAAAAACAGGGGAAGAGAGCATCGGCAGAACATACGTGTCAGTGCAAGCACTGTTCCCAAGTTGTGCTCTCGGATTTCGACCCAAACCTTTCAAGCAGAAATTACCGAGGTGTGGTACGATCCATATTGGGGACGAGCTCTTAAGCTGTCTATCACCCACTGACGTACTATACTCAGCCTCGCTCAGATCCTTGTAAGCCTGTACCTCCTCACTTGGGATAAGCGATGCATCAAAAACATCTCTATCTAAATCCGCTATCGCTATCGCCAAAGGTTTGTGATACGGCCCAGGACCAAAATTGGCAGAACGTGGCTCTCGACTGGGGTAGGAATCTAGTGCACTACGGAACATAGTTTGGAATGCCCGAGCCGAACCCTGGGAGCTGTAGGGAAGAACCAAATACGGAATACCCCTATCCATGGTATGTGGCATTAACCCACACACCCAACAATTGGTAGTGTTCATCACCAACTGATGCTGATGTAGAAGTTGAACAAAGGAGTTGTTCATGAACTCCGCACGTCTAACCTGTTCATGTTGAGGCAGAGGATGAAAAGAATGTGGGGAAACAGTGGTGAGGGAGCTTAGTTTAGGAGAAAGGGTAGGTGAAACAGAAGGTAATAACAACTGTACTCCAAAATATACTCCTCCCACCAATAACATAGATACGGTCAGGAACAATAGGAACACCTGAAACAAAAAGCATTTTGTACATACAACTCTTCTTAATTCTGATCTCTGCGCCGACATCCTTTCTACTTCCAACAGCTTAGAGAATGCCATCCTCTACAAACCGTCCGTGACGTACTTGACGCACTTCGTTCTGAGAAGCGATTATCAATCCCCAGGAGTTCCCAGGAATCGACAAAAGTAACCGACCTAGCGTCAGAAACCTGCTAAACAGAAAGGAGTACCCGCACGGCCCTACGGTGACCCAGATGGAGAGGTTTCCTCGAAAAGCTCAGATCACAAATCTCTTAGCCGCGGGACAGCACATAAAAACTCAAAAAGAAAGGATATAATTGTCCATAATGTTCATAACATCAAAAAGCAAATATACAACTAATTTTTATTAGTCCTTGAACGAAGAAAATATCGACTTCTTCCAGGTCGAGTTTGCTCTACAAACAATTGTTCAGCTGGCGCAACAGTGTTCGATGAAATGGACAACGAGTCAGACCTTTGGCTCTCTGCTACCGATGACTCTTCATGTGGGTTTGGCAGTGACAAATCATTCCCCACAGGTTGAGCGTCGCTAAACGGCACAAAGTGCAAAGGAGTCTCAGTTTCTGTTGCCGAAATCCCAGTCCTCACCCAACCTTCCGTTGGTAAGGGGATCGTTACCTTCTTCGTGTGGCTGGCGTGTACCCAGTTTTTCCTGCCCTCCAGCCGAACCGCAGTCCTCGTCGTCAATAAGACTTGGAAAGGTCCTACAAATCTTGGCTCCAAGTTACGCTTCCGACCAAAATTTCGGGTAACAACCCAGTCCCCTGGCAGGAGCTGGTGTCCAGGACCCTCTGTCTGCGCCGGTAGAGCTTCAAAGACCTGTTGATGGATTAACCGTAGTTTAGTGGTCAAATCATGCAAGTAATCAATTAACATTGGATACTCAAGACTATCAAAGGCCCTTGGTCTCGGGACCCCCCAAATATTCGCAGGGCGGCCGAACACAATCTCATATGGGCTAAGCCCTACTCGAGAGTGCACGGTCGCTCTGGTCGATAGGAGAGCCAGAGGCAAGGCATCAGGCCACGATAAACCAGTCGTAGCCTGAATCTTGGCGAGTTTCAGTTTCAGGGTACCATTGTACCCTTCAACCAAACCCGCTGCCTGAGGATGATTAGCACTATGGAATTTCTGACGAATTCCAAGGCCCTTACACACACTCTGCATTACACTTCCCACAAACTCACTCCCATTATCCGACCATACAATCCGTGGCATTCCGTACCGAGGAAAGTATTCCTTCAGCAGGATTTTTGCTGTGGACAGGGCAGTGTTATCCTTAAGAGGATAGGCCTCAATCCATCTGGAGAACGCACAAACCACAACCAAAACATACTTTAGGTTATTGCATCTCTCCATATGGATAAAGTCCAGCTGGATAACCTCAAAGGGACAAACAGGAGGAGCAAAATGACCAGGTGGAGTGGGAGTGCCCTTGCCGGGATTGTGCATCAAACACACCATACAGTTCTTAACCACTCTCTCAGCACACTTAGCAATACCCTCATTTCTCCATACAGGGGACAAGAACCTACATATTCCTTTCGCACTAATATGTGACAACCCATGAGCCATCGTCACAACAGCTAATACGTACGCATCTGGTAACATCCACCTCTGACATTCCGTCAGGTCAACCCAACATCCATACATATCCAACTTTCCCGTACTTTCTTTCCACTTAGTCTTCTCGGCTTTAGTAGCTTCGTTCTGAATTGCTTTCACACTCTCAATAGTATTTTCACACACACCAGTCTCTGTCGGCCACCTTACTGAACTCGTGACATACATTCGGATCGCAAGATCCTTAGCCGTTTCCTTAGCAATCTCATCCGCAAACGCATTACCACGGCCAACATCATCCGTCACTTTCCGATGTGCACTACATTTAACAATCGCCACTTGTTTAGGCAGTGTAAGTGCATCCAAAAGGTCATTCACAAGCTGCCGATGCTGAATCTTCGTACCATGCGATGTCATAAATCCTCTTTCTCTCCACAATCTTCCAAAGTTATGCGCAACACCGAATGCATACTGACTGTCGGTAAACACATTCACTCGCTTTCCTTTAGACAAAACACACGCTCTTGTCAATGCGATCAACTCTGCAGCTTGTGCTGAATTCTGATTCAATCTCGCAGTTTCCACAACCGTGCTCAACGTCACTACAGCATACGCAGTCGTCACATCACCATTCGGCAATTTAAAGCACGAGCCATCCACATACAAGGTACCATCGGGATCTGTCAAGGGAGTGTTTTTCAGGCCCACACGACCTTTTGTTTCCTCCTCAGTTCGTAAATAACAATCATGTGGTGGCACATCATCTGATTCCATATTAATCGGCAACAATGTCGCTGGATTCAGTACATTGCAACGTTTGATCTGTATATGACTCGCCAAAAGGGTCAGCTCGTACCCAGACAACCTTGCACTCGTCAGATGTTGAGTCTTTGTCCGATTCAAGAGAGTATCAACTGCATGCGGAACCATCACCATGAGCATATTATCCATAACAAGACCTGCGGACTGTCGAATAGACGCCGCTGCTGCCGCTGTCGCCCTCAAGCAACTTGGCAACGCTCTAGCTACCGGGTCTAAGGTCGAGGAAAAATATGCACACGGGCGCTGCTTGTCGCCAAATTGTTGCGTTAAAACACTCAACGCACAACCTTCCCTCTCGTGAACATATAATGTGAATGGCTTGCTATAATCAGGAGTACCTAACACGGGAGCCGAACACAGCGCATCACGTAGTTCAGAAAAACTTTTCTGACATTCCTCCGTCCACGGCAAAGGAGTCGAAACATCCTTACACGTGAGAGCTATCAATGGCTTCGCTAACAGTGAAAAATTCTGAATCCACTGTCTGCAGTATGACGTGATACCCAAAAAGGCACGCACATCTCTCTGAGTTGTTGGCACAGTCATTCGAGCAATTGCTGCGATTCTTTCAGGGGTCAACCTTCTTCCCGCCTTTGACAATAAGTGACCTAAGTAGGTAACTTCTTGACAACAATATTGCAATTTAGAAGGTGACACTTTGTGGTGTAAGTCACAGAGATGCTGTAGCAGTGACACAGTAGCAATCTTGCAGATTTGTTCAGTATCTGCAGCCACCAACAGATCGTCGACGTACTGAATCAAAGCCGCACCAGTCGGCAGCACAAATGCATCTAGTTGACTTTTAAGAGCTTGGCTATATATCGATGGGCTCTCACAATAGCCTTGAGGTGCGCGTTTGAACCGGAAACTGCGACCTCCTAATGAAAATCCGAACAAATCACGACTTTCCTCAGCAATCGGAATGCTAAAGAACGCATTCTTCAGATCTATTACCGAGAACCATGATGCAGAGGCTGGAATCAGAGTCAGTAAAGCTGTAATGTCTGGAACCACAGGAAACTGTGGGACAACAATTTTATTGACTTCCCGTAAGTCAATAACTAGACGGTACACGGGAGGCTTGGACGGATCAGTTTGTTTCAAAATAGGCAACACGGGACTATTACACACGTTACCTCGTGTCTCCTCAATAACATCTTTACCGATCAGATCATAAATGATCGCTAATAGTGCCCGTTCACCATCAAGGGAAATACGATACTGTGGTATGCGTGGTAAGCGCGCATCAACTTTCAATTGAACAACATAAGGTGGGATATCCAACAGGCCCACATCATTGGGACCTGTTGCCCACAAAGAAACCGGAAGAGAACTCAATTCCGGTGGGAGCTTATCGATCGATAGATACATAGGGGAAATCACATTCTCACCCAACGTAAGCTCCACACCCGTAGGAGAGCAGTACAAAGTCGCATGTAACCTCTTCAACAAATCCAAACCCAAAAGATTCTCACCACAACCAGTAGTCAAAATCAAAGGAGCTTCTAACTCATGAGACCCAATCGTAAGTGGCAAGGGGCTAGAAACTGGATTGCTAACGGGGGCGCCAGAGAATCCAACGGAAACATTCGTCAAGCCAGACAAAGGCGCGCCAGGGAGTTTCGAATGCATAATGGAACTTTTTGCTGCACCAGTGTCCAACAGAAAAGGCTCAACGATGCCCAATGCAGCTACTTCAACATAAGGCCCTCTCTGATCAACCGGAACTGATACTTCTCCCTTCCTTCGTCTATGGCTGTCCTAGTATATACCATCCGTATCAACATCACGCTCAACGTAACAGTCATCCACATGATACTGTGCAGATCTACCAGACGAGAGATCGCGTCGATCGAAACAATTCTGCGAGTCTGAGGAAGTGGCAAAACGCTCGGCCTGATTCTGAGTAACTCCACGACCTCTACCACGTGAAGCTTGTTGGGGACCACCACGACCTCCTCGAGCTGACACACCATTATTCCTATCACGGAGAACCGGACAATTAAACTTCAAATGGCCCTCCCCTCGACAGTACGCACATTGATTATATCCCAACACAAAACGAGGTGCGGGAGAGTCATTTCGCGTCTGCGATCTAGAGAACTGTGATTGTGATCTATTTGGCTGTTGCGAATCATTGAAATTCGAGCGCGGAGGATACGCTTGCTGCAATAAGACCTTAGTTTTAAGATCCTTTGTTTTCTTATCTGCACGTTCACTTTCCTCCTTTTCCCTATTTTCGTAATATTGGGCCGTAGCCAATATTTGAGCAGTGGTAGAAACAGCCCATGAACTCTCAGAATTTTTCAACTTATTGCTAAGTTCGGGCAACAAGTTCGACACAAACTTATCAACAAACAGCCGCTGACCACCCTCTGAGCCCATGTCTTGGCCACTATGATCGACAAATGCTTCCTCAAATCTTGTAAAGAAATCGGAAACGCTTTCATCCCTCTTTTGCTTGCACGCGGACAGCTTGTCCCAATTAACGCGCATCGCCGGCATAAGCGTTTTCATAAGAGTAATAATCCTCTGGGGCAACGCCACAATAAGCTGCTCAGGCTTAGCCCCACCGACTTGCTGAGCGTCTGCCGCTGTAAGGGCAGCCCAGTCACCGCCTAACTCAGCCGCGTGATTCTCGTGACGAATTTTCGCCCAAATCGGCTGAGGCACTACATTACCAAACAACATATCAATATCAGCTAGGTTCATAACAGTAGCATCCACCAATTGGGACAACTCCTTATAATAACCTGCTGGATTTTTACGGGGATCAGGCAAAGTTTGCTTCACCTGTAAAACTTCCGATCGTTTCCAAGGGAGGTGTATCCACACTCTCTGAAAACGGCCTGGGACAGCAGGGTTAGCATTAGGATCGCCTGGCATCCATACTGGGGGAACTTCCCGCATCGGATATTGACCAGGTTGTGCCATCCATGCTGCTGTCTCCTCCTTAAACAATGCTCGAGGTTGCACTGTACATCGAAAGGATAACAAACGTTCTAGAGCTTCTCGAACCTTGTCACCTACAATCACACCAGTTGTGAACCGATGCTGGAGCTCAGAAACCTCAGACGGTACAGTATCTACCACATCATGATCCCACTCCTCCTTCAACGATTTACACAATTCCTCAAACACGAATCGTTGAGTGGGCGCATTAAACTGAGAAAATGTGTCAAACACTACACGCGAAGGATATTTAACAGGATTACGAATCCATTTACGTGCCATTTTTACCAGCGATTCGCGTTCTCTATCGTCAGGAAGCTGGCTGCGCCTCTGAGCGACATCTGGAAGAGTCGAGCCAAGTATGGGCCCAAAAAGCGGAGAATAAAGAGAAGCAACAGCAGTCAAGAGACGACTACGAACAGAAGGAGAAGAGGAAGAAGATGCAGGCGCGGCAACAGTAGGGATAGAGGCAATAGAAGTTGACGCGGCACCAGGAGTAGCAGGAACAACAGACTGAGGAGGGACTTGAAAAGGCGCAGTAGGAAGAGAAACCGGCAAAAGAGGAGGAACGATCTGTGGCACAAGGGGATTCGGGAGAGTGGGAGGAACAGCGGGCTGACCAGCGGCCGCCAAAACAGCAGGTGGAGGGAGAGGTAGAATCACAGGACCCAGAGTATCGGGAGCATAGGGAGGTGGTGATTTCAACAGATAAGACAATAGCGAATCCTCTACCGCTTCTTCTCCTGACTTATCATTGTTAGGCGGTAGCACCGGATAACACTTATCCACCGCCATATGATGAAGTCGAGCACTAACTTCCTGCTCTTTCTCATCTTTGTCTCGCTGATACTGTTCAGCATCTTGCATCACCGCAATAACGCCTTCTCTTTTACTTTTCTTACTCTGCTTGATTTCTTTCTGCTTGGCCTCTTTCCGCCACAACCGGAAGGAATCAAACATGGCCGGCCTAGCCTTCTTTTTAAACAGTTTAGCTTCCAAATTATCTAAAACGGCAGTTTCGAAACTACCATGAGACGGCCAACTAAGAACGCCATCATGTTTAGTGTAGCGGACCCAATATTCATTATATACGATAGGACCTACGCCATGGCGACTATAGAGCTCATAAATTGGAGTTCCAACCGGAGGTATCGGACATGAATCCTCCAGCCGGGAATCCATTCTGCAACATTTGAGAAACCCAAACAAAGTACTACGGCTAGGCATCGCGCACACTAGCCGAGTTTCCAAACTTCAAGGGCTATCGAATTTACGATATCCTCGCAAAAAGTTTGCGAGACCCTCGGTTTTTGGCAATTGCAATCGTCAAATAAAACCCAACAACTAAGAACCACAAATGCTACGGTACCATGTAAACAACAAAGGAACACAGGGAGCGACCCACAAATACTTAACTGAAAGAACAATGGCGTCACCAGGAAGGCCCGTCTATCGTCTCGCCGTACAAAGGACTACGCCAGGCGCCAAAACAGGTCGACAGTCAGGGCATCAGTCCGTCGCAGCCGTCAGGAGGCGGGGATCTTCGCGGGAAAAGACGTCGGGCCACTTATCTCGACAACTGAATCGATGAAGCGGGGTGCACCTTCCCTCGGAGATTTCACACGAAGTTCCTCACGATCGTCGGGCTTTGGACCGGTACCGCTGATGTCGCCCCACGTTGGGCGCCAACTGAAGGACTGGGTTTTTCTAAAGCCCAGCGGTGCCAGGGAACAACACCTGAAACCTTCGTGGGTTACCTGTTCTGGCGTACCAAACACAGAGACACGGGACACTTCCAGCGACGTCAGAGATCAGCGTTTATTTTACTGCAGGGATACAGAGGTCACAAGAAGTACACAGCGTGTAGGTTCTCGGAGACTGCTTCAATTTGCAAAAGTGGATCGCTCCTTTTATACACGTTTTTCCCATACAACAGTATGGTGAACAATGATTACAACTCAGTTCCCACAATAAACTTCAAAAGGGTCGCGTTCATGTTTCAGGAGGCCGGAACATGATTACCACAGTATTGCCAGTTCCCAACTGTAAAAGCATATCTTCTCTGCAATAAAACACATTCCATCCTGATCGTAAACACATTAGGAGAAGGGACAAAAACAGATGCAAAGAAAGAACAAGGATGCACAACAGGTTAAAGAAGAGTGTTAGGAGTAATAAAGGAAACTTGATAACGGGATCAGAGACACCGTGTCTAATGTATGCATGGCTGAAACAATAGACCGGCACGGCAAGATGAGCCTTGAGCGGGGCCATCTGCCTTCGTCGTGTCGTTTCCCTCATCATAAAAGTCATACTCAAAGGAACACGTGTCTCTCGTGTAAGCTTGAGAGTCCCAGGGTCACGAAGCGGACAAAGTCCGTTCGCTGGCTACTTGAGGGCAAGAAACAAAATGGATGCCGTATCTAAAATGGAACCCGAGGGTTCAGATGAACAAACCCAAAAATAAGACGAACCATACGTGGTTGCGTAGCGAAACTGCGTACACCCACTATACTCGTTATTTGCGGTTCGTAGATACCCAACTCATCCATATTCGTCACCACTCAAAAGTGTTGTTCCGTCCCACACGGAACCTCACACTGAAAGCTCGAGCCGGGCTTGAGCCTGAAGTCTGGCTCTGCTCGTGGTCCTGTTGTAACCTCAAGCCCATAACAATCCGAGGTTTCATTTGGCTTCTGCCTGTCTTTGTGGGGTTACATTCAGAGCTGCTAACTGGGGAACTGGGTTCGAGTCTCGACATCGGCTCAACATCTGGGCAAATAACTTAATCTCCTTATCCCTATAAACAATTGCGTGTGACCTTGTGTAAATGAACTGGTACTCTTGTAAAATGCTCCAATAACCTTCCAGTCAAGTTTGCGGTATATTTTAAAGAGTGCACTGAGATAAAAAACAAACCCAAAGCGTAAGGAAAGACACATTAATACCCATTTATTGGCTTATTGGTACAAAATGTAACCAGAAAACCTTCTCGCATTGTTGCTTTCTCGAAATAAATTGTGTTATCAGGCAAATTATTTATTTCATTAAAACTCTTTTTTTCTTCTTTATCGCGTATGAAAGCACTTTCAGATATTTGAGTTCAGGCTACCAGTTGTACAAAAATAACACTTTAAATAAGTACTTCTCAATGCAGTGCTATAACGTGCCTATTAGTGTCAAAGCTTCCATGTTAAAGAACAGTAATTGTTGTAGCACCCTGGATAATGCGCTGCATGGCTAAATACTAATAAATGTCCCAAAGGCGAGACCTATTGGCAATGCCAGTGCTTGTTTTATATGCAGTGCTACATTCCACACTTCTCAAAGCGCTATAAGTAACAGATGTTAATACGCCCCAATGTATGGTCCTTTAAAAAAAAAAAAAAGGAAGGGCTGATTCAGCCTTGCTGGGATTCGAACTCATGCTTGACGCTTAATTCCAGCGGCAATGTTCACCTCATTTGGCTAATAATGCTGCAAATGCTGGCAGAATTCCCAATGGAATCGTTTCAACAGTTTACACAGTTTAAATCACTGTGTAGATGACAGTAATGATCAATGAATGACTGACTAGGCCTCTGGTAACAAGAAAACGCCGGTGTTATTATTCAGAAAGCAATTCACTTTTTTTTTTTTAAGTATCCAAGTATACACATAATAAGGCGAATGGGGACAACTGGTGATAGCAAAAAGTAGTGTAAGCGGGGCGGTGATGAGTGCCAACATAGGGTGGTATGGCATAAGCACAAGGAACTAATAGAAACAGCTCAGTAATTTAAACATGAATAATAAAAACGTGTTCTCAAGTGTCCAGAGGTGTAACGAGTAATTCACTGATCAGTACACTTGTTATCTACGTAGTAGCTCGGTTTAAAATATTGAAAGAAATGCATTGGGAAGCTAATTTTCATGTTCATACTCAGGGGCATATGTACAAGCCCCTATCGCCATGGGAATGTCACTTTTTGTGATGTTTCCGTGGCGATAGGGGCTTCGCCTTATTTACAAGGCAGTGTTAACGTGGTTTAACGCTGCCTTGTAAATAAGGCCCCCTTTCCCGCTATGCTTAGCGTAAAAGGGGTGGGCAGTGGGTGTTTCGGTGGCCGTTCCACCGCAACAACCATTGTTTTGACGCGGCCTCTATTTACAAGGGCAGCTTAAATAGGAGGCAGTGCCAAAATCAAGACCAGGGAAAACCTGGTCTTAAGTTGGCGAAACAAGGAAAAATGCTATATTTCTCCTTGTTTTTGCTTTTTCCCAAGGCAGTACACATGAAAAAAGAAAAATGCCTTTTATTGTTTATGTACAGGAAGGTCCCCCTTCCTGCACATAAACAATCTTTAAAAAAAAAAAAAGACATTGTGTGACTTCCAGGTGTGCTGCATTAAGCAGCACACATAGAAGTGACAAAATGGCATTTCAAAATTGTTTATGTGCAGGAAGAGGGACCTTCCTGTACATAAACAATCTTTCCCCTGCACGCAGACACCCTTGCACTATGGTGCAAGGTTGCCCTTGTTGGCGCTACACTGCTAAGTGTAGTGCCAAGGCTGCACCGTAGTGTTGTAAATATGGTGCAGCCTTTCTTTTCTGAAGTGGCGGAGTGAGGCGTTAAGCCATGACAGCTAACGCCTCCTTCCGCCACTTCTGTTGTACAAATCCTCCTCAGATCCCTTTCAGATTGCCAGTTTTCCATGTTATTTAAGGTTAAGGCTTCCATTTAATGCAGGGCAGGCGGACGCAGGTCGCTTGGATACTGGGAGTCAACTTGCCCAATTAAGAGTTTCCCGCCTCTTCCGCATTTAATTGTTGCCAAAAGGACTTCCGCACACTTGGCAGACACATTTTCTTTTTAAATCTTTTTATTAAACCGGCTCATTACACACGACAAGACTGAAGGTGTTCACATGTACATCATTAGTTATGTATAAAGTATCATGTTACATTATGTCAAAGCAAAGTCCACACGAGGCAAGTTACATCACAAATTGACCCTGTTCGTGGAGGCAGGGACATTTTCAGCTAAAACAAGATTGATAGCGTTCAGGTCCTATCATGTAAAAAAAAGATGCAAAGACAAAATTGTTGAGATGGCACCATGCCACTTTATGTGGATTTTATAGAGGAGGTTTGTATCTTTGCCATATAACTATGTGTTGGGGATTTACTTTCTAGGCAATGCAGAATACAATATATCGCAGCCTCCGAGACTCATGGGAATGATATCTTTTTTGGCTGTGCCCCAGCCTCAGCTGACAAAACAAAAAACTTTACAAAAAGCAGGTCTCAGTCATTTGAAGTGAATTCTTTGGGCTGCACTGGGCAATTTACGAAGTGTTGCATTGATAAGCTTAACATTTCTGGAAACATTGCTATTGTGTAGGAAGACCATTGTCCGTTCCCCAGGTACATAGCTATTGATTTTGATAACACAAGTGGAGAAGGAACTTTTGTACATGTCCTTCTTTGCCCACACCACATCATCTGGTAACTCTGAGGGTTGTAGTCAGCCTCAGGACCTGCTAGAGAGGAGTGTGCACAGGATGGCCAGCTGACACCCTGTCACAGGGTCACCATCTTTCCAGTCCTGGGCTTTCATTGTGTAGTCCTTTTTAATCTGATACTTTTATCACATTCTGTGCCTTAATCCTACTGGACCTCTCTGCAGCATTCGACAACACTGATCATCATGCACCCATCAGAGGCTTGAACCTGTCATCTGGTTTCAATGGAACTGCCAAACCTTTATTCGGCTGCTGACTGCTAAACTGCACTTACCAGGTCAATCATAAAGTCAACTCTGGAGTCCTGCAAAGGCATAGCTTTGTCCCCAGTGCTGTTCAATGTCTACATGAACCCGCTCACTAATACCCATGATTCCTATGACTTAGAATATCATATATACACTAACGATACCTACCAACATATCAAGCATGATGAGAGCACTGTCAGCAAACTGAAAGTCCCACACCAGTTACCCCAGAATCATCATTGGATGCAGAAAAACGTACTGCGACTGAATGGAGAAAAAAACAAACACTGATGAAGGGATCTATATTGAATTGAATTGAATTGAAAAGAATTTATATTGCGCAAAACAATAACCCGCAGGTATCAAGGCGCCTATTAAAAGAGATAAAAATATCAGTATACCACCTTACACATAGGCTTGCAGGAAGAGGCAGGTTTTGAGGGCGCTTCGGAATCTCTGTAGGGAAGGCAACGACCTGAGATCCAAAGAAAGATCATTCCACCATTTAGGAGCCAGAGTAGAAAAAGCCCTACCACCCCACTTGGCTCTTCGTATATACGGGGGACTGTCAGGAGCAATTTCCTGGAGGAACGCAAGTCCCTTCCAGGAGTATAGTGGGAGATGATAGAACCAACTCCCATGTTATTATTCCTTGCAATGGCTCTGTAAGTCATACATAAAACTTTAAACCGTATTCGGTATTCGACCGGTAGCCAGTGCAGTGTTCTCCTAGCCAGAGTGGCCGATGAGCGTCTAGGGACATCCAGAACAAATCTGGCGGCGGCGTTCTGGACTACCTGCAGGCGCTGTAGCAGGCTCCTATTCAGCCCTGCATACAGCGCATTACAGTAGTCCAGTCGTGAGCCGATGAGAGCGACCGCTATTTGCTTTCTGGACTGTAGGGAAAGATACTTCCTGATTCTTCGCAGGGTGTGAATTAAGCCCCAACAGGTAGAGATGGTTCTACTTACCTGTCCGCCCATATTCAGGGCAGGATCTATCATCACCCCAAGATTTCTAGCAGATATCGTGGGGGAAGGGCATACTCCCAGCGAATCAGGCCACCAGCTGGCTGACCAGGTGTTCTGATTCCCTCCAAACACCATCACCTCAGTCTTCTCCCCATTCAGCTTAAGCAAATTTTGAACCATCCACTGACCAACTGCCTCCATACAAGATCTAAAATTGGAGGCAGTTGGTACATCTGAATGGGAGAGAGACACGAGGATCTGGGTATCATCTGCATAAGAGACTACCTCCATCCCGAAAGTTCTAATTAATCTGGCCAGTGGGGTCACGTAGATGTTGAATAGGGTCGGACTAAGAGCCGACCCCTGCGGGACCCCACAAAGCACCGGTCGGGATGGAGATAGGAACTCTCCCAGCTTGACTCTTTGTTCCCTTCCATTAAGGAAGGAGGTCATCAGATCTAAGGTTGCGTCCTTCGCCCCCACCTCCCTCAAACGGTGTATGAGTATTGAGGGGGAGAGGGTATCGAAGGCAGCGGTTAGATCCAACAGGACCAGGAGGGTGGTCTGGCCCCCATCTACTCTAGTGCGGATCTTATCAAGCACGATAGTGAGGGCCGACTCAGTGCTGTGTTCCCTCCTGAATCCATGTTGGGAGAAGTCCAAGCAGCCCGAGCCTTCCACAAAGGCAGCGAGATGCTTGTTAAGATGTGCCTCAAGCATCTTCGCAGGGGCTGGGAGCAGGGAGATCGGACAGAAGTTTTTTAGGACCTCCGGATCAAGGGAAGCTTTCTTTAGCAGAGGTTTAACTACTGCACTCTTCCACTCCAAGGGGAAGATGCCATCTCTCATACATCGATTCATAATTTCTAGTAGAGGCGGTAAGAGAGATTCCCTACACTGCTTGATAATCTTCAAAGGGCAGATGTCTAGGGGGGAGCCAGAATTAGTTTTATCGAGCAAAATCTCCAGATCTTGTAGGACCAGCGGGGGGAAGGAGTCGAGAGTACTCAATGGGGAGATGTCAGATATAGTCCTGTCCCCCTCAGCCAATACGGAGGGCCCACTGATCGAAGCTTTTTGTATCTCGAGAGCTAGATGGATATCTTGTATTTTTGTGTGAAAAAAGGAAGCAATTTTATCGCACAAATCTTGCGAGGGGATGACTGGATCAGATGTTTGTAGGTTGACTAAAGAGTCAACAATTCTGAAGAGCTCCTTCGGCGAGGAAAGGAAAGTTGTCATGGCCACGAAATAGTTTTGTTTGGCCTCCACTATCTCAGCCTTATATTTCCTGACCAGGAGCCTATGAGCTTCCTTATTCTTAAGATCCCAGCTAGCATGCCAAAGCCTCTCCATCCTCCTGACTTCTTGCCTAAGAAGTCTAAGGGATTCCGAGTACCATGGGGCAGAAGGTCTCTTCCTGGCTCGACGACGAGTCTGTAATGGAGCCAGTTCATTCAAGGCCTCAGTAATAACCCGTCCAAAATGGCCGACTGCGGTCTGGACACTATCCAAGCCCGCGGTAGAGAGACTACCAGCCCAAGGAATAAAGGAATCCGCACTGATGTTTCTAAAGTTTCTGCCAGTTCCCATAGTGTGTTTCCCTATTTTGCTGCCATCCATCTGAAGGCATTCCAACAGGAATGGGACCGCAAGATGATCGGACCAGGACAGATGTACCGGATCCTTAACAATCAAACGATGGTCGTTGGAGAAGATACCATCTAGAATATGGCCTGCACGATGGGTAGCCCCGCGAACTCGCTGCGTGAGTCCACAAGACGCCAGGGCATCAATAAGACACGAAGTATCTGTTAGATCAGGCCTTTCTAAATGGTAGTTGAAGTCCCCAAGAATGAAAAGATTTTCTCGACCAAAGTAGGGCTCCAAGTAGTGCAGAAGATTACACAGGAAGTTGGTCCTCGGAAGTTGGTATCTGGGACCCGTCTTCCTTTCCACTGGCCTGTGTCCTTGGATAAATCCCAAACGCAAGCCAGAGAAAAAAGCCTAAAGCCTTGGTGCTGTTAACCAGAATTCTTTCCTTCATCCCTCACATAAACAATGTTCCCAAGCTGAAGGGGGATGGGAGCACACTGCCTCACCTCCCAGCACAGTTTGTCCCTTAGTATTGTGGTAAATGCAGTTCACAGTGATTACTTCCTTGAATTTTAGCTGTAGTGGTTCACCAAAGTTGGTGCAGGTTAGTGCTGTAAATCTCTAGACACGTGTTTCTGGATATTATCCTTCATCAGTAGAGATAGAAAACTAAATTCATCTGGCGTTGCTGTGAAGGCTGCCACAGTCTCTCAGGTCTCAGTACCTCTCGCTGGCGTAAAGTTGTGTCCAATAATTGCTCCTAATTTGAGGAATCGTCCATCTCCTTCTCGTCATCCTAAAAATCACCATCATACTCAGTGGGATAATAACCGCATCACCTATTGTAACAGTAACAGTATCTACACTGGCCGCCACAATAAATCTGTATCTAAGCTCCAACTCGTCCAGAGTAACGCAACCCATCTCCTGACTGGACCGAATAACTAAATCCACATCTCACCCGCATTGCAGTCCCTCCACTGGCTCTCAGTGAATGAAAGAGCTAAAGGGCATATTATCAAGCCAGGCGATAAAATTATCGCCGCTTTAGCGGCAGAAAACTGCAGCTAAAACGGCGATAATGGGCTTGATAATATGCTCTATGGAATTCCAATTGAAGCCCATGTTAGATGTGAAGGACATCTAACCTGGGCTTCAAATGGAATTCCATAGAGCATATTATCAAGCCCATTATCGCCATTTTAGCTGCAGTTTTCTGCCGCTAAAGCGGTGATAAATTTATCGCCTGGCTTGATAATATGCCCCATAGTTCTTATCCCTATAACTCGTCTAAAAAGGATTACATGGACAATTACTAGACTAATCTAAACTGTTTCTCTTGTATCTCTCATTCAGAAATGTAAGCTGCCAATCAGAACTTCCTATATAGGTAAAATACATTTGATTCTACCTATCTAGGAAGTATGGAGCCAGGACCTTTACCTCCAGGGAACATCCTCATGAAACTTCCTCCCAAAGCATCTTAGTCTTCTACCCGACTTCATCAGCTTATTCACCTATTCAAACAATCATTTGATTGGCATATTCTGCTGTCTACCCCCAAAATCACCCCACCCCCTCCAATAGGGTCACTGTCCCATTTTTCCTGAACTTTTGCCATCTGCTTGTTATTTATAGGCCATCCCTGGTTTGGGATTATTGCCACCCTACAAATGTGTAGACCTATCCCTAACCTTGTAACCAAACCAAAGCTTGCTGAGAATACATTTGTGGAATGCACTGCTTAAAAACTCCCTAAATAAATAATTGAATAAATAAATAGTCCAATAAATAAATAATAATATTCCCAGAATGCATATTTTTCCAAATGAAACCTCGTGATTAGAAACATGGCCTCTCCGATGATGTGGAGTCACATGATCACCCTATTTGTGTATCTCAAGAGACAGTATTCTTAATTTCCTAGGAACAGATGAGGTGCCAGAGGATTAATGTGGCAGTATTGTAGATCTTCAGTTGGTGTATGAAATATTGTAGGACTTTGTCTCACTAAACTTAGTTCAATTCTGAGTAACCTTTAACAATTTCATGAAATTTACACATGTTGTTATAAAATCTATTAGGGAGAAACACTGTACAAACCTCTGATTGAAAAATACACCAATTAAGGCAGACATCCTAGTTTTTTTGTTTTTATATCTTTTGTTTACCTCCTCTTGCACCTGAATTTTTGTACAAAATGTGCTATAAAAAGCTGGAAACTTTACCAGAGGCTTAATTGGACCAAAAATCATAATGTCCCAGTTTTCAGAAGTACAAATTTAAGACGTTCATCGAATTCTGTAGTAAAAATATATTTGTTCATAAACCTAGTTATCAGCTGGGGCATCGAGGAATATGGCCAAGGGAGCCATGACATAACGCAATTACTCTAAAGCTTCAAAGTAAAGATTCATCAATACATCCTTCGGGTCCAAGAACGAAGACTTCACTAGCAGCATATGATGAAATAGATGTTGTTCTCTAAGTAGTGCATAGAATTCACAGATTTTACTACAAACCTACGGGCATATTTATGAGAGCTTTGTTTCATGCTTGCACCACATAGCGTGGTACATGCGTCATACAAACCTCTAAGTCAGATTTATGAAGCCGCGCAAAGCCACTTTGCATGGCTTCAAAAATCTGGAGCAGGGCAATGCAGTGCAAATCGCTGCGTTGCCTTGCCCTGTGCAAGGAAGGCGTTTCATGGGTGTTGCGGTTGATGTTCCCATGCATCTGCCATGGTTTTTGATGCATTCCCAGATTTTCAAGAACTTGTAAACCTGGGAATGTGCCAAAAAGATACAAGAAGAAACCTATTTCTTTCTTCTAGTTTTTCCTCCCTTTCTTTGTGTTTTGTATTCTGCAGCACACATAGAAGGAGGAAAAAGACTCTCAGAATTGTTTTTGTGCAGGAAGGTGCCCATTCCTGCATATAAATAATCCTGCCTACACCACAGACACCCTAGCACCATGGTGCAAGGGTGCCTGCATTGGCGCTAGGCTGGCAAAATGGCGCCCATGCAGGGGGAAAGGACAAGATTGCGCCGTATTGCATAAACATGGTGCATTCCAGCCCTTTCCCTATGACGCTGGGCAGCGCAGCAAGGTGACTTGCTGTACTGCCCTGCACCCCAAATTTCATAGATATGCCCACTAGTTTCTTATTGGTTAGCTGTTAATTTTAACATTTTCCCCTTTTGTTTAGCATTCAATGTGCTACTTAAACTCAGCTGGTGGACACACATTTTAAGGAAACACACACAGGATATTTGTTTCTTTCCATTTTGTTGCCTCTGAAGGATTGAATTCTTCTAAACTGCAAAGCCACATGCTAAGCTGGAGACAATAACTAATCCGTAAGACATGAATGTGAGCCGCAGAAAAACAGCGTTAGTAGGGAAGAAAATGAAATTTTCACTGCAAAAGAGAGAGATTTAAGATGCCACCGAGCAGCCGCGGCCCGTGGAGGGAGTTTGGTGGGGCAGAAAGGCCCCTCCCCCGCCCCACCTTTCTGCCCCACGGAACTCCCTCCATGGGCCGCGGCTGCCACCGAGTATACATAGGGAGAAAGTGCCCTCTGTCACACAATGTTTGGAACAGCAAGACAAACAGAAAACCAAAGACAAATACATGGAACAGTTTCCCAGTCCTTGGTAAGACTCAGCTCAAATACATATTCAGAAGGTCGAAACGTGCCGACATTGTTTCTGGAGGGAGACAGGGCTTAATATATTTGATAAATGTGATACTCTACAGCCCGGACAATATATATACTTGCCCCATATCATAATTAAGACTTGCCCATCTAAAAAAAACTCGAAAGGTATTGTTAGACATGGCATTTTTTGGTGTGGTTTCCCCTGTCTTTTTGCTGCTAACCTCCTGTTTTTAACCGTGTACTGTATTCCGTTGTTGCTGGTGTTAGGACTCTGGACACTTTACCACTGTTGAGAAGTGATGAAGTTAATGTGCTCCCTCTCTAAAATGTAATGATATTTAGTTCCTGATTCATTTACTAGTAAAACCCTAGTACAGTGCACTTTGTGTGCCCAGGGCCTGTAAATCAAATGCTATTAGTTGGCCTGCAGCAGTGACTGTGCCACCCATTATATTCCTCCTTGTAATGCTTCACTTGGGAGGCGTATCTTTTTGGCACATTCTCAGGTCTACAAGGTCTTGTAAATCTGGGACTGCATTAAAATACCATGGGAGTTGTGTGGGAATACCCACGCAATGCCATGGAATGTCCACCCAGGGCAGAGTAACGCATTGCAGCGATCTGTGGTGAGTTGCATTAGTCCAGATTTTTAGGAGCCACTGAAAGCTATGCAAAGTAGCTTTGCATGGCTTCAAAAATATGACTTAAGGTTTGCAATCCTTTCAAGAGCAATGCAAACTGGGTTATAAACTGGGTTAGTGTTTAATCAATACGAAACAGACTGATGTTTTAAAATTCGATCCACATTAGACTGTTTGACCTGAGTGGTGAGCTGAGAATTGAGCCGTCATCCACCCACCTTCCCGCATGGAAAAATCTCCATTTTACTTTTCGTGCTTGGGTTTGACTAATTGTGGTCCTGCTCAGCTCCAGGTGCCTCTTCTGGTCAAGTCATTGTGGTTATGTGTCATGCACTATGATATGTTAAAAAACTTCTGTCTTATATTTGGGTCAGTCTGAAAAGGGTTTATTGCAAAAATTAGCATTTTTTGAGGCAACAAATATACTGAAGACAGGATTTTCTCGTCAGTCGCAATGTAGGCACCCCCGCCCCCACGAAGTGAAGACAAGATGCAAATTTATACTCTATGACACATAGTTTCTGATATCGGCTGGACGACTAAATTCTCATCGAGGAATACATACAGGTGAATAACTCAAGTCATGAAAGAGCTGGTAGAAAACCATTAAAAGTAAAAGAAAAAAATACATTTTGATTGAGTAAGCTAGTTTGCAAAATTTGCATCTCAGGTGCCAAGGTGCGTCTTGCTTTGTCTAGCTGAAGGGGACATCCAGTAAGCAGAGTTAGCATGAACATAAAACATAGAATTACTGTAATCAAGCATCAGTATTTTAAATTTTACAACAGAAATATCTCCTGTAGCTCTGTAGGGATGAAAGTTGGGCTGGATTGGGAACCAAATGCGGCTGTGGTAAAACTGTTCAACTAAGCAATGCTCCCTTTCTCCTCGCTTTCTCATATCTAGCTATCTCTCTCTCTCTTTCCTCTCTCTGTCTCTCCTGAAGATCACCATGTGCCGGCTATTTATTTACCTAGGAAAGCCGGAGAAAGAGACAAAAATCTCTCGCGCTGGCCCCCTACTCTAAAAACTGGCCTCCAAAGGCCCCAGCCCACCAGGGTAATACCCGGTAAACAAAAACAAGCAGAAAGCCCCTGGTGCTGTGTCCATGTAACAATCTGCAACTTATAGTGCCATTTGGGCAAACCAGGCACTATTTTATTCTGCATGTTATGTGTCATCACTGTTCTGTCATGTGCTTTTTATTGATGTATTTTATGTATAATCAATCAATCAATCAGGGGAATTAAAAGCGCACTCCTCACCCACAAGGGTCTCAAGGTTCTGGGGGGGGGGGAGGGGGGGTGTATAGTGCTCACCAACAGAGGAATAATCTCTATTGAGTGATAAATTATTTTCCAAAGTGGTAACCCATTTAACATGCGAGGCTAGGTGACTGTAGAAGCAGGCTGCTGTGCTTTTTACCTGGCGCTCCATAGGGTTTAGTAATCAGTGGTCAGCTCATTGTCAGTGCTAGTTACCAGATTTAACCAGGAAGGATCTTTGCTTGCTGACTAGGCCTGGATGAAGACAGTTCCAGCAGATCAGCCTGTGGCCTGACATGCGCAGCACCTGGACAATGAGTGGCCAAAAGGGAATCCCAAGGCTGAAAGGAGTTGGGCTATCTGCCCAACTGCTGCAACTAGTGTTCAGTCCTGCTAGAGAGAGTACTCCAGCAGTAGTTGCTTGGCCAGATAAGTCTCTGGAAGCAAGTGCACAGACAAGAGTGACAGCCCTCCTGTGACTTGTTGCCCTGGAGCTTTGGCCCTCCGGATTCAGTATTGGTTCATCTTAACATGTCAAATTTGAGTGGTCAATTAAATTGAGACCATCTGCCCCAAGTCTTGGTATAAGTTGACCTTTTCTACTTATGCGGTATTCCAATTTTACCTAAAGCAACTCTACACAAATGTACATAGGAAGGTGAAGGCAAGAGGGAGAACCTTTGCATGCTTATCTCTGAAGGCTAAAGACTATACCCCTAGGATTGAATGAAATACCTGTGTTGCTCTGCCCTACTGATTAAGGAGGTTGACTGCCTGGAGTGGTGGCAATCTGCCTGTGCAATATCAAAGACTGAGGTCCATTCATGCTGTGTAGTTCAATGAGGTATTTAGCATTGATAAATCGAGTTAAAACAGGAGTCTCTGCTCAAACAGATGCAAAGAAGGTGATCATCTTAATCAGCACTCCTGAGAACAAGGATCATTGCATGTGTGATGCTGTTGTGGGTGATCCCATTGTGACATCTTGTCTTGGTGGCCCTGTCACTTGCCATGATCCCCTACACCCCACGTGACAACCTCACTACAGCAGGAACAATTGTAGACACCAGGCCGGCATGTGTGACCATGTCACTGCACCTTGTGTTGGTGCCCTGACACCTGCTGTGACTCTCAGCACCTCTCCAGGTCTGTTTCTCTTTGACATCTCAGAATGTTAGAGAAGCAGAGAAGGTATCTCAGCCATGTGGATCCCCTGCATTCATGTCCTGAGTGTGGGACCGCAGAACTGAGGTTGATCTTGCCCAGAGGGTGGTCAGTAATTGTTCCCATGCGGTGCAAGCAAAAGACTAGTGATTGAAGCATCAGCAAACGCAACAAGACATTCGCTCCTCCACTTCTGTAAATTAACACCTACAAAACCTTCCTCTTTTAGTCAAGCCGGGACACTGACACAATGCAAATCAAGCCTGGTTAAAATAACCTCTGTAGTCACGAAGACAACCAGCACAGACAAAAAGATACTAAAGCAAGAGATCAGTGCAAAAAACAGAGCAGACGCTGGGCTTGGCTGGAGCATCACAAACAATTGTAACTGTATCCGTTTATTGGTACACATCCCCATACAGAGCACAAGAAAGTTACAATGTAACTCAAGATGTATTCACACTTCTTATGATGTGATCAAACTTCTTTTAGTTGTATTACCTTAATAACATTAAAGCTCATCTCTTTTGGTGATGATGCATGTGCTGCAGACCTAGGCATCCTCTCGGACACCACCCTCCAGAAATAAGCCTTGACTAATTAACTTTGCTGCCCCTTGAAAGTGAAAGCCGAAAGAGAATGTATTTGGCAATTCAATGAGCTCACAGTAGTTTCAAGCTCTTGTATTCAAAGGACAGCAGCAATATTTTGTTGTAATCTGTCCATCACCTCCCTGAACTGGGATGCTGTCTCCTAGCAACTCAGTCTTCCATTTCCAGAATCCAGGGTGTCGATTCCTGCGAAGCTAGAGCTGTGGCAGTTGCTGGGAAGGCATACAGAACAGGGGTCGTTAGTATCTGCCTTAACAAATCCTTCTACTACAACCTCACTGTGTCCTGTGATCGCCAAAAATGGCGATGCAGGATGGTATACTAGCGATGACGGTGGTGACGGAAGGACTTTTTGGCGAAGTTGAGACCAGTGAACTCTGTCTGAAGGTGCGATCCTAGGTGACTGGTAGTAAGGGGAGTGGTGGAGTAGCAGTATTTAAAGAAATAGTAGTTCGTCGCCCTATGTGCATCGTTTATTGGGTGAGATTATGCTCCAGTGCATATACTGATAGCATTGTGCATAGTGTTCTCATTACTGTGACTGTGATCGCTGACATTGCCCCACCTACATGTTGACTGTGAATGAGCTCGGGGCGCTAATCCAGCCTCTGTGGCATTCGTATAAGGTGGAAAATTTCTCCTGGCCCTTGTCAGTGAGGAAACACAGGGCTTACCGGCATTGAGTTGCTTTGAATCTTAAAAGTCATTGAGACCAGGGGCAGGCATTGTGAGGAATGTTGTGGGCACCGAGTTCCAAGTGAAGAAGGAGCTGTAGTCAAGAATCTATGTTGAACGCCATGGTGTGTGTGGTGCTGTGATGTGTACACGTTCCTGCGGCGTGGGCTAGGAAGTGAAGAAGGCGAGGGGGAGGCATTGTTAGGAAGGTATTCTGGCAACTGTCGCAGAGTCTATGGCCTACAGTCATCTGCGGCAAGGAGCGCTTGGAAACTTGTGCTTATTCAAAATTGTGTTTGCGTAGTGAGCTGATGCTCACAGCTCCTACCAGAGTTTCCTGAGACACCTGCACGCACATGTAACTACAAGAGTCGGTGACAGGCACAATTTGAATGTACGTGAATCTTTGACATCTAAGCAGCATTCTACAACATGGGCTGGTCCAGATTGTTTTTTGATTGTTTAGTATGGTACTGCTGATGCGCACAGCCTCAAAGTAATCCACTGATCTTCTCTGGATGCCCATGTCTCTGTGAGGAGCCATTGATGCGCACAACTCAGGATATTTATTGACCAAAAGCATGAATGATGTAATCACATAGTACACAGTGAAGAATATGTAAAGGTCAAGGTAACTTCAGTGTAAGTGTCATCCAGCAGGAGTTGAGAATGTGTCAGTACATTTTTGTGCAATAGGTATTTAGTGATTGTCTATCCTAATAGAGGGAGATCATATACTTGTGAATGCCATAATAGTACACACTTGTGTTACTGTTGCAGCGTGTGAAGAGCATCAGGAATGATGTCACAATCCATACGACCTCCTCCATCATTTTGCAAGATTGTAGCAAACCATGCATGACCTAGGAAGACTTAGAAAGAAGTGTTCGCGACTTACTTGGAAGCCATTGAAGGGGATGTATATGTGACAAAGAGGAAATTGACTATTCTCAAATATAGTTTGTAGATTGAGGGGAGGAATGTTTTAAAAACTCTGCCTATGCCAATAAGAGGCGACAGCGGTGGTGATGAGGTGTCTGACACTGATGAAGATAATATGTATGATGATGCTGTTAAAGCCTTAGAGAAGAATTATGGGAAGAAGATTAGTATAGTTGTTAAGAGGCATAAATTATTATTGCATTAGCAGTTTTGAGGCATCTATCAGTTTCATGCAATTTTAAATATCTAAGGGACGAGATTATCAGAGATCAATTAATTGATTGCATAACTTGAAAATCCTCAAAAAGATTGTTAGGTTTAAAAGAGTCCACGTTGGAAAAAATGACTGAAGTAGCCAAGCATATGGAAAACACCTCTCGTTATGTTAAGGAATTGGGGGGGGGGGGTGGTGAGTCCAAGGAGAAAGAGTTGGAAGTAGCAAATAAGGTAAATGCAACCAAGAAGATTTGGAAGAAAACTGAGGATGGGGATAAGGCCAAGGAGAAGAAATTGGGATAAATCAAAAGGAAGAAAACATATTTTAGATGTCGCAGTATGAGACACACTGCAGAGGCAAGCAATTGTTCGGCTTCCAAAAGCATGTGCTTCAAGTGCAAGAAATAGGGCCATTTCTCCAGAGTATTCAAGATGTCCATGTGGGAAAATTCAAGGGATCGGTAAATTGGGTAAACTGACATAAGACGACGCATTCAGATGTAGAGTTGAGTGAAAACAGAGATGACGAGGGTAGCATCTTGGTGGTGGGCAGGAAGGAATTGCAAGTAGATGCACAAGTATGTGCTCAGTCTGAGGAGATGGAGGGCGTTTGTCGCCCACCTAAGTGTATGGTTGAGTTGAATAGGAAGAATGTGCATGTGTGGGTGGATTCATCTTCACCGCTTACTTTGATCAACAGACAAGTCTGGGAGAATTTGAACTTGGAATAGTTAAGACCTACTGATGTGGAGCCTGAAAGATATTGTGGGAGTAAACTACCTGCCTTGGGCTACCTTGAAGCAGAGCTAGAATTTCAAGGCAGGAAGGCCTACAGGAAAATATATGTTGTGGAGAAAAGGAGAGCTTTACTCGGGTGAAGAGAACAAAGTGCACTGGGAATTGTGTTGAACCCATACCATCCCAAACAGGTTTTATTAACAGGATCTCAAAAGGTGAATGAATGGGCAACCACATTTCTTGACCTGTTCAAAGAAGATTTGGGGTGTCATAAGAAGTTTAAACACTGCATAGTGCTCAAGGAGGGTATGGTGCCAAGAGTATACAAGGTGCTGCATGTCCCGCTTGCATTAAGAAAGAAGAATTGCAAAGACTGTGCAGAGAAAGGGTGATTGAGCCAATTGAGGCTTGTGAATGGTTATGTCTATTTGTTATTGCAAGAAAACCCAATGGGAAGATCCGCATCTGTATGGACTTAAGGGATCTGAATGAAGGTATATGGGTTGGCCGTCCTCCCATACGCCAGATAATTGCAAGAAAACCCAATGGGAAGATCCGCATCTGTATGGACTTATGGGATCTGAATGAAGGTATATGGGTTGACTGTCCTCCCCTACCCCAGATAAATGAGATGTTGGCAGGAGTGAAGGGTGGAACATATTTTACCACCTTAGATTTATCCAGTGCATATCATCAGGTGTGTTTACACAAAGAATCTCACCATTTCGCATCATTTCACGCCCAACGGAGCATTCCAGTTCATATCCCTTTTGGTTTGGCCTCTGCAACTACAGTGTTCCAAGGAGTTATGCATGGTGCCTTTGGTGACATATTCAACACTCTGGTGTTTCAAGAGGATATATTATTGTGGGGAGAGTGTAAACAAATGCATGATGAGGTATTGCCGTGAGTGTTGAACAGAATGAAGAAAGCAGGGCTTACCCCTGGGGTGAGCAGATGAAAATTTCGTCTGAAAGAAGGGGAATGCGTAGGGCACACTTTAAATCATGTAGGAATCAGACCAAAGCCCAATCTGGTGGAGGCAATAAAAAAGGCCCTCCTCCGCAAGACAAAGATCAACTGAGGTAATTCCTGGGACTCTCGGAGTACTATGCAAAGTTTTTCTATCATTTTGCAGATAGAGTTCATGCATTGTGGATCTTAATGAAGAAGACAGTGAAATTCCAGTGGATGGATGGGTGTCAAAAAGTGTTTGAAGAGGTGAAAAAGTGTATAGTGGAGGCTGCAGCGCTGAAGCCATTTAATCCTGAGGACAAGACTATGATTGTGACTGATGGTAGTATCTATGGTTTTGGGGCAGCATTGCTGCAGGAGCACAAAGGCAAAAAAAGGGTGGTAGCATATGGATCGAGCAACTTGAAAGGTGCAGAGAGCACCTATTCCACGGCAGAGGAGGCATTAGCATGCTGGTGGGGAGTGCAACACTTTCGTATTTTTATGTGGGGAGTGGAGGTGTAACTCCGTACAGACCACAAGCCCTTGTTGTAACTGTTCTCCATGGTGGGGGATGGTAAAGCTATGACTCGTGTGGTAGAATGGTTATATCATTCGCAAGAGTATCAAATTACAGTAAAATATGGGCCTGGGCTCAAAAAAATCTATGCTGACTCTATGTCAAGATTACCCCTCGATAAACATGTGGAGAGTGAGGAAGATGAACGGATGGTAGCCAAAGTCTCAGAAGTGTGTGAAGCTATCAAGAAGGATGAGTGGAAGGAGGCTGTACTGTTGGATCCGTTGTTAGTGAAGTTAATGGAGGTTTTGCCACAGGCAAGAAAATGGAAGATGGTTGGAGAGTTGGAAGTGTTTAAAAATGTGGGGGAGGAAATGTCACTTGTTGATGGTGTGATGAGAAGATGTGAGAGACTAGTGATACCAAGGAGTTTAAGAGAGAAATTGCTGGTGTTGTTGAACGAATAACATGGAGGGATGTCTGCTATGAAAAGGAAGGCATGTGCAGACTTTTGGTAGCCGGGGATGGACAGACCTATCGAGAGGTTTGTCAAGGAGTGTGTTCCCTGCACATGTAGTAATAAGTCCCATCAGTTGCAAGAGTCATCTATTTGTGCAGTTGCCTTACCTGAACATGCTTGGACGTAAGTGTCTTTAGATATTTGTGGTCCATTTGTATGTTTGGGAATGGGTGATAGGTGTGCTGCCATCATGATGGATTCTTTTTCAAAATGGCCATAGGTGGTGTTTATGAGAGAGATCAAGACTAGTAATATTATTGCTTTTTTTTAGGAAATTTTCCATAGGGAGGGCTGTCCTGCGGAAACAGTGAGTATTAATGGAACCCAATTGGTGTCCAATTAATTTGGAATGTTCTAGAAGACGTGGGGAATAAAACACTGCAGGACTCCTGTGTATCATCCCCGGGGAAACGTTCTAATCCAGCACTTCAACCGTGTGCTGGGGAAAGCATTCAACTAGCTATAACCAGAGGTATGAGTTGGAGGAATCAAGTGTGGAACATGTTAATGAAGTACAGAACTACTTCCCACCTGGTGAGTGGGGAAACACCATTTTGTTTGCTGAAGGGTAGGGTGCTGTGCACTGTGGCCGTGCCAGCCTCGATGGCAAGGTCGGTTCACAGAACGATTGATCGTGATAAGATGAAGGAAAAAGTGGAAAGCCATTAAACATTGTATGCGAAAAGGCACAATGACAGAGTTAAGGCGAATTGGGTGAGGTTTGTGAAGGAATGTTGGTGAGAGTTAGCTTAGAATACATGGAGAAGAAGGGAAACTCGAAATGGTCCAAACCGAGGGAGGTGGAGGAGGTGAAAGGCAATATTTTGAAGTTAAAAGAAGGCAAGTGGTGGAATATAAGGAAAGTTTCTGGGGGAAGTGCTCTGGAGCAAAATGAATGGTCGAAGACTAGTGATGCAAGGAGTGGAGCAAGCTCCTGTGCTAAATGTGCTACAGGTTAAAAAAATTGGAGCAAAGTGCCTTCAGGTGTTGGACGCGGGTGAGGGAACCAAGCAGGTCTGTGAAGTCGAAACCTCGATGCTTAGAGAATTATATTTGTTCTTGAATTACAAATATTGTAATCTGTGGAATCACATTGTAAGGAGTGTTTAGGTTGCATAGTAGAGTGTATTTTACCTAGTACAGCGGTTAGTTCACCCGTATGGTTTTTTTTTCTTACCTGTTCTTAAACGGTTTGCCGAATTTGTACTTTTGGGGGGGAAAACTCTTGTTAAATTGTATGGCAAAATTGCTGGGGAGGAAACTCTATGGTATTTAGTTTAAGAGTGGCGAGTTGAGTTAGTGCTTCCTGGCATAATTTGTACTGTGGTGAGGGCAAATACTGAAGACTGCAATACTGATCTATTGAAATTCTGATCTGCTGCTGAAATGATTGTTTTTACCTTGATTTCAAAAGCGAGCCACCATTTTGGTGTGGTCGCGCTTTAGTTTTTTTTTTCCCAAGCCTATAATTCGGGAGTGATGCCGCGGACGAGCAGCGGCTAGTTCGCCTGCATTGTTGTTTTGTTTATCTGTTCTTAGGAGGAGAGACTGAGGACACATATTAGCTTCTCTTATCTCATTTAAGATAGACAAGCACATGAAGGAGGAAGAACCCTTTGATTGTTATTTGGAATTTGTATAGTTCATAATTTGCTATACTGTTTAGTAAATGAATCCAAGACCAGTATCCAGTTGATATATAGATATGGGTTAAAAGTAAATCTACACTAGGACACAAACTTGATGTTGTCTTATGTAGAAAGGAAAAGCTCTATATGTCCAAGGAAGTGTCCCAAAGCAAAATTCTGCAGACGTGTCTCAATGCACTCATGTCAGGGCAACCTGGTATATGTCAAATAGCTGAATTAGTGAATTGAGCTTTGTTGGTTTAAGATTAACTCATATGTACAACGGCATACCAATTGATGCAAATCTTTCATCCAAGTGAAGTGCAATAATGTTAAACCTATTGTTACTGGGTTCTCATCCTCCCCCTTGTTGTACCATTTCGATGGCCTTTATAGTAGATATGGCCTGATCAAAATGATGTTATCTCACAAAGGGATTATCCAAAAAAAGGGACTATGGATCATCCTATATCTCAAATGCAGCTGTCCCTTAAAGAAAAGTCTTCATGGAACATGAATGATCCCACAATCAACGATGCTGCCTCATAGGCTCTCTTAATAACATTTCTCATATGCAAAACATTATTAGAATTCACATATAAAACTAATTAAAATCTAACACATGATAAGTTTCCACACAATAATGACTAGATTTCATATAATTTCTGTGTCAATGCCACTTTAGTCGCCACAGCATAATTCTCAAGGGCCTTCCACAGAATATAATGTATGTCCACATTAATCGAGGAGGAACATATTCTGGTTTTAATATGAGCATTTTAAGAAATCTTGCTAAAAGTGGTAAAAAGCAGATTTCTTAGATACCTCTGAATACAAGGGCAGTTCAAACTCCGAATAACTGCCCTTCTGCAAAGACTAAATCTCTGTATTCTCATCCAAGATTCCTATATCAACCAATATATTTTCTGAGGTGCATTCATTCTAGTTAGTGCGTGCTCTAATTCATGTCATGTATCTGTTTGTGTGCTTTTTTATAATCCACTAGTACGGTCTATAATTATGCCCCGCGTTTGGATGAATCACCGACCCATCCATCAGCTAACGTGGCAAGTGTAAACTTCTTAAACTCTCCTCTACATGCAGTTAAATGGCAGTTTGAGGAGGATCATGTTGCATGGGGTTGGAGGAACTTATAAAAGTCAAATGCTTTACTTGTTGCATCTATGCTTCTGAAGAAGATTAGATTTCCCTCACATTTATTAAGACCAACCTCTGCCACCGTCCAGCATTGTCAATAAGACAGGGCGAATCACTGCCAGCTAACTCCTCTACCAATAACTAAGCTTTCCCAGACAACTAACTCCCTAAACCTTCCAAACAATTCTGCCAACTAACACAACAGCTATAAAAAAGCACATCATTTGGACTAAAAACACCAGTAAGACTAGAGAATTATTTGTTAGGTGACAACACCAGCAGGACCGTAACATTGTCAGTGAACAAATAACCTAAGAAAGACTTAAACATTCATACCGTATAGCACCAATCAAATATTGTAGTATTCATACCTGAAGCAAGGCCAGGTCATTCAATGCCTGGGTGGCTAAATGAATAGAAAAGGCACTTACAGGCAGCCTCTCAAGCCACTGTCAGCAGGAGGGCTGCAGATTGCCTTCAAGAGAAGAAAATACTTGGCAAAGGGTTATTGGACCTAAAGTGAAGAAGAATTTGGACTAAACCTGCTGCCAGCTAATAACCACAGCAATAATGGCGCTTTCATTGTTGCCTAAGAACCATAGAATGACTTATCTTACAGATCTTCCTTGGAGACATCAACCTCCACTGGAATGATCCGCTTGATCAGGTAGTTAATACTCTCAAAAACTTCCTAAGCGATCTCCACCTGTCCCAAATCTGTGACACTCCCATGCACAAACTAGGCTCGACCATCGACCTAATCATCGCCAATCCAAATTCCATACAACTCGACTCGATTCTCCCCTGTGACTGGTCTGACCATCATTACATCACCTTCCGTATCCTTGAAAGCTGGAACTCCAAAAGCTCACAACCACTCAAACATAAACAGTGGAAAAGATCGCTACATAATACCAACATAAATGAACTCATCTCACACTGCAATATCGCCCTTCGGCCCCCTGATAACATGGACAACGTTCACGTCCTCACGGAACACTATAACAACTCCATGTCATCTGCCCTTGATGCAGCTGCCCACTTCAACTAAAACGGATACCCACCAAACCATGGTTTAATGACAGCCTTAATTCGGCCAGAAGCAGCCTTCGATTAGCGGAACGTGCATGGTGATCAGATCCATCAATTGAGCTACTAAAATCTCTCAGACTAAAAAGGAGCAGATACAATAAACTCATCGCAACGGCTAAAGTAAATTTCTTCAAAACCCAACTTGACAAAGCCAAAAACCGTCCTAAAAGACTCTTTGAGCTGATTAAGTCACAATCTAATAACACTTCTGGACAATCACCTCACATCTCCCCCTGCCCTCAACTGAACTGTGAGGCCGTTGCTGACTTCTTCCTTGCTAAGGCGAATAAGATCGACTCTGACCTCACATAGGCTCTCATCAAACTCGCTCCCTCTCCGGACTATCCTGACCCCTCCATACCCGCCTCCCCTCCTACGCTGTCCTTGCTCTCCCCTAAAAATAGCGCCACTTGGAGCCAATTCACCCCCTCAATGAAACTGTCATCCTCAGCATTCTATCGACCCTGAAACCCTCTAATCAATTTAATGACCCCCTCCCCCCAACTTCTTTAAAGAAATGGTGAGAACACTAGTCC
Source organism: Triturus cristatus (assembly GCF_964204655.1). Classification (NCBI taxonomy): domain Eukaryota; kingdom Metazoa; phylum Chordata; class Amphibia; order Caudata; family Salamandridae; genus Triturus; species Triturus cristatus. The sequence goes on along the minus strand of NC_140592.1, from coordinate 286,027,993 downwards.
CTCTATGGTCTAAGATCATCAACGCTTCGCTTTTCCAAGGGGAGATGCCTGACTGCCTGAAGGCGGGCCTAGTTCTCCCTATTCTCAAAAAACCCACGGCTGACCCTGATGACCTTAATAATTATGGACCAATCACAAACATCCCTACCCTGGCTAAACTCCTCGAGAAATGTGTACATGATCAATTGCGCAAACACATTGACTAATTCCTACTACTCAACCAATACCAATCGGGCTTCTGTTCTGGCCACAGCACGGAGACGACCATCACTCATATTGTGGATGATGCCCTCTCTATGATTGACCAGAACGAAGCTTGCCTACTAATACTACTCGATTTCTCATCTGCTTTTGACACGGTCAAACAGGACAACCTACTTAACCTCTTTGAATGTAGGATGGGACTTTCAGGCACTGTCCTTAAATGGTTGTCCTCCTTCCTCAACAACAGAACACAAAGAGTCAAATCCAATCATACTCTATCCAACCCCAGTCCCTGCACACTTGGTGTTCCACAAGGTTCCTCACTCTCCCCGACACTCTTCAACCTTTTCGTGGAACCACTGACTATAATCCTCAAAAATTCCAACATCCAATACCACCATGTATGCGAATGATACCCAACTGTACATGAAACTATCTTCACCAGAAGATATCCAGTCTCTCAACGGAACCCTGCACAGAACCTTAAACTGGTTAACCTCCAACCACCTCAAACTAAACGCTCTTAAAACTGAATTCCTCCTCATTTCATCCACTAGGCAAACCCCCACTGTAGTGAACTTCCTCACAAACCTTACCGCTCTCAACTGCACACCACACATCATTGACTCCACTAAATCATTGGGTGCTGCTTTAGATAAGAATCTAAACATGCAGGACCACATTAGAGCATCGACCAAAGAAGCGAACTACCATCTTAGCATCCTAAGAAAACTCAAACCTTACCTCCCACAAGATGACTTCAAATCGGCAGGGCAAGCACTTGTCATTTCAAGACTCGAATACGGCAGTGCCACTCAATGCGGTCTCCCTAAACTCAGCCTAGCCCCACTCAGAGCATCTCTGAATGCTGCGCCTACACTTATCACTGGCTCCAAGAAATCCAACCACATTTCGCCGGGCCTGAAATCACTCAACTGGCTCCCACTCGAGGCTAGGATACAATTAAAAATTGCCTGTATGACCCATAGAGCATTTCACTTCAACACCCCTCTATACCTGAAAAATAAGCTTGAACTATCTGGTAGTGCTCGGTCCATAAGGAGCACCAGCACTCTGCTCCTTAAGCCAAAGAAATTTAAAAAACTGAAAACCTACAAACGCACTTTCTCCGGCTCTGCCCCGAGAATCTGGAATTCCCTACCTGTTGAAACACGACTGATTAAATCAACTGTTGCATTCAAAAGGGAATTGAAGGCTCTACTGATGAACAATTCACTGAACTAGTAGCCTCTCTCCTTCACCGCCCGGCCTGCTTTATCGTAATGTGTTACCAACTGCCCTTCGCTACAGCCCTGTATCGCCTGCCACTGTGTTATTACAATTCCCAATGTAACTTGTCGTAACTACTACCTGACCTTTGTCACGGCTCACTTTTGCCCGTATTCATGTAAATATTGCTCCTGATGTATATTGCCTAATTGCCTTATCGACCTATATCCTCCTCAACCCTCATGGGAAGCGCTCTGATACCCGCTTGGGTCATGTTCACGCTATACAAAACGTTTTAATAAATTTTAATAAATTATTCATTCCTTGCCTCCTAGTATTAGAGCCTTCCCTGCCAGGTATTGCTTCCATCTGATCTGATATATTGCCATCCAGATAATATGAGGACTGAAAATAATCTATCTCTGCTGTCCCCCAAAATCCTCCCATGGTTGACTTTGTTTTCCAATTTCCAACTCCAGTAGTCTCTGAGATTTATATAACTAATCCCTCTTGTACTTTGGTTTCGATGATAAACCATTTTCTCATGTGAACAGTACCCGGATATAATGTGTGGCCAGCCTCGGGTCATGATGAACTTTTTTTTTTCTATGAAATGCTCACACGTAGTATGTCTGATACAGGGGAGGCCGACTCTGCACAGAAATATGCTACTTTTAAAAGTGCATTGGGGAAAATGTAATTTCAATACAGCTAGAAAGGACATTTACAATTAAACTCGTGATTACAATATTATTTTTGTGAGGTTATGCTTCAATATCATCTTGTGTTAGGACATAATCTTTATATCTATGTATATAGGTGATGGCAATAACAAGTGAATTCATGTTATACCTGCTTAAAGCACTACTAAGGCGTACCTGCACGGCATTTGGAGGGACCAATTTGGAGCAGCACACCACACTTGACAAAAAACCCTAAACGCGGCAAGCAAACCTCCTGGTCCATGCGAATCAGTTGATACGATTTTTCGAGCAACTCTTAACTTTGAAGGTGACAACCCTCCGCTCTCCACCAAGGCGAGCCTGCAGGCCCCTTTCTTTCTTCCCACACCCAGAGTCAGGGGTGTTTCATGGTGCCCCTTTTCTCTAGTCCTGAGGAACAGCCTACTCCCAATTTGGGGTCGAAACGTTGACTGTGTTGTCGTTCTATGACAACAATTACCAACAGTGATTTGCAACTGTGATTCCTTGTTATGGCAATGTTAAACAGTTTTTACTCCTTGTGTCTTACACATGCCACTGTTTATTGTAATTAATTTCGTAATGTTGACAATGTCACAATCTTTTTCTTTCACCTTTATGACCCTCACTTGATGCACTTTTCCCCTCCTTTCCTTTCTCCCACTGCTGTGGGGCACTTGTGCAAAGTATTTCGAACTACATACTGATTGATCAGCATTTATCATTGTTCAATGTGATTAAATAACATTGAACCAATTTCTTTCCAAAGCACCAGTGTGATTTTGTTTTAATTGTTCTCCATGAGTACATGTACTTCACTGGGACCGCCCATTATTGTATTTATTTATTTATTTATTTTTCACATTTATAAAGCGCACTGTTACCCAGAGGTGTCCTGGCGCTGATTGACAGTGAGAGTATGAACAAGAGATTAGTGTGAAAAGAGCCACGTCTTTAAGGCCCTCCTAAAGGACAAGAGCTCCGGCAGTTGTCTAAGGTGCAGTGGCAGAGCATTCCATGCCTTAGCTGCACCTAGGGAGAAACTCCTCCCACCCCATCGAGCTTTCCTGACTCTGGGGATGACTACCAGATCCTGCTCTGCTGACCTCAGCAATCTTTTAGGTCTGTGCCATTGAAAAAGTTGAGAAATGCAGTGAGGTCCCAGGCCATGCAGGGCCTTGAATACTATGCAGAGATTTGAAAATAATTCTCTTGCGAACTGGTAGCCAGTGTAGCTTTACCAGATCCTGTGACACTGAGGCAAATTTAGGTGTGCCTGTAATCAGTCGGGCTGCCGCATTCTGCAAAGTTTGGAGTTTGTTGAGAAGCCCCTGTTGGGCATTCAACAATAAGCTGTTGCAATAGTCTAGTCGCGACATCACTAGTCCTATGACCACCGTCTTCTTGTATTCGTCAGCAAGAAAAGGCAAAACTTTCCGAATAGTTTTTAGGACGAAGTGAGTAGCTGAGGAGGGTGCATTGATTTGAGGTCTGAAGGACAACAAATCGTCCATCAGAACACCCAGATTTTTAACCTTCCAGACCGGAGCTGGGGGGGTGCCCATTTCCTCCGGCCACCAGCACGGGGACCAGAAGTTATCTCTGGACCCAAAAAGCAACACTTCGGTTTTAGCTGAATTAAGCTTAAGGCAGTTTTCTGCCATCCAAATACTGATTTCCCGCATACAGCCTCTGAACCTTTCCGCGGTGCTGTCTGTTTCCCCCGGTAGTAATGAAACTACTATCTGAGTGTCATCCGCTTATGATGCTAACTTAAAGCCAAAAGATCTGATGACCGGTGCCAGGGTGGAGACGTATACATTAAAAAGGGTAGGGCTCAAGGAAGACCCCTGAGGGACTCCGCAGGGAAGCACGAAAGGGGCAGATTCATAGTCCCCAAGCGCCACCTTTTGAGTCCTGCTGGACAAAAAGGCATTCAAGATTTTGAGCGCATTTCCTTGAATGCCACTAGCCCTGAGCCGATCCACAAGTATCTTGTGGTGGACCGTATCAAAGGCTGCGGACAGGTCCAGCAGGATCAGGGCGGCTCTGCCTCCTGCATCCATCACTGTTCTTACGTCCTCTGCTGATTTGATCAATGCAGATTCGGTGCTATGGCCCGCCCGAAATCCATGTTGAGATGGATCCAGGCTCTGACCTGTCCTCAAGAAGGCGCTCAGCTGCGAGTTTAGAATACCCTCTAGGATTTTTGCTGGAAGTGGCAGCCTGGCAATAGGCCGGTAGTTGTTCAAGTCGGTCAGCTCCAGATTCGGTTTCTTCAACAAGGGAAGGATGGAAGCTTGTTTCCAACGTGAAGGGAACTCCCCCGTGTCCAGCATGGCATTGAACAGTGGAGTGAGACCTGCGGCCACAGTCGATGAGGCAAGTTTGGCCACACTGGCCGGGCAGGGGTCATTAGGGGAGCCAGATTTTATCCGTTGAAGACGGTTTTTCACCTCCTCCTCCCTAATGGGGGAGAAGTTCAATAGCCTAGGTGAGTTGCTATCTGCCTCTAAGTTGGTTTCTGGAGCGGCCATCTTGGCACGAGTGTCTAATGGAAGGAAGATGTTTTCTACCTTATTCTGAAAGAATTTCGCCAAGTCTTCACATAGTTTGCGACTGGGAGGTATCTCCACTGGTTTGGGGGCAGCCAGGGACGATACTGTGCGAAACAGTTCCATGGAGGAATTACCGGCCTCCCTAATGCGTTTTGAAAAAAACTCATGTTTAGCTTCTTGAATCGCGAGTTTATACCTTTTCAACTCTTCGTTGAGAAGCTTCCTATCCTCCTCTTTATAGTTCTTCCGCCAGAGTCTTTCCTGTTTTTTGCAAAGCATTTTATGGTCCCTGATATGTTCAGAGTATCACGGTGCCGAGGGGTTAGAGCGTGTGAAGTGATACGTTTTAGGAGGGGCTAGGTTAAGGCAGGCAGCCTCCAACCAGCTCGTGGCAGCATCTTCCAGGTTGACTGGGAGGGGCTCCATGGAGGTTTTAAGCAAGTTATCTAAGGCCTCTCCATCTATATTTTTCCACCTCCTGATCACTCTGGGGGGGTTCAGGACTTTACTACGTCTGGGAGGCGTGGCTAAGGTAATTTCAAATTGCACCACCGAATGATCAGACCAGGATACTGGTTGAACTGCAATGAGTTCTAGGTTGGGAAGATTAGAAAAAATCCCATCTAGGGTGTGTCCTGCCCTATGGGTCGAGCCGGTGACCCTTTGGTTAAACTCCACACCGTGCATCAGTTCTATTAGGTCTCTCGTGTCCGAGTCAGAATCACACTCCAGATGAAAGTTAAAGTCTCCTAGCAAAGTAAAAGTCTTAGCGCAAAGCGCTTCTTCTAGCAGACCACTGAGTGCAGGGAGGAACGGGGCTTTGGGTCCTGGGGGCCTGTAGATCAAGTCACCCTTGAGAGTTTGATGGTTGGACAGAGTAAAGTTGTAAATAAGTGATTCGAATAGATCCGTAGTGGCCGACTGGAAGGATCCTCTGATCGAGTTGTGATAGATAATAACAAGACCTCCTCCCCTTTTACTATCTCTGTTTTGGACAAAGCACTGGTACTCAGGGGGTGTGGCCTTAACAATATCTGGGCCTGAGGCTGCGTCAGTCCAGGACTCAGTAATAAATGCTATCAGAGATTTGGTTTCGATAATGAGCTCCGCTAACTCTAAACTATGTTTCACCAGAGATCTGGCATTCAATAGCATGCATTTAATTGCTGCGTGTTCTTTCCTCATCCTAGGAGTACTGTTCGATACCCAGGTCCCAGTGACTACTTTGGGTCTACCCTTTGTTTATAACACACCTAAAGCCCTACTAAAGCCTTTGCATTATTGCACATTGACCATTGCACCCACTATCACCTCTTGAGCCACATGTGCCCTTGGGCACGCTAGCCTTTTCAGCCATATAGATCCTGGTTAAAGGCCTCCATTCCATTTATGTTTGTACATTTTCAAGCACCTTTTGTCCCAGAATCCCTGGTTATTAGTCCCCCATGAAAGCTGAGCCAATCACTCCGTCTGAATGATGAATCCAGACGAAATTGACACTTAAGCCTTGGCTCACCCTACTCCACCATGTCAGATTTGACTCAAGCCTCTGCAGGTATTCAGGAGATCACTTCTTGAGGCAGGAAAATGCTAATTTAAGGAATGAATTACAGTATTATAAACCTCGCACAAATCCTTCGGGTGACACACGAACAAAACCAAAAGAATCTTGAGCCTTTTTACAATCTCCACGCTTAGGACACTTAGGGGCTTTGCTTCAGGTGTGGGGTGTTTGGGGTGATACACCCCCTCTAATAAATGTTTTAGATAGTAATTAGTTGAGTACAGGTGCTTTCAGTTGGGTATGGTGAGGTGTCTGCCGGATTTTACCTGGGATTTGCACATGCACACAGACAAAAAACACACATGCACTCTCTCTCTCATCTTGGATTTCGAAGGTCTTACAAAATATTACGTATTTCGCACAATGTTATGTTTTAAATACTCCTAACAATCCGCCCTTCTCTCCCTCCCCCCTGTCTCTTAAGCCCTCCTCATGCCCTGCTTCTCATATAATATATTTTATTATGCTATGTCAGCATGATTGTTGGGATATTTAGAACTCGCACCCTCTAATCTTACTGACTAAGCTACGCCCATGAGGAGACCCTCCTACTAGGAATCCTTCAACCTCGTCTGGTCCCCAATCCACTAATTTGACTGTTACCACACCAGTTCTTGTCCCATTAGCAAAACACCTGAGTGATTTTTTGTAGATGCTGCCAAGTACAGCGTCTTGATGAACCAATGTCATTTACAGTTTCTGTGTTAACCAAAAGCCTACCCAACTGATGCTACCAAGGTAGCATTTGTTATCTCGTACCTTGGTGGGAACACCACTGACTGGTCCATTCCAATGGTGGAGAACGATGACCCTTTGGTACGCCATTTTGACCATTTTAAGGAAGCCATGTGCAAATTGTTTGCCCAATATGTTTTCGTCCAAGCAAGCGTCAACAAACTACTGAACCTACATCAAGGGAGTAAAGATCTTCTCACATACGTAACCTCCTTTAACCGGCTACTTGTTGAGACTAACTGGCATGAGGAAAAACAAACCTCCCTTTTCTATAGAGGTCTGAGGGACAAACTCAAGGATGTCCTAGCTTAGATGGTTGACTCTCGTGAGGATTGTTCACAGTTCATAGATTTAGCGGTCATGGTAGAAGGTCATTTGGTAGAGCGAAAAGGGGAGCATTATTGAGGAGATCCCAAGGTGGTTATATTGAAGAATGGGAAGAAAGATCAATCAAACAAATAGGAACCAGCAGAACCAATGCAAATTGGCAGACCCCGCCCTCCCCTTACACAACTTGAGAGAGCGAACACGAAAATTTAATTTGTGTCATTATTGTGGAAAGGCTGGGCATTTTGCTAAAGAATGCCCAACAAAACCAGTGGCTCCCAAAAAGGCAGCAGTTGTGGACCTGGACACCTAGCTGACAGTAAACTGAGTTCCTCCTCAAAAGATGAGATTGAAAGTAAGGCGTGTACTTAATTTAGGGTCTCACAATACCTGGATAATACAGTGGCTAGAGTTCCCAAATATCTTACCATCACAGTAACCTTGGTAACAACATCCCAAATTCAGGAACGTTTTACCATACTGTTGGACTCAGAAGCCACAGGGAACTTTTTGGATCTTACCCTTGCCACCATTTGAGGAGTTCCGCAGGGTACCAAATCTGGTACACAAACATATGCAGTCAGTTGGTGGATAAGCACTATCCTCCGGTCATATTGTATTTCAAACTAAGCCAATTGTCACGATCTGTGCAAACTTTTGATTTAATTCATACACCTGTTTTGGGGGAAATTTTAGGAACTCCATCCTTCGTACAGTCACCCTGGATACAAGTCACTGTCTACAAGTCTCTTTTCAGGAAGCCCCAGAATACAACACTTCCTTAATTGGATGTGTTAGACCTGTCAGCCTTAGGGTGGTCTTCCTCCAATCGTTTTGCCTGGTTACCTCCAGTTTTTGCTGGACTTTTGCTTTTGTTGGCCTTGGGACTCTGTTCACTTTACCAGTGCTGACAAGTGCTAATGTGCTTGTGCTCACTTTCCTAAACATAGCGTGCTTGACCTATACCTAATTGGCATAGCTAATGCACTTATGGCCCCTTTTAGAATGGTATACCATATACTTAGGGCCTGTAAATTAAATGCTACCGGTGGGCCTGCAGCACTTATTGTGCCACCCACTTAAGTATCACCTTAAAAACTGTCCCATGCCTGCCATTACAGCCTGCATTCAGTGTCACTCTGCCAGGTGGATTTGCCAATTAAACCACTTTGCCAAGCCTTACACTGACCTTTTATTACATATCAAGTCACCCCTGAGGTAGGCCCTAGGTATCCCATAGTAGTAATACAATAGGGGTCTGCCCAATTGACCCCTCTGTACCTGGGCATTGACAAAAGAAAACTGTGAATGGTATAGTGTGGGGAAAAATAAAACAGATATTCAATGCAGTGAGAACTCAAATTAATCACTGGTGTATTTGTCTATTTATGACAAGAAATGATGTATGTATTACTTCATAAAGAAGCTTCATCTAACCTTTTCTCTCTTTACTTGCATCTACAAACATATGTAACCAAGGAGTACATACATATGCGTAAAAAACATACACATCTTAGACCAAAGGTATTCTATTGCCTTATTGTTACAGAAATACAAACAGAAACAAGAATCATCAATAAGAAATGTAATGATTAGGCACGCTATCCTGTCTTCCTATTATTTAGGGCATATATGGTTGTTTCCTTATTTAGGTGTAGAGTCCAACCTCGGAGGTAGTCATATGTGCATTTTACACACTGAGGAAGACTTAACCTTCTGTTTCTTTAGTGTGTGTCCCAATTGTTACTTTCCAAAACTCAAGTTCAACGGGCTCCTCCAATAGAAAGTTTAGACGTGTTTTGGCCCATTCAAATCAAAATCAAATTGTTATCTTTATTCTGCACTTAAAATGCCATAAAAGTGTGCATTAATGAAATTCATAAATAGATAAATCCAATAAAATGTCAAAATAATTTAAAACTAGATTTCATTAAAATCTTAAAAGCAGAATGATAAAATCCGGCGCATGGAGCTAAACAAGATCTGTCAGGTGTTTAGTTGTTCATAACAATTTCTTATTTTAAGAGTGCCCTTTAAAAAACTTAAATATTCCAGTGCATATTTCGAAAGAGGGGAGCCTTTGTAAAAACTCCATGGTGGGTATATATTTTTTACAGCCAGCTTGGAGCAGTAAACGTTTTAGGAAAGCGTATCGGGGGCTTGCAGACAGGGCGCAAAACAGAATAAAGTGAATTGTGCATTGTTTGGATACATGATTACAACGACATGGTGGCAAGTCGTGTTTCCAAGTACATTGAATGGGGAAAGCCACTTTACAATATATAAGATTGAATCTAACAAGCATTTGGAAAGCAATAGGTCTCGCATTGGCGAGAGTTTGACCTAATGGCATTTTAAATGACAATGCCTTTTATTTGCGTGTTGGTTTTTAAAACATAAATGAAATGCATTGTCATTTACAATGCCAATAGCTGAAACTCTTGCAAATGCGAGACCTATTGCATTGCAAATGCTTGTCGGCGGTGGGCGGAGAGATGGGGGGGTGGAAAGTTGTGTCCGCACTGCGCTTGTCACTGCGTCCTGTCCTGCCAGCTCGGGTGAAAGGGTGCGGGGGGTGAGGTGGTCCTTGGAGCCCCATGTCCTCCCTCGTTCAAGCTTGATGAAGGAAAACCGTGACTTCAGCAAGCAGTTCTTACCTTCTCTTTCCTCCCCTTCATTCGTTCTGCTGTGAAATGGATTAAAAAAGAAAGAAATACTTTTGTTAAAAGGTCGTCTTTCTCTGCCATTATTGTTCCAAAATACAGCCTCAGGATAGAAGGGGTATATAAATGAAAACAAAAACTGGTTCTAAATATGGGGAAAAAAGTGAATAAAGCAAAACATTGTGGCCGCAAATTGACCAGATTGGTTTCACTCACAAGCAAACACATTAGCACCACTTTACAGAGTGGGCCAATTAAAGTGCTACTTTCGTTTTCTCCTCTTTCTTGGAACGGCAGCATTGAAAGTGAAAGTGCGCATGGAGCACGTCGTACCTGCAGTAGGGCAAATCCCATTGAAGAAAATAGTGCTTATAGACCAATTCAACATACCCTGTCGCAACAGAGGTAAAAGGGCCAGTTGCCTTGGGAGGTTTCAAATAAAGACAAGGCTGTACTAAGGTGGGACCAACAAAACGATTAAGAAATCACAAGCCAGCATTTACAAAGGACAACGATAGAAGCCAATGAAAAATATGGGTGGGGAGTGGGCAGGGCTTCACATCCCTAACTCAACACAGCTTGGCTCGCAGAGCAGCGCATGCGCTGCCCAGGCTCGACCTAAAAAGGGTTAAAAGCAAATTGTAAAAAGGGTTTTCAAGCCAGCACAAGTATGGCTCAAGGCTTTTAACTGTCACAATGGGGATGTAAGCTTCCACTGTCTTCAAGTTCAATATCTTACGTAAACCTTTGTTGACACCAAAGTCCTGGAAGCATGACTTCACAGTGCCTCTAGTTGACAGTATTTCAACTAGTGTCCAAGTAGGGACTCTTCCTTTTAGTGAGGGTAAGGGGATTACACAGCTAAGATAAACCCTGCCCCCCACTTGGTCTCTTGGCACGAGCAGTCAGACTTACCTCTCAGGCAACGTGTAAAGGATTTCTACATGACACATACAGTGACACAATGAAAACATTACATAATGGACACCACACCAGTTTAGAAAATTATCCAATATTTCTATAATTAAAACAAGACCAAAACTATAAAAATCTAACATACACAAGCGGAGATATGAATTTCTTAAGAATAAAGTAAAAAGACACTCCCTTGAAGTCGATAGCACCAACAGGGGTTATCATGGCATAATGACCAACAAATCCCAAAGGTCAGCCTGAACTCGAGAGAGTCCAGGGCTGGCTACGGCATCAGGGAAGCCCCACTAGCAGTACCTCGGAGTAGAAGAGGCCTTTAGGACCTTGCAGTGAAGTGCAGCTGTGAGGTGTCACGGACGTCACGGGCGTCAGTGCTGCAAGTTGGTACAGAAGTCGGTACAGAAGTCAGGGTGTCCTTGAAGTCACACATGTTGCAGATCACACTCCGTGAGATTGAAGTCAGGATCGCTGACGTTGGCAGTGCCGGAGCTGCGGTGTCATCACGGGCAGTGCGTCGTGCACTTCATGATGAGGTGCCCATGGCTTTGGTGCAGGTAGTGGCGTGGTGGCAGTGGGGAGCGCTAGCGTCAGCATCGCTAATGCTTTCTTCGGCGGTGTTATCCAGGGTGATACTGTGAGGAAGTGACCAACACAGTGGTGCAAGTAGAGGAGTTGGTGATGGCGCTTAAGCGTCATTCTCGGTGAGACCAATGTTGCAGTGCGATCGAAGTTGGTACGACAAAGCGGTGCCCACAGCCTCGGTCCAGGCAGTGGGGTCGATGTCAGTGAGAAGCATCATCCCAGTGTGACCAGGGCTGCAGTGTTGTCGAGCACGGCACTTTGCTCACTCAGCCAGCTGTGCCAATGTTACAGATGGCGTCTCTAGTTGGCAGTGGTTTGCACCCTGTATAAGTAGGGACCCTTCCTTCTAGTTAGGGTAAGGGGATTACACAGCTAAGCTAACCTCTGCTCACCCCCTTGGTAGCTTGGCACGAGTAATCAGGCTTTCCTCAGAATCTCTACATGACACACACAGTAACACAGTAAAAACACTACAAAATAGATACCACACCAGTTTAGAAACATACCCAATATTTATCTAATCAAAACAAGACCAAATTGACAAAAATCCGACATACATTAACGCAGATACAAATTTCTTAAGAATAAGGCAAAACAATAGTTCCTTAAGTCAATACCGCCAACCAGGGTTATTGCAGAGTCATGACCAACGAATCCAACAGTTCAGTCAGACCTCCAGGGAGTCGAGCACTCGCTACGGCATCAGGAAAGACCTGCTAACAGTACCTTGGAGATGAGGCCTCGAGGACCTTGCTGTGATGTGCAGAGGTGAGGCGTTGCGGTCATCGGCTCTGCAAGTCGGTGCAGAAGTCGTAGAGTCCTTGAAGTCATGAGTGGTGCAGATCAAACTCCATAAGATCGGAGTGGACGTCGGCACTGCTGGGGCTGCGGTGTCATCGCAGGCAGTACATAGGTCTTGTCACAATGCGGTGTCCTTCGCTTGGGTACAGGCAGCAGCCTGGCATCGATGCGAAGTGCTGGCGTTGGAGTCAATGATGCTATTGTTGGCAGCCTGAGGCTGCAGTGTCATCAAGGGCGGTGCGGAGAGGCGGTGACTACAGAGGTGATGCAAGCAGTGGAGTCACTGACTGCGCTAAGGCGCCAGCGTCAGCGTCATTGAGACCAAGGTTGCGGAGTGGTAGAAGTCAGTACAATGAGGTGGTGCCCACAACCACGGTGCAGGCAGAGGCTTCAATGTCAGCGAGAAGCACTATCATCAGTAAGATTAGGGCTGCGTTGTTGTCAAGGACAGTGCTGCGATCACTCAGCTAGTGGTGACTATGCCTTCAGTGCAGGAAATGGCGTTGGTGATGGCCTCAGGAATGCTTTCCTGGAGATTATAGCCCAGCAAACACCTCCAGTGGCCTAGAACTGGTATTGGCACCATCAGGCAGGTTCAGAACTCCCAGCAATGGAGTCCAGGTACTATAGGTGAAGTCTATGATGAACCTGAGACTTCCAACAGGAGGCAAGCACACACAAGCCCTTGAAGAAACTTGGAAAGCAGAATTTCAAAAAGCAAATTCCGGTTCCTTTCACTGCTCACAGACGGAAGCAGCAACTGCAGGCCAACCCAGTAAAGCAACACACACCAAAGGGGTAGTACTCCTCCTGGGAGCTCTTCAGCTCTTCTTCTTAGCAGAGTCCTCAATCCAGAGGTGTTCTAACTGTCTCTGGTTTTAGTTCCAATACTTATAACCCTTTTGGCCTTTGAAGTGGCCATTCTTCGAAGGATTGTCTTTGTAGTGCAAGTTCTTGTCCTGCCTGGTCTTGACTCCAGACACACTCAAGGGCGTGGGAACAGCATTGTGAGAGACCAGGCACAGCCCTTTTCAGGTGTAGGTGATAACTCCTCTGACCACTCCAGCTCAGGACGGCCATCAGCCTGGTGATGGGCCATCAGGATATGCAGGGAACACCTCAACTCCCTTTGTGTGCTGGCTAGAGTGAATGCACAAACAGGCCCCTGTCAGTCTAACCAGACGTTGATTCCACAGGCCGGCAGAGGCACAGGATGATTAAACAAGAAAATGCCCACTTTCTAAAAGGGGCATTTTCAAACACACAATTTTAAATCCATATTTACTAAAAGAGAGCCCAAACTTCAAATCTCTAGCTTTTCCAATTGAAAGTTACACTTGTAAAATGCTACACGGCAGCTCCAATGATAGCCTATGGTAGAGCTAGTCCTTGCAATAGTGAAAAACGAATTTGGCAGTATTTCACTATCAGGACATGTAAAACACCCCAGTACATGTCCTACCTATCACATACACTGCACTCTGTACATGGGGATACCTTGGGCCTACCTTAGGGGTGCCTTACGTGTGGTAAAACGGAAGGTTAGGGCATTGCAAGTGGGAGCACTTGCCAGGTCGACATGGCAGTTTAAAGTTTACTCACAGACACTGCATGTCAGGCCTGAGACTAGTTTACATGGCTACTCATGCGGGTGGCACAACCTGTGCTGCAGGCCCACTAGTAACATTTGAGTTGCAGTCCCTGGTCATACCAAGTGCACTTTACTAGGGACTTACCAGTAAATCTAATGTGCCAATGACGGACAGCAGATCAGAATTACAATTTACACAGAGAGCATATGCATGTTAGCACTCATCAGCAGTGGTAAAGTGCCCAGTGTCCTAAAGCCAAGAAAAACAGGTCAGAAAAATAGGAGGCAAAAGACAAAGGGGCAGATTTACAAGCCCCTTGCGTCATTTTTGTGTCGCTTTTCGTGACGCAGCAGCAGCATAAAAATGCGCCCCATTTACAATGTGACGCATCTAGGGAGATGCGTCACGTTGTAAAACCCTGTGTCACATTATACCTGCGTCAGGTATAATGTATGCAGGGTGGGCGTTCATTCGCAAAAAAACCTCATTGAAGTGACGCAGTGAAATCTACAAGATTTCACTGCGCCACTTCTAGGTCGCCACTGCGTCAAATTCTTACGCCTGCTTGAAGCAGGCGTAAGGAGTGACGCAGCACAATGATAGGCCTCCCCCTGCATTACTGGAGTTGCGTCATGCTTGCGACACCACTCCAGCAATGAGTGACTTTTGCGTCAACAGATGCATCAGACCTTCTGCGCATCTGTCAATTCTTGTGCCATGGTGCGCCGTATTATAAATATGGCGCATCCATAGTGGCGCAAGGGTTTCATCTTTATAGATGCCTCACTTTCTTGTAAATCTGCCCCAAAAGGTTTGGGGATACACCTGCAAAAACGGGTCAGATCTAACCAACATCTCTACACAAAACTCAAAAAATGTTCTTAACATGTCCTGTAGTTGAATTCCTAGAATACATTCTGACCCCAGATGGAATTATCATGGACAAAAAGAACGTGCAAGCCACTCTAGATTGGGCAGTCAGTCCCTACTGCTACTAAGGAAGTTTAAAGCTTCCTGGGATTTGATAACTTCTACAGGTACTTCATAACTCATTTTTCTGAAACAGTCACACCTATAACGTACCAGTTAAAGAAGGGTGTTCTCTTCCGCTTGACTGAAGAAGCTCAAAAGGCATTTCACACCCTCAAAGAAAAACTTACCACAGCACTAATACCACATCACTTAGAGCAATCCCAGGCATACTTTGTTGATGTAGATGCCTCCTAAGTGGCTTGGGAAGGGGTTCTCTCTCAACACGACACATCTACAGGCCAGCTCCATCCTATTGCCTTCTTTTCCCAAAAAACTCCTCCCAGCCTAATAATACTACACCATAGCCGAAAGAGAGTTATTAGATATTAAATCTGCATTCCAAGAATGAAGTGAATATATCTTAGGAGTCAGACACACGGTAACCATACATACCGACTGTAAGAATTTGCAATTTTTTCACTTTGCCAAAGCACTGGGACATAGGCAGATGCGTTGGCTTCTATTTTTTAGTGAATTTGAGTTTGTTATCACATATCAATCAATAGCCAAACAATTGCAGTCAGATAATCTCTCCCAGTTGGGAAACTCCATGATGACCAAAGCTAGTGAACATCCCCCGGTAAATATCCCAGAAAACAAATAGTTGCAGCTACCTTTCTTGACTAATTCCAATCCAAACTAAAAAAGGCCTATACCACCTTGCGGGCACAAGATTTCTTAGCTGAGAAAGCTAACACCATTTCCAATGATCTCTTTTATCATAATTCGAAACTGTTTGTACCCATCTCAGAATTGGTCCAAGATGTCCTCCATTGGTCTCACAGCAGACCCTAGCAAGTTACATAGGGGAAAATAAAAAAATGAACAATTGTAATTGATGGTTTTGGTGGTCAACAGTATCAAAAGATGCCAAGGCTTATGTTCAAACCTGTCCTCCATGTACTCACTCGAAAGCCAAAAGACAGGTCTCCTGTTGCCCCTTCCAATTCTTCCCTCTCCGTGGCACATAAAAAGTGTTGATTTCGTATCTAATTTGCCCAATTCCAATAGTTTTGCTGCAGTCTGGGTGATGGTCGATTTATTGAGCTAAATGGCTCATTTCATACCCATCAAAAAGGTCCCCATAACCCAGGAATTGGTTCATCCAAAACATCCTTCTGCTCCATGGTCTTCCCTCTGCCACAGTCTCTGATCATGTCCAAGTTCTGGCAGGACCTCTGTGCATCTTTAAATATGGAAATCCATGTGTCCTCTGGCTACCATCTACAATCTGATGGGCAAATGGTGCATATACATCACACCATGGAACAAATTGAGAGCTGTCTGATGTCTACCTTGATGTGTGACTGGGATAAAGCCCTCCCCTTAGCCAAATTTGTCTATAACGCTTCTCGTGCAGGGACAGGGTATTTCCCTTTCTTCTCAATAATGGGACATCACCTTAGAGGCCTACCTTTGGAACACACTTGTTCAAAGAGATCCACACCATCAGCACTAGAACACCATGCTCACTTAGCACAAACACTATATGAGATAAAGCAAAATCTCTGCCGACACCAGGACCCTATGGAAACTCAATCCAATAAACAGAACCCAACTACCTAGTTATCAGGTAAGGGATCAGGTCTGGCTGTCAACAAAACATCTTCGCCTGAAAGGAGTCCAAAAATTCCAGCCATGGTTTGTGGGACCCTTTCCAATTTCCCAAGTAATCAATCCAATATCTGTACAACTTCAGTTCCCTGACAATTATAAGTTTCACTCAACATTTCATATTCCCCTACTCCGTCCTTATCACCTACACACAAGACTAGAGAAACCACCACCTCCAGTGATAGCCCAGGAAATATGAAGTACGCAAGATTTTAAATGCCATGAGGGATCAGGGTATGTTGTATTATCTGATTGACTGGAAAGGTTACTGTCAAGAGGAACAATCATGGGAACTAGCCTCAGCAGGTAATGCCCCGTGGCTACTCTGCCATTTATATCTTCTCCATTCCACTTAGACCCCCTCTATTAGCCTTTGTTTCGGGGACCTGTTACACCCAAACATATAGGGCCTGATTAAAGGCCTCCATTCCATTTATGTTTGTACATTTTTAAGCACCTTCGGTGCCAGAGTCCCTAGTTATTAGGTCTCCATGTTCCCCTCTTGGTATTAGCTTTATTCCACTCTCTTCCTCACTTGTTTCTCCTGGGCCATGACCTCCAAAAACGCATGCTGCTCGATATCTTGCAGGAATTCGTGAGATCTCGCTACAGTTGGCATGCTCTATGTGCCTGGTGCCATTTTGACTGGGGCTGGTATAAATGCCACACCCCGGTCACCAGGCCCTCATTTGGCTCTGTTTTTTCCAGTGAAGTCAGGTCTCGCTGGATTTGTGATCGACTTACCATAGAACTCCCTTCTTCAGCAACTAAGCCAAGAACAGGAATCCTCTTCTCATTAGGCCTCTGAGTCGACCTGAAAAATAGACAGGAACAAGTTTAGGTACCAAGAACATTGTTGGTATTCAAAGGCTGGAGTGGACTTGGAGGCCTTGCTGATCCTTAAATCGTCTAGGTTATTGGGGATATTCCAGACACATTTGAACTTGAGGCTGTGACAAAACAGCTTAGGTATTTCACCACAGGACTGTGTTTTCTTCGATTGTGATCCAAATAGCCATGAGTCCTTAACAGTACAACAT
This sequence comes from Triturus cristatus, assembly GCF_964204655.1. NCBI lineage: Eukaryota > Metazoa > Chordata > Amphibia > Caudata > Salamandridae > Triturus > Triturus cristatus. The sequence goes on along the minus strand of NC_140592.1, from coordinate 286,010,417 downwards.
TCTTGAGACTTTGGATTGTGAAAGGAACAATTAGCAGAACTTGTCGCCCCTAGTTCCTCTACATACCCAGATTCCATTTTACACCTCAACTCAAACAATATAGTGTTGAGTGTGATTGGTCTTTGATGTTTGTAAACAAGGACATGACACTGACTTGTGTGTACCAAATTGCAATATCCTCAGTAACACTTGTTTTTTGTGTTCCAATACCATTGTACTGCTGACCCACAAGTGAGATAGGTGGTGAACCCAGTCCTTCCCTGTGACCAGCGGAGAGGCCAGCTGAGAAGCATTCCCTGCTGCAAGCTTCAGAATTCGCATATCCTGAGACCAGCTATAAGGTCTTCCTGCTGTGATTCAAATGCAATATGCATACTATAAAATAACAGAGTATACTGTATCCTCTCCAGGTCTTCACTTGAGGGTACAGGATGCACAGTGTTTACCCAGTTAATCTTGGACTAGTATATGACCAATATACTCAATGTAACTTCTCTCCCTCACCCTACCAGAACCACCTGAAGCAACAGGCAGGAAACAGATATTGCGAAACCCCGTGTTACCCCGTCCCCAGTCCGTGAGTCGTTAGTTGTAAAATGGAAGTGGGGAGCAGGATGCATGCATGGCCAGGGCTTGTTTTCAGTAGTCATCCCCACTGGGTCTCTAAGTTTCAGCAGGACCGGGGCTCAGGTCTCAGCATGCATAGCATGAATCTAACCCTGTAAAAGGGGAGTGTCCTCAGAAACTGAAATATAGTTACTGTTTTTGGAAAAACTATTAGGCTCCACGGGGATTGAGGCAACAAGGACCACACTTATACAATTGTGCGGATGGTCAAAAACTAGTATGGGTGCAAAGAACCAGAAGTTCACCTCCCCTAAACTTCTCAAGGTTAAGGAACCCTTAACTCATCAATCAAATGCACAGTGGTTCAGCACCCAACATCATGTGAATCTAGTAATTTTACATCAAGTAAGAGTTCAGCAAACACACTTTAAGTGTTGTGACAGAAATAACATATTTCACAGTAAAAAACATCAATCAGACATATTAGATTTTTAATCCTTTATTCTTTTATCTTCTTTTTCATAATCAGTTTAAGAACTGTAGCCAACGCGTTTCATCCTCTCGAACGTCTTCAGGGCTCTCAATAAAATTATTTTTAGTTTGTCTAGACGGTATAGCTCTGTTAGTTCCTCTGTTTAAAGTTTTATAATTCATTGATTTTTGTATCCTCTTACATGTGTTAGCCAAATATTATATTGTAGAACTGGGTCCTTGAACTATAGGACGCCACCAATTGGAATGGATATTGTAGATGACGACATCCTTCACATCCTCTTAAATTATGGCTTTGTAACAAATATCTATGTGGAAGAACCTCTAATTAAGAGGATACAAAAATCGAACTGTCACACTAGTAGGAGTGTGATGGTTAGTAGTTGTGTAGATACTGTCATTGGCAGCGCTGGCAGGGGCAATGGGTGGTGTAGGCTGCAGTGGCCTCCTGATTGGGGCCCTGGCACTTAATTTTTACAAATTAAGCACTGTGCAGAAGTCACATGCCTCTCCAGCCACACTCTAGTGCCTTATAAGCTGAAGCATTGTGTCTCTCACTCCTTTCACTTCACTGTACACTAAAGGTAAAGTGACACAAAAACGATAAATGAACAACTCTGGTCATAATGCAGGATTCTGTTTCGGTTTTCAAAGAGGGACAGATCAAGTTTTCATGTGTACCACTACACTAATAATCTGAGGCTCTTTTCAAAAAGACTTTAATTAACATATATGATACTGCTTGTAAAAATTGGAAATGATGTCCCTGAAAGACCCACTGTCCTGTGTTTTTTGATCGAGACTACTAGACTTGTGCTGTCTGTTGCGGGGCATATCATGGCTTACCAAGTACATTGAGAGCCTTGCACCTTACTATTGGTTAACTTTCCCATTCTCATTTGCCCATTTCTATTTTGTGTCTCAGCTTGTCAATCTTGTGATTGTCCCTCTCATGGAGCATTACCTCTTTTATTATTGCTTCGATTGGCTGGCATATCACTTCCACTGCTTTATTTTCAAGAACTACTTTTTCCTGTAAAGCACTACATGAAAGTGCACGTATCGAACAGTCGTGTTTGTGTACTTCTCTCCCACTGCACTCCATGTTGCTCTCGATCATATGGGTACCTCTTCCCAGCCCCTTGTGCTTCTCCAAATTGCCTCCTCACAGTCTCCGTTTTGCTTCTTCCCACCCACGCCCTTCGTGTTGTTTTCAGTGATGGCCGGCATGGCTCGCGGCTAGCGCGGTGGGGGGGAAAGATTTGTTGGAGGGTCACGCGGAGGTGCGCAATCTAAAGAAAAATAAACGTACCTTGTCGCCGGGTCCCACGTCTCCTCTCCTGCTCTCCTCATCGAACTCGAGGAAAAGGAAGCACAGCCAGGCCCCACTGACCGATCACAATGCTGCAATGCATTGTTGTGATTGGTAAGCACCCAGGCTCCCCTGACCAATCACAACGCTGCAATGCAGGACAGGGAAAGTGTGAATGACTGTTTTGGACAGCCCAAGAGGGCTGGCAATACAGTCATGGCACGTAGGAGTTGGCAAACCACTCCTCCCTTGTCCTGCTCTGAGAGCAGAGCAGCCTCGCCCACCCGCCCACCCACAAAGTAGCACCAGCATAAAATGATAATAACTGAAAGTTATTATCATTGTATGTTTCTACTTCACACTGCTTAAATCCAGTGGGGCAACCCTTCTCCACCATAGCGGAGGGGCCGCCACTGTTTTGCCCACCATGCCCCAGTGTTGGCTTGTCTCTCCCCACAGCCTCCCCCATGTTGCTTTAGCTTCCCTCCTTCCTCAGAGTTGTTCTGGTTTTCCCAAGCGTGTTTCTGCTTTAAAAAAAGATACTTTGCCTATTTTATTTTATTTTTGTACTTACTGATCCAACCCTGATTGGTACCTAAAAATAAAAGACAACCACCTGTGTTATCTTGTAGGCACGCACAGGCGTGTTTCATGCGCCTACAAAATGACGAGGCGCTCACATCAATGGGGCAGATTTACAATGAACTAACGCAGCGCGGTGCAGCAAGTCATTTTGCTGCACCGTGCTAGTTTGGAAGCACAGGGATGCAACATATTTAGAGCAATAGGATGCATCTCTGTGCTTCCCCCTGCGCTGGCGCAAACACTACTGCCATGCGCCGACGCAGGCACCCCTGCACCATGGTGCAAGGATACCTGCGTCATGGGGATAATTGTTTATGTGCAGGAAGAGTTCCCTTCCTGCACATAAACAATCAGAATGGTGTTTTACAGCTTCTGTGTGCTGCATTAGCACACAAAGAACTTGCACACCGTCATTGTTTAATGATTGTTTATGTGCAGGAAGGGACAACTTCCTTTACATAAACAATCACCAGAGGTGATTTCCTCATTCTATGGGTGTTGCAGAATGCAGCACGCATAGAAAGAGGAAAAAACTAGGAGACACGAATACATTTATCCTCGTTGTGCCTCCCTACACCTCCCCTGGGGAGGCATAGCATTCAGATGCATTTCTAGGTGTACGATTACTTGTAAATCTGGAAATGTGTCGGGTTCCATGAGTGTTGATTGGGAACACCCACAGCAACACCCATGAAACACCCCTTTCCCGCAAAGTGTTGCGTGTAAAGGGACCGTATTTACAAGGTCAGAAAAAGTCATGCAGGGAGGCTTTTCCTGCCCTTTTAAATGCGGGGCAGCAAAAAGTGCTGCTGGTGCTTCCCAAAAAGTGACACACCGGTGGCGCAAGGGGCTTGTAAATCTGCCCCAAAGTCTTTTATTTTTTACTTTAAACTCTAAGCATGCTCCACAGCATTGGGGATGATGTTCAACGTGACTTATATGTCAAAGCCAATAGGTCACAAGGGCGACACCTATTGGCTTTGTCAATGCTTGTTTTAGTTGAGTGAATGCCCCTTCGTTGCTTCAAAAATGTACTCCTACTTGTCTGGCATGCCCCGTCTTTAGGTGTTCTACAGAAATGCTTCTCGCCGCCCTCCACAGCGCGCGTCCACGTATTTCTAAGGTCTGTCCATCAATTTGACGAAAAGCAGGTGGATAGAGCCGTAAACAGAAAGAAACAGCTCAGTTGGCGAATTAACGAGAGAGAAGGGGTCACGGAGGAAGATGCAGGAACAAGAAAAGGCCGCTGCGAGATCCAATATAGAAATAATCCACGTTCAGGTATCTTCGGAGAGTCAGCAATTTACAAATTTAGCTCGACCCGACAAGTCTTCGGGGATTGCGCTTGATTTAAGGCTAAAATCCTTTCTCAGCACTCAAGCGTATATGACATTCTCTGCCCAGAGCCCCAGAAAGCGTTTATTTAGCGTGTGAAGGCAAGCTCCGAGCTCTGCGGAATAATGATTCGCTTCAGGGGATTTCGGCTAAAGACGAAGGTGTGAATATGGCGGAGACAGATGTAAACCCTGCGTCATTCGTCTTTACCCGTTCCCGCCCAACCCTGTGGCCGGTGGGTCTTGGAAGGCGCATTCCGCAGTCAGGTCGAGATGTGGGCCTCCCTCCGCCGCCCACTTTAATGGCTGTATTTTGTATTCATTGGGTCTTACGAGGCGCCTTGGCGCGATCCCAGGACCCGGTTGGCGCTGCACCCTGGCAGCGTCTCAGGACATACATTGGCGCCGCGCCTCGGCAGCAGTTAAAGCGCTGTTTGGGATGTGCCGCATTAATTAGATGTCTCTGGAGAGACATTATTTAACCCGCGTGCTCTCCGATCCCAGAGCTGCTTCTTTCTCCACACAACCATGTACGCACACGCACTCCCACCACACACAGAAACTCACCTGAATAAGTGCGTTTTCTATCTCCTGTGCGCTCTCCCTCAGCTTTTCCCTGGACCCACAGGCTGCGCCGCCTCAGACTCCTGCCCTCTTAGAATATTCTCTCCATCTTCTGGAAAGGGTACGAGTTCATTAGTTTCCTTCAGAGCTGACCTTCACGCTCATGCATAATCCCTTCTGGTGATAAAGGACTGATGGCCTGATTAAGGGGCATATTAATGAGAGACTTGATGCGTGTGCAACATGCAACGTGGTACATGCATGACGCAAACCTCTAAGTCACATTTTAGAAGCCTCACAAAGCCCCTTTGTGTGGCTCTGAGAGGCTTCAAAAATCTGCAGTAACCCAAGGCAGTGCAAATCGCTGCGTTGCATTACTCTGCCCTAGGATGGCGTTCCATGAGCATTGCATGGGTGTTCCCATGCAGCTTCCATGGATATTGACGCATTCCCAGATCCCCGGGGGAGGCTTAACGAGGAGAAATATTGCTATTTCTCCTAGTCTCTTCCTATTTCTATGGATATGCCTCCCAGGATTGGTTTTGTGCAGGCAGGTGTCTCTTCCTGCATGAAAACAATCCTGCATGCAACAGAGGTACCCTTGCATTATGGTGCAAGGGTGCCTGCGTTGGCGCTAGGCTGGCGAAAGGGCACCAGAGCAAGGGAAAGGACAGGAAAGCACTTTACTGCGTTAAATATGGAGCATTCCTCCTCTTTCCAAGTCATGCAGTGCAGTGCAGCCTTGACTTGCTGCGCTGCCCTGCACTAAACTGCTTGACTTCTTCGTAAATAAGCCCCTTAGGGTTTGGCGATTGACCATCTCTGACACAAACGTCATCCCTGGGGACCAGATGTCTGCCACGGTTTGGACTGAGCAACCCATCTGCCAAACTCCAATAAAATTAGAACGGCAAGGATTCTCAGAGGTATTTTTAATCCACACCACATCACATCACCGCTGTAATCAGGTGTCGTAGCACAACCGGGGGGCATTCGGCCACCCGTTGGGACCCCAATGATGAAGCATGACACCAACCAGGTTGGTGTGTGAGGGGTCTTTCAACTAACGCAAGCAAAATGGCAGCGCCCATTAGCGACCGCATGGGTAAGTTAGAGATATATTTCCCCGCGAACACGCAAAAACACATCGCGAATGGGTGGGAAAGGCAATCTCTGCGTCTTTGCGAAAGTTCCGCGTGCTCGCGGAGATTTAGAGCAATTTTGCGATAATTTGCGTAGGGCAACTACGCAAATTCCGCCCACCCCTAACCAAGATTCGGGATAATGTGGTAATTCTGCCACACGTGTTCCCCTGGTCCAAACTGGGAAACTCAGAAAACTACATTTTACCTACCCAAATTGCAGCAGGCATTACCTGGAGGAATTTATGCTGACAAAACATTTGAAATTTGTACACTACTTAGAATCCAGATTCAAGCGCAAATTTCCATGTAGGATTACCAGACCTCTAGGAATGAGAGTTTTATTCACTTAGATCTAAAAATGGCGTCTCATCCTGGGCACTGACCATCTGAGCCTGCTCCTCCCCAGAGGCTCAAGATCGAGCCAGTGCTAATCTATCCTCTGATAAATCAACAGCCCTGGTCTTGTGCATATGATCTATATCCCAGTTGGTCTGAAGTGGCAGATAACGCCATTTTAACTACCTGAAGAGTATCATTTTGGACCCTATGGGCCCGATTCACAGAACTAACTTAAGACAAAATCTTAAACGTACTACTATTTTGGTATTCACAGAAGGCACTTACTCATTTTAGTATTCACAGAAGGCACTTATTCATCAATGAGTAAGTGCCTTCTGTGAATACCAAAATGAGTAAGTGCCTTCTGTGAATACCAAAATGGTAGTAAGTTTAAGATTTTGTCTCAAGTTAGTTCTGTGAATCGGGCCCAATGTGTCCTAGTCTCGGGTACACTTTAAAAAACACCATCCTGGGGTTCTCAAAGCTTTTACTTTTAATCCAAAATACTATGTCTCTCTCGTCCTTCACTGTCTCCCAACCAGTGTCCAATTTGTGACAGTTTTTTCTGGTATTTGTCATCAGCACTTATTTTTAAACACTGGCACTTATTTATGAGAGGAAACCACAGGGTGGCATTCTCAGCCTATTTTTTTTTTTTGCCCAGCACGAGTGTTTAGCAATTTGTGTTTTATAAATAAGGCTCTCAGTTTACTGTTTTTACTGATTTTTACGGATGCCTACAGACAGAAAACAATCTATTTTCCTGTCTATATTTATTTTTCCATGTGGAAAAATGCAGAAAAAGGGTTTCTTCTCTGATTGGTTCTCTCTATTGCCCATCATGCATGCTTGGTCGATAGCTGTGAGAGGTAAAGGAGTTAAAAAACAGAAAAGAAAGATGTTGTAATGAAGCTTAAAAAGCACAGCAGTACAACTGTTTAAGCCGCTCTACAATGCAAGTCATTACAGACGACTGTACTGTAAATTACTAAATCTCATTGGACATTCAAACATAAGTAAACATTTGATGGTTAAATAAATGTAGAAATATACCTTAATGCAGCTTCTTTTTTTCCAGTAAAAATGAGCAAAAAAGTAACCATCAATAAATACAGATGGAAATGTCAAAATAATAAATACCATAAAACAGGAAGCTCTAATTATAAAGTAATTAAACTCACACTTACAAGCAATCCCTACAGCTTGGAGTGACCTGCAATAGTCAAAATGGTTAGTAGGTAATTCTATCACTGCCATCTGGCAGCAGTGATACCAGCTGAGGGTGGTACCAGCTAGACTGGGGTACTTTGGGCCATGGCACTTATATTCTACAAATAAAGAACTGCTCCCAACACAGTCACATATCAATCAATCAATCAGAATTTATAAAGCACAGCTAATCACCTGATAGGGTATCCAAATTCCAGAAGTGAGGTGATGGTCTGACGTTGGGTGGGGAGTCTGTTCCAGGTCTTTGCTGCGATGTAGGACCAGGAGCATTCTTTTGTTTGATGTGGCAAGTATGGGCAAATGAGAGCGAGGTGGAGAGTAGTCTTCTCAATGGTTGGTGGAAGTTCAGGCGGTGGTTAATGTAGGCAGATCCTTGGTTTTGTAGAGCCTTGTGTGTGTGAGCCAGAAGCTTGATTTGGCACCTCTTCTGTACGGGGAGCCAGTGGGGTTGCCTGTTATGAGGTGTGATATGGGTTCATAGGGGAAGGCAGAAGATGAGTCTGGCTGTAGCGTTCTGAATGGTCTGAAGTCTCTGTCGGAGGTGTGCAGCACTCCTATATAAATGGTGTTGCCATAGTCCAGTCGGCTGCAGGGCCAGACTGGGAACCAAAACCGGCCCTGACAAAGTGCTCGGCCGCCCCCCACCCCCCCCGGGGGTTAGGGGTGCGGCCGAGCTCTTTATCAGGGCCGGTTTTCGCCCGATTATGTTACAGGGCCAATTTTGCAGCTATGCTGCAAAAACGGCCCTGTAACAAAAACGGCCACTACCCGTGCGGCGCAGCGGGGAATAGCCCGGTGCCTTCTATGGCCAGTCCGTCCCTGGTCGGCTGGTGATGAGGGCCTGTGTCATGGTGCATCTCATGTGTAGGGGTAGCCACTTGAAGATCTTATGTAGCATGTGCAGAATGAGGAACCAGGTATAGGAGATCTGTTGATCTGTGATCATACTTCGGTGACCATACACCAAACAATTCTGGTCTCCTGCAAAACCATGTTTTTTCCTTGCATTTTTCTCCTACAGCCATGTGTAGGTGCAGCGACATGCTTGCTGCAACACATTTCGGGCAGTCTCTGCAATACATGCCCAACACCAAAGCACTTCCCAGAAAGGCTGCACCACACCACACACACCCTCTATCCTTCTGTACCCTAGCATCAGATGTGAACGCTTCCCATCACTCACGCCTTTTCACTTCAACTACATGCATAGGCAGGGTTGGACTGGTCGATATGGCAGTGCCCAACAGGCTGGTCTGATAGGTGAGTGTATGGACTGGTTGTATGTAGGCCTGGTTGAAGCACTACGCTACGCTCGCGTAGTTTGCGAAGTTCGCGCTACTTCGCACTACGCGAACTGCACGTAGCACAGTGCAAACACGCGTAGCGTAGTGTTGCGTAGTGCTGCGGTCATTTTTTGCTTGCTCGCGGTCCTCAACGTCAAGTTGGCGACCGCGAGCAAGCAAAATGACATCCTGGCGAGACTTTTTCCTTGTTCGCGATCGCGAGCATGGAAAATAAACCTCCCGGCGAGATTCCCAACGCGAGAAGGTCAGGTTTCTCATTGCGAGGGGTCGCGTATGCTCGCGACCGCTCGCGATGAGAAACTACCAGTTCGCGTTGAGAAAGCTGCAGCTCGAGGAAAAATCTACTCGAGCAGCAGAAAACTACAGCTCGCACTGTGCAAGATGCCATTTTCAATGATTGCACAGTGCCGGTTGCTTGTCCGCACTGTGCAATCATTGAAAACAACATCTTGCACAGTGCGAACATGTTACTTCGCAGTTCGCGAAGTGCTACGCGTAGCTCGCGTAGTGCGAACTTCACTTTGCGTAGCTTCGCGAAGTGCTACTTCGCGAACTACGCCCACCCTTAGTTGTATGGTTGTTTAGCTACATGTTTTATGGTCTAATTCTGTGGATTTCCCTTACACTGAAGCAAATATGTCCTACAGCAAGCTCGTCTATGCAGTCTTCTATATCTTGCAAGATACTTACACGTTGTAAAGCCCTGCGCTACATTATACCTGCGTCAGGTATAATGTATGCAGGGTGGGCGTTCTGACGTAAGAAAGCCTCGTAAAAGTGACATAGTGAAATCTATAGGATTTTCATGCGTCACTTCTACGACACCACTGTGTCAAAACCTTACGCCTGCTTGAAGCAGGCGCAAGGAGTGACGCAGCATAACAGGAATGGGCATTCCTGAGCATTGCTGGAGTTGCGTCATGCTTGCGACACGACTCCAACAATGCGCTGCCTTTACGCCAACAGATGCGCCACACATCTGTCAATCCTTGTGCCACGGTGCGCCTAATTGTAAATGCGACGCATCTATAGTGGTGCAAGGTTTTTTTTGTGTGACGCAAATTAACTGGCGCATCTCTGCTGATATGCAGAGACGCGTCAGTTCTTGTAAATCTGCTCCAATGCCTAATATCAGCATTTGTGATAGAAACGTGAGAGCTCAAGCGGACATCAATCGAAATTATTATCTGTGGTAATTTGGCTTGGAACAAGATTACAATCTGTTTAGCAAACGTTTTAAAAATAGAAGGGTTTCTTAATTTTTAGGCACATCAAACATACAATCAGCTCCTCTCAAGCGCTTTTGGAGTGTGCAATGGATTTCCCCTTTTTCTGCATTTTATTTACCATTTCCTTTTTCCTTTGACTTTCATTCACTTGCCTGCCATTCTCAGCCCGCTCTGAAGTCGTCTCCAGGCAGCAGGCAGCACTCATTAAAAAAACATTATCACCTAGGTGCTGGAAGGTGCTGCTAACATTTAATGGTTGTGTTTCCGCCGTGTCCTCTGTAATACAATTTCTGTCTTTCCTGTGCGCAGTATTTAAATAAATGATATTTTGGGGATAGCGCAGGGACTTCTGCTGTTATTTCATTTCAGCTTTGTATGGCCTGCTTAATCTCTTTAAGATAAATACATGTGTCTTTTGAGCTTTAAGCAGCAATTTGTAAAATTAGATTCTTAAGACATGTGGAGACTTGATTGTGCAGCACAATTTTGAAGGCCCGCTCATTTCTGATACAACCTAGAGGGCTAGCATGCTGTGTACAGGGTGGGGGAAAGGAACGCAACTAATGGCCTCATTTACTTATTTTTGCCGTAGGGCAGTGCCGCACACCATCCTGCTGTGCTGCCCTACGTCAAAAGGACAGGAATGCGCCGTATCTATGAGATACGGCACAGTCCTGTCCTTTCAGCCTGTGCCAGGACACAAATGGCTACCTAGCACCAAGACAGGCGCCGTTTCACCATGCTGCAAGGGTGTCGGCATTGAAATCAGGTTGTTTTGAGCAGGAAGGGACACCTTCTTTCACAAAACAACTGTTACTCCACCCCTGGGGAGGTGTAGGCTTTTGCCGCATTCCCAGGTTTACAGCATGTTGTCAATCTGGGAATGTGTCAAATGCCATGGGTGATCCGTGGGTACACCCACCGTAATGCCCATGGAACGCCTCTTTGACTCACATTAAGGAAAGGCTGCGACTTGAGCTGCGTTGCTTCACACCATATCTACCTTGCGCTGCGTTGCCTCGCACCATATCTACGAGGCCATGAAAAGCCATGCAGGGTGGCTTTATGTGGCCTCGCTGCTGGAGCGTCATTAAATGTGATGTTCCGGTTGCACGCAGGGCTTGTAAATGAGCCCCTAAGAGACAACTGGTTACCAATAGCACAAGCTTAGTTGTTTGTTGTGCTAGTAATAATAATAATAATAATAATAATAATAATAGCAATTGTGCAACCTTAGCAGACTGTAAGGCTAGCAATCTGTATAAACGGTAAGGGAAAGGGTCCCACCTAAGACAAGACCAGTTCGGAAAACCGTAACCCTAGCAGGCTATAGGGCTAGCCATTGATATACAGGGTGGCTCAAAGAGCCTCATCCAAGAGAAGACCTGTTAGTAATAGCGCAACCCTAGCACACTGTAGGGCTAGCCATCTGTATTGAAGGTAGGTCAAAGAAACTCTGCTAAGAGATGATCAGTTTCCAATAGTGCAACTACAGCAGACTGCAGGGGTAGCCATCTGTATTGAAGGTAGCTCAAAGAAACTCAGCTAAGAGACGATTAGCTGCCGATAGCGCAACCATAGCAGACTGTAGGGATAGCCGTCTGTATTAAAGGTAGCTCAAAGAAACTCAGCTAAGAGACGACCGGTTACCGATAGGGCAACCATAGTAGGGCTAGCCATCTGTATTGAGGGTGCCTAAAAGATACTCAGCTCAGAAAGGACTGGCTAACAATAGCACAACCTTAGCAGACAATAGGACTAACCATCTGCATACAGGGTGGCTCAAAAAAACTTAGCTAAGAAAAGAATGGTTAGCAATAGCGCAACCCGTAGAAGACTACAGGGATAGCCATCTGTATGGAGGGTTGTTAAAAGAAACACAGCTAAGAGAAGACTTGTCAGCAATAGCGCAACCTGAGCAGACAATATGGCTACCTGGCTAGTAGCAAGGTGGCTCAAAGGGACTGACCAACTATAGAAGCTAAAATATTGTGTGCTCAAAATATCATAGTAAGAAAATCGAGGGCATGGATATTGTGAAGGTAAGTTTCTAGGGGTAAGAAAAGTTGTACTATGCTTAACTACGCAGATGTGCCTTGACAATACATATATCTGCAAGGTGCATAGATGTGGAGTTAAGAACAGTAAATCTATACTTCCCTATATGCACTTACCTTCTTGTTTTTTTTTTCAGTGATATTTTTGCCACAATATTCCGGCCACACAATATTTGTGTCCTGGATATTCTGCCAGACAACCGTGCTTCAAAGGAAGTCAACTAGTAGACAATATGTTAGAAATAACACTATCTTAGCCAATGAGAAGGCTAGATGACTGTATTTGGGGTCGCTAAAATGAACCCTGCAAGCTCACAAACACTTGACAAAATTTTTTTTTAACTACTAATGTGCCTGCTAGCTGTACACAGAGCAACTCAAAGGAAGCCATCTAAATGATGAACTGTTAGCAATAGTGTATCTTTAGCAGACTTTATGGTAAACTGCCTGTATAGAGATTAGCTAAAATTAAACCTGCTATGATGAACTGCTTAGCAATAGCACACTTTAGCAGGCTATTAGCCTAGCTGTCTGTAAGCAGGGTGACTCAAAGGAACACAGCTAGCAGACGGCCGGTTAGCAATGGCAGAACCTTAGCACGCTATAGGGCTAGCTGCCTGTAAGCGGAGTCACACAAATCAACACAGCCAAGAGACAACCTGTACCAATAGTTCAACCATAAAAGGTTATAGGGCTAGCTGTTTGTATGTGGAGTGACTCTATGGAGCCACTCAAGAGACACCATGCTAACAACAGTGTCACTATGCAGACTTTTGGTCTGACTGCCTGTATACATACTAGCTAAAAGGAACCTCTCTGCGAGAGAAGTAGTTAATAACAGTGCAATTTTAGCAGCCTATGGGAATATGTGTCTATACACAGATTTTCTAAAAGGTACCCACCTAAGAGACAACCGGTTAGCATTAGTGCAGTCAAAATAGAATGTGTTTCAAACTGAAGCAGCTAGAAACAGATAAATAACATAATACATTCTATTCAGGCTCTAATGTGCTCCTGTCGCTTGGCGTCTTTGGCACTGTGTGGATCTGACTTGAGTAAAATGGGCAATAGGGCTGAAGCAACATTAAGATCGCCATCATCCACAAGAACACCATCCGCATCACGACCAGCACCGACAACACCCCACCCTCCGCCGAACACCTGCACTTCCAGATCCACACCGACCCGAAGACCACCCTCAGAGGCACCCTGATCTACCGACTTCCGGGACCACGCACACAATTCAGCGAGGACATCGCCGACTTCGTCAGCCCGCACGCCCTCCCCTCCGCTGACTACATCCTCCTGGGGGACTTCAATTTCCACCTGGAGAACAACAACGACTGCAACACCAGCACCCTGCTCGACAACCTCGCCAACCTTGGACTCAAGCAGCTGGTGTCCACCCCCACCCACCTCGCCGGACACACACTCGACGCCATCTTCTCATCCAGCAGAGACATCACCTTCAGCCACGCCACAGAACTCCACTGGACAGACCACAGATGCATCCACTTCACCTTCAGAAGAACGACGACCCACCACCAACAGCAACAGGTTGCCCGAAGAAGCTGGAACAAGATCACAGCCGACCAGCTCGCCGCCTCCCTGAGCCAGCACCCTCCGGCCAGCTCAGCGAACCCCAGCCAGGCCGCCGACAACCTCACGAAGTGGATCAGCAACTGCGCAGACGAACTCGCCCCACTGAGGACCCCGCCCAGCAGACCCGGCAGTAAGAGAGCTCCATGGTTCACCGACGAACTCAAGAGCTCCAAGAAGGACTGCCGGGCCCTCGAGAAGCCTGGAGAAGGGAACCCACGCCGGACAACAGGACCACCCTCAAGCTCGCCACCCGGAAACACCACCAACTGATCCGCATCGCCAAGAAAACAGCTTTCAAAAACCGACTAGACAACAACGCACACAACTGCAAGGAACTCTTCAACATCGTGAAAGAGCTCTCCAACCCCAACGCCGGAAACAACGACATCACCCCTTCGCAAGACCTCTGCAACTCCCTCGCTTCCTACTTCCACAACAAGATCACGGACATACACGACAGCTTCAGCACTCAACCGACGCACGCCACGACCGCAGGACCTCCACCCACCACCACCCTCCGCGCCTGGACCCCGGTCAACACCGAAGACACCGTCCACACGATGAACTCCGTCCACTCCGGATCTCCTACCGACCCCTGCCCTCACCACGTCTTCAACAAAGCCGACGTTGTCATCGCACCCCACCTGCGGGACATCATCAACACCTCATTCGACACCGCCACCTTCCCCGAGAGCTGGAAGCACGCCGAACTCAGCGCTCTACTGAAGAAACCTACAGCAGATCCCACCGAACTCAAGAATTACCGCCCCATCTCGCTCCTCCCGTTTCCAGCCAAAGTCATCGAGAAGACCGTCAACAAACAGCTGGCCGCCTTCCTCGAGACGAATGGATCCCTCGACCCATCACAGTCCGGTTTCCGTGCCAACCACAGCACCGAGACCGCCCTCATCGCCGCCACCGACGACATCCGAGCCCTGATGGACAACGGGGAAACAGCGGCCCTCATCCTCCTAGACCTCTCCGCGGCTTTCGACACGGTCTGCCACCGCACCCTAGTGCAGCGCCTCAGCAACGTCGGAATCCAGGAGAAGGCGCTGGAATGGATCGTCTCCTTTCTCGACGGAAGAACACAAAGAGTCCGCCTACCACCGTACAAGTCAGAGGCCACCAAAGTCATCTGCGGCGTCCCACAAGGATCCTCACTGAGCCCGACTCTCTTCAACGTCTACATGAGCCCCCTCGCGGCCATCGCACGCCAACACAACCTCAACATAATCTCCTACGCCGACGACACCCAGCTGATCCTCTCCCTGACCAACGACCCCGCCACCGCCAGAGCCAACCTGCACGAAAGGATGAGAGAGGTAGCCGAGTGGATGACGACGAGCCGCCTGAAACTGAACTCAGATAAGACGGAGGTCCTCATCCTGGGCTCCTCGTCCTCCGCCTGGGACGACTCCTGGTGGCCCCCCACCCTGGGCACCGCACCCAAACCGACGGACCACGCACGCAACCTGGGTTTCATCTTGGACTCCTCCCTCTCCATGACCAAGCAAGTCAACGCCGTCTCCTCGTCATGCTTCAACATCCTGCGCATGCTGCGGAAGATCTTCTGGTGGATCCCCACAGAGACCAGGAAGACCGTCACCCAGGCCCTTGTCACCAGCCGACTGGACTACGGCAACGCACTCTATGCCGGAACCACCGCCAAGATCCAGAAGAGGCTCCAGCGCATCCAGAACGCCTCAGCCAGACTCATCCTCGACATCCCACGACACAGCCACATCTCCGGACACCTAAGAGACCTGCACTGGCTACCGGTCAACAAGAGAATCACCTTCCGCCTCCTTACCCACGCACACAGAGCTCTCCACGACCAAGGCCCGAGCTACCTCAACAACCGAATCAACTTCTACGCTCCCAAACGCCACCTCCGATCCGCCAGCCACGCCCTCGCCGCCGTCCCACGCATCCGCAGAGCCACCACAGGAGGAAGGTCCTTCTCCTACCTGGCCGCCAAGACCTGGAACTCCCTCCCGGCAGACCTGCGCCTGACCCAAGACCACCTCTCCTTCAGGAAGAAGCTCAAGACCTGGCTGTTCGAGCAGTAGCGGCACCCCCCCCCCCATAGCGCCTCGAGACCCTACGGGTAGGTAGCGCGCTCTATAAATGTCTTTGATTGATTGATTGATTAAGACATAGGTTATGGGGCTAGGAGAGAATGACTAGGTTTTGTGTAGGGATCTTAGATAGATTTGGTAGGAATCAATGTAGGTAGACCTCTCCAGTGTTTAATTTGAGCTGGTGGTGGCCACTGACACTCATTTTTGGGGACCGGTACTTGTAATTCCTGATCAGACATTTTCTGAGAGCAAGAGATGGGGGAAACAGGCAAAGGGGGAAGGAAGAGAAAGCTGAAAAATCATCATAAAGGGCTAAAGGGGGAACATGTAAGAGTGAGATAAAAGGAAAGGGGGTGCTTGTTAGTGGATTAAAGAATCTTGAGCTGGGTTAAAGCATATGCAATTTTGGTATTCGGAGCGCTGACATTTAATAACGCCAGCTGTGGGCATCTGGGCTCAGCTTTGGGTACCAGTACTCATTCTTTTGCAGAATTAGCACTGGATCTCCCCTGCTATCAATTCTTAACCATATCACACTTTTTACAGTTCCTGTGCATCACAAAACCATGTCAATCAAAAGCTTTCTAGATCATAAAAAATGGATAGTATAGATGTCACGCTCAATCATATATAATTGAAGATTTGTTTTCAAACTGCTAACACAAATATGACAACATTCATGAATATCTATTTGAAAACCAAATATAGGGAAAATGCTTTTTGTGATATATAATTTTGCTAGCTTTTTATTACTTATGCATTTGTTCAATAAAATAAATATTGAAAAAAAGAAATTGAAGTGACGCCCCGGAAGCAGGACAAATAGCTAACTCTTTCACCTCACTAGTTGTGGGATTGTGAAGGGGTGGACCGTATTTGCATATGTAATAGGCTGTGTGATCACCAGAGAATACACAACATAGTGCTGATGGCCTATAGTCAAACACGCTACTCAAACTCATAAAAAAGGACATAAAACATTAGCAATACCAAATGAAGATCAAATAATGTAAGAGGCAGGACCCAATTTTGTTGAAGACATCTATGTTTCTTTTTTTTAAACATGGTAATGGGGTAACTGGCAGTGAGTAAAATGTGTAAAAGATTAAATGCGGATGCCCAGAGTTTTGCTCAGAATTCTGCGGATGGCACTATTGAATGTCAGGGTTGCCAACTACCAAGGATATGTTGTCTTGATTCCACTTCATGCCTTTTGTCGCACCACCAGACACTGCCTGTCCCTTTAGCTCAATCTTGCAGGTTATGTGTCACCCCTGCTTTATTTGTGACTAGTTATCTGCCTTTCTCTCCCTCCTTCTTTCCCACGTTTGTGCTCTGGGTCAAAGCCTGATGAGGAAAAATAAGTGTTGACACCAAATTAATGTAGGTGGGATCCACCTGCAACCATTGGCTCAAATTAAGCATACTGGTGATCTAAAAGCAGATAATGACCAAAGAACTTAAGATGGCTGCAGGTCTGATTAAGGATCAAGCATCAGGGCTACATAGCAACTGATGAAGTACTTCCACAGCTTCCAAGGGTTTACTCCCAACTGAAGACCATAGTCCAGAGGAATATAGCCCCCACCTCAAGGAGGACCAATCACAAGCCAGGCTTGCAAGCATCCCTGGGAATACATAGGTGTGTATCGTTCACCCAGGGCTTCAGCTTAGGGTTATACGATGGAACAACACAGGAAAAGAGGCCGCAAGCCTTAACCACGCATTTTTTACCATGCTTTTTTTTACAACCTGTATGTTTTTACCACAGATGCCAATACCACACATTGTTTATTAATTTGAAAACAATAAAACAAAAATATTTGCTGTGGGGAGACCCCACAACTTAACTTAAATGCGTGGTAAAGGCATCCGTTGTATAAACATACACGTTGCAAAAACATGCGTGGAAAAGTCAAAACATGGTTCAAACCTCGTTGTAAAGGCTGTTTCCCCTTCCAGAGGTATTTCTTTGTTGATTTTCAGTACAAGACCATTGGATGCCCCTCATTACTCCTCACCTAGGAATACTAAATGGCAGCCGCCCAAGAGAAAATCATATCTTAGCCAATGGAGAATTCTTGATCCCAGTGTTGGAGAAAGGCATCGCTTTGCCCACCAAATATCCTTTAATGTATGCATTTTCTAGATTGCCTCTAAGAAAGCCAAAACCTCTGCTACCAAGGAATTCCAACAAGCAAGCTAGCTTGCAATAAAATGTTACGTGTCAGGATAATCATCTGCCCATGATTGCAGCACAGATCGCCTTCTTGTCTTTTTTTGTTTCTTCTTAGCAGCTCAGTCAAGATATAGCACAGAGGTGAAGTGCCTGACATAAGGCTGCTAATGTGTAAGAAATATAGCAAAAATATGTGTTAAACACGTGCTTATGCCTCTGTCCCTATGTGCCTTGAAATTGGTACAAACGTAGATTAGCTAGTGATGTGGAAGCAAGCAATTGTGATAAACTATTGCCTCTGTTAAAGTGCTGCCCTTTAAGTGCCCTATATTGTTTAGAAATAAGGCCAAATTGACCATAAACGCCTGAACCATTTTTTGATCGTATTCCTACCCCACTGTATGATTGATTGCTTTCCTATATTGAAATATTCACTGGTAGTGAAATGCTCAATACTTCAAGGGCCTCATCTACAAGAAAATTACGCAGCGAGGCACCGCAAGCCATTTAGTTGCGCCGTGCTGCGTCCTTTTCAAAGCACAGGGATGTGTTGTATTAACAACAATACAACACATCCCTGTGCTTTCCCCTGCGCTGGCACCCAATGGGCTGCCATGTGCCAGAACAGGCACCCTTATGTTATTTTGCAAGAGTGCCTGTGCTGCTGGGTGTTTGTTTTTGTGCAGGAAGGGACACCTTCCTGCACAAATACAATAATTAATAGCATTTTCCTCTTTCTATGCATGCTGCAGAATGCAGCACGCATGGAAAGAGGGAAAAAATTAGGGGAAATAAAAGTATTTCTCCTTGTTGCACCATACTTACGCCTCCTTTGGGGACGCGTGGGAATTTGACGCATTCCCGGTTTTACAAAATGTTGTAAATCTGGGAATGCGCCAAGTTCCATGGACGTTGCATGGGAACATCCACAACAACACCCATGGAACGCGCCTTTCATGCAGAGTAATGCGTGAAAGGGGCCCATATTTACAAGGTCATGAAAAGTCACGCAGGGTGACTTTACGTGGCCTTGTATAAATATTGGCAAGCCCACTGCGCCGCTGGTGTGTCAAAAGATGTGATGCACCAGCGGCGCAAAAGGCTTGTACATTAGACCCCATGTCATTATGATTGGAGTCGAATATTGTTGTGGTTAAGTTGATGGTGTGCCATGGCATAGATATAACTGAAGGCATTATGCTGTTGCTAGTGCATCCACCAACATCAATTGTAGGGGTACAGTCTTTAATCGAAAGATCCTCTTTAGGAGGGATTTGCAAACCTGTTCAAGCTGTCATTGTGGTTGCTTCTGGTACACTATTCTACCAAAAGTATGTGTGCATTTTTGTGATTTAATCATAGTGTTTAGCTTTGTGTCCTCTATAGGACTATACCTTTTAACTAAAAGCAAATCTAGACAATAATTTATTGGGTGTTAACAAATGCGTTCTTGACTTTAAACTCACAACAACACCTATGTGGCGGAGCCATGAGCTGTTTTTATGACACTGCCTTGACAGTGATGTGCTGAAGGGATGTGCATCATTTATGAGATGGGTTAATATGGCATTCATCTGATGCACTAGCCCCAGTGATCCCAATAATATACCTCACTGGCCTTAATTCTGATGTGGGAATCCAGATGTCTTTTATCACAATCATAGTACTCTTTGGTACTTTATTTATCAAGTGCGATAAATAGTACCTATTATGATTTTCTATGGAATAACATGCTTATCGTACCTAAATCCACATGGTATGGTAAATACTGTACACTTTTCCCATGTTATATTTCGGCAGGTTTGACCTTCTGAAATTGAATAAGAATGATATATGTAAGAAACCTGGTAATTACCGGATGCAGTAAATACCACCCAAATCGTAGTTGTGACCCCTGCGCAAACAGGGTTTTGTTAGGGTTAGCTAGCTCACCATTTATGACTAAACCTCCACCAACCATTGAGGTTGAGCAACAAATATTTCTAATGCAATATAATCACTATAGTCGTGTTAAATCAGTTTGTGGTCCCCCAAACATATAATGAGAAGCAATCAAAGTGGAAGCTTGACTCCAGGGGCCATATTACAGATGCAGCGCACTTTCCTGGTTAGCACTGGGTGCACCTTTCAAAAGGTGCGCCTAGTGCTAACCAGAAAAATGTGTTACATTATAATGAATTAGCTGCCCCCAGGGCAGTTATAAACTCGTGCTGCCCTTGGGTAGTGCATTCAGGTGAAAAACGGAGCAGCTGCTTTGAAGTTGCTCCGTGTTTCACTATGCAGACGGCAACCAGACTGCACTTTTTAGACATCCCCTTGCAGGTGGGTACAGTGAATGACTGTAGGCGTCTGCAAGTGGAAGTCTGGGTGTCCATGGGACCCCCTTTCCTCCCTATAGAGGGCTGCCATAAGGGGTCACCCTGACAGTGTGTCGCCTTTTAGACGGCGCACTGTCAGTACGCCTCCTGAAAGGTTCTTTGCCTCTGCACTTGCATCTGTAATACAGTGCGGGCTCAGACACAAAAGGATTCCCTCATTTGCATGGAGCCACACCCCAATGCAAAAAAGGGAATGTCCTCTGATGATAGTGCTGGTGCTTTATGGACGCCAGCGCTATTGGTATTACAGAATAGGACGCACAAGCATCTGTGGCCCCTTCTGTAATACCAAAGTGCCCTGGGGATGTGCAATGCAAGCGCATACGCGTTTGGTGCCCTTGGACCACTCCTTGTAATATGGCCCCAGGTTGCCAAAAAACACTCCTTGTATTTCACCAGAAGTACCTAGCTCACCTTCATGTCTGTGGGCAACCAGGATCCAAATCGCTCAGCTTAACTGGTGCATGTGAATTAATGGAAAAATGAAAACTGAGGAACCACATTGGAAGAAACCAAATCATAGAAAACAAATTTAGAAAAAATACAATGATAAAGAAATACAAACAGAGAACAAATTGTCTTAAAGGAAAGATCATTTTTGGGGTAAAATCTAATATTTCATTTAATTTGGGTGGGGTTCATAGGTAGTGAGTGGTTTTTGCATTTGTGCATGAGTGATGTCTATGGATGATCAAAGGTTTTTAATGGTCAGAGATGGGTGGCGCTAAGGACGTAAAAAAGAGATTGAGGGTTCAGGGATGGATGTATGTTGGGGTGGTGTGAGGTTTTTAGAGTTCAGAGATGGACGGAGTATAGGGGTGTTGAAGGGTTTTAGGGTTCATGGATAAATTAAGTTTAGTGGTTGTGTGGGGTTGTTAGGGTCCAGGGATGGATGGAGTATAGGGGTGTTGAAGGGTTTTTATGGGCTCACAAAAAAGCAGGAGTTTAGGATTGGTGTGGGGTTTTGTTAGAGTTCAGTGACGGGTAGAGTTTAGGGGTTAGGAATGGATGGAGTTTAGTGATAGTGACAGGATTTGTGGGTCAGGGAGAGGTGGAGATACTGGGTAGAAAGAGTTTTAGGGTTCAGGACTGGGTGGAGTTTATGGTTAGTGAGGGGTTCTAGTCTTCAGAGATGGGTGGAGTTTAGATGTAGAAAGGGCTTTTAAGGTTTGGGATAGGTGTGGTTTAGGTGTAGAGAGGTGATTTCCGGGTTTAGGGATGTGTGGAGTTTAGGGATAGAAAGTACTTTTAGGGTCAATGATGGGTGGAGTTTAGTGTTTGGGGATGGGTATAGTTTAGGCATGCTGAGAGTTTTTAGTGGGCATGGGTGGATGGTGTTTAGGGGTTGTGAGGGGTTCAGCAATAGATGATTTGGGGTGGTGAGGGTCCAGCAAATTGAAAACATCTGAAATAATTGTTTATAGTGTTTTGTAAAGTGCCCTTTTTGGATGGTCATCCCCCTTGGCACCTACTCTCGGCATGCCTGTCAGCACCGCTGGCCACAGATCCGTTCAGCATCACGGAAAGCCAAGAGCACCTCTGCACCCGAGTCTGCCGACCCAGGTAGAGTTGATCTGCCTGGAGACTCCTGGTCCGGGCCCAGCTCCTCGCTTGAGTTCCATCGATTTTTGCCCAACACGGCCCACAAGTGCCTTTTTGCTAAGGTATTCATTTAAAGGCCGCAAGCCTGATTGACAGTTCTGTTTGACAGCTAAAGTGCTCCTCTGAACCCCGCTCCCCAGAGCCAGGTAAAATTGTGCTAGCTATTGTGAACTGGTCAAGGGACTCATGAGCTCTTAACCCTGAGTGGGTTCAACTGAACGCACTCTTTAAGTAACCGATTGCATCTATGTATTTTTCCCATTGATCGCAGCGTTAACGTTTTGCTACACTGCAAAGCACTGATTTATTTAAGGCTGCAAAATTGATAACTCTGGTTATCCTGTATGTATTAATTTCATTTTGGTGTCTGAAATATATAAAAATCAGAGCTATGTGTATAAATTGGTGTTGGATTCCTCTTGAGTCGTGTCAATTACTTATCGTCCATGTTGGTGATGTGAAATGCTTAACACATGATCCTCTGAGTTGCCTGTCGGCTGTTTGCCACTCTACCAGGACTAAGAGGAAGTGTACGAGAGAGCATCCGGGTCCATCTTTGTGTATATAGCTAGTATTGCATGGTAGGCACCCCGTGCCATACCACATAATACTTTCACATTGCAACACAGTGTACAAATATAAATCCCAAATAATGTTCCCTGAAGTAAAACACTGAAATAAATACCACCAACAAAAATGTATAGGAAAGTAAGACCCCCAACAATTGCATTTACACTTTAAAATCTAAGCATGGAAAATGCAATTTTGAAAATCAGACAGTCCATGAATTGGTTCAATGAAATGGTAAATGCCATACATCCTGCAAATTTCCATTAAACAATTCAGGTGAAATGGTTTCTTAGTAATCATATTCCATGAAATCGTTTATCTATGAAACCACATGCAACCCAGCCTTACATTGCCACTCCGCTGAGGTTGGGGCCATGGGCTAGGACAAATAATCTAAAATATTCTCTCATCTGAGCCTTTACGTAAAACACCCAATAAAAGATTATGCAAGGGTTTTCAGGTACAATAGCATTTTAAAACAAGCATTGGCTAAGTCTATAATTCTGGTGCTGACTCTCAGCGTTTTGGCTTTGTCAATACTAGTTTTGTTTTTTCATGATTTTTGCAAAGCTTCACTGTTGGGGTAGCTGCTGAGCCTTCATCATACCAAAAAAAAAAAATATCCCAAAAAAAAAAAAAAACTTTTTGGTCTCAGATAGCACACATTGTCATAGTAATCCCTGTCACTGTGTGTGGAGATGCCCCTTGTGTAAGGGCAGAATGCCACCACTCACAGTGAAGTTAGCAAATGCCTGAAGTGGGCTGACCCATTGCCCCATGCTGTATGACGTAGTGGGTGGAAGAAAAAGGTGAGTGACACAATAATTCACCAATGGGTGAAGAGAACTGACTGAAAGTCCCTTTAGGTAATCATACCATACATATTATTTCAGTAAAATCACAAAGTCTTGGCTAATGTCAGACCTAAAAATTGGACATTCGGACGGAAAAAAATAACTTAGGTTTGTGGTTCCCTTAGCTTACATGGATTGCTGAGCTTTGCATAATTGTGCAGAAGAAAGGGGCTATGCAATTTATCAATACATTAAGTGCCAGTCAAACAGAACCTTCTTGACTGACAAGTACATGGTGAACCACAATCTTGTTGGGAATGATTCCTGGTGTACGTGTTCAAAACTCACCTGTTGTCATTGGCCTAGGGTATAAATTACAAGTCTTACCTTAAAGCAGCCAAAGATAAGGTAGGCTAAAGAATTTGTCTAACTAAAGACCTCAGGTGAGCAAACTTAGTTGTGGTACCTGATGACATGGCATGAGCCACTTAAATCCCGTTGTGATATCTCAGAGAAGAGAACTTTTGGAATGGAAAATATAATATGCTAGCACAACATTAAGATAAGCAAAACACAGGTGCACACGGCTTTTCGTTTCCCATGGCGTTTTTAGGTCTCCCCTGAGCTAGCGCATGCGCTTCTCTGGCGAGACATTTAGTAAGCGGGTTTTCAAAGTGCTACCCACAGGCTTTTCCCGGCCACCAGCTTGCTGTTACGTGCACAAGCACGTGCGACATGCACAGCTGCCATTTGCCACTCGCCAGCCTACTTTCAATTTTGCTGTGGTGTGCGCGTGCGCCGTCACTTTCAGGGCCGCACCAACCCGCCCCCCCCCTTCCTCATTAAGCAGAAGCAGAACACTTTCGCTTTCCCGCGTCACTTTCAGGGCCGCGCCAACCCGCCCCCCCCCCTTCCTCATTAAGCAGAAGCAGAACACGTTTGCTTTCCCACGTCACCATGTGATATTACAGAGTGCTCTTGGTGAGTTTTCAATCTTGCTGATTTTGCCATTATTTATTATTTTTTGCTGCTTTCTAACCTTGCCGCCTTTACGTCTTTGTTTTCAATCGTGCCCCCTCCCGTCTCTGTGTTCAATTACTCTGCTTTCATCCTTCCCTTACTTTTTTCAGTTCCCGCACCCCTCACCCTCCCGTCATTGCTTTTTATTTCCAAAAACCCTCAGCCATTGCTTTCAGCACTTTTACCTCCTGGATTACTAAGAACACTTTTGCTTTCTCGCGTCACTTTCAGGGCCGCGCCAACCCGCCCCCCCCCCCCCTTCCTCATTAAGCAGAAGCAGAACACTTTCGCTTTCCTGCGTCACCATGTGATATTACAGAGTGCTCTTGGTGAGTTTTCAATCTTGCTGATTTTGCCATTATTTATTATTTTTTGCTGCTTTCTAACCTTTCTGCCTTTACGTCTTTGTTGTCAATCGTGCCCCCTCCCGTCGCTGTGTTCAATTACTCTGCTTTCATCCTTCCCTTTCTTTTTTCAGTTCCCGCACCCCTCACCCTCCTGTCATTGCTTTTTATTTCCAAAACCCCTCAGCCATTCCTTTCAGCCCTTTTACCTCCCCGATTACTAACCCCATAAGACTGGGACCTGGATAACTAAAGGCTTGTGGTATCTGATGGGTGCAATGTGCAAGCGCAGCACTATACTAACATGTCGCAACTCAGGAATTAGGTTGCTACGTAGGTGAGCTTGAACTCTGAATGCCCAACAGATAGAGAGCTTGTGTCATACTCTTCTGAATAGGACATTTCACAGGACGCACACTACAGGGTAAGACACTGCATGCTTGCCATTGTTTTAGTTGCACTATAAGAGGAGCCACATACAGCAGTCAAGGATAGATTGTACACTGTAATTCAGACGCATCGTTCTGGATCTTTAAACTGGTCAATAATTTCCTCATATCTTTCTCTGGAGTTTGCTTCTCAGAGATGATGGTACAGTGAGGACAGATAATGTACATTGGAGGTATGCAAGACATGTTTTAAATTGAAACCTATATAGACGATCATAAGAAAGAACAAGCATTGGCATAGCCAATAGGTCTCGCCTTTGGGACCTTATAAGTGTTTAGCCATGCAACAGTTGATGTGGTTGCACCAAGGATATTGTGCTGCATAACTAAATACTTATAAGGTCCCAAAAGCGAGACCTATTGGCTATGCGAATGCTTGTTTTGTAGTGCCAGCAGATGCTTTAGATGTTATTGCCAGGTGTCCCTAGCGCTAAACACAAAGTACAAGAGAGTCAAGGAACTCTGGAAGTAGAAAAATCCAGACGCAGCTACAACCACCGCAACCACATTCACCAAAAAATGTAAGGGCACTGCACAAAATCAGCTAGTGTTTCCGAAACTATGATTTATTTCCCATAACACTGCTTCCGCAGCAGAACACAGCTTGGTGTCTCGGACATCACTGATAACTTCAAACGAACTGCAATTCTAATCCCACCAGACCAGAGCTGAATTTGCGGAAAAATGCCTGTCGCCTCGCACCACTTTGTGTTATTGGGATAGGCCAGTTTATTTGACAAATAAGCACTGGTCAGTTGACTGACCTCCTCATATAAATATTAGCGGTGATTCTCCCAAAGACCCAAGTCTGAGACCTTTGTAGACATCACACAGACCAAACACAACTTCGATTCTTCGCGAAGTTTGATAAAGTGTAGCCGCCATTTTAGTTAAGCTATGTAAGCCTGCCAGAAAAGAATTTAAGAACATAACATGGGAGTTAATGGCAAACGTTACCAGGATTGGATGTACAGAAGCTTTGCAGCTAAATAAAATATCTAAATGGGACTGAAATGAATTCAGTTGGAAAGAGTAGTAGGGTAGAGAGCTTTTAATACTCAGATGGTGGACAGTGGATGGTATTGTCTGTTTTGTGGACATGTAAAAAGAGTTTGGTTGACAGGATTATGGACATAACCAATACATTACGACATCCATCGGAAATGGAGGACTTCACAGCTTATATTGCCAAATAAAATTGTGTAGGACCGAAACTAAACTGATCATAACACTGGAATTGTATCTTTTAGATCATCTGACGAATATATGTACTAACAATAAAATCGAATGATTTAAGAGAAGGCAGAAGAAGAAGAAACGACAGAGAAGCCACTATAAAACTGGGAGGGAAAAATGTTTCAGTTTGCATCAATGTGCATTCTGACCAATCTGGCATTTGCTCACAGCATGCCTTGGACCACGGTGCAAGCAAGGATAATTGCCACTTTCACTGCTGTTGTGGTAATAAACACAGCCAGTGCTTTAAATGGTCAGGTACTGCCCGGTACTGAATCCCTGTACTTCTTCAATTTGAAAGGCAGAGTACCTGCACTTCTCAGCACTGCTGCAATACATTTATTAGGAGAGTACCGGCACTTTTCAGGAGCAGAGAGGTACTCTAAAGAGTGAGTACCTGCACTTTTGTATTTCTATTTAAAGCACTCAACTCAGCAATTATCAGGGTTCAATGGGCCTCAGTGCCATTGCACCACCTGCCCCAGCGGTAGCTATACCCCTGCTAACTCAAATCCAGGGGCGGTTGGCACAGGTAAGCCTGATGGGGCGGGGCAGGACGCGGCAGGGGGGGAAGCCGGCAGATATGTATTATTTATTTATTTAATTATACCTATTCCGTCGTCTGTCGACTGCTTCTCTCCCATCCCGCCCTGCCCCACCGCCGAACTGCGTTTACCTGAGCAGGCCGCCGCTGCTCAAATCAATGGGCAAACAACCTAACTTTTGAATCCCGGTGATATTCAAAACACCTAAGACTACACTAATCAGGCTTCTAAGCTCATGTCCTCGTGAAAAGGCAATGAAGGATCAGCCCAAAGTGCTATGAGGCCACAAAACGGAAGGTGCACTCAATATCTTTGCTGTACCACAGGCATTACATCAGTAGTGTTATTGAGGTCAAATGTATGCCCAGACAGTATCAATATGTGTAGAAATGACCAAATAGCAAAATAATACTGATCAAGTATTTCGGGCATCATGCCTGATAATCTTGTTTTTCTTACCACATAATTATATCAACTCTGCCATATTATTTGGCTGTACGTTACCACATAATTTCAATAGCCCTGAATATAATACACATCACTATATGCAAGGCGCTGCAAAATTGATCAATAGTTATTACTGAGAGACATGATTGTATACTGGGTTCTCTGTAACCAGCTCAGACTTGAAATATAAAGTTCATCCAATCCATTAGTGGCGACGGGCAAGAAAAGAAATACAGTGTTAATAAAAAAAGAAATGGTGCACTGCTTTGTGTTATTTTCATGGGTTTCTAAGAGCTTGAAAAAAATGCGATCCAAGATTCTCAGAGGTTTTTCAATCTTTGGGCACAGCTGGAAAGTTACCTAAATTCTCTAGTTCACGAGCAAGAAGCGTTTATACTGCTGTGTTCTTGCCACGTTGCTGCGGTTTTTCATTTTGTTAAAAATTGCAGCGGCCGCATAAATCATGCAGACGTACAAGCACCGCCATCCCCTCTTCCCTCCTCCTTTCCCTTCCCCCCCATTAGGTTGATAGTGAAATAATTTTAATTATAACCAATTTGTAGGAGCATTGATCTTTAATACTGGAGCACAGACAGGCCAGCTAGTAATCTTTAGGTCTATTCAAACCGTGTGCACTTGTAGAAATCCTTTAATAAGGCTTACGGACTGGAAACATGGCTATAATGATTTTTTTTGTCTGAGAACTATAATGGCTTTACGCATATTTGATCTTTATACCATAAACCCCTAATGAACCCTTTAAACAGAAGAGATGTAGGCCTTGTTACAGGACCAAGATAATAGGCATGGATTTCTGGAATCCTCTGTTGTAACGTGTGCTTGGATCCTCAGTTCATTCTCGGGCGTGACTGTGAATAAAAAGCCTGTAATTGCAGGAAAAATAAAATGTGCTGTGGCTAGCATAAGAGTGGACGCAGCCTAAACAAGCACTGACAGAGCAGATCAGTCTAGCTTTGTCAAATCTCCCTGGTAGGCGCTGTTGGCTTTGCCAATGCTTTCAGAATTGCCAAAGCCAATGGCAGCAAAAAGCCACTGTGAAAATGTATTTTTTATACTCACAAGATGGCTGCCACGTTGCATTACGTAACGTGGCATGACAGAGTGGCGGCTATCTTGAATAATTTAAGATGGCGACATTGTAGCCATCTTGGAAGTATCGAACACAACATTTTTGATACTTTCCAGATGGCTGCGACATTGCAACACACACGGTTGCTTCACACAACATGCCAACCATCTTTAAAGTACAGAAAAAACTTTCAAGACAGCTGGTCGCTGCTATTGGCTTTGCCAAAGTCAGTGCAATTTTAAATTCATCCAGCATTTGTAAAGCCAATAGTGATTGGTAGTAGTGGGTGGCAGAAGAGTGGTGGTGGGAAAGGGGCAAAAGGAGGGGTCAGTGTAAGGGATAGGAAGCTGCGAGATGGAAGAGAGAGACGGAGGAGGGGAGAGAAAGAGCAGAGCACCAACTGAAGAAGTGCTCAGGTGAGAGGGAGTCAAAAATGCAGGAGGGGAAGAGACGTGGTGGATGGAGGAGCAATGTTTAAGGTATATAGCATGAGAGTGATGGAGCAGGGTTTCGCAAAAAGAAACCTGCTCGAATTAACACCCCCATAATACGGACCAACAGTAAGTAGTAATAAGAAACTAATGTACACCTTACATAAACACAAGGGAAATTGCTTTGTGCATGCATGAATTAACACGAAAATAATATATGAAAGAGTTAAAACTTGTAATAACATTGTGTTTTGAAAGAAACGAGAAATATTGCATGACTAGGCTGCATGTGCATCAGAATTTGCATGTTGCATTCTGCTTTGAAATAATAATTAGTGCCAATTTTGCCAGAACTTATGCTAGGAAATAAGCTAACAGGGAATAGTGAAAAGGTGGGTGGTGAACAGTGAGGATTGCATTATTATATAATTAATAAATGTTTTTTTTAATTTAATATAGTGAGCTGGATGAAACCGCCATCTTTCTTAAGTTGGCTAAAGTGGGAGGGGATGATCGGAGGAGTGAATCCTATCTGTCAGAGGAAAGACAGACGCGCTGTGCACCACAGATGACATGAACAAGTTGAAGGCCAAGTGATGCGCCCAGTTGTGGGACTGGAGACTCATTCTGCGGATGATGTTAAAATTATGAATAAAGACTGTTAAAATTGTATCATGTGTAGTGATCGTGAGAATGAGCTAAGAACCAAACCCTGGGAACGAATGTAGAACAATAAATTAGTTGAATCATAGGTGAAGTCACAGTAGTGTGACAACGTCCCCTCCCAAGCTCACCAATCCTCTTACGAGTTACATAAAAGTTTGCAACAAATGTGGGATGGACATGTTAGTTTTAGGGTATAATTGCCTTCAGGGGTGTGGTTTAGGTTTAGGCTGGAAGGAGAGAAATGGGGAGATGCGTCGCTGTCCGTCAGTTTGCAGAGAGGCCTAGCTGTTCCTGACCTGTCCTGCTTTCCTGTCCCTTTTATTCTTTGTTCCCTGATTCTATTTCGGGGAACCCCCATCATCACCTAGGCCGAGGAGGTGGTTTTCTACAGACCGTTAGGTTTGTATTAGTCTGAGTTGTTTCTTGCAAATTACTTGCAAATGTATTTTTGTCTCTGAAACTTTTGTCTCTTTACCTATCCACTCTGTCATAGGTACATTGATACATATTATTTAGATGAAACGTTTGGCTCTTCATCTATCCACTCCGTTAGGTGTATTATGTTTTGCATTTGAA
Organism: Triturus cristatus; assembly: GCF_964204655.1. Classification (NCBI taxonomy): domain Eukaryota; kingdom Metazoa; phylum Chordata; class Amphibia; order Caudata; family Salamandridae; genus Triturus; species Triturus cristatus. The sequence goes on along the minus strand of NC_140592.1, from coordinate 285,980,246 downwards.
TTTTGCTGAAACTTTGTCTCTTAATCTATCCACTCCTTCAAGCATAATGTCATTGACTGTACGATGAGTTTGTATTAATGTGAATTATTGATGTTTATCTCTCCCTTTGTGAGATTCATTATTTGCATTTTGTGACGGTATGCATTGAGCATTTTCAAATTTTAAGATAAAACTTTATTAACTTTACAGAGAGTCTGTGATTATTTAGCTGACTGAGAAGTTAGTTAAAGAGTATTATCATTACCATCAACTATTCAACTAATTGGTCTATCGACCAAATGGAAGAAGAGTTGATATAAAGTTAGATATATGTCAAAAGATGTCACATATGAACTTATGAAAGAAAAGGAAATTGAACGCACATATAAATTGACCCCAGCACATCAGGGATTCTGGGTGAATGTGTATGGGCCATTGTATTATGTTGTTATTGAGTATTGATCCCTGACCAATTATTGGTGTCACGCTGGATCCGTTTCTTGGTAGCAGAGGACGGTTTAATTATTGTTTAGTTTGATAATGATTATTGATTATTGATCATATGTTCTTAACATGGAAATCTGGTGTCCTGTTTTATGTTGTCTAGAAGTACAGGTACGGAGATACCTGAGGAATCCCGGGAATGGAATTTAGCCTGAGATAGCAGAAGGAGAGTGTGGTAAAGAAATCACACTGCAGAAGTACTTTGTCTGTTGTTACAATACCTAAAAGCTACGGAGGGCTGTAGGTGTTATATTAGGGAATTTTCGTATGTAAGTAGTGTTTGAAATCGCGAAGAGTCCACTTCCGAAACTCACCAGGAGAGTAACAAGACCTCTTTTCGCACCAAAAAGTCCTCTTGTGAAATTTTGGCCTTATCCCTAGAGGAGTAATAGGTCCTCCTGGAGCTTGCTAGAGAAGTGAGATAACGCTGGTCGTTATTATTGCTTGCAATGTCAGAAAAATCTCTTTGAAGAAGTGAAAAACTATCTCTTTATTTAGTGGGGCAGTCTAGGTAGCATTATTTAGTGTCGTTACTAACAAAGTTTTATTAAGAAAACACTGAAAAAAATATTGCCGTAATATTTTGTGAAGGAAGGGTCATTAGAAGGAGTAATACTGATGTCAGAAAAGGCCGCACTGGCATTGGTCAGTCAGCGGACGTGTACTGAGCCGTGATTGGTTGGTTGGTGTGAGTCGCGCTGGTATTGGTCGAGATAACAGACAGGTAGAGAGCCGTGATTGGACGGTTGGTGTGAGTCGCGCTAGTATGGGACGAGAGTTGACCAATAGATTAAGTAGAATTACGGAAAGGTTGTTGTTTATTTATGATAAGACCCATTAGTGGAACGAATAAGAAAATGAAGTTGATGCAGAAAATAAAGAATTTCTTTAAAAAGGACAAACCAATTGTGACTGGAGAGGGAAATCCAATTCCACCTCCAAAAACGCCTGCTTCTTATATGATGTTGAAACGAGGATATCATACGTATATGTGGTTAGAGATTTGGATGGAGTATACGAAAGATGATGGTGTTATAGCTTATCCACAGCATGGTACTTTTAATGCAAGAATATTGCAGAATTTGAGAAACCAAATGAATTCATTAGTACCGAATCCTAGATTGGCGCAGTATGAAGCATTGGAAGAATGGGAATTTGATGCATTTGGGAGAGAAAAGTACAGAATTGGTAACAGAGGTTACAGGAGTATGATGTTTAGATATCCATATGAGAGTAGGGAGGAAACACTGAAAAGATGGAGGAGAGCTGTGGTAACAGAAGGGTTGTACCCAGTTTTAACTGTTGATGAGAAAACTGGAGGCAAATGTAAGGAGAAAAAGAACAATATAGAGACTCCAAGTGTAAGGGTTGATATGAATGATTCTGATGACGATGAATTGTTAGAGGTCATTATGAATAAAAGACCTCTGCCTTATGAAGAAAATTTAGGGGTGGTGACTCCAAGTGCGCCACAAATGGGAACTCCATTAACTCCACAAGTTTAAGATATAGCGAAAGTAGTGCGAGAAAATGAAGCAAAGCTGTTTAATAAGGCCAGGTTGGAACATGTCCAGAAGTTGAATCAGTTGAGTCTGAATGCAGAAGCCTTGACAGTACCGGCAACAATCTGTCCTGTAGTTCCGCTGTATGGAGAAAGACAGAGGTGCCGATTACGATCCTGTAAAATAATTCCCCGTACGACTCGTATCCGGTCTTTTTACCGTACGAATCGTACAAGTGCCGTACAAACTGCCAAGTACGATTCGCATGGGAAAAAGTCCATACGAATCGCCTTGGGAATAATTCCCCACACGTCCTCAGGGCGGAATATTTGTCCGACACATCCTCGGACGAGTTACCGTACAAATGTGAAAAGTGAAGTCCGACCGCGCAAGTACGATCCATCCCGTGCGTCCGATGTTACAACCGGATGGAAAAAACACCGTCCGCACCGAACTCCCATAGCAACCATGGAGACATGTGCCCGCATACGCGCCCAACACTCCCCCCAGCCCCCGTATGTACGCGCCGAACCACCCCCCCAGCCCTCCTATGTACGAGTCGAATCCCCACCCATGTATGTACACCCGTGTACGTACGAGTCGAACCCCCACCCGTGTATGTACACCCGTGTATGTACGAGACGTACCCCCACCCGTGAATGTACACCGTGTATGTACACCCCCGTATGTACGGCCCGTACCCCCACCCGCGTATGTATGGAGCGTACCCCCACCCCAACCGTATATGTACGGCCCGTACCCTCACCCGTGTATGTATGGAGCGTACCCACACCCCAACCGTGTGTGTACGACCCGTACCCTCACCCGCGTATCTATGGAGCGTACCCCCACCCCAACAGTGTATGTACGGCCCGTACCCCCACCCCAAACGTGTATGTACGACCCGTACCCTCACCCGTGTATGTATGGAGCGTACCCCCACCCCAACCGTGTATGTACGACCTGTACCCTCACCCGCGTATGTATGGAGCGTACCCCCACCCCAACCATGTATATACGACCCGTACCCTCACCCGTGTATGTATGGAGCGTACCCCCACCCCAACCGTGTATGTACGACCCGTACCCTCACCCGCGTATGTATGGAGCGTACCCCCACCCCAACCGTGTATGTCCGGCCCGTACCCTCACCCGCGTATGTATGGAGCGTACCCCACCCCAACAGTGTATGTACAGGCCGTACCCCCACCCCAACCGGGTATGTACGACCCGTACCCTCACCCGCGTATGTATGGAGCGTATCCACCCCAACAGTGTATGTACGGCCCGTACCCCCACCCCAACCGTGTATGTACGACCCGTACCCTCACCCGCGTATGTATGGAGCGTACCCCCACCCCAACCGTGTATGTACGACCCGTACCCTCACCCGCGTATGTATGGAGCGTACCCCCACCCCAACAGTCTAAGTACGGAGCGCACCCCAGGCCCCAACACCAGCACCTTCACCCAACATCGCGCATGTACGAGTCGTACCAAGCCAGAGACAAGGACAGCACTGTACAACAAAATGGCCGATGTACACACCGTACACACGCTAAAAACACACATACACAACCAGGACAAAGCAAAAAAACACAAGAATACTCTATTCGAATCGCACAAAGCCACAAAACATGTCCAACAAGCACAAATACAACACATTCACTGACCTGCAACTGCCAAACTCCCAAACAGAGGCCCAAAACACAACCACTCCTTATAACACACCCACCCAAAGTTCAAACACAGCCACACCCACCAATGGACCAATAAAAAGGGCCCACAGACACAAACCATGAGCCTTTGCAACAGACTCACTGCTGCCAGACCCCACAGACAACCCACAGCACCATACTTGAACCTTTACTACACCTTACACTTGCACACCTTCACACACCCACCTTCACAAACACCCCCTCATCACATTCACACACACACCTGCACAACCACACCCACACACCCACAACCATCCACACCCACACCCCCCACAACCATCCACACCCACACCCTTCAGCATGCCCACTAACAAGAATCCAAAGTTCACTAGCCAAGAGTTGGAGGTCCTTGTCGACGAAATACTCAGAGTCGAGCCACACCTCTTTGGAACATTGGTCAGACAGACCAGCATTTCCGGAAAAACAGCCATGTGGCAGACAATTGTCGATGCTGTGAATGCTGTTGCGTCCACCAGAAGGACCAGGCATGAATGCCAAGCCAGGTGGTACGATCTGCGGAGGAGGGTCCGAGCCAAAATGACCGACGACCACAACCAGGCCAACATCACTGGAGGAGGGCCGCCCCGCAGACGCGTACAATACCATCCCTGGGAGGAGAGGGAGATGGCCATACTGCCGGTGGTGGCAGTGGACGGAGTAGAAGGACTCCGAGAGCCGGGTGAGTACACAAACAACTCACCTCACATGGGGGGAACGTCATCCACAACCAAACTCACAATCATGCACGCAACCACCCCAAGCTATCGCATGACTCAACCACACTCCATGAACACGCACATGCCACTAGCGCCACCATGCCCCATGCACCCAGCTGGACAATGCCAAGTCACAGGCCACAGAAAACACCAACACAATACACGGTAAGCCGGATGGCGGGAGTGTGGGCCCCAAAAATCACATAGTGCAACTCAGAAGCAGATAACAATGCCCTCTGCCCATATGGCCTAGGTCACAGCCAGACAAACAGTGTGTCCCCACACAGGAAAGACTTGCCAGCAAATGGCGGACGCCTTGCATTAACACATGGGGGTGAAGGCACGTTTTTGCACATGACAGCAGCTAATGAACAGACAACACTGTGAAAGAGTGGCAGCACACACCACCACAGCAGCAGCGCAGACACAGACACTACACCCAATGGGTGCCTGGAGATCAGAAACAAACTCACATGAACAAGCCAAGGGCCATTCAAAGATCTGCAAAAAGTGTGTGCCTAGGAAGCTGGACTGAGGTGACAGAGGGTGACACACAGAGGGAGGGAGAGGGGGAGAGAGAGGGAGGGAGACACAGGGAGACGGACAGAGGGAGGAGGCTGACACAGGGAGGGAGGGAGAGGGGGGCAGAGAGGGAGTGAGAAAGGGAGACACAGGGAGACCAATTCAGCCTTGGGGGGTGTGGGAATGTCTGCTCGTCAGCAGGTGGACTGCGTGCATGTAGACAAGGGTGGCCAGTGCCTGAATCCCCCTCTCTTCTCCATAGCAAAACAATGGGCCATGTCCCAACCTGTGCACGAGCACAACGACAGCTACCTGCATTATATAAGTGTGTGGAACAACTCCATGTGCCCACGTACAGTGCAACACGGAAGGCGCCAATGCATGGCTCGCCACACCTGCTCACTCCACTGCTGACTGCAGTCACAATTGACGCAGCAAGTAAGACTGTGCCACACATAGGTAAAGTCTCAAAAGCTGTGGCCAAGGGACATACCCATGCACAAGTGCACTGTGAGTGGAATGCAAGACATATCCAAATACCCAGAGAAAATGTGCCAACTTAGAAACTAATGAAACATGGATGTTGCATGGAACAAAAATAACATTGTCTCTCTCACACACAGGTCGACGTCGTGGATCACCCCCCAACACTGGGGGGGAAGACTCACAGGACCCGGCTCTGTGGGATGACGATCCCACCGGCAGCGACGACTCTCACCACTCTGTGGACGACCCCGACCAACCTGGCCCCTCTGGTGTCCAACCACCTGCAGCACCTGCGTCAGGTACAACTGGGCCAACCACCACCCCCACTCCTGCCACATCCCAGGAGACACCCAGGATCCCTGCCCCACCACCACAATGCAGCCAGGCTGACCAGGAGGGACACGGTGTACCGGGCACACAAGAGGGGGCAGGCGACAACGCTAATGCCACCCCTCAGTGGTCCCGGAGACCCGATGTGCCCACGAGGGCAGACCAGGTGCAAGTGGGCAGGGGTGGTGGGAGTGGAGGACGGCGGAGGCGCGAGCCTGACCAGTTGGCTGCGGAACCGGTATATTCCCATGTCAGAAACATATTGGACACATACCGGCAGGACACCACGGGCATGGCCCAAGTTGTGTCCACCCAGAACGAGATGAAGGGGACCCTCGAGGAGATCAAGACCCAGCAGGCCCAGCAACATGTGGAGCAACATGCCTGTCTACTGCGACACCAAGGGCGGATGGAGGACAGACAGGCTGAGCTTGTGACGGTGTTCACGGGAATTCACCGTACACTCCGTCGGATGGCCGACAACATGGGCAACCCTCCCTGTGCCACCACGCCAAGAACATCACCACCCACAGGGAGGGATCAGGAAGAGGAGGAGACATCTGACGGAGCATCCCAAACATCGTCACGGCCTGCTTCTGAGGGTCCCCGCAGGAGGGCGGGTCGTCCACGGAAAAGACCGTGAGGGTCGGCGCAACAGCACCATCTCCCAGGACACCTGGCCTGGCACCTGGCCCACTGGACCAACAGCAGCACATCAGCAAAAGACATTCTCTGCCACATGGACTTGCTGGTCACTGTCTGACCAATGTTGACAAAGACTGTGGCATCGACTCTGATGATTTCCAATGGCAAGGACACCAACTCCCCCAGTGAACTTTGGATTCCACACACCCGGAAAGCCCCTCATGTCATACCCCCCCCCACGTACCCCAACACAAATAAAAAGTTATACGATAAAGAGATGATGCCTACATTTTGCATTATTACCTTACATGTGTCTTGTAAAGTCTAACCATGCCTGAGTTCTCATATGACTTCAACCATCCATACCCTGGGGCCTGAGTCTGGCACAGGACACACATGGGTCACAATGTATTAGGCAAGACAGACATGGAGCACCATACACACCCGTGATGGGCCCAACCAGCTGAGGGGGTGGCCGCACAACCGTGCCGACAGACATATTGAGTACAGCGACAGTCATGCGCAGAGGTCAGGGATCATGTGGAGTGTCCTGGGGGCACCCAGGTATGTGTAGACAGGTGGCAGAACCATGTCCTGCAAGCTTGAGTCAGGTGGATGCAGAGAATGGTGGCCTGGCCAAAGTTGGATGCATGGGGATGGCACATGTCACAATACCCACACAGTCATGGACATCATGCACAATACAGAGTCTAATCCCACACAAACAGCTTGCATCTTGCTACTCTACACATAGACACATAGCCACTATCACGGAAAACCATGACAGACATGCCGTATGCACCGTGGCAACACACCAGCATTGACTGAGAAGAGGCACCTTGGAGGCATAGGGACACGTTTATTAGTCATGTATTCGGGAATGCAGAGGCAACTCGGAGTACACATACACAGGTCATGTGGAGTAACATGTGGGTCCAACACTGGAACCCCCCTTCTGCAGCACAAATGCGTGATAGCCATGGAACTGGCGCACAAGTGTCGGGTAACAGCTAAACACCCCCTGCTGCTCACGGAGAGGCTGCCATACACCATTGATCCTCTGATGTGGAAGTCCCACACCATGTCAAGCCAATGCAAACCGTATGTGTCCGAGGGCAGTGTTACACACATTGATGCCATCATCACAATCCACTATCCCATCACAGATGACTGTCAACAAGTCTGACCATCTATTCAGGTGTACCCAGCTACATGTAATGTGTCCCATGGTGATGCGACATGTCTGCAGAGGAACCAAACATCGACAGGGGCAGTGTGCACACATCGTAAACAACTGCCACACCCAATACACCCCTGATGCATCCCTTACCCTAAGGAGACTTCCAAACTTGTCCGTGCGTGTAACGCTGAGTCAGCACACGATGACGTGTCCATGAGGAATAGCAGTGCCACAACAATGCAACCAGCAGACGGCATGCGCAAGTACCTGGGGATGAGAGACACACAAGAAGTCAGCCACAAAAAGCACAGCCACTTGCATGTGCATGTACTCGACACATGTAAGGATGACAACATGCTAGGTCACAATTATGACTGGGGAAATACACTCATCACTGGCACCATCACTCGAGTGACACATCCACACACACCTCTGACTCACGTGGCATACATGCAGATTGACACACACATCGCAACACATGCCACACGGGGACCAATGCGTGCACACTCAGACACTGGTACTCACCACTAAGCAAAGAAGTCGCGTATGAGCCGACTCCGAATGTCCTCTTGTGGAACCACATCCTCCACATCACTAGCCCCATTGCCAAGCCCTTCGTCCTCCACGGGTGGATGGTCCTGATCATCTTGATCCAGGATGAGTGGCACAGCTTTCTCAACTGCCATGTTGTGCAGCATGCAGCAGACCATGAAGATTTTGCAGACCTTCGCCGGGGCATATGGGAGTGCGCCGCCGGTCTTATGGAGGCATCTGAATCGGCTCTTCAGGAGGCCAAATGTCCTCTCTATCACTCGCCTTGTCCGGCCATGGGCGGTGTTGGGCCGGCGTGCTGGGGTTGTGGAGAGGTGTGATCAGCCATGGCATGTTGGGATAGCCAGCGTCCCCTACATGGAAACCACATGGACATAAGTAGGATAGGAGAAGCGGTCGTGCTGGAAGTCTATGCAAAATACAGGACAGACAGAGTGTACCCACCAACAACACATGCTCGTTCGTTGCGCAGCTGCGTCACCATTTCAGGCACCCTGCTACGCCTCATGATGTAGGCATCATGTGCTGATCCTGGAAAACGAGCACAGACATGTGAAATCACCATGTTGGACAGACACACCACAAGGGCATTGATGGAGTGGTAGTGTTTGCGATTCCTGTACGCTACCTCCTGTGCCTGTGGTGGTACCGAAGCCATATGTGTCCCATCTATGGACCCAATGACATGGGGCATCCCTCCCAGGGCATAGAATCCACGCTTGACCCCACTCAACTGTTCAGGAGTTGGGAAATGGATGAACTCATCCAGGTGAAGCAACATGGCCTCTAAGAAATCATGCAGCACACGGCTGAACATGCTCTGGGACATGCCACCAACATGAGCTATGGTATATTGAAAGGTACCCGTGGCAAGAAAATGTAGGGCTGCCATTACCTTCAGCTTGGGTGTCAGTGCCGTAGGATACCTGTGCAGCGGTTGCAGGTGTGGTGCCAGCCTTGCCGTCAACTCCTCAATCAACGGTTGGGGGAAGCGGTAGCAGCGTATACAATCATTCTCCCGCATGTCAGCCAAGTCCGGAATTGGTCGGGGAAGAGGCGGCGCTCTGCAGTAATTTGGAAGTGACAAGGAAGAGTGAGTGCACTACAACAACAATTTATATGTACTGAGCACATGTTAATCTGTCAATACACATATGCTACATACGGAGTCAGGTATGTGCTACATGCCCTGGACACGTATGGCTGCCAGGTGACACTCCTACCAAGACCCAGCTACACACGGAGATTGTGAACCTCCACATGCCATGGCATGGGACTAGCTGTGTCCCAGTGTAAGTGAACAGCCAGACGCAACACAGGAGTGACATACATCAACACATCAGCAGAAGTAGGATGTCGATTGCAGAGACAGGTAGCGGAACACTAGAGCCACAGGTCACATGACATTACACTAGGACAGCCCACACACCTTGCCATTAAGGTGTACATGTAATGACTCACCACACATACATTGAGAGGATGCAGATAGGTCCTTGTTACGCTACTCCGTGTCCCATGCATACATACGCACCTCACATCCGATACCACATGTGGCCTGGTGTGCGTAACAGTGTGCCATGTACATCTACACACAGACACATGTTGGTTGCTGCAACAGCTGATGCTTTTGAGGGAACACCAACATCAAGCTAATGGGAACACACCACACATACATGACATAGACATATCGTGCACCGTGGGTAGTCACCTGTCTGGTGTGGTAACCCCTGTAGCGGGCATCAGGGGACACTTGCGTGTGTTGTTGACTGTGCCATGCCAGTGATGCTCATCCCAAGTGTGCAGTACGACATGCACACATGTCACAGGAGTTAAGGGCATGCCTGGCACATATTGCACCGTCACACATAACATCTGTACACATCTCATCATACATCTATTGCCTTCTCGACTCAGGAGTAATGTGCCACATCACAGCCTTTCACACCTGTGCCCCACACATGTAATACTGCCCAGACAATGCCTTGATGTCCATCCATGGACAAGTATGTCAGCTCTATTCCTTCCTGTGTGCTGCCTGTCACCACTATGATGTGTGAAAGGCACCGTACATTCGCTCTGAGGGCCGGTGTACGTTCCCTATCACTATGGGAGTGCTGCCGTAGGCCTACCCATAGTGATAGTGAGCGTACGCGCGCGTGTACGGTCCGTATCACTATGGGTACGTATACGCGAGCACACCCATAGTGATAGTGAGCGTACGCGCGCGTGTATGGTCCGTATCACTATGGGTACGCATACGCGAGCACACCCATAGTGATAGTGAGCGTACGCGCGTGTGTACGGTCCGTATCACTATGGGTACGCATACGCGAGCACACCCATAGTGATAGTGAGCGTACGTGCGTGTGTACGGTCCGTAACACTATGGGTACGCATACGCGAGCACACCCATAGTGATAGTGAACGTACGCGCGTGTGTACGGTCCGTATCACTATGGGTACGCATACGCGAGCACACCCATAGTGATAGTGAGCGTACGCGCGTGTGTACGGTCCGTATCACTATGGGTACGCATACGCGAGCACACCCATAGTGATAGTGAGCGTACGCGCATGTGTACGGTCCGTATCACTATGGGTACGCATACGCGAGCACACCCATAGTGATACGGACCATACACACGCCTGTACGCTCACTATCACTATGGGTGTGCTCGCGTATGCGTACCCATAGTGATACGGACCGTACACACGCCTGTATGCTCACTATCACTATGGGTGTGCTCGCGTATGCGTACCCATAGTGATACGGACCGTACACACGCCTGTACGGGCCGTTGCTATGCATTTGGGGTGCCCTAGGGCCCCGGAACGCACCGTACCTGTGTGTGAATCTCCAAATTACATAGGGGACACATGAGGGACAAGTATAAAGGCCTACATGCATGCTGGTTGTCATGGAGACCAAGTTTAAAGTATGATTTTGTTTCTGCAGGTGCACAGCAAAAGTCAGTTTGAATGAATCTACTTTGTTGCAAAGTGGTTGTGGAGTTGACATCATGCTCACGAAAAAAAAACTATGAAAACCCACTGACTGTGCTAGGTTTAAAGGGATTGGAGGAAACATAGGATGCAAATGTGATTGACCAATCACTCTGTACTCCTGTGCATGAAACAGGCCAGCAAGGCAGATATAAGGCAGCCAGGTCCCATGAGAGAGCACTTGCCTGCACATTTTTGGATTCTACGTCCCAGCTGCTGCTCGTGATTCCCTGGAACCATGTCAAGGTCTGTGGAGAGGGCGCAGCCTTTCACCCTGGAGGAGAACCTGGCATTGCTGGATGTGATCCTCCCACAGTACCCCCTGCTGTATGGGCGACCAGGGTATCAGGTGAGTGCAGAGTCCACTAGCACAGACTGTGTCCCTTTTTGTGAGTGTGACTTCTGGCATTGTGTCCAGGTGTGACACACATGCAATGTACTGTAGGGGGGTCCCGGGGGGGGAATGCCTGATGTCTCCCAGCCAGAGCATGCTGTGGTGCATGTCTGCCGTCCTCACTTGCATTGTGTTTACTGTGACAATCACTGCATGGTGCATGCCACATTCTGCCTGTCTTATCCTCCTGGGAATGTTGCCTCTACAGTCCTCATGTGATTATGTGGTCAGCCCAGTGTGACAGGTGACTGTACCCACAGATGTGTGTTAGTTCTGTGTACCTGTGCTGAGAGTGTCCACATGATGTGTTCGTACCCTGGACATCGGTGTGTGTGTAAGTCCCCTGTCATGTGGGTGGGTGCATATGTGGAGTGTAGCACTCAAGCTGCATGAGGGATGGATATACCCTGCCCATCTGATGTGAGCAGGGAGCAGTGCTGTGTGTCTGACGTGCAGAGCCAGCCCCACACCTGTGAGCCCCCCCGTCTAGTGGCACATGTGCAGAGTGAGGTTTGTAGCTGCATTTGGCAATGGCAGGTGAATGTCCTGTGCCTGTGTGTGTCTGTGTACTCTGCTGAGGTAGCGTCTGTGGCCTGTGGCATGTGACTGCTTTGAGGTGCTGCACATATTCCTGGTGTAGCTTGTGATGCACAGTGTGAGCCTGGATCCTTGATTGTGTCGTTGCCCTCATTCCACCTGTGTACTTTCAATGGCACGTACTGCTTTTGCCCTTCCCCAGAGGATAATGTCCCTATGACAAAGGTGCAATGCGTTGGATGCATACTATGCCTTGTTGTAACCAGCAAATTTGTTCTAATATGTGTGTCTGTGACATGTGCCAGGTGTATTGATGTAGTGTTACTTGTTCATCCTCACAGGTAGGCGCCTCTGCCAAGAAGCAGATCTGGATGAACGCCGTCAGTGCCGTGAGGAGGACGGATGGTCGCAAGCGGTGCCTGGCCCAGGTGAGAAAACGCTGGCAGGATATCCGGTGGGGGTACGGTCCGTACGTACACTGTTGGGGTGGGGGTACGCTCCATACATACGCGGGTGAGGGTACGGGCCGTACATACACTGTTGGGGTGGGGGTATGCTCCATACATACGCGGGTGAGGGTACAGGCCGTACATACACTGTTGGGGTGGGGGTACGCTCCATACATACGCGGGTGAGGGTACGGGCCGCACATACACTGTTGGGGTGGGGGTACGCTCCATACATACACGGGTGAGGGTACGGGCCATACATACACTGTTGGGGTGGGGGTACGCTCCATACATACGCGGGTGAGGGTACGGGCTGGACATGCACGGTTGGGGTGGGGGTACGCTCCATACATACACGGGTGAGGGTACGGGTCGTACATACACGGTTGGGGTGGGGGTACGCTCCATACATACGTGGGTGAGGGTACGGGTCGTACATACACGGTTGGGGTGGGGGTACGCTCCATACATACGCGGGTGAGGGTACAGGCCGTACATACACTGTTGGGGTGGGGGTGCACTCCATACATACGCGGGTGAGGGTACGGGCCAGACATGCACGGTTGGGGTGGGGGTACGGGCCGTACATACACGGTTGGGGTGGGGTACACTCCATACATACGCGGGTGAGGGTACGGGCCGGACATGCACAGTTGGGGTGGGGGTACGGGCCGTACATACACTGTTGGGGTGGGAGTACGCTCCATACATACGCGGGTGAGGGTACGGGCCGGACATGCATGGTTGGGGTGGGGGTACGCTCCATACATACGCGGGTGAGGGTACGGGTCGTACATACACGGTTGGGGTGGGGGTACGCTCCATACATACGTGGTTGAGGGTACGGGCCGGACATGCACGGTTGGCGTGGGGGTACGGGCCGTACATACACGCTTGGGGTGGGGGTATGCTCCATACATACGCGGGTGAGGGTACGGGTCGTACATACACGGTTGGGGTGGGGGTACGCTCCATGCATACGGGGTGGGGGTACGGTTCGTACGTACACTGTTGGCATGGGGGGTACACTCCATGCATACGGGGTGGGGGTACGGTTCGTACATACACTGTTGGCATGGGGGGTACGCTCCATGCCTATAGGGGGTTGGGGGTACGGTCCGTACGTACCCTGTTGGGATGGGGGGTACCCTCCATGCATACGGGGTGGGGATACGGTCCGTACATATCTGTACCCATGCTGTGGAATGCTTGTGCGGGCCGTACCCAGGCCTTTGCCACGTGGGTACGAGCCGTCCCGCCATTGTTGGGGTGACGTAGGTGTGGGCGTGGTACGACTCATACCCACGCTCTTAAGGCATGGGTACGGGATGTACCTGTATTGTTGTGTTACCGGTTCGTGTCGTCAACCACTTCCGTTGTGGCGGACGCTGGCTTTGCTGGACACGCCCCCACCCCCTCGTAGTGACCAGTGCCTGGGGGTCAGGTATGTCCAGGGCATGTGTGCTGTGTGACTTGGGTGGGGGTTTTTTGGCCTGCCCCTGCTCCTGCCCCCCCCTTTCCCCCTCCCTTTGTTGTTCTGACCTTCTGCGGCGTCTGTGTCGGAACCTGTAGAGGAGGTCGACTGCTATGAGGGCCGGGATGACACGTAGGTTCGGGTCCATGTCTGTCCGTCGCGTGCAGGTACTCCTTGTTCGCGTCGTCCTGATTTCCCGGCAGTTTTTCGCTGCCGGAAAATATTCTCCGTGCGGGATGACGTCGGTGCGAATCGTACTTCCTGGTTCGTGAATGGCAGGCTGCGTGCGTCCCGACGTCACGTCGGCGCTTTCCCGGATCACATTTGTATGTATATTTTCGTCGGTCGGTGTTTTGTACGAATCGTACGGAAATATTATTTCCGTGCGAATCGTACTTCCATGTTTGTATGTTGTTCCGACCGGGTACGCGTCGGACGGAGAATATGCTCCGTCCGACGGTTCGTACCCGGTTTTTACAGGATCGTAATCTGCACCAGAATCTAAAGTACATGTATTAGCTGTTCCAGGAAGTAGTAACAGGAGTGGAGCGAATGAGGATGGACAGGCAAATGCGAATAATACTTTGTTAGATCTTCCGGTTTGTGAGTTGATAACTGAGACCCCTAGAATAAGCATACAAATAGATCCAAGAAAGATATGGCCAAATGTCACTCCGGTAGCTGGGAGTTCAGCAGGTCCTTCACCGGAAGAATTAAATAATTGGATAAATCAATGACTAAGCCGAAACCTCAACCCCAGAGTATACATGTGAGTCAGTTGAAAAAGGATTTGGAGGAAATTATAATTGGTACAATAAATCCAGACAGATTAGGGACCTACGGAGATAAAGAGTTGTTGTTTTTGTGTAAATGTATCACTTGGAGAGCGAAGAATCTTCATTAGAAAATATCAGAAGCTGCTGGTGAGTATGGAATAGACATAGAGAAGTCGAAGGTGTTGCAAAAATCGTATAGATGAGCTTTTATTGACAAAGATTTAGAGAGTTTAAATGCATCTGGAAAAAGATTGCAAATAAAAGAATTGATGTATATTTTGAAGAAATGGGGAGATGTATATCGATGGAAAAATAGATGGAGGAGAAAGAAGGAAGAAGCAGCTAGTAAAGGAGCATCTATGTTCCCGTTAAAAGAGACAGAGCAAGTAGAAAGGGTGTATCCGATGAGAGAAGTTCCAGGTGGTGGATATGTTCACGCAGCTTGGACTAGACAGGACACATTGTCTTTGACAAATGATTTTCCGAGACTAAGGGATAAACCCGCTGAGTGGTACAAACAGGTAGAATGGTTTGTGAAGGTTTCAAAGCTGTTGCTAAAGGATCTAGATGTGTTGTTTGAGATTGTTGTTCCAGCTGATTTATGGACAGAGTGTAAGATCACTGTTGATTGGCCAAAAGATGAATATCCTAGGGACCCTAAAACAGGTGCACCATCAGAGGAGGTAATGAAAAAGTACAATCAGGTAATCACTTATTTTAAAGGAAAGATTTATCCGAAAGAAACAGATTTGGTTAAAATTGACAGGACGACCCAAGAACTAAAAGAATCAGTGCATGTCTATTACGAAAGGTTGTTGCAGGTTTTCAAGCGGTACAGTGGGTTTGAGAATATTGGAGATAAGGATATGGGACATTTTGTTTACCGTTTTGTGTTTGGATTGAGACTGGAGATTAGCAATATGATACAGCAGCATGTTATCTGCTGGCAGAGCAAAACAGTGGACGAAATCCTAAGGTATGCAAAGTATCGTAGTGACGAAATTGATACTAAGCATAAAAAGTTGAAGGAGAAAATGATGTGAGCGCAGGTGAAAGTAGCAGAGCAACAAGAAAACAACAATACTCAGACAAATTATCAGATGAATGGTCAAAATCAAGGTGGCAAAGTATCCAGTGAAGGTCGAGGTAGAGGTAAAATGAGTAGAGAAGAAACTATGAAAAAATTTCCTTGTCATGTGTGAAGAAAAGCATGGACATTGGAAGAACAAGTGTAAATCTGCTAAAAAGAATAATGGGGCAAATCAAAATTGAATTCCACAGATGCAGAATGAGGTGGGTGTAAACCAACAGCAACAGCAGCAGATAGTTACTCCACAGTTACTGGTGCCACAAGCTCCCAAGTCAAATAATGTGAATGCTCAAGTGCAGAGGTACGGTGCAAATACTGGATATCACGGAGGTGACCGGATTGGTAAGAGTCAAGCTGTACAAATGGTTCCGCAGTATTGGGTGCAATATAATGAGAATGATTCATACTCATCTCAATGAGGGTGCCTGAGGGGGGAGGAAGAGTGCGTACTTGGCGCATCCTTAGCGGTAGATCAGTCAGGTCCATTTGTTGATGGGAAAGTGGAAGGTAATGATATTACATTCCTAGTGGAAACTGGTGCTACCCATTCTCCTGTGAGAGCGGCAGAAATTTCAAACCTACCCCTCTCGGGAGAAACTATCCAAGTTGTAGGAGTCTCGAATAAACATATTAGAACACCAGTCACAAACCCATTAGAAGTACATATTGGAAACTTCAAAGACATGCATCGGTTTGTGGAATGTGACTCAAATCCAGTTAATCTCTTATGTAGGGATTTGTTATGCAAGATGAACTGCGACATCTATTGTACACCGGATGGTATTGCATTTCAGACACCTGATGAGGATGACGAATTTAAAATGATGCTATTAAAGCAAGGGACAGAAGTGGATGAGTTGTTTCCACTTCTCACAGAAGAGAATTTTCCTGAAGAATTGAAAAATGCAGTAAGTTTGAATCTGTGGGATTTTTCAGGAAAGTAAATTGGCCTAATGACAAATGAAGATCCAATACAGATAACAGTGAAAGAGGTGCTTTATACCCAAACACACCTCAGTACTAAATGAGTCCAGAAGTAACTGCAGGAGTTGCTCCTGTAATTGACCAAATGATTAAACAGGGAATTCTAAAAGAAATTCTGAGCAGTCCTTGTAATTCGCCCATTATAGGAATTAAAAAGCCCAACGAAAATACAGGATAGTGCAGGATTTAAGAAAAAATAATAAAATTGTAGTACCCTGTTGTCCAATAGTGCCAAATCCAGCAGTGATCCTTAATCAAATTCCCTGTGATACTGAAGAGTACACAGTGATTGATTTGTGTCAAGCCTTTTTCTCGATTCCTTTGCATCCGGAGAACCAGTATTTATTTGCTTTTCGGTTCGAGACCGTGTTTTGGCATGGTACCGAGTTCCTCAAGGGTACACAGAGAGCTCCTCAATCTTTAATCAGATCTTGAAAAAAAGTCTGGAAACTTTAACCCCTTCTGTGCCCATGACGAGCTGGACTCGTCATGGAGCACAGTCGGGCTGTGCCCATGACGAGTCCAGCTCGTCATGACACCCACCCACGGGGGAAGCGCTGGCGCTCCCCCCGTGAGTGGCCGATCTTTTTTTTTTTTACTGGGAAGGCAGGGGAAGACCTTCCCCTGCCTCCCCCCGCCCCCCACCTCCGCGTCATCAATGACGTCAGCGCGCGAGCCGCTCTGACGTCATGGAGGTTTCCCCTTTGTTCTCTGTGGCACAGGCAGCCATTTGCTTCCTGCGCCACGGAGAAATGTAAATGTAAATGTCAAGGTACTTATAGAGCGCACTGTCACCAGACGGCCACCTTGCGGTGTCGCCTTTGCGGTTTCCTGGCGCTGATACTCATACCGCTGTGGAACCCCTCCTGGCTTTCCCTGTGAAGTGTCCACTCCTGGGCACCCCCAGGGTGAAGCCAGGCATCCTTAGCGCTGTTGGGGCCGGTGTGGAGGCTAAGCAAGCTATTGCCCAGAGTTGCAGCGTGGGGCCCGTGATTAGAATAGGCACCGAGGCGAGAATAGACAGGTCCGAGGAAATTGAGCCCGAGCCCCGCCGAGGCGGGAATCGAACCCTGGTCCCTGGCCAGAACTCTGCTTCAGGGTCTGCCGCTCTAACCATTGAGGTGAGTTTTGGGGCTGGGGAGGGGGTATTTGAGTTTTAAGAAGCATTAGCAAAGCAAACACATCTTTGAAAATGCTAACAATGCATGCGAGCCTGATGTGGTCAAACCCACCGCGTCATCACACCTATTTTTATATTAATTTACTTATCACGGTAGACTTACATTTTTTAAATGTAGCAGAAAAGTGATTTTTAAACACAATGTAAACAGGAAAGCGTGTAGGCCCAAGGGATGAGGCAAGGCAGAGTAAAGGACTTGGTAATAAGGCCCGCGCTGCTAATTGGAACTGGGGAACCTGGTTCTAATCTCGGCATCGGCTAAACACCCTGTGATTCTGGGCAAATCACTTTATCTCGTGTGCCTTAAACACAGATTGTAACCTTGAGTAATGAGTGGTATATCTGGCTTCGGGAAGCACTAGACAAAATCTCACACCAAATAAGTTCACCTTGAGGAGGGAACAATGGCACTGTGAACCTCTTGGGCAAGGGGTAATGGCTCCTCTCTGAAAAGGAAGAACATGCATAACTAGGAAAGACATACAGTTGACCAATGTCCAAAAACAAGTATTTTTCAGACTCTCTGCTTATAAAAACAACTTACTGTAAATACGTGTACCCCTGAGAGTAGCCTGGAGATAGTTTCATGGGGAAAAGGCACGCCTTGTTAGGACTGCAGGGCCCGGCTGGGTGCTCAGAAGTGGTGCTGTAGATGTCATGCTGAATGGTTGTGCTGCACATAGATTGCTTTATATTAGTCTACTGCTCAGCATACCTTGGGGCTCAACAGCGTTGCACTACAATGTAAGTATCCAAGCTCATGGTAGTGCAGCCCAGCTCTCTCCTCCTTAACCCCTTCACTGCCGGACATATGATCACATACCTGCCGCAGCCCCAATGAACTATTCACTGCTTTGAATACCTTGGACAGTCTCAGTAACTAAGCCCGGGGACTCGGAATGCAATAGCTGTGAATGTATTTTTGGTTGCATATTTATATAGCACGAACTCGACCCGAAGGTATTGGAGCGCTTTACATAGCACCTTATTTACATTACACATTTGTGTGCACTCTTTGACTGTGCACCTTATATAAATGCCAAAGTGCAGCAGGATGGAGAGAAATAGAAGGTAAATAAATACATAACTAAATAAAGCAAGACAGGGGGGTTGAAAAGTGGCCAGATTGTTTTTTATTTACATCCAAATACATCAGCATCACGTTACAGAGTTTGCCAGTGAAGCGCTACTTTTGTTTCTCGTCTTTCTTTGTTCAGCATTGTTGTTCCCAGTTGGTTGATGGGTGGATTGGAAAACACAATGTGTACCATGGCTCTGTGTTTATGGATGTGGTCTTTTTATACCATACTGCTTACTTTTTTGTAAGGATATAAGCAATGGACATTGAAACGGTTCCCTTCAGGGCCCTCTAGTCATGTCCATAACTTTTCAGGTAAAACCACTCACTGATTTCTGAATAGTGAGTGAGAGATCGTTAAGGTAACCATGTTGTCTCTGCTTACATTTCACATGCTTTACTTAATCTTGCATTCCCTATGAGTAGTTGCTTTTATTTATTTTTTAGGCAGCATATTACTCTTATCAAGTGCATAATTTGAATTGAGCCACATCCAAGTGTTTATAGTGGGCACAATTAGGTTATAGCTGAAGGCAGTGTGAGTTTCTCTCAGTGGGGAAGTATGGTGTTCATTGGGGGAGAGGATGTGGCACTATGGCCAGAGCTGTCGAATTTGGAACTGGGGAACCGGGTTCAGACTTCATGACCGGTCCACCAGACCACTGTACTGAGGGAGCACATTCCCATGCTAGACCTTAGAAGGCCCCACTAGACCTTAGAAGGCTTGATGTCTTAGCACAAGCAGGTGGTGTCAATTGTGGGTTAACCTTGAAGGCCTGTCCACCACAATCCATACTGAAGTTCATCTCCAGTCTTGCGGGCAGGCCTACGAAGCAGCACACCCTAGAGCAACAGTGATCCAGTTGCTGTGACTCTGTCACTGAGGTCACATGAACCTTGAGCAGGTTAGGGCGATGCGAACGGTGTGACCTCACTGGGTACCTATTTCGGGTGGGTGCGTAGTGTTTGCAAGTATATTATGGTTTGAAAAAAACTTGCTCCCTCCTTCCTGGCCTCCAGCAATTTTCAGAAACAATTAAAATGTCATGATAACTTTGGTGATTAATGTTCTTCCTAGAGAGAGATGGAGTTTTGTCTAATGGAAGGGTTGACTCCTGGAAAGGTAGCACAGAGGGTTAATGTGCCTGCTGCAAAGAACATGTACCATGCAGATCACAAAGTGCACTGCTTTAATGGGGGGACCATGATGAATGGTCATTTAATGTCAGCTGTAGATGATGGATCCCTGAACAGTGTCATGTATGTGCATGTTTGCATTGTGCGGAGGGGATTACCAGGTAATTATTCACGCAGCTCTCTGATGGATGTCACATGCGGTTTTTCTGAGTCCCCAGATAGATCATGCAGTCTGTGTGTTCTCTTTTGTACTGCCAGTCACCGGTATATTCAACTGTGTAGCCTTGGACCGTGTCATGTATGTGCAAGAGTACAAAATACAAGTAGAGGTAAAATACTGCAATAAATGGCAGACACTCAGAAAACAAGAGGAAACGTTACGTTACATGAGGCAATGGTGGTAATTGTGCATGTATCAAAAACAAACAAAATACAAGAGGTAGCAAACAATACGTTACAAGAGGAAAAGTGACATGTGTGCAAGTTACAAAAGAGTACAACGTACAAGTAGAGGTATAAAAGTGCAATAAATGGCAGACACTCAAAACACAGGAACACTGGAACGGCACTTCTATAGGTATGGAGAACAGAATTTCCTATAATGTAAAGACTTCCTTCAGACAATAGAGAGGGCGTGAATTAAGTTTGGAAGTGTCTTTGCAGGAGAACTTTGAGGTCAGTTTTGAAGGACTGGGAAGAGGGGTTGGTCCGGAGCTGAGGCGGAGTTCCAGATTCTCGCCACGTTGCCGGTAAATGATTGGGCCATCGATCTTTCCTTCTTGAAAGTGGGAGGGTCAAGCAATGCATTTTGCGCAGTACGTGATGGTCTAGAGCATTATATGCATATGTGATATTAATGTTTTTTTCTCCTTTTTATTCTAGTCTAAAGCTTTTGATTCCTGTTTCCGGTTTCGACAGTGGTTGTTCTGCAGTTTTGTGTAGTTGCATTTTTTTGGGTAAGAATTTTTTTGTTGTTGTGTTTATTCCAAATGAGTAATATTGTAATGTTTGAATGAATTTTTTTGTAAGTGATGTCATAATGGCAGCATATTTAGTTAGTGGTTTGAGCATGAAATTCTTTGCGATGTGTTTTGCATAGTCTTTTGTGTAATTTCTTTTCTCTTTCTTTTTTAGTGGGATATTGTTGATCCATACTGTGTGCAGAGTAGGTGGTGGTGAGTAGTTTAGCTGCCTCTGGCAAGTGACTGGTATTGCTTTGGAGTATATATGTGTTTTTCATAAAGGTGCTTTTTGTTTATTACTTATTTTACAAAGTGTTTGTTGTTGTTGACTTGTTTGACAAGTTACCTTTATTAATAAGCATTATGGCTAGCCGTAGAATGACTGCTCAACAGGTGGTTGGTTTGCTTCTTGAATCTTCCTCTGAGCATGATTATGAGACTGACAGTGCGTCTGAGGGAGAGGAGGGAGGGGTAGATTCTGGCAGTGAGTTTTCTCTCCACATGGAATCATCGGATGATGAAGGTACTCTCAGTGCAGATGAAGGTACTCTTGGTGTGGATGAAGCAACTCTCAGTGCGGATGAAGTGCCTGTCTTAGAGGAGGAAACTGCTGTGCCGATGGTGCAAGAGGCATCTGGATTGCAGTCTGAGGCTGCTGGGCTTCCTACTGGAAGTGCTGGACTTTGGGTTGATCCAAACATGGTGCAGCCGGTGTTGCCTGCCTTTAGCAGTGATGCAGGGTGTAGAGTGGATTGTGAACACTTTTTGCCTATCCAGTTTTTTCAGTTGTTTATGGATGATGTATTTTTGGGTGAGATTGTTGAGCAGACGAATTTGTATGCTGAACAGTTTTTGAGGGACAACAGTGACAAATTTAGGCCCCAGTCTAGAGCTACCCGGTGGACTCCCACATATCTGGAAGAGATTAAGAAGTTTTGGGGTTTGACTTTATTGATGGGTGTGGTAAGGAAGCCAACCCTGGCTTCATATTGGTCTCCTAGCCCCTTGTTGGCAACTGCCATATTTCCTGCAATTATGACTCGTAATCGGTATTTACTTTTGCTACGTATGCTGCATTTTGTTGATAATTCTATGGCGTTGCCACGAGATCACCCTGACTGTGACCGTCTTTTTAAGATTCGGCCTGTTCTTGATCACTTTGTAGATCGATTTTCTGAGATCTATACTCCAGGGAAAGAAATATCTATTGATGAGTCTTTGGTCTTGTTCAAGGGCCGTTTGGTTTTTAGGCAGTACATCCCTAGCAAGAGGGCACGCTATGGAATTAAGCTGTATATGTTGTCTGAGAGTAGGACAGGATATGTTTTTAATTTTCGTGTGTACACTGGTAGAGATTCTACTATTGACCCCCCAGGTTGTCCGTCCACTTTTGGAGTTTCAGAGAAAATTGTGTGGGATCTTGCTAGAAGACTGTTTAACAGAGGCCACCATTTGTAACTTGATAACTTCTATACTGCTGTGCAATTATTTAAGGAATTGTATATAGTAGACACTTTTGCATGTGGCACAATCCGAATAAGAAGTTGGCCATCCATTTCTTCAAATTAGCAAATTTCAATGCTTTTATTGTGTTCAAGGAGTGTTCTCCTGCGTCAAAGTTGACATTTCATCAGTTTCAGCACTCCGTGATAGCTAGCCTTATTGTTGTGGAACATGCAAGTGTTCCTAGATTTGGAGTGTTGGAGGATGTGGCTCGATTGAAAGATCGCCACTTTCCTGATTTCATCCCTCCCACACCGTCAAAAGATTTTCCCACTAGGAGATGTAGAGTCTGTTGGCGAAGAGATAAGCGGAAGGAGTCTCGTTATTTCTGTCCCGGGTGTCCTTCTAACCCTAGGCTGTGTATGCCTGCTTGTTTTAGAGCGTACCACACGCAAAATAAATTTTGGGAGCTTCCATGAGTGGTAAAGTGACCTGACTGGTCTGTATTGTTGAAAAAAAATATTCTGTTTCAAGGTTGGCGTTAGTGCAATGTATTTAGTTTCAGATTTTGTGTTAGAAGATTTGTATCTATTTGCAATTTGTTTGTGTTTTTTTGTATATAAAATCCTAAATGTGATGATGGTGTGTGTAGGTTGGCGCTTGGCTGGAGGTGTGCGTGGACTGGCGCTTGGCTGGCGGTGTGTGTGTTCTGGTGCTTGGCTGGTGGTGTGCGTGGAGTGGCGCTTGGCTGGCGGTGTGCGTGGAGTGGCGCTTGGCTGGAGATGTGCGTGGACTGGTGCTTGGCTGGAGGTGTGCGTGGACTGGCGCTTGGCTGGTGGTGTGCGTGGACTGGCGCTTGGCTGGAGGTGTGCGTGGACTGGCGCTTGGCTGGCGGTGTGCGTGGAGTGGCGCTTGACTAGCGGTGTGCGTGGAGTGATGCTTGGCTGAAGGTGTGCATGGACTGGCGCTTTGCTGGAGGTGTGCGTGCACTGGCGCTTGGCTGGCGGTGTGTGTGGACTGGTGCTCGGCTGGCGGTGTGTGAGTAGTGACTTGCTACTGGTCACTACACACACTGCTAGCTGAGCGCCACTCCACGCAATCCATCAGTTTGTGTAGTTGTTGTGTCAGGAATGTGGGCGTGTGGAAGTGATGGGCCCTTGAATGGCGCTGTCTGCTGGTGTGGGTGTTGTAATGCGATGGGCCCGCGGCTGGCTGCATGAATGTTTTGTATGTGTCACACGTATGAAAGGTGTATGAATGGCCTGTAAAGAGGTTGGTGCCTTGTCGTGGCTTTACAGCTCACGAGCTGTGAGTCAATGGTTCAGTTTCTCGTCCTTTCAATTATTAATAGTGCATTTCATTTTTGTGAAATCGCTTGCTAATACAATTGTATATATGGATCCACTGGACCAGGGTTCAATTCTCGCCTCGGCGGGTCTTGGGCTCAATTTCCCCGGACCCGATAATTCTCGCCTCGGTGCCTATTCTAATCATGGGTCCCACTCTGCAACTCTGGGCAATAGCTTGCTTAATCTCCACAACGGCCCCAAAAGCGCTAGGATGCCTGGCTTCACCTTGGGGGTGCCCAGGAGTGGGCACTTCACATGGAAAGGCCAGGAAGGGTTCCACAGCGGTATGTGCACAGCGCCTGAGAGACCCTTTCGGGGGGGTGCGGAGCGCTATATAAATGCACTACATTTACATTTACATTACTCACCCTCGTGCTAAATCCAACCAGTATGTGTGTGTGCTTTAGGATTAGATGGCTGTGCAGTAATATTTGTCTTTTTTGTCTTCCTGAAGCAGGGTGTACCTTGTCCCTTTTTGTGAATGTTGTGATGTGTTGGTTTTGTGCCTGGTGGTGTGAATGGTCTGGTGTGTATCGCGTATGAAAGGTGTGTGAATGGCCTGTAAAGCGGTTGGTGTCTTGCCGTGGCTTTACAGCTCACGAGCTGCGAGTCATTGGTTCAGTTTTTTGTCCATTTAATTATTGACCGTGCATTTCATTTTTGTGAAATCTCTTGTTAATAAAATTTAATATACTGAACCATCACTCGCCCTCATGCCAAATCCAACCATTATGTGTGTGTGTTTGAGGAAAAATGGCTGTGCAGGAATCTTTGTCTTTTTAGTTTCTCTGCCAAGGTGTATGTTCCATGTAAGAATAACCCACCAACTGTAGATATTGTCGTAAACCCATGGGAGTTCATGGTGATGTCTCTCTTGAGAATTCCAAAAAGTTATTTTATCCACAATGTCCTGCAAACCTCAAAATGTCTGTCACATTTTCCTTGCAATATTGTGCCGAAATTCTCACGCTCTAAAAACAAACAACGAATTATGTCAAAATGATCTGGTTTTGCAAGGGGGTCAACTGTCTTTTTGGCCCGTGCTCAGCGGCCATCTAGGGAAACCTACCAAACCCATACATTTCTGAAAACTAGACACCCGGGGGCTTCCAGGGAGGTATAGCTTGCGTGGATCCCCCAACATTTCCTTACCCAGAATCCCCTGCAAACCTCAATTTTAGCTGAAAAAATCACTTTTTTTCACACATTTTTGTGTGGGAAAGTTGTGGCATCACTGGGCTCACTCAAATTTCCCACCACCCAGCGTTCCCCTGGGTCTCCCGGTAAAAATGGTGCCTCACTTGTGTGGGAGGCCCAAGTACCCGCGACAGGCAAGGGCGCAAAACGTAGTGAGGCGACATCAAAATTGCCTATCTCAAAACCACCTGGTTTTGCAAGGGGGGTCACCTGGGTTTTTGGCCCGGTGCTCGGCGGCCATCTAGGGAAACCTACCAAACCCATACATTTCTGAAAACTAGACACCTGGGGGCTTCCAGAGAGGTATGGCTTGCGTGGATCCCCCAACATTTCCTTACCCAGAATCCGCTGCAAACCTCAATTTTAGCTGAAAAATCACTTTTTTCACACATTTTTGTGTGGGAAAGCTGTGGCATCACTGGGCTCACTCAAATTTGCTACCACCCAGCGTTCCCCAGGGTCTCCTGGTAAAAATGGTGCCTCACTTGTGTGGGAGGCCCAAGTACCCACGACAGGCAAGGGCCCAAAACATAGTGAGGCGACATCAAAATTGCCTATCTCAAAACCACCTGGTTTTGCAAGGGGGTCACTTGGGTTTTTGGCCCGGTGCTCGGCGGCCATCTAGGGAATTCTACCAAACCCATACATTTCTGAAAACTAGACACCTGGGGGCTTCTAGGGAGGTATGGCTTGCGTGGATCCCCCAACATTTCCTTACCCAGAATCCCCTGCAAACCTCAATTTTAGCTGAACAAATCACTTCTTTCACACATTTTTGTGTGGGAAAGTTGTGGCATCACCAGGCTCACTCAAATTTCCCACCACCCAGCGTTCCCCCGTGTCTCCTGGTAAAATGGTGCCTCGCTTGTGTGGGAGGCCCAAGTACCCACGACAGGCAAGGGCCCAAAACGCAGTGAGGTGACATCAAAATTGCCTATCTCAAAACCACCTGGTTTTGCAAGGGGTGTCACCTGGGTTTTTGGCCCGGTGCTCGGCTGCCATCTAGGGAAACCTACCAAACCCATACATTCCTGAAAACTAGACACCTAGGGGCTTCCAGGGAGGTATGGTTTGCGTGGATCCCCCAACGTTTCCTTACCCAGAATCCCCTGCAAACTTCAATTTTAGCTGAAAAAATCACTTTTTTCACACATTTTTGTGTGGGAAAGTTGTGGCATCACCAGGCTCACTCAAATTTCCCACCACCCAACGTTCCCCCAGGTCTCCCGGTAAAAATGGTACCTCACTTGTGTGGGAGGCCCAAGTACCCGCGACAGGCCATGGCCCAAAAAGTTTTTGGGATAGGCAATGTTGATGTCGCATCACTACGTTTTGGGCCCTTGCCTGACGTGGGTACTTGGGCCTCCCACACAAGTGAGGCTCCATTGTTACCAGGAGACCCGGGGGAACACTGGGTGGTGGGAAATTTGAGTGAGCCCGGTGATGCCACAACTTTCCCACACAAAAATGTGTGAAAAATGTGATTTCTTTCAGCTAAAATTGAGGTTTCCAGGGGATTCTGGGTAAGGAAACGTTGGGGGATCCACGCAAGCCATACCTCCCTGGAAGCCCCCGGATGTCTAGTTTTCAGAAATGTATGGGTTTGGTAGGTTTCCCTAGATGGCCGCAGAGCACCGGGCCAAACACCCAAGTGACTCCCTTTGGAAAACCAGGTGGTTTTGAGATAGGCAATTTTGATGTCGCCTCACTACGTTTTGGGCCCTTGCCTGTTGATCGTACTTGGGCCTCCCACACAAGTGAGGCACCATTTTGACTGGGAGACCCGGTGGAACACTGGGTTGTGGGAAATTTGAGTGTGCCCGGTGATGCCACAACTTTCCCACACAAAAATGTGTGAAAAATGTAATTTTTTTCAGCTAAAATTGAGGTTTGCAGGGGATTCTGGGTAAGGAAACGTTGGGGGATCCACACAAGCTATACCTCCCTGGAAGCCCCCGGGTGTCTAGTTTTCAGAAATGTATGGGTTTGGTAGGTTTCCCTAGATGGCCGCTGAGCACCGGGCCAAAAACCCTAGTGACCCCCCTTGCAAAACCAGGTGGTTTTGAGATAGGCAATTTTGATGTCGCCTCACTACGTTTTGGGCCCTTGCCTGTCGCGGGTACTTGGGCCTCCCACACAAGTGAGGCACCATTTTTACCGGGAGACCCAGGGGAATGCTGGGTGGTGGGAAATTTGATTGAGCCCGGAGATGCCACAGCTTTCCCACACAAAAATGTGTGAAAAATGTGATTTTGTTTTCAGCTAATATTGAGGTTTGCAGGGGATTCTGGGTAAGGAAACATTGGGGGACCCATGCAAGCCATACCTCCCTGAAAGCCCCCGGGTGTCTAGTTTTTAGAAATGTATGGGTTTGGTAGGTTTCCCTAGATGGCCGCCGAGCACCGGGCCAAAAACCCAAGTGACCCCCCTTTCAAAACCAGGTGGTTTTGAGATAGGCAATTTTGATGTCGCCTCACTACGTTTTGGGCCCTTGCCTGTCGATTGTACTTGGGCCTCCCACACAAGTGAGGTTTGCAGGGGATTCTGGGTAAGGAAACATGTCTAGTTTTCAGAAATGTATAGCTTTGCTAGGTTTCCCAAGGTGCCCACAGAGCTAGGGTTAAAAAACTAGAGCTAGGCACTTTGCCGAAAAAGGGTCATTTTTCACTGCGAAATTGAGGTGTGACCACGTTTCGTTTTGCACCGTTTCCTGTCGCGGGCACTAGGCCGACCCACACAAGTGAGGTACCGTTTTTCTCGTAAGACTTTGGGGAATGCGGGATGGGTGGAAATTTGTGGATCCACGTAGATTCTGGAATTTTCCACCACAGAAATGTGGGGAAAATGTGTTTTTTTTTGACAATTTTTTAGGTTTGCAAGGGATTCTGGGTAACAGACCCTGGTGGGGGGCAGTCAAGTCACCCCATTCTGGATTCCCCTATGTGTCTAGTTTTTAAAAATGTATAGGTTTGCTAGGTTTCCCAAGGTGCCCGCAGAGCTAGGGTTCAAAAACTACAGCTAGACATTTTGCCAAAAAAAGGGTCATTTTTCACTGCGAAATTGAGGTGTGACCACGTTGCGTTTTGCGCCATTTACTGCAGCGTGCACTAGGCCGACCCACACAAGTGAGGTACCGTTTTTCTCGTAAGACTTTGGGGAACGCGGGGTGGGTAGAAATTTATGAATTCACACAGATTCCGGAACTTTCCACCACAGAAATGTGGAGAAAATATGTTGTTTTTGACAATTTTTTAGGTTTGGAAGGGATTCTGGGCAACAGACCCTGGTGGGAGGCTGTGAAGTCACCCCATCCTGGATTCCCCTCGGTGTCTAGTTTTCAAAAATGTATAGGTTTGCTAGGTTTCCCAAGGTGCCCGCAGAGCTAGGGTTCGAAAACTACAGCTAGACATTTTGCCAAAAAAGGGTCATTTTTCAGTGCGAAATTGAGGTGTGACCACGTTGCGTTTTGCGCTGTTTCCTGTCGCGGGCACTAGGCCGACCTACACAAGTGAAGTACCGTTTTTCTCATAAGACTTTGGGGGACGCGGGGTGGGTGGAAATGTGTGGATCCACGCAGATTCCGGAGCTTTCCACAACAGAAATGTGGGGAAAATGTGTTTTTCTGGACAATTTTTTAGGTTTTGCAAGGGATTCTGGATAACAGACCCTGGTGGGAGGCTGTGAAGTCACCCCA
The DNA here is from genome assembly GCF_964204655.1 of Triturus cristatus. Taxonomy (NCBI): domain Eukaryota; kingdom Metazoa; phylum Chordata; class Amphibia; order Caudata; family Salamandridae; genus Triturus; species Triturus cristatus. The sequence continues at coordinate 285,951,365 of NC_140592.1, read as the reverse complement.
TCCTGGATTCCCTTCGGTATCTAGTTTTCAAAAATGTATAGGTTTGCAAGGTTTCCCAAGGTGACCGCAGAGCTAGGGTTAAAAAACTACAGCTAGACATTTTGCCAAAAAAGGGTCATTTTTCACTGCGAAATTGAGGTGTGACCATGTTGCGTTTTGTGCCGTTTCCTGCCGCGGGTACTAGGCCGACCCACACAAGTGAGGTACCGTTTTTCTCGTAAGACTTTGGGGAATGCGGGGTGGGTGGAAATTTGTGGATTCACACAGATTCCGGAACTTTCCACCACAGAAATGTGGAGAAAATATGTTTTTTTGACAAGTTTTTAGGTTTGGAAGGGATTCTGGGTAACAGACCCTGGGGGGAGGCAGTGAAGTCACCCCATCCTGGATTCCCCTGGGTGTCTAGTTTTCAAAAATGTATAGGTTTGCTAGGTTTCCCAAGGTGCCCGCAGAGCTAGGGTTAGAAGACTACAGCTAGACATTTTGCCAAAAAAGGGTCATTTTTCACTGCGAAATTGAGGTGTGACAACGTTGCGTTTTGCGCCGTTTCCTGTCGCGGCCACTAGGCCGACCCACACAAGTGAGGTACCATTTTTCTCGTAAGACTTTGGGGAACGCGGGGTGGGTGGAAATTTGTAGATCCACGCAGATTCCAGAACATTCCACCACAGAAATGTGGGGAAGATGTGGTTTTTTTTACAATTTTTTAGGTTTGCAAGGGATTTTGGGTAACAGAACCTGGTGGGAGGCAGTCAAGTCACCCTATCCTGGATTCCCCTGGTTGTCTAGTTTTCAAAAATGTATAGGTTTGCAACATTTCACTAGGTGCCGGCAGAGCTAGTGTTCAAAAACTACAGCTAGAGACTTCGCACAAAAAGGGTAAATTTTCATTGTGAAAATGTTGTGTGTTCACGTTGGGTTTTGAGCCATTTCCTGTTGTGGGCACTATGCCTACCCACACAAGTGAGGTACCATTTTTATCGGGAGACTTAGGGTAATTCAGATTTGTAAAGGAACTGTTATTACCTATTGACGTTCGATGCATTTCTGCCTTCCAAATGAAAGACATTGTGTAAAAAAGAAGTCATTCTAAAATATGACTGATAATTCTCATGCTAGTATGAGTATTCCCAATTTCGGAAATGTTCAAATATCTACTGTTTCTAAACTCTATATTTTGTTCCCATTTCAGAAATACATAGGTGCCTTTCATACCTATTTTTCCATGTACACATTTTTACTGAATAATTACTATATACCCGGTACATAACAAAAAACCATTGCAAGTTGCTGCTCAGTTTTTGGCTCTGGGTTTGTCGGGTTCTTGGTGAACCTACAAGTCCTAACGGTATATTGCTTACAAAGAGCTGTCATGATTAGAAGAAGTTACAGGTGAAAACATTGACAGAAAAGGCTGTTTTTTTCAACTAATTTTCAATTTATCCTATATGTAACTGTTAGTTTCTATAAAGAAACCTTGATGGATCTACACAAATGACCCCTTGCTGAATTCAGTATTTTGTCTACTTCTCTAAAATGTATAGCTTTCCAGGATCCATTATTGCTTTTGTACCCATTTCTACCATTAACTGGAAGGAGGTAGAAAGCACAAAAAATAGCAAAAATAGGCTATGTCCCAGAAAAATGCCAAAACTGTGTAAAAAATGTTGGGTTTCTGACAAAAGTCTGGTATCCCCTAAAAGCTGTGAAAATGGTGATTTCAACCCCACAAACCCTTTTTTGATAACGTTTGCAGGGAAAAACCCAGATGCTTTCATTTGCAGCCCGTTTTTCCCATTTTTCCGAAAAAAAACAAGTTTGCTGTATTTTGCCTCATTTCTGTGACTCCTCCATGTAAATCCACAAACCCCGAGTACCTTTAGAATCCCCATGATGTTGGAAGAAAAGGACGCAAATTTGACGTGGATATCTTATGTGGTCAAAAAGTTACAGGGGCCTCATCGTGCACTACCCCAAATAGCCAAAAAAAGGCTTGGCACAGGAGGGGGAAAAGGCCTGGCAGTGAAGGGGTTAATCATGCCAGGAAATTCAGTTTTGGTTCAATACATTGATGACCTATTGGTGGCATCAAAGACACGAGAGGCATGTGTGACAAAGTTACCTTATTGGACCATTTGGCAGAAGGAGGACACAAAGTGTCCCCAGCAAAACTACAATTTTGCAAACAGGAAGTCCAGTTCCTAGGACACAGAATAGAAAAGGGAGTTAGAAAGGTGACCCCAGAAAGGATTATTTTGATCAAACAGACGACCACCCAAAACCCAAAAAGAAGTATGAATGTTTTTGGGAATGGTTGGATACTGTCAACAGTGGATCAGTGGTTTCTCACTGATTGCAAAACCTCTACAGAGGTTGAAATGAAAAGATGTGAAAGATCCCATTGTTCTGGATGATGAAAGTATGGCAGCTTTTGTTAAATTGAGAAGCAGTCTTTGTCGAGCACCTGCATTGGGAATGCTAGATTATACAAAAGAGTTTGGATTATACTGCTGTGAGAGAGATGGATGTGCACTTTCAGTCCTAATTCAGAAACATGGAATGGGTCAAAGTCCACTAGCATATTTTTCTGCTACTCTGGACTCAGTGGCTGCAGCATTACCAAGCTGTTTAAAAGCAGTAGCCGCCACTTGTATGAGTCTGGAACAAAGTGAACAGATTGGGATGGGATATCCAATCAAGGTGCCACATTCTTTTGAGATTATTTTAACTCGTACCAGGACACAGTATCTAACCTCAAGTCGGCTGACTAAGTACGAAAGAGTGATTCTGGGTGCTGAATATGTGACTGTGGTAAGGTGCACTACTCTGAATCCGGCAACTCTATTTCCAAATTCTCGTTGTGAAGAAGTGAGAGAGGAAGCGGTTCACGATTGTCTGGATATGACAGAATTGTGCACCAAACCTAGGCCAGACATAGATGACAGTCCGTTGGAAGGCTCAGATTGTGAGATGTTTGTTGATGGATCATGTTTGAGAAATGAAAAAGGTGAATTATGCACTGCCTATGCTGTCTGCACCTAGTGGGAGTTGTAGAAGCATCCTGTCTAAAAGGAGTAAACTCCACCCAAATTGCTGAGTTAATAGCTCTGATTAGGGCATGCAAAATTGCCAAGAGCCTGAAAGTAACCATATTTACAGATAGCGAATACAGATTTGGAATTGTCCATGATTTTGGACAGCTATGGATGCAAAGGGGATTTCTGACTTCCTCAGGTTCCCCTATTAGAAACAGTAAAACTGTAAAAGAACTATTGGATGCCTTGCAATTACCCACAAGAATTGCAGTGGTCAAATGTGCCGCACATAAATCAGGAGATGATTATGTGACGAAATGCAACAGATACCCTGACCAAATTGCGCATTTCTGTGCACAAAATTGATGGCTCTAAACAGGTCAATTGAAAAGGGGAAATACCGAATGCCATCTTATGTTTACAACCACATTTGAAACTTGGGATGAAGTTAGGCAGAATCAAAAAGAGGCAAGTGATGAGGAAAAGGAAAAATGGAGAAATTCAGACTGTAGAAAGAGAGCAGAGGACGAATTGTGGGTCTATATTGATGAAAGACCAGTTTTGCCAGATTCTTCACTTTCTCACATGGACAGGGTTTGCCATGGGATTGCACACATAGGAAGAGATGCAATGATCAGACTCTTCAAGCAGTCATGGTATAACCCAAAGTTCAGGGTCATTGCAGAGAGCCTTTGCCAGAGGTGCGTTACCTGTCAAAAGCAAAATCCAGGCAGAAAGACAGTTGTAAGTTGGGGACGAATTGGAAGAGCAGGAGATCTATTTACCCGACTCCAATTGGACTTTATTGAGCTTCCCTCATGTAATGGGTTGAAGTATGTACTGTTAATCGTCTGCTTGTTCTCTCGCTGGGTAGAAGCCTATCCCACGAGAATTAATGACAGCCTAACTGTAGCTAAACTTCTGTTGAGAGAACGAATTCCTAGGTTTGGAATTCCAGTCACTTTAGAGACAGATAGAGAAACCTATTTCAACAATGAGATTATTCGGCCGATTTGTGCAGCATTTAAAATTGAGCAGAAGCTGCATTGTGCCTATCGACCTGAAGCATCTGGAGTGGTTGAGCAAATCAATGGTACTATAAAATCCAGGTTGGGGAAAGTGTGTGCATCCACATCACTGAAATGGCCTGATGCTTTACCCCTTGTACTGATGAGTCTGAGAAGTATTCCTGACAAAAAGATGGGATTGAGTCCACATGAAATTCTCATGGGAAGAGCAATGAGACAAGCATACATACCAGCGAACAAATTGATGAGTATATCTGATGATCTAGTGTTTGACTATTGCAGAGGATTGGCCGATCTGGTGCATTCTGTGTCCCACTAGGTTGAAGAAGATGCCACAACAACACAGCGAAATCAAGCTCATGATCTGAGTCCTTGTGAATGGGTTCTAGTCAAGAAGCATGTGACAAAATCATGTCTAGAGCCCAGGTGGAACTGACCCTATCAGATCATACTGGTGACGACAACGGCAGTGAAGTGTGGGGGTTTGACAAATTGGATTCATGCGAGCCATACCAGATGAGTCCTATATCCACTTGAAAGACCAAAAGAGCAGCAACTAGTAAAGCAAAATCAAAAACCAGAGGTTTAAGTGTGTGAAGCTGAAGAATCTAGAGTGACAGATTCTGAAGGACAACCAGATGATGAACAGTCGAGCACAAGTCACGTAAGTGGGCACCAGATTCAGGGACTCGAAATACTGCTGTTGAGCCAGAAGAAAGTGAGTTCATTGTTGATCCAGAAGAAAGTGAATTCCCAGCTGAACCAGAAACAAGTAAGGCTGTTTTTGAATCAGAAGGAAGTGAGTTCACAGTTTAAAGAGAAGTTATTGTTGAATCAGAAGAAACAGAAGAGGCTGAAAATCAGGAAAAAGAATAGTCAAACAAAAAAAAGGTTAAACGAAAGAACCTGTGAACCTGCTATAGAAGGTGAAAGAGTGGTCAATGCAAAGAAACCAAGAAAAGGAAATAATTGGCCAAGTGGATTGAAAAGATTAAAATACACTCTTGTGAAGAGAAGGTTAAGAAAAAGACCAGAACAAAGTAATGAGGTCTCAAGTCAAACAGATCAAGAAGTGTCAGGAAGAGAAATAGTATGAAAAACAAGAAGAGTAAGAATCCCAAGCATAAAATATAGAGCACCCGAATGGACATATGTCATTTTGGAAGAAATTGAAAGCTCAGATCCAAGTGAAGAAAAAGACCGTTCTGACACTGAGAAAGTTGATGAGAGCAATTTAAGACCACCTTAAGAGGACTGAGACAAGCTGAAGTGAGACCTTACCAAACGAAAAGAAGACGAATAAAAGATTCAGAAAACCCAAAGAAAATAAACAAAAGAAGGGGGTAAAGACGAAAGCCTTGAAGTGTAGGATTACACTACTATTTTAGATTAACATTTTTAATAGATTTAGAATTTTATAGGTTTAGATATATTTTTATTTTTGATATAATACAAAATGGCTAATGCAGAAGGGACTGAACTTCCAAAATTTAGTCTAAAACGTAGATGTATTAAAGCTTGCTTATGTAGTGTCTTTCTATTAATTATCATGTGGTTATTATTAACTGTCCTTGTACCTATTCTAATGGTAACTGAAAAAAGAAACAATACTAATGATGTAACAAGTGAAAGAATGGGTGATGCCACTAATAAAACCCCAAATACTAATGTAGTGCAATTCGATGAAAGAGTTCTCCATCATGATAAATCAATTTGTGATTTCTCACTAAATGTCTTTCCTAAGTTACTTTAGGAGTACATTAACACAATGAATGTGAGTGACTATTATGTGTGCATGCAATTACCTTTGTCTGTCTCAGAAGGGGTGACCTATCACCACCTTCCTTTAACATATGGTGTGTCTTGCAGTTTACTAACTAGCCTTTTTAATGTGACGGGGAAACTCAAATATCACTACTCCAATATAGATTTAGTATTTTCAAAAATTCCTGTAATTAAAGAGCTGACTAAAGATTTAAGTAGTAAAAATGCATGCTATATGGGAGAGTTCTTCCATATCACTAAAACTTTAGATGTAGAATATGCCTATAGAAATAACCTGACCTTTAGTTTGCGGATGGAAGAGAATTTTTTTATAGAAATGGTAGAAGGTAGAAGAGAAAGTTTTCAAAGGAAAGCTGCTGAACATAAGTCACTGGTACCACCATGGGCTTTTAGAGAAGGAAATTATGAGAAAGGCGAGACGTACGCTGCAATGTCCCTGGACTGGTCTCAGAAGGGAAAATTATGTTTGCTTAGAACGAAAACTAACTATAACAATTACTTCATTGGTTCTAGTGAATGTGAACATACTTTCCAAATTACTAGAGGTTGGGGATTGAAGGGTGGAACTGATCCTGTCTTTCCAGGAGTCTATTATGTGTGTGGTAAGATAGCCTATTATAGGTTGCCTGCACATTGGTATGGTAGTTGTTACTTAGCTATTGTCTTTCCAAAAGTCTACCACATGGACCGGAATAACCACAAACTCAATGAAGTAAGACAAGGACTAACACGTAATAAGAGAGCACGTTTCTCAGAAATAGTAGGTGATATTTTTGGTGCACTGATACCCTCAGTTGGAGTCATTCTGAATTCACACAAAATTCAAAAATTGTCCACAGTGGTTGATCGTTTATCGACAGATACTGCTGGTGGGTTCTTGAAGATTGACACAGAAATGGTTGCAATCAGATCAATGGTTTTGCAAAATCGACTTGCCCTTAAAATGTTATTGGCAAAAGAGGGTGGAGTCTGTGGTATGTTGAAAATTCAACACTGCTGCACATATATCCCAGATAAAAGTAAAGAAATCAAGGGATATATAAAGAATATTATGAAATTAAAGGAAGATTTGACCCAACAGGAAGTTGACGGTGTTTGGAAGAGACTTGGTAAGAGCTTCTCCTCTGTAGGTAAATGGTTTTCTACCTTTGGAAGTGGTTTATTAGGAAAAATAATAATGCCAATCGTTTCAGTAGCAGTTGTAGCTTTAGTGATTATAACAACATATAAGTGTTGTAAGTGTAAGAGTGAAAGAAAAGAAGTGACAGAATCAGAGAATCAACGAAGAGCAAGAAAGAGAAAAAGAGAAGAGATAGAATTAGAGGAAATGAAAGGAGAATACTATTACATGATGAAAGTTTTAGATCAGGGTGCCATAAAAAGAGAGAAGAGTACTGAGTTTTAAATAATGGAGATGGTACTCCGTATGGTAGGTATTTTATGATGGCACCTGAAAGCCATCAGGGGGATTGATGAAGCAGGGTTTCGCAAAAAGAAACCTGCTCAAATGAATACCCCCATAATACGTACTAACAGTATGTAGTAATAAGAAACTTATGTACACCTTACATAAACACCATGGGAATTGCTTTGCGCATGCATGAATTAACATGAAAATAATATATGAAAGAGTTCAAACTTGTAATAACATTGTGGTTTGAAAGAAACGAGAAATATTGCATGACTAGGCCGCATGTGCATCAGAATTTGCATGTTGCATTCTGCTTTGAAATTAGGCCTGGGCGAAGCACTACGCTACGCTCGCGTAGTTTGCGAAGTTCGCGCTACTTCGCGCTACGCGAACTGCACGTAGCACAGTGCGAACACGCGTAGCGTAGTGTTGCGTAGTGCTGCGGTCATTTTTTGCTTGCTCGCGGTCCTCAACGTCAAGTTGGCGACCGCGAGCAAGCAAAATGACATCCTGGCGAGACTTTTTCCTTGTTCGCGATCGCGAGCATGGAAAATAAACCACCCGGCGAGATTCCCAACGCGAGAAGGTCAGGTTTCTCATTGCGAGGGGTCGCGTATGCTCGCGACCGCTCGCGATGAGAAACTACCAGTTCGCGTTGAGAAAGCTGCAGCTCGAGTAAAAATTTACTCGAGCAGCAGAAAACTACAGCTCGCACTGTGCAAGATGCCATTTTCAATGATTGCACAGTGCCGGTTGCTTGTCCGCACTGTGCAATCATTGAAAACAACATCTTGCACAGTGCGAACATGTTACTTCGCAGTTCGCGAAGTGCTACGCGTAGCTCGCGTAGTGCGAACTTCACTTTGCGTAGCTTCGCGAAGTGCTACTTCGCGAACTACGCCCACCCTTATTTGAAATAATAAATAGTGCCGCTTTTGCCACAAGCTATGCTAGGAAATAAGCTAACAGGGAATAGTGCAAAGGTGGGTGATGAACAGTGAGGATTGCATTATCATATAATTAATAAATGTTCATTTTCATTTACTATAGTGAGCTGGATGAAACCGCCATCTTTCTTAAGCTGGCTAAAGTGGGAGGAGGTGATCAGAGGAGTGAATCCTATCTGTCAGACTGGAGACTCATTCTGTGGATGATGTTAGAATTATGAATAAAGACTGTTAAAATTGTATCATGTGTAGTGATCGTGAGAATGAGCTAAGAACCAAACCCTGGGAACGAATGTAGAACAATAAATTAGTTGAATCGTAGGTGAAGTCACAGTGGTGTGACAAACGCCACCTCCCAAACCCACCAATCCTCTTACGAGTTACATGAAAGTTTGCAACAAATGTGGGGATGGACCTGTTAGTTTTAGGGTATAATTGGGGTGCCTTTAGGGGTGTGGTCTAAGCTTAGGCTGGCAGAAGAGGGGAGATGTGTCGCTGTCCGTCGGTTTGCAGAGAGGCCTAGCTGTTCCTGACCTGTCCTGTTTTCCTGTCGCTTTTATTCTTTGTTTCTTGATTCTATTTCAGGGGACCCCCATCATCACCTAGGCCGAGGGGGTGGTTTTCTACAGACTGTTAGGTTTGTATTAGTCTGACTTGTTTCTTGCAAATTACTTGCAAATTTATTTTTGTCTCTGAAACTTGTGTCTCTTCATCTATCCCCTCCGTTAGTTGTATTATGTTTTGCATTTGAATTTTGCTGAAACTTTGTCTCTTAATCTATCCACTCCATCAATCATAATGTCATTGACTGTACGATGATTTTGTATTCATTTGAAATATTAATGTTTATCTCTCCCTTTGTGAAATTCATTATTTGCATTTTGTGACGGTATGCATTGAGCATTTTCAAATTTTAAGATAAAACTTTATTAACTTTACAGAGAGTCTGTGATTATTTCAATGACTGATTAGTTAGTTAAAGAGTATTATCATTACCATCAACTATTCAACTAATTGGTCCATCCACCAAATGGAAGAAGAGTTGATGTAAAGTTAGATATATGTCAAATGGTGTAACATATGAACTTATGAAAGAAAAGGAAATTGAACGTACATATAAATTGACCCCAGTGCATCAGGGATTCTGGGTGAATGTGTAGGGGCTATTGTATTATGATGTTATTGACTATTGATCCCTGATCAATTATTGGTGTTGCGCTATTATTGGTGTTGCGCTGGATCAAGAGGAAGGACTAATAAATGACACATGAAGCAACCATTGTCTTTTTCAATGCCAGTGCTGCTATAAAAACATCCTTCATTGACAAAGCCATTAGTGAAGTAGTGGGCAGTGGCAGGAGGGCCGGCAGGAGAGAGACAATGGGTGAAGAGATGAGGACAGAAAGCCCGAAAAGGGGAAAGAGCGAATGCAACACTGAGCCGTAAGAGTGCTCTGTGTCAGAGGGATTCAAAAACACTGGGGATTAAGACAGAGGGGTGGATGAGGGAGAAAGGTAAAAGTTATGTGGTTAACATGGGAAGCATTTGGAACAGTACTTTGATTGATGACTTATTTTCCTGTCACTTCACTTTGTCATTTCCTTTTGCCTTTGAGAGGACGAGGAAGGCCATACATTTACTGATGTTGATGTGAAAAAAGTGTGAGATTGGTGCTTCATTCTAGGAGTACATCAAGGCCTAATGTGCCATTTTAATTGTGCTTCATAGTATTGATAGCTGTAGGAGTAGTTCCTGGATTCAAATCAAACAAATGGAGGGAGGGAGAAGCGGAGGTTCATTCAGCTTCCAAGCGATACTCATCATTAATCAAAAAGGGGGGGGGGGGAAGAATGTACCACAAAGGTCTCAATTCCAGAGTCTCAGGAATATTGTATCAGAGAACCTCAACCACACATTCAAAGATTATATACCCCGCAGACTGTGAACGTGTGGCTGAGGGTCTCCAATACTAGTTCCTGGGTTAACATGAGTGTTGCCTGCTAATCCAAGAATCCAGGACAATAAAATCCTTCTTTGTAATTTTTACCGAATTTTGTATGACAAGAGATGTGGGAATTATGAACTCTCACTTTCCCACTTCTGAACATGTGGCAGGTGGAGAAGAGCCAAATAATGTTGAATTACTTCAGAGTGTGGTAGTACAGACCCCTGCTTCTTAACAGACCTTTGATGCAAGTTGGAATACTGTGGTATTGCGGCACCCCAGAATTACTGGTCCTGCATTTACTGGTACTTCTGGGCTCAGTAATACCACATCGGTGTTCATGCACCCCTTTGAATAATGGCCCAAGTCTGACAGAAGGTTTTCTCACTCATGTTTGTGAACCATTAACTTCTGTTTGCTTGAGGTTTCACAACAAGACACGTAGAAGATTTTCCCAACAAAGGAATGGAAGGTTTTATGAACATAGTTGGACTTTAATTGTCATCCTAACAGATTTTACAGCTAACATGGCAGATGGTGGTATGATAAATACTTACCCTACGTATTGCTTGCCTTTTGGGAAGCATCCTTAGAAACCTCAGAACCTGGGTGTGAAAAATGAGTGGCCGGCACCATGTATATTGCTACAGGAGCCTAGAGGGGTTTCATGAGTATCAGAAGACCTCAATAGTTCTATATGTCCAATAAATAATACAAAAAAACTTCTCAAATAAATTAACCTGATCATGAGCATCTGGCTACAACCAAGGGCCTGATTACCATGATGGTCGGAAACTAAACCGCCCGACTCCTTTGGATTTGGTTCCGACCGACTCGCGGTCGGCAGTTCCCCCGACCGATTATGATGCTTCTGCACACCGTTCAGAAGGACTCCCATTGACTTCAATGGGAGCCTGTGTTCCGACCGATAACACAGGCTCCTATGTGGAACATGGGTGTTCGCGGAAAACCCTGCACCCTGTCGCGGGCAACCCATTGTGCCTGCCACACTGTGTAATGGTTTCACTGGGGGTTCCCTTGGGTACCCATTCGACCCCAAACTGGAGGCCTCAGGATAAAGGGGGGCCTGCTATGGGCCCCCAAAGTCAGAGTCCGACAGCCTTTTCATGTCAGAAAGACCGAGTTGGATGAAAACGCTGTCCATAGAGCTGTACGAATGGGCTCCGACTGACTCGGATTCTCCAAGTGCCGTTTGGAACCGATTCGGAATCATCGAATGGTTCCCCTTCTTACCGCGAGCATCGTAATCGGTCAGTCAGAAACAATTCCAACTGACCGATTACGATGGGTTCCAACACGGTCTAGAGAAATCCGACTTTCGATCGGAGGCTTTCCAACCGACATCGTAATCAGGCCCATAATATAGTCCAATTTTGCAGTATACACATGGCCACTAGAATTATGTGGGTCACTGACTATAGTGTTTTGAGCATCAATATGGGTTAATTTATCACACTTCCATCATAGCTTGTGATCCGGGGAATAATCTGCACATTTCATTTAAAAAGTGTCTTGCTGTAATGAATCAAAGTTTACTAAAAATGCTACATAAGGATTACATTGCAGCTTCTAATACTTTGCAGCCTATAACTAGTCACCTTTCACCTGTTGACTACTGCACGTAGGCAATAAGGGTGTTAGGAATGTCACCCTAGCCTGACAGCCTAACTAATCCTGATTCATGAGCAGGTGTGATAATGTTTTTCTACAGCAGCACCCCACTCCCCAGAAAATATTCGTCAGATGATGAAAATAATGCATCATCATTTGTCTAGTGAAAATGTTTTCCCCTATTTGCTGCCCAATTATGTTTACATCACGGAGTTATCAAAGCTGCGGGTGTTTTAAGATGGCAATTAGAGTTTAGAAGAAAAGCATTCACACAGTACAAAGAAAAGCCCAACAATGAGCTACTAACAGCAGTTTAAAAACCACATCTACCACTGGATAATAAAGAAGAAAAGAAGCACACCATTTATTACAACAGTTTATGTTCTGCTGAGGGCAGCATTGTGTATACTTCACAAGAGCTAATTTATTCTGGGAGTTAGAGAGAACACTATTGATAAAATGATGTTCCTTCCTTGGAAGACAGCATCATTAACTTTTAGTGGGAGGTCGGGGGACCCCTGCTTAGGCACGCATCGGTATTATTCTGCTATATTTTTCAGTAACTCAGCGCTCCCTGTTTCTTCTATATAGAGGCTTCTTTTAATAATGGGTTATTGAAGGGAGAAAACAAATTCATGGTCTATAAAACCAGTTGTAACACTTCAATTGTACATTAAGACCAAAGCTGTGAGATTACACAGTGTACTAGTCCCAACTCTTTCTCCCTATATGTATTCTCTACCTTTTCCCTTCCTCCCTCATTCCCCCCTCAAAAAGTTTGGATTTCCAGATTAATATAGGTGAGTTTACACACCACCATTCCTAATTATAGTTCACCTGAGAGAGAATTAGGTACAGATATCGAAACTGTGTGTGGGAAAATTTCAGTGATCCACTGTTCAGCATAAACCTTGAGAAGGTCCGACCATTCCATCAGTACTGTTGTCACTGGTCGAGTACTGTCAATAGAAATTAAACGTTGCGGGATGTCCCCCACTACCACCAACATGGGCTTCTAGTCTGCAAAGAGTAGGGCCTTATTTATCAAAGTTTTGCGTCGCCCTTGCACCTCACAAGGTAACACAAAAACTAGATAAGATTTACCAAACCACGCAAGGTCACCTTGTATGGTCCTGGGTGGCTTGATAATTCTGAAGTAACGCAAGACAGCACAAGTCACTGCCTTGTATTACTCTGCCCCAGGGAGGCGTTCCATTGGTGGAGTGTTGGTGTTCCCATGCATCGACTCATGGATTCCGAAGCATTCCCAAATTTACCAAGACTGGTAGAGCTGTGAATCAATTAGAATTCTACGCCTTCTCAGGCGAGACCTAACAAGGAGAAATATGTGTATTACTCCACATTGCTTCCTCTTTCTGTGTGTGTGCTGCATTCTGCAGCACACATAGAAAGAGAAAAAACCCTCAAAGGATTGTTTTTGAGCAGGAAGGTTTCCCTTTCTACACAAAAACAATCTTGCCTGTAACGTAGGCACCCTTGCACCATGTTGCATGGGTTCCTGCATTGCACTAGGTGGCAGTTTGTGCACCAGCGCAGGCAGAGAGCAGGAATGCACCATAGATAGATAGATAGATAGATAGATAGATAGATAGATAGATAGAATATGGGGCATTCCTGTCCTCTCCCTTTCACGCAGTGCAGTGCAGTGCAGCAAGGTTTATTGATGCGCAGCGTTGTGTGAAGTAATGATAAATATGGCCCTCAATTTCCTCCTAGAGCCTAAGGAAAATATCCCAAATATTCTCAAACTTAGGCATCTGATCAGACAATGTTATGCTATTTTAATTTGATATCATGCATGAATCACCCCAACTGGGTATCTCGGCACTGAAGGAGGGCACAACAGCAGGAGCAAAACAGCAGAGTTAAAATAGGATTTTTAAAAAATAATTTCTTAAACTTGGTGTATTCAGAGAATGTGCTAATATAAAAAGGTAAGTGATTGCAGTAGGTAGGAGCCAAGTAAGAGAAAGATATGCCCCCAAACCTTAAATGTTGAATACCAGGAATAGTAAGTAGCTCTTTATCCTTAGATCGCAGATTCCTGACAGGGAGGTATCGTTTAAGCTTTTGGTGTAAGTATCTTGGTCCTTTCCCCACTAGAGCTCTATGGGTAAGGCAGCATATTGTGAAAATAATTCTCTTTCTGACTGGTAGCCATTGTAATGTTTTTAGAGTGGAATTGATGCAGATCCGGAAGGGTGGTTACAGAGAAGCCATGCAGCAGTGTTCTGTGACAATTGATATATAGCTTTTTCGTAGGAGGCCATATGACCGTTTCCGGCATCCAAATATCTACCAAAGAACATGAAGCAGTTCTCCACAATCTCAGTACACACAACTTGGCCACAGCCATTGCTGTAGTGAACCATTGTCCAGAGTGAGGCATGATCTTCAGGGACATGGAGGTGTCATAGAGCAGCACTGCGGGTCTGGCTAAGTTTCAGGAAATATCTGGGTAATCATGACCTATTTTCAAAATCCCCAGACTTCTTCCCTATATTCTGTTTGGGGTCTGTGCGACCACCAGTTCCCAAGTTGACATGCTACTGGGCGTGAGACTGTGTTATCCATCATAATTCAGTATATTCCCAAAACTACTTCTTTGTGGGTGCCCGATGTCTACAAGTGAGATAGGAGCTTCGAGTTTGAGACCGGTATCAGTGGAGATCCTAGCATTGTAGCAAGACAGCTTGGAAAATGCCGGTAGTGTTAGTGGTGAATTCTGGGCAGCCAACATTCAGCTTGGGCGATACCGAATGGCTTTACTTTGGCATCTGCTATTAATGGACCTACAATGTTCACCCCCTTACTGATAAAGTCTGGGCAAATAGTATCCATTTCTTAACATTGCTTGAAAGTGGAGCCCCTAAGTGTGTGCATCCCAAGGCGTCCAAACACCCCTAATAGTGCATTTTACATCTTAACCCCCCCACACACAGCGTGTCTAGGATACCATGCAGCACCCCAACAAATACATTCATGCCATTAGGTAGCTCCACCAGTAATTGTTTTAGAATCTTCAAGGGAAACATCGTAAAGATGTCATTAAGACGGCGTGCTATGTTCCTTTTTTAAATTTGTGTTCTCCCCAATAATGATAAATTAAGAGTAGAATAGCTTGTAATGTCATCATATCCAGTAATGGGTGCAGGTTCTCTACAATTACAACTACATAACTGAGTCTTCCATTTAATACCATATTTCAACCTTGACGTATCCATCGAAAGGTGGGTGGTGCTGTCAAAGCCGCTGTGGTGGGTTTGGTGAGAGGTAAGGCCTCACACTTGCTCTAGTTAATCCAATATCCTGAGAGTTCAGAAACCCTACAAATAAGGACAACGAGGTGCGTGATAGAGGGCTCGGGGTCAGATAGTGTTACTAGAATATCATCGGCGTAGAAAAGGTTTTATGATGGTGTAGAAATGCCCTTAATGTCTGCTTGTTTAATGGCATTCACTAGTGGGTCGAGTGTTATGACAACAAGCAAAGCCAATATGTCTCGCCTTTGCGACCTTATAAGTGTTCAGCTATACAGCACATAAATACATGGCATGGCCAATCAGAGAGTGACACTCATTTCTATAGGCCAACACTGAGCAGTGTAGAATTGGGGAGAAAAGGCGCCAAGAGTGACTGGTACCCCATGTATTGCAAGCACGTTTGCTGCAAGATGATGATGATGATGCAAGAGGAATTGTGCTGGGCAGGAGAAGGACCCTACAAAAATAAGTCCCCATTAATATCTATGGCTTGTTTAAACAAAAAACAACATAACATACCTTGCCTTCCATTATGATCATCATAGCCTCAGGCAAATGTTGCTGGGCATCTGTAAATAATAGAAAACAAGAGCTTAATTGTAATTGCATTTATATAGCACTTACTACCCCTGACAAGGCATCAAAGTGCTTTTCGTAGAGTAGCAGGCTACTCTGGTACCCAAAAAGGATTAGTGGTGAATTCGTATAGGGAATTATGAGTTAATTTGAGCAGTGAATGTGAGTCTGTTAGTTGGATTGAAAAGGATAATGGAGGGATAGAAGAGGGAATAGTATAGAAAGTGTAGATGAGCTGAAACAGAATAGTACTGGTAGAACCCAACGTGCCAGAGGGAAGATGGGAGGCAGGAGTCCTGACCAGAAGTCGTTGAAGAAGGTGCAGGCGCAAGACACACATATGGATAATCACCCACAGTACAGTCTGATAAGTCCTTTCAAAAGATAAAACATAGAAGTAGAACCCACTAATTTACGCAAACCCTAATCTTCACATCTGGTAAAGAAATAACAGCCATAATGAGTACTTTGCCTGATCAGGTAACATCTCACAAAGTTTTAAACAAAACTCAGGTTTACTCTGTCAAGAAAAAAAGCACAATAAACTCTGTACAATATATCCAGAATAGCACCCAATTTTAAGCAAAACTGTTCGAAAGAACGAGGCTTCAATGAGGTACGTTCCAGCATTTATTAGGTCTCCTCTCTCTACAGCACCAGCTCAGTAACTGCCTTCTCAGCGCCCCCAACATTCTACTGTCAACTCCTTACCACATTCCAACACATTTCAATTCCCCAACACTCTAACGTACCCTCTGGGCTAACTGTAGGGAAGTACCAAACAAAGGAGGGGAGTAGAGGGAAAAGGAATAGTCAATAATGCATGTAAAGGGAACCTGTACATAAACAGTCAGCACAACTAAGGAAAGGGAAGGAGAAAGAGTGGAAATATATAACAAAAACCCAAGCCCAATCCGCTTTGGTTTTATAAGAGCCTTTCTTTAAGCCAACTACACCATACTGTTTGGCCACACTCTTTGAAAAACCAAACAAAATGATCTCTGTATGATTCACTGAAATCTGTCACTAGTCTTTGGATTCATCAAGCGCTAACAATCAATTACAAAAAAACTGATGAAGACTGAGCAGTTAACAGTGAAATCACCACCTTTTAATGCCCCCACCCAAGTCAAGATGCCCATGAAGTTCTGTAGCTTTCTGGGAATGTGCATTCTATAAGAGAGCTGTCTTGAGGTAAAGAGTTTAATGGTGAGAATGGATCCAAACCATTAAAGGAAGTTTATAAGAAGAAGGGAATTCACAGTGAATCTTGAAGAATATGCAGATGGTTTATTGTCTTACACAAATATGATTTGTAGAACAGAATATGTACCAGGAGAATCCAATGTGGTTGCTAATTATTTTCCAAGTCTTACAAAATAAACAGCATACGTCTGGGATCTATTAATGAACAAGAATGTTTACTAATATGACATGATGTTAAAGGGAAGGAAGAATAAGAAGACACATGGAATTAATTGCAATTAGTCCTGGAATTTGGGGAATCAATTATCTGATAGTGGAGGATTGTTGTGTGGAGGTACAAGATCAGTGCTTCCTAGAGCACTCAATGAATATCTAATACATTTGTCACATCAAGGTATATGTAGAACCGAAGTGAGAATTTATATGGACTTTTGGCGATGAAAGTAAGCGTTTCTCTAGAATTCGGTTCCCATGGCTAAGTTTATAAAAATAAAACAACAGTGGTTTGCAGGAAATTACCACAAGGATCTTGAGAGGATATAGCTATGGACACTGCATAGCCACTACAGGATGATGGACAGGATGTGCATTTGTTGGTTCTAATTGATTTATATTCTGGGTGGCTAGAAGTTTCTACCGTGAATGAAATCAGTGCAAGCAAAGTCATCAATTTTTTAATGTCTTAATGATACTTTTAGTCAGGAGGGTTTCCCCAAACTAATACTTTCTGACATTGGGGTTCAGTTTACCTAAAAAATAATGTGTGGATACTTGAGTAAGAGAAGAATGCAACACCAGAAATGCTCATAATACCTCCCAGAAGTGAATGGAGTGATAGAGGGACTGAAAAAGATGATAAAAAAGAGTATCCAGTTAGAAAAATACAGTGGTTTGAATTCTAAGGAAGATTTAAAAAAATAAAAGCATAGATGCATATAGGGTGACTCCTCATGACACTACAGGAGAGTGCCTTTTGGACTGTTGAGGGGAACACATCCGAATGCCATGATGTGGCACGCATGGATGAGTAAAGAGAATGTGGCATAATATACTTTTAGATATGGTCAATGGGACTACAAAGAGGAAAGAAAAACGGAACCAAAAAAGAAGTATTTTAAGGAAAAGAAAGTACTAAAAAATAGAAGTTCAAGTTGGTGACAATGTAAGAATTAGTGCACCAGAGAACATGTGTAAGGGAACATTGTTTGGAAAGTCGATGAAAGTAGAGAAACTATTTAAAAATGCTATCAACACTGAAAACCCACAGATATGAAACTTGAACGTGTTGTGAAAATTGATGAATTTGGTGGTGAAAGTTTAGGAATTTCTGTAGAAAGATGATAAAAAAGACAAGAATCGAATTGTAAAGCAAAGTCAGAAGGAGTATGATTGGGAAAAGAAGATACGAAAAAAAAAAAAATCATACTGACAAAGGTAGAAGATTATATAGATGGGTGAAGCAATGTTTAATTTGCTTAGCAAGAAAATGTGATAATGCATTTAGTAATTTTGTACTACAGATACTACTATTAGTATGTATATATGGTTGTATAGTTTCCTTAATTCTCTTTCCTTAAACTTGGGCTCCTTTGGCTCATGTTCATGGTGTTATATATATTTAATATTTGTTTTGTAATGAATGGTTGAGGTGTGTGGTATTGTCATGGAATAAAGGTGATCTGGAATGTATAATTTTAGAAGATATTTCAGCCGATGAAACTAGCATTGGTCAGTTAGACCTCTGAAGTAGGAGTTGGTAGATGAGGCAGTTCTTGCCTAATACCACATTGGTATCTTGATACCATCTCTTAGAGAACCATCTGCTTCATCACACTCCGTTACTTGTCTCCAGTTGGTGGGATCCTTTCTTTAAGGTAGATTCAAGACAAATCTTCCTAGCAGGAAGCAGAACTTCCAGGTTACTGTTCCTGAATCTGGCAAGGTGATTTGCAGTCAGTAACCCTAGCCTTCAAGCTGAAAGGACTGTCCCAACACTGGTAGACAAAAAATCATGGCGTAAATGCTGGTGGTTTCTGCCCCACACTTATACCAAGTTTGCAGACAGAGTTTGTGCATTTCAAAGGTCTAGCACCGGCACCGGTTTCAAGCACTTCCTCAGTTTTTTATTTTATGTATTCCTCCCATACTGGTCAAGCCGAAGTCCTTGTAATCTTGCGTGAGACCCAAAGCAAAAATCACAAATTAGTGAGAGGATTCACCATGCTTCAACCTTTTGGGGGTAACCCTTCTTGGAAACTGTAAAGCAGGAAGGGGACAAGGGGCTCTCTGTCTCCTACCCGAGAAGGAGTTTGAGAAGATGCCCTACATTCACACCACTCTATGACAAGTGTGTTCCTTCCTCTATTGTATGTACCATTAGAGTACATGGATTCTGGAGATCCAGAATAGATTCCTGTGCTGCAACAGTCAGCCATGGCATATGTCCCATTTGAGTGGATGAAGGACCCAGTTGTAGGACATTGGCAGACATTTTAAAATTGGAGAGGCCAGTAAGCAACTATTCCTGGGCAGGCAACATGTAAAACATCCTGTTCAGTATGTACAAACACTGCCAGTCCATCACAGCCTTGAGATGAGAGTCTTCAAACTCAGTAATGAGGTGCCAATGGTGTATTTCCCCCACTCCCTGACTGCAGAGTTCAGCATCTGGCCTGCATTCCCAGTCACATTGCTGCAGTGATTGCTGTGTGCAACAAGATCAAATGTAAGTCAATAATAACCAGAAATTTGCTATGGGGGGTGGTGGGCAGGGGTGCACACTACCCAGGTTCACACTGGGGAACTTTTTGATCAAAACAGGGTATCTTTTAAAAGGATCACCTTTGTAAACAAAAAGCTTTCAGCCAGTGGTTAACGTCAGACCATGGTATACTTTTTGGGATTTGGAAGGAAAAGCAGTAGTGATAACCCTCTGTGTTTGATTACAGCCAGACAATGCTACTCCACACCCTATTTTCACTGCTACTGAGTAAAAGGAAAACACAAAAGCAGTGTTTATGTTAGTGGTGGTGTTGGTGCAAGTGACTTGAGTAATTCTTGAGGTAGCCAGTACCACATCAGGAATCTCTCAAGTTTTTCATCTGGTCATTTTGTCTGTTCAAAGCAGGAGAAACGTGTGGGGTATGTGGGGTATGAGGAATGTCAATGAGGGGATTGATGCAGAAACAATAATTTGTGTATGTTAGCCCTCATTTCTCAGTGGTCATCTTGTAATGTGCTGGTATTCTCAATGGTGATCAGCAGCATTGATATTTCAAGGGTCTGGAGTAATGATGTGGCTTCTGCATACGTTGTAAAGGAGACATAAGATCCAAGCCAATATTTGACCAAGTCCAAGATAGGTGAAGTGGTGGCTTACTTTCAAAGTCCTCTACCTTACACATAGGGTAATGCGTTTGATCCATCTAAGCAGCAAACCATTATTATGCACTGGAAGTGGTGGATCAGTGACCTCCTTGTCAGAGGTTCACATCCCATTGCGTCCACTCAGCCTTTCATCCTTCTGTGGCAAATAATATGAGCTCCATATGAGTTGGTAACTTTAATAGAAATCTGACCACCGCCATTCCAGTTCACCCCATTACCAGAAGAGTTAGAAAAAAGTACCTTGGCAACACCTTTCTCTAAGCCCAGATGCGTCGCTACAAAAGCCTTGTCACGTGACATCACAGTCCTCACTTACTCGCATTTCAAGAACGACTAAAGGTCCATCAATTTAGAAAAATGTGAGTTGTGCTAAAATTGTACAACCTTCAGCAAGATCATGTTCCATTGGCTATTCAATAAATCTAGCACTCTAAAGAAGCACAGTGGGAGATTTAAAGGTGTCAGGAAATAGTGGTGACATTAGATGAACAAATAGGACATGACATGGTAACAGAACAGTAGTTAAAGCAGAGTGACCAGTATAATGCATTGTGAGCAGTGTGTGAGGCACTATGGCAAGTACATGAAGTGGATGTGTGCATACATCAGGTAGGGTGACTAGTGAATTTGTGCAAAGATTAATTAAAGAGGATTGCGATCACTTGATGAGATACATTACGGGAACCAAATCACCTTTGGGCAACCAGTTTATGAAGCGGTAACGACAAGTAATGAGAGGTAATAATCTGTGAGTGAAGCAAAGTGATCCGAGAGTGGGACATGGTGAGCAGTTAATGAGCCAGCTTGAACCTTTCATGAAGCATTGTGACAAGTTAATGAGATGATGCTACAAACTAATGAGACATAGTGCTTGTTAAGAACGCAGCATGACAAGCTAATGAAGCATTGCAACAAGTTAATGAGACAGTGCAATAAACTGATGAGACATGAAAGCTAGTTATTAAGGCTGGGTGACCCAGTGTCCCAAGGTCACCAAGCTCCAGAGGTCTCCTGCCTTATCTATTCTGGTTCAAGATCTCTCTCATAGGAGCCATTAGTGTTACATACATACGAAAACGGTTCGTTCTTGGACCAATAGAGAACAGTGCGAACTTTATACTCTATAGGATGCAACCTGTGTATAAGAGACCCTCTACGGCATCATGAATACAAATCGAAACCTTGATAACGCTCTAGGATAAAATTGGCCCAAGCGACACACGTCAGCCGATATTCCTAAGCTCAGATGTTTCGATTCAGGAGAGTCTCACTGGGATAAATCAAATCGTAGAATATATGTTCAAATACAAAATGGTGTAAGGTATTTATTCATGAAATCAGGAAATAAGAGTGCAGCTTATCTGCTACAGACCATTATGTTTCCACATGCCTGGTCAGGAGAATCAGATCTAGAACAGCCATAGCACCTCCCACCTGGCTTTTCCCATCCGCAAACAACAACTAAGCCTTTCCAACCTATCTGCTGAATACAAGCCCTCATCACCACCGCAGTGATGAAGCGAGATCTTGCCACTAGGTGGCAATGGTCAAGACTGAAGTGAAGTGGTTGATTGTTTGATGAGCAGTTCTCTTTTCCCTGTGTCCACACTGTGATTCTGGGCAACCAGGGCAGCGATACTGGGGTACTCAACATACACTGTCCATTTAAAAAGGTGATTCAACTTGGACAAGGAAAAAAAGGTCATGGTGGCATCTCTCCACCTCTGCTGGTTGCAGCTGCCTGGACAGTCATTTCTGAGGCTTGAACAGAAACATGGGCTTATTTTCATTGCAGAACATGTCTCTCCTGTTCCAGAGGCAGGGATCAGCCCAGATCACCACTATTGCATGAGACCACTCATAAATGTGCTTCCTTCAGAAGTTAATAGTTATTATTTCAAAACAAGTCTGCTTTTATTCATTTTCAGCAGCAAAACACATAATCAAGAACGCAACTAAATGTTAAATACATTTCCATGCAGTCAGCTGAAGCCTTGGTTCCCTATGGCTGGCACAATGTCATCAATATTAATATCATGTCAGATGCATAATTCCACTAAGCTGGCACAGTTGAAATGTATATAACAAGGGACTAGGCAGGGTTGCCCACTGTCCCCGTCATTATTTTTATTGGCGCTGGAAGCCCTTATCCAAAATATCAAACTAAATACGAACATAAAAGGGATGGATATCAAGGGAGTTGAAGTAAAATTAGCCGTCTATGCAGATGACATATTAATAGAAACTGAGCAACCAAAGACATCTATTGAGGCCCTAATGGAGATGATAGCAAAATATTCCGGGTTCTCAGGGTATAAACTGAATAGGGACAAATCCGAATGTAAATCACTAAATATCCACTGCACGAGAGACACCCTGAGTGAGTCGGGATTAGCCTGGCAAGCAGGATATATCAAGTACCTAGGTATAAATTTCGGGAGCGACTTAATGAACACACTACATAAGAATGAAAAGGTGCTACTTGAAAAGATTAAGAAACTTCTGGACTCCTGGTCCCCAAAATTCATAACGTGGTGGGGCAGAATCAAAACTATCAAAATGATGATCACCCCAATGATTAACTATCTGATCAGTATGCTCCCGCTCCTCCTCACAGATGAATTCCACCGCAAAGTCGACATTCTGACCTCTAAATTTCTCTGGCGAGGGAAGAAAGCATGAATAAGTATAAAAAAAGACTGCATAAAAATCAGGGGGGGGGTGAATCTGGCAGACTTCAGAATATTCCAGCTAGCCTTTCTGGCAAAACAAGGCTCATACTGGATATCTCCGCCTCCCGACTACATGCCGGTATGGCTACAGGTAAAGAGGGCCATCCTGAATAACCTAAGCCCCCTGGCACTACTAACAGCAAACACATACCCCCACACCTCTAAGTCCATCTTTAAAAATACAAAAACCGCACTACTAAAGGTAGATAGGAAGCTGGAGAATAGCATCAAAGGTTCTAAAATCGAGTCACTCTGGGCCAATAGCAAGATCCGATATAAGGGGCAAAGTCTTGTCTTCATAACATGGTTTGGGAAAGGTATCCACTACCCTTACCAACTAGAAAACGGAACATACCCTATTACTTTCATAGACCTCAAAACAAAATATTACCTAGAGGACATTGAACTTTATAATTTTTTTTAAATTAGAACGGCCCTCACAAAGGCCAAACTGTCCGCTTCTCAACCATCAATCTCCCGGTCCCTGGCAAACATTAATAAATTGGGACCCCAAGTCTCACAGCTTTACAGGCTCCTCCGCCCAAAACATCTAAGTTTAACGATAGGACTGTTGCCTACTGGGATAAACAAACTAAAACTACACTTAGCGAACAAAAATGGTGCACACTATGGAGTTCTACCTCACGTAACAAGATCTCACCTGTGCTTTCACAAACAGAATTCTGGCTCCTACACAAGGCGTTTTGGACCCCTTCCCGTTTATTCTCATTAGGCCTCAGGGAGGACGCATTGTGTTGGAACTGTAACAAGGAAACAGGGGATTTGGCGCATCTTGTCATTCATTGCCCAACACTCACAACATTCTGGGAGAAGATCTTTTCAAATGGTTTGTTTGATTGTACACTAACAAATCCACCCTCACCACGGCATTTATGTGCACAGACTTGAGATCTGAACCAGATAAGGACCTACTAGACCTGCTATTGACAGCAGCAGTGAAAATGGTCCTTGCCAACTGGAAAGAAACAAGTAAGACTTCTTACAAAGGCTGATTCAATTGGATCACGAACCTTAGAGGAGCGGACAACATTGCGCTACAGAACTCAACCTGGAAAACGGCATCCAGAAGGATGTGGAAATCTCTCGACACGTTTCTAGACTCTTATGAACCACCATGAAAATAAGATATGTCGGCGTAACACAACCTGGTTCCTTATATGAACAATACCTAACTGGCCTGCTAACGCGCCAACATCTCTGCAGAATTTCAGATGTAATTGATAAGGAATATAACTCTACTTGCCTGTCTCCTTCCTCCTCTTTCCCCCCTTTCTTTCTGTCCTTTACTACCTGTCTCTCTCTCCTTTCCTTTTTCTCTTCTCTAACTATCGCCATGTGGGGTTAGCTAAACAAAAGCGACATAACTTCTCACTACACAGATCTACAAGCTGTGCTTAGTACAACTGGTGCTAACCCTGTAACAGATTTGCGAATGTGTTCTTGTATAAAATAAATAAAACTTGTTGAATTTAAAAAAGAAAACTCTGAAAAAAACTAAAAAAATAAATGTATATAACAAACACTATAAATGCATATGCTTCTATACAAACTTGCACACACTGGCACCAACAGCTCAGTATTCTTTAAAACTCCCCTCTATCCTGCGGCAGACCACAGATAAATTCAATTTGCTCTATGTCTTGATGAATTTGCATTGGTATACCCTGGTCTCGTAAGCCTTCCTTTCAGCTGTTGCCATGCACCAATGCATATTGGTACACCAGTCTAGGAATTTAGGATGCAATCTACTTCCTCATAGTCTGGTGATACACGCCTGGCCATCACCAATCCAATATCACAGAGAAGCTGGCTGTATTTCAGTGTTGGATTGTCACCCTCCTCTTCCATCCACACCCTACATGCCCATCAGTATAATTTTAACAGGAAGTTCCATTTGGATCCATAGCACTGCTGGCAGGAATCTCTCCTATCTTCTGCCAAAACGTAGGCAACATTGGGCACTTCTACCTCCTCTAAGGCATAAGCCCAAATTTGTCATAGACAAAGATTTCAGTCTGGTCCCTGTATAGTATACCCAATGCAGTAATTTTAGTTGGAAACCTGCACTTATGGTCACCTCCCTGGTACCCAAGTTTGCCTTCTCCCAGTCAGCAGAAATTACTCTCAGACTATAGGAAATCTATTGACTGGTAAGAATTGACTGATCAGAACTCTTAAAGAATTACATTTTGTGAGTTTGGGGGGAGGTTTCTTAAGAGTAAGGATGGTAAGTACGGTGTGGTCCTCTCTGAGGTCTCTGTATTCGAAGTGACCCAGAGGGGAGTGCCACAAGAAGTTTGTGCCACGGAGCAAGAGTGTCGATGGTAACATCACGGGCTATGTCACTGGGCCAAAATGGTCAAACTTGGTTGCTTCTCCTTTTACTGGGTAGATGCTGTGAATTCCAGAAAAGGGGCGCGAACAAACCTTATAATATGCCCTTCTTATGATGTTGGTCAGGCTATAGGATGATTACTGAAGTTCACAATCCAAGATGAAGCAGGCCCTGTTCCTGTGATTTCAGTTCCTGTTTGAACCATACATGTAATGGTTTCTTGCAGGAGAACATTGCTTCACAACAAACATTTCCATTATTTTTAATTGTTCGACCCTTGCTTCAATTTTTGCCCCAGATTTATACTCCTCACATTTTTCTATGGTTTGGATTCTACCTCTGGATTCTGCATGCTTTTTTATATTTCCTGATGGCAATAGGAATTTGGTCCTTGGCTATACTCTTAATGATTGATCCTTCTCTTCAATCAAAAAAGATGTATAATTATAAGAAGGTTTTCTCCCTTTATGGGTTTTTCCTCCCAACTGTGACCCTCTTAAGGAGACAATTGACACCTTTTATGTATGTAGGATGGCACAGTGGCTACTGGGAGGAGTCGCCCTATGTCTGGGTACACTAGAAGGAAACTCTTCAGACCGTACAAGTGTTCTTGATAGTGGAGCGTATCCATTTGCACATTCTCAAAAAGATCCTGCTATTATCTGACCCCACAATACACACCACAGTAACAACAGCCTCATCCATTTGAGACTGGATTATGCTAATTCTGTTTGGCATCAATAGACAATGTATTCCATTAGTTACAACTCGTTCAGAGAATGCCCACCTCATACCCCCGGCAGCGACAGGGACAGCAAGGAGAGCACCTGGTGCTCAGATCTCTACAGTGGTTGCCAATTAAGTCCCGGGTGGCCTTTAAAGCACTGATAAATGTGCATAAAACCTTAAATGAGAAGCAACCTATATTATTAGTCAACTGATTTACGTTTTTTGTTTTTTAACCAATTGTATTCATTAAAATACATAGTGTGCAATACTCTGGTGGATGACAAAATGCACATGCAGAAATGGGTTATGCATAGACAGTATGTAGTAAAGGAGCTGTCGAAGTTTGAAACAAATAAACAATAACATTATAAACCCCCAGATCACAACAATGAGAGTCATGTCACACTGGATCAGGCCGTCCACTAAGTCAATGTCACGACACGTGAGACTCTACCACACTCCTTACTGATTAGTATAGCGTATGGTGGGTCGATTTGTGCGTTACACCACCCCATTCATCGCTTATGACGCCAACTGATTTACCTTCTGCTGACCTGTGTATCCACTAATGACCGCCAACATCTGTCTCCCCTCAGTGCCAAGAGTAAAAAAATCATTTTCGTGGACCAATCTTTCTAAATTGCAGAGGCAAAACTCTGTCATTCTTTACGCTCTGATTTTCACACTGAACCCTTATTTACTTCATTTCAGGTGCTCTCTAAGGACTTGCCTTTTTAACTACTAACTTCGCCTAGGTTTTATTCAGCTACTTCACGTGTTATGTGTTTCTCAGCGCCAAGAAGCTTTGTGTACAAACACTTTATAAATAACATAACATAATATACCACGATATAACATAACCACATACATGGAGGGCACTAACTACCTCCCTTACAACTCCTACCTAAAAATGCCAGGCCATGAACTCCTATCATGCTTCCCTGTTAAGTTGAAACCTATATGCTGCCCCACCCATCCTCAGTGGTTTTCAACAAGCAGAAGAACTAGTTGAAGAATCCGTGCTAGAGAAAAAGTAACTTAACCGTGGAATAGTATGCCAGCCGTGCGTTTTGTCATAGATTCATATATGGCCTCCATTGCTGAAAATGAGCTCCCACCAACCCTTCCATCAAACTAAGGGGCAGATTTATGTTGCACTTGCGCCACTTTTGCGCCGCCGTTGTGTCACTTTTGTGACGCAGCAGCGGCGCAAATCCTGCGCCATGGTGCGGGGTATTTACAACGTGACGCATGTGGGAGATGCGTCACGTTGTAAAGCCCTGCGCCACATGTAGGCGTTCCAGGGCAGGTGGGGGCGTTCCGACGCAGGAACGCCTCCTAAAAGTGGCTGAGTGAAATCTACAAGATTTCACTCAGTCACTTTTGAGCCCATGCTGCGTCAAAACCCTGCGCCTGCTTGAAGCAGGCGTAAGGATTGACGCAGCATTGTGCAGATAGGGCCCCCCAGAGCCTTGCTGGAGCTGCGTCGCGCTTGCGACGCAACTCCAGCAATGCGCCACTTTTACGGCACAGATGCGTGACGCATCTGTGCCGTTTTTGCCCCATGGTGCGCCGCATTATAAATGCGGCGCATTCATGACGGCGGAGCTGGGGCGCAAAATAACTGGCGTATCCCTGCTGATATGCAGGGATGCGCCAGTTATTATAAATCTGCCCCAATGATTCTGCCAGAGACCTGCTGTTTTTAATTATCTTTACTAAGTTCATTTGGACAGACGGAATGGGTATACTCAGAAAGAGCTTGGGATCATCAGAACATTGTACTCTTTACTATTGCAGGATTCCGCTGACACCAGTGGACATGTAATGTAGCTTGGCAATATACAGAGGAGACAATAAGGACCTTAGTACCAGTGGTGCAATTTCACCCAGAGTTATAAGTCTTTGTGGAATTACACCATCCACAATTACAATGTTTCCGGGAATGATCTGGTCTCCAATTGCTCGGGGTCCTAGAGACACCAAGGGTCGTATCATAATGGGCTTTGCTGACTCAGTGCAGAGGCAACGCATGTTTTTATACGCCTGCAATGTGCAATGTCAATTCATTTTACCCAATAGTCTCTGTAAATTCACTTTATACACTGTAGCCGAGATTTCGAAAGATTTTGCGCCAGGTTTGCGTTACATTTTAATGCAGACCCAACACAAAATCGAAGTTGATATTTACAAACCAACACACATGGTGATGTGTGTGGGTTTGTAAGCAAAAGTAACGCAATGCAGAGCAATGAGCTTACCTTGCGTTACTTTGCATTCCATGGGTGAGGAGTGGGTTTTCTCATGCATTCACCTATGCAGTTTAATGCAACTCCATAGCTACAAAAAACTGTTGACTTGGATTTGCACCAAACTCCTCTACCTCCCTGAGGCTGGCATAAAGAGTAGAAATACTTGTATACCTCTTCGCTTTTCTTCTTTGCATGTGTGCAGTATACAATGAGGGAATCGCCTATAAACTTGGAGGCATATTCACGAGCCCCTTTGCTTTGCTCTTGCACCACGCAACGTAGTACAAGAGCGATGCAAATTAAAAATGAGATATATGAATCCACGTACGGCCACCTTGCATGGCCGTGTGTGGCTTCATACATCTTGATCAATGCAACACTGTGCATTACTCTGCACCAGGTATGCGTTTCCATGGGCGTTGCATGAATGTTCCCACTCAACATCCATGGATGTTGACGCATTCCCATATTTACCAGAAGTGGTAGACCTGGGAATGCTCTAAAAACCTTTGCCTCCCCAGGTGAGGTGTAACGAGGAGAAATATGTTAATTTCTCTTCGTTTTTACCTCTTTCTATGTGTGCTGCATTCTACAGCATACATAGAAAGAAGAAAAACCCTTCCTGCACAAAAACAATCCTTACAATGCATGCACCCTTAAGGATGCCTGCACTGGCCCTAGGCATCCAAAAGGGTGCTAGCGCAGGGAAAAAGGCAGGAATCTGCCATATTGCCTTAATTACAACACATTCCTGCCCTTTTCATGTCACACAGCGCAGCGCAGCGAGGTAACTAGCTGCGCTGCATGGTGTGACTTGCCCATAAATAGGAACCCAGAATGCAGACACCCGTGCATGTTGACGCATGGGTGCCTGCATTGGTGCATGGCTGCTGAAAGTGTGTCAGTGGCGAGAGATAGTAGAACTGCACCACTTCATTGTAGGTATGGTGCTTTTCTGCTCTCTCCAGATAATGCAACACAGAGCTTCACCTTTTCCTGCTGCCCTGCATTTTGTAAACTCTTTGTAAAGCTGGGCCTGCAAGTCCATAAAAACAGATGTTTGGTTCTGCACTGAGCCATCAAAGTCCATCATGATGTGGCCACTGGTTTGTTTTTACTGCTGCAGGGGCAGGAATAGCAGCATCACAGCCAGCTCCTTGCAGCAGCATGTGGGAGCAAACAATGCTCTCCCAGACAGACAGCCTGCCCTGATGACCCGCTTCCTACCCCTTCACCCCCACTGGTCACATCAAATACCGGTCATCTCCCAATGAGAACCTAAGGCTAGAAAATCATTGTCACAGGTAGGCAACTTTTTATTATTCACTTCAGGTTTTTTTCCATCAGGATTGTCTTTTGTGCAGTCAAGAGTTTTTGTAGTATCTCTACAGATTCAGAACTAGTGAGAATATTACATTGCACAGGAGCAGCTTTTTTCACATTAATATGGATTTGCTGTATTTTTCCACATAACACACCATCTGCTACATCATGAGCAGATTTCAACACAAAATGTGTCTGTGCAAATTAAACGTATTAAGGCTGTTGCATATGTAAAGTTGTGCACCTTCCGAAAGTTTTCAGCAGTTAAGAGGTCACCTTTCATCAGTTAATTGTTTTAAACATTCATTAACGGCGAGAATCTCTGCTAATGATTCATGTTTGTTCAAAATACGTATTGTTGATGCCAATTTAAAGCTCATCACAATGTTCATAGAATAGCAGTTATTGCAAGAGGCTACTCAGAACTTAGTAGAGATCCGAACATTTTATTCTTGTTTTTACAGCATGTTATCTCGAAATTGAGGGAACCTGCCTAGTGAGACTCTTACATAATGCTTGTTTTTGGAAAGGGGCTGTGAAGAAACCCCATGGTACAAACGTAGAAAAAGTCTGCCACTGAGCCATAGGAGAGAGACCTGAAATACCTTCTATTTGCATTTAGTGAAACAAAACACTGTAAAGTAGGCGAGCAGAGTGATAGGCAATAGCAATTCACATTGCATAGAAGCGACCGGTGACATAGTGTCCAACAAAACAAGAGTATAGAAGAGGGCCCGCAGGGGGGTTCCCAGTACACAAATCCCAATCATGGAGGCAGTATGCAAAATCATCCCCATTCCTGCAGTGCAGGGTGCCACATATCCATCATTGCATCCATACTCATCCAGGATCCCAGAGTCAATCATACCATCATCCTCCAAACAATTCAAGAGGATGCTGCCGTGGCCATGATCGCTTCCTGCATCTCGGTGGTCAGAGAGGAAGCCCTTGGGAAGAGTTCCTCCTCCTGAATTCGCCCACCAGAGCCTAGTCTGGGAAAAGCCACCAGTATGGCATCCTAAGCATGCAAGATCGGCACTTTACATACACCCCTATTCTCTTCCTTCTGGATCGCCTGCCACTTGCACTCTGCCCATTTCACCAACCCCCATCTATACACATCTGGGCCACAGGCTGATTTCCAGCTCATCATCAGTTGTCTGCAAGCAAGAATAAGAGTCAAGTCTGTAAATCTATCCATCACCTTCTGAGATGCACTATGGTCATGCTGGCCCAATAAACACAGTTGGGGAGTGAGCTCAAAGTTCCGATCAGTAGCCCGGCAAATGTCCTGGAGGACAGTGGTCCAGTACGGTATCAACTCTGGGCAAGCCCAGACCATGTGGAAAACCCCGCATCTTCCACACAGCATCGAGGACAGGCCGGATACCCCCCAGGGAAAATGGTATGCAGGTGCCAAGGAGTGAGGTACACTCTATGTAAGTAGTAGAACTGAATAAGCACCCTCTTCCAAGCTGTGTCAGACAATGGTGTCCCCAAGTCCTCGTTCCAGCGCTGTCGCAGATGCACCAGGCCCAACACTTCCCCTTCAACAGCACCTGTATAGCAATGTGACCACACTCATCCAGCCTGTGATGACAAATAGATATTGCAGGCACTCTTATTGCAGCGGTTCCGCAATGTCACAACCACACCACTTGTGCAACCTATGGAACAGAGCCGCATGGAAAAAAAATGCCCAATGGTGAGGTCATACGTCTCCTGCAGATCCAGGAAAGGACAGGTCTTGGCCCCCACAAATAAATCAGCTATTATAGTGATCCCCACTTCTGTCCACCAGTGCAACCCAACCAATCTCCAATGCCGGGTAACTAGCAACTGCAGCTCACTTGTATATGGAGATTTATTGCACGTCCTCTGTAGTGCCCAAGCCCAAATGACGCATTTTGATCTAATCAGTACATTTGTATCTTGAACCATGGAAGCAAGCATGGGCTTTAGCAAAATACTAGTCTAGAATTGTAAAATTCTATGGGAAGGCCATCCAACCTGTGGACTTTCCCCCTTGTCATCTCCTTAATTGCACCCTGTACCGCCTGCTCAGTGACATCTGTATCCAGTTGAGGTGCTGCAGCGGGATCTAGGACTACCAGAGAGGAGTTGGCAATGTAGTTCAGCATATCCATCTCGCTGACCCAAGTTCTCACGGTGTAGAGATCTCTATAACAATGAAGGAAGGCAGCATTAATCCCCTCCGGTGCAAAGATGTACCTTCCAGAAGCATCACACACCTGGAGAATAGTATTTCCTCTCACCTCATTCTGTAAGAGCCATGCAAGCATTCTGCCTGGCTTGTTTCACTCAGTATGGTTCCTGGCCACATAGGTCTTATAATCAAATTGCTGCAAGTGTTCCACCAGTGCGAACAGTTTCTCCTGTTTGTCCTGAGTGCATTCCCTATCCTTCGGGGTCCCCTCCAAGTCACTGGGAAGGCCATCAAGTACTGCTTCCTGCCGCTAAATATCAGAGTGCAACTGAGTGTGTACCCCAATTTTGTTAGAAATCCATTACCACCAAATTACCACCTTCATAGCTTCCTACTCCATCCTCCCTGATTGGGCCAAGCCTGTGTTGTCAAACCAATAGCGGGCAACTTGCTCACCCAGAGAAGCCAGGACCCCCTGATCCTCCAGTATTGCAGGGTCCAAGCACTAAGTGGGGACATGCAGTCTATGTGAGGACCATTTAAAGGATCACATCAAGGGGAAATGGTCAGAATATGTTCTCACCAAATACTCTATTTCTACCACTTTACTATACATTGCCTTACAGCTATAAACTTTATCTAGCCTTACTTCTAAATCTTGTAAACCAAGAATGATAGCAATACACTCGGGCCTTCAAGTTCCGCACCTTCCAGCAATCTGTAAGGCCCCACTGTGTAGCCCAGGTGCTGGCAACCTCCGCCAGCCTATGCAATGGTACGGTACTTAAGGGGGTCCAATCTACCCAAACCCAGGTCTGCTACACAATTAAAGTCACCCCTCACTATCCGCAAATAGGGAAGCATCAATGGAGGAAGAGGGGCCAAACTCGTCATAAACACAGACTGGTCAAGTTTCAGCGCATAAACATTCAGCAGGGCTACATCTCTACCATAGAAGAGAAGGTGCGTCTCTTCCCAAAACAAAATCTGCACCCCTGTAGGCCTCAAGTAAGCCAGCATATTATAACATTCAGAGGGGGGTGGAGAAGTTCCACACTTTCCATGTGATCAATCTAATCTGGTCCACCATTCAGTACTTTCCATTAAGAGACCCACGAGGTTCCCCCCTCAGCACACACCAGTTGGTTCGGGCCACATGCACCCATCACACAACACCACTTCCTCTGCCATACACACCCCACTGAGAGAAAACAATACAGAAAATGAACAAACACACCTTAACACCAATGCCCCCCAGGACTGTGACATAGAAACATTCTGTCAAAACAATGAATAACACAAGGCCCACCAATGATCGATCTAAGGCTCAACAATGGGACCAACTGGTTCCGTAATGGAGTAGTATGTTCAGGAGAGGAGAGCAGCCAGCAAAAAATGGAGAAAGGGAAAAGACAAAGGAAAACCAATATAATGGAGCAAATTGCGCAAGCATCCCCCCACCCCCAGCTCCCCTCCAGCCCACAAAGATTAGAAAACAGGAGAAATCGACAATGTTATAAGAAATGCAGCCACCACAATAACACAGCACAGTCAAGGTAACAGTTTCATCCTTAGCTATCGCCATCGAGTCAATCATCAAACAAGATCATCAGCCATGCCCAGGGTAACACCTGGAAGTATGTTCTTCAGGCTCATCTGTACTGAGTCCTTCGAGTCAGTGTTAGAACTTTGACTGGTTGTGGAAGCATGCTGTGGGGAGTCATTGTTAGCCCAGCGAGATGCATCCGTCTCCACCACCCTTGTCTATTCCAGGGCTGCCTGCAACTTAGTAGGCCAATTCACTCCCCTACAGCGAGATCGCTGCTATCGCGGGAGTGATGGTTTCCATCGTTCTGTCATTTGCGGTCATGCAGTTCCTTTGTCGTATAACTCCAACCAGTCCCACGTCACAGCTGGGTCTGTGAAGAAGTACACCCAATCCTCCATCTGGACTCTCAACTGGGGCAGAAACAGCAATAAGTAGACCAGGCCAACTTCTTGCAGTTTTCTCTTAACTGCAGGAAACGATGCCCTCTGGATCTGGACCTGGCGGGTGAAGTCAGGGTACAAAGACACATTGGCATTTTCCAACTCAAAGGGGCCATGAGCACGGGCCTGCCGCAGATGGTCTCTGTCACGAAAGTTCAGAAGGTGGGCCATGATGGGACGAGGTGGGGCTCTAGGCAAGGCGTCTCACAGGCAATTTTCCAGAAAGATCAGCATGGAGTCACCCTCGATTCACTCCGGGAGCCCTACAACTCAGACATTGTTCAGGTAGTCCCTCACCTCTTGGTCATCCAACCGAGCAGCCAATCGCTGTGTTTGGGTTTCCAATTCCGTATGGAGACCCGTGGATGAACTACTGGTGCCAACGTCTGCACAGTGACCTCCAAAGTAGTGACCCTCTCAGATAGTTTCTTGGAGTCCTCTCTGATAAGGGTGAGTTCCATTGCAATTGAATCTTTCTTCCCCAGAAATTCCCCAGAGGTATCAATCACTGCCAGGAGTTTATCAAATTTACTGTCAATGTGTGAAGTGTCACCACCACTCGCACCCTGCTTGATCCCCTCTTGGGAGGCGCTCATGGACGCATCCTCGTTGGACCGTTGTGTGCAACCCATGGAAGCCCCATACACACAAAGATCGAAGGCAGATGAAAGAGAGCCACCATAGGGCCTAGAGGTAATGGCCAGTCAGTTACAACCGCCCAGAAATGGTGCTAAAATGGTAAAAGCCGCAGACTCGGCCCCAACAGCAGTCAGGGGGTCTCAGGCAACTGCTGTGTAGGCCACCAACCAGGACCTCATGGCTCCAGGGGACTGAAGTAGCCTTATCACCCCGACACCAGTCACACCAAGTGTAGATGTGGAGTATAGGCTGTGGCAAAGAGAAACACAAAGTATATGGTGACCACACCAAACAAGTGTACGCACCAGAGCAGTAGTCATAGGCGCAGTGGAGGGGATCATCAACAAATCCAGTCCAGGCCCACAACAACAAAAACACGAGCGGCTGTCCTCGGGTAGTGCAGGCAATAAACAGAAGCCACTAATAAGTACAGCTGTGGAGAAAAAGGAGAAGAAGCCCATTTGGGGTAGTCCTGCCACAGCAACCTGCTCCCCAGACTGCTGTGCCAAGCCCACACACCTAGGGGCACTCCATTCACTCTCACAGAGTCCAAAACACCTGTGTGGGTCCTCTGTGCAATCCCCAGCAGCTCTAGGTGGTCTGAATGGGTTGGGCCTGAAAGAGCAGCTCCGCCCAGCAAGGGGGGTGGGGGCAAACATGCTGTGAGAGGGTACCCGTTGTCCTGCACGATGTCCTCAGGAGTAGTGGGCCCAACCCTCAGAAAGGGCACTCATGGCTGCTTCCTCACTGGGACCCCCATTTAGGGGCAGAGTCCGCAATCTTCGCAGCCCTCGCTACTTCAGCGGGCCACCATCTTGGTTTTGTCAGGCTTTTTGCCCGAACAGGCTCCGTCACAGCCGTCTATTACGGTCGGGTCTCCCTTCATTTATAGGACCCTATTGGAGCCCGTGGTCCAGAAACACTCCATTTGACCCAGGGTGGTGTGCGGCATGGCATAGGGCCCGTCAGGCAGCAGCACAGCCCTTAGTAACTACGCAGGCCCCCATCTTGATGGGCGCCGGTCACTGCCTCAGATCTGGCCCGTCATTGATTGCCGCTATCAGGCCATCCGAGTTTTTCAACAGTTGCCCCCGCAGATCTCGGTAAAAGGGCCTCATGTCCTGGTTTTTTGAGAGGGTAAACTGAAAACAGTGAGAGGCACTTTTTTAGTTGTTCCAATGCAGGGCTAGAAAGCATCTGTTATTCGTAAGCACTTTAATTAACAGCTATGACGCTGGTTTTTAAAAATTACATTTTATTTATTTTCTCAGTGCCTCTTTTGTGTTTCTATAAGGATAAGGGCTGTCATTCTTTGCCAGTTTATTGATGTAAATTTGTAGACCTTACTCTATTTTTGCGAAATGTCCCGGTTTTTGTGTCGTACGATCTGGTCACCCTAACCCAGGGGCCTCACCGTGCCCATGGTAGTCTGAAGGTGTGTCGCTGGGGCAAGCGAGGCGTGCGCAATGGCTGCAAGGGGCTGAGGGTTCGTGGTCGGTGAGGAGCTCGTGTCTGTCCGTGTCATCACCACGGCATGGTAGTACACATTGTAACACTGCCTGGGCAATGACTATGCCTCATGAGTACCGGTTTAACAACCACATACAACAAAGAAAGATGACCAGTCAACCTTTGCGAAGAGCCTCCCACTGTGTAGGAGAAAATATATCCATATTTCTAGCAAATTTTTTTTTATCTATTTGAGTCCATCCTAAAATCTGAAGATTATGCAGCAAATTATGGTTTATGTGGCAAACCCATAATTATGCGGGAAACGCCATGACTTGTACCCTTCGCTGCTCTGTGCCAACCTGCTATTTCTCCAGCTCTGTTAGTCTGTCTGTGGCAGACTCAAACATCGGAGCATAACTAATTCGAAGCCAGGTTTTATAGCATATATATTTATATTCAATTGACGCATTAATCCAGAAGTTTGCAACCCCTGGTGATTTTTTCTGAAAAATTGAGTCTTTTAAATTAACCTGGTCTGATAGCATATTTCAGTAATTAGGTTTGAAGCTTTTGAAGTGTATCTTGCGAAATTTAGACCACACCGCGGTCTCTTGACAACTGTCCCTACGGGATACCGTAGCCTGAACTCCCCCTTAGCCGTACGTGTCTCTTTTACAACCTTTCAATGAAAACCTACAGGTGTGGGGAGAGAAGCGAGGTTAGAATTTAATGAGGACATTGGCATGGCCGCTTCTGTCAGGGAAAAGTGATTAATAGCACCATGGTAACCAAGAGACTGAAGAAAATGTTCATTGGTGGGGACAGCTTTATTCGGCAGCCCTGGAGGGGGCTAGAACCAAGGGACTGCTGCAGATCAAACACGAGGTGCACTGGCCGCGTTGTGCGCTGCTTGAATACTGGTCAACCATTGGTGCTGCTTTCCTGCATTAACCATACCTTCCGGTTTATATAGTGCTTCTTACCACAGTCTGCAGATTCCAAGCGCTGTTAAATAGTAATAACAAATTCAATGCATCCAGTTTACGGACTTGAAACACACTGCGTCATCCCAGATTGTGTTTAGTGAACGCTGAACTCACACCTGAAAACAATGATTTGTAGGGGGATTGGCCAGGGCTGGAGACAGTGGGCTGCATTTACGAGGCCCTAGCTGCACCTTTGCGCTGCTAGAGTGTCACTTTTTTGATGCTCCAGTGGCGCAATGTGCCGCAGCATATTTTCAAGGACACGCAAAGCCACTTTTCATGGCCTTGTAAATATGTGCTCCTTTCAGGCAGAACACTGCGCAAACGGGGGCGTTCCATGGGAGCTGCTGTGGGTGTTCCCATGCAACACCCATGGAATCTGAAGCATTCCAAGATTTACGAGGAGAGTGGCGCAACGAGGAGAAATACTTTAATTTCTCCTTGTTTTTTCCTCTTTCTTTCAATTCAATTCAAAGGCTTTATTTCGATAAATCAAATCATAAAAGCATCACATTAACACAAAAAGACATTTATACAAAAACAAATTTAAATTAACCATTAGTTTTAGACATTTTTTCCAAAGCATTTTTAGAAGAAGAAAAAATAAAAAAATAAAAAAATAAAAAAAAGAATAAAAACAAAGTTAAAAATTTAAGATGTAAGGTTAATCCTTCAATTAAAAAGCAAATTAAACATTAGATGCTAGCCTTTTGGCTCTAACGGACCATGTCCACGATAAAAATTTTGAAAGACCACAAACGTACAATGTCCGGGTGTCCGATGTTAGAATACGGAGTGCCTCACTTGAGTGCCTAGTGCCCATACACCGACATATAGGTTTGAGCCACGCTTGCCTTGGGCGCACATAGACCGGACAGACAAACAGAATATGCGGTACAGTCTCTACACTAACTTGACAAAATGGACAAAAAGGAGTTGTCTGGAACGGGGGCTTCCAATGGGCAGTTAAGGCGCGCACTGGAAGAGACCCTACCCTAAATCTAAAATATAGGGCCCTATCATGAGATTTCCATACCAGATTTAGGTAGAGTTCCCGAGATGGAACATCCTTATGTCTTAGGAACTCTTCCGTTAGCCTGCCAAGAGTTGGGTCAGTACTAACTCTATTGGTAACCCAGTTCCAATAGAGGGTCTTTATAGTCGCTTTCGGGGGAGCGGACCGACTATCCCAGGCTTCACTAAGACCTAGCTTACCAAGGAGATGTTTAACATCTTTAAGCCATTTTATTTTATGCCATCCCACCATTGACATTACTTCCGCTAGGCCCTTCGCATACTTAGCAAGTTCTGGGACTCGCCACAGTCTAGCTCATAGAAGCAACGGCCGGAGTTTTGCCAGATCATTGATGGGTTGGCAACCTAGGTCAAGCAACAGGGGTATCATTGGGGTACTCTGCAGAAGTGACATAATGCCCCTCAAAAATGTATTCTCAGACCTTGTCAGTAGATCTGTGTTAGATATGCCCCAAAGCTCTGCACCGTAGAGGGCAGAACTAACACCCTTAGCCTTATAAATGTCAATAACAGGTGCAATAGGTTGGGTCGTGGCAGATCGCTGCTCCTTATACAGCGCCCCTGTAACCCTCTTATGTTTTAGCAGCATTTTATGGAGATGAGGGGTCCACTGCATGGTATCTGAGATACGGATACCTAAATAATCGAATACAGTGACCCTCTCCAGGGATACATTGTTAAGTACGGGGGATCGCCCAAGTTTTTTCGGGGGATTTAGCACTAAAAACTTGGTCTTGTCAGTATCTATAATAAGGCCACGTTGGTCGCAAAAGGCCTGAAAATGATCTAGGAGGCCTTGGAGGCCTACCGGAGTCTTTGATATTAGGAGCGTGTCATCGGCGAATAAGAGGGTGGGGATTCGCTCCCCTGCCAGGGATGGTGCATCTGATGGTTTTTCGAGTAGATGCTCAACAACCCCATTCACATATAGTGAAAAAAGGGTTGGAGCATGAACACATCCCTGGCGGACCCCTCTCCCCACCGGTATCCTATTCGTTTTCTGCCCCTCGGTGCCCCACCTCACTTGCGCGAAGTTACCTTCATGTAGCCTCACTAGAATAGACAAGATATTAGGCGGAATCCCCATATCTGCCAGCACACTCCATAGTTGTCCTCTGGGCACAAGGTCGAAGGCAGTCTTTAAGTCGATGAATGCAGGATAAAGACTGCCTTTGCCTATGACAACCACTTTCCAATAAATCAACAATAACCTGAAAGCCTGCTCTATAGTGCCGGTGCCAGCCCTAAAACCCGCTTGATAATCAGAGAGAACCTCATTATCATTAGCCCATTGAAGGATTCTCTCAAGCAGCACCTTCCCCACAACCTTCCCGGTCGAGTCTAATAAGCTTATAGGGCGATAATTGGCTGGGTCCTCCCTCTGGCCCTTTTTAAAAATGGGGACGACCTCAGCCCCCTTCCAGGATTCGGGGATAGCGGCACCTTTATCAATTGCAGTGAGTAGGGTATGAATAAGCTTCCCCCATTCCGGCAGATTAGACCGAAGCAAATCCCCAGGGATGCCATCAGGGCCAGCTGCCTTTTGGGGGACAATGCAGCTAATCGCGTATTCAACCTCCTTAGCTGTAAATGGGAATAAGGTGTTTTCTCCAGGTAGTATTAGGGAGCTGCAGGGAGCGGAAGTAATAGCGATTCCTAGCTGACAAGAATACAGGCTTGAAAAATGAACAAACCAGGTCTGCCCAGTAATATTACAAGTAATAAGTTCGCTATCGGGCCTGTTCCTTGCTCTTATAGCGCTCCAAAAGCGACCTGCATCCCGCCCAGCACTGGCCTCTCTAAGTGTATGCCAATATGCATCGTCCCACTCTTTTTTGGCTTTTGCAACCACCCAATTATATTCTTTCTTGGCTTGCTGGATCAGGGGTTGTAACTTCACCTTGACAGCCTCAATTAGGGCAGATTTATTCTGTCTACATTTGAATGTGTACCATCCCTGCTTCACATTGGGCCTCTGGCGCCCTGTTACCCTACCCCCATGTGTATGCGCCACAAATTGATTACCTACCGATTTTAGGGTCTCCTGGAACAGTGACGTAACTCTAGAGGGATCAGAATGTTCTAAAGAGTACATCTCCATCTCACTTAGCGAGGCATCCACAAGTTGTCCTATAACCCGAACTTTTGCCTCATCTAGGGCAACTTTGCGCCATTTGAAGCGCCTTCCACAATTAGATGGAATAATTATAGATGTGGACTTTAGGTTGCATGGTGAAGCTAAGCTATTTTGTTTTACCCATAGATGCTTTAGGGTTAAAGACAGGAAGTTGTGATCGCTGTCTACAGAGGGTATTACTACCATATCTATGACAAATCGCCAAAGAGATAAGTCAAGGAGAATGTAATCAATCCTAGACGTGTGATTCGCCCTATTGTATGTGTGGGCGCCCAAAGGATCTGAAGTAGTTCTGCCATTTAGTGCTCGTAAGCCATAGTCCAGGGTCATAGCGTTCAACTGAATCGCCCTCTGTGTCCATCTTTTAATTGGTTGGATCGCTAGTATAGGTATACCCCTCTTGGAATCATCCTCAGTGACATCTAGGATGTCTTCAGCCGCAAGGGGCTCAAACGTACAGTTAAAGTCCCCCGCGATCAATGCTCGTGTACCATCACAGGTATCACCAAGAGGTTTTTCCAGCAGTGCTACTGTGGGGGATAAAGAGCTACCTTTGGTGCCCCTGGCATATACATTAAATATGTCAAGAGACCTCCCGCTGCTTAACCCTCTCAGTGAAATCCTAAGGATATCAGGTGAGATACTATGTTTTTGGGTGATGCTGCAGCCCAAGGAAATGCTCACCCATATGAGGAGGCCCCCCCGAAGGCCGACCCCTCCCCGATGGTGGCAAAACTGCAGGTAAAAAATACGTTGAATAGCCGACCTTAAAGTTATGTTCAAGGCTCCATGTTTCCTGAAAAATACATATAGTGTAAGACTCCACCTGGGTATTCCAGTCTGGAAGAGCTGTTTTCCTGGCAATTCCTGCTATGTTCCAGCTCATAATCCTCAGATCGGGCCCAACAGCCTACACCTTATCCTGCAGACAGATAAAGTGATCACTAAGTGGTGTTGGTGATTCACCTCCAGAATCAATTGCCATAAATAATGGCGGAAGAGCATGCGATGGAGAAGCCTTGCTCTTCCGGACAGAAGTAGCTGCTGGAAAGATGGAAGTCCCCAGGGGGGTAACAGATATATTGTTACAATGCGATAAACCAAATCTGGAGGGAGAATTATTAACACTCTCACCCACAATTGCTATGCAATTACTGGTTGCCTCCACTCGAGATGCTAACTCGAGTCTATCCCCCCTATAAATTACCTCAGGTTGGGCTGAAAACAGGTGTTTAGGAGAAATCCCAGGAGAAGTAATTGGGGACCTGCACTCTTTAGGCCTTCTGCTATCATCTGGGGCTGACAAGAGATTCAACGGCAAGTAGTCTCTACGTCAATACCTGGTATTGTTTCCGAGGTGAATATCTCCTCTAACAAAAGCAGGTTTTGGGTAGAATCCAAAGTTATCAACTTGCCCTGCCCACAGTTGGTTGCCAATGCTCTGTCTCTGATACCAGCTTAGTGGCCGCGGGTAAAAGTACCCCAAGTCCCGGGTGCTAATTCCACCCTCACCATGCATGTTCTGCTGGCTACAAATAGTCCTTGCTACTCTACTGTCTTTAAAATTAACTAGGATACAATCCCCTTGGATGTCCTTGGTCCTTCTTCCCACCCAGCTAACTCGTCTAACAAGAATAATCCTGCCATCTAAGCCCCTCGGAAGTGGCCTGTTATTGTTTAGCCAAAATGTAGCTTTATTTTTAAGTTCAGTGTGTGATTCCGTTTTTCCCTGCTTTAAACAAGGGACTCCTACGAATACAGCTACATAGGGCATACAAGCTGGAGGCAAATTAGTGCATGGAGGGTTAATTTCTCTACTATGAGCTAGGTCAAGATTT
Source organism: Triturus cristatus (assembly GCF_964204655.1). Lineage (NCBI taxonomy): Eukaryota > Metazoa > Chordata > Amphibia > Caudata > Salamandridae > Triturus > Triturus cristatus. The sequence continues at coordinate 285,909,494 of NC_140592.1, read as the reverse complement.
GAAGATTGATCATTGCCTTGTCTCTCTATATTACTACAATTCTGTTTGTCCTTCTGCACCTGGGTAGGTGCGCTATCACGTGTCCCCTTATCCCCTTTAGATGGTAACTGGTGCGTTGGATTACTAGCCTTATTTGATTTTATGGCTATCGCTGGAGCTTTGCTCGTTGGCGCCGTTCTCTCCGGGGGATTAGTTCCTCTCGGGGTCTCCAAGGCGCCATCCAGCTTTATGGATAAGCATTTGGCCACTTCAGAAGGGGCTACCAGTGAAGATTGTTTCTGAGCATCTACTCCTGGGCTATTTTTAGAATGTAGCTTGATTAAGGCCTTTATGGAAAAAAAGTTGTCCAAAGTTCCCTGCTCAAAGCGGTCAAGTCTTGCTGTTAGCTCTTTCAAGCTCTCAGTCAAAGGCAAGATAAAAGACTTCAGGATATGCTCAATGCAAGCAATCGGGGGCATGTCCCTCTCAGAAATGGGGGGGCACTGCAAGATGGTATTGCCACTGGCAAGATCGTTGCATTCCTGGATACCAAGGGATTTATCCAGGGGAGTCTCTATTCTTTCCTGAGAGCATGCATCATGAAATAGACCTTGGGCCTCAGTAACAGCCGCAGCATCCCTAGCTGCATTGTTCTCAGTAATCGTGCCCCTTATTGCACAATTTCTAACGGGCGCTTTCTTTTTCTTGGTTCCCTCCGTTGGCCCCTTACAGCTTCTTGCAGTTGGACAATCTTTAGCAGCGTATTTTGCAAGGCTGCCCGGGGGGGTTGCACAGCAGCCCCCCTAACAGGGCGGCCCCCTTAGTGCCGCATGAAGGCACTGGGGGCAGCCGGTCTAGTCCCTGGGCTCAGCCAGGGAAGACGTCCGGCAAATGGTCACTTCCGGCAAAGGAGGCAGGGGTATTTAGACTGTCCCCGCCCCTTCCTCGCCCTCTTGTCCCTCTCGTCTCGCCTTGCTCGGTCCTGTCCCCAGGAGCTGCCTTATCTTGCGGTGAGTGATCTCCCCCCCACCTCCCCTGAGGCTGGGTTTGCTCAACCCGGCTTCGAGTTGGCGGCAGCCTGCCAGTGAGGGGGGGGGAGGGGGCAGATCCGGGAGGGCTATCGCAGCGGCACCCCCTCCGTTTAGTGCCAGCACTGTGCGGACTGGGTAGGGGGCAATGAGGGGGAGGTATGCGGTGTGCTCCACGGCTCGGGCGTGCGGTCTGACGGGAGAGGATGTGGATGTGCTGCCGACTTATGGTGCTGGAACCAGGGTTCGAGCCTCGTGGTCATGTCCACATCCGGTGTTTTGGGCACACTAGTTAGTCATCCCCCCCATCCCGGAACATGTATGTATTTGGTGCGCTTACACAGCGCTCCAGTCGAGTTCGCGCTAATTTTAAGATGCAAATATAATATTATGGTGGGCCCACAAGCCATGTGGGCCGATTGTGTTTGGCCCCAGAGGTGTCTAGTTGTGAAGATTTAGGGGCCTCGAAGCACAGTGTAGGATATGAGAAGGCAGACGTAATCCCCACAAAGTGTAGAGTAATGAAGATGATGTACGCCCCTGCACTGCCTGGTAAATGAAACTATTCCCCTCCACTCGTACTCGCTCCGTGCCAGGATTTGGCACTGAGCGATGGAAGGTGTCAGAGGACACCTCGGGGCTTGGTATCGGAGAGTGGCATCTAAGATGGCTGATGCATGAGATGTCTAGCAATAACAATAGCTGTAATTATTGTCAGTTTATAGTAAATCACTCGTATGTAAAGGCGCATGCGCCTGGGCTGCCTCTCAGTGCTTTTTCGTAAAAGCATGAAAAAACACCTCGGAGATAATAAGGACAACTGTAGTATCTATATACTCTGAAGTCGGTTAGGACATAGAGTCCGAAAAGACTTCAGAATAATGTTGAGTTTGAGATGTATAGCTGTATTTCCCGGTAGTGAGTCGTGTAAGGTGTTCTAAACTGATGATATACTGCAGTCTAGGCCAGGTGCTCTGCATCTGTCGTGTTAGCAGCAGAGCAGCGCTGGCTGGAGTTTACACAACACACAGGATGCCTGTGATCCGGATAAGTGTGCATTGCGAATACGTTTGCCCGGCGTTGCAGAAACAGAGCCCAGACCTGCAGGCCCCCCCCACAGATTGCCTTAATCAATGAGGGGTGACCGTCACAGTCCCCGCGTGGTCGGGTCCACATCTTGTGATTCTGGGCAAACTAGTTGTTACCTCGGGGGGGGGCGCCCCTGAATATGTAATTTATACGGTGCTTGTGGCGGCGCTTTGGAACAGGCGTACTTATGGTCTCGCTACTCGGGGCTAGGCCCAACCGGCAGCCCGGGCATCTGGGCGCGCAATAGCCCCCCCCCCCCACCCCCTACGGAACCCCGGCGGAGATGTCCGTGATGCTGTGGAACCAGGGGTGTGTGTCTCTCAGCGTGCCCACAGCTATAGGTAGTGTGTAAAGTTCTGCACTTTTGCCACAGCGTGGCTCGTTTACCGCGAGAGTGGGTTGCATTTTATACACTGGAGTCGCTTTCAACGCACAGCAGGTACGATGCGCAGCAGAGCGTGTCTGCTGCTTTATGAACGAACTTCTTTCGTGTTGTGCGCACGATTGTTGTCCTCGTCGACGCGCTTTACAAGCAGCCGGCTCCTCATGTACTTGGACGTTCAGGGTCCTGCTTTTAAGTCAAGCAAGGTTGGGCCTGGTTAGTACTTGGATGGGAGGCCTGTATTTGGCCTACAGGATGCTGCAGCCTTGCAACGAGCTCAGGGCAATTTTTGGGGCAAAATAGGAGCTTAGGCAGGCAGCAATGTATTATTGGGCTTTCACCTAAAAATTGCGAATTTTTGCGATTTTAGCGTAATATTGAAAGCAAAGTTATTTACTTGTATTATAGGGACGCCATTGCAGGTGCTAGTTGCGTTTCGGGCAGATATAGGACATAGGGTGAAGGACTAGTGCTCTTTGCGCTGCAAGCGACGAAGCTTGGCGTGCTGCGGTTGCCTTGGCAGCATATTAACAGGCTCTGCCAGTGGGGGCACAGTCAGTGCGGCTCATACAATAAGGGTAATAGGCTACCCATATACGATGTTTGCCATGGCAGAGAAGCACTGGCTTGGCCAGTTCCTAACGAGGAACATTAGGGAATCGTTACCACTTTTTAACTTAGCATGCCCCTTTCGGCTCCGACATGAGGATTAAGGGACACTTCTCGGAAGATAGGGGATAGGCAATGGAAAGCGATCTGGGTCCGAGGATGTAGTCAGTCTCCTCGGTATATTGGTTAGCTGTTATGTGTCAGTATTGGTTCAGTTGCATCGCATTTTTCCACTCTGAGGGGGGGGGGGCGACAGCCATGTGCAGTTAACGGCTGCCATGCAGGTGTTTGGTTCCGGCCCCAGGATTTTACTTTGAGCCAGCTTGGGTAGGGCATTGCAGCTGTGTGTCTGTTAGTCAGGCGCCGCGGGCCGTGCAATTCCCAGTTTCGTGCATTCCGGTGGCGTTAGATGCAATAAGTCTTTCCTTTTCCAACTTGGGCATTAGGGCCATGGCAGGGTCTTGGCATACAATTTGGGTAATGTTCATACCGGCACTATTCTATGGTGGCTACACAACTCCGGGGGAAATGTTATTACTGAGTACAGACACATTTCCCCCCCCCCCTTTGTTTTGCACCCGAGTTGCCATTCCTTATGCGCGATTTGGTGGGTGCTCACACTCACGGTAAGGGCCTGAGTTTTGGGCAGTGGTACTGCTAAGGGGGGGGAGACCTTCATAGGGATGTTTGGTACATGTTTCACTCGGGGCCACATGGCGCAGGTGACTCGAGCAACAAAGGATCTAGGGGAGATGAGTGATGTGTCATGGCATTTGCCTGGATGGCGGCGGCACTGTGGGATGACACAGGCTGGGGGGACTGGGGCATCACATGTGTTTTGGAGCCGATGCACAGGTTGTTCACAAGCAAACAAAGATCCAGTACTTTACGTTCCAAGTTAATTGATTTCTCAGGGTGATGCCTTTCTACTGTGTGCTTTGTCACATTAGGGCAGTCAGCTAGGTGTGTCGACGGTGGCTCGCGTTTGGGTGCGCATTGAAGCATTACGGTGATAAAGTGTAGTTTAGTAGACAGTTGTAATGGGATGTAACTCCAAAGTGACTGATTAGGATTTACTCAGCCTCCTCATTCCAGAACCATGACATGTACAACGGAACTACAGTTGTTACCTCGGCACTGAGGCAACTATCACCCAATAAGTTTGGCTTGTAGGTGTAGTGTCCTTTTGTAGTACGCAGCTTGAGGCGGTGACAGAGGCTGCTATTTGCCACACATCAGCATTATGTTGTTAAGGGCAGGAGGTTAAGGTAAAAGCCAAACAGGTTACGATGATTATAGAATCATATAGTTAATTGGCATCGAGAGTGAGGATTCGGCGGAGCTGGTGGTTTGCCTAGAACGGAAAGGGAAGAGCTGGGGGGGGGGGCCTTCCTTCTGAGGAGGCCGCTGTGTATCTTGTGCATTTCCTCCATCCTCGCCTTTTATTAAGGGCTTCCCCGGGTGTTGTGCAGAATGGGCTGTTTGTGGGTGTGGGGAGGTCAGCCCAGCTTTCGGATTCGCAGGCAGTTTGCTCTGAGGTAGAATAGCTGTCAGGGCCATGCAACTGAGCTATAATGGGGAACCATTTCACTATATGCAATTAGCAGCACTGACTAGCCAACAGATGGGCTTGTTGTAAGTAGTGCCCCTTGTGTAGTAAATATAGGGATGCGATGACAGGTGCTCAGTTTGTCACGTAACTGGAGCTCATGTTTAACGTTCCAACACCTTTGCGTTCATATACTCTTACATGTGTATCATGAAATGTATTTCTCAATGCGCATAGATTAACGCTATGAATGGTGATCAGTCAGTTTTTTACGGTGAGCGGGACACCAAGTAAAGGTGCGGTGTGCTAGTGGCCGGTCTGCATGCCATAGTCATTGCCTGAGCTAGCTGGGGAGCCCCGCAGATTAGTTTTAACTCTTAAACAATCTTGAAGCTTGCGCAGGGCTCCCTCGGCTCTGTTGGTGGCTTTTATATTAGCCGGGTTCTCCGGGGTCTCTGCACTGCTGTGTCCGGGATCAGGGGGAATGTGTACTCATCGCATTCAGCACCTATGCTAAGCAAAGATTTAAGCTTGGGTGTTGAGGGTGAGTTAATGTTCCCGGGTCGTTTAGAAGGGCTCCATAGGGTAGGATGACCCAGCGGCAAGGTGCAGTTAGGGTGGTTTACGTGTGCTTTATCGACTATGAAGAAAGTATGCATCGCGGGGCCAGGCTCACGCTAAAGTGGGTAAAGTTCACACACTCCACAGGTGCCAAGGTCTGCACCGATGCTAAAGGCCGTGGGGCCCAGTTCACTGCTGAAACGGCTGTGGCGTCAGAAGCTGAAAGGATGTCCGTTGTTTTATTCGATCGTAAACGATTAGTTACTTGCGGTGTGTTCCGCGGGAGTAGAGTGTGAGACGCCTGCTGTCTGTCCAGCGTGTCGGTTTCATGCGGGATGGTTGTTATTCGGGCACAGCCGTGTGGTGGGTCTTTCTTCGGCAGGTTGGGGTTAGCCTGACTGTAATCTCCCTGTTGGTCACACTTGGTTTATGCGGGGGGGGGGGGGGTGGCAACAAGCTCTGTGGTCGGCTCAATTGACTGAGGAGAGCCATTATCGCTTGGTATAAATTGGCATGTAGGAATGCCAGGCAGGATTCTAGCGAAGGCAGGTTGTGGTACTCATCGTGTATTGGATGTTTGTCTCAGTGGCAGGACGCCATGCAAGGGGACCATGTACCTAGGTCACACATAAGGCAGTGCCAGGTTAACAGGGACGAGGAGGACTAGAATGGACAGGAGTGGTTGCCACCACTGTTGGTTAGATGGGATGCTGTCATATTTTCCTTGTCGTTGGATCCCCCTTAATCCAACATTCCTAATGTAAACTGAGGATGCCTGTTGTTGCGGTCGGACACCCAGGCACTTTGGATTATTCAGTTGTACCCAATTAATAGGAATTACAGGAAGCATTTGGTTCAATATACACTCCTCTGGACAGGACTGCCCCACCTAGTTCAGGGGAAGTAAACATATGGGTAGGCAAACTTACGCAGAATATGGGTGGTTAGCTTACACACATGGGGGTTCTGGGAGTTTGGGGGCAGGGTAGCATGCATCATCCTGCCACTGCTCTGTCAGAGCCAGCAGACCCATAAGGTTTCAGCGCGCTCAATTACACGTCATGTTGGAGGTAGGTCCAGCTTGAAAGGCTTGTGCTGAGTGAAGCTCAAATCCAAAGCGATTGTGGTAGCTTTCCTAGGGGCACATCCGGTTGGGCAGTAGGAAGTACAACCAGGGAGCCCCTTCCCTTATGTCATATCCTGCTTATTGGTTGTTTCAGCAGAGTTTGGGGGCAGGTTATGTGGCCCAAACTGTGGGTTTGATGTTTGGTCAGGTCAATCGACCAAGTGCAGCCAATAGTGCTGGGTACATCTGGGGAAGGTATGAAGGCCAGGCAAGAATTAAGCAAAATCGCAAAGGCAGGTAGGGTACTTATGGGGTATGTGATGTATTTTCACTTGCAGGCCGCCAGGCATGGGGACATTGTACCTAGGTCCCTTACATCAGGCAGAGATGCCCAGTGGAAGCATGTGGGGGACGGCACAGAACAGGATACTGCTCAGAGTAGATGCCGGCGAATTATGGCTGCATTACTGCAGATGGCAGGTAATTCACATGCGGGGTATGGTGGTGGTCATACCCTTTTTATTCTCAGGATCACTCCCGGGCTAGTTTAGCGGTGCTAGTTGTACCTTCATTAGCACCAGCAGCGGTACACAGGGGTAGCAGCAAAGCTTCTTTATTTTGCTGGGATGGGAGCTGGCAATGTCACAAAGCTTTGCAGCCAGAAACTGACTAGGACAAGTCGTACCTGGGACAGGGGCAACGGGCAGTAAACTGTAGAACCAGCTAGTCTCAACATTTCCAGGTGTACCGTCTGTGACTAGCGTGAGGCCGTGGGCGACACACAAATAGGCACTTTCTGTCAGCTGGTGCGGGTGGGTGCCATTCCCAAGAGAGTGCGGGTTGCCTTGTTAGAGCTGAGTTGGAGGGAATGGAGCACTTACACGAACAACTCCAGCACACATTTGGCAGCCATAGTGATGGTTATATTGTTTTTTTATTGTTGGCATGTTACCAGTTACTTCAGTTATGCCAAGTTACCGTGGGAGTCGTCAGCAAACAGTCGGACTGCAACGTTGGTGGCTTGCCGGTTGTCATGCCTTTTTCAGAAGTGTTTAGGCGCAGGCATGGCCACACATGGGTTAGATGCCCGAGGTTTGCCCTTGGTTTCATTGTCACAGTAGGTGGAGCGGCAGAACTTAGAGGAGCTTGGGCCTGACCTCTGGTTCAGGTGCAGATCCTGGTAGGTTCACTTACTCCCTGTCCTTGAGTTCGATGAAACAGGGACCATTGATTTGAGTAACGGTAACGGGTAATTTCTCCCGCCCTCCAGCACTGGCTGGCAGCTATGCAGGTTGTGGAAGTTGCCTTCCTATGGGGGCGATTTGGTCCATATGATTGGAGGAAACCACTGGGCACAATTGGGCTACAAAGTATCAGGAGAACAATTGGCATTCCCAGTATTCAAAATAGAGAGGTATTGTATACGTTGGTTCCCCTCTGGGTCACTCTGTCCTGTCTGCTCCCTGGCATACTAGCAGAAGTTGGGGAGGGCTAGGCTTCACATTGGGTGGTGACTGACGGAATGCGATGGACATACTCCGTCTAGTGCAAGACTCAGACAACTGAGTGAAAGAGGAAGTAAGGCGGGCTTGTCAACTCTTACCTTTTCCCGCATTGGCACTTCCTGGCAGGAGTGGCTTGTCAAAGGCATTGTTCTTCAGCCATGCAAAGGTATCATTGGACCAACGCCTATTTATAGGTTCAGGTCATATCAGTCAAAATCCACGGGGAGTTTTGAAAGAATGGGGGCACCCGTCCTGATGGGGCATGCTGGCTCTGGTCCTGTAGGGGCTAAGGCTTGTTTTGGCTGGACCTGGGGAAGCCAGGTTATCAGCATGTTGTAAGTTATAAGGCCTACCTTGGTGGGGGGCCCTGGTAGTGACGGTGGCCACTCCCAAGGCTGTGGAGGAGTTACAGGGCGATCCAGAGTCTGCAGATACCAAGGGGTACTTCATGCAGCAGCACAGCGGGGTGCTAAGCCAGGATACCCAGGGATGTCTCGAGTTGTCCCCTGGAAGAACTACGGTGCCCCGTTAGTCCTACGGGCGGTTGTGGGTCTGAGCAACCGGGGGCTGCCAGCATACTCTCCGCCCACCTCTTTCGGGGGGGGCGTGAGTAAGCACGTGGACTGGTGGTCCACGGATGGGAGGGGTGGCCCCTCCCAAGATTTGGTATGCACCAATCGGCGACTGCCACGGTGTAATTTAGGCTTATCAGACGGGCAAGCTGCATAGGGGTTGGCCTGCCCTGGGATTGGATCGCCCGTAAGATAACCCACCATGTTTGCATATTGGTTATGCTAATAAACCTGCAGCAATATTTCTCCACTTACAAAAGTGTTGTGTGGTTTATTTATGTACTTACTATGTGTTATGTGACAACAGTTGTCGATATTGGCACTAATACTTACCCCTAGCCATCTGCCCTCTAGTTCTTACACTAGGACTAACACTGCTTACGCTTGACTGCGAATCAGAAGCTGAACTAGTATTAACAGGCGTGTTACAACTCCCATTATCGATAAGAACCCCAACCTGAGACGAAGAATCAACAGTAGCCTGGATTCGTAAAATGGGAGGGGCCAACGATAGTCTAACAAAGGAAGGGGGAGTCTCTGGGGATGAGTTGACCGCCGTGGGGGTTAAATTTTGTAACATCAGAGGATAACCACCACCTGGGAGAGCAACAAAGGATGGTGCCAGTAGCGAGTCCTGGGAATTGGTAGAGAACAACGATACATTTGCAGGGAGTAAGGGGGGCACAGAGCCACCAGGAAGCGAGAGACGACGCTCAGTGCTTTCGATGGCATTGACCACCACCCCTATAGTTTTTTGGAGCATGCAATCTATAGTGGTTAAACTAAGGAGCTGGGGTTTTATAACTTCTTTATGCTTTGGGACTGGAGCAGGGACAGGTATTACAGGGTTGCGCTTCCCCATTCCTTATCCTTATGATATGATATCAGACTGCATGTAACACTATAAACAATAAATATGTAACTTTTATAGCCTTTTACCGCTGATATTACACAAGCAAAAACCCTGATTTGAAATAACAGATAGCAAATAACCAAAGTACGAATACAAAGAGCCAAGAGGGGTGGCCCAGCCCGGCCTCACATGGCCACTAACGGCCAGAAACGGTCCCGCCCTTGTCCCGGGCTTCTCCCGGCGCCGCCCGCGCGCGTCCTGCGAGGTGGGAGGTCAGTCTGATTTTTAAGCACCACCAGGCGCGAAGGGGGCGTGTCCCACGATGTTTGTGCAGGGGCTTTTGGGCCAGGTAGTCTCCCCGTACAGCGGCCGCGCCTAAGGTGTTTGGCGGCAGCGGCGGCGGGGGAGACAGCGGGCAGGACACGGAGCACCAGGCAATGGGGCAAAACAACAGCAAGCAGCCCAGAGACAAAATAAGCACCGGCGCGGGTCCTTCCTCTGCAATCGGCTAACAAGTGTCCCACTCAGCCGGAGGTCAGCCTGATTTTTAAGCGCCACCAGGCGCGAAGGGGGCGTGTCCCACGATGTTTGTGCAGGGGCTTCTGGGCCAGGTAGTCTCCCTGCACAGCGGCCACGCCTAAGGTGTTTGTAGGCAGCGGCGGCGGGGGAGACAGCGGGCAGGACACGGAGCACCAGGCAACGGGTCAAAACAACAGCAAGCAGCCCAGAGACAAAATAAGCAGCGGCGCGGGTCCTTCCTCTGCAATCGGCTAACAAGTGTCCCACTCAGCCGGAGGTCAGCCTGATTTTTAAGCGCCACCAGGCGCGAAGGGGGCGTGTCCCACGATGTTTGTGCAGGGGCTTCTGGGCCAGGTAGTCTACCCGCACAGCGGCCGCGCCTAAGGTGTTTGTAGGCAGCGGCGGCGGGGGAGACAGCGGGCAGGACACGGAGCACCAGGCAACGGGGCAAAACAACAGCAAGCAGCCCAGAGACAAAATAAGCAGCGGCGCGGGTCCTTTCTCTGCAATCGGCTAACAAGTGTTCCTCTTTCTATGCGTGAGCATACATAGAAATAGGAAAATGCAATCAATTATTGTTTTTGTGCAGGAAGGTGTCCCTTCCTGCACAAAAAACAATCATCCCCGCAACGCAGGCACCCTTGCAACCTGGCCGTGCGCTGCTTGTGCGCCTGGGCAGGGATGCGTATTATCTTGTAGATAGGGAACATTCCTGCCCTTTTCTTTTGGCGCACGGCAGCACAGCAGGAAGGCCAGAGGCCTAGTGTCTGGAACGACCTGGAATGAGATGGTCACTGTGCATGAGTACTCAATAAAAGCAAGGGATATGAATTCCATTGCCTCATCGAACTTAGGATTTTTTGGGCTCCAGGCAGATAGGAGGAGTTGCATGAATTCTCTAATTTGCATACAACCTGATCTCACATCAATATCACTTGATCTGTCAGACTTTTTTGTCACATTTCAGTTACTTTCTGAGCCATAACTTCCCCCGGCATCAGTTAAATGTCTAACATAAATGAAAAAAAAACAAATTAAAAGAAATATCTATAACCTACAGCAGCATTACGTGCAGATGCTCTGCATTAATTTTGCTAGAATAAAAAGCTACCCCGTCCTTTTTCTGAAAGGGCAGTAGGGCTAGGACGAAGTATGTCCAGTGCATGTCCAGTTCCTAAAAACAAGGCTGAGCTGAGAAACGTTAATAGTAACCTAATAATTTGTTTTCATACCGCACTATACACCACAGTTATGCCATTGCTTAATGCTGTAAATAATAAATGTCACTATTACCTAATGAACAGTGCTCAATTTACCAACCTGGGAAGGATGCCCACCATGCATGATTCAAATGTTTAAATTCTAGAACGCCGCATTATAACAACGGTGTGTTGTCAACTCTCTGAGGCATCCAGCTGGCAGCAGTCATGTGTCAGTCATAGCCTGACTTTTGACTGATCTTCCAATGCCACTGGCAGGGATCGGGGCATGGGCAAAATATTTTAAAAAGAAAGAACTTACCTCCTCGCGGCCGCCTCCGTCTCTCCTCTGTCGTGCTTGAAGCCCCGTATCCAAACAGGCTCCCCTAAGCCAATCACAACGCTGCAGTGCAGCATTTTCATTGGTCTGAACACTCTGGTACGGTGCTCACACAGGGGCATGGAGCCTATGCATGTTCTCCACACAGGCTGTAATGTAGCCTAGGTGGAGAACATGCTAAGTGCGCATGACTGTTTGGTCGGTCATCTTGGTGTACATAAACCACTTCTCTACCCTGTACCACCAGCCCGCCCCGCAACCCAGCCCAGCATCAACGAAAAATAAAATGATAACAAGGTTTTATTACCATTTTATTTTTACCTTTTCCACTGCTCTGAAAGCAGTGGGGCGATGGTCCTCCTCCATAGTGGAGCAGCCGCTCCTGGACTCTTCCCATACACACTGAACATTGTTACAGATATTAACCAAAAAAGGAACAGAGACGAGTCTGCCTCACCTCATCTTCTTTCACTGCCTATCCCTCAGCATCTTTTTTCAGTCCTCGCCTTCTGATGGTCTTATAATCGGACGTCTTTCTTCTCCCTCTTCGTATGTCTTGCCACTTTGCCAATCCTTTTTCTATCCATTCTTCGTTTCATCTTCCCCTCTTGCTCTTTTGCCACTCTTCTTATTTCTCTTCATTCCTTTCATCTGCCGCTTCTTTCAGCCTCTTCTCTGTTCCCTCTCTTTGCTCCTACCCCCTCTTTCACCACCCTCTTCTTCCCATTTATGCCCATTTGTCATCATGTTTTCTCCTTGTGTCTTACCTTCCATCCCTGTTCTCTCCTTTTTCCCTCTTTCCTTCTTATTTGCTTATATTCAGTGCTGGAATTGTAAAGAATTTACTTGGGAACCCATACATTGGGGGCCAAGGTGTGGCAGAGGAAAAGGGGTGGAGTAACGAGGGGCAGAGCTTGAAAAGCAGTCTGATGGTCAATTTATAAATTTATTTTTAAAAAATTGCTGCAAAGAAATTTACATGGGGGAGTTGGGGTGCAGTCGACCACAGGAAGGTCTGCCCCCAGGCATTTTGGGGAAGGGGATCAGTTGGGCGACTGCTGGGGGTTTGGGTAGTTTTTGGGCTATGCATGTAGCCCAGGGGGTATATATCCTGCTATTTTGAGGTGCCAGCCACCATTTTGTCATGATGACACGGTGGCTGGTACCTACTTGGAAAATGTCTCCTTACAACACATGCAAAAACATTGAATGCCATTACAACATGGTGGTTACAATGACCGTGTTTTTACAACGCAAACCAGTACTTCGCAAGTCATTACAACGACTTGCTGTAGGGGGCGCACTGGACTTAGGAATAGTATTATCTACTATTCCTACTTCAGTTTGTGCAACAGCAGAGAAGGTGTTGGATTGTAAATCCAACACCAGCGCGCCCCCTACAGCAAGTTGTTGAAACAACTTGAGATGTAATGGTACGCGTGGTAACAACAAGGTCGTTGTAATGACCGCGTTGTAAAGGTACCACGTTGTGGAAACAACATTGTAAACGCTGTTTCTCGACAGGGTTTACCAAAGTTTATTGTTGTTGTCAGCGGCAGTTCAGGCTAAAAGGGAACGGGTAGGCAAGCTCACGCTTGGACAAGCCAGGAAGTTTAAGATTAGGTAGGAAGTTTAAGGGGTTAAGAGGTTAATAGATGTAGGAAACCGGGAAGGGAATTTAGAGGTCTCAGTTGCAGTTGACCAGCTCTGGTCCAAGTGCGATGTTGCTGAATTAAGTTGTTGTGGGGTGAGGGATATTTTAGGGGTGGCTGGTAGCTTAACATAGGTGATTAACTGCATAGTGAGGTTGTATCTTTGTACAGCAAAGGCAAGGTTGTTTTGTGATGTGCACCTGTTTCAATAAAGCAGCCTTTTTCACACATGCCTGGTGTCAGTGGTCTGTGCTGCTGCCCTCTCACCCTAAAGCTATTCTAGATTACTTATTTGTCACAAAGATGCATTTAAAATATTTTACAGGATTAAGACACCTGCTACAAGGATTATTGTCTGTTCAGCAATTTTGAGGGGATAATAATAGCCATAAGATAACTCTACTGATGGATAACACAGTTCTGAGAGAGTTCTGTGTTTTTTCCAGTCATGATTTTGACTCTTAATGTCCCTGCTGAAAAGCACACTGTGTACCATGCAGATCACAGATTTGTATTTTATTTAGATAGGTAAGTGGCTACTGCTTTTGGGACTCAGATAATTTTGTTCTATACTGGTGTCAAGGAGTTGCATGCAAACTGTAAGTCATGGGTTTAGATCCTTATTGTGATTTTTTTCGCAATCTGTTGTTATTCCAAGGTTTCAAAGAAGGGTTCCTTTGGGACGTAATAAAGTTTTAGTTAGTACAGACAACCACGATCATTAGATTACGTTTTATATCCCAACTTTCTGTTTCTCCTTACCATTCGCTCTTTAATATATAATGTCTACAAGTATGGATATGTAATTCCTACACCATGTAACCCTCATTATCTTATATAATGTTTCCTATGCATTGATTTGCACACTTGTATGAGTTATTGTGCCTTTGTGTGTGAGGCATTAATTAACTTGTCACGGTAGAAAAGGTGTGGTTTACTAACTCTAACAAAGGTCACTCAATGCAATGATATTATCTAATGTGCTTAAGTGAACAAATCCCAAATACACTTTAAGTGAAAAATTCATACTTCAGCTATAAAAAAAAGTAGAAGACAGTAACTGGTAAAGGCTTGTTTCATGGGGTGCTGCCCTGTTAAACATGCTGCAAAATTCTGACATCCTCACCAATATCAGCTTAACTTAAAGGACATATCTTAACCCAAATTAGGGAACCCATCACTAAAACACTGTACAATCATTATAATACTATTGGATGTTTCTCAGTGCCAGATGTGTAACCCACTGATGAAACATTACACACTGAACACTAGGTAAGTGAGTGTTCATTATCCTAAGTGAGTACCTGCGTGTATGGTAATTCCAAAAGAGGCTTGAATTTTTCTTCCAACAGTTTTCTACTTTTTATATGTTATTGCATGTTTACAGAAATCATACAACAGTCTTTTAATGCCTCTTCCTTCTTTTGTGAGTTAGGTAGCTGTGTTACACACGTGCTGTATGTGTGAGGGAATCGTTTAATGTTCCTTCTGCTACTGCTATATGTCTTTATGTTATGAAAGTTTGCACTGATGCTTTATTGTTTTGAGAATCTCTGTATAAAAAAATTCCCCTACACAAATGACAAAACAATTTGCATTGTCAATGCTTATTTTAATGCATTTTTATGAGAGAGCTCTCACAAAACATGTGAACAGAGTTTACTTTCGGTTTTACATGTGAAACAAGCAGTTTTTGAGGTGGGAATTTGTAAATTGTTTTTAACCGTAGCAGAAAAGTGGCTCCATGTTGTGCCTTCTGCCAATTATGGCATTTTGGCCAACAGCACTTTCATGTTATTTTGAGGCCATAATGAACGTGTTAAAAAGCAAAACTACAAGCCCTACAATGCAACATGCTATTGGCTGAAAAAACAGGAATGTCTGATGGTATCACGTGTCATTGTACCACTTGGCACTTGACATACTCAAAATAACATTTTACTCCCGATTTTTTACTTTCTTTCTTGTACTCAACTGGTTAAACAGCTCAATGGGTGAGAGGGCAGCAATAGCATTTCAAATACAAATAGGATCCTATGCCTGCTAATGGGCTCCTATTAACACTCTTTGGAAAATAAGCATGTTAAAAAGGATGTTCTTCATCAGACCACTGTGAGCAGCAGCAGCTAGACAAGTTTGAAGAGACCCAAAGGAAAGACAACAACTGCTGTCCGCCCTTCTTCCCAACAGGGGTTTGCAGTAACTTAGGTGGAGTGTCTGCATCATCATTGTAATGTGACCTGCCTTGGACACATGTAGCATGAGCTGCAGGTGCTGCCGCGCTAGGGCTTAAGTCGCCAAACACCCAGCAACACCCGTGACACTCTAAAACTTGCTCACCTCAAATGTCTGTTTTTCTAGCAAAGTTTTTCAGCATAGTATTAGCATTGTGCCATCCACACCCAGCTAGAACAGGACAAAGGGCCAGATGAACTTACATTAGGAATACCGAATTTCCTAATGTATGAAACTCTTTTGAGTGGTTCCTAGCGGGCCGCAAATAGATGTACCTCATGCATATTTATGAAGTAGGTCGCAATTTGCAACCCATTAGAAATCGTAGCCATCCCAGGGATGGTGGCATGCTGAGGTCAGCAGACCTCCATGTCTGTGACTGCTTTTTGATAAAGCAATCTTTTATTTTAATGCATTTAAAAAGAAAAAAATAAACTGTGCAGTTTCACCTTTTAAGAGTAGACAATGGCCGTGGGACTGCTTCCGGCTCTTAAAAAATATTTGTTTTTGATTCTCAAAGGGGAAAGGATCCCCTAGAGGCCCTAGGGGATCCCTTCCCATTTGCGAATGGGTTGCCACCTTCTTCAAGGATTCGGTAAAATATAAATGTTTCAAGACCATAATTCTGTCACAAACCTTTCATACATCCCATTCAGATTTGGTATTTGGAAGAGACACCCTAAACACGCCCCTTCCAAATAACGAATCGCAAAAACAAATTCTGACTTGGTAACGTGTTACAGAAGCACAATTTCAGTTTTGTACATACGTTAAAAGTATTTTTGCAGTCAGAAGTGGCCCAATGGTCTGTTTCCGACCGCAAAAGGGATTAGTACATGCGGCCCTATGTCTTTTGCCATTTATGCAGCAAAGTCTTTAAGCATAGGATTAGCTAGTGCCATCCATGCTCAGCTGTAAAATGCTGAAAGCCTTTTACCATTCCAGGCACAGGATTGCAGCTCTGGATTGGTAAAACACCATCCAAGCCAACCTGGAATAAATACAAGCAACCCATGCATGTGTTTTGCTGTCATTACAGCTCTTCAGAGAGGTTTAAGTTTGTCCAGACACAAGGGAGCACCCAGTATAAGTCAAAACAATGCCCTTTCAGGCTTAGAGTGCTGCATAAATTATGAAAAAACAAAGCAGAGAACTCTGGGTAGTTCCTAAGGTTAGGTGGCTAGCAGCTCCTACATAGAACACCCTATAAAACCAGCAACACTCTAAAATCTGCTCGCCTCAAATGTCTGCTTTTCTAGCAAATGTTTTAAGCATAAGATTAGCACAGTGCCATTCCCGCCGAGCTAGACATGGACAAAGTCTTTTGCCATTTATATAGGAAAATCTTTATGCATTAGCTAGTGCCATCCATGCTGAGCTGTAATATGATGATAGCATGGAGATGGGGCAACATTAAAATAATGTGGTTCAACCTTTTCTTACCATCAATTTCAGGGTTCAGCCCTGTTCCCACGCTGACTTCTGAGTATAAGTGGCTTCAGGTGACAAATCTTTACCAATGTTTTTTGAACCAGGAGCTATTTATTCATTATAAATTAAATCACAATGACAGTTTTAGGTTCGTCAATGATGAGAGATTAAATTAGTTTTAAAAGTTAATTTTTCATTAAGAGTTTTAGTAAGATTCTTTTTGCTCTTTTTATTCAGATTAGTAAATATATGTAAGTAAATTTACAGAAATCTCATAAAAATATGGTTAGAATAAATCATCATATAAAACATCCAGCACGTTCCATAAAGGACAAATACTCTATTCTGAAGAATGGGGCCAGAATTTAGAGTTAATAGAACTCATGAAGAGTTCGAATTCAAAGGAAAAGAAAGGGATAAAGACAGCATAAATCTCAAAATCTGATGAAGCAGTCGAACATCCCATTAAGGGTAGTTCATTAAACTCAGCGAGTCACAATAATTCAAACAAAAGCATACAGTTGCAGTAGTAACTGTCAAAATCGAGCATCAATAATAAGGCATAGAAAGAACAGCAGTAGCTGTTCCCACAACTGTTACGAAAGGGCAAGGTGGTGGGTGTGGGTATCAGCTTCCCAGCTTCAAGCCTCAAGTCTTTAGCTAGGAACACTCACTAATATAATAGGCAAAAAGAATGTTGCAAAATGTGTAGCATGTTTCTTCTCTTCACATACAATCAAGCAACAGCGTTTGTCGAGAGTGAGTTAAGTTTTTCCTCAGAGGTGGCTGGTATGGAACGGTGGCAGGGGAGGGGGAAGGTGGGGTTTAAGAAAGAAAAAAAGAAACTAAAACGTACCTGGGTCGCTGCCACCAGCCACCATTTTCCTTCAACACAGGAACCAGGAAGAACACAGCCTCTTACAGCCTGTGAAGAACATGCACAGTGCACATGATTTTTGGGTCGTACCGGGACAGCTGGACAAACCGTCAAGGGCACTTATGGTGTAGCCACCACTCCTCCTCCCTCGACATCAGGGAAGTCCGCCCCACCCTTACTTAACAACGTGGCTGGCTGCAGTGCAGCAGCAATACTAAAAATAAGATGATAATGATATTTTGTTATTATCATTTTATTTTTCGTTTGCACTGCTTTAAAGTAGTTGTGTGACGTTCCTCATCATTAACACAAACAAAAAGAACTGTTTTAAATGTGCAAATATTCTATTCAATAATCAGATATTTCTTAGTAAAAGTGAATCCATTTGTTAAACTGGAACTTTCTGCAGCTATGACAAATATTTTTATGTATGTCACATTGTTGAGTTCACTTCTAGCTAAAAGAAAACTTGTATTTAAGCATTTGTGTGGCCTATACGAATATCTAGTGCAAGTTTACACATTTAAAATGTGAATCATTTTATTATTAAATTTTACATTAATCATTGCTCATATAGCTGTTATTCTAAATAATTTGCATCTTATTTAATTTTCTTTTTCAATGACAACAGCCTTCTACCACTCCAGGCACAGAATTACAGCTTTGAATGGTAATTTACCACAGACTAATCCTATGCTTAAACACTATGCTGTATAAATGACAAAAGACTTTGGGCCCTGGTGCATCGGGTTTGGAGAGAAGTTTAGTAGGTATTGTCCTGTCCTGAGCCTGTCCTTTGGTCAGAGGGTTGTTTTCCGTTATCACTTTTGGGTAACTATTATTCTGTTTCAAATTTGCATATCCTTTGCAAATGTATGATTTATTATGCATTTTGTCTCTACATCTATCCCCTCTTTAATGCATTGTTTTGTTGAATGAGTCTGTGATTTTGAATGTATTTTCTAAATGAATTTTACTCCCATGAAATTTGATGGACTTTGCAGTGTGAATTTGTACTAAATGAGCGTTCATTCATGCCTGAGATTTAGATAAAATTCACGAATCTTACCCAGAGTCTGTGGTTATTTCACTGAGAACTGTAAATGTGTTAGTTAAATTGTTAATATCACCATCAACTAACTCAACTAATGGTCCATCGATAAGAGGAAAGAGTGTTGATCTGTGAAGATTAGTTGGGTATTGAAATAATTACCTCAAGTGATTTTGAGGTTACAGGGAGTTAACTAATCAGAGCTCAAGTGAAATTATAAAACTTGACCCCCAGCGAAACAGCCAGGAAATTTGAATGTGTAAATGGGCCCCATTGAAGTTTACTTGTCTGTGAAGTGTTCATCCATGTCCTTTCGCTGGATCAGTTTTTCTGGTAGTAGACTTATGGTTATTATTGATTAATTTGATGATTATTGATTACTGAATATTGATTACTGATCGTTAACTATATGTTTAACACAAAGAGTTAGTGTTGTGTTCTATGTTGTCTGGAAGTACAGGTACAGAGATACCTGCGAATCCCGGGAACGGAATTTAGAAGAGTGTGGTAAGGAAATTACACTGCAGAAAGTCACTTGTCTGTTGTCATAATACCTAAAGGTTACGCAGGACTGTAGGTGTTATATTAGGGACTATATCGTATAAGAGTAGAGTGTGAGTGATAGCAAATAGCCCACCTGTGATACTTTGACTTTACCCAAAGGAGGAGTATCCCTAAAGGAGTAATAGGTCCTCCCCGAGCTTAAGTGAAGGGTAGACAGTGGTTTTTACTCTTAGTGACAGGAAGTATTTTCTCTTTGAAGCGAGTGAAGAAACTATCTTTGGTTTAGCGGGACAGGCAGAGTAGCGCTGTTTTCACGTCATTACTAACAGAAATTTATAAAGTAAAGTTAGAGAATGCATTGTCGTATTACCTTGTGAAGGGAGGGTCAGTAGCAGGAGTCATACTGACTGTACAAAGAGCTGCACTGGGATTGTTTGAAACGGTGGGCGTGTAACAAGTGCAGATTGTAAAGGGAGGGTCAGTAGTAGGAGTAATATGACGTCACAGAGAGCCGCGCTGGCATTAGTCAAACAAGTAGGTGTGTTATGAGCTCTGATTGGCCAGGAGAAAAGAACTATGTTGGTATTGGTTAGAGAGAAGAATACGTAGTGAGCCCTGATTGGACTGTTGGTGTGAGTCGCGCTGGTATAGGTCGAGTGTTAGCAAATAGGATACGTGAGAATATGAAAGAGTTTCCTGGATTTTGCCTATTGAATTAGTAAATCACAGAAATTGGAAGATGAAGTAGATTAATAAAATCAAGAATTTCTTTAAGAAATACAAACGTGTAGTAACTAGGGAGGGGATTCTAATGCCATCTCCTAACACGCCTGCTTCCTTTATGATGATGGAACGAGGATATCATACATGTGTGTGGTTGGAAAATTGGCTGGAATATAGGAAAGGTGATGGTGTTCTAGCTTTTCCAGAACATGGTACATTTAATGTGAGGATTCTTCAGAATTTGAGAAATAGGATGAATTCATTAGAACCAAATCCTAGGTTAACACAGTATCAGGCTTTGGAGAAATGGGAAGTTGAGGCATTTGAACGAGAGAAATACAGCGGAGGCAGAAGAATTAATAGAATTAATAGAGGATTTTTACCCAGATACCCATTTGACACTCGAGGAGATCAAATGAAAAGAGAAGAGCTGTAATAACGGAGGGTTTATATCCAGTATTAATGGCTGAAGATCAAGAAGGGAGCAAATGTAAAGAAAAAACGAAACACATAGGTATGACAGGAATAGGGTTTGATTAATCTGATGATGAGTTGTTGTAAGATATTCTAGTTAAGAGACCTCTGCCTTATCAAGAGAGTGCTAGAGATGCAACTCCATGTGCACCTATGATGGGAACACCATTGGTTCCACAAGTTTTATATGATCCAACAGTCATCCGAGTATCACAAGAAAAGGAAAGGGATGCATTGAATGAATAAAAAAAAAGAAGAGATAATTCAGAAAATAAATCAGCTAGGTCTGAATGCTGAAGCATTGACAGTGGGAGTAACTATTGGTCCTGTTATTCCATTATATGGTGACAAACGAAGCACACCAAAGTAACAAAATGTGACAGTCCCACAGAATGGCATTAGAAAAGAGATAGTGATGTCAGAAGATCAAATTAGTGGGAGTGATTCAAACGTCTCATTATTACATCTCCCAAATCTTGAGACTATGACTGAAACCCCAAAGAGAATTTCACCCATGGATACAAGGAGGAAAGTAACAACTGTCACTCCAGTGGCAGGAAATCTACTGGATTTTCAACAGAAGATCTAGAAGAATGGCCAAAAGGACTAGAAAGGAAGAAATCTCAACCACAAACTATAGATGTAAGCAAGTTGAGAGTGGAACTGGAAGAAATGATTATTGGTAAAATAAGTCCAGACAGATTAGGTTCATATGGAGATGAAGAATTGTTTTTTTTTTTTGCAAGAGTATAACTTGGAGAGCAAAGAATCTTCATGAGAAAATAGTGGAAGCAGCTTTAGAATTTGGAATAGATGTAGAAAAGTCAAAAATATTGCAAAAACCATATAGATGAGAATTTACAGAAAAGGATTTAGAAAGTTTGAATGCGTCAGGAAGGAGATTACAAATCAAGGAATTAATGCACATTCTGAAAAACTGGGTCAACGTAGATCGATGGAGAAGTAGATGGACAAAAAAGAGAGATGAAGCAGCTACAAAGGAAGCATATGCATTCCTGTTGAGAGAAGTAGGAAAGGTTGAAAAGATGTGTCCCATGAGAGAAGTTCCTGGTGGTGGATATGTTCATGTTCCATGGAGTAGACAGGATATTTTATATTTTACGAATGACTTCCCTAGATTGAGAGAGAAACCAAGTGAATGGTACAAGCAGGTAGAGAGATTTGTGACGGTTTCAAAAGTTTTGTAGAAAGATTTGGATGGCCTGTTTGATATAGTAGTACCAACTAATTTGTGGACAGAATGTAAAATTACCGTTGATTGGCCAAATAAAGAATATCCCAGAGATACAAAGACAGGTGCGCCGTCAGAGCAAGTCATGAAATAATATCACCAGGTGATTACTTTTCTGAAAGGGAAAATTCCCCCTAAAGAAACATATTGGGTTAAAATAGACAGGACAACTCACGAACCAAAGGAGTCAGTGCATGCATACTATGAAAGGTTACTACAAGTGTTTAAGCAGTATAGTGGATTCAAGAACATTGGTGATAAAGATATGGGACATTTTGTATATAGGTTTGTGTATGGATTGAGATCAGAAATTAGTCAAATGATTTAACAGCATATGCTTTGCTGGCAAAGCAAGCCTATTGACGATATTTTGAAGTATGCAAAGTATTGTAGTGATGACATTGGTGCCAAACATAAAAAGGATAATAGAGAAAATGATGTGGGCACAAGTGAAGTTCGCAGAACACCAAGAGGCAAATCCAGTTTCTCAAAATGATAGTCAGATGAATGGTCAGAATCAGAATACTCAAGTGTCAAATGGAAATAAAGGAAAGGGACGAATGAAAAGAGAAGAAGCGAAAAAGAAGTATCCTTGTCATGGGTGTGGAAAGCTTGGACATTGGAAGAATGAGTGTAGAAATATTCAACAGAATAATGGGGTAAATCAAATTTTAATTCCACAGATACAGAGTGAGGTGGTTGTGAACCAGCAACAACAGCAACAGGTAGTTACTTCTCAGTTGCAGATGCCACAAGCCCCTATGCCCAACAATGTGAGCGCTCAGGTGCAGAGATACAGTGTGAACACCGAATTTCATGGAGAAGTGGTAAGAATACACAGACGGTTCAGAAATATTGGATGCAAAGCAATGAGAGGGATTTGGAGATGTCCCGATGACGGTGCCTGAGGGGGGAGGAAGAGTGCATTCTTGGCGCATCTTTGGTGGTAGATCAGTCAGGTTCATTTGTTGATGGAAAGGTGGAAGGAAATGACATCACTTTTCTAGCGGATACTGGCGCTACCGTTTTACTGTGAGAGCAGCAGAAATTCCAAACCTACCCCTCTCAGGAGAAACTATCCAAGTTGTAGGAGTCTCAAATAATCAAATAAGGACCCCAGTAACAAAACCAATAGAAGTGAATTTTGGTAATTTCAGAGACATGCATCGGCTTGTGGTATGTGACTCAAGTCCGGTGAATTTATTAGGGAGGGACTTGCTATGTAAGATTAATTGTACTATCTTTTGCACGCCTGATGGTATTGCTTTCCAAACACCTGATGAAGATGTTGTTTTAAAGATGATGTTGGCGAAACAGGGAACAGAAGTGGATGAAATGTTTTCACTCCTAACTGAAAGTGATTTGCCTGATGAAGTGAAAAACACAGTGAGGTCAGAGCTGTGGGATTTTTCAGGAAAAGAAATTGGTCTGATGGCAAATGTAGAGCCAATTAAAATAGTGGTGAAAGAGTGTGCAATATATCCAAACACACCACAGTACAGAATGAGTCCTGAAGTAAAGGTAGGAATTGCCCCAGTAAATGATCAAATGATTGAACAAGGTATTCTAAAAGAAATATTGGTCAGTCCTTGTAACTTGCCAATCATGAGGCTCAAAAAGCCTTGTGACAAATATAGAATAGTGCAAGATTTGAGGAAAATCAATAAAATAGTACTACCCTGTGGTCCAGTAGTATCAAATCCAGCAGTGATTCTTTATCAGATACCTTGGAATGCCCATTTGTACAATGTGATTGATTTGTGCCAGGCATTCTTTTCGATTCCCTTGCATCCCGATAGTCAATATCTTTTTGCATTCTGGTTCAGAGACTGTGTTTTGGCATGGTGCAGAGTTCCTCAAGGGTACACAGAGAGCCCCTCGATTTTCAATCAGATCCTGAAAAAGTGTTTGGAGACATTGGTTATGCCAGGAAATTCGGTCTCGGTTCAGTATATTGATGACCTACTGGTGGCATCAAAGACACGAGAAGCTTGTGTCATTGACACAATAGCTTTACTGAACCATTTATAAAAAGGAGGACACAAGGTGTTGCCAGAAAAATTACAGTTTTGCCAACAAGAGGTTCAGTATTTAGGACACAAGATAGAATGAGGAGTCAGAAAAGTGACGCCAGAAAGAATAAAAGTGATTCGACAAATGAGTTTACCTAAAACTAAGAAAGAAGTGCAAATGTTTTTAGGAGTGGTTGGATACTGTCGCCAGTGGATCAGTGGGTTTTCTCTACTTGCAAAACCTTTAATAAGGTTGTCTCGAAAGGGTGTGATAGATCCGATTGAGTGGGATGATGATAGTGAGGAAGAATTCATAAAATTGAGAGATTGCTTGTGTCAAGCACCGGCATTAGGAATGCCAGATTATACGAAAGTTTGCTTTTTTCTGCTGTGAAAGGGAAGGTTGTGCACTCTCAGTATTAACACAGAGACACGGGTTGTCACGACATCTAGTAGCATACTTCTCTGCTAATCTGGATCCAGTGGCTGCGGCATTACCTGGCTGCTTAAAAGCAGTAGCTGCTACTTGTGTGAGTCTGGAACAGAGTGAATCAATTATGATGGGACATCTCATAAAGGTGTATGTGCCACATTCAGTTGAGATCCTTTTAACAAGGACTCGTACTGAGAACATGACCCCTAGTCGGCTGACTAAATATGAAAGAGTGATATTGGGTGCTGAAAATGTAAATGTGACAAGATGCACCATGATGAATCCAGCAACATTGTTGCCTGATTCATATTGTGAGGAAGTGAAAGAGGAAGATGATCATGATTGTTTGGATGTGACAGAGATGTGTACAAAGCCCAGACCTGACATAATTGACGTTTGTTAGAAATGGGATTTCTGGTTGGCTGAGGCTTGCGCCAAAGCCAGGCAGAAACCACCACTCTAGTCAGGGCTGGGGAGTTACACGCCAAAGATAACCCCTGCTCACCCCCTTGGTAGCTTGGCACGAGCAGTCAGGCTTATCCCTGAGGCAATGTGTAAAGCGTTTGCGCACGCACCCAGCAACAACACCCAAGACCCACCACAAAGGAAACTCCACACAAGGTATTCTATAAAAATAGCCTTTGTATTATACCAAACACATTAGATCAAAACACACACTTTACAATGTGCCAACAGGCACGGGCAGAATTTACAAGGGATTAGATATACAGGGGACAGGGCCACATGGACCACTGTCAGGAATTAGCACTTAGAACATAGCACAAATCACCAATAGTAAATGTAGAACATAACACAAAGTAACTGTAGAGCACAACCAGTAACTACTGGCGCACTAATGACCTCAGCGTCATCACACTAGCATCAGGTGTAAAACCTATCCTGCATCTATCACAGGGGCATAAATCACATTATGCAATTCTCATTGGTCTAACGCATTAGACCTAACCACCTAAGTATAACTATACTAGGGGCGCACATCGCACAGGGAAGTACATTCTCCCTACCATCAACCTACGCAGGTAAAATAACCACATTTAGAGGTATAAGACACAGGGTGCGCAAAACATGCTATATACAGTACATTTCCTAGCACCAAAAGCATGAACACAGGGTGCGCAAAACATACTACACCGTACATTTCCTAGCACCAAAATCACATCAGCATGAATCGCAATAATACCTCAATCACATTAGGGCCCAGGTCGCACCAGAACCTAAACGTAGCAGCTGCCCACTACTTGCTGGGCAGCTGGGGACAAAGCAGGGCCTAAACGCTGCAGCTGGCACTAAGTGCTGCGCAGCTGGGGAAGGCAAATAGGAGGCATGGGCTCTCACTGGCCCCTGAACACATTATCCAAAACGCTGGAGCCACCTGGCTCAGAAAATAACATGTCCCCCTTGGAGTCCCTCTGGACTCTAGACAAATGATGCCCTCTTCGTTGGAGCGCACGAGCGCTCTAAAACAATACGCCCCCACCGTTGGAGCCAGCTGGCTCTGGGAATAATTGGCCCCTAAGTCCCCCTGGGACTTCTAAAACGAATGGCCCCCAAAGCTGGAGCCTTTCCTGGCTCTAAAAATAAATATGTCCCCGTTGGAGCGGCCCTCTGCCATATGGGGCCGCTCGGATACTGCCTACGAGACAGGTGGGTGCAGGGAAATGCCCCCACGGGGACTCTGTACCCTGGCTGCAGCTTCCCCAGAGGTCAGCCCTTACTCACCGGGCTCTCTGGCGCTGCTCGGGGTCTCCTCTCACGGCATGCGGCGATCTCCGGCTCTGCCCGGTCCCTCTTCTGGGACCGGGACTTTCTTTCCCAGCGGCCGCTACCTCGGGGCTCTCCCTCGCTCAGGGGAGCCCCGTATCTCAAAAACGGTGCCGGAAAACTTTCTCGCGGGGCTTCCCTTCCGTCCCGGAAGCCCCGCCCAGGACGTCACAGCCCTGCCTGTCTTCCGGGTCGCGCTGGGCAGCGACCCGGAAGAGACTCGATGTGCGGCTCGGCCGCGGCGGTGATCCATCCAAGGCGGAGAACGCGGGGTGGGCACCCGCTATCGACTACAACTACAACGCGGCCCCGTAGCTCCGCCCAACATCGGAACAAAGCGGGGTAGGCTCCCGCCATCACAGGCACTACAATGCGGGGTGGGCACCCGCCAACCTAAATAACAGAAGCGGGGTGGCACCCGCAAATCAAAGACATAAGCGGGGTGGCACCCGCAATTAAGGCATCATGGGGGGAATCCTCACGATGGGGATTCCCTCACCCAGGGTGGTAGCACAGCGCTGCGCAGCCCCCAGGCTCTCCTCCTTTGGGGGGAAAGTAAGTTAAAGCGCTCCTAGTGCGCAGAAACGGCTGCATGAAGTCTCTGTAAAGTCAAAGGGGAGAAAACGGTCCCAGATGTCCTGGCTTAAAGAAATGGAGCAGCAAAGCTCCCAGCAAAGAGGCCATTAGAAAGTAAGGGGCAATGGCAAAAAGAATGGTCCCATAAGTCCTCCAGCATCCAGGGCATCCAGGGGCTGGGCAGGGCCCAGGGATGCAAGCCTTCCCCTGGGCCCCAGCAGCAGCACGCCCCTGGTAGATTCGAGTTAGAACAAGAACATTTTGTAAGGGGACACAGCCCCTTTTTATACACAGGTTCCTTTGTCTGGGTTCAGGGTGAGGGGGAGAACCAGTCGCAGCTGGTTGGGGAGCACCCTTGATGTGCTCAGCCCCTCACTCTATTCACTGGCAGGGCTAGGGTCGTCAGTCGCACCACAGGGGGCGGAGCCAGCATTGTGTGGGGAAAGCCCTGCCCTATTCAGGTCCAAGGTGCACTCTCCCCCAGCCATCAGCATGCTAATCTCACACTCACCACTGGGGCAGACCCAACCAGACTCCTGGAGCCAGGCTCACCAGCCAGCTCCATCCAATCACACGCCAGACACACTGCACACAGAAGTGCCCACTTCTAGAAGTGGCACTTCCACACTAGGTACAGGCACGCCGCACACATCATCGCGCAGCATTCAATCACACGAGTCCGCACATACCAAACTCGGGCCTGCACACCCCATGCATCAGGAACTACTAGGGAGACATACATTCCCCATGCATTCCTATGGGAGGGCAGGCCTATCTCACCACATGCATTCAGCGTGCGTACGCACTTTACCCTGGGACCCAGGGAAAGTGCGCAGGAACCAAAAACCACTATCACCAAGTCACCAATAAAAGCAAAAAGTTTCAGGGGTGAACTTGCCAGAAGGGCCAAGTCCAACAACGTTCCTTTGGAAGAGTCAGATTTTGTAATGTTTGTTGATGGGTCATGCTTGAGGAGGGAAAATGGAGAATTGAGTTCTGCTTATACTGTCTGTACTCTATCAGGTATCCTGGAAGCTTCCTGCCTAAGAGCAGTCAAGTCTGCACAAATAGCCGAATTGGTGCTTTGACAACAGCATGCAAAATTGGGAAAAAATTGAGAATAACCATATTTACGGATAGTCAATATGGTTTTGGGGTTGTGCATGACTTTAGCCAATTATGGCTGCAAAGGGGATTTCTGATGTCTTCAGGTTCTCCTTTCAGGAATGGCAAAAATGTTAAAGAACTATTGGAAGCGTGCAATTGCCAAAAGAAATTGCAGTGGTCAAATGTGCCGCACATAAGTCAGGGAATGATTATGTGACACAGGGTAATTGGTATGCTGACCAAGTTGCACTATTTTGTGCTCGAAATACAATGTCTTTGAAAAGAGGGTGGGAAAAGAAGTTACCAATTGCCAACTAATAATTTCTCTGCCTTTGAAACATGGGACGAAGTTAGGCAATTGTAGGATGAGGCAAATACAAAAGAGAAGAAGAGCAGACGATAAAGTGTGGGTGTGTCCAGATGGTAGACCAATAATGCCAGAAAGTTTGTTATCACAAATGGCTAGGGTATATCATGGAGCTACACACATTGGGAGGGATGCCACGATTGGACATTTCAGACAGACATGGTTCAATCCCAAGTTTAGGGTAATTGCAGAGAGTCTCTGCAGAGGTGTTTGACCTGCCAACAGCAAAACCCAGGTAGAAAAACATTTGTCTGTTGGGGAAAAATTGGAAAGGCAGAGGGACCATTTACAAGACTACAACTTGACTTCATTGAGTTGCCACCGTGCAACGGTTTGAAGTATGTCCATGTCATTGTGTGTCTGTTTTCTCGATGGATAGAAGCCTATCCTACTAGAAGGAATGACAGTCTCACAGTTGCCAAGTTGCTGTTGAGAGATCTCATTCCCAGATTTGGATTTCCATTCCCTTTGGAATCAGATAAAGGACCTAATTTTAACAATGAGATAATAAAATTAATTTGTACAGCTTTCAAAACTGAGCAGAAACTACACTGTGCCTATCGACCAGAAGCCTCTGGAGTGGTTGAGCAGCTCAATGGCACAATAAAATCCAGGTCAGGGAAAGTGTGTGCATCCACTTCACTGAAATGGCCTGATGCTTTGCCCCTTGTATTTGTGAGTCTTAGAAGTATTTCTGACAGAAGAACGGTATTAAGTCCACGTAAAATCCTCATGGGAAGAGCAATGAGACAAGCATTTGTACCTGGAAACAAACTGATGAATGTAACTGATGATCTAGTGTTGGACTATTGTAAAGAACTAGCTGATCTGGTGTGTTCTGTGTCTCACCATGTTGGAGAAGATGCAACCACAGCACAGCCGAATCAAGCTCATGATTTGTGTCCAGGAGACTGGGTCATGGTAAAGAAGCACACAAGGAAATTCTGCTTAGAACCAAGGTGGAAAGGACCTCATCAAATTATATTGGTCAGGACAACAGCAATGAAGTGTACTAGCTTGCCAAATTGGATCCATGCCAGTCATACACAAAGAGTACCAAGTCCACCTGAACGACAAGAGCACCAACTGGTAGAATAAAGAGAAGAACCAGAAGCTGAAAGTTGTGAAGTTGAAGAAATCAGAGAAACAGACTCTGAAGAACGCATCGATGATGAGCAACCAAGTACAAGTCAAGTAGAGTGGGCACCAGTTACTGGGTCTCAGGAGACTTCTGTAGAGATCGAGGAAGAGCAAGAGACTGAAAGACCAGAACAAATTGAAACTGAAAAACCAGCTCAAGCTCAACAAAAAGAAGAGAAGGAAAGACTGACAGGTACAGAAAAAAATTGAGTCAAAAGAAGAACCTACTACAGAAAATCCAGATCATTCTCAATTAGAGTTAGGAAGAAAAGGACTGAAAGATCCAGAACAATATAAATCAACAAAAAGTAAGAGATCAGAAAGTCCAGAACAAACTCAGCTAAAAGAAAGAGAAAACAAAAGAACATTAGAAATAGGCGAGGAAGGTGAAAAGGCAGTACAATCGAAGAGGATCAGAAAAGGTGATTACTGGCCGAGTGGAGTGAAAAGACTGAGATACTTTCGAAAAAGAAAAAAGGGAAAGTACTAGGACAAGTAAATGAGGTGTCAAGTCAAGTAGAACAAGGACAATCAAGAAGAAGGTCTTTATGCAAATCAGGGAGAGTGAGAGTACAGAGCAGAA
Organism: Triturus cristatus; assembly: GCF_964204655.1. NCBI lineage: Eukaryota > Metazoa > Chordata > Amphibia > Caudata > Salamandridae > Triturus > Triturus cristatus. The sequence continues at coordinate 285,880,044 of NC_140592.1, read as the reverse complement.
ATTATAAGGCTCCTGAATGGACATATGTGATCCTTGAGGAATTTGAAAATCTTGATCTAAACGAAGAACAAGAAGGTGTCACTATTGAAGGAACTGATGAGAGCAAATTGAGACCACATTAAAAGGAAAGGATTTTGACACAAAGAGTGGAAATTTGATAAATCAATAAAGGAGAGAATATAGAAAAGGGGGCAAAGACAAAAAGCTTTTGGAAGTGTGGGATCACACCAAGATTGTTTTTTAAATCAAATTTTAGATTACATTTTCTGAACATACTTTTCATTCAGTACTAAAATGGCAGAAACAAAATTGACTGAATGTCTAAAATCTAGTCTAAAACAAAGATGTACTAAATATTGTTTGTGCAGTGTTTTAATACTAATGTCAATGTGGTTATTACTAACTGTGGTGATACCTATTCTAATGGTAACTAATAATAGACATAAAACTAATGCAAGTGATCGTGTGAATACAGTTACTAAAAAGACCACTACCAATAATTTAGAGCAAATGGATGAGAGAATTGTATCATCATGAAAAATCCAATAGTGATTTGTCATTAAATGTATTTACTAAACTTCTTTATGAACATGTAGATACTATGGATGTGAATGATTGTTATGTTTGCATGAAATTGCCTTCATCTTTCTCACAAGGGGTGACACATCATTACCTTCCTTTAACATATGGTGTATCCTGTAGTGTTGTGTCCAGTTTGCTCTATGCAACAGGCAAGTTTCAATATTATTATTCAAATATGGATTTAGTATGTTCAGAAATCCCTATTCGAAGAAACATGAACCCAGTGTTTAGTGGATATGATACCAAATTCATGGGCGAGTTTTTCTCAACAACAAACCCAATAGACATAAAATATGCTCATAAGAATAACCTATCATGTATTTTAAATGATGAGGAGAAAGATTTTCTTAATTTAGTAGAGGAGAGAAGGCAGGATTTCCAAAAGAAGGCTGTTGAACAGAAGTCACATGTACCACCATGGGATAATAAGGAAGGGGACTGTAAGAGAGGCGAGACTCATTCTGCAATGTCCCTAGATTTGTCAAAATTGGGGAAATTCTGTCTGCACAGACTAAATACAGACTATAACAACATTTCCATTGGTTCTAGTGAATGTGAACATACCTTCCTAATCATGGGGGATGGGGACTAAAAGGTGGAACTGACCCTGTTTTTCCAGAGATCTTTCACATGTGTGGAAAAAATGCCTATTATAGGTTGCCCACGCAATGGTATGGTAGTTGTTATTTTGGCATCATATTCCCGAAGATATATCACATAAGTAAGAACAATTGAATGGATGTAATAAGTAAAGGACTAAAAAGAAGTAAAAGAACAAGTTTTTCAGAAATAGTAGGTGACATATTTGGTGCACTGATACTGACAGTTGGAGTAGTACTAAATTCACATAAAATACGTAAATTGTCAACAGTAGTTGATCGGCTGTCGACAGATACTACTGGAGAACTTTGATGATAAATACTAAAATGGTTGCAATCAGATCTATGGTTTTGCAAAATCGACTTGACCTTGATATTTCATTGGCAAAAGAGGGTGGAGTCTATGACATGTTGAAAGTTCAACACTGCTGTACCTATATCCCAGACAAAAGTAAAGGTATTGAGGGATATATTCAGAATATTACTATGATTCATAAAGACTTGACCCAACTGGAGGTTGACGTTGTTTGGTAAAGACTAAGTAAGAGTATTTCTGGTGTAGGTAACTGGTTTACTACTTTTGGGAGTAGTTTATTAGGGAAAATACTAATCCCTGTGATATAAATAGCATTGATAATTTTGATGATAATAATGACTTACAAGTGTTGCAAAGGTAAAATGTAAACAAGAATGATGATTGAAAAAAAGAATAAAAGGATGAGAAGAAAGAGGAAAAGGGAGGAAATTGAGTTAGAAGAAAATAAAGAAAATCTATATGATAAATTGAAAGAACTAGACAAGAAAGAGAAAAATAAAGAATGTACAGAGAACAACGTAGATACCAAGATTAGATAATAAGTTTGCACTTGGTAATGATGGGTATTTTATGATGGCTCCAAAATGCCATCAGAGGGGGGATTGATGGAGCAAGGATTCAAGAAAACGAACCTTGCTCGGAGAAATCCCTCATTAACAGTACTAATCATTAAAATAGTAGACAGAACAAAATTAACATACACACAACACCGATATTTGGGGAGAAAAGCTTTATGCATGCTTCATTAAAGTTGAATAAAAAATAATGCGACTAAAAGCCACTTTAAATGGGAAAACGCTTTTGTGCATGTACGAAAACTAGAATTACGTAGATAGTCACGTGACAAACCCGTTTTGAGAGGGAAAATTCTCACACATGTGCAAGAATTACTAACATTAGGTCTTGAAGCATCGCATGCTCGGCATATGCTTGTTTGACATAAAAAAGAGCTATTGCTGCTAATGCTTCTGCTCAAAGAAAACAATAATAACATGGGATAGAGTAGACGTCGGTGGTAAACAATGAAAATCATATATTTGAGAAATTAACATCTTTATTAATAATGTATGTTTGGACCTACTGTTGAATGTAATGAAAGGAAAATGGCGTTGAAAGAGAAGCAAGCTACGCATGCGCAGTAAAGTCATAATGTGACCCGATAACCGCATTGCTGAAAGCCTGCCAAGTTTCTAGGATGAGAGTCGTGTGAAAGAAGCCCTCGTCTGCGGAACTATATTGAGAAAATGTTATTTAATTTGCAACAATAGATGTATGGGAATTAAGTAAAATAAAATTTGTGAATGAGCTAAAGGGGAAGGGTTTGCCAGACAAAGAAGGGTCAATAAAAATGAAAATGTCAGCATGAGGTGACAACAACTCCCCTCCCCCAGTCCAATCAAAGTCCATATTCCATTGATATTTGCAACTTTTGATGGTGGGACATGCAGAAATAAAGAGTATAATTAGATTGACTTAAGTAAGAAAGAGTTGACATCGATGCAGCGAGAGAGAGACTCGAGAGAGGCGAGTGCTGATGCTGATGAGGAAAGGAGAGAACAGACTGGAATGATTCACACCTGAATGACAACTTGAGTAGATTGAAGATTTCGGAAAAATATCGAGGAGGAAGAGAGTGTAAGAGAGGGATGCGCCCTGGTGCATCAGGTTTGGAGAGAGGTTTAGTAAGTATTGTCCTGTCCTGAGCCTGTCCTTTGGTCTTTGTCTCCTGATTCTTAATCAGGGGACTTCCACCAGTCCTTTGGCCAGAGTGTTGGTTTCCGTTATCACTATTGGGTAAATATTATTCTGTCTCCAATTTGCATATCCTTTGCAAATGTATGATTTATTATGCCTTTTGTCTCTACATCTATCAAATCCTAATGCATTGTTTTGTTGAATGAGTCTGTAATTTTTAATGTATTTGCTAAATGAATTATAGTCCCATGAAAGTTGATGGAGTTTGCACTGCAAATTTGTACTAATGAGCGTTCATTCATGCCTGAGATTTAGATAAAATTCATGAATCTTACCCAGAGTCTGTGTTATTTCACTGAGAACTGTAAATTAGTTAGTTAAATTGTTAATATCACCGTCAACTAGCTCAACTAATGGTCCATCCACCAGAGGAAAGAGTGTTGATCTGTGAAGATTAGTTAGGTATTGAAATAATTACCTCAAGTGATTTTAAGGTTACAGGGAGTCAACTAATCAGAGCTGAAGTGAAATTTTAAAACTTGATCCCCAGCGAAACAGCCAGGAAATTTGAATGTGTAAATGGGCCCCATTGAAGTTTACTTGACTGTGAAGTGTTCATCCCTGGCCTTTCGCTGGATCACAGGCACCCTTGTACTATGACGCAAGGGTGTCTTTGTTGGCGTGAGGCAGCTATTTTTTGCACCAGCGCTGAGGAAAACACAGGGGTGTGCCATATTGTTGTTAATATGGCGCATTCCTGTGTTTTAGAAAGGGTGGAGTGCGGTGCTGCAAGTTTTGCCTCAGCTCTGCACTCTGCCATTTCCTTGTAAATATGCCCCTTTGTCCCTTTGTAGCTCTGACAGTATTACAGCTTTTGATGTTATTTTACCAATCAAAAGCTGTAATACTGTGCCTTAAGTGGTAAAAGGCTATTGTCATTTTACAGCTCAGCATGAATGGAACTAGATAATCCTATGCTGTATAAATGGTAAAATAATTTGTTCTTTCTAGCTTTAGTTGTGTATGCATACATACCTATGAATAAGTCAAGTGGGGAATAGTGCATCTATACTTGCCTATGTATACTTACCTTCATTAGACTCTTGTATTCAATATTTACGCCATGATATGTTTGTATAAAGGAACCTTTTCCTTATATATTCTGACACACAACTTGTTTGGAGTATGACACTAACTTGTATTCCTTTAAAATGGTGTCTGTATTTCACAATTTAGAACGAAAGCTGTGATTACATACAAGTGCCTCGGAGGGTATGGAGCTCTCCAGCTCAACTGGTGAAACCCAACACCCGACTTCAGATTTCACCAGGTACTATGAATAGCACCAACGAATGCATGATGTTTCTATGCATACTAATGCCACACATGCCATTACAACACGGGTATTACTACGCTAGTGAGCTTACAACAACCTACCATTACAACACATTATTTTACCACTCATATGCCTTTACCACACATGCCATTAGAAAGCAAAGGCATGCGTAGTAAAGGCATACACTATTTAAAAGTGTGTAAGGTAAGTAACAATACCCTACCCTACCCTAAACACTAAACACTGCCCCTGCACAACCACCGACCCCCAGCCCTTGCCTAAAACCCTACCCGTGCAAGACCCCTTTACCCCCAATCTTTACCTACCCTAAACACTAAACCACTACCCCAGCATGACCACCCGACCCAAATCCTTTCCTTAACCTAAGCCCTAAATCACTACCCCTGTACGACCCCCAACCCCCAATCCTCTCCCTAAACTAAACCCTAAAACGCTACCCCTGCACAACCCCCCTAACCCCAGTACTCTCCCTACACTAAACCCTAAAACACTACTCTTGCATGACCCCCGAACCTAGTCCTCTCCCTACCCTAAACACTACAACACTACCACTGCACAGCCCTCCCCCTGACCCCAGTCCTCACCCTACCCTAAAACACTACCCTGCACGGCCACCCAAATCCCAGTCCTCTCCCAACTCTAAACCCTAAAACACTACCCCTGCATGACCCCCCGACCTCCGATCCTTCCCCTACCCTAAACCACTATCCCTACACGATACTCCCGGACCACTTTTTCCCCAAAATAGTAGCCCCCACCCCAGGCACAACCCCTCTTATCTCTCTCTCCTTGTGGTTCCTCTCTCTACTCGTGGTTCCTGCGGTCATCTGAGGGGTGGTGCACGTCATTGTGGGGAAGAGGAAGAGCCTCTGCTTCCGCACAACGATGTGGATCGCCTAGTTTATTTTTTACACCACATGTGCTTTTACCATATATACCTTTACAATGAAATTCCCTGTAAAAGCATGTGTGGTAAAAGCACATGCATTGTAAAAAAATGCGTAGTAAAGACTACGCGTTGTAATGGCATTCGGGGTAACAGCCGCAATGTAATGGCTGTTCCCTGCACCATCTATTTGCTTGTCCCTAAAAATGGAGTTTGATGCTTTTCGCATCCAAATCAGAATGTCCTAGTTTTTCCCCTGTTAAATCTTGGCAGGTTCGACCTGCTGATATCCAAAGGGGGCACAAATTAGAGAATATGTTCACATTGTTTGTTTCTGCGATCACCTGTTGCGGGGGCTACCATTCTAGAAGTCACTTGGAATCGAGTCCTTAATCTTCTTTGTTAAAGACGAAGATGCAACAACTCTTTCTCAATGTCTTTTTAGAACATAATTGCTTTGCTGCATTAATCTCTCGTTTGAAGAAGAACTGACCAGTTCTGCTGTTATACCTGCTTGAATATACATTGGTTTTAATATATTTTTTTCCTGTCCTCTATTAAAACTAGGCACAAACATAATTCGTGTACCACCATCTACATACCTCAGTACGCACCTGCACCTACAGTTGTTCTGTTTCATGACCAAACACTTTTTAGAAAACTGCAGTACTGAAGTGCTGAAAAAACAGAATACACAATATAAGAAGGGGCATATCTACAAGGCCCCGTGGTAAATATCGCTAATCGCGCTTAGCGCGATTGAAGTTATCGCCGTCTATCGCTGGATATTAACGCTGAGATAGCGCGTTATCATCAAAGGCTATCTCCAAAGCGATAAAATATCCAGCGATATGGTGCGAAATGCTGCAACATCGCTGGTAATCCAGTGATAACATGTCAGCGATAGGGTACTCCTTGTTGATAAGCCGTGGGGGGTTTCAGCATGACAATCCACCCCCCATACGGCAATATGGGTAAGTCAGAAATTAACCTGGCGTTAGAAACCAGCGTTAATTGGGTCTTTGCGCGACTTTCATAGTCGCAACGTGGGAATGGGGCATCCTTGTTGATAGGGCGAAGCCGCCATATCGATGTTCTGACATGTAGTGAATGTCAGGAACGCCTACCTTGCATCTCATTAGCGATGAGATGCAAGGCGTTAGTGAAATGTGCGATGACACACCCTAAAGTCGGTTAGCGTTCCCTTGCTAATACCGCGTTATGATTATCGTCGCTTTACGGCCGAAAACAGCCGCTAAAACGGCGATAGTCGTCTTGATGATATGCCCCGAAATTCTTTTAGGTCTGGCGTTAGCCATTACTCCAATTATGTGTATAGCATTCTTACTCATAGGGATTTTCAGCCAGCCCTTTTCATCCATACATCTGTTACCATGCCATTCAAATTTGTTTCGGGCCACTACAGCGTACATCATAGAGCGATGGGTCAGCCCATTTGAGTCATTGGCTAACTTCACTGTGAGTGACAGTGTTTTACCCTTTCACAAGCAGCACATCTACATACAAAGGAGCTCATTTATGAGCCCCTGCATCACTTTTGCGCCGCCGTTGCATCACTTTTTATAAGGCAGCGGTGGCGTAAAATATGCACCACATTGTGTTCTATTTACAAAGTGACGCATCTATGCAGATGCGTCACTTTGTAAAGCCCTGCGCCACATTATACCTGCGTCAGGTATAATGTATGCAGGGTGGGCATTCCCCCATAAGTAACCTTCGTAAAAGAGGTGCAGTGAAACCTTTGAGATTTTACTGCACCACTTCTAGGACGCCAATGCGTCAAAACCTTAAGCCTGCAGGCATAAGGGTGACGCAGTGCCATAGGCACAGGCCTACCCCATGTTCTGCTGGAGTTGCGTCATTCTTACGACGCTACTCCAGCAATGCGTGGGTTTTGCACCAACAGATGCGTCAGGATTTCTGACGCATCCGTCTTTCCTTGTGACATGGAGCTCCGTAAATTAAATACGGCGCATCCATCATGTCGCAACGAGGGAGCAGAGAAACTGATGCATTGATGCCGATGTGTCAGTATCTCATAAATGAGGCCCTAAGTATTTTTCTTACATGTCAATGACCACTATGACAGTGTAGATTTTTTAGACCAAAAAATATTTTTGCTTTCAGCCAATCGATTTTTTTTCGAGTGATGTAGACTCTGCAATACTCGTTTCACATTAAAACCAAGATTTGAGTTTCATCCTTGACTGAATATCCAGTAACCAAATTTCATTCTTTGGTTTTAAGAAACATTTCAACTTAGTGTTATATGTCATGACTTTTTAAGTTTTGCCTGGAAATGATGCTTGGAAAATGTGGGATGCACTTTCATTAACAGAAACACATTTTTGGAGCAAATCCCAAATGATCAGTTCATTCCATATATGCCTTTTTTTATAGAGAATTTTTCATCTTTGCTGCATTGTAAAAAGTTTAACATGAAGTGCATGTCCGTTGCGCCAACAGTGATGTCAGTCAAAATTCAAGTCTTCCTTGGCACTGAAGAGTTGAGTGCTATAAATTGCATATACGTTGTATACTATTACCTACCAATGTAGCTGAGACTTTATAATTCATACTGGAAAAAACAGTGATCTATAATGCAGCATAGGATGTAATTTGCTATCTATAGCTATAAGAACTCTTAGCACTTTTGTACCTCCATTTATAAGTTAATTCTTTTAAAAGCACTTCCAGCTATACTGAAAGCTGTTTCACAGATGATGTATAGGCCTGCTATTTTAACTGTTTATGTAGGATAATTATTTTGCTTGACTTGTCAGCTTTGTTGTTTCCCATATAGCAGTCATCTATGGCAAAAGGACTTGATTTTTGTTTTTGTCCTATTTTCCTCCAGATTTTCTGAGTTGTTGTCCTCCAGTACTAATATCTGTCTCTTTAAAATAACAGGTCTTGTGTCAAGTTTCAATAAATTGACTACATAAATCAGACTACCTCCTAATTTTGTCAGAGACATTTCCCACAGATCAGGATATTTGCTATGTCCTTTGGTCCTCATATTCTATCAGAAAACAATAACCTTGTAGTTTGGGTTCAAAGGGAGAACTGAATGTTTCCAGATTTCTTTGTATCCACAGTCAACCATGCACATTAGCAATAAGTCAGTTAACATTAAACCTGAGGAAGGTCAATGAGATAAGAAAGAAAACAGAAATGCTGGTTATTGCCACTCTGACTAATCACTTTGCTTGACACAGACATCTACGGCTCATAGTGGATATGTAAAGACAATTTAAATATCTTTTGTGTGTAATTGCTAAATAATCTATCACTTACTAAGGAACTGATACCTTCATAATATGCTATGTTTCGGACTCTCTGGGGCATATTCTCAAGCCCCTATCGCCACGGGAATGTCACTTTTTTTACGTTCCCGTGGCGATAGAGCCAGCGCCCTATTCTCAAGGCAGCATTAAACCGCTTAACGAGGCTTAAAGCCACGTTAAGTGGCTTAACGCTGCCTTGAGAATAGGGCCCCTTTCATGCTAAACTAAGCGTGAAAGGGGGCATGCAGTGGGTTTTGCGGTGGGCGTACCACTGCAACACCCATTGAATTCGACGCTGCCATCTATTATCAAGGGCGGCGATAATAGGTGGCAGCGCCAAACTTAAGGCCAGAAAAATCCTGGTGTTAAGGTGGCGAAACGAGGAGAAATGCTTAATTTCTCCTCGTTTTTGCTATTTCCATGGGTGATGCCTAGTGCAGCACAGATGGAAATAGCAAAATGCCATGGTTTGTTTATGTACAGGAAGGTGTCCCTTCCTGTACATAAACAAACCTTTTAAAAAATGCCCTTTGTAACTTACATGTGTGCTGCATGAAGCAGAACACATGTAAGTTACTAAACAGCATTTTAGGTTTGTTTATGTGCAGGAAGGGACACCTTCCTGTACATAAACAAACCTCCCTTCTCGCAGACACCCTGCGTTGCGTTAAGTCGTGAGACTTACCGCCTTCGCAGAAGATAAGGCCAGGCTGCACCACATTCTTGAGAATAGGGTGCCACCTAGCGTTTCCGAAGTGGTGGTGAGAGGCGGTAGGCCAAGGAGGCTAACGCCTCTCACCTCCACTTCCTCATGAATATGCACCTCTGTGTTAAAGCAGAACACTGATATTTCTGAAAACTAGAACAAAAATAATATAAAGTTACCTAACTTTTAACATGCACTCTCTGCCTTTTCTGAGAAAGCAATGACCTTCTAATTTGTAAATACATATTCTAATGTGCTCATATAAAATCAAGGATTGTCTTTTCGTAAAACTGTCATGTATCAAACATTCACCAGAATTATATAGCTTGCGTTAATGCGAATGTGTGTTTTCTCATGACATCTACCAATAATTTAAATACAATATGTGCACTGTGAACCCATATCTTAAAGTCTTTTAAAGTCAAGATAAATCTTTTCATATCATCATATAAACAGCACCCAGTAATGTGCAACAAAAATACAGTTTTATATTTTTATATGACTGCAATGTAATTCAAAATCAGAATTTAAACTATCACAGGTGTTTCCAATCATAACTTAAATGCTTAAAATACATCTCTGAGATCAGCTTCCATTTCCTCACACAATTGCAAAGTGAAACAGACAATCTCCAAAGCAAGTACAGATAATAGCAACAAAGTATCTCTATTGCCTAGGAAAGATACAATGAATCATTAATAAATTATACCCAGTAAGTTCAAAATGGCTGTTACCATTTACAAGCAATGTGAGAGTTCCATGGGCTCACGCAAAATATAATTTGCTTTTGGGTGCCGATGTCTTCCAGAAAAGCTACACTTAAGCTCTGGGACCACTGTTAGCGTTTACTTCTTCGAAATAAAGTTAGCGAGTTTGAGTTTGGAGTATGGCACCTATGAGTCCACTAAGCACTGAAAGGCAAACCTCAGATCTTGAGAAAGCTTCGTAATTCCATCCAAAGTTTAGTTGAGCACTCAATTGTCTCTACCATCTTACTAGTAGTGGAGAAATTCGAAATTATGGGATCTTGATTCGATTTATTTTTTACAGATGTTGCCTTCTCCAATCTACACCAAGAAATTGGTTAGAATGCCTCATTTTCATTTTTTAAAATTATGTTTGAATACTTGTCATTTTAAAATTTGAATAATAGCTCTTTTTTCGGAATATATATCTGTAGAAAACTTTTTATGCCGATGTTGTGTCGGTGAAATAAAGTTATTTCTGACTGCCTCATTTTCACTGTGATAAAGAAGAAATAGGAAAACATAAAATTGGAGACAATAAGCTCAGTTTTGGAATCTAGTAATAATTAGTCAAGATCTTGAACAAGAGCCAAAAAGACAAACCAGAAATCCCAGCAGACGTGTTCAAACATAATTTAAAAAAAGAAGGACAAGAAGATAGCAAATGTAATTAAGAGATAAAATAGTACATAAAATAGTAATGTATATCCTAAATAGATGTTTGTTTAGAACAAAGTGGGCATATCATTGCATAAACTTTGCTGGAATTTTCACAAAATTGCAGAATGTAACTAGATTCTTCTGAAATGTCTCCTTTCCTTTTCTCCATAAATAGTTTTCCATTGATTCATAATCATGGAATTCAGTAGGTCAATGGTCATCAATTGGATTTAAAGAAGCTATCCGTTGTCATTCAGCAGCAGAGATTTTTTTTGTTCCTGAAGAGGCAATAACACGTTTCTTTTGATAAAGATTATACGACTGATCAAGCACCTCCTGAGGCGGAAGCCTGGAGGCTGCGTTGTTTGGCACTGCTTTGTTTTTATTGCTTGATAACTGCTGAATCGGCGCTTTATTGACTTTTTTAATTCGATACATACTGGCTTGATTTACAAAGCTGGTATTACCCGCTTCACACCCCCTCTCTCCCGTTGCCCTGGGCCACTCCCAGCCGAGCATTGACGCTGTGGAGTTGGGCCCGGACACGGAACAGCGGCGGACATCTTGGGTGTGGGCGGGAGTGATAGCGCTCTAGTCACGTATAAAAGGGGTCCCAACTCGGCCTGCGCCTAACTATACGACTGATCAAGCACCTCCTGAGGCGGAAGCCGGGAGGCTGCGTTGTTTGGCACTGCTTTGTTTTTATTTGCTTGATAACTGCTGAATCGGCGCTTTATTGACTTTTTTAATTCGATACATACTGGCTTGATTTACAAAGCTGGTATTACCTGCTTCACTCCCCCCCTCTCCCATTGCCCTGGGCCACTCCCAGCCGAGCATTGACGCTGTGGAGTTGGGCCCGGACACGGAACAGCGGCGGACATCTTGGGTGTGGGCGGGAGTGATAGCGCTCTAGTCGCGCATAAAAGGGGTCCCAACTCGGCCTGCGCCTAACTATTCGACTGATCAAGCACCTCCTGAGGCGGAAGCCGGGAGGCTGCGTTGTTTGGCACTGCTTTGTTTTTATTTGCTTGATAACTGCTGAATCGGCGCTTTATTGACTTTTTTAATTCAATACATACTGGCTTGATTTACAAAGCTGGTATTACCCGCTTCACTCCCCCCCTCTCCCGTTGCCCTGGGCCACTCCCAGCCGAGCATTGACGCTGTGGAGTTGGGCCCGGACACGGAACAGCGGCTGACATCTTGGGTGTGGGCGGGAGTGATAGCGCTCTAGTCGCGCATAAAAGGGGTCCCAACTCGGCCTGCGCCTAACTATACAACTGATCAAGCACCTCCTGAGGCGGAAGCCGGGAGGCTGCGTTGTTTGGCACTGCTTTGTTTTTATTTGCTTGATAACTGCTGAATCGGCGCTTTATTGACTTTTTAAATTCGAAACATACTGGCTTGATTTACAAAGCTGGTATTACCCGCTTCACTCCCCCTCTCTCCCGTTGCCCTGGGCCACTCCCAGCCGAGCATTGACGCTGTGGAGTTGGGCCCGGACACTGAACTGCGGCGGACATCTTGGGTGTGGGCGGGAGTGATAGCGCTCTAGTCGCGCATAAAAGGGGATGTTTATGTCTTCGCGCAGCGAACGCGCTCAGCGGACGCGCCTGACTTGCGCCGGAGTCGCGCCAGAGTCAGGCCCGTCTATGCCCGTCCACGCCAGGATGGGCCTAGGGACATGGGACCCAGCATCGTTTCCTGCACACCATGGTCCTCTTGATGCTATGAACACCTATACAGGTGAGGAGTTAAAGCAAGTTAGTCACCACCGCCCCGCACAGTGCACTACATGTGTACTGCCAGTTCACAACTTTAAATGTGCCCACTGCGGCTTCACCATGGGCCGAATGTCTAGGTGTAACCAACTGAAAGTATTACATAAGCGGGGTAAACCGAGGGGTAGAAGAAGGACTGCTAAAACTTCCTCCTCCCCTACCATATTGCATTTTTGGAGTGTGAATTGTAGATCCCTTCCACAACATAAGATTAATATCCATGACTTTATAGTAGATGAAAATCCGGATGCCATGTTCCTTACTGAAACTTGGCTTCAGGTTAGGTCAGGGCCTGATATTGCTATAGCGATTCCTGATGGCTATAAATTGGTAAAAATAGACAGAGACACTGGTAGGGGAGGCGCCATTGCGATCATTTTCAAGTCAAACTATTTATGCACTCTTGATACCTTTCACATGCCTGGTTGCGAAGCCGGACTTTTTAAGCTTGCGATTAGCCCTCAATTTACCATGTCTGGTCTCCTGATTTATCGCCCTCCTGGCAACGCTAACACCTGGATAGCTTCCTTTGCAGACACTCTGGCCCCTCTTTTTTTGAAAGCTGCCAATTTTTCCATTCTTGGCGACCTGAACCTCCATCTAGAAGACAGTCATTGTGGTGTCAGCAAACTATTTTTATCCGAATTGGAAGCCTTGAATATTCGATTATGCAACTCTGGACCTACACATTCGGCTGGGCATTTACTGGACCCTGTCCTTTCAAATCTTTCCCTCGAATGTTCCGTTCCTGCACGTCCTTTGGAATGGTCGGACCATTATGCAGTACATTTTGCCTTATCTCAGATAGATCTTCATAATAACAATACTGGTAATAAGGCTGTGTTTATAGGTCATTGGCACAAACTTAATATCACTGATCTCAATACACGTTTTTCAAATACTCTCCCTAATACCAATGCACTCATATCTGTACTAAACTCCGATGTATTCAAATGGCTGAATTCCGCCATTGATGAACTCTTTCCTGTAACACTAAAAAATTCCTTATCTCACCGGCCTCCTGCGCCTTGGTTTTCTGATGATTTAAAACATATGAAATCTAGCTGTAAGACGCTTGAGAGGAAATGGAGACGCTCTTACTCCGTCTCCTGTAAAATAGCTTATAAGGCAGCCCTTAGGGACTACAATCACCATTGCAAAATGGCTAGAGCGGCCTTTGTCTCGAATTCTGTCATTGATGCCGAAAACTGTCCACATACGCTCTTTTTGGTTGTGAAGAAACTAACTGGAGCAGATACGGTACCAGCTCCTCCCGCTCTGGATGAGGCTCAATGCAATTCTGTAGCTGATTTCTTTATATCCAAAGTTGAGCGTATTTATGACTCTTTAAATCCTTTGACAGATAATAACACTTCTCTGCCAGAATTTGCCCTGACTCCAGATGTTTCACTCCCCACTAGGACGAAACTTGTAAACTGGTTACCCTTCGACGATGCTTCTTTTTTCCACTGCCTAAATAGCATTAAATTTGGTTCCCCACGAGATCCGATACCCACCAAGTTTTTAAAACTACTTGAACTCAGTCCACGTCAAGTGCTAATGCAACTTCTTAACTCCTCATTACTTGAGTCATATGTCCCCCAGGAGTGGAAGCATGCTTAGCGCGATTGAAGTTATCGCCGTCTATCGCTGGATATTAACGTTGAGATAGCGCGTTATCATCAACGGCTATCTCCAAAGCGATAAAATATCCAGCGATATGGTGCGAAATGCTGCAACATCGCTGGTAATCCAGTGATAACATGTCAGCGATAGGGTAGTCCTTGTTGATAAGCCGTGGGGGGTTTCAGCATGACAATCCACCCCCCATAGGGCAATATGGGTAAGTCAGAAATTAACCTGGCGTTAGAAACCAGCGATAATTGGGTCTTTGCGCGACTTTCATAGTCGCAATGCGGGAATGGGGCATCCTTGTTGATAGGGTGAAGCCGCCATATTGATGTTCTGATATGTAGTGAATGTCAGGAACGCCTACCTTGCATCTCATTAGCGATGAGATGCAAGGCATTAGTGAAATGTGCGATGACACACCCTAAAGTCGGTTAGCGTTCCCTTGCTAATACCACATTAGGATTATCGCCGCTTTACGGCCGAAAACAGCCGCTAAAGCGGCGATAGTCATCTTGATGATATGCCCCGAAATTCTTTTAGGTCTGGCGTTAGCCATTACTCCAATTATGTGTATAGCATGCTTACTCATAGGGATTTTCAGCCAGCCCTTTTCATCCATTCATCTGTTACCGTGCCATTCAAATTTGTTTCGGGCCACTACAGCGTACATCATAGAGCGATGGGTCAGCCCATTTGAGTCAATGGCTAACTTCACTGTGAGTGACAGTGTTTTGCCCTTTCACAAGCAGCACATCTACATACAAAGGAGCTCATTTATGAGCCCCTGCATCACTTTTCCGCCGACGTTGCATCACTTTTTATATGGCAGCGGTGGCGTAAAATATGCACCACATTGTGTTCTATTTACAAAGTGACGCATCTATGCAGATGCGTCACTTTGTAAAGCCCTGCGCCACATTATACCTGCGTCAGGTATAATGTATGCAGGGTGGGCATTCCCCCACAAGTAACCTTCGTAAAAGAGGTGCAGTGAAACCAATGAGATTTCACTGCACCACTTCTAGGACGCCAATGCGTCAAAACCATAAGCCTGCAGGCCTAAGGGTGATGCAGTGCCATAGGCACAGGCCTACCCCATGTACTGCTGGAGTTGCGTCATTCTTACGACGCTACTCCAGCAATGCGTGGGTTTTGCACCAACAGATGCGTCAGGATTTCTGACGCATCCGTCTTTCCTTGTGACATGGAGCTCCGTAAATTAAATACGGCGCATCCATCATGTCGCAAGGAGGGCGCAGAGAAACTGATGCATTGATGCCGATGTGTCAGTTTCTCATAAATGAGGCCCTAAGTATTTTTTCTTACATGTCAATGACCACTATGACTGTAGATTTTTTAGACCAAAAAATATTTTTGCTTTCAGCCAATCGATCTTTTTTCGAGTGATGTAGACTCTGCAATACTCGTTTCACATTGAAACCAAGATTTGAGTTTCAGCCTTGACTAAATATCCAGTAACCAAATTTCATTTTTTGGTTTTAAGAAACATTTCAACTTAGTGTTATATGTTATGACTTTTTAAGTTTTGCCTGGAAATGATGCTTGGAAAATGTGGGATGCACATTAACAGAAACACATTTTTGGAGCAAATCCTAAATGATCAGTTCATTCCATATCTACCTTTTTTATAAAGAATTTTTCATCTTTGCTGCATTGTAAAAAGTTTAACATGAAGTGCATGTCCGTTGCGCCAACAGTGATGTCAGTCAATATTCAAGTCTTCCTTGGCACTGAAGAGTTGAGTGCTATAAATTGCATATACGTTGTATACCATTAACTACCAATGTAGCTGAGACTTTATTATTTATACTGGAAAAAACAGTGATCTATAATGCAGCATAGGATGTAATTTGCTATCTATAGCTATAAGAACTCTTAGCACTTTTGTACCTCCATTTATAGGTTAATTCTTTTAAAAGCACTTCCAGCTATACTGAAAGCTGTTTCACAGATGATGTATAGGCCTGCTATTTTAACTGTTTATGTAGGATAATTATTTTGCTTGACTCGTCAGCTTTGTTGTTTCCCATATAGCAGTCATCTATGGCAAAAGGACTTGATTTTTGTTTTTGTCAGATTTTCCTCCATATTTTCTGAGTTGTTGTCCTCCAGTACTAATATCTGTCTCTTTAAAATAACAGGTCTTGTGTCAAGTTTCAATAAATTGACTACATAAATCAGACTACCTCCTAATTTTGTCAGAGACATTTCCCACAGATCAGGATATTTGCTATGTCCTTTGGTCCTCATATTATATCAGAAAACAATAACCTTGTAGTTTGGGTTCAAAGGGAGAACTGAATGTTCCCAGATTTCTTTGTATCCACAGTCAACCATGCACATTAGCAATAAGTCAGTTAACGGTAAACCTGAGGAAGGTCAATGAGATAAGAAAGAAAACAGAAATGCTGGGTATTGCCACTCTGACTCATCACTTTGCTTGACACTGACATCTACGGCTCATAGTGGATATGTAAAGACAATTTGAATATCTTTTGTGTGTAATTGCTAAATAATCTATCACTTACTATGGAACTGATACCTTCATAATATGCTATGTTTCGGACTCTCTGGGGCATATTCTCAAGCCACTTTTTTTACGTTCCCGTGGCGATAGGGCCAGCATCCAATTCTCAAGGTAGCATTAAACCGCTTAACGTGGCTTAAAGCCACGTTAAGTGGCTTAACGCTGCCTTGAGAATAGGGCCCCTTTCACGCTAAACTAAGCGTGAAAGGGGGCATGCAGTGGGTGTTGCGGTGGGCGTACCACCACAACACCCATTGAATTCGACGCTGCCACTTATTATCAAGGGCGGCGATAATAGGTGGCAGCGCCAAACTTAAGACCAGAAAAATCCTGGTCTTAAGTTGGCGAAACGAGGAGAAATGCTTGAATTCTCCTCGTTTTTGCTATTTCCATGGGTGCTGCCTTGTGCAGCACAGATGGAAATAGCAAAATGCCATGGTTTGTTTATGTACAGGAAGGTGTCCCTTCCTGTACATAAACAAACCTTTTAAAAAATGCCATTTTGTAACTTACATGTGTGCTGCATGAAGCAGAACACATGTAAGTTACTAAACGGCATTTTAGGTTTGTTTATGTGCAGGAAGGGACACCTTCCTGTAGATAAACAAACCTCCCTTTTCGCAGATACCCTGCGTTGCGTTAAATCGTGAGACTTACCGCCTTCGTAGGGGGAAAGGCCAGGCTGCACCACATTCTTGTGAACAGGGTGCAGTCTAGCGTTTCCGAAGTGGTGGTGAGAGGCGTTAGGCCAAGGATGCTAACGCCTCTCACCTCCACTTCCTCGTGACTATGCCCCTCTGTGTTAAAGCAGAACACTGATATTTCTGAAAACTGGAACAAAAATAATATAAAGTTACCTAACTTTTAACATACACTCCCTGCCTTTTCTGACAAAGCAATGACCTTCTCATTTGTAAATACATATTCTCAAGTGCTCATATAAAATCAAGGATTGTCTTTTCGTAAAACTGTCATGTATCAAACATTCACCAGAATTTTATAGCTTGCGTTAATACTAATGTGTATTTTCTCATGACATCTACCAATAATTTAAATACAATATGTGCACTGTGAACACATATCTTAAAGTCTTTTAAAGTCAAGATAAATCTTTTCATATCATCATATAAACAGCACCCAGCAATGTGCAACAAAAATACAGTTTTATATTTTTATATTCCTCCAATGTAATTCAAAATCAGAATTTAAACTATCACAGGTGTTTCCAATCATAACTTAAATGCTTAAAATACATCTCTGAGATCAGCTTCCATTTCCTCACACAATTGCAAAGTGAAACAGACAATCTCCAAAGCTTGATAGTAGAGATAATAGCAACTAAGTATCTCTATTGCCTAGGAAAGATACAATGAATCATTAATAAATTATACCCAGTAAGTTCAAAATGGCTGTTACCATCTCCAAGCAATGTGAGAGTTCCATGGGCTCACACAAATATAATTTGCCTTTGGGTGCCGATGTCTTCCAGAAAAGCTACACTTAAGCTCTGGGACCACTGTTAGCGTTTACTTCTTCGAAATAAAGTTAGCGTGTTTGAGTTTGGAGTATGACACCTATGAGTCCACTAAGCACTGAATCTTGAGAAAGCTTTGTAATTCCATCCAAAGTTTAGTTGAGCACTCAATTGTCTCTACCATCTTACTAGTAGTGGAGAAATTCGAAATTATGGGATCTTGATTCGATTTATTTTTTTACAAATGTTGCCTACGCCAATCTACACGAAGAAATTGGTTAGAATGCCTCATTTTCATTTTTTTAAATTATGTTTGAATACTTGTCATTTTAAAATTTGAATAATAACTCTTTTTTCGGAATATATATCTGTAGAATACTTTTTATGCCGATGTTGTGTCGGCGAAATAAAGTTATTTCTGACTGTCTCATTTTCACTGTGATAAAGAAGGAATAGGAAAACATAAAATTGTAGACAGCAAGCTCAGTTTAGGAATCTAGTAATAATTAGTCCAGATCTTGAATAAGAGCCAAAAAGACAAACCAGAATTCCCAGCAGACGTGTTCAAACATAATTAAAAAAAAGAAGGACAAGATAGCAAATGTAATTAAGAGATAAAATAGTACATAAAATAGTAATGCATATCATAAATAGATGTTTGTTTAGAACAAAGTGGGCATATCATTGCATAAACTTTGCTGGAATTTTCATAAAATTGCAGAATGTAACTAGATTGTTCTGAAATGTCTCCTTTCCTTTTCTCCATATATATATATTCCATTTATTCATAATCATGGAATTCAGTAGGTCAATGGTCATCAATTGGATTTAAAGAAGCTATCCATTGTCATTCAGCAGCAGAGATTATTTTTGTTCCTGAAGAGGCAATAACACGTTTCTTTTGATAAAGATCAATCCATCTACTTGCTTCGAGCTTTGTTGAATATTCTCTTTTTTCATATCTTGGAAGCCATACAATAGGAAACTGTGCTAACGGTGTTTTTAGTGTTTTTTAGAATTTATGTGGAAGTACATCTAGGCTGCAGCTTTCCAGTGGTTAATCCTTTTTAAAGATTCTAGAAAGTTTCTAATTTGTATTTGTTTTTTTCTGGCCTGGTTAAGTAATGAGAGAGTTAGTATTAGAAGTTCCATGTAATAGTTTACAAAGCAGTCTTTTTCCATACTTTTGTTCTCCTTTTATAAGGGTTTATAAAGTTTCACAAAAATATTGAAATTTGTTACAGATCTTTTAAAATGTGCTTAGTTATAGGATCTCTTGTTTAGTCAATATGCTGTTCAACATTTTTGATTTTTATTGCTCTCAGTCTACTCTTTATTTTCTATATTGATATAATAAAGTAAGGTATCTTATTGAATCTGTTGTAAGCAATTTAAATGTGTCGTATAATGGTGATAAAAATCTTGCAAGCATTAACAGCTGTAAAAATATCGATTGCTCTCAAATTTGGGGCCCATTATGATGGCAGGCGGATTACCCCGCTGGCCCGGCGGGGGCGATCTGCCCTCCATCCTTGCCTGATTGACCCCTGCCATATTAGTATGGCTGGGGGGTCCACGGCGGACGGAGAGACCGTCTGCCACTTTTCCGCCGGTCGAATCGTCGACGGGGCGGAAAAAGGGCATGATACGGTGGCGGTGTCTGCAAGACACTGCCATCCATATCATGATGTTGGCGGAGATGTGCCTTTCCATGGCGGCATTGCAGCCATGGAAAGGCATGCGGTTTCTGCTTTTGGGGGCCCGTTGCGGGCCCCCAGAGTGTTGGGGGCATGGGGGGTGCACATTGGGGGTACCTATGGTACCCTCCTACATTGGCATGGACAAGGTGGGAGGCACCGCACGGTGCCTGTCACCTTGTGCATGCCAATGCACAACGTGCATCCACAGCACTGTGGCGGGCGGCGCTGTGAGCACTGCCTGCCACAATGTTGTGGATGGGGGATGCCACTGCCACCGTGGCGGTGGCATCCTAATGGCCACAGCAGGACCGCAGCACCTCTGGTGGATGGTCCCGTTCACCGTTACGGTGGCAGGCAAACTTTGTCTGCCTGCCGTCGTAATAGGCCCCTTAATGTCTAGAAATTGATTAATGTGCTTAGATATCCACCTAAGGGCCAGTTGTTTATTCATAGACTACTTCTCATTTTCAAGTCCGTTATGTGTTTTAGTCTTCCAAGGAATCTGCATATATAACATGGAAAAATTGGATAACTATTGGGAAGGATCTTTGATTTCAATCTCTGTTCCTAAAGGGACTGTATGGAGAAATGGCTGCCGCAATACATACTCATTAATGTAAAACTCGAATTTCATGTTAAACAAACTCTGCAATAACACACTGTCATTTAGTGTGATCTGTGTATATAAATGATTATCAACCCCTCAAAGGCAACTATATTTCTTTTTACATTTGTTGATGTAAGAATTTGTCTGAATTTACTTTATAAATAGTATCCATAATATGCCCTTTATCCTGCTATTGCTAATTCTATGTACATTCCAACTAGCAAACCTAATTTTCTTTGGTTAAATTCAATGGTACTTTAGATCATGGCCTTGTGGTGGCAGGAATCATATTTTGTTTTTTATTTTTTACCCCGACTGCCATGCCACCTAGTGCCACTCTACCTTCAGTTGAGGGCACTACTCCACTTCCCACTGTACCCTTCTTTGAAAAGACCCTCTTACTAGGAAGAATGCCTTACCTGCATCCCTACACGTAACTCTTCTAACCCGACAGTAGGATGTTAAGAGTGCATTTTTAGCATTTATACTATTTTGTTATTTTTTGTGCTCTCCCTCTAAAAAGTTGGCATTCATTTGATTGTTCAATATGACCATTAGTTAAGCAGGATAGATGATTTGTATTCAAAGGGAATCAGTAACTACAAAGCTGCACGTGCTAATAGCTGTGAAAGCCTATAAACAGACCTATGCTGCAAAAAAATGGTTTAGAGCAAGAGAGGAAAGTAGCCAATACAAAAATGGGCCAGTGTCACAACTCCCTTCTAGACCTTAATTGCCATACTAAAATTAAGAGGCCGAACACGATGCGGCATGGAAAGGCTCAGACCGTCAGTTGGAGCGTTTGTGGGCCGCATCGTAATCGGCCCCTCAGTTTACTTTACGACCGCCGCATTACAACGCTGGTGGTCGGAAACTAAACTGGCTGGTCATTCCGGCTGGCTTCCGACTGGCTCAAGGAGCCCGTCAGCCAATCAGAACCGGCTCGTAATCCAAACGGGTGGACCTTTCCGCCATTGAGATTACGATGCACGTTTTCCCGCATTGTTTCCATGTCCGCCTGTCCGACAGTGAAACCATGTCGGAAGGTGTGTTTGGGGGCCCCCAGAAGGGACCCCTTGTGTGTGTGACCTCTGGTTGGGGGCCGAGGGGGTGCCTATGGTGCGCCCTTGTTAATCCCTGCCCCCGGAGACAGGGATGAACAGCACCTCCCATTACCCTATGGGAGCACGTACCACCGTAATGCAAGCTCCCATAGGGAAACGTAGGAATAAGACTGAACAGTGTTCGGTCGCATCCTCATTAGGTGGTCGAGACCGCCGATTAGAGCTTGGTCAGTCCCAGGACCCAGACAGGGTTGGGCAGCCTGACATCGTAATTAGGCCCTAAGTCTTTCCAGTTTTTCGTTTTCACAGATTTTTTCAGATAAATGCAGACAGAAAGCAATGCTTTTCCTTTCTATATTTATTTTCAAATGTAGAAAAATACAGAAAATTGTGCTTCTTGTATTTCTTGTGAGTGACTTTCGATGGTGTTCTTCATGTATTCCAGGACAACAGCTGAACTGTCCTTAATTATAGGCAAAGTGAAACATAAATGTGTATAAAATGCTAATATTTTTCTGTGGGTGTAGTGTTTTGTTATTCTTGCCTGCCTAATTTGCTAAATGTGACAGGCATCAATGTAAAAGTGCAAGTTTATCAGTTAAAAAAATGTGGAAATATACAATTTTACAACTCCATTTGCTCTAAAACCACAAACGAAATATTTATAAATACCAAAAAGTTGGGTAAAAAATAGATATAGATAAATACAGATGGAAATGTTAAAAAAATAAATACCATAAAACCGGGAGGCCTAATTATAACATTGGTTCTAATGAATAAGCCCCCCCAAACCGCAAAAATGATGGAAACTGAGCCTAGCTCTGAAACAGAAAATCTCGAAAGCTGAGGCAATGAATGTACCAAAGTGCACTAATGGGAAGTCAACAATCAGAAAGCTGCTGATGAAACACTATGAGACTGTAGGGCAAAGATAAGGACACGAAAATAGGCAACGGTTCATGACTTCAACATTGTGAAAAGCAATTGTAGAACAAGCAGTGCTGCTAAAAAGAGCAAAATAGTCGTGAGCGTGAGAAAGTCATGAGCGGAAGAACTCCATGGACAGTAACAACAAATCAAAAAAAGTTTTTTATATAAAGAAGATAGAAAAGAGACAGAAAAAAAGAATAAACACAAACTACTAATGAAAAATGTGTCTTAAAGTATAGTGATGCTTCAGTGTCACACATGATAATTCATCAAGCAATAGTATCACAAATTGATCAAAATGTATCACCTAATGTAAAAAAACTAAAAAAGTGGCTGTAGAAAGATAAAAAACAGAGAAGCCATTCAGGAATTTAAAGAATTCCATAGAGCGCTCTAGGAACAGATGGATATAATGGTTAGCCGCACACTTCCTACATAAATTAGACTGCATAAGATTGATAAGCAAATACATCAACACGAAAAAATCAATAACGTAGCAGTGGAAGCGGCAGAATGACTACAGAGCAGGCCTGGTATCAATAATCTCCAACTATTAGTATTCCTGAAAAATCTGTACAAAACATGAACGCAAAAAAAAATCACTCTGCAGAAAAAAACTGTGCTCAAAAAGATTATGGGATCAATCTTGCAGCAAACACCCCAAAAATATTTCGAGGCCCAGCCTGGAAAAAATATTCCTGGAAGACCACACGAAATATTAATATATTAAAAAAACCTTTCCTGCCTAAAATCAAATAATGAAAGCGACCATCATATGAAAATCTCAAATTTATAATCAGGCGTGACATTTCTGCCCATGCAGCTGATGCAGGGTTGCAATACCAGCTGCTTAGAGACTAAAAAAAATGAACAAAAACACAAGCATCCCTGCTTCAGCACATTTGCAGTTCTTATTTTTGTATGTGTTTGCTTGCACCAATTTAATTCTCACCCAGGGTTCAGTTATCAGAGAAAGCAGTGACTGATGTATTTCTAACTATATTAGCTTGGGCTAGAGTGGATTTTGATCTACTCAACCTTGCAGACAGAGAGGCTGTGCCCTCCCCAGCACATCACTAATTTTGCCAGTAATGCGAATAATGTACTGCCTTGTAACATGAAACACATTTCTCTGATGTGTCGTTTGATGTGCTGAATCAGCTTATCCTGCTGAACCCAATTTCTAAGCTCTAGTAATAAAAAATTTAGCAAACAGTCTGCATCGATAAACTGTACGATAACAAAGGGTTCTTGTCTTTTAAACTGGGAGTCATTCCCTATGGGCCATATTTATGGTCAAGTTATGCAGCGCATCGCAGCAAGTCACCTTGCTGTGCTGCACTGCACCATGGCACAAGGGTGCCTGCGTTGCAAGGACAATTATTTTTGTGTCGGAAGGGGCACCTGCCTGTACAAAAACGATCCCCTGAGTCATTTTCCTCTTCCTAAGTGTGCTGAAGAATGCAGCACACATAGAAAGAGGAAGTAACGAGGAGAAATACAGATATTTCTCCTCGTTGCATCTCTACTAGGAAGGCGTATCTTTCTGGCGCATTCCCAGGTCTACCAGTTCTGGTAAATCTGGGAAGGTGGCAAAAACTAAGGGAGTTGCATGGGAACACCAACGCAACGCCCTTGGAACGCCTCCCTTGTGCATAGTAGGGCAAGGGCAGGATTTGCGCTGCATTGCTTTACTCTAGATTATGGAGCCACTCAAGGCCATGCAAAGTTAATTTAAGGTTTTTGTCACGCATTTATTACGTGTAAATGCGAAGTAAAGCGCTCGTAAATAGGTTCCCCAATTTCTAACAGTTGTCTAACAAAGGTAGCTGGGCTGCAGTTAAAAAGTTAAGAAAGATTTTGAAAATATCAATAAGTAATATATTTAGGACCAGATGTACAACGTTTTTTAGCACGCGCAAACGGGTCTTAGACCAGTTTGCACATGCTAGAAACCATGGGCCCCTGGACAAACAGTATTTTGCAAGTTGCAAAATACTGTTTTGCGACTCAGTATTGGGACGGGGCCTTCCCTTTCAAATAGTGACTTCATAACCATGTACTAATGTTTTGCGACCGCAATTGCACTCACAAACTACCAACTACTTCAAGTAGGTGGTTATGCATTCACATTCCCCTTTACAAATCCATGCAAAATTATTTTTTAAGGGCCGGCAGTGGTTCCAGGGACCACTGCCGGCCCTTAAAAAATGAAACAAAACCGTTTCATTTTCTAATGGAAAACGGGAGGGATTTAAAAAAAAAAAAAAGCTGCTTTTTTAAAAAGCAGTCCCAGACATGGTGGTCTGCTGAGCCCTGAAGGCCACCATCCCTGGGAGGGCCAGCCATTCCAAACGGGGTCGCAAAATGCGAGTGGCTCATTAATATTCATGAGCCTCGCATTTTGCGACCCCATTGGGAATCGTAAACAGTGTCCAACCCACTGTTGTACATGCCAAACAGTGAGTCGCAACTTGTGAGTCGCAAAAGCAACGCAATTTATGATCACTATTTGGCAGGTCGTGCATCTGCCCCTAAAACCCTTGAGAATCTTTATCACTGATATTGGGCCCGATTCACAGAACAAACTTAAGACAAAATCCTAAACTTACTACTTTTGGTATTCATAGAAGGCATTTAGTAGTAGTAAAGTTAGGATGTTGTCTTAAGTCTGTCTTAAGTCTGTCTTAAGTCTGTCCTAAGTCTGTCTTAAGTCTGTCTTAAGTCTGTCTTAAGTCTGTCCTAAGTTTTTCTTAAGTCTGTCTTAAGTCTGTCCTACTACTTTTGGTATTCACAGAAGTTTGACTTAAGACAGACTTAAGACAGACTTAAGACAGACTTACGACAAACTTAGGACAGATTTAAGACAGACTTAAGACAGACTTAAGACAAAATCCTAACTTTACTACTACTAAATGCCTTCTGTGAATACCAAAAGTAGTAAGTTTAGGATTTTGTCTTAAGTTAGTTCTGTGAATCGGGCCCTCAGTTTTTAAAGTTTAGCCCTAGACAAGTTTGACCCCATGGGTAGCCAGGGGACAAAAGCAAGCATGCTTTTCAAAAGTTACCAAAATACCCAATGTATATGGCATTTCCATACATCAAACTCTAAGTAAAAGGCACTTGCCTTCTTGCACATTAAAGAATTTTGTTAAAACGTGTTTCAGAATATTCCTGAGCCCGTACTCGTATTTCATAAGTGAATGTTAACCTACCATGTTGCTTGTGTTTGGCATTTTGCAATGTAAATACATTTGTTATAGTTTGCTTTTTATCACTTTGTGGCTGGAACTTTTAGCATACTTTTATCTCTTTTGGAGGGTTTTCAAATCCCCAATTTACATTTTTTCTTCGCTCACTTTGGATCAAACCATTCCTTTCTGGGTGCGCCTATTCACGGCATGCGTGCTTCATAAGATTTAGAAATGTAGTCAAGTGCGCACTCAGTTAGCCTCTTCCTAAGTTTTATGCCCTCTATAGAATGTATCATAGAGTTACTAATACACTTAATCAAAGCATCTATTTATACCTGATCAAACAATTTATTAACCCAACTCCAATTGGCAATCCATTATTCATGCTCCACTTGGGAATACATATCAGCAGCCCTACTCAACTTTTGAACTGGACAATTTAATTAACCAACTGAGCATGGTGACTGCTTTCTAGACATGGGACCATTTTGAAATATTGACATTGAAACAACTCTGTGAAATGCTTGAAGTTCTAATTCATTATGTCATTACTTCTATAGGAAAATGGGAATATTCTGCTGGGGAAGTCTCAAGAGAGTACCCATTTCGGCCTTTAAAGCCAATTCATCAGCAGTGGCGCCTGGCACAGCTAAGAGTGGTGAGCAGTGGCATGGTGGGGGGAAATCGACAGACAACAAGACAGGTAAAATTAAATTAAAAAAATTAAGAAAACCACTTACCTTGCGTTCGCTGTATAGCCAGCTCAGCGATGTGGTGAGCGCAAGGTAAGTGGTTTTATTATTTTTTTTATTTACTTTTACCTGTCCTGTCATCCGTCGACTTTACCGCAGCCCTGCTCACCGCTCTTACTAGTACTGGCCGCCACTGCTCATTAGTCGTTCCTAGATGTTCATCCCAATAGAGAATTATATCTGGGACAGTACTCCTTGCGTTGGAATACACCTGAACCTATCTTGTACCTTTAATTCAGAAAAGTCATATTTGGCACTGGACAGATTGTAGCCTTCAGTAATGACTAACAAATCAACATTTCATTTTCATCTAAAGTTTCATTTAGCTGTTTAGTTCTGGTAGAAAATACATTTATCGGGAACATATTTAAATGTATGTAATCCTATTTTTTCTCTGTAACCACAACAGCCCCAACTCCATAGGTGTGCACAATTTGTGTAATTTCTTTTTGTATGATTAAACAAAATTTCTGAAAAGTTATGCAAAATTGTGCGGACCGCAACCCAACATTTAGAGCAATTTTTTTAGTGTCAAATGTGTCCTTGCATCCATTTTACAAGCAAGGATACATTTTGCACAAAAAAATGTGCGAAATCGCACATGATGCGAACAGCAATCACAAACGGTCTGTTCCTACATGTTGTTCCCGTGCTACCACAATTGGATTACTCCCTGAATAGACAGAAAATGACATGACATAATGTAAAGGTGTAATTTTGGGCATTTCACTAAATAAGTGTGACGAAAAATGGCAGACATTACGTGAGCTTACGCCAGCGGAATGACATTTTGTATTAGTCCTAAAAAATTCCCCAGAGAAAAACTTTCATATTGTTATTTTCAAATTATACGTCTCCTTATCCCAGAATAGCATTTACAAATCTTTCCATAATTTTTTGTCCTTTAGACCTGGAATTTGAAACCAATTCTTTATATGTACTAGTGGGCATATTCTGGGAATGGTGGTGCAGGGCAGCACAGCACAGCACGTTACCTTGCTGCGCTGCCCTGCATCACAGGGAAAGGGAAGAAAGCACTGTATTAATCCAATACAGTGCATTCCTGTCCTTTCCCCTTGAGATGGTGCCATTTCAGCAGCCTAGTGCCAATGCTGGGGGGTGCATAGGTTGTAGACAGGATTTTTTGGGTGCAGGAAGGGTACTCTTCCAGCACAAAAACAATCCATAGAGGAGATTCCTCTTTCTATGTTTACTGCACAATGCAGCACAGATAGAAAGAGGAAAGAGTAATCTTTGGCTGCTCCATCTACCCTGTTTTACCTCACGGGTTTTTGCTAAAGCGCCGGGACACTCCTCGGAGTAGCCGTGCACTATAAAAGACCCGTTTTAACATAACATAACATAACAAAAAAACTAGGAGAAATAAAGATATTTCTCCTTGTTACGCCTCAACCGGGAGGCATCTTTTTTGGCACATTCCCAGGTTTGGTAAATCTGGGAATACATCAAAAGCCATGGGATTTGCGTAGGAACACCCACCGCAATGCCCATGGAATTCATCCCTGGTGCAGAGTAATGCAATTCAGCGATTTCCTCTGCGTTGCACCACTCCATATTTATGACGCCATTCAAAACCTTGCAAAGTGTCTTTCTGTGGTGTCTTAGATATCACTTAGAGCTTTGCGTTGTGCATGTACCACGTTGCGTTGTGCAAGCATGACGCAAAGCCCTTGTAAATATGCCTCTACATTGCCAGTGTGGGCTAGGGGATAAACGATTTCTGTATCAACTCCCAACTCCTCTGTATCTCATTTATTGGGCTAACACAAGAAATTGCTCTGTTCTGCAGGCTATGTAAATCGATAATTATTTTTAAATTATGCATTTCATTTCAGTTTAATGCATCAGAGAACTGCAAAGTTTGAAAACGCCTTCTGGGTGCTTCTGGGTTTCAAGGAATTCTATTAATTTTTAGAACAGGTTCTCAATTGTTGTTGTGCTGTCAAAAAACTGTGGGAGGTTTGACTTAATTACCTACTGGCGGTCGCCAGCAGGTAGTTATAGTTAGGACCACGTTTCCATAGGAAATCCGCAACATTCTATTTTGAATAACTTTTGCGCCGGTCGACGAATCCTTGCGAATTTTTTAAAATAGGTGGGGCGCTACGCTCCGCTCCTACCCTGAAAGTCTCGGGGGGATTCGTCAAGCGGGGGCTGAGATAAAAGGGGGGTCCCAAAACGCGTTTTTCCCATGCATTTTTCCATAGGACCTTTAGACACAGCTACAGCCCGAACGGCTGAACAGAATTACTTGAAATTTGGCAGAGAGGTAGTCCTCAGGTCAAGGAAGTGCCTTTTGTAGGTTTGGTGTAAATCTGTTCAGTAGATTCTGAGAAAATAGCCTTTAAATCAATATATATATCTGAGCCAGCTTACGGTGCGCTTACCGTACACGTACGGTGGCGTGCGCGAGCGCGATTCTGATTGGCCCTTAGACCTTAGTAAACATTCGAATCGGTCGAAACCAGGAAGCGGCGGCCGCCATTTTCTCTCTCGCACTCTGAGGGGGGAGCTGATAAACAAATGCCAAAAACATATAAAGGGGCTGTTTAGACAGCGCCCATGCACATAACCATGTTAGTTGAGTCTTCAAAGATCCCCCAAGGCAAAAAACGGTAATTTTTTATTTTTCGAAAATTTCGCCGATTACGCTTACCGTACGCTTACCGTACGCGTACGGTAAAAAATTATTTAAAAAAAAAAACCCCCACTATCTCCACCCCGTGTGCAAATGGTGGCCGAAGGCCACCATTTGTGCATGGCATATAAGAGCACAGCATTTCCCAAAAAAATTTCAACAGATTACCTATCACAAGGAAGCGCATAATATGTCCTCCATGTGCGCACGGTGCGCGAAGCGCATCGTGCGTACATGGCCCATCTAGCGTAACGTGGGCACGCGGTGCATGCACGGCACTAACTGCGTAAAGTGGGCGCGCGGTGCGCGAAGCGCACCGCGTGCTCACTGTGCGCGCACGGTGCGTGAAGCGCACCGCGCGCGCACGGAACGAACTGCGTTAAGTGGGCGCGCACGCCACGAATGGCGTAAAGTAACTTAGCATTTAAAAAACCGTACAAATTCACTGAAAAAACCATAGGTTTCACACACGTTATAGTTAGGAATTAGCATTTAAAAAACCTTGCAAATTCACTGAAAAAACCATAGGTTTCACACATGTTATAGTTAGCGGAAATTTTACTGATATAAAACCAATGAAATTCCCCCGTTATAGTTAGTGCAGGAAACTATAACTCACGCGACCGCAATCTTCTGCTGATGACATATGTGTCTTTATGAAAAAAAAATATTTGTAATATATGTATAGCTAAAAATTTATGGAAGAAGACATGGGCAAATAAGTGTCTAAATACAGTATTAGCATCAGCAGAGGATTGCGGTCGCGTGAGTTATAGTTTCCTGCACTAACTATAACGGGGGAATTTCATTGGTTTTTTATCAGTAAAATTTCCGCTAACTATAACATGTGTGAAACCTATGGTTTTTTCAGTGATTATAAATATATATATGTGTGTGTGTGTATGTGTGTATATATGCACACACTCAGTTCATTCAGTTCTCGAGTTACTACCCAAACCACATTTGCTGCTTTTTGGGTAGCCAAGGTGATTCTTGCTGACAAGAAAGATAGAAAAAGAAAAACAAAATTAAAAGTTAGCTGAATTTCAAGAACAGAAAAACTAAGAACAGGATACAAGCCAGTGGCAGCTGGCACAGGTAAAAGTTGTGGGCGGGGCGGGTGTCACCAATGCGATGAGCACAAGGTAAGTGGTTCTATTTATTTCTTTATTTAATTTTGCTTAACCTGTCTTGATTTAACCAACCCCCACCCCACCCTGCCCCTGCCCCACCGCTCTTACCTGTGCCGGATGCTACTGATACCAGCTAGAAGAGATGAGGAACGGCTTAATAGTAGGTCCACTGCAATTATGTCACAAGGGCAGGGTTGACTGAATTATGTAGCAAGAAAAGCGGAATGCGGCATGTTTTGTGACAGTCTTACTTTATACTTTTGTCATTTTTACACAATAACAGTGTCTGAACACAGGTATCACATCATTAGCACCAGTCAAAACCCAATATAGCAAAACATAACTAAAAGGTGACCAGTCAGCTTTGCTAAGAGCCTTCCATTGCACGTCAGCACATGACCACGTTTTTAGTAACATTTGATCCGCTTGAACTAGATAACAACATGTTTAAATTAAAATCTGCAAATTATTCAGCAGATGGTGGATTATGTGGCAAATACTGCAACTCCATAATCATGCAGAAAACATAGCAGACCAAGAATAGTATAATTTCAGCGGCCCTATGAAAAGCTTGGAAGAGTTTATGCATACGGAAGGAAATAGAAAGTAGCACATCTTTCAAAATGAATTGGATGCACACAGTAGGCAGAGTGGAAGCAGCAAGTAGGACGGTGAATGTAACATTAAGTTGAGGAAATGTACATTATGCATTCTAGTCTATCACAGAATTGGCCTTCACTACCACAAGCATGGTCTTCAGCTGAAGCTGGGCAGCATGCACAGGCCACTCACCATTCTGACCAGGCTGGAACTCTTCAACATCATACAGCAATTCACCAAACCTCCCAGCGAGGCCACGGACGTCACATCATCCCAGGGACTCTGCAACAAGCTCAGCACCTACTTTCATCAGAAGATCAAGACCCTCTACGACCACTTCAGCGACCAGATGCCGTTCACCACCCCTTCCCCCTCTGCCGACCACCAGCCAACCATCACCACCTGGACCCCTGCCACGGTGGAACTCATCACCACAACCATGATAAAAACCCCGTCTGGAGCCCCCACGGACCCCTACCCACCAAACATCTACCAGAAGGCCGCCACCGCTATCGCCCCCGAACTAGGACAGACCATCAACACCTCCCTCCAATCCGGCACCTTCCCCGACAACTGGAAACAGGCAGAAGTCAAGACCCTCCTTAAGAAACCCACGGCCGATCCTATGAACGTGAAGAACTACCGGCCCATCTCTCTGCTCCTGTTCACCGCCAAAATCACTGAAAGAGTCGTAAATGCCCAGCTGACCACATTCATCAAAGAGCACTCCATCCTAGACGCATCCCAGTCCGGATTCTGCAGCAACCACAGCACCGAGACCGCCCTCCTCGCCGCCATTGACGACATCCGCATGCTACTCAACCAGGGACACACTGCTGCCCTCATCCTACTAGACCTCTCCGTGGCCTTCGACACTGTCTCACAACAAACCCTCGCAGTCAGACTGCACAACACCGGGATACAAGGAACCGCCCTCAACTGGATCTGATCCTTTCTCTTCTGCAGACCCCAGAGGATCAGACTCCCCCTTTCATCTCCGAACCGACAGAGATCAACTGCGGAGTACCACAGGGATCATCACTCAGCTCCACGCTCTTCAACATCTACATGACCCCCCTCGCCGCCATCGTCAGACAGCATGGGCTCAACATAGATTCTTATGCCGATGACACACAACTCATCCTCTCCCTCACGAAGGATCCCGAAGACACAAGGCTCAACTTCCAGGAAGGAATGAGGGACATCGCTGCCTGGATGAAGGACTCAAAACTGAGAAGACAGAGGTCCTCATCCTGGGACCCTTGACCTCCGCCTGGGATGACACATTGTGGCCCTCCACCCTCGGGAGTCCTCCCACCCCGACAGCCCACGCTCGGAACCTCGGTATCATCCTTGACTCCTCTTTCCCCATGACCTGCCAGATCAACACCGTCACCTCCACCAGCTTCAACTGCCACCACAAACTCCAAAAGACCTTCAAATGGATCCCCCCGAACACAGAAAAACCATCAGCCACTCACTCATAACCAGCAGACTGGACTAGGGAAACGCCCTCTAAGCCGGCATCAACAGGACCCTTCTACACAAGCTCCAAACTATCCAGAATGCAGCGGCCAGACTCGTCCTCGGGACCCCATGGCACAAACGCATGATGCAACACATTCGAGACCTTCACTGGCTCCCGGTCAGGAAGAGAATAACCTACAAGCTTCTCACCCACACCTACAAAACCCTCCACAACACCGGACCCAAATACCTCAACGATTGAGTCTGTTTCCACGCACCCAATAGAACTCTCTGATCTGCTGACCTCACCTTAGCGGAGACCCCCCGGATCCACAGAAGCAGAGCAGAAGGAAGGGCCTTTTCCTACATCACAGCCAAAACCTGGACCGAGCTTCCGGTCAGCATCAGATGCTCCCCTAACCTTCACATCTTCAGGAAGGACCTCAAGACCTTGCTGTTTGACTGAGCCGGAGCTGCCTGCCCCCCTCAGTGCCTTGAGACCCTCACGGGTGAGTAGCGTGCTTTATAACCTCCTGATTGATTGATTGATTGAGTTCAGCATCTCCTGTGCATCATGCAACACTACCATAGCACCACATCAGCATCAGCACAGCACCATCTCAGCACCACCTCGTATCAGTGCACCACTAACTCAGCACCAAAGCAGCCCCACCACAGCATCAGCACAGACCCACCTCAGTACCAGCGCAGCACCACCTCAGCACCAGTGCAGCACCACCTCAGCAGCAACTCAGTACCAATGCAGCATCACTTCAGCATTAGCGTGCGCCACCTCTGCACCATTGCAGCATCACCTCAGCACCAGTACAGCACAGACTCAGCTTCACTCACCATTATCTGAGCATGGGCACAGGACCACCTTAGCACCACCAAAGCATCACTCAGCATCGCCTTAGTATCACTCAGTACCTCATCCACACAAGCACACCACCACCTCAGTATCACTTAGCATCACCTCAGCACCAGTGCAGAACCACCTCAGCACCACTGCACTACAACATTCTGTTACACTTAACGCAATTTAATTACTATTCACATAATTCTACAGCACACCATGCCACATATATCCACTATATAACCCCACACAACACAATTCCACGCCACCGATTTCAACAAAAAACAATTCCAAAACAACCCATCTCTCTAACGCACTCCCTCCAACCCTGCCATCTCTCCTCTACATATGCACTGCCCCTCGCATCTCTCCCTCACACTACCACTACCCCTCTCCTCTCGCAATCCCACCACCCCTTTAATCTCGCAATCCCACTGCCCCTCTCTTATCCCTCCCTCACACTCCCTGTCTCATCTCTATAATACCTGCTCACATATGCTGCATTTTTGTACCTTATCGTGATGTGCACTAGTCCACATCTTGCCTCCCCCCGGCTGCCCCTTCCACTTGTCCCTCTCTCTCTCATACCATCTCTCACCCCTCTCTCTTGCTCTCTCACGCACTCTTTCTGCATCTCTCATGTGGTTCACTTGAGGTCTTTGAGCACAATCTCTTTCCCGAGCCTTTTCAAGGTTTCAGTCCCTCAAAACCACGCTCTCCTCTTCTCCTTTGGGTGTCTTCTGCATACACAGATGCTCCCTCTTTATGCGTCTATGGCCTGCTGTCCACTTGTTTCTCTCTTTCTCACACACTCTCTCTGCTCCTCTGTCTGGAGTTCATTAACATGTTCACACACAAACTACCTATCCCCTCTCTATCTCGTTTTCTATCTATTCTCTCACACCTATCTTTTCCGCATGCCACAAATTCACCAAATTCCATAACACAAATACGCTATACACCAAACAATTCCACCCCACACAATCCCACAACTAAGGGCCCAATTCTGATATTATTAGGAAAGCCTTCCGTACGACTCAGGCCTGGACGGCTTTCTGAGCAAAATGTGCTCCGGAAGTCTGAATGAGCGAGTACGATGCAGCCGTATGCTTATGGACTCAGTTCGCTCGGACTCACATTGAACCCTATGGGAGCCTGTGTACAGACGCATACACAGGCTCCGATAGCTAAAAGGGGTGGGTGGGCACCTGTGTATCGCTGGATTGGGGGGACCCATGGGCACACCTCAGTGACAGATTTGGAGGGCCTCGGGTGCAGGGGGGCATGCTAAGGCCCACCAAAATTATGATTCGGACAGCTGTTTCGTTTCATCTAGATGAGACCGAGGCAAAGCGGCTGTCCGAAACTTGCATAGTACTTGCTCGGTTGGAATACAGCTTCATTGCACGGCACGATTCGGTTACGAACAAGTCATACGGACATGTTCGGGTCCCGGAAACAATTCGGTCAGCGCGTACGCCATCTTCGCATCGTACTTGGTTGTTCGGACCTGTGTACTATTCGGTCATAAACAAGGGCTACGAATCGGATCCGGGAAAGCCAAATCCAATTCGGAGGCCTTCCGAACGACATCGGAATCGGGCCCTAAGAATTTCAATCCAACCCACATAATTCCACTCCACTCCACATCACACCACATACATCCACAACGCTTCAAGCAAAGATACAAAGGTAAAAGACATTACCATTGACAACGCCAATAACTCTAACTCTCACAAAGGCGAGACCTATTGCATTGCGAATGCTTGTTGTAGGTGGCGCTATCATCCTCTAGTTTTTATATGTTTGTCTCTATTTGTGCTTCATTTTTGCTCCTTTTTCTAGAACTGTTTTGATATGGTTTCAGCTTACTTCTCTTCACAACTCTTGCACTGAAAAATTCTTGTTGCTTTCAATCAACTCAGATATCTTTTGGGTACGTTAATCTGTCTTCTGGCAAGGTTATATGACAGAATATTGAAGAAATCAGTTTCGAAATACACAAATAACACCAAAAAAATATTGATTACAAAAATATTGCAACCCTATACACTTAAGCAACACTACACAAATATTGAATGCAAAAATATTGCCTTTAAAATAATATCTAAACTACCTAAATATCGTAATAAAAAATAAAGGCATACACATTATAATTACCACATTAAATAGATACATCGCTACACAAATATCACAAATTAATTTATTGACAGCTAAATTATCATAACATTTAAGAAAATATCAAATTCAAATAGCTTTATTTCGATAATCAAA
Organism: Triturus cristatus; assembly: GCF_964204655.1. NCBI lineage: Eukaryota > Metazoa > Chordata > Amphibia > Caudata > Salamandridae > Triturus > Triturus cristatus. Next base: position 285,844,515 of record NC_140592.1, on the reverse strand, counting down.
TATCATAAAAGCAGAGTTATCGTAACAACAGTTATAAAAAAAGCAATTATATACAATAGATCCAGGAGCAGTTTACAAAAATTTAGTTATCTTGTTAGTAAACTGACAATGATATACTAATGCCCAAAGAAATGCCGTTCATAAACTTTTTACACCTCCCTACGCAGAAATTTAGATCTAATAAGCCAAATACAGCCAAGATACTTTGCCACGCTGCATACAAAAAGAGCTCTAGAGTCTGATTTCAAGATTCACACGGCAGTAATCTGAGCTGTGGTGCCCAGTTGTCTGCACATTTTTTAAGCCATTTAATCTAGCCCTTGAGTATGCTGGACATACAAACATGAGGTGGGCAACACTCTCTTTTGGTGCCTAGCAGCAAGGGCAGTCCACGATTGTTTTGCACGGGGGACTCCATTTTGCAATAAGCTCTTGTACCACAAGAGAGCCCACTCTAAACTGTATGTAGAGTGTCCTATCTCTTGGGATTTGAATAAAATCGAGGTACGGCTCTAAAGAAATATGTTGTTTAAACTGGTAAAATTCATCTGCCATCCTCCCCAGATTTGGGTTGCTAAGTTCCTGCGTATCAACCCAAAGCCAATATGCTTTTTTAAGATCATCCTTACTAGGCGGGTTCTGGCCTTCCCAACAGCTTCTAAGACCCAATGTAAGCACAAGTTTCTTGACATTATTGAGCCAGCTAACCCTATGATTACAGTCCAGACCAATTACCTCCTTGAGTGCAGTGGAATAACTAGTGAGTTCAGGAGTTCGTAGCAGTCGAGCACAAAAAAGCAATGGCCTTAGTCTGGCAATGTCTTTAAAAGAGTGTCTTCCCATGTTGCTCATCAGAGACTTAAGTGGGACATTACAGGGGAGACTCACAAGCTCTCTCAAGAACTTATGTTCCGAACTGCAAATCTCTTGCACATTGTTAAACCCCCAAAATTCTGCACCATTAAGGGCAGAACTTACTGCCCTTGCAGCATAGATCATGAGCGCTGGGGCATCAGTTCTGATACATGAGCGACGGTGTTCTCTGCCTATTGCCCCAGCCACACGCCTGTGATTCAAAAGCATCTTGTTGATGTGGGGTTTCCACTGCATTGTATCGGAGAGTCGAATACACAAATAATCAAAAGCACTAACTCTTTCTAATGGTGTACCACCCAGGGAAAAGATGTGCCTAAAGGGCTTATAGGGGTTGAATGTCATTAGTTTGGTCTTTGTGGTGTTAATAGTCAGCCCCCTTAGTGAACAAAAAAGATGGTACCTATCTAAAAGCTTCTGCAACCGGACCGGGGTCTTAGAAATCAACAAGGTATCATCAGCGAAGAGGAGTGTGGGTATCCTTTCTCCTGCCAGGGCCGGGGCGTCAGATGGAATTTCCTGAAGAAAACTAACCACCCCGTTCACATATAAAGAGAACAGGGTGGGGGTCATAACACAGCCCTGGCGTACTCCTCTATTCACTGAGATTCTTTCGGATTTCTGTTCTTGTGACCCCCATCTCACTTGGGCATAATTGCCCTCATGCAGTCGGACAAGCAGATTCAAAATAAACACAGGCATACCCATCTCAGCCAAAAGTTTCCATAGTTGGTCCTGAGGGACCAAATCGAAGGCAGTCTTTAGATCGATGAAGGTAAGATAGAGACTGCCTCCACCTATCACGACTACCTTCCAATAGATGAGGAGCAGCCTAAACACCTGGTCAATTGTTCCAGTTTTGGACCTAAAACCCGCCTGATATTGGGAAAGAATAATCTCGTCCTCAGCCCACGAGTGAATCCTCTGGAGCAATACCCTGCCAACTACTTTTTGGATGGCATCCATCAGACTAATCGGTCGATGGTTGGCAGGGTCCTCCCTGGCCCCCTTCTTAAAAATAGGCACCACTTCGGCTCCGTTCCATGATTCTGGTATGGGACAGCCTTTGGCGATAGAGTTGATTAGGAGCATGATGTATTTCGCCCAGTCGCTGGGACTCGCACGGAGTAAGTCCCCTGGGAGACCATCCGGTCCCGGAGCTTTTGATGGTATTATTCTTTTTAATTGCTCCTGCTACTTCGTTTAAGTTAAAATAATCAGTAGTATTAGGAGTTAGGCAAGTAATTGGCTGGACACAGGATCCTCCCTCATATGTTGTATCTGTCCCAGTATGTAGATTCCTAAAGTGATCAAACCAGTCTTGGCTGGATATATGGTTGGGAATTACATCTGGGTTATTCCTGTTAGCCCCCCTAACAAGATTCCAGAAAGAGTAGGCATTATTTTCCAGACTCACATCTTTTAAGTTCTGCCAATGATTCATCCCAGTCTAATTTTGCACGTCGCAGCGTCACCTTGTACTCCTTCCTGGCACATTGGACGCAGGAGATATTTTTACTTTTAATAGCTATGACTAAAGCCTTCCTTTTCTGTCTGCAAATTTTTGAAAACCAGCCATTGTTGCTTTTTGGGCATGCTTTTGCAGATCTATGGTCAGCAGTAGTCATAAACAAAGATCCCATCTGTTCTACCGTTCTTGTGTAGATGTCTAGAGCTTTCTGTGGGGCATCAAGGTTAAGGGATGCTTCTTGTAAGTCTATTAGATTTTTAACCAGTATTCGATTGATTTCAGGCATCTTATGTTCATTAACGACTACTTTAGACCACTTAAGATGTCTCCTGCTATTTGAGGGAACTATTTCCTTGGTCATCAGGTTATTTAATACCTCAGGAGCTGGGCCAGGAGAAGACCAAAGGAAATTTGTGCTCAAACAAAGAGGATTGTGGTCGCTGTCGATGGTGGGGACAACTTCCATATCAATGATACTTCTCCACAGTTTTATATCTATTAAAATATAGTCAATGCGAGATGGGCAACTAATTCTATTATACGTACAAGCCCCTCCAGGATCTGATATTGTTCTGCCATTTGCAGCCCTTAGCCCATATTCCAAAACAAGTGCATTCAACTGTATTGCAACCCGTGACCATCTTTTGATGGGAGGAATACTTAGGGGGGAATACCCCACCTAGTATCATCCTCCTCCAACCCCAACATATGTCCCGAACTAAGGGGCTCAAACGTGCAGTTAAGATCTCCCGCTATCATAAGAGGCGAGTTGGGATGGCATTTAGACAGCTCTTGCTCCAAAGAAGATACAATAGGCGAGGAGGTACCCCTTTCGTCCCTCTCACATACACATTAAACAACTCGAGAGGTGTAGCTCCTTCTTTCCCACTTATAGTAAGTCTCATTATATCAGGGTTTGCGCAATTATGATCGATAATTCTACAACCCAAAGCGATATTAACCCAAGCCATCAGGCCTCCTGAGGGACGGCCTTTCCCTAGGGAGATAGCTGGCAAAAAAAAAGCAAGCATACCCAGATTTATAAAGGGGAACTAAGCTCCAGATTTCCTGGAAGAGGCAGATGTCTTGGCCTTCTATTAGCTTTTTCCAATCGGGTAATAACAGCTTACTGCTAAGACCAGCTATATTCCAGGAAATGATCTTGAGCTGCAGATGTGGAATTGCAAGAGCTGCCTCACATGGAGGTTTAGCTTGAGGTTGCAATGATAGAACAGGTCTAACAATAGGGGTTACCCTGTTTGATTCTATGAGCTGGTTCCTCAGGTTGTCAGTATTAAAGTCAATATTAGATTTGTTAAATAAATTTATCAATAATTGACCAGGAACACTTAAAGGGTATGTGCAGAGAATTCTTAGATTACTATTGTGACAAGTCTCTGTAGGCTCAGAATAAGGGGCGGGGCTTCTCTCAGTCAGTCGTTGGCATCTTATGTAGATCCACCCTCAGCACTCTGCTCAACTACTTTGCCCTGGGCCCCAGTATCAGTAATCATTGGGGAACTTCTAAATTGGATTACTGACGACCCTGGAGGGCAAGTCCGAAATTCTAATTCCAACAGATTTGCTGCCAGATCAGGCTTTATCAAAGTAAGTTCAATATAGTCAAGAGAACGGTTATGAATTGTACATCGCCGAGCCCTGACTAAATCATCCCGTATCAACGACCGACAGCCCCTGACATGGCGAATCCAATGTATGGTCTTATTTTTTAAGGAGTCTTCATTTTCGTAGTCATCGCGTGATTTGAGCTTCGGAACATTGACCATATAAACTGTGCGCGTCTGTCGAGGGGGATAATTCAAAAGTTTTTCTAAATAGGGATGATCTTTAGAATGCTGAGACCTAGCGTTTGTTGTAATAGATTGTGGAGGCAGATGCGCTGCCTGGTCAGTAAGCAAGGAGATTTGAGAGGGAGCTGTCTGTTGGCAATGGGGGGTCTTAGTGGCCTAGGTAGCAAGTGGTTTAAGGGAAGAGAGAGATCCATGATGTGCAGAGGGCCGTTATTTTTGTGCATTTGTGTGTGCCCTATGGGGGTATGGGATAGGTGTTTTATTTGCAGCCAACTTGCGAAAGATGCCACTCGGAGCTATTAGTTTAACTACTGCCACTAACTCCTCAATCATCACCCTCATTGCACCTATTTCTAGCCTAAGCTCATTAACAATCTGCAGAGGGTCTTCAAGTACTGGGGCACCAGTCCCTCCTGGCTTAGACAAACCTGCGATGACGTTAGGGCTTAGGATTTGGGATTGTTGCGCTAGCTCCTCCCGCAAATCAGGGGCCTCAGCCAACGCCACAAACTGATTAGAGCAGGAAATAGCAGAAGCCTCTGAGTTGATTATAGAATCTCTGAACAATTGACTATTCCCGCACTCTATGGAAGCAATCCCCCCCTGTGCTAACACAGTATGATCGTTCGCGCTACTGGGTGCGGCACGGCTTTGAGAAAGTTTCTGGAACATAGACGGGGTTATGGTACGACGGGGTTGTTCCGGGGTACTCCCTAATGGGGTTTTCTCAGCACCGGTGGCCACAGGCAACTCGGCTACAAGAATCTCTTCACATTCTGTGATTAGGGTCTCAATTCTATCGATCACACAATTGTTAGCACTGTGCTTGACAGTTTTCCTTGCCTTTTTAACCTTACCCACCCCACTAGTTGCTCCATTTGCCCCCCCCAGACCTTCCATTGCTTTCCTTTTGCCTATGGTTACTCTAGCATAAGCTAATTAAATGCTATAAGATGGAATAGAAGCCTATGAGACGGTGTTTAACAACAGAACAATGTCACAGCAGAGACTATCCCAAGTATCAGTTCAGAATGTCTTTATACCATAGCGTCACTATACAGCACAAGTCGACACAGTACCTTAATATGTATCACATGGGTCCCTCCGATGATACATTAGCAATGTTAGGGGGTAGCCCTGCCCTGCCTCTTCCTGGCGTGGACGGGCGCAGGACAGGCCCGCCCTTGGCCCGGGCTTAGCCCGGGCGTGGCCCGCATGCGTCCCGCGCCGACCGGTGGCGCTTTTTCAGCGCGAGGGCAATGCTGGTTCCTCCCTCCTGGGAGCGAAGCACTCTGGGGCTTGGAGTCCCCACTGAAGGCAAACAGGCTGGGGCGGAAGGCGCGTCCCTCGCCGCGGTGAACGGTGGTGCTTTTTCAGTGCAAGGGCAATGCTGGTTCCTCCCTCCTGGGAGCGAAGCACTCTGGGGCTTGGAGTCCCCACTGAAGGCAAACAAGCTGCTACAAAAGGCGCGTACCGCGCCGCTGTGACCGGTGGCGCTTTTTCAGCACAAGGGCAATGCTGGTTCCTCCCTCCTGGGAGCGAAGCACTCTGGGGCGTGGAGTCCCCACTGAAGGCAAACAAGCTGCGGCAGAAGGCGTGTCCCGCGCCGTGATGACCGGTGGCGCTTTTTCAGCGTGAGGGCAATGCTGGTTCCTCCCTCCTGGGAGCGAAGCCCTCTGGGGCTTGGAGTCCCCACTGAAGGCAAACAAGCTGCGGCAGAATAAGTTACATGAACCTGCCCTAAATTAATAATTTAAAAACAGCAAAATATAACACAATACAGTAATCTACATATTTAGAATTATTTTATATCCAAATACTAAACAAAATATTTCTAAGTATTATAAAAAGTATGCAAAACTGAAAATAAAATACGCAAACAAAAATAATATTAAAATAACATTAAACCAAAATATAAAAGAAAAGCAATGTACACAACTATTAAATGCAATTATTTATTTAAACATGAACTATACATAAATAAATGTTATTTAAGTGTAACTTCAAATGTATATGTATGTATGTATAACATTAACACATAAACACTAATTAATGCTCACCAAATAAGGACTAAACTTTAAAAAAAACTTGAACATCAAATAAACTACGCAACGAAAATAAACTTTAAACAAACTAACCAATACCACCACTTTACTAATTAAATAACAATTATAAAAAGGACACAATAATGTGCAATCATTTATAGCAAATTCCGAACACTTCAGGAAAGCACCACTGAAAAATGCGCCTTAAAATTTTTTTTACCAATTCTAAAAAGTAAGTAATATAAATGTAATGACTAATAACAGCTGGCCTGATTATGAACCTGGTGGTCCGGGACCTGCTGTCGCTTTTTGGTGGTCCGACTGCCGGATTCTGATGGGGGTGGTGAGACTGCATCACGATTGCTGCCACCACATGGTGCATGAAACTGTGCGCCCGACTTGCAGGTGGCACAGCATTGTGGCCGGCATTGGCTTCAGGCTTTCTCCTAGAGCCGAAGCATGCCACCACCATGGCTGTGCCATTGACACACAGCCAGGCCCGCAGTGATCTTATAACGCGGCGGTCAGGAAGCTGCCAGCTTGGTGGTGTGTTTCTGACTGCCGTTGCGGCGGGCTGGTGGTGTGACCAGCAACTAAAAAGATCTATAGTTTGAACATTAAACTAAAATTAGAAAGCATAAAAATGCATAAAGAATTTTCAAAATCTAATGCTAAGAAATATACTTTTTTCAGCAGAGTAACTCAAGTACCTAGACCATAACCTTCCAACAAAAAACAAAACCCTTAACAACCATCTCTTCAAAATGCAACAACATAAAATCCATGCACATAAATTATAAACTGCAATGCACGCGTAAATGAGAATAATACTTAAAAATATAGTGGTTAAAATTAATAATTAATATATCATTTAAAAACCACACATAACATGTTGGAAGAACCCACATACATACATCAAATCTCAGAATGGAAAACTGTTATTGCCTCACGTAAGATCTACTTACTGTAAAGAAAGTATAAGGAGTGAGAAAATGCCCTGGAAATATATAAAGTATTATTCCTCTGCATGTTATAGAAGAGCTATGACTAAAAACGAAACTGTTGAAAATGTTAGGGAGCATAGTCACTCTCCAAATGTTACAGAGATCGAAGTCAGAAATATATTACAAGACCTCAGGGAAGCTAGTGCCAGAGCAGAGGAACCTACAGGATCAGTTCTAAAAAATATAATAACAAACGTTCCTGGCTGTTTTACAGGCCAACGGCCGTGTATCCAATACTTTAAAAGTCAGAACTAGAAAAGTAACAACTAGAACCCCTGCTGCTCCCTAAAAATTCCAAAGTATAATATCCCCCAAAAATTAACTACAATACATACCAACAAACCTTTCCTTGTGTATAACAACGCTAATAATGGCAAAAGAATAAATATTTATGCACCAGAACACAACCTGCTAACATTGATGTAAAGTTACATGTGCCTTATGGATGGCATGTTTAAATCATGCCGTCCACCAATCATACCAATCTCCACAATACATGGTAAATATGAAAACAAAAAACATACTGTTAGTCTACACACTTTTAGCTAACAAAGTGCAACATATCATGAACTCCTAACTGAAATGGAGTCCAAAACTAACAATTACTATCTCCCCCCAAAAATTATTCACTTTGAGCAAAAAATGATTAGTACCATTTTAAAAATATACCCTCACAAAGACAGGAGTGTTACAATCAACTTTAGCCAAATTATATGGAGACACCTCCAAAACTCAGCACTTATGGCCTGATTACCACATCAGCGGTTGGACCGCCGCCATCCCATTGATCTGTCAACAAAAAAATGCCTCCTGGACCATAAATTTGCATCAATTTCTGAAACAAGAATCCACAAAAGTCTTCCTATCATCGTCCATAAAAGGACTTTTTATCTTTCGTTATTTGTCCAAGTGAATAGTGATACCTCGTACTTGATTTTAATTTGAAAAAAGGAATTTTTGCCAAATGGTTGCCAATTACGAATTTATATTTTTTCTTATTCAAATGATATACACATTTTTACACATACATATACTGTTTACACTTTACACCATGACAGCAAAAGACCAAAGGTATTAGACAGTATTTTGAGCAGCATAGGAAACTTTAAGTTGCAATAACCTATGTCTAGTGATTAGTTGAACGAATGTTACATTTACAAAAATATAAAGATGACTAACATTACAGTACTTCAATACTTATATAAAACACATATTGACAAACTCCTCACACCTCAAATCCCATTTTTGGCAGTCTGACCACCGACAGCCCTTCAGTCCGACAGGTCAGACCAACACTAGCCAGACACAACACTGCCGACACCGCCAGGATCTCAACGGTACGGTAGTCGGAAGTGTGTCTATGAATGGCGATGGTGCAGGCACCGCCGTCGGGATTATGATATCTCTTTCTGACAAGCTTTACATGTTGGGCATCCCGTCATGTAAAATTTGTCAGAAAGTGATCAAGGGGGCCCCAAACATGGCACCCGTGCATTGGAGCCCAGAGATAAATGTGCCGGGGGCACATATAGTGCCCCCCTATATTCGCATCTGCTGCCGCTCTTTCCTGTGGCTGCGGCGGCCTTCTCCATGGTACCGCTGACCTCCGGCTGCCAGCCCAGCAGTCCTATCAAAATTCATTGGTCGGACCGGAGCATGCTTGGCAGCGGTCTCCCGACCACCGCAATCGTGATCCGGCAGTCCAAAAGCACACATCATAATCAGGCCCTAAGTGTTCAATACTCTTCAAATGCCAAATTCCCTATGGAATAAAAAGAAATGCCCTACCATATGTACCAGTAACTGAAGTAACAAATCACGTAGTAGACTCACCTTGATACCAACAACACAAAAAAAAGAAAATCACCTAATGAACTATTTTGAAGAAAATTAGGTTGGCAGACAGCACCATTCCCATACCGAATACCAAAACACCAACCCAAGTATCACATACCATGGTGGAATCTATATGACCACACCATGGCACAACAAGCAAAACAAAATAAAAACAACATAGTCCAAGGTTGGCAAAACTCCTCACAAGGGACACTAGGCCGAGACACCCTAAAACAACTATCAACTTAGAATAGAAAAATCTATAATCCAATTAAAACTTAAAGTATCAATCAATCAATCAATCTGGATTTGTGAAGCGTGGCTAATCACCCGTGAGGGTAACCAGGTGCTGAGTGTGATGCGGCTAATGCTTAGTCGTACAATCAAGTCTTGAGTCCTTTTCTGGATTCCAATATAGAGGATGAGTTCGGCAGATGAAGAGGGAGATCGTTCCAGGACTTGGCCATGAGGTAGGAGAAGGAGGAGTGTCCTCCACAGTTGCTGCAGTGGATGCAGGAGGTGTGGACAAGGCAGACAGAGGCTGAGTTCACTTGTCTGGAGTGATGGTGGAAGTTCTGTTGGTGTTTGATGTACTCTGGTCCTTGGTTGTGGAGGGCTTTTAAGGTGTGAATCAGTATCTTGAACTGGCATCTGTTATGAATGGGGAGCCAGTGCAGCTTCCTGAGGTCGGGGGTGATATGGGTCCGCTTACAGAGGTCTAGGATGAGCCTGGCTGCTGAGTTCTGAATTGTCTACAGTCTCCAGAAGAGTTGTGAGGTGATTCCAGCATAGAGTGTATTGCCATAGTCCAGTTGACTGATGACCAGGGCCTGTGTGGAGGTGCATCTGGTGTCAATGGGCAGCCATCTAAACATCTTGCAGGGCATGCGGAGGATGAGGAAGCAGGTGGATGAGACTGCGTTGTTTTGTTTTTTCATGATGAGCTTACTTTCCAGAATGATGCAGTGGTTGCGGGCGTGGTCGATCAGTGTTGGTGCGGGTCCTAGTTCAGGGGGCCACCAGGCATCATTCCATGTGGAGGTGTTACCAAAGATCAGCACTTCTGTCTTCTCTGTGTTGAGTTGTAGGCAGTTGTTTCTCATCCATTCGTAGACGTTCGTCATGCATCTGCAGAAGTTTGTAAGTGTCGTGGCGGAGTCTTTTGATAAAGGAGACGATGAGCTGTGTATCTTTGGCATAGGATACGCAGTTGAGTCCATGCAATCTTACGATGTTGGCAGGGGGGGTCATGCAGGTGTTGAACAGGGTTGGGCTGAGACTGAGCCTTGAGGGACACCGCAGATGTTGTTCATAGGTTCCGAGGTGAAGGGTCTGAGGCTGTTCCCTGTGGTCTGCCTGTGAGGAAGTAGGAGATCCATTTGAGGGCGTCTCCTTGGATTCTGAAGTTGTGGAGCCTTCTGATCAGGTTGAGGTATGACACTGTGTAGAACACTGCTGTGGGTTCAAGATGGCTGAGGAGGTCGGTGTCTTGGGGATCAAAGTTTCTGTAGATGATGGAGATCTTGTTGTGGGAGAAATCCACCAGGGACTCGCAGAGTTTCTGTGAGTTGATGATGAGGTTCCTGGTCGCTGACGGGATAGAGAACTCTCTGACAATGTTGAAGAGCTCCTTGCTGTGGTCTGAGCTTGCTTTGATGCGGTCGGCCAGGGCACGTATTGTTATCTTTTTTAGGAGTTGGTGGTATTGGTTGAGGGTTGCTTTGTAGGTTGTTTGGTCCGTGGGCTCTATGCCAGTGCATCATTTCCTTTCGAGTCGTTTACAGGTGCGCTTTATGGTTCTTAGTTCCATTGTATACCAACTTGCTTGCTTGGATGATCTTTGTGGGTTTTGTGGTTTTGGAGGGGGAAACTCTGTTGGCGCAGTCCTTGATCCAGGTGGAGAAGTTATTGGCTGCCTGTTTGATGCTGGTTGAGGTGTTGGGGGCGTTGGTCCATTGGCTTTCTGAGATCCTGTTCCAGCTGCGATATGGGGTGCTGATTGGCTTGGGGGAAGTGCCAGGGAATCCCGAGATGGTGAAGTATCAAAACTAAATGATAAAATGCACGAAATACCACAATGCAAAGTCCAAGTATAGCTAACAAGCAAGGCCTACCATACCTAAAATCCAGAGTAGGAACACTACTCTAAAACTCCAAATATATAAACTAAATAGAAAATAAAACTCCAAACAACAAAAACATATCAAAGCAATTTATTTATGGATATTATTGAAATAATTATACTAATCAGTCAAAATTAGTTTTTTTACTACACACAAAATCCAGTCAGATTGAAGAGTAAAATTACTAAAATAAATATTACTAAAGTTATCAATGAACAGCAAACCACACCTCTTCAAATCACAACACCTGATAAAATTAACAAAAAATACATTCAATGAACAACAAATTTGCAAAACAATGTAACAGAAAAAACTTTAAAGCAAATAAACATTGCCTACCCATAGAAAAATTAAAACGAAATATAACTTACATTTTTGCAGCTGAAGTCCATGATCTTGAAGTAATCCACAAAAAATAATATAAAAATAGATAAAATAAATTCCTCAAGAAATGCTAACAATTCAATCAATAAAAAAATCCAATGTGAAAAATGTTAATCACTGTGAATCCTTTAAATCCCCAAAAAGAAAGTAGCAAATCATTTTCTAGGAAAACTATCAATCAATCAATCAATCAGGGGTTTGTAAAGTGCGCTACTCACCCGTGAGGGTCTCAAGGCGCTAGAGGGGGCAGCTCCGGATCAGTCGAAGAGCCAGATCTTGAGGTCCTTCCTGAACGTGTGCAGGGTCGGGGCGTGTCTGATGTTCACAGGAAGATCGTTCCAGTTCTTGGCTGCGATGTAGGAGAAGGCTCTTCCCCCAGTTCTGGTTCTGCGGATGCGTGGGACCTCTGCCAGGGCGAGTTCGGCGGAGCGGAGGTTTCTCTTGGGTACGTGGAAAGATACTCTCTCGTTGAGATATTTGGGCCCGTTGTTGTTGAGGGATTTGTAGGCGTGGGTGAGTAGTTTGAAGGTGACCCGCTTCTCCACAGAGAGCCAGTGGTTATCTCGCAGGTGTTAGGTCATGTGTTCTTGGCGCGGAGTCCCGAGGATGAGTCTGGCTGCGGCGTTCTGGATGGTTTGGAGTCTGTGTAGAAGGGTTCTGTTGATTCTGACATATAGGGCGTTGCCGTAGTCGAGTCTGCTGGTTATGAGTGCGTGGGTGACGGTCCTTCTGCAGTCGGGGGGATCCATTTGAAGGTCTTGCTGTGGATGCGTAGGCAGTTAAAACTGGTGGAGGCGATGGCGTTGATATGGCTGTTCATGGAGAGGGTGGAGTCGAGGATGATGCCCAGGTTTCTTGCGTGGTCTGTAGGGGTGGGTGGGATGCCGAGGGCATAGGGCCACCAGGTGTTGTCCCAGGCAGATGTGCAGGGTCCGAGGATGAGGACTTCGGTCTTCTCTGAGTTGAGCTTCAAACAGCTGTCTTTCATCCAGGCTGCAACATTCTTCATTCCTTCCTGGAAACAGAGTCTGGTGTCTTCAGGGTTCTTCATGAGTGAGAGGATGAGCTGGGTGTCGTCGGCGTAGGATACAATGCTGAGCCCATGCTGTCTGATGATGGCGGCGAGGGGGGCCATGCAGATGTTGAGAGTGTGGGGCTGAGCGATGATCCTTGGGGTACTCCGCAGTTGATATTGGTGGGTTTGGAGAGGAAGGGAGGGGGTCTGATCCTCTGGGTTCGGCTGGAGAGAAAGGATTGGATCCAGTCATGGGCGGTTCCTTGTATACCCGCGTTGTGAAGTCTGGCTGTGAGTGTGTGATGTGAGACGGTGTCGAACACTGCAGAGAGGTCTAGCAAGATGAGGGCCGCTGTGTGTCCTTGGTCGAGTAGCATGCAAATGTCGCAAGGAGGGCAGTCTCGGTGCTGTGGTTGCTGCGGAATCCAGACTGGGAGGCATCCAGGATGGAGTTCTCTTCGATGAAGGCTGTCAGCTGGGCATTTACGAGTCTCTCGGTGACTTTGGCAGCGAAGGGGAGGAGAGAGATGGGCCGGTAGTTTTTCAGGTCTGTTGGGTTGGCCGATGGCTTTTTGAGGAGGGGTTTAACCTCCGCCCGCTTCCAGTCATCTGGGAAGATGCCGGACCTGAAGGAGGCATTGATGGTCCATCCCAGTTCGGGTGTGATGACGGTGGCATCATAAAATAAAGATAATTTACATTGTTATTAGTTGACATATAATCAATCATATTTTCTTTATTTATAAGAAAAATTAAAGCCCTGTAAAAAAGACAGAACCTTCTCACCCACAAACATATCCCATAAACATAACAAACATCTATAACTGTAAATATACAATTGAATAAAGCATTACATTAAAGCATATTTATTAAAATGAGGCCTTTCACGCTATACAAACAAAAATATAACTACAATCTAACACTTAACTACTAAACAACTACAACACACTAATTTTTACTATCTACACTAACACTAAACACATCCCCGAACTACTAAATCAGGGAAATGTAACTTAAAATGATTTTTGACCAATCTGGAGAGCAGGAACGGGAGAACCGTGGACTAGATAGAAGCTCAAACAACCTAAAATGAGGTAGGTAGACTAAAAAAGTAAAGATAGTGCTAAATGAAGATAATAAAAAAGAGTTACAACTCCCTAGAAAACAATAGAGAATGAATAATATTGTTTAGAATTATTTTTTATGAAGTTATAAATAGTTATAAAAATTTTAAAAATGCTTTAGATCAACTAAAATTTAAAACATGAAAATAGAGAAATATATTCAATGCACAGAAAAAATGAAACTTAATTTACATTTACTGCCTGAACATGGTGGCTCTACAGCGCTCGAACCATGGGTGTTTCATGGAATGAGGAGGCACTTTTTGTATGAGGACAAGGGCAGCGGGGGCCCCTGTTCTATTACAGACTCACCCACTGGGACAAGAAACAATTGGTATTTTACAACAGCACCCACTTGGGTTTGTATTTTGTGGGACTACAGTAACCAGGAGGCCATTCTGCCGACGCCCTTTGGGGCGGGACTTGGACTGTATTTTACAGGTGACCCCACAGTACGGCTGTTGTTTCCATTGATTCTGAGCCTGTGATCAAGGACACATAGATGTCCGAAACGCGTCTGGCATTTCGGTATTTCTAAATAAGGGTCGTGATGGGATGCTCTGTTAGACTTGGCATCTTTTGGTGTGTTTCCCCTGAGTTTTTGCCTTCTGATCTCCCGGTTTTGATTCTGCGCACTTTTCTCACTGCTGTCCAGTGGTAAAGTGCAAGTGCTCCTGTTATAAAATGTGTTATGAATTGGTGTTTCCATGATTGGCCTATTTGATTTATGTGTCAGTCCCTAGTAAAGTGCACTGCGAGTGCCAGGGCCTCTAAATCAAATGCTGTTGGTGGGCTGCAGCACTGGATTTTGCCACCCACGCAAACAGCTCATAACGTGTAACTTTGGCCTGCCATTGCAGAGCCTGTGTGCAGCCTGGGGCTGCCATGTCGACTTGGCAAGTGCACACACTTCCAAGTTCCTAAACCTTCCCTTTTCTACATGTTAGTCACACCTAAGGTAGGCCCAAGGTACCCCTGTGTGCAGGGTGCATTTTATGTGAAGGGTCGGACATGCCCTGGTGTGTGTGGCATGCCTTTATAGTGAATTACAGCCTACTTCGTTTTTCACTTTTGCAAGGCTACCTGTTCCCCATAGGCCAGTATGGGCAGTTTGATTATAACATCCTATAAATCCTAACTGACCAAGGGAACATGGTAGAAATTCGAGTTCAGTATGCCTGAACTCAGAATGCTAAAATACATCTCTTAGTGAAGTTGGTTTTAACATTCTGTGTTTGAAAATACCACTTTTAGAAAGTAGGTATTTTCTGACCTGACCATCCAGCCTGCCTTTGCTAGCTTGTGTATTGTCTGTCTGGTTTGTGAGTGACAGGCGCTGGGGGAGACTCCAGGAGACAGGGTGAGTCAGGACAGGGCTGAATAGACCTATCTGCACATAGATGGGTGGGAGGAGTAGCACCTGGGTCTGAATAGGGCTGTGCCTGCCTTCCACAATGCTGGCTCCACCTCCTGTGCTGCGTCTGATGACCGGCTCGCACCTCCGTGTAAGCCGCAATAAGAAAGGTGCTGTTACCAAGTCTGTTCACGCTGTTGCTGGCCCGTACCTACACGGTCAGCTGGAACTGTTTAATAGAGAGCTTCACAAGCAGGTGCGAGGCATGGCGATGGGTACGTGCTTCGCACCTAGCTTTGCGATCCTCTTCCTAGAGAAGTGGGAGGAGGAAATTCGTAAAGATAACATTTTTCAATCTGACTTTAAGCAGGTCAAAGTATGGATGAGGTATATTGACGACCTTTTCATTATATGGAAAGGGAGCGAAAGTGAAGCAACCCACTTCGCCAGCAAATTGAATAAAAATACGTACAATATAAAGTTGACATCCAATATGAGCAAAGTTAGAATTGAATTCCTTGATACCTTAGTCACAATACAAGACGGTACTATAGTATCAAGCTTGCATCGCAAGGAAACTGCAGGAAATAGTCTGCTTCATGCCCTCAGTGGGGCACTAAAGTGGATCATTCCGTATGGAGAGTTACTGAGGGCACGAAGGACCTGCAGTACAGATGAAACATACATCCAAGAGCAAGAAACCATGCTAGTTAGATTTAGAGAGCGAGGATATCCGTAGTGGGTACTCAAAAAAGCTATGGACAAAATAAAAGAAACTAGCAGATTCAAAGCTCTGGAGTACATTGATAAAGACAACATTGATGAGACACAGACTAGAGTGATAACTACATTTAATCACCGATCCAAACATGTTCACAAGGTCTTAGCTGACAATTGGAAAATCTTGAAATCAGATATTATCATAGGTGGCAGCATAAGTGATAGACCAATGATTACGTATAGGAGGGGCAGAAGCCTCAAAGACATTCTGGTAAAAGGTGACATTACAGAAATCCACAGTAGAAACTTACATAGTCTTAAAGGTTTCTATCCATGTGCACACTGCAAGGCGTGTAAATCTAGCCACATGGTTAAGGAATTTGAGGTACCTGGGTTAAAAAACAATAAGATCATTACGCAGTTCCTAACATGTAACACTAACTATGTCATCTATGTCCTTGAGTGTCCATGCAGACTCAGATATGTAGGGAGTACAACCTGTATGGTCAAGAAACGCATCCAAGAACATCTGAGAGCTATCACCAATGTAGACCTGCATTACCCCATCGCCCGACACTTTCAGGAGAAACATCAATCAAACAACTCCCTTTTAAGATTCTTTGCCATTGAGCAGGTTAATCTAGGTAAGAGGGGAGGTAAAAGGGAACTAGCCCTCAGAAAAAAGGAGTCCAAATGGATGATTGACTTAGAAACTAGATTCCCGGGGGGCATAACCTCGATGAGGAATTAGCAACTCATTTACATGATGATTGAATCGTTTTATCTCCAATATGATGTTCTATTTGACTGTGTTGATATACTTCTCTGAAATTGCTTACAGTAATGTAATTGCAACTACTGTTTGAGTTGTATAGTGATTTTAATCATTTCTCTTTTCTTATTTTCTAGGAGGAAAGGAAGGGACCCATCACTTTTCAAGACACCTCACGGGTTCCCTACCCTTTTCTTCATCAGCACGACATCTGCACTTTTCAATAAGATAAGAGATATTTTATAACACTTAATCACAATATGTCATATTTATATAATTTTTGTAGTTTTGTTTCGTTGTCACTTTTCCTTAGAAGAACACACTTGCCAGAATCTACTGCCACTTGGCATCTGCACAGATTTCCAATGTCTTATTACCATGGCACAAGACATTAACAGGCACTAGTCCGCCTAAGTAGTTCAACTCAATGTATATCGCCATTAGTTCAATTCAATGAGTCATTCCTTAATCTCGGGGAGAAACGGACACTTGTCCGTATTTCACTTTTATACAAATACGCCACTTAACAGTGCCAGTATATGTTTGCTTCACATGTGCATTTTTGTTTTAGTATGATCGGGGCACTAGTCCGCGAGAAATCAGAATTATATTATTTAATTCAAAGAATGTACCATAACACAAACATGTGTCTTGTACCTCGGATATATGAAGGCCTAATGTTGCAGGTTCTGGCACAGATATTTATCTTTATTGAGTATGCATTGAGACTATTAATCCATGTATCCTCCATACCTGCTTTAAAATGGCTGTCATTGGAAACACAGATTGAGGGCAGTTGTAAAACAGGAGTGTTTCTTCTATGTTTATTGTTTATTTATGCACGTCCTTGTAAAGCTGTAACATCGTGTGAACAAGACACATTTGGTGTCGAAACGCGTAGCGATTTAAGGATTAAAGACTTATAGTTCAAGCGAGCTGACCTCTGAGAGTGCGTTATTACCTTTGCATGTTTGGACATTTACGGATGCGGCTTTGGGTTTTGCCAGCGACACACACCACCTTACCAAGGGACTGATCCCGGAAGGACCCGACTTTGTTTGCTTTCATATATATATATAATATTCACTTAAAAAACCATAGGTTTCACACATGTTATAGTTAGCTGGACATTTCCCTCGTAAAAAACCAATGAAATTCTCCCGTTCTAGTTAGTGCAGGCAACTATAACTCACGCGACCGCAATCCTCTGCTGATGACGTCAGATATTACATCACTGTATTTAGACACCTATTTACCCATGTCTTCTTCCATTAATCTTTAGCTATACATATATTACAAATATTTATTTTTCAGAAAGACACATATGTAATCAGTGATGTAATATCTGACGTCATCAGCAGAGTATTGCGGTCGCGTGAGTTATAGTTGCCTGCACTAACTATAACGGGGGAATTTCATTGGTTTTTTACGAGGGAAATGTCCAGCTAACTATAACATGTGTGAAACCTATGGTTTTTTAAGTGAATTTGCAAGGTTTTTTAAATGCTAATTCCTAACTATAACGTGTGTGAAACCTATGGTTTTTTAAGTGAATTTGTACAGTTTTTTAATGGCTAAGTTATGTATTTATTAATATTTTTTTTTTTTCAGGTTTTTCACCGCTTCCCGCACCGAGCGCCCACGATGCATTGTGCGTGCCGTGCGCGCACGGTGCGCGCACCCCGCGCTTTTTTGTCAAAAAAATAAATGTTTTTTTCACCCTTGGGGGTCCTTCAGTGACCCCCTGACAAAGGCTAGGGGGTCAGGAACTATCCACCCTGCCCCCTTTTCACGTTCTCCACCTTTGTTTTTCACTGCCTCAGACTGCGAGAGTGAATATGGCGGCCGACACTTCCTGATTTCGACCGATTAGAAGGTTTACTGACATCTAACAATCAATCAGAATTGCGTTCGCGCACGTCACCGTGCGCGCACCGTGCGCGCACGGTGCGCGCTTATAGATATATATGTACTTGTAACTGAAATTTTCTCAGGAACTACTGAACAGATTGACTCCAGATATTCAAAAGGCACCTGTGGACTACCTCTCTGCCAAATTTCAAGTAATTCTGTTCAGCAGTTCGGGCTGTACCTTGGACTAAAGGTCCCTATGGAAAAATGCATGGGGAAAATGCGTTTTGGGACCCCCCTTTTTTCTCGGCCCCCGCTTGACTAATCACCCCGAGACTTTCAGGGTAGGAGCGGGGCGGAGCGCCCCACCTATTTTGAAAAATTTGCGAGGATTCGTCAACTGGCGCCAAAGTTATTCAAAATAGAATTTTCAGATTTCCTATGGAAACACGGTCCTAACTATAACTATCTACTGGTGACCGCCAGTAGATAATATATATATATATATATATATATATATATATATATATATATATATATATATATATAAATATATATATATATATTTTTTTTTTCACTGAAAAAACCATAGGTTTCGGGGGTGATATAGTTAGCTGGACATTTCCCTCGTACAAAACCCTAGAAATTCCCCTATTATAGTTAGTCCAGCTAACTATAACTCGCGCCCCCGCAATACACAGTTGATGACGTCACATATTACATCACTCATGACATGGTAAGCGACATCACTGATGACATCACTGATGACATCATCCAGTGAGTATGTGTTTCTGTACAGTTTTAATATGTTTAATATATATAGTGAAAGGTCTGTTGAAGAATGAGTGGGTGTACAAGTGTGTGAATGGATGATTTTGTAGGTGCGTAACTGACTCTATAAGTGAGTCATTAAATGTATCTTACTGCAGACTAGAGACTAAACTGTGTGAATGTCTGTATGTGTCTGTGTGTAGGTGTATAAGTGGCTGCATGGTTTTGTGAATAGCTATATGAGTGTCTATATGAGTTATTGATTGGTTGTCTGAGTTTCTGTATGGGTGCCTGAGTGTTTGTGTGGGTAGGGTGTGTCTGACTCTATGCATATATGTGTGAGTGGGTGATTCTATGGGTGCATGGTTTTAAGAGTGCATCTGTGATGAACTGTATGGTTGAGTGAGTGTATGTATGGGTGTGTTAGGGATTGAATGTATATCTCAGTGGTACATTTGTGACTAAGTACATATGTGAAAGGCAATATATATGTGTGTAAGAGTATATACGTGGGTATATGTGAGAGTGTGTGATTGTGAGAGTGGCTGTATGGATGAGTGTGTGCTTGTATCAATGATTGTATAAGAGCCTAAGAATGTGGTACTATTTTTATGAGTAAGTGAACTTGAGTGTGTATAACTGCATAGGTGAGTAAATGGGAGTGTAATTAATTATTTGCATGACTGACTAGGTGTGAGAGTACCTCTATGGATGATTGGTGGTCTGTAAGTGTCTATGTAGGTGTATAAATGCATATGATAGTCTTGTACGGAGTGACTGTAAGTATGAGGGACTGTACAGGTGAATGAGTGGGGGTGTATGTAGACCTAAGAGTTAATAAGTGGGTATGTAGTTATTGGTATTGGAGTATCTATGGTTTTGAGAATGGACGTCTGAAACTTTGAGTTGGTGTATCAACGGTTAAATTAGGGTGTGATTTAATTTATCACATGGATGACGTCATCAGTGATGTCATCAGTGATGTCATTTGAGATGTCATCAGTGATGTCATCAGTGATGTCACTGACCATGTCATGAGTGATGTAATATGTGACGTCATCAGCAGTGCATTGCGGGGGCGCGAGTTATAGTTAGCTGAACTAACTATAACAGGGGAATTTCTAGGGTTTTGTACGAGGGAAATGTCCAGCTAACTATAACACCCCTGAAACCTATGGTTTTTTCAGAGAATTTCTAAGGTTTTTGAAATGCCAATTCCTAACTATAACGCCCCTGAAACCTTTGTTTTTTTCAGTGAATTTCAAAGGTTTTTTAAATGCCAATTCCTAACTATAACGTGCATGAAATCTATTGTTTTTTCAGTGAATTTCAAAGGTTTTTTAAATGCTAGTTCCTATCTATAACTTATCTCTGAAGATATCATGTTTAATGATTTTGATTGGATTTGTATATTTTTCAAATTCATTGTGTCAATTTCATTAATTACATTTTTTTTTAAATACTTTTTTATCACCATTTTTTAAACTTATTTTTTTCAATTAATTATTTTAAAAATTAAAAAATATTATTTGAACTTAATGGGGTTTTCAAACATATTTTTTTATATTTTTCAAAATATTTTTTTATCTATATGTGCAAAACTTTATTTTATATATATTTTCAATGTTTTTGGATCCGCGCACCCTAAGCGCACCATTCCCGATCCCTACGCGATAGCATCCGCGCATGGTATGCGTTGGGTACGTGTTTAGTGCGCGATCACAATGCGACCGGTATGCGACTCCCAGCGTATACGCGACACGTTCGATGTACGTAACACGGCGTTTACGCACTTCCGCGATGCGTCATCTGTGTCTATGACGCGTTAGGTGCGTGAATCCCGCGAAATATTTAACATTTAAAAAAAACATATATATATCTATTTCATGTGAATATTAATTGAAGACAAACTCTAAACTAATATATTTTTACATCTAATCCTATAATTCTTTTAAATTCAATTTCGCGGATGGGCGCTGGGTGCGTGCTGCGTAAGCGCAGGGTACGCGGATCCCATGTGACCTACAAAAAATGAGATTTGATTGGTTCATTGCACTTCCTCTTGTAACTATTGAAAGACCCCACCCATTTCAATAATTCTTCTTAGACCTTCTTTAGAGCACCATCTCTTTGGAGACTACAGTCCGCAGGAACCCTTGCTGCGCAAGCCCGCCAACGTCATCAGCAGTGCGCACAGAGGCGCATAAAATCACTGTCAGCCTCGGCAGAGCGGGCGTACTCTGTCTGTTGTGGATACCTCACTTTGCTTGCGCCTTGCTCCTGTCCTTGGACCTACGTTACCACCTGTGTTACCATCTGGAACTTTACCTCGTCCCCCTGCCGCTACCGCAGCCAGATTTGATAGCGGTCGCAGTGTGCAGGCGGGACTACAGTCCCCAGGAACCATTGCTGCGCAAGCCCGCCAACGTCATCAGCAGTGCGCACAGAGGCGCATAAAATCACTGTCAGCCTCGGCAGAGCGGGCGTACTCTGTCTGTTGTGGATACCTCACTCTGTTCGCGCCTTGCTCCTGTCCTTGGACCTACGTTACCACCTGTGTTACCATCTGGAACTTTACCTCGTCCCCCTGCCGCCACCGCAGCCAGATTTGATAGCGGTCGCAGTGTGCAGGCGGGACTACAGTCCCCAGGAACCCTTGCTGCGCAAGCCCGCCAACGTCATCAGCAGTGCGCACAGAGGCGCATAAAATCACTGTCAGCCTCCGCGACGCGGGACCGCGCGCGGGCACAGCCGGGCTAAGCCCGGGCAAAGGGCGGGCCCTCTGCGGCCCTCAGAGGCAGGAAGAAGCAGAGCAGAGCCACGTCCCTTGGCATTGGACTAGAGGTACTGTATTATGACATCATAATAATTCTACAGTTGCCCAATGTCAGGTTGAAGATTGGACTAATGACATCACACCAATAAGTAGGATTTTGGTTGCGTGTTACACTAGGAGACTGAAATTGACATTTCTGTTGCGCACTGATTGGTTGAGCCTGGGTGCGGTCCCGTTTGTGAACTATTGTTCGTAGATCACCTAAGTTACACTTGTTTGTAGTGCATTGATTTCTGTCATTGCCACATCATCTATTAATCTCATTCTGTCCCGTATATTATTAAGACACTATGACCACCCGTGTAAGCCAAACCAGGAAATCTGTGGTGGGGGGGTAAGTTAGGGGGACCTTAGACCATTTCATCACTAGGGCTGCCACCGTTTTGGAGCAGGAGATAGCTATCACTGAACGCCGTTTGTCCTTGGAGCCCCTTTTTCAAAAACGCTCGTCGTTAGGACATATTGTGAACGTCCCTTCACCCCCTACGACTTCTATCTCTATATCAGCCATGGTCCCCGCACCTGATATGAATTCCATCTCTCAGACCTTTGGTGCTACAGACACATCATTAGTGCCCAATGTTATCACTGGGCAAACTTCTGATACTCTATATATAACTGACAATTCAATAACGGGACAGATTCCGATTAAAACTGTAAAGAAAGTCAAAAAAATTGTCCCTAGGAATAAATCTACCGGTATTAAAACTATAAAACGCAGGAAAAATCTCAATACCCCTTCTTCCAAACCCACCCCTCAAACTGACCCGACCCCAACATCTGTAGAATCTGTGCAAGACCATATCCAGACATGCTTACCTTTCCCCCCTAACTTGTTACATGATATTGAGCATTTGGTGAAGTCACTACTCTCCCCATTAGTGGAGAGAATGAAAAATCTTGCTATCCAGTTAACGTCCCTGGAAACAACTGTCACCTTACTTACTGCACCTACTAGGGATCCTAACCTCAGTCTCCCAAAAAATCCTACTCATCTCTCAAACACTGTGCTTATTTTCCCAGACCAAAAATTAACTCAGTTAACATCACCACCTAGAACGGTAACTTTATCTCTAGCAAAGCACATACAGGAAAATAGTGCCCCTGGTACAAAACACTGCACAGTTATGCCAAGGCATAAATCGGCAGATCTCAATAATGATAATGCCAACATACAGTCATCTCAACCAGGCCCGGAAGGAATGACTGACCACATTGATTTGCCTCCAGAAGCAGCTCCATACGTGGTGATTCTTGCCGATGATTCTTGCCGATGTTCCTGTACTGGCCAGGGACAAATCAGAGGGCTACCAGGAGCTTAAAAATAAGGTTGTTCATTGGCTCACCAAAAATAGGACCCTCCCCAATGACATCAACGGAGAAATACTCCACGTAAGAAGATTGGGATGGGTAGGTTTTAGACCAAAGGACATCAAGGGAGATGTAATTATTATAAACTTTAGAGATCGTAGGGTTTTGCGCCATATTATAGATTGGTACACACCAACCAGTTGCCCAGGTATTTCGACACATGCCCTAAGTTACTTTTACCCGCGTTCCCTTTGGTCACATATTTTATTTAGGGCCAACACTGAATCTTTTTATTCACCTTTCCCTACCTCAAACAGATTTGCTATCTTTTCCGGCCTGGATGATCTAGACTGACTCCCTAAGTTGAACAATGAGACGAGTAAAAGTGTCACCCGGAGTCTTTCTCAATTTATTTCAGAGGCAGATCATTTACACTATAAGATCAACCTCATGAGTCCCTGTAATCTTGAAATAAAGACAATAAAACCCATTAATTCTCATTCCTCAAATTCTGAGCATAGTCCCCCAAGTGATGGCTTAACTTTTAATCAAACCTTGAATCAACATCAGACTGACAATATGGTATGTTCTTCAGCCTCCCTGTTCTCTGCCAGTTAAATGATACCCTTGAACATCTCAAGGGTACTATGAGTAGTAATATCGGCATTAACAAAAAACCTTTGTCCGAAAGGCTTGTGTCCTGGAATGTGGCAGGTCTTCTTGATAAATTGACAAACCCCTCATGGATCCAAATTGTTCCCACTTTTAGTATCATCTGTCTACAGGAAACATGGAATATTAATGAACTCCATCTCCTAGGATACAAGACCTTGCATACTCCAGCTCTTTCCAGCTCACATGGTAGGAATAGAGGTGGACTAGTGACTTATATATCTGTAGAATCAGGAATATCATCTACCAATTTTATTGGGACTGAAAATTATCAGATCATTTCTTTAAAAGGCAACCGTTGCAATAACATTACCCTGGTTAATTTTTATAATAATATCTCTAGTTCCCGTTATGACACGGTCCTTAACGGCTTAAAGGCAGATCTAATTAAAGTTGAGTCCCATCTTCAAACTGATATGCTGCTTATATGGGCAGGGGACTTTAACTGCTCTCTATGTCCACTGAGTATTGGAGGTACCTGTGGTCTGGATTCTATTAGAGGTGACACCACATCCCATTTCTCACACACTAAGTTAGGTGACCTTTTGAATGGGCTAATATCGCATTTCAACCTATCGTATGTGAATGAATTGTGTAACCCTTCGAAGTGTTTTAAACCTACTTTTAATGGGAGAGGTTGCCAATCTATAATTGATTATATCCTGATATCCACTAGGTATTCAGAGATTATTACAAACTGGGAGACACTGGATTGTGCTATCAGTGACCACTACCCATTAACGGCGTCCATAAAAATAGTTGTAACATCTGATGATGATTTAAGGGTAAATCCGTCTTACTCCCCGCCCCTTACTCTGGGATGTACGATGGGACTTTACCTTAAATGGGATAAAGTGGTTCCTTCAGTGTTCCTTAATTCCCTGATTAACAACACATACGAGCATATACAGATATGCTTGTCTATCCTAGAAAGCCCACAGGCAATCAAAAATGCCTTCTCCGTTATTTCAACGGAGATTAAGAACTTACTCTCTAGAGCACCAAAGAAAACTTCACATTGCAGTATAGGCTGGTTTGATAGATCCTGTTCAAAGGCTCTGAAACACCTAAAAACTAGCCTGAAAAATAAACCTCGTAACCAGTTAGAAATCCGGGATGCCAGACAAAAATACTGTGCTGCACGGGTGGCAAGAACTAAACAGTTAAAAGTAGAGGCCTGGCAAGCTTTACTGGAAGCCTCGAACAATAGGGATAACACCGCCTTTTGGAAAGCTGTTAATGCACCCTTCCTGCAGTGCACACGGGCTACAAAGATTGAGATGGCTATACCCGCCGATATTTGGGTCGACCATTTTGGCACACTATATGACCTAAAAGATCATACAGTCCCTACAGTTTGCTCGGATCGCCATTATAACCATGACAAAGAGTTGAATGCTCCTACCCTTTTTCCCCTAGACCTCATCTTTGACTGCACCGAGGTGCTCATGGCATTGACAGAAAGCCCTTCTGGGAAGGCTCCTGGTCCTGACTGTGTACCTATTGATGTTTTTAAAGCACAGCTGGACTTATGGGCCCCTTTGCTAACAAATGTTCTAAATTCCTTGAATAAAATAGGTTTTATAGACACATGGCCCGAAGCGGTCGTTGTCCCGATTTTTAAGAAAGGTGATAGGAACAACCCCTCTAATTATCGCCCTATTTCACTGCTCGACTCTCTTATGAAAGTCGCAGGGCGAATCATTTTAAACCGGATCCATGATTGGGTGGGCGAACAAGATATAATTTCTAACTTTCAATATGGTTTTAGACAGGGCAGAGGCACTATTGAGCAAGGTTTGAATTTGACCCTTATTATTGCCAAATATACTCAGGCAAAAAAGGAGAACCTTTTCGTAACCTTTGTAGACCTTAGTTCTGCATTTGACTGCGTCAACCACGAGCTCCTTTGGGAATCCCTTGTTGAGATTGGCATTGAGCCCTCCATTCTTGCATTTATTAAAGAGCTCTATAGGGGAGCATCAGCCCTTGTTAGATATGGCAGACAAGGAGAGTGTTCGGATAGGTTCCGTATTAAAAGAGGTGTAAGGCAGGGCTGTATTTTAGCCCCCTTACTCTTCACTCTCTATATAAACTCTGTTGGCCAGTATCTTAATAGAAATTATCACGATTACCCCACCATAAATGGGAAACCCATACCCATATTACTCTACGCGGATGACGCAGCAATTATGTCACAAACCCGCATGGGCCTCCAAAGTGCAGTAAATGAGTGGCCAAAAGATAAGGGCTCCTGGCGGGCTGCTGCCCAAGCTAGAGGAGCTGCCTTTTCCAAAGCTATAGGAGCACTTACTAATTTCTCGAAAAAAATAGGGGGACGACCGATCATCCCCTTATCACAGATCTACCGTGCCAAGTGCGTCTCTACTGGTATATATGGATCTGGGATTTGAGTATAAAAAGTGCACAGAGTGCCTTATCCTCTCTTTGTAAATATGAAAGAGTGTCTTGCGCAATAACTATGTTACAAAAAGTGACATATTTCCGTTTTTAAAATTCCTTGCGAATGATAAAAGGTAAGCACAGGGTTTTGTCTGCAAAGATGCTCAAAGAAGAATGATTGAAATAATTGCGGTCCTTCAGTAGCTAAAATAGGAAATATTATTAACCCCTCAAATCTCTTTTTTTGCAGGTCACATGATATCTGATTATGGTCAGATTTCAAAACTACATAGGTAAAAACAGAGTGTTTTTAGAAACATGTTTCCACTTTGTAGCTTCTTGCAGACCTCCTCGTTCAGCATATTGAGACTTAGTTAAACTTACCTTCACAGTAATAGGAATAAAAAATGGTACACATTTATTTCACATTTTCATTCCAATCTAAATTCTTAAAAATTGCTTATTTTAAAACTTGGATCTGTGAAAGAAAAGGGAAAAAAAATTATAGCATGTAATAATACATTTTTTACAACATAGCATAATTTCCACAAAGTAATTTGTTTGCCTTTTTCGCTGTTCTCTGCATATATTGAATTTCTCTGGAAATAGTGATTTCAATGGTACTCATCACTTAACAGCGGGCAAAAGAAAATGACTTTACAGAATTCATGTCACAGCGAGGTTTAAAAATCAACGCGTCAAAAACTTTTACCATGTCCTGTGGCCTGGGAATAGGGAAAAGAAAATGCTCCGTTTTTATAAATGGCAGCAAGCTTGAAAGTGTTGATAGGTTTCCCTACTTGGGTATTACCTTTGAGAAAAAGGGCTCCTGGCGGGCTGCTGCCCAAGCTAGAGGAGCTGCCTTTTCCAAAGCTATAGGAGCACTTACTAATTTCTCGAAAAAAATAGGGGGACGACCGATCATCCCCTTATCACAGATCTACCGTGCCAAGTGTGTCTCTACTGGTATATATGGATCTGGGATTTGGGGAATAGATCAGGCAGTCCTCATACAACGCTCTGAGAACCTATTCCTACGTTATCTTTTGGCCACTCCACATGGTACTTCTGTTTTTGCAATGCATAATGAACTTGGTTTTACATATATTATGGACATGATAAAATCTGCGCCCATTATTTTATGACACAAAGTCTGGACTACTCCCGAAACACACTTTAATAGGGAAATCATTATGGATTGTCTCAGCTTGAGCAAGGCGTATCGATTTAAATGGTTGAATTATGTGAGAAATCTCTCACATGATATAGGGCACCCAGAATTTTTCACTGATACTTCTACGTTAAATAACATACCTAGAGTCACCTTAAAACGATTGGTCATTAACCATATGGCCAATCGACGTTGGATCATTGAAAATTCTAAGCATACTGTGTTGGAGTACCAACTCTCCACTACTGTTGAAGGGATGCAAAATTATCTTTCTTTAATTCTTTCCCCATTTTCTCGTATGCTTGTGACTCGTTTCCGCACCGATACCTTTTTCAGACTGTTGACATTTCCTAACCAGAACTGTTGGTCGAGAAATTTGGAGAAATGCCCATGTGACGGCCTGTCACCACAGTCCAATATTCATTGCATTTTATTTTGTAAGTTCTATCAACTGTCAAGGGTCACCTATCTAAAACCGTTGCTCAAATCCTGGGGATTACGTTCCTGCAGGGCAGCCTATCTTAAAATGAAAGCATTAGATAGCCCATTAGCTGTCGCAGTGGTATCTTTTTATTTGAAAAAGATCGTAATAACCAGGGCTTCTTTGCAGCCATAAAAGATTAAAATGCCCTTTTTATGCCATATACTTTCTCTCCCCACCAAATGAATCTTATATGTACACTATCACTCTTTTTAAAATTTTATGTCATTCATGACGTTTTAATGTGATTTTTTATTGTACTTTTATGATATGGTTTTACATATCGAATAAAGGAATTTTGAATTTGAATTTGAAAGAAGATTTTTTAGACTAAGTTTACAATTAGCTCTAACTTTTTTCAACCAAAAATGGCTTCAGGGCAGCAGGCATCACCTGCATCACCTCATTCTTCTGAGGATGAATTTTTGGCGGAGGCACCACCCAAAAAACGTTTTTCTTCAGTGGTGTGGAAATTTTTTACTTTTCCCGAGGGGCAGAATAAGACCAATGCCAACTTGCTCACGTGCAAGATTTGCAAAAGAGTCCTGTCGCGAGGGGATCCTAACAAGAAATACTCTTGTGGCACGGCAAGTATGATGAAGCACATGAGGACCCTTCATCCAAACAATCTTGCACGAGAAGAGTGCCGACGGATGAGAAACACTCCTGCGCCATCCACCTCATCGCAGCCGAGCACATCAAGAGTGCATCCATCAGCCCAAACCTTGGACATCCGTCCTCAATTTCAATATTTAAAAGTGCTCTGCACTAAGTGCAATGCGACTTTGTGCTATGGTGAGCAGTCGATCGATCTGATCTGCCGCCACCAAGAAAGTCACATTTGCTATTTTTCTTTTTTTTTTTATTGTTCCCTGAATTTCATTGTTTGGTTTCTCCTGTTTTTTTTTCCCCAGAAAAACCCCCAAAAATTTAAAATTGTTCAGAAAACCCCAAATAAATTATAAAAGAAGAAAAAAAAAAGTTCTTGTAAGAACTAACTTTCCTGGTTTAAAAAAAGAGCTAAATTTCTTTGTTAGTGTAGGTTTAGATGAATGTATGTTTAGTACGTAATTGACTGAATGAATGCATTAGTAGCGTATGGTGAATGTATAAGTGCAGAAGTATGAGGAAGTGCTGCAGTATCACACAATAACCTCTTTAACTGCAGTGTGCTGTAGTACTTCCGAAGCACAGGGATGCAACATATGTACATAAATATGTTGCAAATCTATCCTTCTGTCTGCACGGCTGCTTAAACTCCAGCCATGTGGTGACACAGGCACCCTTGCACCATAGTGCAAGGATATCTGTGTCATGTGCTGTTTGTTTTTGTGCAGGAAGACACACCTTCCTGCACAAAAACAATCAGTAAAGGCATTTTTCTCCTTCAATGTATGCTGAGCATTGTAGCATGCATTGAAGATATAAAAATGTGGAGAAATGAAAACAATTCTCCTTGTTGTGCTTTCCTACACCAATTTTAGAATGGTGCAGCATTTACACACATATCGAGATTTCTGATTTCTGACAAATCTAGACATGTGTCTTGTTCTATGAGTATTCAGTGCAATCATGCACAACAACACTTATAGAACACCCTTTCAAAACAAAGTGGTCTGCATGATGAGGTTGTATTTACATGGAGTATAAAAAGTGCACAGAGTGCCTTATCCTCTCTTTGTAAATATGAAAGAGTGTCTTGCGCAATAACTATGTTACAAAAAGTGACATATTTCCGTTTTTAAAATTCCTTGCGAATGATAAAAGGTAAGCACAGGGTTTTGTCTGCAAAGATGCTCAAAGAAGAATGATTGAAATAATTGCGGTCCTTCAGTAGCTAAAATAGGAAATATTATTAACCCCTCAAATCTCTTTTTTTGCAGGTCACATGATATCTGATTATGGTCAGATTTCAAAACTACATAGGTATAAACAGAGTGTTTTTAGAAACATGTTTCCACTTTGTAGCTTCTTGCAGACCTCCTCGTTCAGCATATTGAGACTTAGTTAAACTTACCTTCACAGTAATAGGAATAAAAAATGGTACACATTTTTTTCACATTTTCATTCCAATCTAAATTCTTAAAAATTGCTTATTTTAAAACGTGGATCTGTGAAAGAAAAGGGAAAAAAAAATTATAACATGTAATAATACATTTTTTACAACATAGCATAATTTCCACAAAGTAATTTGTTTGCCTTTTTCGCTGTTCTCAGAATATATTGAATTTCACTAGAAATAGTGATTTCAATGGTACTCATCACTTAACAGCGGGCAAAAGAAAAACAATCAGAAAGATTGTAAAAATAAAAACAAACTTACTATTCTCAGTAAAATACCAGAAAATACAAATCATACATATATGAAATGCTTACAGATTACAAAATTTTATAACTTTAACTTATAAAAACTGTAAATGTTGCCGCATTAAAATAATCACCGAATAAATGACCACCAAAAAGTCCATAATTCAAAAATATACCTTTCCTTGAGGCCAAATGGTATTTTTGCACTTCTTCTTTATGTAAATTGTCCAATGGTAGTCCTATTAAATTAAAATAATAAATTCCTCAGAGAGTGAATTATCTTCCTAAAACTTTGGCTTTAAAAATATTAGGTAGGAATTTGGTAATTCACTAGGCAAAAGTTGTTTGAAAACCAACTGGGCATCATTACAAAGTGTCCAGCCTTTGTCACATTTTAAATAGGCAGTGTAATGTCCACATGTGGTGGAAGGACCATCATGGAAAATTATTGCAATTGCTACAAAAGTCCTTCCTGATATTGATAGTTGTGCTGCTACAAATTGTTTTATTAAAGTATCCAATTTTCTCTGTACAACGTTGCATCATTAAAATTATGTATTTTCCATATTTTGTTAAGAATAATGTGGATAACAGTTCTGATTTACATTGGCTACACTCCATATTTTGAATTGCACCTTTCACTAATGTATTGAAAGATACTGATTTACAGTCCGGTAATGTTAAATACAGAAATATCTCAGTGTCTACATTGATGCTACATGTATACATGTAATTTTCACAATAATGTTACCATTTGTAAGAAAGGCCAAAAATATTTTCTATTTCTACACCTTCATTTTCAAAAATGGTAAGCATACACATTAAAAATTCCTGAGCATCTTGTTGGATATTTTTTGTAAATTGTGTAGAACCAGAACACACATCCAAAAGACTACGAACATCAGAAACAGATTGTATTTTACTTCTATCTGTTGTCAATTTTTCATAAACAGAATGCAACAGAGAACAAAATCTTTTTTGCTGATTCTCCATAATTTGTTCTTGCAAACCTTCAAGATAAAAAACAACATTGACCACTACATTAGCATAGCAGTTGACACCAGAACTATTTTCAAACTGATACCCAACAATCTCTCCAACAGTGTCCAATTTCTTTTTACCTGCAATCACAACATTATCTTGCTCTTTTCTTTTCTTGACACCTTCAGAACAGATATTCTCTAACCCTCTTTTTCGACCAACCACACGCTTTTCAAATACAGGAAATTGACTTAAATTTGGAGCATACACCCTTCTTAACCTATTATACTCTTTTACACAGTTTGCATCTGCAGTAACCTTTGTCTCATCAAAATCAATCAAAAACAAACCAGATAATGTTCTGACTCGCGACAAAGCAACATATGCCATACCCTCTTTAAATACGGTAGATCCAATGTTCACCAATGCACTGTCTACACTTAATCCTTGAAATTTATGAATAGTCACTGCATATGCCAGAGAAAATGGAAATTGTTTCCAAACGGACATATAAATCTTTAACAAGCAAAAAATGAACTGAACAACGACCAATTTCTTTAACTTCATCGATCTGATAAAATTTAATTTTTAAAGATTCAATGCCTTCTTTTTTCTGATAATTCACAAAATCTACCACTTTGCTCATTGCACCATTAACTAAACCTTTCTCTACATCCAAATTACGCCTTAAAATTACCCGACAGTTTACACACGCATACAGTGTCTTTTCCAAACTAGCAGTTTTAGATATTTTTTTTCTAAACAATCCAGTTTTGATCTCAACTTACCAGTCAAAATAATAGTGATTCCTTCATGCAGTATTTTATCGATGGCTTCCATTTTTACAATTTCTTCATTTTCCAGTTTTAATAATTCTTCGTTGAATATTGAACACTCACGCAGTGTTGGCATTAAGCAAATCACAGACTTATTTTTAGCAATTTCCACGTACACTTTTGCAGGAACTGCATTTTCATTTGGAAAGACATTGCAAAGTAATCGACTCTCCAAAGCTTCTTTCCCTTGTTTTGAAAGAATTCCAATTCTTATATCTTGAAGAATACTTCCATATTCAGCATCATTTGCCTGTCGCATATTTGTTGTCAGTTCTTTGTATTCAAAATTACTCCAAATGTTCACATTACCAACACTGCCAAGAGACTTTCTGGTATCTTCATGGGCAAGTGTTTTAAATACCAGTTGTCCTTTTACCGGAGTCAGTTGCAGTAGATCTCCAAAAACTATGATGTGTTTTCCTCCAAATAAAACGTCATAGTCTGTTTTAGGAATTTGCTGCAATCTTAAATGCATAAAGGCAAGCATCAAGTTTGAAACCATGCTCACCTCATCAATAATGAGAAGTTTCATTTTCTTCAGGACTCTTGAAACTTCACAACAAGCTTCTCCAGATAGCTTGTGGTATTCCAATTTGTTCTCATGCTCTACTGGTAGCATTAGTAAACGATGTAAAGAAATTCCTTTAATGTTATGTGCTGCCAACCCAGTTGGAGCAGTGACAACACAAGACAAATGCGACTCAGTTGTTTTTTGCAGATAACTTGTAATTACTTTAATTAAGAAACTTTTTCCTGTTCCAGCTTGACCACTCACATACATTTGGATAGGTTGAAATGATGTACATGAGCACCCTCTCTTTTCATGAAGTAATCCATGCTCAATCTGCTCTTTCACTTGCTGATAAATTTGTTTCTGTTCAACATTTAGTTGCTCTTCCAAGTTTCCTAACTGTATTGCATCTTCTTGTGCTTGATACATTGCTTTTTCCACCTCATTCATTGCAAATGCTGCTTCATTTTCAACAATTGGCTGTCCTAGTGGATCTTGACTCAGTGCAGCAGAACTTTGACTGTCTTGAGAACTGTCTCTAGCAATCTCAGCTGCAATTATAGCTTCTTGATCAATTTCATCATTCAACATTTTGACATAATTTGTGAAAGCACTACATTGTATGCTATCTTTACAAGCATTAAATGAATCTTCATAGCTGGGAAAATTTCCAAGTAATTCCAGTTCTGAACGCCATGGTTTGAACATTTGAAAAATGGCGTAATAGTAAAATTCCCTTTTGTCAGCAGTGTCGCAACTCAGTTGTCTGTGATTAATTAAATTTCCTTTTCTTTGTTTCACCAGACATCCTTCGGAACCAATCACTGCTTATTTTCCATCGTTGATGTTCTCTGTAGTATTCCGTTTAAAAGTTTAGTTTTGCAGCACTTCATAGAGAAACATGTTCTCAAGGTGATGACTTCTATTTGGATAGTATGTGTCCAACATATTGTTTTTCAAAATATCTGTACTTTCAGGGTCATTTCCTGATAAATATTCAATTTCTTGAACAGATCTCAGTACCCGATTTCGCATTTCTGCAAGACCTAGACTTACCCAAATGATTCTTCTACTTTTGGAATATAGACTTGCAGATGATAACCTATCTGAACATTCATATGCTCCAATTTCACGATGCGATATCTTCAAACTGAAACTGTATAATTTCTTACTTAGAGTCTTCTCGTGAGAAATCTCTTCCACATTTCTTTCAATTCAGTCTTTTCTGATTTAGTAATGTAAGACGTTACATATCGAGCAACAGCAATGGAATTGTCCGCAACATACTGAATATCCATGTTCGCGTTCCACATGGATAAAATAACTGGATTGTAGTCATTTATGTATTTTGATTCTTCGCTTGTTTTAAGTTGTAGGTGTTTTTCGGAGACTTTCTTGTGATGGTATGTCGTACAGCTAACATAAAACTGTTCACTCTTCCTTTGGATAATACAGGACGTGGAAATCCAAAACGACATTTGGTATAGAACTTATCCTTTGACTTGTACTTTCGTCGACAGTATTTTCCACACCTGTGGCTTTGAAATCGTAAGACTTGTTGTTTTAAGTTTTTGTCTTCTCTGCTATTTGGAAGAGCACATGTAGCATAATCTTCAATGAAAGACAAAACAGTTTCATCCGAATCTGTTCCAAATTTGGGGGCGTCCTTGATCCATAACAACATATGTATGTGAGGAGCACCTCTTGCTTGATACTCCTTTCTCCAAAAGAAATCCACAACTTATCCAAGAGGAGGATTCTTTTTATTGCAGATGAAAGACATCATAGCTTCAAATCTATGATTGAAATATCTGCATACATTGACAGGATCCAAAGAGCACAATTCTCCAGGTGTCTTGTATTCAATATTTTTTATATTGGAATTTGCCTCTCGAAGAAATTCAAGTAAATCTTCCCAAGCATACTCAGCACAGCTTAGTGTAATGAACCATGTAGGAGTTCCCAAGTTCCGTAGCATACATTTCAGTTCTCCATGTTGACGGTACCAATATTCATTAGTCCCACGCTGACATGCCATCAGATTAATCAACTGAGATTCTAAATGATCATCTCTCTGATGCTCTTTATCCATAAAATCCTTTGCAGTTACATTTTGAAAATGCATTCCAGTTTTTAAAATGTGATTTACTGCATATGAAAGTCCAGACAAGTCACTTTCAAACAGAAGATGATACATATAAGGGATACAATGTCGAAATCTTGGATCTTCTGCATATAATCTTGTTGTCCGATATTCAGATGCAGGAATCTGCACAGGACGTTCATCATATCGTTCACCTTTTCCTGTTGGAAACAACTGCGGGAAACAACGAGCTTCCAAGCTCTCTTCCCATACACTCATGGGACTTCCTGTTGCTTTTTTTATTTGAAACAACTCAATCGTATTCCCCATCACCTCTTTGGAATGAAGTGGATGTACACTGTAATGTTCATAGATCTCTTCACATCTGGACATGTCCACTTTTTCAATTTGTCCATTTAATGTGTCACTATCTTCTGCTAAATCTATTTCTTCTTCTCCAACAAACAGATTTCTATAGTACTCATTATTTTTTAACAGATACAATGATGCCTTTTGCACTTTTCTAACATCCACTAACTCTTGCCAGATTTTCTTATTCTTAGTAGGAACACCATTAACTAGAATGACAAGGGGCTCATTTTCTGCATGATCTACACCAATAGTTTCAATATTTTTCCTTAAATCTAATGGTAAATAGACAACTCTTCCTTTCAATCCTCTTTGCAACTCTGATGGAGGTAATTTACTTGTTTTTGGCTCCATACGAACAATAGCCTGAAACGGGTGAACACATTGTATAAGAATAGACTCATACGTATTTAAATCTATCAGCTCTGGAGGAATAGCAACCAACTCTAGATTATTATGAAGAGCTCTAGCAGGCATTTTATTCTCATCTAATTTGTTATAACAATATTTGCAAATACGCTGCTCACATCCCAAATCAAAACAATCCTCTACCAACAAATAAGTTGCAAATTCCATCCACTTAACATTATCTTTTATTTCACTTTTTAAATACAGATTGACACCCCTAGTCTGATTTTTATAGTGACTTCGCCGACAACAAATACAACAAACATTTGGTCTTTCACCTGAAATTACCTTAAACTGTGTGATTTCATCCTCAAATTTTTCTGTAATTACGGGTTCTACATTGTCTTTAACATTTTGTTCTACTAATGTGTCAGTTTCTTCACTCTCTTGCTGAGGCCCAAAGTAACAAAACTCAATATCCTCACAGACCTGCTTCACATCTGATACTGACCCACGTAAAAGAGCACTGTTCAACTCACTTAACTTTAGTGCTGGACTTTTTGCATAATACAACCTTCTCTTTAACTTCCGCATTTGAGTATGATGTACTGCCAGCATTCTGAAATGGTGAAAAACACTTTCACAAACTTTCCTAGAAAGACAAGCCAGAGAATGACCTTGCAAACCAGTATGTTTTCTCACTCTGCAAGGGTCTAGTCCTTGCAGCAGCTTAATCTTTTGTTTTACACTTTTTTTAGTATAGGCTCGTAAAAAACAACATAATTTTTCAATAGATTCCTGTCGTACACTGCAAACACAACTGCAATCCCAAGTGTACACAGGGTTTTTAGCACGTCTCCCTAAAACTTCATCAGCTATCACTTCTTCTGCATTTCTTTCAACCATTTTCTCTTTCTCCATTGGACAACCATGACTAACCTCATAACCTCTACCACTGGTGTCAACTGCATACAATAATTTTTCGCTCAGTGAATACCTCTCTCCATTAAAAAAAGGCTTTGAACTAAAACTGTGTTTCCATTCTCCCAAAAAAACATCACAATTTTTTTTTTATCAATAACTCTTTTCCTCCTACTTTTGGCCTTCATTACATATATTGGTTTATCTAGTGATCGAATTCTGTTTAACACTAAAATAAACAGTTTCCTTTTTACTTCAAAAGCCTTTTCCACAATGCTTTCAATATGCTTCTTCTTTTTATAAAATAAAGCTCTCTTTTTATATTTCTTCACATCTTTCAGCAAATTATGCACTACTCTCTTGTAAAATATTTTTTTGCGTAATTCCTTATACTGATTTTGTCTTCTTTTACCATACTTTATCTCCTTTGACTGAACATTTACTTTTTTACTTTTCCTCTTATTTGGAATTTTTTTCTTACTTGAAAAATTCTCAGAAGTTGCAGCATTATCTAAATTCTGTTTGCTCCTACAAACATTTTTAATAAATTGCTTCGTGATCTTACCAGAAGATTTTTTCCTTTTAGCCACATTATCTTGTTCATTCAATACTTGTGGTTGATATTTCTTCAAATAATCCTCCTGTCTCTGTTCTTTTCTTTTTCTTTTTCTTTTATTTTCTGGCATCATTTCTCTATTTTAACGTTGAAAAACAGTATCTGCAAAAAAGAATCACAAATAAATGTATATTAATAACTTTCAAATTTACACTAATCCATTACTGTACAAACACATATTATATAAAAACTGACTAAGAAACTATAGCCCTGAACCACAAGTGTGACGATGGTTAAAACACTACATGCATAGTGCATACTACTTTGAAGCAGTTCATGCCCTAAAGCCTACCTCACTAAAGGACTACATGCTAACTGACTGAATGATTACAGTACTATAAGGAGACACACTGGGTGACTAACAGGGTGTTTGCTAGAAGTGTATGAATACTAACTGGGGAATTGAAGGTGTGAAAGACAACTGTGTAGGTGATCAGAGGACTGAATGCATACTGGATAGGCATTTAAAGCATTCCATGTGCTAAGGCCAGGCTCACTGCATGAGTACTTGGGTACTGACTGAATGATTAGAGTACAGCAAGGAGAGTGCCTGGGTGAATTTATAAGTGGTAGGCTTTTGGCGCAGGGAATGGATTAGTACTTGGTACTGAATGGCTCACTAGAAGAGCACAAAGGGAGTGACAGGATGTTTGCTGGACTGTATGGATACTGACTAGGGAATTGAAACTGTGAAAGACAAGTGTCTAGGTGGTTAGAAGACTGCATGCACAGTGGATAGGGGCTTGAAGAAGTCCATGTGCTAAGGCCTAGCTCAGTGCACGACTACTTAGGCAGTGACTGAATCATTAGAGTACTGGAAAGAGAGTGTCTTGGTGAATTTATAAGTGTTTGGGTTTTGGCACAGTGAATGGATTAGTACATGGTGCTGAATGGGTCACTAGAGGACTGCAAAGGCAGTGACAGGGTGTTTCCTGGAAGTGTAAGGATACTGACTAGAGAATTGAAAGTGTGAAAAACAACTGTGTAGGTGGTTAGAGGATTACATGCATAGTGAATAGGCGTTTGAAGCAGTCTATGTGATAAGGCCTGGCTCACTGCATGAGTACATGGGTACTGACTGAATGATTAGAGTACAGCAAGAAGACTGCCTGGGTGAATTTATAAGTGGTAGGCTTTTGGCACAGGGAATGGATTAGTACTTGGTACTGAATGGGTCACTAGAAGAGTGCAAAGGGAGTGACAGGATGTTTGTTGGACTGTATGGATACTGACTAGGGAATTGAAACTGTGAACGACAAGTGTCTAGGTGGTTAGAAGACTGCATGCATAGTGGATAGGGGTTTGAAGAAGTCCATGTGCTAAGGCCTGGCTCAGTGCATGAATACTTAGGCAGAAGTGTTTGGGTTTTGGCACAGTGAATGGATTAGTACATGGTGCTGAATGGGTCACTAGAGGACTGCAAAGCGAGTGACAGGGTGTTTCCTGGAAGAGTATGGATACTGACTAGGGAATTGACGGTGTAAAAGACAAGTGTATAGTATGTTAGAACACTACATGCATACTGCATAGACATTTGAAGCAGTCTATTTGGTACTTAGAAACTGACTAAATCATCAGACTACTTCTAGGACAGTGCTTGGGTAAAACTTTTACATTTTCAGTTCTGCCACAGTGAAGAGAATAGTACATGGTACTGCACCTTAGTGTCAAACCCTGACTCATTTTATCAATGCATAAGCAAAGACTAGCTTCTAGTGCTACTAAAACTTGACAACATGACCGGTTTTAAAAGAGTTATCTGTCAGAAAATACACGATGTTACCCAATCCTTCTCTCACAGTGGTTCCCAAATGCACACAGACTCACTGTGTAATTCTAGACAACAACCACTATCCCTAGAAGTTTACAAAAACTCATTTACTACTGTGGAAGTGGTAATGGAACTGCACACAATCTACATATTTCAGGACTGCACTTTTGTGTCAAAGCCTGACTCATTTAATCACAGCATAAGCAACGACTGCCTTCTAATGCTACTAAAACTTGTCAACATGACAGGTTTTTAAACAGTTATCTGCCACCAAATATACGATGTTACCAAATGCTTCTCTGACAGTGGTTCACAAATGCACACAGACTCACAGTGTGATTCTAGACAACAACCACTATCCCTAGGAGTTTACCAAAACTCATTCACTACTATGGAAGTGTTAAGGAAACTACACACAATGTACATATTTCAAGACTGCACTTTTGTGTCACAGCCTGACTCATTTAATCAACGCATAAGCAAAGACTAGCTTCTAATGCTACTAAAACTTGACAACATGACCAGTTTTAAAAGACTTATCTGTCAGAAAATACACAATGTTACCCAATCCTTCTCTCACAGTGATTCCCAAATTCACACAGACTCACAGTGTGATTCTAGACAAGCACCACTATCCCTAGGAATTTACCAAAACATATTCACTACAGTGGAAGTGGCAAGGGAACTGCACACAATGTACATATTTCACGACCGCACTTTAGTGCCAATGCCTGACTCATTTAATCAAAGCATAAGCCATAACTGTCTTCCTACTAAAACTTGACAACATGACATGTTTTAAAACAGTTATCTGTCAGCAAATACACGATGTTACCAAACACTTCTCTCACAGTGGTTCCGAAATGCACACAGACTCACAGTGTGATTCTAGACAAACAACACTATCCCTAGCAGCTTACCAAAATTCATTCACTACTGTGGAAGTGGTAAGGGAACTGCACACAATGTACATATTTCAGGACTGCACTTTTGTGTCAAACCCTAACTCATTTAATCAACGCATAAGCAAAGACTGGCTTCTAATGCTACTAAAACTTGACAACATGACAGGTTTTAAAACAGTTATCTGTCAGAAAATACACAATGTTACCAAATGCTTCTTTCACAATGGTTGGCCAAATGCACACAGACTCACAGTGTGATTCTAGACAAGCACCACTATCCCTAGAAGTTTACCAAAACTCATTCACTACAGTGGAAGTGGTAAGGGAACTGCACACAATCTACATATTTCAGGACTGCACTTTTGTTTCAAAGCCTGACTCATTTAATAAAAGCATAAGCAGAGACTGGCTTCTAATGCTACTAAAACTTGACCATATGACAGGTTTTAAAATAGTTATCTATGAGCAAATACACGATGTTACGCAACACTTCTGTCACAGTGGTTCCCAAATGCACACAGACTCACAGTGTGATTCTAGACAAACAACACTATCCCTAGGAGTTTACCAAAACTCATTCACTACTATGGAAGTGGTAAGAGAACTGCACACAATGTACATATTTCAAGACTGCACTTTTGTGTCAAAGCCTGACTCATTTAATCAACGCATAAGCGAAGACTGTCTTCTAATGCTACTAAAACTTGACAACATGACAGGTTTTAAAAGAGTTATCGGTCAGAAAATACACGATGTTACCAAATGCTTCTCTCACAATCCTTACCCAAATGCACACACACTCACAGTGTGATTCTAGAGAAGCACCACTATCCCTAGGAGTTTACCAAACCTCATTCACTACAGTAGAACTGGTAAGGGAACTGCACACAATCTACATATTTCAGGACTGCACTTTTGTGTCAAACCCTCACTCATTTAATCAACGCATAAGCAAAGACTGGATTCTAATGCTACTAAAACTTCACAACATGACAGGTTTTAAAACAGTTATCTGTAAGCAAATACACAATGTTACCAAATGCTTCTCTCACAGTGGTTCCCAAATCCACACAGACTCACAGTGTGATTCTAGACAACAACCACTATCCCTAGGAGTTTACCAAAACTTATTCACCACTATGGAATTGGAAAGGGAACTGCACACAATGTACATATTTCAAAAGTACACTTTTTTGTCAAAGCCTGACTCATTTAATCAACGCATAAGCAAAGACTGGCTTCTAATGCTACTAAAACTTGAGAACATGACAGGTTTTAAATAGGGGTGGGCAGAATTTGCGAAATCCACTTTCGCAAATTATCGCGAAAATGTTTAAAATTATCGCAAACAAGCGGAAATATCGCGAAGATGCGGAATTTTTTTTCCCGCATGTTCGCGAGATTTTCTGCATGGTTGCGGGTCACCAACTTACCCATGTGGTTGCTCGCGGGCGCGGCCATCTTGTTTTGAGTTGTCTCGCGGTGCATGATCGCGAGAAGAAAGACGTGATCGCGTGACGCATGACGTCACTGCGGGCGCGAACTGTCGCGAGACAGCGCAAATGGCTAAAAACAATCCAACATCTCATGGAGAACGCGACCGGATCAAGAAAACTTGTCGGCGAACGCAGGGATTCAGGTAAGGCGATTGCGCGCGCGCAAGAATGTATTATTTTACAGCGCGAGCAAGAAACAAATTATCGCCAAGCTGCGGAAAGCGGAAATTTTGACATTTTCTCGCTCTCCGCGGAACGCAAAAATGTCAAATTATCGCAATTTCCGCGAACGGAACAAAATTTTTGCCCAGGCCTAGTTTTAAAAGAGTTATCTGTCAGCAAATAAACGATGTTACCAAATGCTCTCACAGTGGTTCCCAAATGCACACAGACTCACTGTGTGATTCTAGACAAACAACACTATCCCTTGCACTATACCAAAACACATTTCTCCATCTACAAGGAGTACTACATTTTAGTGCAGAAATATAACTCATTTCACAAATTCATAAACAATACCTGGTGTCTAATTCTACCAAAATATAAAAACTGCACAGTTATCTGTCTACAAACACATGAAAAAAACAAATGCTTATCACAGAATGGTTTCTACATGCACACACACTGTCAATAAGATTGAAGAGAAAAAAAAGTACTCCCTACACTTTAGAAGGAGAAATACATTAGTCTGATTAAAATCAAAATAGTCTACATACATCCCCTCACAATTAAATAACTCACCTTTCAAGATGTTTTGTAGATTAAGAAGTATATCAGTCACACACCAGATATCAGTCACACACCATATTTTCTTATACAGAACCTCTGCACTGTGCACCTGTCAGCAGAACCAAAGAATGGCAAAGTTTCCCTCTCATTTTCCACACATATACATATAAACATCAAATCACATTCCTTCCCACATAAATTCAAAAGCAAACACACATTTCTATTGGTTAAACATTTCAACCCTTTCCAAATGACATAAACTTCAACCCTTCCCCCAATCTGCCTTCTGCCCGTTACCATAGAAACAGGTCATGGAACACTATACTGAGCACACAGGTCACAAGTTCAGCACACACAATGTTGCTAATCAAGACAGCAAGTGTGCTTGACTTTTCAACATATCAGCTTATCATATATAATGTACCTTACAATCAGTTTTTGTTAACCAATAAGAATCATGCATTTAAAAAAAAGAAATATACACCCTACCTTTCAGTGTAGAAGGTGGTCAAACAACCAATGATTTCTTGTCTTTTTTCAAAACTGCATCTTAGCCACCATTTTACAAACATCTTACTTTCCAAACTGCCATTTCATTTACATAGACCATCTGAGTGCATCCAGACCTCCTTACAAGATGCTTACAGTGTGGATTGGGGGACACAGATACATTTTCTTGAGCCAAAGGTATGCAGAAAACAAAGGCATTCCCAAAGACCTAGGTTTGCCAAATGTAGACATTAAATGGATTGTACAGAGAGGGTTAAAGTGGCACCAATTGATGCCATTGGTGAAATCCTTCATGCAAATCCAAAACCCTGACCTCATAATAGTGCACTGTGGTGGCAATGAC
This sequence comes from Triturus cristatus, assembly GCF_964204655.1. Classification (NCBI taxonomy): domain Eukaryota; kingdom Metazoa; phylum Chordata; class Amphibia; order Caudata; family Salamandridae; genus Triturus; species Triturus cristatus. The sequence continues at coordinate 285,801,761 of NC_140592.1, read as the reverse complement.
CTAGGCACTTTGACTGGGGTAGATATGGAAATGCTTATGAAGGACACCTTTGAAGAACTGATTTCACTTTTCCCTAAAACTGCCTTTGTGCATTCTAACATATGCCAAAGGCAGAAATGGAACTGGTCCGATTCTTTTTGTCCACAGATTGAAAAAGCTAGGAAACGTGAATAAATCTGTTTCTGCTTTTCTCCGAGACTACAGAATGGGGTCCATTTACAATAAAAATCTGCGCTTTCATATGCAAGAGATGTATAGGAGAGATGGAGTACACTTTACTGATGAAGGAAACAGAGTCTTCCTCAACAACTTTAGACACTGTATAGGTACTTACTTATAAGTACCAAAAACTCTGAATGAACACAACAGCTCTTTTTAGAGCCACTCAAGAACAAAACACTTAAGCTTGATGTTTATCTCCCAAAAATTTCAGTTTTTTTTCCTTGGATCCACGCACCCAACGTGTTAGGAACCGTGCACCCAATGCGATAGGATGGGCGCACCATGTGTGCATTTTGCCGTTTTTTATTTTTTTTAAAAGGGGGCCCCAGGGGGTCCTTCTGGGACCCCCTAAGCACCTCTAGAGGGTCAGAGTATTTCCACTCTGCCCCCTTTATATGTTTTACACACTTATTGCCCTTGCTTCTTCAGCCTCGCTTCTACCGAGGCAGAAAATGGCCGCCAACAGTTCCTGGTTTCGAATGTAGAGAGACACTCGACAGCCAATTAGCATTCAGTGCGCGATCGGGAGGGTGCGCGCTCGGTTCGGGAAGGGTGCGCTTACGGTGCGTGTAGGGTCCGCGGATCCTCCCGGCCATAGATATTTATGTACATTTAACTCTAATTATCTCAGGAACTACTGAACGGATTTACACCATTTAAGCAAAAGGCACGAGTCTGAACTGAGGACTACCTCTTTGCCAAATTTGGTGTAATTCCGTTCAGCGGTTCAGGCTGTAGCTGCGACAACAGATCCTATGGGAAATTGCATGGGGAAAACGCGTTTTGGGACCCCCCTTTTTTCTCGGTCCCCGCTTGACGAATCACCACGAAACTTTCAGGGTAGGAGCGGAGCGGAGCTGGCCAAAAGTTTGGAGAATTTCGCGAAGATTCGTCAACCAGCACCAAAGTTATTCCCAATAGAATGTTGCGGATTTCCTATGGAAAATAGGTCCTAACTATAACTATCTACTGGCGACCGCCAGTAGATAATATATATATATATATATTATCTACTGGCGGTCGTGGTTTTCAGCAAAAAAAATTCCATTTTTGAAACGTACTAATATTCCTCTAAAATCAGCCAAACTACGAATTCCGATTGACTCACCTGTTATCAGGAGAGAACCCAGGGCTGCATCTTTTAGCCCAGCACTGACTCTGAAAAGTAATTCTAAGCGTACTTACCAGTAACTTGTATTTCCTTCCATAGGAATTCATTGTGTGGTTTTCAGCAGAAAATTTTCTAAGTGTCCCTTTATGAAACATACAAATATTCGTCTAAAATCAGCCGAACTACGACTTCCAATTTACTCACCTGTAATCAGGAGAGAACCCAGTGCTGCATCTTTTAGCCCAGCACTGACCCTGAAAAGTAATTTTAAGCGTACTTACCAGTAATTGGAATTTCCTTCCATAGGAATCCATTGTGTGGTTTTCAGCAGAAAAGTATCTGTCTATTTTCACAAACAAAAAATATTCCTAAAAAATCGTCTGTATGACTTAAAAACATTCTTTCAACTGTTTACAGGAGGTTGGCCAGTGCTGGATCCAGGATCCACCACTGAGTAAGAAAAAGTAACGATAACACTACTTACCTGCTAAGTGAATTTATTGCCGTAGGATAACATAGGTGATTCTATGTGAAAAAAATTCTAAGTGTCAACTTTTAAAATACAATAATATTCCTTAAAAATAACTACTGTAACCAAAACGCTTTTACTCAACTGTTTACAGGAGATGTCCAAGGACTGAATCTAGGATCCAGTCCTGTGGTTAAAAAAGTAATCCATAAAGTAACTAAGTGCATTTAACTAGAAATTCACATTGAGCTCAATGTTTCTTTCTGTTTGAAATTGGGTTGGCCATTGCAACAACTGTAACTACTGTCTGTTGCCTATTTGCCAAGTATTTAAACTAAAGTAATTCATTCTGAGAAAGTATATTTTGTATTGTAATGTATAATGTAATTATAATGTAATTAAAAAAAATATATCTAAAAATAAATAGTTTAAAAAATGTAGTAAATCAGTATCAAAAAAATCAGTATAACAATTAATACATTAAAAATTGTCATTTACAAAACCTTTGAAATTCACTGAAAAAAACATAGGTTTCAGGCCTGATATAGTTAGGAATTAGCATTTAAAAAACCTTTGAAATTCACTGAAAAAACCAAAGGTTTCAGGGGCGTTATAGTTAGGAATTGGCATTTAAAAAAACGTAGAAATTCACTGAAAAAAACGTAGGTTTCAGGGGTGTTATAGTTAGCTGGACATTTCCCTCGTGCAAAACCCTAGAAATTCCTCTGTTATAGTTAGCTCAGCTAACTATAACTCGCGCCCCCGCAATGCACTGCTGATGACGTCACATATTACATCACTCATGACATGGTCAGTGACATCACTCATGACATCACTGATGACATCTCAAATGACATCACTGATGACGTCATCCAGTGACTGTGTGTTTCTGTAAAGTTTAAATATATTTTATATATTTATAGTGAAAGGCCTGTGGAAGAATGAGTGGGTGTACAAGTGTGTGAATGGATGATTTTCTAGGTGCGTAACTGACTCTATAAGTGAGTCATTAGCCTCTTCGATGCCGATGACGGAACGGTTCCGTCATGCACGCCGGTTGGGCTGTGCTTATGACGGAACCGTTCCGTCATGGCCCCGCCCGCGCTCAGATCTTTCAGCACTGCGCGGGAATCCGCGCAGCGCTGAAGAGGTTAAATGTATCTTACTGCGAACTAGTGACTAAACTGTGTGAATGTCTGTATGTGTCTGTGTGTAGGTGTATAAATGGCTGCATGGTTTTGTGAATAGCTATATGAGTGTCTATATGGGTTATTGATTGGTTGTCTGAGTATCTGTATGGGTGCCTGAGTGTTTGTGTGGGTAGGGTGTGTGTGACTCTATGCATAGGCGTGTGAGTGGGTGATTCTATGGGTGCATGGTTTTAAGAGTGCATCTGTGATCAACTGTATGGTTGGGTGAGTGTATGTATGGGTGTGTTAGGGATTGAATGTATATCTCAGTGGTACATGTGTGACTAACTACATATGTGAAAGGCAGTATATATGCGTGTAAGAGTATATAAGTGGGTATATGTGAGAGTGTGTGATTGTTAGAGTGGCTGTATGGATGAGTGTGTGCTTGTATCAATGATTGTATAAGAGCGTAAGAATGTGGTACTATTTTTATGAGTAAGTGAACTTGAGTGTGTTTAACTGTATAGGTGAGTAAATTGGACTGTGTTTAATTACTTGCACGACTGTGTGTCAGTACCTCAATGGATGATTGGCGGTCTGTGAGTGTCTATATAGGTGTATAAATGCATATGATAGTCTTGTACGGAGTGACTGTAAGTATGAGTGACTGTACAGGTGAGTGAGTGGAGGTGTATGTAGACCTAAGAGTTAATGAGTGGCTATGTAGCTATTGGTATTGGAGTATCTATGGTTTTGAGAATGGACGTCTGAAATTTTGAGTTGGTGTATCAAAGGTTATATTAGGGTATGAGAAGATGCAGTAATTTATCACATGGATGATGTCATCAGTGATGTCATCAGTGGTGTCATTTGAGATGTCATCAGTGATGTCATGAGTGATGTCACTGACCATGTCATGAGTGATGTAATATGTGACGTCATCAGCAGTGCATTGCGGGGGCGCGAGTTATAGTTAGCTGAACTAACTATTACAGGGGAATTTCTAGGGTTTTGTACGAGGGAAATGTCCAGCTAACTATAACACCCCTGAAACCTATGGTTTTTTCAGTGAATATATATATATATATATATATGGGTTTCTTTCAGAAATTGTGAAAAAACTAAAAGATTATAATACATAATGAATCTAATTAAATGAAATCATACTTTATAACCAAGTAATAATGAATTATACACATTTGAGTATTATTAAAATAGATCAATCAAATAATTTACAACAAAAGTTTTTTACATTTGTTTTCAATATAAAAATAACAAACATTAAACTAGACATTATTTACATAAATATATAATTAACCCCTTCCCTGCTCATGACGGAACCACTCCGTCATGAGCCACGGGCGCCGTGTGCTCATGACGGAGTGGTTCAGTCATGCTGTGGCCGTTGGCGGCCGCTCCGCCCACGCGGCGCTGATTCCCCGCCTGTGCGGGCGATTAGCGCGAGTGGGCGGAGTCATGACGGAACCACTCCGTCATGAGCACAGCGCGCCCGTGGCTCATGACGGAGTGGTTCCGTCACGAGCATGGCGGCGCCGCGCTGCCCCCAAACCCCCCAAGCGCCGCGGCAAAATCCATGCCGCGGCGAAGGGGTTAAATACATAAACAGATTTAAATACATTAAGCAATTCTCAATTTACAAAAAAAATCAAGACACCAACTTAAAAAAAATATATATATTTGAAAAACACTGCATTTTATTCACATAAGGACTTTTTTTTAAATAGATCTAATATTCTAAAACAAAAATGCAAACTAATTTCAGTTAAAAACATTTTCTTTATAAAAATATAAATAACTACAAAAAATACAAGTTAGGTCACCAATAAATGTAAATGTGTATTATATAAAAAATCACTTTCCGAAAAATTTCGAACTAATAAAAAAAAATTACTAAATATGCTCCACCCTTTTCCCCCATACACTCTACATCCTGCAATAAAAAAACACTAAATAAACACTGTTTCATAAATACTACATTACATTCAGACAATAAAAACACACAGTGAAAATAATAAAAACAAATATTTGAAATAAAAGTGTAATAAAATATAATTTTTTCAATTTTAAAATGAAAACGTACTAAAAAATTACCCGCTCCATGCCCCTACTAAATGGCTTCCACTTGATCAAATATTTAATCATTTTAAACAAACAAATACATATATTAAAGACATCTACAGTATATACAACCTATTTTTTACACAAAAAATTAAATACTACACTTAAAAACGATATTCTTACTTGATACATATATAAATGACAATATTTTGATGATCACAATATAAATCCAGCAATATTATGAGAGGCCTGTTTTAGCTTAATATTTTGGTAAAACACCTCTAGCAAAAAGGCTTTTTTATTACCTTTGGCCTTTTCCTTATGTTGGTGACATCTTCCAAGAGGCCCTTACAAGTCTCCACAGCATATCTCATGTTCTGGCACAGTGATACCTGAAGCTGTGATCTTAGGTGCGGTATCTAAGAGGGTACTGGAGAAGCATAATCAGTGCCCAGCTTTTAGCATTCTTGCTGATGAGTGGAAAAAGGAATGGTGAGATAAGATCGGACATGAGTAAAAGCATTCGAAACAATCAACATTTCAAATAAAACAGACTAACATCAGGGGTGAAAATGGCAGATAAGCATGAGGAAAAAAGCATGCAAAGTATGGAGGGCAACAAGCGCAGTTCAGAGCAGAACATGTGTTAATGGCATTGTAAAAGAGACTCCAACTTTAAGTGCCACAATCATAATGCTAAACATGGATGCTTTAGAGTACGACTACTGAGAACATCAGTAACGGCAAACTAGGCAAATGATTGTGTTAAGGAAATGATAAACATGTCATGCTATACTTAAACAAGCATTGGTAAAGTAAATAGTTCTGGAAATGGCAGTGCAACTTTTGTCTTTCTCAGTACTCATTTCGTTTTGTCTTAGGGTCTGATTTAGATCTTGGCAGGAGTACTGCCTTCCTTCCGTAGCAGCAGTCCTTAGTACTTCATCAAGCTGACGGTGGCCCGCCCACCGTATCTAGATGTTGCACCTATAGACAGAAGACCGCTACGGTCTTCTCTGCTGGCTAACAGAAGTCCACCGATGTCAGTCAGGCAGGATTGTGGCAAGCTGATTTAGATGTTCCCATTGTGCTTGCAGTGTCCTGACGGCGGTGTCCTGACAGAGTGATGTTCATGGTGGTGGGGAGACAGGTAAGAACTACTTATTAATGTGTCATTACACATATGTTTAATGTTTGCATGTAAACCTTATGTAGGCAATGTGATATGCCCCTTTGTGGTACGTATTGCATCTCACTCACACAACATGCACACACTAATTGAATGCATACCCACAGGCAACATTAGCACAACACTCCCAAGCATCATAACAACAAATATTTTTTTTAAGTGCCACTACAGATGTGTTCAATTTACCATGATTTGTAGGAAAATGAACACTTCTACATCACACCTAAGGAAAATATTGCACCTCAGAGCAATGCAGACAGGCTACAGAAATTGTCAATACACAGGAAAGTTTTTAAAGTAGCTTATCGTAGATCTTGGCAACGGAGTTGTTTAGTGTTGTGGTGGTGTAGGTGAAGCAAAGGAGGGGCCTGGACAATGGTATACAATACGGAAACAGAAGGTGGAAGCAGGAAAAAGATAGGTTTGTTACCTCATTTCCTTTTCTACGGCCAACTCAAAGTAGGAAGGGTTCCTGCCATAGGTGCCATGGCGGAAAGACACATTGTAATCAGCTTGAGGGGAATCTGGGCTGGAGTCCCGCCGACAGCCAATTCTGCCTATCCCGCCATCTACGTGGTTGGGAATTCCTGGCATAGTTGGTAGGACCGCAATTGGTTTTTGTCTATGGACCAGCCAACATTTAAATAGGGTGGGTGTCAGCGTGTGGAAAGAACCCTGAAAAAGCAACGGCGAGACACGATCAGCCAAGTTCGAACTCAGGCCCTTAGTTTTTGCAAAACTATATCTTTGAAGAAACTATAAGGTCCAAATCCATCTTAAAACCTTGACTAAGAGCAAAAAATGTTTTTGGTCCCAAAAAGCACACATTGCTATGCTACCATCCTTGGCACTTTGGGGAACTACTTTGTGTGTGGACGTGCTCCTTGCGAAAAGGCATAATGTAATCTCTCCCATTTAAGTTATCCCATGGCTGAAGAGGGCTGATCCATTGAAATATGCTGTAGCGGGTGGAAGTAAAATGTGAGTGACACAACTACAGACCAGTGGATGAAGAGGATGGGCTTTCTGAAAGCCCCAATAATTAAGTTTTTTACACATATATCTTTTTTGTAAAATCAAGAGGCTTTGGCTGACGTCCGACCAAAAAAGCAGACTGCTGAGCTGTGTGACCTAAAATACAGCTCAAGACGAATTAATTCCCTGTTTATTAGATTAACCATGGGAATACCCAGAGCAGATACTACGAATACAGCGGCTTTATTGTGGAAGTATAGTGAGGCATACAAATGAAAGAGGACAAAGATTACCATTGCAAGGCAATCACCAGGCATGCTGACTGAAACGATTATGCAATTGCAGAGATACAGGGATAAGGGAAAGATACCAGCAGAGGCGCAGAAAGCAGTGAGATAGAAAACACATTGGAAGCAAACGCTCTTTTTATTCTGACTTGTGGGAGAGACGCTGTAGTTAAGTAGGATGTTTGATATTGTAAAGCAAGAACACAGAGAGAGGGGAAATCCAAGTGTGCTGCTGCCAAAAGACAGACTTCAAACAGATGTGCATTTAACAAGCAGGTTGTAGAGGATTCAGAAGCTAAAATCTATTAGAACATTAGATTGTTGAGCACTATATTGCAGACAATGGAGTGCTCTGGGATTCTACGGGCCGGTAGAAGCCTGCAGTGCAACATTCTAATATTTTATTTTTCATTCACAGCTGCTGCTGTGAACAAAGGCCTCTCTGGGCCTGAGGGGATTTAAATCCCCTTGTGCTCCGAGAGGCCTTGGTTTTTACCAATTAGAACATTTTGCCCTCTGGGGCAGAATGTTCTAATAGACTTATAGCCCTACTAGCGGGCTCTACTGGCCATTAAAGGCCTGCTCCCTTGTTAAAGGCCCAAGCTGAAGGCGAGGGCCTTTAACGCTGGAGCAGGCCTTTAATGGTCGCTGGACCTAAGCCTATATAAGAACATGGAATGTTGAGTGCTCCACTGAAGACAATGAAGCAGTTCAGGGCTAATAATGGCTGGTATAAAACTTGTGCCACAGCAGTGCGTCTGCTTGTCTTACGGCTTCTCCCTGTTTTCCACTAGAGAGTGGGATATTTTAATAGAATTATAGCCCTTCTGCCTTGACTACAATGGTTGTTAAAGGCCTTCTCCCTCGTTAGAGGTCCATGCCTGCTGCTTTTGCCTGTAAATTTAGTTCCAGGCCTTTAACATTAGTTCCCTCTGCAGCAGCCTAAAATGCCCAATTATGAATAGACAATAAGTACCTAACTGATGTAAAGTAAAAGTTAAACAGAGGCAAAGGTGTCTAATACAAATGTTATGTATTAAATGCCCGGAAAAGGGCATTTAAGTTTGTAAAGATGCAGGTTTGAATGGATGGCAAGCGCATGCAATTGAACAGGGGAGGGTTAACAATATTGAAATTATTCATATACAAACAGACATTTAATAAAAAAACATCATGGACCATAGATAGTGAAAGCCAGGAATTACATGTTGCTAGAAAGGCAGGTCATTTTTGCTTGCATAGTGGAAGCTGATACTAGCCACATCGGGCACACTACCAAACTTTTGTGGACAAAATAACGTCCTACAAAAATATTGTGAACAAAATATTGACTAACAAAATTTTGTGAAGTTAATTATAAATAAGAAATATAGGTTTACATAATTTAACTCTACAGATATGTACCTTCACCGTAGGTGTATCTTTAAGGTAAATGAATGTAAAGTTAGTAATAGTAAGTTTTTACTAACTTAAATATACTGATCTTCAGAGTATTTTAATTCTCAATATGTAGGCAGGAATACTTTTGTAGGATGATATTTCTATTCTCAATATTTTGACATACAACTGCCACAACAATCACCGATTTACTCTATTTCCTCTGCTCCCAGATGGTCCCAATGATTCTGCTCCCTAGCAGCCTAGTGACTGGTGTGCTTGAGTCACTAAAGCCTTGACGGCAATACTCACTTCTATTTCCTGGTCACAGCCTGTAGGCTGATTCCTGAACCTTTCACTTCCTGCACGTTAAGGTCACTATGGTCATAGCTTGTTTTTGTCACAGCGAGCGCTCCTTTGTCCCGCCACCACTCTCACCTTTTTTTTTAAAACAATATTATTGCCATTTTAAGAAGTCACGTAGATCATGACATGGGCACATGAACCTAATCACACTCAATTCTCAAATTAATAACATTGGGGTCTACAAAGCCCATTTCAACAGGCTGTCGACAATGATTATGCCGTAACAACCTATTAACTCCCTCCCCCTATCCCTCCTACCCCTCCCTATCCATGTCATAGTCCAAGGCATTGAAGAGAAAAAGAAAGCGCTCTGTTAGTTTTTATGATCATTCGAGGTCACCCAGTATTTCCCACCTGGTAAACTCAGCTTGTTCCTAATGGAGGCTGGGCGGCTCTGAGCCGGCCTCCCATTCACCTGGGGTACTGGACATTTCTGAGGCCCGCTCCCCCTTTATCTCAGCTATCATATCGGACCATGCCTGCAGATCGTCATCTATCTTTTCATCCTTTCTCACAAATTTCATTCAAACCTTTTCCGCAGTAGCCCACTCGCACATATCTCTCAACCAGTCTTCACTCTATGGGGTCTAGGACATAGCCATGTTATAACAATGCATCTTTTTGCTAACACGAGCCCCAGCATAACAAACCATCTACTCAGCTTCTTGCGCTTAGGCATGGGTAATAAACCTAACAGTACTTGTTGGATCTCTTTAGGGAGTGCCCATCCCGTGGCTCTTTGAAGACATGGACGCATGCCATCCCAGTAGCCAAAAAGCATCAGGCAGTCCCAGACCATTTGTAGGAAGTCCACTGCACACTCTTTGCACCTCAGCCATTCATCTTTACGAGCTGGATATTTTATATGTAAGGTACGGGGTGTGGGATACGTCTGGTGAACCAAATTATATTGAAGGAGTTTGAAGCATGCATTGGAGTTCACGGTCCGCACCCCAGCATGTATTGTCTCCTATTTTCGTTCCGTCAGTGGTTCGTCCAACAACCTGTCCCATTTTGTTTGTACTGGAAGCACCCCTCCTGGCAGATCCTCCCTTATAACTTTTTAAAGGTGCGATACCAGTCCTCTACCTTACGCCATGTACAACATCACTTTGAGCGTATTGGTGCTGGGGTTTCATCAGGGAATGTCGGCCAATTCTCTCTCGCCACACTCAAGATCTTTTCATATTGTTGGAATTGGCCTGTCCCTAAGTTAAAAGCAACACACATCACCTTTGGTGGCTGCCTCATCAAGTGTCCTTTAACTGCCTTCAGGCCTTTTCATGGTCTGCCATTTTAGGATTTAAGGTAAGGTAGTGTTAGGTAAGAACACATACAGGAAGAACATTCAGTTGTAGGAGGAAAACAATTAGGCATTTAGCAGAAGAATAATGCAATTCAAGAGCGTTTTGGAAATTTATATATTCAGAAAAAGTGCAAGAAAAACAATGGGATAACTAAATTTATTTAGTTAGGGAAATGTGTATGCATGGCCAGAATATGTATGCAAACCAGTCCTGGCAATTAACTTGGACTGGCACCTGGGGGGGACAGGTAGGGAGTGCTGGTAGAAAAAACTGCTGCTGCTGCTTTTGTTACAGGGGGCCGATAATGCCCCCAGTAACAAAAAACGGCCCACACATGTCCACAACCTACCCCAACCCTTCCGGCCCACCAGGAAAATGCCCGGTGCCCACTACAGCCAGTCCGGCCCTGTTTGTATGTATGTGTCACCTGGATTCTATAAAGGCTACTTATAAATGACTGATAAAAACTGTCAATGGGGATACTGAAACTGCAGAGATGGAAATGCAACACATTGACTTAAAGAAAGATGGACACCAACGTTATTCAAAAGTGCTATAGGAAACAGGTAAACAAACGTACATGTGTGGACATAAACACTATGATGAGGGGGACAAAGTCAGTCAAATGCTATCATGAATAGTTATGCACAGTAGGTTCACAAAAACTGTTGTGAATGTGGAAGAAGACATGATAATTGACACATGATCAAATGGATTTAAAAGGGTATTAACATTGTACTACCAAATCTTCCATTCACACTCACACATATGTGTTAGAATCACCAGTGAACAAGAAGAGGAAATCTAGGAAGAGGACAATATACCAAAACACAAGAGGAATGAAGATGTTGTGGTCTTTATGGAGGCAGATATTAATTGGGCCAACAGTAGCATTATTAGGGAAAGCACCAATTCATATCTTTTAAGATATTTTATGATAACCTGGCTTCACCAGCACAGATCACGCACAATTATACAAAAGAGCACTTCAGACAAATCAAGTCTAACATAAAATAACTGAATGTTTAAGCTACAAAACACGTCTATAACAAATTGATGAACAGTTGATTTTACCTGCCACCATGAGGGAAGCTTCTATGGCGGTACTAGAAATGTGAGGACAAGGTAAAACTGGATGCATCATATGATGCCCCTTGTATCGAATGAATGTACTCATTGTTATTAATGAGACGCATGCACCCTACTCCGCAGAACTCATAGCCTTATTAATTGTCTACATGATTTCTAATAACAAATGACATTGATCAGGTAGTATAAACTTCTTTAATAATTCAATAACTTTTCAGTGTAACTTTAGCACTGATGTTTATAGCTAGCACATGTTTCACCCCTCTGGAAGATTGTATAACAATCTTTCTTAAGTCTGAGCTGGTGTATTTAACTGTTATTGGTAATCATAGCTCTGAGGTTCATAGGATCAGGTTCCATCACCCCACTGTGCAGTTCCATAGTGTTTCTCAGCCTGTATGCAACAGCTTGTATTGTCGTCATGAAGGATTACCTTATTAATGTGACTCATCATTATCAAACATGTAAAAAAACATACGGGTGTTAATTACAGCAAATTTGGTGGATACCACTTACTAATAAATGATTATCTCTGGAAAGCTGGTTCTTTAGGTCTTACACAGAAAAAGCAGCAACATACATCAACCAAAATATATTGGGCCCGATTCACATAGGAAAAGTAAGACGAAAGTCTAGCTTTACAACTTTTGGTATTGACAAAGGGCATTTACTACTTGTAAATGCCCTTTGTGAATACCAAATGTTGAACTTTATAACTTTCGGTATTCAAAAAGGATATTTACGAGTAATAAATGCCCTTTGTGAATACCGAAAGTCATAAAGTTAGACTTTCGTCTCATTTTACCTTTGTGAATCGGGCCCATAGAATGTAAATTGGACATTAGGAGTCTACACCCGCAATTCCACCAAGCTATCAGTCATGCAGTGGCGGCTCCTCTGCGAAGGTTGAGGAGCATTGCCCCATTACGACACAGCAGTGAAATAAAGGAAACATAAAATGATAATAACTCAATATTATTATAATTTTATGTTCCCCTGCTCCTACAGTTTTGCAGGTGAGACTGTGCTGGGTTGCTCACACAGGAGCATGGAGGGGGTGGTTTGCCCACTCCAAGTGTGTATGAATGTTTGGCTGGCAGTCTCCGGTCGGCCTAACTTTCATGCACACTTTGCATGTTCTCCACCCAGGAAGCATTACAGCCTGAGTGGAGAACATGCCCTGGCTCCCACTGCCTGTCTGAGCGACGAACCACGGCTCTCAAACCAACGCTGCATTGCAGCTTTGTGATTGGCTATGGGGAGCCTGGTGCTTCCTCCTTCCTGTTCTGGCCGGGAGAGACGACGAGGGACCAGGAAGAGAGACGCGGCAAGCAGGTACGCTTTTTTCTATTTTCTTTTTTTACATCCCCTCACACTCGACCCCACTCCCCTACACCCGATCAGTGTCGGCCGCCACTACAGTCACAGGGATGTATGACGTTACAACGCATACTATTACAACGCATACCTTTACAACGCATTTTTTACAACGCAAACACTATTACAACGCATTATTTTACAACGAATACTGTTACAACGCAAAACTAAGTAAAATACTTAAAAGTGCTTTTACAACAAAAACAATTACAACGCATACCATTACAACGCCAATTTTTTTTTTTTTTTTTATAAAAGTACAATAAAATCTGGCACGGGATGCAGGGAAAATAGGGGTTTTAGGGTGGGGAAGTGTATTAAAATGTGGAGCAAAACTGAACGTAAATTAACTGAAATGCATTAAAAAATGAATGCTCGAGTATTAAAATTAATACTCGAGTATTAAAATCAATACTCGAGTATTAGAATTAATACTCCTTTTTCCCAAAATAATCCGTTTTAACAAATTTAAAAGTGTTACACAAATAACGAATTATTAAACAACAGTTCATATACATGCAAATTATAATTATATCAGAAAATAAGTAAACGGATTAAAACACAAAAAACAAAGACATAGGTGCCGATTACGATCCGGTAAAAACCGGGTACGAAGCGTCAGTCGGAGCGTATTCTCCGTCCGACTCGGTTGTAAAACATTACAAACATGGAATTACGATTCGCACGGAAACACCATTTCCGTACGAATCGTAAAAAACACCGACCGACGAAAATATGCATACGAATGTGATCCGGGAATGCTGCGACGTGACGTCGGGACGCTTCCAGGCAGCGTTTCATGACCCAGGAAGTACGATTGGAACCGACAGCAGTCCGGCCGGCAATATTTTTACGGCACCCAAAAAGTGCCGGAAAAGCGAAGTACGGCGCGAAACGACCAGAGTAGGTGGCCCGGTAAGCGCCGTACCCCCCCCAGCCCCCGCATGTACGCGCCGTACCACCCCCCAGCCCCCGCATGTACGCATCGAACCCCCCCGTGTATGTACACCCGAGTACGCGTCGAACTGTACGTGTCGAACCCCCCTTGTATGTACACCCGAGTACGCGTCGAACCCCCCGTGTATGTACACCCGAGTACGCACCGTACATACACGGGTGGGGGTTCGACACGTACTCGGGTGTACATACTCGGGGGGGTTCGACGCGTACTCGGGTGTGCATACACGGGGGGGTTCGATACGTACTCGGGTGTACATACACGGGGGGGTTCGACGCGTACTCGGGTGTACATACACGGGGGGGTTCGACACGTACTCGGGTGTACATACACGGGGGGTTCGACGCATACTCGGGTGTACATACACGGGGGTTCGACGTGTACTCGGGTGTACATACACGGGGGGTTCGATGCGTACTTGGGTGTACATACACGGGGGGTTCGACACATACTCGGGTGTACATACACGGGGGGTTCGACGCGTACTCGGGTGTACATACACGGGGGGGTTCGACACGTACTCTGGTGTACATACACGGGGGGTTCGACGCGTACTCGGGTGTACATACACGGGGGGTTCGACACGTACTCGGGTGTACATACACGGGGGGGTTCGACGCGTACTCGGGTGTACATACACGGGGGGTTCGACGCGTACTCGGGTGTACATACACGGGGGATTCGACGCGTACTCGGGTGTACATACACGGGGGGTTCGACGCGTACATGCGGGGGCTGGGTGGGGGTACGGCGCGTACATGCGGGGGCTGGGGGGGGTACGGCACGTACCGGGCACCTGTTTGGACGTCTCCATGGTTGTTATAGGAGTTCGGTGCGGACGGTCTTTTAACCATACGGTTGTACATTCGGACGCCCGGGACGGATCGTGATTCCCCGGTCGGACTTCGCTTTGCACGTTTGTACGGTAAATCGTCCGAGGACGTGTCGGACACTTTTTCCGACCCGAGGACGTGTGGGGAATAATTCCCAATGCGACTCGTATGGGCTTTTTACCATGCGAATCGTGATTGCCAGTTTGTACGGCACTTGTACGATTCGTACGGTAAAAAGACCGGATACGAGTCGTACAGGAATTTTTTTTACCGGATCGTAATTGGCACCTTAGTCGCCATGTTAACCATCCCACTTCTAAAACTTGTCCTACAACACTTTCTATGAAAACAATAGCAAAATACATGTTCCAAAATGGATGCCAAAACGGAGCAAATAAATGAAAACAACACATCTTTTAATGCTGTTTTAAATAATCATTTTCCACAGCAAATAAAAGTATACTCAAAAACACAACGAACACTGTTTTTAAAAAAATTATTAATGACACTGACTAAAACTTATAAATACCAGCAAGACACCATTTTACAATCAGTTGATTATCAACTACCAGAGAGACCAGACGCAAAAACCTGACCCTCTGACACCTAGACTGAGAGAACACTGCAATCCACTGGAGAAGCATTCTTTCTTTCCTACTACAAGTAAGTTAGTATTATATTTTTAAACCATGTTTCCTCCTAAATCATGTTTTATTTCCATCCAAACAGTGCTGCAAAAATAATTTTAATATTTTATAAAATGTACTCTAACCATTTTTTTTCTCTGAAGTAACTTTAAAGTATACGAACTTATAACATCTTATTTTTTTTCCTAAATCAGAAATTTGTTTTTCTATCAAAAGCAACATATCATTTGGCAAATTCTTCTTCATCTCAACCTACTCGACTCACCTTTTTTAATGTGAAGGTAAATTAATTAATACTTCATATATTTTTAATTTTGTTAATAAAAACATTAACTTTACCATTAGCAAAAGTGTTGGATGGTGTAGGGGTAAAAAATAATTTTTTAACTCATTGAAGGTGCATCATTAAGGAAAGTGTGGGATGGTGCAGGGGTAACAATTACTAATGTAACTCCAGGAAGGTTCAGCAGTAGGGAAAGTGTGGGATGGTATATGGGTAATCATTTTTATTCTTACTACCGGTAAGTGCAGCAGTAGGGAAAGTGTTGGATGGTGTATGGGTAATAATTACTATTCTAACTCCAGGAAGGTGCAGCAGTAGGGTAAGTGTTGGATGGTGTAGGGGTAACAATTACTATTCTAACTCCAGGAAGGTGCAGCAGTAGGGAAAGTGTGGGATGGTGTAAGGGTAAAAATTACTATTCTAACTCCAGGAAGGTGCAGCAGTAGGGAAAGTGTGGGATGGTGTAGGGGTAACAATTACTATTCTAACTCCAGGAAGGTGCAGCAGTAGGGAAAGTGTGGGAAGGTGTAGGGGTATCCATTACTATTCTAAGTTCAGGAAGGTGCAGCATTATTGAAAGTGTAGGATGCTTAGGGGTACAAATTATTTATCTAACTCAAGTTTGGTGCAGCACCAGGGAAACTATGATATGTAATGTAGTTAGACTTAAATAAAATGTCAGCTTTACAAAGAAGTTTTCAAATATTGCATTTGTCATCAACGTTGTCAAAGTTGTTCATTTCTTATTTTTTTTTATTTCATTTTCACAGACATTTTTTTGCAACTTTGTCGAAAAGATCTGAAAAACCAATAACCAAAAACTCCAGCCAGCAGGCCAAAACCATAGCAGAAGCCAAACCAAGAAAGAAACACCAAAAACAAAAGGTATTTTAAATGAACACTGTTATAAATCCAACAATATAATAGTCATTGCTTTTAATTAATAATTAAAATTAAATCCCACAATGCAGAAAATATGGGTTGTAGTTGGAATAACTATTACTATTCTAACTCAAGGAAGGTGCAGCAGTAGGGAAAGTGATGGATGGTGTAGGAGTAATAATTACTATTCTAACTCCAGGAAGGTGCAGCAGTAGGGAAAGTGTTGGATGGTGTATGGGTAATAACTACTATTCTAACTCCAGGAAGGTGCAGCAGTAGGGAAAGCGTTGGATGGTGTAGGGGTAACAATTACTATTCTAACTCCAGGAAGGTGCAGCAGTAGGGAAAGTGTGGGATGGTGTAGGGGTAACAATTACTATTCTAACTCCAGGAAGGTGCAGCAGTAGGGAAAGTGTGGGAAGGTGTAGGGTTATCCATTACTATTCTAAGTTCAGGAAGGTGCAGCATTATTGAAAGTGTAGGATGTTTAGGGGTACAAATTATTTATCTAACTCAAGTTTTGTGCAGCACCAGGGAAACTATGATATGTAATGTAGTTAGACTTAAATAAAATGTCAGCTTTAGAAAGAAGTTTTCAAATATTGCATTTGTCACCAACGTTGTCAAAGTTGTTCATTTCTTTTTTTTTTTATTTCATTTTCACAGACATTTGTTTGCAACTTTGTCGAAAAGATCTGAAAAACCAATAACCAAAAACTCCAGCCAGCAGGCCAAAACCATAGCAGAAGCCAAACCAAGAAAGAAACACCAAAAACAAAAGGTATTTTAAATGAACACTGTTATAAAACCAACAATATAATAGTCAAACCTTTTATTTAATAATTAAAATAAAATCCCACAATGCAGAAAATATGGGTTGTAGTTGGAATAACAATTACTATTCTAACTCCAGGAAGGTGCAGCAGTAGGGTAAGTGTGGGATGGTGTAGGGGTAACAATTACTATTCTAACTCCAGGAAGGTGCAGAAGTAGGGAAAGTGTTGGATGGTGTAGGGGTAACAATTACTATTCTAACTCCAGCAAGGTGCAGCAGTAGGGTAAGTGTTGTATGTTGTAGGGGTAACAATTACTAATCTAACTCCTGGAAGGTGCAGCAGCAGGGAAAGTGTGTGAAAGTGTAGGGGTATAAATTACTATTCTAACTCCAGGAAGGTGCAGCAGTAGGGTAAGTGTTGGATGGTGTAGGGGTAATAATTACTATTCTAACTCCAGGAAGGTGCAGCAGTAGGGAAAGTGTGGGATGGTGTAGGGATAACAATAACTATTCTAACTCCAGGAAGGTGCAGCAGTAGGGAAAGTGTTGGATGGTGTAGGGGTATAAATTACTATTCTAACTCCAGGAAGGTGCAGCAGTAGGGAAAGTGTTGTATGGTGTAGGGGTAACAATTACTAATCTAACTCCAGGAAGGTGCAGCAGTAGAGAAAGTGTGGCATGGTGTAGGGGTAACATTAGAGCTAGTGTATTTACTTGTACTTCCTAATTTTTTTTTATTCTCTTCTCTTCACAGATAATGTCTACTCTTGAAGCAGCTAAATATATAAAATCTAGGAAAGGGAAAAATGTATTTAACCATGCAGGATACATATATAGTAAGGAAAGAATAAGTTTTCCTAGAAATCATTGGAGGTGTGTGCAATACTACTCTACCCATTGCAGTGGCAGAGCGGTTACACTTGATAATTTAGTTGTAAAAACAACAGAACATAACCACTCTGCCTCTGCAATGGAGGTAGAAATAAGAGAAACTGTAAATGAAATGAAAGCTATTGCAAGCACCTCCAATGATTCTACAGGATCCATTTTAAGAGAGGTTGCACAGCATGTCCCCAGTCATGTTGCTAGTAATATGCCTATAATTCCTAATTTGAGAAGAATTATTCAAAGACAAAAGCAGGCAAGTAACATCCAATTATCTACACCACATACTTTTTCTGATATTAGAATTCCACATGATCTTTCTATTTCTTTTGCCGATGAACCTTTCCTTCTGCATGATAACGAAAACCCTCAGAAACGAATTCTTATTTTTAGTACCCCACGTAACCTAGCAAAGTTAGAAAATAGTGAAATTTGGATGATGGATGGGACGTTTAAAAGTACACCCCATCATTTCACTCAAATTTACACTATACATGCAAAAATTAACAATAATGTTATCCCCTTAGTATATAGTTTGCTACCTGATAAGACTTCTGCAACATACTCTGAACTTTTATCAGTTATTAAAAGTAAAACTTCTCAAAGTCCTAGGAAAATAATAGTAGATTTTGAATTGAGCATGATCAATGTGATCACTAAAACGTACATGGATACCCAAATTCAGGGATGTTTTTTCCATTTTTCCCAGGCATTTTGGCGTAAATTACAAAAAACATCCCTAGTTGCAGAATACTGTCGAGATAGCAAACTACAGTTTGAATTAAAAAAATTAACAGCACTTTGTTTTGTTCCTCCCGATAGTGTGGACGAGTACTGCACTGCTATTACAGAATCTGATTTTTTTACAAGTAATGAAGAAAAATTGGCACCCATCCTAAATTATTTCGAGGACACATGGATCGGGCACCTAAGCAGATCGGGTCGCAGGAGGAAGCCACGATTCCATGTGGAGTGGTGGAACTGTTACACAAGCTGTTTAGAGGGAGAAGCAAAAACAAATAATGCCATTGAGGGATGGCATAACTCCTTCAACCATACAATTGGCAAACCTCATCCTAATTTCTACTCTTTCTTGGAAACTTTGAAGAAGGAGCAAAGTTTTCAAGAAATGAGACTTTGCCAAACACTTGCTGGTAGTCTAAACCCACGAGTAACTCTAAAAACAAAGGAAATGTCTGAGAGACTATTGGCTATATTACAACAATTTACGTTGTGTTGGGCTCTAGACTACCTGGAAAATCTTGCTAACATTCTTTCTTTTTTAAAATAGTTATCTACTCACTTTCCTGCTTTGCTAAAAAACTTAAAGAATCTTTAATTACAATTGGCATACAAATCTTTCACAAACATTTTTTCAAAATTACGATTCGGGTCTACTAATTTTTCCCTTTTTTTTAACAATCTTCTTTTTTTTCCAAACAACCAAAGTATCCAAAAAGACTTTCCTATAATATTTTTCCAACTTTCCAATGATCAAAAGCAAGATATTTTTTTGTAGTAAACTTCCTAAATGAGTACCACCCAAAAATTCCAAAATATCTCTACCTATTCAAATTTTCAAATGTCAATCCATTTAACGAAATGCACATTGCTGCATAAACAACAATAAAAAATTAATCTTTTTTTTCACAAATTATGAATACGCACATTTTTTTTAATAAAAACGAAGATATAAATCATTTATATTCGTACCGAAGTGTGGAAATGAACATTTTTTGTAGAAACTTTAATTAATGTTACAGCTAAATAAAAAATTTTTTTGTTACAATTAACTTTCCTCGACCCGACATAGGCATACACTAATGACATGAACGTGGACATGCTTTTTTACATTTTAAACATCAATTAGTTATTCCGCAACCTCTCCTTATTCTTTATTTACTATATATGTATCTATTTTTAACTTTATATCTATAAATAAATGTGAAAAAGTTTCCTACCTGGACGCAGATCAGCTTCCTGCTGCTTCCTCCTCCGATGCTCTTCAAAATGGCGCCTTACGTTTACGTTCACGTCATGACGTCATCGCGTGCATCAATGTTAAAAATGGACTATTTTATTTACTATTTCAATAAATATATGTTTATTAATAATAATGAATAATGCATATTTTTTATTAAATATGTACATTATGTTATAAAAAAGAATAAAACAAAAATGTATTTCCTATGTTTTTTTAAATAAAGAATTATTTATAACACCTTATTTGTTTACTGTTTTATATATTTTATAATTTCTAAAATTATTAAATGTGTTCCTTACCTCCACTCTAATTTCTTTTTCCTTTCAAACTTGCGTTTTCTTCTCTTTTCACTCCTTCCTTTCTTGTTCCACGGGTTGTATCTTCTTAAGCTGCCGAAATAAATGAAGGAAAATTTATCACATAGACTTCAATACAAAAGTGTGGGAATTTTTTATTAGTAAGTTATATGTTCTTATTTATTTTTTGTTTTGGTAAAATTTAAAGTTAAATAATTTTTTATAATCTCAAATAATAATTATAATATTAATTTAATTATTTAAATATTTTTTAAAAATACCTTTTTTTTACTTTTTAATATATTTATTTTTTAATATAAACTTTTATGTATTAATGTCTTGTATCAATAGAACATTTTTATTTTATTTATTTATTTATTCTACATATATATTATTAATTTAATTTTAGTAATTTTACTGTTCAAATTTAAAAAAATATATTTTTTAATTTCATAATTAATAATTATTTTTTAAATTTAATTGTTAATTTAATTGTTTAATTTAATAATTTCCTTTTTTTTAATAAAAACATAATACTCATGTATTTTATATTTTCTAATTATTTTATTTTATTTTAATCAAAAAATACTCCAGGTTATTTTTATATATTTTTTTTCTTGATTAAATTATTATTAATTACTCTATTAATACTTAAGTATTTTTCTTTAATTTAAATTCGCTATTATTTAACATTATCTTATTTAATATTTTAATACTCCATAAGTACTCATTCTTTTTTTAAATAATTAATATTATTAATTACATTTTAAAAAAGAAAGCTAAAAATACTCAAGTATTAATCTTTTATAATACTACTCATTTTTTTAACTTTATGTATTTATTTATTTATTTATACTCAAAAATTACTCTTTCATATTTTTCAAATACTCAAGTAGTAATCTATTATAGTACTACTCATTTATTTATTTTTTTCTTATTTATTTATTTATTTATACTCAAAAATTACTCTTTCATATTTTTAAAACTAAATACTCAAATATTAATTAATTATTATTTCAAACATCTTTTTTCAATAATTTAAAAAAATTTAAAAAAATGCGTTGTAAAGGTATATGCGTTGTAAAAGTACTTACCATATAAAAGCATGCGTTGTAAATGCATGCGTTGTAAAAGCTTTTGCGTTGTAAAAAATGCGTTGTAATAGCATTGCGTTGTAAAAGTTGCGTTGTAAAGGTTGTTTCCCCAGTCACAGTTATTGATGTAGGCAAACAATTCTTTGGGCAAAATACTATCAGGTAGAGTAGTCCCAGTAAAGTATGCTGGATACTGAACGGGCAAGGATTATTACGGGCTGAAATGCAATGCTAATACAATGCTAATTTGGTCCGACGTGGAAAACTGCAAGCCTAATTCTATAAAGGGCCTATATCATCCCATTAACTGAAATGTGTTCTGTGTCGTCCTGCAAAAATAATGATTAGTCTGGGATTGATCAACTGAGTCAAATAGTTTCAGGTAGCATCCCAGAGGCGGCTTTCACTGCAAGGAACCAGGAAGGGGTTTCTTCTGATTTCCATGACCATTGGTGTGTCTTCTGTGTGAATGGTGTGCTCTTAAGGATATCCAGATGTGGTACTCCACCAAAGTAGTATCATTCTTCCAGATGGCATACTCTCTTCTACAAGGAAACCAACTGAAACTTTCCTGCAGATGTTAGAATTAGTGCAGGACTGTAGGATCACATCAGGATTGCCCATGCCAGATACATTCCCTTTGCATACCTTTGGGAGGGATAAGCTGGATCTTCTGGACACTCACTTGAAAGATAGCCATGGTATATTTCTGTCATGGTTGCTTTTTGTGTTCCAGATTATAACCTTATTTTCCTAGGGCAGTATTTTAAAGGTTGTGTCCTGGTTTACTAAAGCTGTGCAGCGGTGCTAGCATGATGTAAAGTGACGCACAATTGCACATGCTATTTACTGTTGAGCACAAAAGGATGTTTTGGCTTGAAAGGTGAACTTTTCACAGCCCAAAAACTGCTTTGTGCTGCTTGACCTCAAGTGTGTGCCACTGGGGCGTAGCAATACAAACACCCATAGCCTTTAATGCAAGGTCCGATCTACAAAGCAATACTGGCTTTGCATCAAAAGCTAATATATCCTGTTGTTGTAGTAACTTTATTTTGGTCAAACGACCATTAAAAGTACAGATACATACAAAAAGAGAATATAAAAGCATTAAAAACAATTAAATTAAAAAATTCTGCCTAATACGCCACATATACAACAGATAACGGGAAACAGCAAACACAATGGGAGGATGGGTGTCATAGGTCAATATCCTACAAGCATGTGTGTAATGCAAAAAACCCAAGATCCTGCAGATAGGAATCAACCAGCGTTTTCTAGGTACAGAATAGGCGGGACAGAAAAACAAAACATGGGAGATATTCTCAGTGTGATAAGTACATACAGGGCAAGCTAAAATATTTGATTTAGTCCACTTAGAAGTAAAAGATCTTATAGGAAGAGTGCCATAACGCAGCTGAACATACAGCTTACGTGCAGCTGGGGGTTCAATTAAGTCCATAAAAACCTCGGCCCTAGGCTCTGTTTTTATTAGAAGGAACTCAGATGATAACCTCCCCACGGAAGGTGAACTCATCAGCGTCTGAAGATTTGACGTATAAATGTAGGAGAGGAGTGTCTTCTTAGATATCCCAGGGCAATTGATCTCCGGCGTGTCCCATAATCCGGGGAAACCAAGCCGGGTACAGAGTGCTCTGATATGCCTAAGCCAAGGGATCGTTTTGGATCTGAGGGTAGGCCAAATCTCGATGAATTCAGCTCTATAGTCAGCCAATTCAGGGACAGACCATAGCCTCTTCCAGTACATAATTGGCCTGGCACCTATTATCTCCTCTATTGGGGTTAATTCAAGATCAAATCTAAGAGGGATCAGCGGTGTACTAGGCGGTAGACCAATTAAGTTTCTGACTAAAGACTGCTCCACCCTTTTAAGATCAAGAGACTGGGACTGCATATGCCCCCAAAGTTCAGCCCCATGTACTGCCGACATTCTTGCTTGGCGGCTATAGATTGTAAGTGCAGGGGAGATCGGCCTAAATGTAGATTCCTTGGGAACTTTAGTTAGTCCCCCTGCTAGCTGGGTAAGCCTAAGCGTTGATCTAGCAATGTGTTTATGCCAATCAAATTTCTCAGTAAGGGTAACGCCCAAATATATGAACGTTTTAACCCTTTCCAGAGGGCTGCCACAAAGGACAGGATTGGGACGGGTACGTTTAGGGGGGTTGAAAATCATAAATTTGTTTTTCCTATGTTGATTTCCAGCCCCCGGAGATGGCAAAACTCTACAAAAGTATCTAGGATGTTTTGAATGCCCGATGATGTTCTGGACAACAAAAGTGTGTCGTCCGCGAACATCAAAGCGGGCACTCTGCCTGTAACCAGTCTTGGGGCATCGATATTGGGTGCACCATTCAGATGTTCAATAAGGCCGTTGATATAAAGGCTAAAAAGGGTAGGGGCCAAGACGCACCCTTGGCGAACTCCTTTCAAGACTGGAAATTGTTCTGTGAGTTCTCCGTTCCTTCCAGACCTAACCTGAGCAAAGTTGTTTTGATGTAATTTTATAAGAATGGCTAACAGGTACGGCGGGAGACCCATTTCCGCAAGGACATTCCAAAGTTTCTCACGCGGGACCAGGCCAAAAGCTGCCCGCAGGTCCACGAATACAAGGTAGAGGCTGCCACCCTCCACCTTAGCTGTTTTCCAGTACAGGACCTGCAAGCGGAATATCTGATCTAAAGTAGAAGTGCCAGACCTGAATCCTGCCTGAAGAGTGGATAAAATCCCCTTATCCTCGATCCACCCGAGGATCCTGTCCAAAATGACCCTCCCCATCAGTTTTTGTGATGTATCAATTAAACTGATGGGTCTGTAATTTGATGGGATTAAAGGACAACCCTTTTTGAGAATCGGCACAATTTCGGCTCCTAGCCAAGTAGGCGGCAAATCGTCACCCAACAAAATCCCGTTAAATAGGGTTACCAAGTAAGGAGCCCAATCTAAGCTAATATATCCAATGCTCAGGTACCTTCTGAGTTTGCCTACGCTGTAGCTATGGATTTTTTTTACTCTGTTGTACCATGAAATTTAAAGCAGCCTGCGTCCTAAAAATCATGTGGTAGACTCCATCCATATCTACGAAGCCCAAGTTTGTTGCTGCTTGAGGATACTGCTGAATTTCCCCCTTCCAGCATTCTAGTTTTGGTGGTGAATTCATGAGCATTGAAATTATGGTCGGAATTGATCTTTTGGCAAAACGCAGTTTACTTTCTGTGTATCACTCAAAGGATAGGGTAGGGAGAAAAGCATGAGACCGCAAGACAAAATGCCTGGATGAAATGTCAGACTTTTCCATGTGGTCCTTTAAAATTCATGTAATGAAACACAATGAACTTTACAACGCACAAAATGCCTATCACTAGCGAGCAAAACTTTCACATTAGAGGATAAATATTAAGGCCTTTGGTCAGGCTAACTTTAGGAAACCAAAATATGCACTGTACATATATATACATATATATATATATATATATATATATATATATATATATATATATATATATATATATATATATATATATATATATATATATATATATATTTATATATATATATATATATATATATATATATTATCTACTGGCGGTCGCCAGTAGATAGTTATAGTTAGGACCCTGTTTCCATAGGAAATCCGCAACATTCTATTTGGAATAACTTTGGCGCCGGTCGACGAATCCTCGCGAAATTTTCAAAATAGGTGGGGCGCTACGCTCCGCTCCTACCCTGAAAGTCTCGGGGGGATTCGTCAAGCAGGGGCCGAGAAAAAAGGGGGGTCCCAAAACGCGTTTTCCCCATGCATTTTTCCATAGGACCTTTAGACACAGCTACAGCCCGAACGGCTGAACAGAATTACTTGAAATTTGGCAGAGAGGTAGCCATAAGGACAAGGAAGTGCCTTTTGCAGGTCTGGTGTAAATCTGTTCAGTATTTCCTGAGAAAATAGCATTTATAAGCATATATATATGTGGGCGGAGCCTAACCACACATCTCATCCTGAGATCTGATTGGCTGTCAGCACTTCATCCAAGAAGTGTTGGCAGCCATCTTGGGACCAATATACATGATAGCACCTCATTAAAAAGCATTGCAGTTAATAGAAGGTTTTAAGACTTTAGTTACATTATAAATCATTTGTTGATGGTACCATACTCATTTTAGGAATTGTGGTATGTTCTAAGGTGATTTCACCATGTGAAAAAGCCTTCTGCTGGGATATCATGATTGAGAGAAAAATATTTTCTCATGCTTTTACCACAGAGGTTTGGAAGGTGATCTATAGGCTAAACTGAGAGCTTATTTTCTGTAAATTCACATTATCTTTCTCAGTCATGTGAGAATGAAGTCTGACATTCTCAGTAAAACATGTACATCCAACAAGGGCAGAGACTGTCAGTTGATTCATTTGTGTTCTACTGCAGCTTCCCAGAGTGTTCCAAAGAACTACTAGAGCGCTAACAGTCCTACTTATGATAAACGTATGGCACACCTGAAGCCATCTTGCTTGGATTAAAGTGGTAACTCTTAAAACATTTAATTTAAAAAGGAACAAAATGAGGGGGTTCATTTTTCCATAAAAAGTATGATTAGTGCTGCAGAAAGAAAAATTAGGGCACATTTTGAGTGACTTCTCAAATCCTCTTCTATTTCATTAAAAAATTCTGACATGCAGACTGAAACATGCACTTTCAATACCAGCAGCAGTTTTCCCTGGTGAGCAGTAGCTTTACTACAGTGATCTAATGAGCAAAAAGAGTGCTAACATTCTGAATTTATGGCAAATGTGTGACACATCTGAATGCCTTCTTGATGGAATCAAAGTAAAAAACTGAAAGTATTTCCTACTGAGGAGACTGCAGTAAATGAGGAAATTTGGAAACTTCATAACAAATAAGTCTCCCAAGATGGCCACCAGAGACAAAAGAGCCCAAATGTAGCCCAAATATCACCCAGATGTAGCCCAAGTATAGCCCAATGACAGAATGTCCCAGAATGTTCTTAAAAACAACTAGAGCGCTTACTGTCTTCATTATGACAAAAGTAAGGCACACCTGAAGCCATCTTGATTGGAATAAACTGGTAACACTTAAAACATTTAATTTAAAAAGGAACACAATGAGGAGGTTCATTTTGCCATAGAAATTATGATTAATGCTGAAGAAAAAAAATGAGGGCACATTTTGAGTGACTTCTCAAATCCTCTTCTATTTCATTAAAAAAATTCTGACATGCAGACTGAAACATGCACTTTTAATACCAGGAGCAGACTTCCATGGTGCAGTAGTTTTACTACAGTGATCTAATGAGCAACTAGAGTGCTAACATTCAGAATTTATGGCAAATGTGTGACATATCTGAATACCTTCATGATGGAATCAAAGTAAAAAACTGAAAGCATTTCCTACTGAGGAGACTGCAGTACATGAGGAAATTAGGAAACTTCATAACAAATAAATCTCCCAAGATGGCCACCGGAGACAAAAGAGCCCAAATGTAGCCCAAAATCACCCAGATGTAGCCCAAATATAGCCCAATGACAGAAGTGTGCAAAACACTTATTATTTTGTGTTTTTGCAGTGTTATATAGTGCAGACTTGTCAGGTATTGGAGTGCTTTACATGAGCATTGGTTACATCACACAAGAACAAATTCATTTTGGTTGTAGACATGGGGAGACTAAGTGATTTGACCAGAATCACAGAATGTCGAGCTGAAGCAGAAACTTCAAACTGGTTCCCCAGTTGCAAAGTCTGCAGTTCTGGAAGTAACACCACATCCTCTCCCCTAAGTGCAACATTTAATCAAGTGGTCAACTGGATAAAAAAACAGAGATAACAAATAATTTAAAAGTGCTTTGTCGCTATTTGAAAACTCAGAAAATATGTCCTTATTTTAGTCTTTTAGAGCACTAACCATAATTTTGATGCCAATAAGACCCTCTCATATATGTAATTTCTAAAGGAAATGCTCTAGGTATTACAGTTTTGATTACATCAAGATGATGTCAGGCGTTCCACACTTTTGTAATAAATATAGAATGTTAGCAATCTAGTTGTTCATTAGGATACTGTTGAGAGGCCGAGGCCAGGGGCAGGGACTCTGAAAATTGAAGGCAGGTAGGAGGGTGCAAAGGCAACAATTTAACCACACTGAGCAGGCAGGAAGGGCCGTGGAAGCACAACAGACTATGGAGGGCAGTGGAAAGGGGGGCAGGGGCAACAAACCAACAATACAGGACTTGCAAGAGAGGCTGTTGGAGGGAAGATCTATTACGGGTCAAGGAAGCTAGGGGCGGTCCCCAGATCCCCAGGAGCCACCACAGAACTGAGCAGGAGAGTGAGTCAGGGACAAAAGGGGCACCTTAATTTGAGCCGGGGTGCCTAGGAACGCTTGCTCCAAAAATGAAGAAAACAGACATATGAGACATGGAATTGGAGGCAGAATACAATGGCAGTTTAATGAGAAGATGCAACTTCAAAGAAACCGCAGAATAGAGACATAAAGTACAAAATACAGAATCCAGATAATCATACAGCTGTCATAATATTCTCTGTATCTCAATTAATGTACTGACAGAGAGAGAGAGAAAACACATCTATAAATGCATCATGAGAAACAAGTTACACCAAGGAAAATGTTACCTAGGAACACTCACGTTTACTCTTAGAGCAAGCATTCCTGCAATTACAATACAAAATCTTTTAAATGCAAAAGTAAAGAGAACAATGGTTAAACATAACATGACATTTCATATAGGTAAAATAGAATAAGATACTTCAAGCAAAGCAGAGCAAGATATTTTAAGCAAAGGAAGACAAGAGCTCCCAGCTCTTGGGGAAAACCTGCACTGCCTGTTAACCTACATACAGACGGCGAGGTAGTCCGTCGATATCTGTGGGTGCTCCCTTTTTATATCATTTTGTGGGCTCCTTTGCACGCTACATCTACCTACGTATGCTACCCAAAAGCTTCGTCTGCAGATTTTACCAGACATTTCGTCATTTACCCACTTAATGCTGACAATGGACTGGGTGAAAAGGTCAGTCTCTCAGGCCAATCGCTTATTGTAAGTTCCATAGAGCAAGCAGAAAATAATGGGTATTGTACGGGAATTCAATATATTCATGTATAAAATCTCCTCAGTTCTCCTAACTTGACGCTCTGCGGTTGCCACTTCCTTAAAAGCGGGAAACCTGCCCAGGAAGCAAGTACCAGTCCAGGATGCAGCCTACTGTATGTCGACAGCTTCAGGGGGATGTTGAACTTTGATACCGAGCACGGAGCACTCGGGTAGGGTGGGGGCTACTAGTTTGGATCAGAAGGCCTCGCAGACCTGCCTTCAGACTGCTATACACTAAAATTGCAGAGCTATGGTCAATTTAACAAAGAGGCCTACATATTGAACAGAAGGGCCTACACAGGGCTTTTATGCTGGCTGAGTGGTAAGGATGTCTCAGGATAATTATATAGCAACACAGGACCCGCTGGTCAATTTAATACGGCTTACAAATGCAGCTGGCAGGGCAAGGACAAGGGTCTCATACTTCAGGTGTGGACAGAACGGGCCAGGGGCCCCCTGTGATACAAAATCTACCCTCCTTCAAGGCTGTGGCAATGTAATAGACCATTGTGGGCAGAAGGAAGAGGCAATGGTAGTACAACCATACATGCCAACAGACCCGATTCAGCCAGGAAACGTCCAATGTTTTTAAGCTCAAATGGGCTTTATTTGATCTGTCTCCTGTCTACAATATCCTCTTTTTCAATGTAACTCAAAGGGGAAAATCAATACCCCAGTTTTTTTCAAAATCTCCCTCTTACCAAGTTCAAAATGTTCGCAAGTATGGTACATTGGATCATGGAAGGAAATGGGATAGGGACATGGACTTGGATAACAGAGGACAGGAGGGACATGGAGAGGTGCACCAAACTGACCCTGCAGGGCAGGCATCAGGGTTTGCAGCAGCACAATACACCACACAGGGCATGCAGGACGGGAGTGCAGCACAACAATCCATAGAAAGCAAGAGGGAGGGGACAGGACCATGCACATGGACAACAGAGAACAGAGGGGCAAGAGGCAATGGTAGCTAGCTGACCATAATGGACAGACAAGAGAGAAAGCTGCAGTATAACAGACCATAAAGGGCAGGAGGGACGGATCAGGGGCATTACAATGGAACAGACAAGCCAGGAGGGAGGGAGTAGGGCTGGGGGCAAGGGGGCAGGGCAGGAGCAGCAAGATAGCCATGGAGGTCAGGCAGGATGGGCACTAGAAGCAAGACACACCATGAAGAGCAACAGTGAGACTGTGATGGCATACACACAGACCATGGAGGGAAGGTGGGAGGGGGTCAGGGGCAGCTAACTGACCACACAGGGAAGGTGGGAGGGGCCATGGCAGCACAGAAGACCATGCATGGCAAGTGGGAGGGTTAGTGGCAGCACAATGGCTATGATGGGCAAGAAGGAGGGTGGAGGGGCATGCACAAAGGACGATGGAGGATAGAAGGAAGGGTCAGGACCTGTGCACAGACAAGAAAGTTCAGGGGAAGGGACCTCACAACAGACCACACGGGGCAGGCAGGAGGAGCAGTTGCAGCACAACAGACCAGGGAGGGCAGAAGGGTGTGGCAGTACAATGGACCATGTAGGACAGGAGGAAGAGGATAGGGGCATGGCATGTGGACAGGCAGGGTGGAGGTGGCAGGGACAGGTTACAGTAATCTGACAATGCTAGGCAGGTGGGAGGGGAGTGGCAGCTCAACAGAACACTCAGAGTAGATAGGAGTGGCAGGTCCATGGGACATGGTGGGCAAAAAGGATGGAGCAGGGGCATGCACAAAGACATCGGAGGGCAGGGGGAAGGAGAATAGGGGCAGCAAGCTAAGCACAGAGTTTAAGCAGGAGGTCAATGATGGGGCATAGAATTGGGCAATGGAGGGCAGGAGGAGTGGACTGGTACATCACACTAAATTGAGGGCAGTGGCAGCACATCAGACCATGCATGGCAGGAGGGAGGAGGCTAGTCCATGGATTCACACAACAGAGGATAGGGAGGAAGGGGATGGGGCAGCAAGCTAACTGTTCAGAGAAGGCGGGTATTAGGAACTTTATTGTTTTTAAAACATTGTGTCTGTGTGAACTACTTAAAATATGAACAAGTATGCAGAATAATCTCACTTTTATTCAGGAAGAAGAGGACGTTTGTGACTGTGACTCCGGGCTCACTTGGCAGAAACACCCCCTGACCCTCCACCCCCTATCGCAAAATGTAATGCCCGTGAAAAGGGTAGGTGAACACAGTGTTATATAGAACATAGTCCTGAGAGCACGATTGAAAATGAAAACTAGATATAGTGTATGGTATAAACTATGCACCAAAAAGTGTGATATAAGATGAACCGGGCGTGAAATATAATATGCAATACATTGTGCGCAATGACAGATTCATTGGAGAGCGCGAGATAGCACAGGCACTAGCGCGTGCTATGCGATATGCGCCTTGGAGTGTAATATGCACAGGGCAGTGTTGTGTAACCTAACTAGTCTCTAAAGTTGTAATATAAAATATGTGCTGGGGAGTGTAACGTTGCATATGCACTGTGACAAAGATATGGATCCCAGATTGTAATATGTATGGCATAGCACTGTGCGTTATAACATAGGCATCGAGAAAGGCACGTTAGATGGGGCAATATAACCCGTGCGAAGACAAGTGTGGCATGACATATTCACGGGGTGGTGTTACAGTGCACATGGGCTAGAGAGTGTCATAGCATATGCACTAGCTAGTGGAATACAACACAGAGGTGTGTGGCACTCGGCAGGCAATGGTGGGTGTAACACAGCATTGGGCTCTGTCAGGAGCACGCTGTGACTCTCAAGTGATGTTCGTCCCCTTTCCAGAGAGTAAAATAAAAAGTATTACACAACCGTGAGGGGGGTTTCTTGCATAGTTTTGGTCGAATTTTTGTCGAATCCCCTTTGAATGGCTTGGTGTGCATGTGTATTAAATGTGCCCGTCAATAGCTACCCATGTTTGTATAAATAAACGACAAGGGTGACTACCAGGATTAGGCACGGTAGGGCATCAGACATGTCAGAGCTTCACTAGTGGTGTAAATACATTCCACGTGGATTCATTGCATGCATAGTCGCCTTTTAATGAATATCACGCAAATCGTCATGGTGATAGGTACGTACGGTTTGTCCAGCATGTCCTAGGTGTGTCTATAAATATATATTTTTTAAAAATAATAAAAAACAGTGGCCGGCCCTGGGGATTGGGGTCAAAAAAATATAATTAGGAGACTGGCCCTGGGGGATGGGGTCATCAGGGCCAATAAATTAGAATAAGAAGGGGAACCAAACAGCCCCCCTTCTTAAAAAACTAAAATAAATAAAAGACTGGCATCGTGCCGGAGGCCATGCCCCCTCCGTGTAGCACTCTGCAAACGCGCCCCCAACAGGCATCTCCAGTATGCGCCAGGGAGCTGCGCTGCAGCCAGGTGTTCTGAGGCCAAGCCCCTTTTTACACCTCTCTGCAACGCAGCTCTGTGGCGCTTACTGGAGGTACCTAGTGGTCTAGTTTGACCCTAGGGACCCTTAGGATTCAGGGGGACTTAATCTCTCAACTTAGAACAGCCTCAGGGCGCGTTTACACAGTGGTGAAGGGAGGGGACGGGGCCTGAGGTGACGTGTGCAAACACGCACTGTGGCACGTTTTAAATTGGGGATATAATTTCCCTTCAATACTGAGGGCCCCTGGGGGCTAACTAGCCCACCAAGTGCTTCCAGTAAGCGCCACTGAGCTGCATTGCAGAGAGGTGGTCCAGGCCGTGCCACTTTTTACACCTCTCTGCAACGCAGCTCTGTGGCACTTACTGGAGGTACCTAGTGGGCTAGTTGGACCCTAGGGACCCTCAGGATTCAAATGAACTTAATCTCCCAACTAAAAATGGACACAGGGCGTGTTTACACAGTGGTGAAGGGAGGGGACGGGGCCTGAGTTAACGTGTGCAAAAACGCCCTGTGGCCTGTTTTAAGAGGTAGTTTTAATCCCCATGCCCTATTATACACTAGGGGCTTACAGAGGAGGTCATGCTAATCACAGGGGGACCCCAACGCATAATGTTCCCTAGTGTATGTAGGTGTTTTCACTGTATTCTAAGTGTCTTTTAACATAGCACTGGCTCTAGGACTGGTTAGTCAGACTCAGTTACCACCAGTATCCGTCTGAAAAAGTTGAGGGTACAGGATGATTTTGCAACAAGGCTTCTTTCTGCTCTTCTTTTTGTTCTTTCTGCACGTTATCCTTCTTCCTGCACTTATCTTCGTATTTGAGGACTTCTGTTGCTTCTTTCTGCACTTCTTTTGTTTCTTTCTGTGCATTTTTTATTCTTTCTTCACATGTCCTATCTCTGTAGGCATAGTTAGAAATTAGCATTTAAAAAACCTTTGAAATTCACAGAAAAAACCATAGGTTTCAGGCACGTTATAGTTAGGAATTAGCATTTAAAAAACCTCAGAAATTCACTGAAAAAACCATAGGTTTCAGGGGTGTTATAGTTAGCTGGACTTTTCACTTGTACAAAACCATTGAAATTCCCCCGTTATAGTTAGTTCAGCTAACTATAACTCGCGCGCCCGCAATGCACTGCTGATGACGTCACATATTACATCACTCATGACATGGTCAGTGACATCACTCATGACATCACTGATGACATCTCAAATGACATCACTGATGACATCACTGATGACATCATCCTTGTGATAGAGTGGCAGACCTCCTCTCACCCTAATATAACCTTTGATACACACATTCAAAAATAGAGACTAACATTTTCAAAACAATGGACATACCAATACCAGTTACAACAACCTCTTCAGTAATTCTAAGATCCACATACACATCCACTCATTCACCAACAGTCCTATACAGTCACTCATACATGTACTCACTCATCATATGTACTCATACACCTATACATCCTGTTACACAATGCCACTCATCCATAGAGTTACTCACACACATAGTCACTCATGCTAATAAAGAATCAAACATACATTTACTTGCATATACAGTTATACACACACCACCATACTTACTTCTACGGAAACTTACACATACTTAGTCTTTTAAACAATCACTTATAGAAACACATACTTATTCATACAGGAACTCTTTCAATCTCTCACTCTCACATATACTCACATATATACACCAATAGTCACATATACTAGTTTAAAACATATGTAGTTACTCATAAAGACACTATTGAGACAGTCATTCACTCACTAACACACCCATACACACACTCATCCACCCATACAATCCTGCACACATGCTGTGTTCAACACATACAAACAGTGAGTCACTCATTCATGCACCTATGCACTACGTAATACCCCCCACCGAACCATGCAGACACTCAGACTGATACTCAAAAAACCAACTAATATCCTATATAGACACCCATGTAGCGACTCACCAACCCATGCAGCCACTTATACACAAAGTGAGAGACTGATACAGATATTTACATATTTAAACATTACTCACTAAGCCATGTATTCACTATGATACACTTAATCAGTCAGTTACACAATCAATTTTTCAAAAACAAATCATCCATTTAGACACTTATATACCCATTTATTCTTCCATCGACCTTGAGATATACATATATAAAACATATTTAATTTTCAGAAAAACACACATTCACTGGCTGATGTCATCAGTGATGTCATCAGTGATGTCATTTGAGATGTCATCAGTGATGTCATGAGTGATGTCACTGACCATGTCATGAGTGATGTAATATGTGACGTCATCAGCAGTGCATTGCGGGCGCGCGAGTTATAGTTAGCTGAACTAACTATAACGGGGGAATTTCAATGGTTTTGTACAAGTGAAAAGTCCAGCTAACTATAACACCCCTGAAACCTATGGTTTTTTCAGTGAATATATATATATATATTACCTACTGGCGGTCGCCAGTAGGTAGTTATAGTTAGGACCCTCTTTCCATAGGAAAACCGTAACATTCTATTTGGAATAACTTTGGCGCCGGTCGACGAATCCTCGCGAAATTTTCAAAACTAATGGGGCGCTCTGCTCCGCTCCTACCCTGAAAGTCTCGGGGGGATTCGTCAAGCGGGGGCTGAGATAAAAGGGGGGTCCCAAAACACGTTTTTCCCATGCATTTTTCCATAGGACCTTTAGTCCGAGCTACAGCCCGAACGGCTGAACTGAATTACTTGAAATTTGGCAGAGAGGTAGTCCTCAGGTCAAGGAAGTGCCTTTTGTAGGTTTGGTGTAAATCTGTTCAGTAGATTCTGAGAAAATAGCCTTTAAATCAATATATATATCTGAGCCAGCGTACGGTGCGCTTATGGTGCGCTTACCGTACGCGTACGGTGGCGTGCGCGAGCGCGATTCTGATTGGCCCTTAGATCTTAGTAAACATTCGAATCGGTCGAAACCAGGAAGCGGCGGCCGCCATTTTCTCTCTCGCACTCTGACAGGGGGTTGAAAAACAAAGTGCAAATCATGTAAAGGGGCTGTTTACACAGCTCCCAAGCACCTAGCCATGTCGAGGGAGTCCCCAACGATCCCCCAAGTGAAAAAAGGCAATTTTAATTTTTTTGAAAATTTCGCCGATTACGCTTACCGTACGCGTACGGTAAGAAATAACAAAAAAAAAAAAAATATCCACATTCTCCCTACCCCGTGTGCAAAAGGAGCCCGAAGGGCACCTTTTGTGCATGTCTCATCTGAGATAAACAAAACATATATTTTACCTGTCACAACGATGCTCATCATATGACCTCCATGTGCGCACGGTGCGCGAAGCGCATCGTGCGTCTATGGCCCATCTAGCGTAACGTGGGCACGCGGTGTGCGAAGCGCACGGAACGAACTGCGTTAAGTGGGCGCGCACGCCACAAATGGCATAAAGTAACTTAGTATTTAAAAAAAGTACAAATTCACTGAAAAAACCATAGGTTTCACACACGTTATAGTTAGGAATTAGCATTTAAAAAACCTTGCAAATTCACTGAAAAAACCATAGGTTTCACACATGTTATAGTTAGCTGTACATTTCACTCGTAAAAAACCAATGAAATTCCCCCGTTATAGTTAGTGCAGGCAACTATAACTCACGCGACCGCAATCCTCTGCTGATGCTAATACTGTATTTAGACACTTATTTGCCCATGTCTTCTTCCA
This sequence comes from Triturus cristatus, assembly GCF_964204655.1. Lineage (NCBI taxonomy): Eukaryota > Metazoa > Chordata > Amphibia > Caudata > Salamandridae > Triturus > Triturus cristatus. Next base: position 285,765,889 of record NC_140592.1, on the reverse strand, counting down.
TTAAATTTTAGCTATACATATATTACAAATATTTTTTTTTCATAAAGACACATATGTCATCAGCAGAGGATTGCGGTCGCGTGAGTTATAGTTGCCTGCACTAACTATAACGGGGGAATTTCATTGGTTTTTTACGAGTGAAATGTACAGCTAACTATAACATGTGTGAAACCTATGGTTTTTTCAGTGAATATATATATATATATATATATATATATATATATATATTATCTACTGGCGGTCGCCAGTAGATAGTTATAGTTAGGACCGTGTTTCCATAGGAAATCCGCAACATTCTATTTGGAATAACTTTGGCGCCGGTTGACGAATCCTTGCGAAATTTTCAAAATAGGTGGGGCGCTCCGCTCCGCTCCTACCCTGAAAGTCTCGGGGGATTCGTCAAGCGGGGCTGAGAAAAAAGGGGGGGGTCCCAAAACGCGTTTTCCCCATGCAATTTTCCATAGGGACCTTTAGTCCAAGGTACAGCCCGAACGGCTGAAGAGACTTACTTGAAATTTGGCAGAGAGGTAGTCCTCTGCTCAGGGATGTGCCTTTTGCATATATGGAGTCAATCTGTTCAGTAGTTCCTGAGAAAATTGCAGTTAAAAGCACATACATATCTATAGCCGCGCACCGTGCGAGCACCGTGCGAGCACCCTAACGTGCGCGAGTGTAATTCTGATTGGTGGTTACATGTTAGTCAACGTTCGAATCGGTTGAAATCAGGAAGTGTCGAGAGTGAAAAAGGAAGGTGGCAAACGTGAAAAGGGGGCAGGGTAGAGAGTTCCTGACCCCCTAGCCTTTGTCAGGGGGTCCCTGAAGGACCCCGAAGGCAGAATTTTTTTTTTTAGAGAGATGTGTATTAAAGTCTTTTTTCTCTCCCAACTCCCTTTTTAACTTTCACGTATATGCACTGCACCAAGATTTTCTTCACACAGGAGATGATTTACCATTTTTGCTAAATCATGATCATATCGGTCACTTTCTGTCTCTGACTGTATTCCTTTCTGGCTTCATCTTTCTGGTCCAGTCGCAATCTTTGCTACATGTTTTCCCTCTATGTTATGGGGAGTAGTAGCAAGATATAAGGATATCCAAGTGATGATACTGGCCCCTCTTGGCAGTTGATGGAAATCCTATCAATTTGCGCGAGCTTTTTCCTTTCTTTTCTCACCTACATTACGACTCCAGAGTGACTGTCTTTGAGGTTATAGTCTATAAAGGTGTAATGATAAAGGTTTTTTGTTCTGTGAATGGTTGAAACCAGGAAGTGTTGGCAGCCATTTTGTGGTTTACTCCGTCAGCTCGCATCTCTCCGTGTAGAAGCCATCGGGTTCGTATTTTTACCTCTGCGAGGCAACACTAGCATCTGTGTCTGTGTGAGATATGCCTTTCACGCTGCCTTTCTTCATATCACCAGGTCGCGGCTATGCTTTTAGAAGCCCGTCCGTCGGCTCGGAGCTCTGTGAGTCAGTCTGTCGGTCGGTACGATCCCCTACACTACCCAAAAAATACCCAAAGACCACTGCACTGTCGTAAACTCTAAAACACTACCCCAGCACGATCCCCTACACTACCCAAACACCACTGCACTACCCTAAACCCTAAATCTACCTCCAGCACGATCCCCTACCCAAACACCACTTCACTGCCCGAAGCCCTAAAAAACGACCCCCAGCACAACCCCCTACACTACCCAAACACCACTGCATTGTTCTAAACCCTAAAACACTACCCCTAGCAGGACCCCCTACACTATGCAAAAACCACTGCAGTACCCTAAATCCTAAAACACTGTCCCCAGCACGCCCCCTACACTACCCAAACACCACTAGACTACCCTAAACCCTAAAACACTGCTCCCAACATGACCCCCTACACTACACAAACACCACTGCACTACCCTAAACCCTAAAACACTACTCCCAGCATGACCCCCTACACTACCCAAACACCACTGTTCTACCCTAAACCCTAAAATACTATCCCAGCACAATCCCCTACAGTACACAAACACCACTGCAGTACCGTAAACACTAAAACACTACTCCGTGGATGACCCCCTACACTACACAAACACCACTGCACTACCCTAAACCCTAAAACACTACTCCCAGCATGACCCCCTACATTATCAAAACACCACTGTTCTACCCTAAACCCTAAAAGACTATCCCAGCACAATCCCCTACAGTACACAAACACCACTGCAGTACCGTAAACACTAAAACACTACTCCGTGGATGACCCCCTACACTACACAAACACCACTGCACTACCTTAAACCCTAAAACTCTACCCCCAGCATGAACCCCCAAACAGTACACAAACACCACTGCACTACTCTAAATCCTAAAACAGTACTCGCTGCATGACTTCCCACACTACACAAACACCACTGTGCTACCCTAAATCCTAAAACACTACTCTCAGCATGACCCCCTACACTACACAAACACTACTACACTGCTGTAAACCCTAAAACACTACTCCCAGCATGACATCCTACAATACCCAAACACCACTGCACTGCGGTAAACCCTAAAACACTACTTCCAGCATGACCCCCAACACTACACAAACACCACTGCACTACCCTAAACCCCTAAATAGTACTCCCAGCATGACCCCTTACACTACCCAAACATTACTGCATTGTCGTAAACTCTAAAACACTACCTTCAGCACAATTCTTACACTACCCAAACACCACTGCACTACCTTAAACCCTAAAACGCTACCTCCAGCACGAACCCCCTACAGTACACAAACACCACTGTACTACCCTAAAGCATAAAACAGTACCAGTCCATTGGTTCGCAGGTCTGCGTCTGCGAGCCGTCGTGTCCCTTGCTGTACATGTGTGAGCCAGTCCTTTAGATGATAGGTGTGTCTCTGCTAGCAGGGCCGTTGGCCCGTTGGTGTCACTTTGCGAGTTAGACCCGAGCTCTCCCTCTGCGAGCCAGCACGCTGGTGTGCGTTTGCGAGCTGACGGCCCGTAGCTCTCCCTGTGCGAGCCGAGCTGACGGGCCGCAGCTCTCCCTCTGCGAGCCTGCCCGATGGCCCGCAGGTCTCCCTGTGCGAGCCGTATCGCAGTTGTCACTCTGCGAACTGATATTGGGAATATACGGCGGCTCTAAATTGAGCACTTGTGTTTGTTAGTTGGAGCTACATATAAGTGCGGATGCACAGCTTCAGGTTACTCAGAAAAACTTGATTTCCCTGATCTGTGAAGTGTACTCCATCACTTCTGTAGATATCAGCCATATCAAAACGTATGTAGATTGACCCCATTCTATGGTCTCTGAGGTATGCAGACATAGCTTTGTTGACATTCTTCCTAGATTTTTCAATCTGAGGACAAAATTGGTTTGACCATTTCCACTTCTGTCTTTGGCATATTTTGGAATATACAAAGACAGTTTGAGGCAAAAGTAACATCAGGTGTCTTTCATTAGCATTTTCAAACCTACACCAGTCAATGTGCCTAGGTTGTTTCCACCACAGTGCACAATCATGAGGTCAGGGTGTTGGAGATGCAAACAGGTTTTAACCAAAGGCAACAATTGGTGCCACTTCAATCCTCTCTGTCCAAACCATTTAATGTCCACATTTTGTAAACCTAGGTCTAAGTCAATACGTCTCTGTTCGGCATACCTCTTGCACCAGAAAATATAGCTATGTCCTACGATCCACACTAGCATTTTGAAGGTATGGCTGGGAAGTATGGATAGATGTCTGTAGCTCATGCAGTCCGTTCGTAGAATAAGAGATATGTTTAAAGATGGGCAACTACTTTTTTTCTCATTCAAAATGATAACTGATTGGGAGATGAAAAGCGTTGTTTTTTAAAAGTAGGGTGCACATTCGTTTTGTGGAAAAGCATCTTTGTGATTGGTTAAGAAAAAGCAGTTTAAACGTGGAGTACATATCATAGGATAAAACTCAACCACACCTGCTAATTGCATTTCGAAGGCACTGTTTGAACTTAAAACAATTGTGAACTTTTAACCTGCACGTGCCGTTAAATGTTAGAGAAAATGTTGCAAAAAAAATATCGTTAGTTGTTAAAAAAAATTAAGATCTTTTAACCTGCATGTGTTGTATAATGTTCTAGAAAGTGTGTTGATAGAATACGTTGCACTTCTGACTTCTATGTGTCCTTGAATATTAAAAAAACTGTTTATATGGCAAATTAAAAAATAACCAATAGAGAGAAGTTTTGCAATATAAAAGAATCAAGAAACGATTCTAATTTGTTCTTTACATGTATTTATGTGTGGAGCAACAAAATTACAGACACAACAGCACCAGGAAGAGGAACAAGCAGGGAGTGGGGGGAAAGGGGTGATGGGCACAATGGCACACATGCATAATTAAGTACAGCACAACTACAGACAAACCATGGCCAAAATGAAACATACCAACAAGGAGCATAAGTCACACAACCTGCCAACATCACACCACTGAACAAGCACAGAAGTGAAAACCACACTGCCTGAAAGGGAGAAGGGTGAACAAAACCTCACATGAAGGGACATCTCACACACAATGCAGCACACACACATAGGAAGCAGAGCACATCAACATCCAACACAAAGTTGTCCAAACACAAACATTCGCACAATCAAACACAGGACACAAATGCATTCGCCTGTGGCGGATAAACCTCCAAAAGCATCAGTACGAAACAGGCACATGAGAATGCATAAGTACAAACCCACAGTCCGGATGGGGAAGCAATTCACGTATGGCAGGCAGCCAGAGAGTCCGTGACACACACATTGGCATACAAATGAAGACAGAACACATTTGGAGACAAGCGAAAATGTGGACACTTAATTAAAAAAGGTGTGTGTCAGTACAGCCTAGAGTAGTGCCATGATATGCAGACAAATACACCAGCATGCCTGAATAAGGAACGTAGGAAAATGTCCATGTTCACCTCGGGGTAGTCCATCACCAACACAAGTCAGTGTCAAGCAGCGTTGGTTGTCCGCGCCTCGGACATGAGTCGACGCCAATGCAGCCATGTCCACTGTCGTCTTGGGACATGTGACCAGATGCAGAACGTGCAATGATACGGTTAGACATGTGCAATGCGGCACATCGAGTCACGGTTGCACGTACCTTGTCACTCGTCCATGAACGCGAGTGCAGCTGCGTAAGCCACTATCTCTAATGAGTGATGGTTGGCCACAATATTTGACATGTCGTCGACGTAATCCATCTGCTGACAGGGACAGATGTGCTGACTCCAACCACTGTACCCAATGTGCCCCAAAGCAGAATCGAGAAGTGGGTCAATTTACTCACTGCATACTATGACATGTGCAATCTCCCAGGCCCAGTTCCCAACATGCATGCCAAACATCCATGCGTGCTATAAACGGGCATCACCATGACACTCCTGGTCGTGGGCCAACAGGGGGCGCACACACCCGTCGTAATCCATGTGAGCTACCCACACATTGGAGAGGCACACGTCCATGCACCACTCGGCTAGACACTTGCTACATTGCAATACAGGTTGAACGCTGGTGACGTCCGCAATGCGGAAGCTCAGCCGGTAAGTGATCTGCAGCACTGCCAAAGGCAGTGCACCCAGGACATGCAGCAGACGTGCAAGGTATAGGTGGATGTGAATGGAGTCGACCATGTGTTCGCGATGCCCTGCCATTGCGTCAGTGGCTCTGCTTGTAGCTGCACTGGCTGGCTTGCTTGGGGCCAGTCTTGTGGATGAAATGACACCGCTTGGGGCAATGAGCCGCGTATGTGTGCAATGGGCGCAGGGCAGGGGTGTGGTGGAAGTACGTGTGAAGGCCATTTCATGCACGATAACTACGACGAAGGACTTTTGAGTGTGGGATGTGTACTCGTTGTTCCCAAATCGGGCAGTGCGTAGTGTGGGAGACGGATGCAAATATTATTGTATCTGTCAAGGGGGGCTGGCCACTTGCAAGTTCCTTCTTTCAGCAGCAGATGTGTTCGTGCAAGATAGCTTAGACAAAGAACCTTTCAGCCCTACAGTAACTTCTCCAGCTGCATTCATACAGGTTGTGTACAAAGGCCAGTCGTGGGTGTTGTGGGATGTCTGCGACCCTGGTCATCATAGATGAGATGCCCACCACGTGGCACACAGGTGGGTTCACTGTGTGTTACATTGCCAAACAGCTGCTCCTCCCTCCCACGAGCCCCCCCACTTTTGTGCGCTGCGCTATTGTACCCGATGCACTCCTATGGCACACTATTGTAATGCCTATTCATGCATGTCCTGCGGCATTCCAATCACACCGTGACACTGCCGTTTGGAGGTGGTGCATGCCACTTTACAACATCGACTGCTGCAGCCTTTGTGGCGGCCACACTAGAACACAGAGACACATTTACTGCACTTCTGGCTCACAGACATGTCCGAGACACCCTGTTCTCCTTGCCGGATATGCACACCCCTTCGCTGACCTGTGTACGCCGGACCAGCACACGCCGCTTGTGCATGCAGGAGGATGCGTGCGTAGCTACATGTCCAGGCTCACTGCCAATGCTGAGGTGACATGGTAACGTCCGCTGAAGACAGCAGACTGTGATGTTGCAGGGCCCGTGCCCATCATGCTAACACAATGACCACATGGACACACTTGCCCAGATGTAGGTTCGGGGGGCGTTGGCGGTCGTGGGGTTGTTGCAATGTGTGTTGTGGCCCTCATGGGTATCCGTGTATCATGCTCATTGACTCTATGGCACCGGTGGGTGTTCCGGTGTGGCTCTTGGCTGTGTCCCCTTTCATGCTGCATGTAGTCGTCCTGCTTAACACCAGCAGAAAGCAGGTGTAAAATCCCTGGTGCTGACTCCAACCACTGTACCCAATGTGCACCAAAGCAGAATCGGGAAGTGGGGCAATTTGCTCACTGCATACTACGACATGTGCAATCTCCCAGGCCCAGTTCCCAACATGAGTGCCAAACATTCATGCGTGTTATAAGCGGGCATCACCATGACACTCCTGGTCGTCGGCCAACAGGGGGCGCACACACCCGTCGTAATCCATGTCAGCTACCCACACATTGGAGAGGCACACATCCATGCACCACTAGGATAGACATGTGCGACATTGCAAAACAGGTTGAACGCAGGTGGCGTCCGCAATGCAGAAGCTCAGCCGGTAAGTGATCTGCAGCACTTGCACCCAGGACATGCAGCAGACGTGCAATTTATAGGTGGACGTGAATGGAGTCGACCATGTGTTTGGGATGCCCTGCCATTGCGTCAGTGGCTCTGCTTGTAGCTGCACTGGCTGGCTTGCCGTGTGCCAGTCTTGTGGATGAAATGGCCCAGCTTGGTGCAATGAACCGGGTATGTATGCAATGGGTGCAGGGCAGGGGTGTGGTGGGAGTACGTACGAAGGCCAATTCACGCACGCTAACTACGCCGAAGGACTATTGAGTGTGGGATGTGTATTCGTTGTTCTCAAATCGGGCTGTGCGTAGTGTGGGAGACGGATGCAAATATTATTGTATCTGTCAAGGGGGGCTGGCCACTTGCAAGTTCCTTCTTTGAGCAGCAGATGTGTTCGTGCAAGACAGCTCAGACAAAGAACCTTTCATCCCTACAGTAACTTCTCCAGCTGCATTCATACAGGATGTGTACAAAGGCCGGTCGTGGGTGTTGTGGGATGTCTGCGACCCTGGTCATCATGGATGAGATGCCCACCACGTGGCACATGGGCGGGTTCACTGTGTGTACATTGCCAAACAGCTGCTCCTCCCCCCCACGAGCCCCCCCACTTTTGTGCGCTGCGCTGTTGTACCCCGTGCACTCCTATGACACACCATTGTAATGCCTATTCACGCATGTCCTGCGGCATTCCAATCTCACCATGACACTGCCGTTTGGAGGTGGTGCATGCCACTTTACAACATCGACTGCTGCGGCCCTTGTGGCGGCCACACCAGAACACAGAGACACACTTACCGCACTTCTTGCACATGGACATGTCCGAGACACCCCGTTCCCCTTGCCGGATAGACACACCCCTTCGCTGACCTGTGTACGCCAGACCAGCACACGCCGCTTGTGCATGCAGGAGGATGCGTGCGTAGCTACATGTCCAGGCTCACTGCCAATGCTGAGGTGACATGATAACGTCTGCTGAAAACCACACACTGTGATGTTGTAGGGCCCGTGCCCATCATGCTAACACAATGACCACACGGACACACTTGCTCAGATTCAGGATCGGGGGCGTTGGCGGTCGTGGGGTTGTTGCAATGTGTGTTGTGGCCCTCATGGGTATCCGTGTATCATGCTCATTGGCTCTATGGCACCTGTGGGTGTTCCGGTGTGGCTCTTGGCTGTGTTCTCTTTCATGCTGCATGTAGTCGTCCTGCTTAACACCAGCAGAAAGCAGGTGTAAAATCCCTGGTGCTAACGCAGCTTATCGCCGGAATTTGTTTCACATCGCAGTTTTTGCCTGTCGTTGGGAAAGTTGTGATGTGGTTTTTCATGTACAGAAGAAAAAACGAACTGGGCAGTGTATCCCGTCAAGATCCAGCATCTGACCCACTATTCCCAATCAATATAAATACAATGAGATTTCTTCATTGATTTTGTGTGTACACTGTAAATGCACCCACTACACAGTGCAATTCAATACAGGATTTTAGTATTTAGAATCAATCGCAAAGGTGCACCTCTTGGGTTTTTTCACGGGAACGCCTACTCTGCATCTCATTATCAGCACTTTAACGCAACTAAAGTTGAGATAAATCTAACACACTATTCAGAAGCTGATGCAAACTGCAGATATTACCAGTATTCCCACGGTAACTGCCCCAAAATTTCACACCATGGTGGACACCATCAAATAACAGTAATAAGAACGAGAAAGAGTCACACAGCACTTAAGTAACAACCAAAAACTTTCTTGAATTTTTTTTTCTCCAAACTTTATTTTTCCGTTTACGTACATATAGAGGATAAACTAAATTTAATAAACTCAACACACAACAACAAGGGCGGAAGATTCCTGTCTGGTCCGTCAATGCCGACGACACAGCCTGGAAAATAAAGCACAAAATAAGGACGTGTGTAATGCGCATAGAGACACAGAGAAAGAGAGAAGGTAAAAAAAGCCAGAGAGAAAAAGAGAGGGAAGGAAAGAAAGGGAGTGAAAAAAGGAGAAGGGAGAGAGAGTGAGAGAGATAGAAGGAAAGGAAGGAAGAGAGTGAGAGAGAGAGTGGAGAGAGGGAAGTGAGCGAGAGAGAGAGAGAGAGAGAGACACTGCCGCCCCTGCACATCCATGACCAAATAATTACCTGCTGCCCCCGGAGTGTCTACCAGTGGGCACTCCACGTGCCCGTGAAAGCTCCTGGGCCCGGTCCCGCCAACATGGCTTGGTGCACGTTATGTGGACCCTCTCCTCGGCCCAGCAGATCCCACACATGTCACTGAGTCCTGAGTCATCAATGGCGAAGACCACATCAGCTTTTGGTGCCGCTAACCCTGTGCAACTCAAGTCCGCGCCACGTGGTGGTAGGCCCCTGACGGCCACATCAGCTTCGGGTGGCACTAACCCAGTGCAACTCAAGTCCGCGCCACGTGGTAGTAGGCTCATGACGGCCACATTATTTTCGGGTGGCACTAACCCTGTGCAACGCAAGCCCGCGCCACATGGTGGTAGGCCCCTGACGGCCACACAGCTCAGGGTGCGACTAACCCTCTGCGCAACTTTTCATGGACTCTTTATGATTGAGACCCATGGAGCATCCGCCATCCAGTCACCACTGCCAATAAAGGATGTGACGTTGTCGATCCATTATATTTGCGTGGTCACATGGCCTGTGACGCATGTGCCGGATGGGTGTGGTGTGTGTACAAACCTGCCCTCAGGGAGTGGCTGTGACATGTTGACAACTAGACCACTGACCTGCACACCAACAGTGAGTACGCCTGCGACAGGTAGCTATGTCGGGGGTGTGAAAACGTGTTTTCTCAATGGATTTTCCATAGGAAACTTTAGACAAGGCTACACTTCAAACTGCTGAACGGAATTATGCCACATTTGGTAGGGAGAAAGGTCTTGGTCCAGAAAGTGCGCTTTCTCGCATCGAGTGAAAATATAAAAGAAAGGTCCCAGGGGCAATTTAATATACCGGAGCTCTGTCTGTGCAATATAACCCTTTCATACTCCCTCTGCCCAACTTCACCACTCCGCAGCTATGCCGTTAGAAGCCAGTCCATCGGCTCGCAGCTCTCTACCTTTGCGAGCTAGTACGCTGCTGTGCTTGTACCTCTGCGAGCTACTACGCTGCTGTTCCTTTGGGAGCGGACAGCTCGTAGTACTGCGTCTGTGAGTCGAGCAGACGGGCCGCAGTTGTCCCTATGCGAGCCTGGGTGCAAATTGTTCATAAGTCACACTACATAAGCATTGAAAAGCCATTTTGTGATTCAGTCCGTCAGCTGGCATCTGTCCGAGGCATTTCTGAAAACATACCGGAGTTCTTTCTGTGAGAGATACCCCTTTCACGCTGCCTCTCCCCACATCAGCAGGTAACGCACCCTCTTCCCACATTACCAACATACCCCCAACAACCTTCTTGGGCCCGGAATTGTCGCTGTGCAGTTGGACAAACAAGAATCTTAGTCATGTATAGATTTACATATAAAACATTTTATGTAAAAAAAACAACAACAAATAAAACTGAAGGGAGTCTGGTGCTGTGGTCGCTGCCACGAAGTTGGGGTCACTGCCATTCAGGACTCAGGACACAGTTCCACATGTGGGATCGGCTTGTGTTGAACAGGGTCAGTGGCACCATGTGTCGCCGGCCTTGCATATGGAAATATGCCTCACTGATCAAAGGGAGTCTGGTGCTGTGGTCGCTGCCACGGGCTTGGGGTCACTGCCATTCAGGACTCAGGACACAGTTCCACATGTGGGATTGGCTTGTGTTGAACAGGGTTAGTGGCACCACGAGTCGCGGCTTGTGTTGAACAGGGTTAGTGGCACCACGTGTCGCGGGCTTGTGTTGAACAGGGTTAGTGGCACCATGTGTCGCCGGTCTTCCACAGTGTAGGCCGGAGACAGCGGTCAGCAAAGGCCCACAGCCACGTGAAGTTGACTTGAGCTGCACAGATTGGGAGCATACAGTCTTCTTAACCGATTATACTCTCTTACACAATTTGCATCGGCACTAATCTTGAATTGTTAGCCCTGCTAACCGCATTGTAGGCCAGAGGCAGTGGACATCAAGGGCCCACAGCCACGTGGCGGTGACTTGAGCTGCACAGAGTTAGTGGTACTTGAAGCACATTCACTGGATTATGTCATCAGTGATGTCATTGGTGATGTCATTTGAGATGTCATCAGTGATGTCATCAGTGATGTCACTGACCATGTCATGAATGATGTAATATGTGACGTCATCAGCAGTGCATTGCGGGGGAGCCTATTATAGTTAGCTCAACTAACTATAAGGTCCCTGAAACCTGTGTTTTTTTTAGTGAATTTCTAAGGTTTTTGAAATGTTTTTTTCTAACTATAACATCCCTGAAACCTGTGGTTTTTTTCAGTGAATTTCAAAGGTTTTTTAAATGCTAATTTCTAACTATAACGTCCCTGAAGCCTATGGTTTTTTTCAGTGAATTTCAAAGGTTTTTTTAAATGACAATTTCTAACTATGACTACTGAGGTAGGACATGTACAGAAAGTGGAAGAAAAGCGCAGAAAGAAGCAAGAGAAATGCAGAAAGAGGCAACAGAAGTCCAGAAAGACAAAGAAAGGTGCAGAAAGAAGAAAGAGATATGCAGACAGAACCAACAGAGTTGCAGAAAGAGGCCATGTTGCAAAGTCATCCTGTGCCCCTAAATGTTATGCTGGTACTAGTGGTAACTGACTCTGACTAACCAGGCACGGAGCCTGTGCTCTGCTGAAAGCCACTTAGAATACAGTGAAAACACCTACATACACTAGGGTACACTATAGGTTGGGGTACCCCTGTGATTGGCAAGACATCCCCTGTAAGTCCCTAGTAGATAATAGGGAAGTGGGATTATAATTACCTCTAAGTCAGAGGTGCAGAAAGAGGCAAGAGAAGTGCAGAAAGAAGCAAGAGAGGTGCCAAAAGAGGCGAGAGAGGTGCAGAAAGACTCAAGAGAGGTACAGAAACAAGCAAGAGAAGTGCAGACAGAGGCAAGAGAATTGCTGAAAGAAGCAACAGAGGTGTAGAAAGAAGCAAGATAAGTGCAGAATGGACCAACAAAGGTACAAAAAGAGGCAAGAGGGGTGCAGAAAGAGATAGGAGAGGTGCAGAAAGAGGCAAGAGAGGTACAGAAAGAGGTAGGAGGGGTGCAGAAAGAAGGAAGAGAAGTGCAGAAAGAGGCAAGAGAGATGCATAAAAAACAAATAAGTGAAGAAAGAAGGAACAGAGGTGCAGAAAGAGGCAAGTGAGGTACAGAAAGAGGGAAGAGGGGTACAGAAAGAGGCAAGGGAGGTGCACTGAAAAGCCAGTGAGGGGCAGAAAGAGGTAACAGAGGTGCAGAAAGAAGCAAGAGAAGTGAAGAAAGAAGCAACGGAGGTGTGGACAGAGACAAGAGGGGTACAGAGAGAGGCATGAAAGTGCATAAAGAAGCAAAAGAGGTGCAGAAAGAGGCAAGAAAACTATAGAAAAAGGCAAGAGAGGTGCAGAAAGAGGCAGGAGAGGTACAGAAAGAGGCAAAAGGGATACCGAAAGAGGCAAGAAGGGTGCAGAAAGCAGCAAGATAAGTGTTGAAAGAAGCAACAGAGGTGCTGAAAGAGCAAGAGGAGTGCAGAAAGAGGTATGAGGGGTACCGAAAGAAGCAAGAGGGGTGCAGAAAGAAGCAAGAGAAGTGCATGAAGAGGCAACAGGGATGCAGAAAGGGGGAAGTGGGGTGGAGAAAGAGGCAAGAGGGATACAGAAAGAAACAAGAGAGGTGCACAAAGAAGGAACAGAGGTGCAGAAAGAGGCCACAGGGATGCAGAAAGAGGGAACAGGGGTGCAGAAACAGGCAAGAGGGGTGCAAAAAGAAGGAAGAGGGTTGCAGAAAGAGGCAATGGGAGCAGAAAGAAGTAACAGAGGTGCAGAAAGCAGCAACAGAGGTTCAGAAAGAAGGAAGAGGGGTGGAGAAAGAGACAAGAAAGGTACAGAAAGATGCAACAGAGGTGCAGAAAGAGGGAAGAGGGATGGAGAAAGAGGCAAGAGAGGTACAGAAAGTAACAAAAGAAGTGCAGAAAGAAGGAACAGAGGTGCAGAAAGAGGGAAGAGGAGTGCAGCAAGAGAAGAGGGGTGCAGAAAGAGGCACAAGTAGTGCAGGAGGAAGCAAGAGAGGTACAGAAAGACACAAGAGAAGTCCAATAAGAAGGAACAGGATGCAGAAAAAGGAAAGAGGGGTAGAGAAAGAAGAAAGAAAAGTGCAGAAAGAAGCAACAGACATGCAGAAAGGGGAAAGAGAAGTGCAGAAAGAGTCAAGAGAGGTGCATAAAAAACAAAAGAAGTGAAGAAAGAAGGAAAAGAGGTGCAGAAAGAGGCAAGACAGGGGCAGAAAGAGGGGAAAGGGTTACAGAAAGAGGCAAGAGAGGTACACAGAGAAGCCAGTGAGAGGCAGAAAGAGGCAACAGAGATGCAGAAAGAAGCAAGAGAAGTTAAGAAAGAAGCAACAGAGGTGCGGATAGAGACAAGAGGGGTACAGAAAGACGCATGAAAATTGCATAAAGAAGCAAAAGAGGTGCAGAAAGAGGCAAGTAAACTGCAGAAAAAGGCAAGAGACAGGAAGAGGCAGGAGAGGTGCAGAAAGAGGCAAAAGGGATACAGAAAGAGGCAAGAGGGGTGCAGAAAGAAGCAAGAGAAGTGCTGAAAGAAGCCACAGAGGTGCTGAAAGAGGCAAGAGGAGTGAAGAAAGAGGTAAGAGGGGTGCAGAAAGAAGCAAGAGAGTTGCAGAAAGAAGCAAGAGAAGTGCATAAAGATGCAACAGGGATGCAGAAAAGGGGAAGTGGGATGGAGAAAGAGGCAAGAGGGATACAGAAAGAAACAAGGGAGGTGCAGAAAGAAGGAACAGAGGTGCAGAAAGAGGCAGCAGGGGTGCAGAAAAAAGCAACAGAGGTGCAGAAAGAAGTAACAGAGGTGCAGAAAGAGGGAAGATGGATGAGAACAGGCAAGAGTGGTGCAGAAAGAAGCAAGAGAGGTTCAGAAAATAACAAAAGAAGTGCAGAAAGAAAGAACAGAGGTGCAGAAAGAGGGAAGTCGAGTGCAGAAAGAGAAGAGGGGTGCAGAAAGAGGCACAAGGGGTGTAGTAGGAAGCAAGAGAGGTACAGAAAGATGCAAGATAAATGCAGAAAGAAGGAACAGAGATGCAGAAAGAAGAACGAGGGGTGGAGAAAGAGGAAAGAGAAGTGCAGAAAGAAGCAACAGAAATGCAGAAAGGGGAAAGAGGAGTAGAGAAAGAGGCAAGAGGGGTGCCAAAAGAAGCAAGAGAGGTGCAGAAAGAAACAAAAGAAGTGCAGAAAGAAGGAACAAAGGTGCAGAAAGAGTCAGGAGGAGTGCAGAAAGAAGGAAGAATGGTGCACAATGAAGCAAGTGAGGTGCAGAAAGAGGCAGCAGGGGTGCAGAAAGAGGTAAAAGAGATGCAGAATGTAGAAGAGATGTGCAGAAAGATGAAGAAAGAAGCAACAGAAATGCACAAAAAGACAAGAGAGGCGCAGAAAGAAGAAAGAGTGACTTGCACACCATTAGTACCAATTTAACACCCACATTTAGCAATAAGTAACAGGTGACCATTCAAAGGACCTTCCACCACGCTGTAATACTAGTTGCTGCACTTTCGGTAACATTTGATCCGTTTGAGCTAGAAACAAGGGTTTTTTAGTTCAAATCTGCAGATTAGTCAGCAGATGATGAATTATGTGGCTAATGCGGAAAATGTATAATTGTGCAAAAGTTGGTGCAGCCAAACAGTCGCATTATTCCAGTGGCCCTGCTTATACTTTTGACTAGGTCCACAAGTGCTCCTCAGTGATTCCTTCTTTTTTTTGTCTCATTGAGTTCATAGATTAGCTTCTATGAAAACGAGGAAGACTAAACCTGAGGTTACCACTCCACAACACAGACTACCATACCACATAATTACTCTCCATAACACATATTCCTTGTACACTAAATACCACATATTTTCTATCCACATAATTTCACTGTACAACATACCACATAATTCCACTATACACAACCTACATCCACTCCACTCCAAGAAACATTAATAAAACACTTTTAGATTTACAACGCTGATAGCTCTAAATCTTGCAAATGCAAGAACTATTACATTACAAATGCTTTTTAACTGGTAGTAGCATTTGCAGAGTGGTAGAGAAGGGGGCTAGGCCTCCAATAAGCTCTTAGGAATTCCGCTGCGTAGGACTTACAGGAGGTACTAGGAGGGCTACTTGGCCATCAAAGTCCCTCAGGAATAAGGTAGACTTCATCCCCCAACCAGTACTGCTTTTGCAGAGTAGTGGAGAAAGGTGAACATGGCCTCCGAAGACCTCTTAACAATCCCACAGTGTGGGATTTGCTGGAGGTAACAGGAGGGGTAGTTAGCCCCTAAGGTCAACCTTGGGGGCCAACTACCCCTCCTATTACCACCAGTAAGTCCCACACAGCAGGATTGCTAAGATCTCATAGCAGGCCACGCACCCTTCCCCCACCACTCTGCAAACACACTCCCTGGCATTTCCTTGGATGGGGATTAAGTCTCCTTCGCTGCTGGGGGTCCTCAGAGGCCAATTACTCTATCTGATGCCCTAGATAGTGGAATATCTGACAGGTGGACACAATCCATGCACCCTTTCTCCACCACTCTGCAAACATGCCTCCTGGTGCATTCTGGGTTGAGGAATTAAGTCCCCTTGAATCCTGAGGGTCCCTGGGGGCCAACTAGCCCACCAGGTACCTCCAGTAAGTCCCACACAGTGGAACTGCTGAGAAGTGGTCTGAGGCCACGCACCTTTTTACACCACTCTGCAAGCGCCCCTCCAGGCACTCTGCTGCTCAGAGGGATGAAGTCCACTTTAGTCCTGAGGAACTCAGGACACAAGAGGACCTCATCATCCCACCAGCAGTGCGCCAAGAGGCCTGTTAATAAGAAAAAAATGTAATAAAAGGCAGGCCGGCCCTGGGGGATGGGGTCTGCGGGGCCATAAATGGCCTGAGGAGGGGGGCCATGTGGCCCCCCTCCAAATCTAAAAAAAATAAAATATAGGCCATGCCCCGGGGGATTGGGTCCCAGGGCGTGTTTGCACACTTGTCACATCAAGCCCCAGCCCCTCAGTTCACCACTGTGCAAACGCATCCCATGGCCCCTTTTAAGTTGGGGGATTAAGTCCCCTTGAATCCTGAGGGTCCCTGGGGTCCAACTAGCCAACCAGGTACCTCTAGTAAGCACCACAGAGCTGCATTGCAGAGAGGTGTAAAAAGGGGCATGGCCTCAGACCACCTCTCTGCAACGCAGGTCTGTGGTGCTTACTGGAGATACCTGGTGGGCTAGTTGACCTCCAGGGACCCTCAGGATTCAAGGGGAATTAATCCTACAACTTAAAGCCCGCCAGGGGGTGCGTTTGCACACTTGTCACATCATGCCCCACCCCCTCCCTTCACCACTGTGCAAACGGGCCCTCTGGCATGTTCTAAGTTGGGGGATTAAGTCCCCCTGAATCCTGAGGGTCCCTTGGATCGAACTGGCCCACCAGGTACCTCCAGTAAGCACCACAGAGCTGCGTTGCAGAGAGGTGTAAAAAGGGGCGTGGCCTTGGACCAATTTTCTGCAACGCAGCTGTGTGGCGCTTACTGGAGATACCTGGTGGGCTAGTTGACCTCCAGGGACCCTCAGGATTCAAGGGGAATTAATCCCCCAACTTAAAACCCACCAGGGGGAGTGTTTACACAGTGGTGAAGGGAGGGGGCGGGCCTTATGTGACATGTGTGTACTTATCCAATCACTCCGTCACAACCCAAGCACTTATAAATTCATCATGCACTCTCCTTGCAGTACTCTAATCATCCAGGCAGTACCCATGCACTCATGCAATGACCCATGCACTAACTCATGCACTGCTACAATACCCTGAGCACTACTGATGCAGTCCAGCTATTTCCCTGTCACTATCCATGCACTTCTCCAATCACCCAGACAGCAACATGTACTTATCCAATCTCTCTGCCAGAACCCAAGCACTTATAAATTCCCCATGCACTCTCCTTGCAGTACTCTAATCATCCAGTCAGTACCCATGTACTTATCTAATGGCCCAGGCACTAACAAATGCACTGCTACAATCCCCTAAGCACTACTGATGCAGTCTAGCCATCTCTTTGTAACTACCCATGCACTCTTCCAATCACCCAGCCAGCACCATGTACTTATCCAATCACTCTGCCAAAATCCAAGCACATATAAAATCACCATGCACTCTCCTTGTGGCACTCTAATCATCCAGTCACTACTCATCTACTCATGCAATGACCCAGGTACAAACTCATGGCAAATACAGAGCAGGTCATGCTAATTACAGGGGTACCCCAACGCATAGTGTTCACTGGTGCATGTAGGTGTTTTCACTGTATTCTAAGTGTCTTTCAGCATACCACTGGCTATAGGCCTGGTTAGTCAGAGTCAGTTACCACCAGTACCCATCAGCAAAATGTTGGGGGCACAGGAGGACTTTCTGCTCCTCAGTTGGTTATTTCTGCACATCTCTTGCTTCTTACTGCACTTTTCTTCGTCTTTCTGGACTTCTGTTGCCTCTTTCTGCATTTGTCTTGCTTCTTTATGCACATTTCTTCCTCTTTCTTCACATGTCCTACCTTTGTAGTCATAGCTAGGAATTAGCAGTTAAAAATACTTTAAAATTCACAAAAGAAATAATAGGTTTCAGTGACATTATAGTTAGAAATTTGCATTTAAAAAACCTTTGAAAGTCACTGAAACAAACATAGGTTTCAGGGATATTATAGTTAGAAATGAGCATTTAAAAACCCTCAGAAATTCACTGAGAAAACCACAGGTTTCGGGGGACGTTATAGTTAGTTGGACAATTTGCTCATACAAAACCAGAGAAATTTGTCCGTTATAGTTAGTTCAGCTAACTATAACTCGTGCCCCCGCAATGCACTGCTGATAACGTCACATATTACATCATTCAAGACATGGTCAGTGACATCACTGATGACATCACTGATGACATCTCAAATGACATCACTGAGGACATCATCCACGTGACAATCTGATGCACCTCCTTATACCCTAATATAACCTTTGATACACCCACTCTAAAATACAGACTATCATTTTTGAAACCATAGACACACCAATACCAGTAAGTACATACCCATTCACTAATTCCTAGTTCTACACACACATCTACTCATTCACCTATACAGTCACTCATACATGCAGTCAACCATCAATACGGCATTTTCATATGCACTCACATATCTATACAGACACTCACACACTGCCACTCATCCATAGAGTTACTCACAAACCTAGTCAGTCATGTAAAGAATCAATCACACTCCCGTTTACTCACCTATACAGTTATACACATACCACCTCTCTTATTCAAACATATACCAATACATACTTACACTCTTATACAATAACTAATACAAGCACCCACTGATCCATACAGCCACTCTCGCAATCACTCACTATTACATATAGTCATTTATACACTCCAACACTTACATATACTGCCTTTCACATATGCAGTTACTCACACATGTACCACCGAGGTATCCATTCACTCACCAACATACCCATACACACACTCACCCACCCATACAGCCCTTCACAGATGCACTCTTGAACCCTTACACCCAGTGAATCATCCACTCACACATCTATGCACAGAGTCACCCCCCCCACCCACCCACCCACACAGACACTCAGGCACCCATACAGATACTCAGACAACCAATCAATAACCCATGTAGATTCTCATTTAGCTACTCACCAACCCATGCAACTGCTTACACACCAACTGACAAACTAAACTGTGTGAATGTCTGTATCAGTCACTAACCCTTGCATTCAGTAAGACACATTTAATCACTCACTTATACAGTCAGTCACGCAACTACTAAATCATCCATCCAAACACTTATACACCTACTCATTCTTCTATACACCTTGGCATAAATATAAAACATTTTAAACTTTATAGAAACACACAGTCACTGGATGATGTCATCAGTGATGTCATCAGTGATGTCACTGACCATGTCATGAATGATGTAATATGAGACGTCATCAGCAGTGCATAGCGGGGACTCGAGTTATAGTTAGCTGAACTAAATATGACGGCAAAATTTCTCTGGTTTTGTATGAGTGAAATGTCCAACTAACTATAACGTCCCCGAAACCTGTGGTTTTGTCAGTGAATTTCTAAGGTCTTTTAAATGCTAATTTCTAACTATAACGTCCCTGAAACCTATGGTTTTTTCAGTGAATATATATATAAATAAATATATATATATTTTTTTTTCCACTGGAAAAAACACAGGCTTTAAGGATGTTATCGTTAAAAATTAGCATTTAAAAAAACCTAAGAAATTCACGGAAAAATACAAAGTTTACAGGGATGTTATAGTTAGGCTGACATTTAACTCATACATAACCACAGAAATTCAGCCATTATATTTAGCTGAGCTAACTGTAACTCACGCCCCACAATGCACTGCTTATGACCTCACATATGACATCACTCATGACATGTTTTGGGACCCCCCTTTTTCTCTGCCCTTGCTTGACGAATCACCCTAAAACTTTCAACACAGCAGCTGACCTGACTGCCCCATTAGTTTTGAACATTTCACGACGATTCGTCAAACGGCGCCAAGGTTATTGGCAAATCTAAAAATGCTTTATCTATGGAAACTAGGACTTAACTATAAATACCTACTGGCGACCGCCAGTAGGTAATATATATATCTCTATATTCATTTATGTCATTTAAAAAAAATACTTACCTGAGTAGTAAAGTTCTGCGTGGTAAGGTACCCGTGTGGGGTTTACAGGAGGTAACAGGTGGGCTAGTTGGCTCATAAGGACCCTCAGCATCGAAGGGGACTTCATCCCCCAACCAAGAGCTAGCCGGGAGGCGGGTTTGCAGAGTAGTGCATTGAGGCGGCGGAGCCTCCGGTGAGTTGCTGGCTTTGTTTTGGGGTTTTTTAGGAAGCTGACCTGACCACCCCATTCATTTTTAAAAATTTGTGAAGATTTGTCAAACAGCACCAAAGTTATTGGCAAATCAAAAAACGGTTTTCCTATGGAAACTAGGTACTAACTATAACTACCAGTGAGTGATATATATACAAAGCATTTATGTAGTTTAACATACTTACCTGAATAGTAAAGTTTTGCATTGTAAGGTACCTAAAAATTACCTGCATGGTACTTATATGTGTGGTAAAGGCTGCATGGTAAAGCTGCTTTGTGGTAATGGATGCGTTGTAAAGATTGCATACCACCTGGATCACGCATGTGCTGGAATCGGTGAAGGTAATCTGGGCAACCTGTAAACAGGTGAAGGATATGCCCACAAGCTAGGCACAATACAGAAAATATAGGGAGAGATACATAATATCAGGAGCAAAGCTCAAGTATGTATGCCCACCATTGGGCAGAACAAAATTCATGGATGGAAATGCTTGAAACAGTTTGAACCAGAGTTCATTATTCTGGATGTATTCCAGTCCATTGTTTTTTGTTCACTGCTGCCCTTTACAGGCTAGAAGGAACCATCTGCAAATCAGCGTAGGCCCTTCTGAAAAAGAACAGTCCAGGGAAAATTGCTAAGCCATGGGACACAAAAGATCCTCAGCTGCAGTTCACTTTCAGAGTTGAGATGCTACTCATGTCACTGTGGAACAGCAAACTCAAGGCCCATATGTAGGCATAGCTGTGTCACTTTTGGGCGATAGAATTAACCTTACCCAAACAATGATGGATTGAAATGTCTTGATGCCACTGAGCCACAGATCATTCTTCTTGATGCTTTCCATTCCATTGTTTTTAGTCGGTCTGTTCCATTGCTGACAGACTGCAACAATAAGCAAATAAGGCTTGGACTCACCTCTACTTCTCAGCCGAATCCCAAGAGGAGCTCAAAGAATTCAGGATTCATTTTGGATTTATTTATAGAGTGGGTGCGGCGGCACTATCGCAGAGCTGTTTAAATATCATGCTGGTGGGCAAATACCAGGGAGGTGTGACATATAGGATTTGTGCCCTTGGGGGATTGGTCATTCAAGAATGTCTGTCAATGAGTAAGTGACGAAGAGTGTAAGCTGGACAGGCGCGCAGAGGAGAAGGTCATGTTAACACGAAACAGACGTAATCTGGAAAGAGGAATTCAAACCTTTCAACTCTACGTTTTTGAAAAGGGCATACAACACACTGGTCTATTCTACTAAAGGATTTCAGAGAATAATTTGGGAAGCTAGATGGCAGCGGGTTACCTGCTGACAATTGCAGCAGGACTGCAACACCTGCTGCATTGGATAAAGGCCTATTGAGAACCATATTAAAAAGTTTATTGACTGCTTACGTAGGGGAGCGACTGGCCATATTGGCAAGCAGTTTCCCTATGAAAAATAAACGTAAAATACTTTGGTTTATGTAATGCATTATGGGGCAGATTTATAAGCCCCTTGCGACACATTGCACTGCAGTTGCATCACTTTTGTGATGCAACAGCGGCCTAAAAAATGCGGCAGATTTACAACGTGATGCATCTAGGGAGATGTGTCACGTTGTAAAACCCTGCATGACATTATAACTGCGTCAGGTATAATGTATGCAGGGTAGCCGTTACCACTCAGAAAGCCTCGTAAAAGTGATGCAGTGAAATCTACAAGATTTCACTGTGTGACTTTTAGGCCGCGACTGCGTCAGAACCATATGCCTGCTTGGATCAGGCGCAAGGAGTGATGCAGTGTATTGGGAATAGGCCGCAGAACGCATTGCTGAAGTTGTGTCGTGCTTGCGACACGCCTCCAGCAATGCGTGACTTTTCTGCCAACAGATGCATCAGAATTTCTGACGCATCTGTCAATCCTTGTGCCATACTGCACCGTATTGTAAATACGGCGCATCAATGGTGGCACAAGGGTTTTTCACGCAGGCGCAGGGAAACTGACGCATCTATACAGATGCGTCAGTTTCTTGTAAATCTGCCCCTATCTGTTTTTAAATGCAAATTAGTAGCAATTGTTATGACAAAATGCTGATAACAATAAGGAATTGATTGATTGATTGATGGTGGCGGGTGGGGGGGGGTATGGCCGAAAGGTTTCTTTGAGGGTGAATTTACAGAGGGAAAATCATATTGTTAGTGGTTAATAGCGAAGTATTGGAAAAACAAAGGTTTCCTGTGGGGATGGGGGGAGCAGGGGCGTAGTTTCAGGGGGGGTGCTTGGGGTATTACACCACCCTTACAAATGTGTTTTCTAATAAATAGTCAGGTACAGGTGCTTTTAGGCGGGTATTATGAGATGTTAGTCGGTTTTCAGCAGGAAGTTTTACACACACAGACAAAAATGCACACACGCTCTCTCACTCTATTTTGAAAGTTTTCAAAAATATATATATTTTATTTTACAAAATATTGTGCTTTTTCTCTTAGTACTACTACCAATCCTTATTGCTCTCCATTTCCACTGATTCCTAGGCCCCTCTCATGCTTGTCGTATAATGTATTTCAACATTATATGTCAGCTTGATTGTTAGAAAATCTGAAGCTCACCCTCCCACCCCAATCTTACTGATCAAGCTACGCCCCTGGGTGTGTGGCAAATTGGATAACAGTAGAAAGACATATAAGAGTAAGTGAGAGAATCCTAAGAGATAGGGGTAATGAGTGAAATAAATGGGGAAAATTTATAAAGCTGGTGCAAGCACAAACTGACATATGACATCCCTGAATTCTCATTAGGAAGACGACAAATGCAAAGATTACTTGCAGGTATTCTTTATCAGTTCAGTTCAAAACCTTTATTTCGGTCATTAAGACCATAAAAGTATGTGTACAATACAATCGGAATCTTGACAATTTAAAATTAATAAAAAAATAAATCCATCCATCATACAAAAATACATGTGCATCATCTTTATGTGCCCAGATAACTATCTGCAATAACCTATGAGCAATACTCTTTATCACTACTGTGAGAAGTTGTCCTGGTATATGCTATCCACTAGTTATAGTGGGCACCTTGCACCAGTCCAAACGACCCTTATTGATGATTAGGTTAAAGACAACCTTTATTGAAAGCTTTCCTAGTGGTAGCTATGGAGAGCAGACTGCAGGCTAAGTCTCGAAGGAATGTAAAGCAGCTTGGTTTACCAGATTATAACCTCCTGAATGACCAAATGAAAGGAGAACCACACAAGGTATACATAAAATATATGTTTTTATAACTAAACACTCTCTACTTACCTCTTTATGAGATTAGAGAACAAGTTACACAATATTAAAGCACTAGAATGATAGTAAATAGCACAATACACAGTGGGCTCCAGGGGGAGACCAAACCATATACTAAGAAAGTGATATAACAGCCAAGACTTGACTAGACACAGTGCCTAGAGCACGTAGAATCGCTGGGACCCCAAGGAACCACCCAAGGTAGTGACACAGGGGACCCACGGAGGACGTGTGCAGTGTGAGAACCCAGCCGCGAGCTCCGTACAACTCTATGGGAAAGTCGCGGTTGGAATTTTAAAGATTAAGGAGACTTAGGAGAGGACTTCAAGCAAACCCTTTGGAACATAGAAGGTTCTAAGGCCAGCACCCTTGAGAGTACCTAGGTACCCATGTTTCCTATCCCAGGAGAGCCGGGTGCATAGGGGTCAAGTGGTGTCGGAAACGCTCGTTGATTTCAATGGCGTGATGCGAAGAAGTGCTGCTGCCGGGCAGATGAGAAGTGTCCGGTGTGATCCAAGCCTGGATCAGAGCTGAGAAGAACCTGAAAGCAGAGGTGACAGAGTCTGGGTCACTTCACAGTGACCAGGGGCACGATGGACGAATGCCCACCGATGTTTGGTGTTTCAGGTGAGAAGAGGTGAAGCTTGACTCTGCAGCCACGGGGACCAGGAGATGTCGACAACAACCAAAGTCCGCAGGTGAGGTGTCCCATGAAGGATGTCGAGTGCTGGGGGGTCAGTGTCCGGATTGAACACCAACAAGCCTTGGCAACTGCAATCCATGGGGTCAGAGAAAAGATGCTTTGATGAGAACCAGAAAGGTCCTGGGGACTCCCCAAACAATGGACAGTCAGGGCACATCCAGAGCAACCAGGAAGGCCTACTTAAAGTTAAAGTTCACTTCTCGGGGACCCACGGGTCGACAGACCAGGGATCGCAAAGGGACCTCGAGCTGAATCACAAAACACCAGCCCACGGAACACTCGTGGAGTGTAGGCTGAAAATCTTCAGTGAAAATACTGCTCGGGGTCTGGACTACAAGTAGCCCAAAGCACAGCTTCAGGGGTTGCCAAAAAGCATATGCTGCTGCAAATGTACACTGTGCCTAGGGATTCATGTTGCACCGTCCCCACAAGAGATGCGGGTCTCAGAATTGCTGAGAGCACAGATCAACCTCAGAGACCACAGGAACTCACCTCTTGTATTGCAGAAATCTTCGGAGTCCTTCAGGAGCTGTGTAGATGCAAACCAATCAGATGCGTTTAAGGTGCCTGCCTTACAGGGGAGTAACTCCTTTACTCCAAGGGAGATTCTTCAGTCATCCAGCATAGTGTAGATAGTCAAAGTACTTGGTTTCTGTAGCAGAGTTTGGTCCAGGTAAATCCAAAGTCCTGTAGTCAGTTGTTCCTACTTTATACCCAAGAAGGGGTGGGAAAAACTCTGTGGGCCCACCTATGGGAGGGTCAGGACAGAGGGGTGACTACACCCATGTCCTTTGTCCAGTTTTGCACCAGAGCAGGAGCAAATGGCTCTTGCAACCGGTTTGAGCTGGACTATGCATAGGGACACCAAATGTGCCCCCAGTGCAGACATCAAAGCACTCTCAGAGTGCACCAATACACTAAAGCCTGTCTGGGAGGTGGTCACACCTCCCTCTGACAGGAAACCTATTGTCAAGCCTCCCCTGATGGAGTTTTGTCCAGCAGCAGGAGGGCAGACTGGTGTCTGTGGCTGGCAGCATCCATCTTGTGATGCCAGGGTCGAGAAAGCTGGTACCGGGTGTACCGGTGTTGTCATATTTCTCCCTCTAGGAGGGTTGAATCATACCTCCCACATGAGCTACTGGTGTGGAGGTATGATTCCAAGGTGTTTGACACCAAACACTACATGTTTCCATGGAGCCGTTTAAAAGTTAGCATTGACCGCAAGGTTATAATGCACTTAACAGCATATGGTTGGCTGCATCACAAACAACCCCGGAATAGAGGTTCCAAAGGCTGCAGAGGTGCTCTGCTCATGCAGGTGCACCCTCTCACATAAAACCCAGCACCCTGCCTCCAGGATTGATAAGGCCTGCCATATGGGTGATTGATAGGTTTACATGTGCAGTGATATAGGATAGATGTAGTGAACCTATATCTAAGTTAGGGGTGCGTGCACCACCTTACACAGGCTGCTGTAGCAGACCTGTTGTGTCATTTTGAATGGTCTCCCAGGGGTGGCATAATACATGCTGCTGGCCCTGAGAGGCCTCTGGGGTACCTATGCCCTGGGTACATAGTATACCATATACTAGGGACTGATAGGAGTACCCCAGAATCCAATCTGGAGTGTACTTAAGGTACATGCAATCAATTTAGGGTGAAAGCAGGTAGACTGGGGTCCTGATTAGCAGGATCCCAGTCAAACTAAGTTGAAAACCAGCAAAACACCAGGAAAAAAGTGGGGGTAACCATGCAGTCAGATTCCACCTTCCTACAACTACCAGGCCATTTATTCCTCATGACTATTCTTGTTTATGGGGTTGACCTGTCAGGGACCCTGACCAGAACCTTACTGCTTCTGAAATTTAATGTTAGCCCCATAAGGGTATATTAGACCAAATATCTAATCTTGCCTCTGGATTGACACCAAAGCCACACAGCGAGGAGCATCGTCACATATTCCGAATGGATAGATCAAATATCCAATCATGCCTCCAGATCATTGAAACTTCCCTTTTCTATCCCTCCACTATCCTTTTCAATCCAACTAACAGTCTCACATGCCTACCGCTCAAGTTAACTTAATATTTCCCTATACTAATTCCCCACTGATCCTGTTTGGGTTCCGGAGTGGGTTGCCACCTGCCAAGAAAAATGCTTTGACACCTCATCAGGGGTAGGAAGCACTATATAGATGCAAACCCTCCCCTCTTCTATCCCTCCACTATCTTTTTTCAATCCAAATAACAAACTCACATGTCCACCGTTCAAAATATTTCATATCTCCCTATACTAATTCACCACTAATCCTTTTTGGGTTCCGGAGTAGTGTGCTAATCTCTGAAACACACTTCGACACCTCGTCGGGGGTAGTAAGGAATATATAAATGTAATTACAATTACAATGTAATGTCCCAGATGGATAGACCAAATATCCAATCCTGCCTCCTGGTGAATACCAAAGCCCGCAGGCGACGAAAACCATTACATGCCCCAGATGGGTAGATCAAATATCCAATCATGCATCTGGATTGTTAACAAAGCTCCAGGGTAATCAAAGCCATGGTATGTCCCAGATGGAAGGAACAGTAGAATTAATAGCAATATACCAGTGCATGGGAAAGAGCTCAAATGTGAATAAATGGCACTCAGAACCTTCGTTTTTATTGGAATTATGAAACAAACAGCCATTCCCCTTCTGCCATACATCCCAATTAATTGCTGATCACTGGAACAAAGGGCCAGATGTACAAAGTGTTTCAACATTTGCAAACCATCCGAATCAATAAATCAGAGCTTTGTGAATGCTCATACCCTTGTTCCTATGCACTTAATGCATTTAGTGATTAGAAAAATTGTTTCAGTATTGTTAAATGTGTTTAAAAATGGATACTGACTCGATTTTTAGAAGGGGCATGTAGTAGGCGGCCCTTCCAAGAACCAAACCGGTTTGCTATTTATCACTGTTTTGCAAACCAAATTGATATTTTATCAACACCTCAAGGAGGTGGTAACCCAGTCCCCTTTGTAAATGTAAAACAAAGTTTGTTTAAGAGGAGCAGTGGTCCCTGGGGCAAGTGTGCCAGCAATGCCTAGACGTGAGTCCCAAGCTCATTATGCCACTGGAACCAAGCTACACCTGACTGATGTGCCAATAACAAGGGTGAAACCTGTCCTGGTTTATTTGTGTTTTGGTTTAAGGAGGACCTGGTATGGCAGTTTGGGTTGGACTGTTCCCATAAGGAGCAGGGTCAAGACTGAGTTGCATATAAAAAATAATGTTTTGGAATGTGACCCCAAATGATCGCCTGTTGCTGATATTAATTCAAGCATTCCATCTATCATCTTGCTGTTTTTGCATTGGATGCCCCAGTGCACTGGGTATGCCCAGTCTTGGGTTCCGGACTCACTGTGCCACAGGAGCCAAGCTATACCTGGTTGAATGGCTCTATCTAGGGCAAAACCAGCCCTAGGTTGCTTTTGTTCTGGTTCAAGCAGGACCTGACCTGGTTGTTCAGACTGGACTGTCCCCATTAGGAGGAGAGTCAAGACTGATTTTTGTATGGCTGCGTCCAAACTGAGGTGGCGTGGGGGCACACAATTAATGAATGGGATACGGCATGAGACAGTGCCTGAGATGAAATCAAGTATTCCATGCATCACCTTATTATTTTTGCATTTGGCACCTTAAGTGTGCCAGGTATGCCCAGACATAGCACAGGGATCACTGTGCCACTGGATCCAAACTATACCTGGCAGCACAGCCAGGTATAGCTTAGAACCGAAACAAGTCCTAGGTTGCTTGTGTTCTGGTTCAGAGAAGACCTGGCAGTTTGGTCTGGACTGTTCCCATGATGAGTAGGGTCAAGACTGATTTGCATATGGCTGGGTCTAAACTGAGGTGGCATGTTGGGTGAAAAATGATGGATAGGGATGCGGCCAGACTGATTGCAAGTGGCTGAGATTCATTCAAGTGTTACATCCAACACGCAGTTGTTTTTCCACTTTCAGTATTGGCACAAAGTCTTCCGTTTCCATCGCATTTCTCCATTCATCTTATTTGGAATTCATGGCATAGAGCCAGCAAATGCTTACTTTTGCAATAAATTCCAGAGAGGTTTCCAGCTCACATATTTCAAAGCCTGGTTCGTCAAATTCCCTTTAATGTCCAAGTAGAGTGCATTATTGTCACTTCTGCGTTTCCAGGGAATGCCACCTTTCTTCTATTCATGTCAGTCCTCCCCTTAAAAAAGACAGAGTCAATAGCTGTTTAGGCACCCTGGGGCAGATTTATGAGGGACTTGCGCCCCTTTAACGCTGTTGCGTCACTTTAGTGACGCAGCGGCGGCGTAAACCCTGCGCCACGTTGCGCCCCATTTACATCGTGACGCATCTATGGAGATGCGTCACGGTGTAAAGTTCTGCACCACGTGAAACCTGCGTCAGGTTTCACGTGGGCGTTTCGACACAGAGGGGGGCGTTCCGTCGCAGGAACGCCCCTGAAAAGTGACTCAGTGAAATCTATAAGATTTCACTGAGTCACTTTCCCAACGCTGATGCGTCAAAACCCAGCGTCTGCTTGAAGCAGGCGTAAGGCTTGACGCACCATGTTAGGGATAGGTTAGGTTGGAACAGTGCTGGAGTTGCGTCGCGCTTGCGACGCAACTTCAGCACTCTGCCAACCTTACGCCGGCAGATGCGTCACGTATCTGCTTGTCCTTGCGCCACGATGCACCGCATTGTAAATTCAGCGCATCTGCCGTGGCGCAAGGGCAAACTTGCGTGACGCATCTTCCCTGGCACATCCATGCTGATTTGCAGGGATGCGCCAGGGAACATAAATCTGCCCCCCTGTGCATTGCAGCTGTGACTTTAAAGGTCGCTGAACTCATAAGAAAATTCTAGCTGACATTTGGCCTTCTCTTGCTTAGAAGGTTTTCATACATTTTCCTCCTACATCTATTTTATGAAAATCATGGTGCAGGGAGGATCTGCCCCTTGAGCATTTCAATTCTAGTGTAATTTCTGTTATTTCCCCATTCACTCATCGCCACACACGAGGATGAATGATTCTGTTTCTGCAGAACATGTCATTGCATCACTGATGCAATCCAATCATTTGCAATATGCTGCCTTCCTTCTCTGCTGAGTATACACATTCATTATTCTCAATATTGAGTTATCGAACAAGGTGATATTGCATATTTGGAAGTCATTGTGCAAACTGCCACAGTTTTTATTCGCGTTTGCATTTTTCCATACAGCAGGCTATAGGGAGGCCTTTGCGATTTCTTGATCATATTTTCTGTTTCTCCTACCTTGGATGCCCCAAAGGGATGCTATCCATCAGTGCCTAATTTGAGCCTGTGGTTGGTTGCAGGTGGGGCCCACTGGCACTTGTTTTTGGAGTCCATGCACCTATTTACCTCATCAGACTTTGACCAAGAGCAAAAGAGAGAGAACAATTGTAATGATGGAGGAAATGGGGAATTGTAACCCAGATAACAATGACTTGATTGACTGCACTGAATGTGCCACTGTGATGCGTTATATGTGCACCAAACCCCAAAAAAATCTGTTAAAAAAAAGCAAGAGAGGGAAAACCAAGCACAAAAGTGGGAAAAAGGAGCAAGAGAATGCTGGAAAAACAGTAGTGGGGATGAAAAAGAACCTGAAAAGTGAGATAAAGGGACAGGGAGTGTGTGTTGGTGATTTAAAGGGGCGGTAGGTGGTATCAAGATTATGCAGATTTGGTATTTAGAAGCCCTGACCTTGGATATCACAGGTTGGTGGTTTCTCCACAAAACATTTGGCCCTGATACCTATTTGTTTACAAATTAAGCACTGGAGTCCATGATTCTTGTAATGCCAGAATTTTGTGTTTTTTCAAATAGTCCATCAAGGCCAGGTCGCCCTATTTCTGAAGAATGTCTGCACAGTTCCATGACAGAATAGTGTTTTTTTCCTTAAAAGGCCAGATCCTCCCTATTAAACCCAGGGCTGTCTGCTTGCCATTCTGTTCTATGTAGGGCCTAAAAAGTAGTGGCTCATTAAGATCTCTCCAGTGCATAAACCCATGTTTATGCAGGGGCAGGAGATACGAGTTTGGTTATACTTAACACATCAGATCATAATCGGATGCGTTAAATAACCCAACATTTGTTACATTTCAGAAAGTCAAACCTACCAAAATTTAACAAAAGAAGATATAAGGTTTTTATCTTACCATGCAAATGTCGTGCGTTAAACACCAAAATCTGCATGTTATTCCAGATAAACTCATAATTGGTGCTATTTATAGCACCCGATAAATAACGTACCCCGTGGTATATCTCTATTTATCAGGGGTGATAAATAATGCCTCAACTTATAATCAGTCCCTTATTTTCAGGTTCTAGGCTCATTTCCATTTCTCGTCTTTTGGAGCAGTGTACTGGTTTTCTAGAGTCATTCACGACTCCACCTCAGTTCAGTGTTTTCGCTCAGTTGGGTACCTGCAACAAACTTGTTTTTAATTGGCCCACTCTGCATTCATGCCCATTAGTTCCTTCTCAGACTAACCTCTTCTTGATCTCTCTTGCACCTGCATGGTCTGCACCCAACGGTGGGTCCTTATTACTTTCTGTCACATCAATTCACATTTTTGGCAGGGGTTCGTTTGTGGCTTCGCTTATAACATGTATTCAATGAAGTATGACTTGCCTGTGTTCTCAAGAATTGCATCTTCGCTGCGAGCCCTGTATGTATGCATGTATGTATGTATGTATGTATGTATGTATGTATGTATGTATGTCTGGTGTATCTGAATGGCCCAAACCTAAACAAAAGGCAGGGAGGGCTGTTCAGGGTCAAATGTAAGTATACAGTCAACGAGTGACGGGAGAGCTAGCTGGTTTGTGATTTCTTGCATAGTTGTAATTTTACCCTGTAACACAGTTAAAATCTTCTTACTATTGTTAAATCGCTTCTTTTGTCTCTCGCTCAGCCCAACTTTTTCTTTAGGTAACTGAGGGCCTGATTACATTGGCGGTGGGACCGCCACCGTCAGGCCGTCGGTGGCCGTCCCACCACCATCCAGCCCATTGGATCCGACAGCCGCATTAGGATGCAGGAAGTCAGAGCCAGGCTGTTAGGGGGAAGGTCCGCTGCATCTGACAGGATCAAGGATCCAGTCAGTGTGCGGTCGGACTACTATTCCCTACAATGGTGCGGTGCCTGCTCAGGCACTGCCATAGGGATTAGGATGTCCCTCTCTGCCTGCCATTTCATGACGTGTTAATCCGCCATAAAAAGGCAGGCGGAAAGTGACTTTGGGGGTTCCTAGCAGGACCACCTTCCCCCCTGGCCCTCCACTATGGGGCCTGGGGTGCACCTATGGTTACCCCCTCAACATCCCTGTACCATGTGGCAGGCACCGCATAGTTTAGGGATGTTTCAAATGTGTATATTTTGTATTGCGACATATACTGCAGCCCACAGCACACGCCGCAATGCAAAATATGCATATTGCACCCGTCGTGAAGGCCGTGAAGGCGTGAAGGCGGTCGCTTCGTAATGCGGACAGCGTGACTGCCAACATTTAGTCGGCTGGTCCAGAGTCCGACCGGCATCGTAATCAGGCCCTAAGAGCTTTATTTATCAGAGAGGACTTTCCCTCATGGGTGGTGTATGTGAGGACAGTGCAGGTGGCAAAATTCGCAGTCGCTCAGCATCAACTTCGGAGTAGCATGTTTCTATGACAGAATATCATAATACAAAAATGTTGGGGAAAAAATGACGAGGCATAAAATATCCACTTTACGTACCTAGAATGTACAAGAACATTGAATTAAAAAAACTTAACATTATAAAAACTTTTAAAAATAGTTCAATTAAATAAAAAAATATATATCTATAATGATATATATTGATATATATTGAATAAAAACGTAACAAAAATTAAATAACATAAAATATTTTCATTCATACAAAACATGCAAATATAAAATAAATAAAAACATGTTTCAATGTTTTAAAATTAAATTATAAATTCAAAAACATGTATTAAATACATCACTATAATGTTTAATATAACAGAATATCATTAATTAATAGTTTGTAATAAACATGTGTACAATTATTATTAATTCTGTAGAAAACTATAACAAACTCTACTTATTAAACAAATAAACAACATTTTAAAATCAATTAATAAAAATAATATATATAAAGCAATATTATTTACTCAAGGAAATCATATTACAATAACACGTATAGTAAACTAAAATCATAAAACAATAAAATAAAACCCCATAATACAAAATGATACTAAAGAAGATAGTATTGTATATGCATATATAATAATAAAAAAGTGATGTAATTAATCTCGATACTTTGGTCCACAATATTTTTGAGACTTTATTTCGGTAGAACATCAAGTATCATTCTTCACAGCAGGCAATATGAAGTTTCTACCAGTAGTTCCATCTGCCTCCTCCCCTGATTTGGGGGTGCATACAATGAACCAGACAGAGTCAATCTGCTCCAGTTCCTTTGTCATCGAGACAAGGGCTGTATGTCTTCTTCTCCTTGCTGTTTGTTATGTTCCCTTCCTCCAGCCTTTATTTTCTCAGATAATATTGCAGTTTAGTACTATGACTTGGCTAGACCCAAGCTCTCTTATCAGAGGCGTAGCTTAGCTAGTTAGATTCGGGGGATGTGACTTTCAATTCTTAAATTTCCCAACTAAGGGGCCGATTACAATGCCGCCCGTAAATGCTCTGACCGATGTTCGGAGCCTTCCTGGTCGCATTGCAATGGGCCGCTCGGTTTGCTTTCCGATGATTGCATTATGATGCTGGTGGTCGGAAAGTAAACCGGACGGTCATTCCGGCTGGCTTACGACAGTCTCACGGAGCCCGTCAGCCAGTTGAAACTGGCTCATAATCACAAAGTGATGGCCTTTCTGCCCTTGGGATTATGATGGACGGTTTCTGACATGGTCCATGTCGGAAACTGTGTATGGTGACTCCCAGTAGGGCCACCTTGTGCCTTTGGTTGGGGGCTGAGGGGGCACCCATGGTGCCCGCCTGTTGATCTCTGCACCTAGTAGCAGGCACTTTGAGGTGCCTGCCACATGGTGCAGGGATGAATAACACCTCCCATTTCTCAATGGGAGCTTGTGTTACAACCGGTTTATGGTGGTAACATGAACTCCCATTGAGAAATGGGAGTATAATAAGGCGGTCAGGACTACCTACCGGAGGTTGGGACCGCTTACCAGAGGTCGGTCTCGGGACCGAGACGGTGTCGTCCGCACAACATCGTAATCAGGCCCTAATTAAGCAGTGGGATATCATTTGGAATGCTATCCAAAGTGATTGTCAGTAGTTCGACTATTTGCAAGCATTAATTTCTTCAGCTTTGGGGTGTTTGATTGACAGTAGTATACCTGGAACACTGAGACTGACACACCTTTCCAAGACTACTACTGCCAATGACTATGAATTCCAAAAAGCAGTACATTTGCACCCATTCAAAAAGCACTTCACTAGGTGTGGATTTACTATTTTTTGGTAAATCAGTCACTATAGATTTAAGTTCCCTCCCCAAAAACTGGACACATTTAAAGCTCTTAGTGAAATGAGAATGACAAGAAAACTGACAGAGACATAGCAGGCCCGACTGAGGGTCCCAAGACCCAACTACCAACCTACACACCCCAAACACCCCCTAAAGCAACGCACCTGCCCTTCCCTCCTGAGCCTGGTCGTTCCCCCTGGGAACTCATGACTATGATCATGAACAAAACAACGGCCTGGAATATATTTTTACTGCCCGCACTCTTTTTCGTCTCTGAAACGAACAGCCTTAATGGTAGAGTTGTGAAATCAGAGCATCTACTCCATGTTTATAATACTTTTATCAAGTCATTGACGGACCCATGTACTAAGCCTGAGTTGCAAATAGAGGTGGGTTTGCCCCTTAAATTAATAGAGCGAGCTGAACCACAGAAGAGTCAAGATTCTGACTTTGCTCTAAGAGTCCATGCATGAGTAAAGCCATGAAAACATTTGACATGTAACTTGTACAACAAACATAATGTAAAAATATGATACAGTCTCTTTAACTTTAAGAAGCATTTCACCTTGGTACATCAGACTATATTGCCTCATAGACAGACATTTAGTAAAAAGTGATGTTTGTTAAACTTGAACTTAAAAACATTAACGGCTCGTCCCCTAACTAAAATGTCATTAGTGAACTAAGAGGCAAGTCAGTAGTCATGTGAACCGTAAACTTGGTATAGATTCTTATTATAGATGGAGCAACATCATAGTCTATTAAATCAAATATATGAGCTGATAGTACAGTACACATCTTGAACTCAAGTATCTTTAAAGTGCTCCCATAAGGAATAAGAAAGAAATAGGAGGCTCTGTGAACAAAAAATACTTGACTAGCATGATGTAATTTAGACAAGCGAGTTGATATTTATTCAGTGTTATCTGGTTTCACATCTTGAAATTCAGACACCAGCTATATATCTCTCTTGCTCTGTTCTCTTTTACATCAAAGATCACTGTTTTGACTTTTATTGTTGGGGCACAGCACGAAAAAACCAAGAAAGACATAGTGGACCCAAATGAGCACCCCAGACCCAACTACCAAGCCAAATGTGCATTTATTGGGAGGGTGTAACATCCCAAACACCCCCCACTCCCTAAAGCTATGGCCCTGTCTTTTATCTGGGTGGTGGATTTAGCACTTTCTTTGCTTACCAGCCAAACACATTCTCCGGGGTTTTCCAAGCTAGCTACTTTCAGAGCAGTTGTTTCTTTTACTTTTATTATTTCTAGTGGTTTCATTCCTTACCTATGCCAAAGAATAATTGATCTGCAGTCATTATTAGCTTTTAATGCTCCATTGGCTCTTTTCTCTTTATTTGTTCTGTCACTTGCAGAGCTCAGCCTTGCTATTACATTGTTTTAGATGTTTTACCCCTTTTTTATAGGCATGGTTGTTTTTGGTTTTGGACAGATACTCTTCCATCTTTGCTTGTATATGAGAGTTGCTGGAGAGTAAGTGTCAAGGTGAAAAAGAGGAAGCAGTCTTGCCCATAATGTTTTCTGGGTGGCTGTGCAGGTGTGTAACACAGGCTCCTGCAGCCCCTGTGCCAAATATCAGGGCCCTAGCCCTTCTGGGGGAGGGGAGGCATTCCACCCAAAGCCAATGATTATCTGGGATTGAGTGGTCCTATTTACATTCTGCAAAGGGCCCCATCATTTTACGTTAGGCCACTGTGGCCACACCCCTTTTACATACTGCATCCAAGGCTCCACTTCCCCAAAATCTGGGGAGAAAGGACCCTACTCGCGTAACTTGATGTTTGTCACCACCAAGCTGACAGCACCAGCAGCCCAGGGGGTATTATGAGACAATATCAGCCACTGCAATATCGAAATAAGAACATATCACCAAAAGAATTATCATTGACATAAATACCATCCCCCGTATACATAACAAAGAATAACACACTTATCAATGACAAAAATATCACTGCAAAAAAATCTAACAAACACAGAAATATCGAGAAACAAGATACTGTCAAGTAATGCCATGAAAATATAGAAAGTAACAAAAGTATTGGAATTAACATTATCAACTACAATAATAGTGGTATAACAATAAAAAAAATATTTAACAAATCATTTATAATTGAATTTAAAAACCCATAAATTCACCCAACACAATTAAAATATATTAATAATGTATACTTAATATACAAACAAAATAAAATATAAACATTTGTAAAAACATATTTACTCACAACTTATCTTTAGTTACTATAAAACAAAATATAAATAAGATAATCATATAAGATAAATTATACATTATTAACTACTAAAATGTCAGTCAGTCAATTAAGCTTTATTCGACGATGAAAATTACAGTCATAAAAGCACGTATCACAATCATTAAATATTTCAAGATAAAAGTGCACAGTTAAAATATCCAAGTTAAAAGAAAGGATTAAATAACAAAGACACCTTACATTAAAAATCTAGTTTACATGATATCCAAACATAATTCGAGTCCCAATAATTCCCCTAAGGTGCAACCTCCCAAGATTCGAGAGACATGCTTTTCCTCAACCGCAGGGCCTTTTTCAGAAAAGTGGATACCCTCCAGGCCACATGTTCATTATCTAGAAGTTGTAAGCGAACAAGTGCTGGACGGCATTACCTAAGGCCCTGCTGTCTTAGAAGGAGAAGTAACTAGACTTTCCTTAATTCTCTAAACAACTTGCAAAAAAAGACTAGGTGAATGGTGGACTGCTCTGAGTGGGTGTCACACTAGCAGGGGGGTAACACTCTGGACCAGTCATTCATTCTGGGTGTGGTCACTAGTCTGTGTACGACACCCAGTCTGAATCTTATCAGCAGCATTCTGTCATGTCCACTTGGGACAAAATTAAAATAAGGTTCCATACCCAGAGAGCTAAGCCTTAGGTGGTGTTGGATGACTGTAGGTTTGGAAGCCTCATCTGCTATTCTAACAGAGCCCAACATTTCGAGGCACTCATTTTTCAGGGTTTTCCTCGATACTCGGGCCATAGAACTGGGATATGAATAAAACTCTGGGTGTCCAAGATCATTCATAAATCTATAGATAAACTTAAGCCAAGGCATCTTCAGCGCCCCATCAAACCTAATGCAGTCAAGCAGAATGTCTCTATTTAAATGGGTCTGCTCACTGATCCAGATCCTATGCCATCGAAGAATTAGATCAAGTTTGATAAGGTCTGCTAAGTACGGGAGGCCCAACTCCTCATGGCACACAAAAGAAGACGGGGCAGGAGGGACGGAGAGGATATAATGAAGGAAAGCGTTTTCCACTTTGTAAAGGAAGGGAATTCGCAAAGCCCCATACCCCTGCCCCGTATATCGCTGCTGAAGTACACTGGGCATTGTAGATTTGCAAGAGTTCACCAGGCGGTTTCCTTCCCAGTCTCTTTGCAAAAGTAACCAGCGCACTGGTTGATCTACTAAAACCCATTTTTTTCTGCTCAATTGCTTGAGTTCATGTGTCGTTATGTCTGAAAAGGACGCCGAGATACGAGAAAGTAGTAGTAGTTGCTAGCTTCCTACAATCCAGATAGATGTTCCTACCCATAATGCTCCGGGTGCCAGTAGCACAGTTCATTAAAAAAGTTTTGGAAAGATTAATCTTTAGCCCAAATCAAGCATAAAAGTATTAAAACTGGTCAGGACCCTTTGCAACCCATTGCCTGTACGTGCCATTAAAACGGCATCGTCAGCGTAAAGGAGAGCCGGTAAAGGTCTCCCACCTACCTGAGGAAAATCATGCCCACTCTTAAGGAGTGCCTCGGCCAGACCATTAATGTATAAATTAAAAAGAAAGGGGGCCAGGACGCAGCCCTGCCTGACCCCTCTTCTAACAGGAAATCCTGCTGTGCACTGACCATCCACCCCATATCTTATGGTGCAGGAAGGCAATAATATTAGTATCCACACCAAGATCGGCAAGAATCCCCCATAGCCTCGCATGGATTACAGAGTCAAAGGCTGCAGTCAAATCAACGAAGACTAAGTATAGTCTCCCTTTTTTGGCTCTTGTGTATTTCCCGACGATCATAGCCAGGTTTAGACTCTGTTCTAGGGTTCCCAGGCCCTCCCGAAACCCATACTGGAGATCAGACAGAACATTATTTTCTATTGCCCAGTCCTGTAATCGGTATCACTAAAATGATATTATATACATTTAAAAATAATGATATTCTACAAATAGATGTAAATAACACTCAAATATAAACTTTAATTAACGTCCACCAATTAAAGAGCAAATTGGAAAAAATTAAAACTTCACAAAAACTGTCCAGAACATGCAGCACACTTAAAAAGAGGAAACAACGAGGAGAAATAGAGATATTTCTACACAGTCAATCAATCATTAGATTTGTAAAGCACTTCTTGGGACCTGTGAGGGTATCCAGGCTTTGGATATCCTCGTTGCAACTCTAGGGGGAGGCATACCATTCTGTATCTCCTTGTTGTGCCTCTTGTGGGGTGAGGTGTACAATTCTGATGCATACCCAGGTCTACCAGTGTTGGGAATTCTGGGAATGTATCAGAATGCATGGGTGGGTGTGTTGGAACACCCACACTCCACCCATAGCATACCCCCGCCACAGAGTAATACAAGGCAACGATTTACGCTGCCATACATTATTATAGATCTTTCAAGCCAAGGGTGTAACGAAAGTTTGAGGGCCCCCCTGCAATGTACAGGGAGGGCCCCCCGCTCCTGATTTTATCCGGAGCGCTCAGACCTGATTACTGTGCTGAGTGGGCCCCCTGCAGCTGGGGGGGCCCACCAGCACCGCGGGGGATGCGGGGGCCTGTGTTACGCCCCTGTTTCAAGCTACACAGAGCCAAGCAAGGAGGCCTTGATTGGCTTGATAACTCTCATTTAGGTTTTACTTCAAACCTTGCGTCCCCTTGCGTGGCGCAAGGGCAATGCAAAACCGTGATAAATATGGGCTTAACTCTTTAAAAAGTGCAGAAAAACAGGTATATTTTGCATCAAAACACTACACCTAGAAGAAAACGACACTCTGCCACGTTGCAGTGAGAGAACCCAGAAACAACTATTGCCTAAACCTACCAGCTAACTGCAAAAGTAAGTAATATATTCATAAGAACTTTAAAGTACCCTTAAATATTTGCTTATCGCTTTACCTAAACGAATCACCTACTAGTCTCATTGCCCAATTGTTTTATGGCCCCAATTGAGGTCATTAAAAAGGGGATCGAGGAGGATATGCCAACTAATGAACGCTCCCTAAAGAACCCTAGAGCCGTGAAGACAGGTAAGAGTGTTGTTTTCTGGAATATTGCAGGTTTAGCAAGTAGAAAGGTCTGTGAAGACAGGGAGTGCTATATAAGGGGGTATGATATTATCTTGTTTCAGGAGACCTGGGCAACCAAATAAATCGCACTGGATGGATATCCGTCGTATTCAGTCCCTGCAGAATGCTCACTTGCGGGTCAGGCCAAAGCTGAGCTAACAGCATAGTTTAAAATTACTTTAGATTGTACTGTACCTGTGATTCCTGTTGATAATGTGTAAATCCAAGCTTTTTTAAACTAAGTGGCCTAATGGCATGTGCATTGTTTTAGTTAACTTTATAATGGTATTTTTGATGGAGATCACATATCTAATTTGCAAGAGACGAGGAGCCTTATACTAGGCCTGGAGGAGTTTTGGGCCCCCTTGCGACAAGGTAATAGCAACATTCTAGGGGCGATTTTAACGTAAAACTGCGTCTGACTAAAAAGGAGAATGTTGAATATGTGTTTGATAACTCATGTATAGGTTGCAACAATTCAGATAGAAGCAAGGGGGGACAGGATCTGTTTCATCTTATTAAATTGTTTAATTTATTTAATGTTATGGAGGTCTTTGACCCCCTATATGGAATTATAACCCCTTGTGTCTTGAACTAGGTATATCTGCGAGGGGGTGGAGGCTCAGCAAATGTGCCCGCGCAGCCCCTAGACAACAAAACACAAGGGCAACGCCTGGTATGGAGAAATACTGATATGAACACGATATCTCAATTACCTTCCCCTGGTACTCGCCTGCCTTGAGATTGCATAACGCCCCCTGCTGTGTCTTCTATTTTGAAGATTTTTGTCTGTTGACAAGAGGCATGCTAATGAAACATAGCAGACCCAGGCCAGATGATTCAGCCTGGTTTGACCAAACATGTAGAAAAGTCTCTAGGTTATTGCATGAGGTCCTGAAGGGAGTTCCGAGGGATGGGCAGAATGTTCGTCGTTGTAGGCAGGCTTACAGAGCTAGCCATAAGCAACAACAAGATGATTCCTGAGGGGGTTGGAAAAGTCATGAAGGGTGAAAGATTCTAGCACTTTCTGGGCTGCAGTAAGAAATATTAAAGCAAGGGGGGTCCACTTGAATACAGTTAAGACCACTATTAGTGAGCAGGCATGGGTAGATCATTTTAAATCAGTTTATGGCTCCTTATGAGGGCAAGGGGGTGTGACGAGGG
The DNA here is from genome assembly GCF_964204655.1 of Triturus cristatus. NCBI lineage: Eukaryota > Metazoa > Chordata > Amphibia > Caudata > Salamandridae > Triturus > Triturus cristatus. Next base: position 285,725,620 of record NC_140592.1, on the reverse strand, counting down.
GGTAGACCTCCTGCTGCTAGTGGATTTTACTGGTGAAGAAGTCAGGGAGGATCCTGAAAAAAAACATTTATGAAGGCACCAGGTCCTAATGGGTGCCAATGGACTTATATATAGCAAACCTTGAAATTTGGGCCCCTCTGCTATGTAACAGTTTTAAGGTCTTTATAAGACTGGCTTACCGCAATCCTTGCGTTCAGCTGTTATCATCCCTGTTTTTAAAAAGGGCAGCCCTCGTTCAACCGAATGCTATCGTCCAATTTCACTGCTGGATTTGATAGTTAAGATAGTGGGTAGGTTAGTTCCGGGCAGACTTCTGGACTGGGTGGGGGAAACTGGCATTCTGTCAGAGGTGCAGTACTGATTACAGTAAAGGCTGGGCACAATGGAACAATGTTTAAACCTTCACTTGCTGATAAGCAAGTATACCATTGTTAAGCAGGGCTCCATGTGCCTAGGCTTCATGGATCTGTCCTTCACCTTCGATAGTGTGGTAAGATCAAGGCTCTGGGAGATCCTGACAGACCTGGGGGTTGATGGTGGCCTAGTTTTGTTTTTCAGAGCTCTTCATTATGATCTCTCGCCACCTGTTCAAAATGGCCCCTCAGGAGAGAGAACACAGAAATGTAAAATTGGACAAGGGATGCACCAGGGGTGCGTCTTGGCCCCCATGCTATTTCTTCTATATATTAACGGTCAGGCTCTGTTTTGTCTGCTTGAGATGCAGATGCCCAGGTGGTGGTTGGGAAGAAGGTCCTTGTACTATTATACTCGGACAACGTGGTTTTGTTGGCCAGAACACCCTATGGTCTAAAGATATTAGTGGATGAATTTGTTTATTTTACGAGTTCCTTAGGTCTGGCAGCAAACCGCTCTAAAACGTTTACGATGATGTGCAGTCCAAGACAAACAAAGATGAGGGGGTTTGGATACAAGGGCACTCTGGGGCCCTTACCACTGAATTCCCTTATTTGGAAATGGTTTTTGATTCAAATGGGACCTTGCATTTCCACTGTAAGGTGAAAACTCATGGGCTAATTTGAGTTTGTTTTTATTCTAGCTTGCCACATTGGTAAAAAGACTGTGGTCCCACTTTTCGGAAAACTAATAGAGAAAGTGCTTTCCCATCTTAATAACTGGTGTGGTTCTGTGGGGCTATATAAACCCTAAACCCCTTCAAAGAGTACAAAATAATGTGTTAAGGAGATTTTGGGGGTTCCTCCGACTTGCTGCACATATATTTCTCACCAGCTGGGGATGGAATATGTAGAGGAAACAATTTGGGGGGAGGAGTTGGCCTAACAGCTAGAGTGATCGACCTCAAATATGGGGAACCAGGTTCGAGTCTCGGCAAATCACTAAATCTCCCCCTGCCTAACAAAAATAAATGTGTCAGCATATAACACAACTGGTGCTCGTGTAAAGCGCTCTGATACCTGTTACCTTCGGGTCAAGTTTGTGCTATATAAAACTCCGTAAAAAACAATAAAAAAACAACTTAGCCTCACTGTGGTTGTGGTTTTCCATTTAAACAAACCTTCATGCCAGTTTTAACAGAGAAATTGTGCAGGATTGTTTAGGGTGTGACAGAGCCATGGCCTTCCCCTGGGTACAATATGTGAGGTCTGGGTTGAACGACCTGGGAGAGTTGCCCCTTTTCTCTCAACCTGTAAGTATGCTGAAGCAGGACATGACCTGGGTTAAGTATCTGCTTTAGCAAGACAGACAACTTGCTAGAGAATCATGTGAGTTTTCTAAAATTACAGTCAGAGAGTACGCCCACATCTTTGTGACCCCGAGAATGGCACCACATTAAGGTTGGTTCAACTCCAAATGGGAGAGAATGCTACTCACACGATTCCGCTTAGGTTTCATGAGATTGCTTCTGAGTTATTATAATACGGCCTTGCGATGAGACCTCACTTAAAGCTTGTTGCACTTTGTATTCTTTTGTAAATATTATCAGGAATGTAGCAAGCTATACCTGCTACCCATTGTTAGGAGGCAAGGTGTTCAGATGTCTCTGGCTGTGCTGGAATACCTGCAAACACTGGACTGCCCTCGAATTGTGTTAATATTTGTTTGTTTTTAAAATGGGCAATCAAAAGGAGGAGCTCAATGCTGTTTTAGCTGGTTTTCAGCTTGATCATCTTTCACAGTGTTGATGGTCATTTTATGGTATTGGTTATTAACTTATTGTTTTTTTTATTGATGGCAGACATCAGGGACTTTGGATACTTGATACTGAGTACAGTAATTGCCATGTAACATGCACTTTAAAACCAAGAAGGTTATTGCTCGCTTCCCCTTGATGATATAACGTGAGCCCATTATGTTAAGCCTTTAATGATATCATGTACTGTATTTCCTAACTGCTTGTACTTTTATGGTCAAATTGGGACCAGAATAAAGATTTTAAATGTAATGTAACAGCTAAAATCCATCTTTCTATTGATATCTCTAAACTGTTGGTGCAAATTAAAAATTACCAAGAGAACGCTGTTCTACTGAACAACAACACTACTTCCAAAAGGCCAAACTCAAGTAATACCTAATTGAAACTCAACAAAGACGCTTTGAAAGTAAGTAAATGTTCTCAAATGTTAAGCTAACCACAACCCCTAAATGTTGAAATTAAAAGTAGCATTCAAAGACGCCCAAAACTAAGCAAAACTGTATTTTAGACATATAACTAAAACAAACAGTTTACACCCAACAGGGAAAGACGCCCCACCTGAACCACATCTCCTGTAAATAAAACTGAAACTAAAGAAAAAATACACCACTGTAAAAGGACAGCAGATATGCAAGTTTAAATGTAAACATGTATTTAAAATGGCAATACTAAATAGCAATGTATTTTAATACAAAGTAATAGATTTATAACTCTAACATTTTCATATAAAATGTCACTGAGTCACTTACATCACCTCCCAGAAAGTCAAACATTGCTATCGCACATGTGATACACTGACAACCAGGAGAACACAAGCACGAGAATATAAATTTGAAATGTACCAATATGATTATAATGCTCATTATGGAGGGCACCATGCAATTACAATTACAATTTTTTTTATTAACATTAGAGAACACTCCCCCAAATGTAACAGAGATAGGAGTAAGGCATGTTTTCAAGATCTGAGCACCAGCTCCCAAGAAACCACAGGAACAATTATAAAAAATATGCTGCTTTAAGTTTCTTAGCACATTACAGGGCAACTGCCAGCAATCCGTAACTTAAAATGATTAATAACATGCGTTCCTTCTCCTACCTCGCCACCATGTCCTGGAACTACCTCCCCCTCAACCTGCGAACCTCCCCCTCGCTGGAAAACTTCAGGAAGAAGCTCAAGCTTTTTGACCAAGGCTCACAGAACCCCAGAGCCTGGAGACCCCTAGGGTGACAAGTCACACTATACAAGACTGATTGATTGACAAGAAAAGTCACAGCAAAAACCCCTGCTGCTCCTAGAAGATACCAAGAAATACACATTCCTAATAATCTCACTACAATACATATTGTGGAATTCTTCCTCCTGCACAATAATAACTATAAAGACAGGAAAATAATAATCTGTGCAACTCCTTGGACTAACCCACTGACAAACATGGATGATGGATTGCACTTTTAAACCATATCATCTACCATTCACACAGATATACACCATACATGGTGATTATCACAACAGTAACATACCCCTAATATAAACACTCCTTTCTAACAGGTGAAGTCCTAAATATTATGAACTACTAAGCTAAATCAAAATAAAAACTAACAACTACTTTTCCCTTAAAATATTTTTAGCCTTTAAGCAGACAGTGACACAAACAATCCGAAAAATCGGCTCACAGATAGGCATAGAGGCTGCTATTACAATGTTAACCAAATCATTTAGAAACACCTCCAGAAATCTGCAATAAGCGCAGAATATATAACAACAATCAAGCCAGTTCACCTTTGAAATAAAAAGATAACAGCCCTAGTGTATGTTGGAGTCACAGATCCAACTATAACATCCTAATAGAATCCCCCTAAAACCAAACACACAAAATAAAACAAAATCCCTTAATGGACTATTTTGAAGACGCTTAGTGACTGGCCACAGACGCCAGCCTAAATTTCAAATAGCTTTGAGGATCAACAGCACCATGGCTAAACAAGCCAAAAACAACAACGCAGTGGACAGATGGCATATCGCCTTCCAAGCCACATTGCCCCAGAGTCAATCTACCCTATACAAATCCCTGGAAATCCTCCAAAAAGAACATAGCTACCAAAATCCTTGAATAGAAAAATCTGTAAGGCAAATAACACCTAAAATATGTAAAACGTCTAAAGAAATGTACTAAATGCTACATTTCAAATGAAACGTCTTTGTAAATAACAAAGGACCACAGTCCCTAAAAACACAGCAAAAACAATACTGTAAGCCACCTAACAATGTAACATTAAACAAAAAACATCAAATGTATACAGGCACACACACACATATATATATCAATGGCATTCCTGCCCCTCTCCTTCTCTTCTGTGAAAGCAGAGGCAACGGCAACATGGAATGATGAAGTCTCTTTTATTGTTTCACAACAGAAAACAACACAGGACGGCGCGTTTCGGTGGTGACTCCCACCTTGATCACATAGTGCAGCCGCCATACTTTTTGCATTTAAATACCTTCTAGGTCATCACAATTTAGTATAGAGACTGAAAAAATACTTGCAAAGGCAATAGTTGTAAAATACAAATAAATAAGATAAAAATTAACTGAACAAAATAAAATAAAATAGAATACAAAAAAGCATGGTAAACTTCAAGTGCTGTGTTAAAATGCCTGACATTTGTTGGTAAACATTTGCGAGCATACACTTTTTGATGTCTTCAATAATCAGAGCATGGTTGCTGGGATGGCTATGTAACAATTCATAAACCTCCAAATACACTGCTCAATCATATCTCAATATTCATGTATACTCTGTAGTCCACTTTTAGACCAGCTTGAAAAGTAGATGAATTTGTAAACATATAAACATATGAACCTCTACCCCACAACTGTTATGACCATTGCAAAACTGGAGAAATCAACATCTGCATCTTATATTGATTATTTACATCAAGCCCAATTGGGCAAAAAACATTTACGATACTTCAGGACAACCTAGATCAATGATCTAGAAAAGTGTCTGACTCATTCATTCTCAATGAGATAACAGCATGACTGGAATTGTGTGAGCCTTATTTGCCCTCCCTCAGATTGCTCTCCTGGATGGCATAAAAAAAAATAATGAACTTAAAATTATAATAAGCGAAAGGAGCGACTATTGTGATACCTGATTACGTCACGTGTATTAGAAACATACAAACTACAGATAAGCCCCACTGCAGTTACGACATAAAGCACTTTTCCTAGGCTGAATAAGAGTGGGAACTGCATTACAGAAGCCAAATCAAACATGATTACAGGTGAATATACAATTCCTCATCTGAATTGAGACCATTTGGTATTTTGCTGTTCAACATCTTTATATAGCGTGACTCCAAACTGCGCAGCCTTTGTTCTCTGTTGCCACCCCTTAAGTTACTCGGGACCGAATCTATGACATAATAGACCAAGTCATTGAATCTGCCCCCATGTTTTTCATGCATATGATGAGCTACTGGGTAGGTTTGATTAACCCTACCTATTGCACATAAGTGTTGTAAAATCCTTACGTGTACCATGTGTATGGTCCTGCCAATATACATCTTGGGGCATGAACACTGCAAGATGTACACCACAAAGTTACTCCTACAATTATAAGAGTGACGGATCTTAAATGGGGTAGTGTACAATTGGCTGGAGAACTCACTCATATTCTGGCCTATTGTACAAGCCTTACATTTAATAATGCCAAAACAGAGATTTTGCACTTCGCAGTGGTTCTACCATCTAATTTCTGGCCTTTTCCCTCGGATACACCTCTGGTACCTGCGAAGACAGTGCGTAATTTGGGGGTCAGCTTTAATGAGAAGCACAGCCTGGAGTCACATGTGAACAAAGTAGTTGCAAACTGCCTCTTGATTATTAGAGGCCTACGCAAGGTCCTACCACTTTTACCCTCTAAGGTAAGAGGCACAGTAGTCAGGTGTGTTGTTCTCAGCCGCCTGGACTACTGCAATGCCTTGCTGCTTGAGTCTCCTGGCTATTTGGTCCTGCGGCTCCAGCGTATCCAGGCAGCAGCAGCAAAGCTTGTCTTAATGAGAACTCGTAATGCATCAACTGCTCAGGCATTAGCGGAGCTGCACTGGCTCCCGGTGAGGCAAGGAATTTTGTTTAAGTCTTTGTGAATTGTTTTTAAAGCTCTTCATGGGCTTGGACCCAGACCGCTGCAACGTAGGTTCAGCTGGTATGTACCTACGCGCAGCTTGCGCTCCTCGGCAGCTAATTTGGTTAGGATCCCGAAGATAAAAAGAACTACCATGGGGGGGCGAGCATTTAGTGTAGCAGGTGCGCGCCTGTGGAACAGTCTTCCACTAGAGTTGAGACAGATACAGGATTTGTTGCTGTTTCGCAAGCAAGTAAAGACCTGGCTTATTCCCAGAGTGTAATCAGTTGCTTTGCCTAGCATGCAGCTGTGTTTATTTTTTTTGTTGCTGTGTCTTAGCGCCAGGATGCCCGTAGGGTTACAGTGCGCTCTACAAATGATAAATACATACATACATACATCTATGACATTTTCTGAACCCTGCATTTGTAGTAAGCCAAGTCTCAAACTTTACCATTTCGGGGCTACTAACACAGAGTTCGCCTCTCATAGATTTGGCCTGCCTATAGGAGAGAAGTGGGTATTTTGACACAGATTGCCCAATAATTGGATCACTCCTTATTAGACTCCAATATGATGTTAAAATATTTCTCACTTTCTGGTGGTACTGGGTAAAACCTGTGATCATTCTCACTTCCCCATGATTGCTGGCCACGCTGCTCTTTTCTTTAAACAGTAGAGATTCCATAGATTTTGTGTTTACTTTTGAGAAAAAGAATGATTTTGAGTCCGGTCCAGGGGGAACCTGGCTTGGCAGTTCGGACTGCACTGTTCCCACAAGGAACAGGGTCAAGATTGATTTGCATATGGCTGGGTCAAAACTGGGGTGGTGTGATGAGCAAAAGAATGATGGATTTAACCCAGGTGCTTGTGACTGGGGGTGAATATTTGCATTGTCCAGCATTCCGTCCATCGATTGTTTCTTTTGCATATTTCACCCTAAGAGGGAAGGGTATGTCCAGATGTGGGTCCCGTGCTCACTACACCACTGAATTCAAGCTAGCCTGGCTGATGAAGGGTGATGCCCTCAAACCCGTCCCAGGATGCATGTTTCCGGTCCAGGGAGGACCTGGCTTGGCAGTTTGGGCTGGACTGTTCCCACAAAGAAAAGGGTCAAAACTGATTTGCATATGGCTGGGTCCAAACTGGAGTAGTGCGTGAGCAAAAGAATGATGAATTTAACACAGATGCTTGAGACTGGGGGTGAATGTTTGCATTGTCCAGCATTCCGTCCATCAATTGTTTCTTTTGCATATGTCACCCAAAGTGGGAAGGGTATGCCCAGATGTGGGTCCAGTGCTCACTACATCACTGGACTCAAGCTAGCCTGGCTGATGAAGGGTGATATCCAGATACCGGTCCCAGGATACTTGTTTCTGGTCCAGGGAGGACCTGGCTTGGCAGTTCAGGCTGGACTGTTCCCACAAGGAACAGGGTCAAGACTGATTTACATATGGCTGGGTCAAAACTGGGGTGGTGTGGTGAGCAAAAGAATAATGAATTTAACACAGATGCTTGAGACTGGGGGATGAATGTTTGCATTGTCCAGCATTCTGTCCATCAATTGTTTCTTTTGCATATGTCGCCCTAAGTGGGAAGGGTATGCCCAGACGGGGGTCCCGTGCTCACTACACCACTAGATTCAAGCTAGCCTGGCTGATGAAGGATGAGGCCCTGAATCCGGTCCCAGGATGCTTGTTTCTGGTTCAGGGAGGACCTGGCTTGGAAGTTCGGGCGGGTAAAGACTTATTTGCATATGCCTGGGTCTAAACTGGGGTGGGGTGGGGTGGTGAGCAAAAGAATGATGGATTTAACCCAGATCCTTGTGACTGGGTGTGAATGATTGCATTGTCCAGCATTCCTCCATCATTTGTTTCTTTTGCATACTTGTGCCTTAGAGCAACCCAATAAGGACTGTTCATATGCTCTGGCTCGAAATCTCTGTTCTAATTCTTTTTTAACCTGTTCCAAAGACTGCTTATCACTGCAGTTGTGCTTCATGTGGAGATTTTCGGCATATGGAGTACTCTGCCCTAATTTTAAAGGGTGAAATCTCTCCACAAGGAGAATTGAATTTCCAGCAGACTCCTTTCTAAATGTTTTGGTTTGGATCTTGTTATCTTGCACAAATACCTTAAGATCTAAGAACTTTACTTCACTATCGCTGATCGTACATGTGAAAGATAGGTTAAGATTATTGGAGTTAATGCGACTGGCAAATTCCTTGGCAGATTCCAAGGAACCACTCCATATCACAAAGAGATCATCTATGTAACGGGCCCAGTCCTTTCTACAGCAAACTCTGTCGCAAGCCCCTGCTCCTCCCACCAGACCATGTGCAAGTTTGCATAGCTATCCTTTGTAATTGTTCGAAGAGTTGTTCATCAAACAAAAAGAAGTTGTTCTCCAAGCACCACTCCATCATCTTAAGTATCATTTGAGTGTGACATATATATATATAGTTAGTGCAGGCAACTATAACTCACGCGACCGCAATCCTCTGCTGATGACGTCAGATATTACATCACTGATGACATATGTGTCTTTCTGAAAAATAAATATTTGTAATATATGTATAGCTAAAGATTAATGGAAGAAGACATGGGTAAATAAGTGTCTAAATACAGTGATGTAATATCTGACGTCATCAGCAGAGGATTGCGGTCGCGTGAGTTATAGTTGCCTGCACTAACTATAACGGGGGAATTTCAATGGTTTCTCACGAGTGAAATGTCCAGCGAACTATAACATGTGTGAAACCTATGGTTTTTTAAGTGAATTTATATATATGTATATATATATTCACTTAAAAAATCATAGGTTTCACACATGTTAATATGATAATATATATGTATGTATATATATTACTGCTCCCATTGCACCAGGTCCGAGTCACTCGCGGTCGGGTGCTGTCCAATTTTATCTAAACAAAAGGCAATTACGGTTTGCAGAACACAACTCTATGCTAATGGAATTCACAAGCTTCTGCCTTTCCAATAATATCTTTGTTTTTGAGGATCAATACTTCAAACAGATCTCAGGGACAGCGATGGGCACCTGCTTCGCCCCCAGCTATGCCAACTTCTTTGTAGGCTGGTGGGAGGAGCAGGTGCCCAGAACCTATGAAAAGGATAACATCAAGGGTCAGGTGAAAGCATGGTATCGATATATCGATGACCTATTCATCGTTTGGGAGGGTACGACTGAGTCAGCTAGAGGTTACATAGAAAATCTCAATAATAACGATCTTAATCTGCACTTTTCAGGCACAGTAAATCCAGTGGCAGTGGACTATCTGGACCTGAAAGTGTTTGTATCAGAAGGCAAGTTAGAAACTGCCCTTTACCGCAAAAGTACAGCGGGCAATTCTATTCTTTTTGCAACTAGCAATCATCCTCCTAAATTAATCCAAAGCATCCCATATGGAGAGCTCCTGAGATTAAAACTGAATAGTTCCAGAGTGTGTGACTTTGAAGCAGCGGCAAGAGATTGCATATTGAGATTCCGCATAAGGGGTTATGGACAGGCCCAACTAGATAAAACACTGGTAAAGGTCAGGGGGATCCCTAGACAGCACCTGCTAAAAGACAAGAAGAGAGAGAGACGAGAGTCGGACGACTCCCATGAAGGAAAATTCAGAATGATCACAACGTATTCTGCGGAAGCCAACTTTCTGAAAAAAATGTTGAGGAAAAACTGGCACATTTTAAAAACTGACAATATCATAGGAGAGGACATTCCAAACCATCCAATGGTAACTTACAAGAAGGCTAGGTCACTGAAGGATAGGCTAGTTAGTAGCCATCTAGTAAAGGAACCTACACTGCAGCGGACTTTGAAAGACATGCAGGGTTTTTTTCCGTGTGGGAAGTGTAAGGCCTGCTCTAATAGCAAGAGAGTTTTAACGTATACAGTGCCTAATATAAACTTAAAAAGACCAATCAATAAGTTTTTAACCTGCAGCACTTCCTATGCAGTCTACTGCCTTGTTTGTCCGTGCGGCCTATTTTATATTGGCAGCACCATTCACCCTTTAAAAATTCGAATACTTGAACACAGGAGGGGCATAGAAAAATGTGATCCATCATATCCTGTAGCTAGGCATTATGATGACAAACATCCCAAAAGTAAAAACATTCTACAATTTTTTGGCCTTGATCACGTCCCAGAGAATATTAGAGGAGGTGACCGCCTTAAGAAATTACGAAGGTTAGAATCACGTTACATTGCCAACGAACCTGTTGCCCCGTGAGTGCTTCACACTTCGTGTGAATGAGCCTGAATTTTAATTGCGAACTCCTACCTCGCAAATTACAGCACCCGCCAGAAGAGTTCAGCAGTATGGTGGGACCTTGGAGCCTTGATTTCTTACCTGCTTGAACCGCTGCTGCGTTGCGTGTACCGTCGACCAATCAGGTCGTGAGCTATACAAGCCCGAGGACGCCGAGCCATTTGACCGATGCCTGCGGTCACATTACGGATGCACCAGCTGGCGAGGGGGACATGGTGGTTGACCCCGGGGGCCAAGGGGGCGTGGCATTACAGATCATGGCATTTGCGGAAGAGAAATGCAAGCAGCCATGCCATTGGCCCGGGAACATCCAATGAGGATTGAGAATATTGTATTTTAACCAATGAACAGACTGGGACTATACAACATTTCTTGTAACTGATGAAGGCATCACGCCGAAACGCGTCTTATTAAAGAAATGTCTGCCAACGAACCTGTTGCCCCGTGAGTGCTTCACACTTCGTGTGAATGAGCCTGAATTTTAATTGCGAACTCCTACCTCGCAAATTACAGCACCCGCCAGAAGAGTTCAGCAGTATGGTGGGACCTTGGAGCCTTGATTTCTTACCTGCTTGAACCGCTGCTGCGTTGCGTGTACCGTCGACCAATCAGGTCGTGAGCTATACAAGCCCGAGGACGCCGAGCCATTTGACCGACGCCTGCGGTCACATTACGGATGCACCAGCTGGCGAGGGGGACATGGTGGTTGACCCCGGGGGCCAAGGGGGCGTGGCATTACAGATCATGGCATTTGTGGAAGAGAAATGCAAGCAGCCATGCCATTGGCCCGGGAACATCCAATGAGGATTGAGAATATTGTATTTTAACCAATGAACAGACTGGGACTATACAACATTTCTTGTAACTGATGAAGGCATCACGCCGAAACGCGTCTTATTAAAGAAATGTCTGCCAACGAACCTGTTGCCCCGTGAGTGCTTCACACTTCGTGTGAATGAGCCTGAATTTTAATTGCGAACTCCTACCTCGCAAATTACAGCACCCGCCAGAAGAGTTCAGCAGTATGGTGGGACCTTGAGCCTTGATTTCTTACCTGCTTGAACCGCTGCTGCGTTGCGTGTACCGTCGACCAATCAGGTCGTGAGCTATACAAGCCCGAGGACGCCGAGCCATTTGACCGACGCCTGCGGTCACATTACGGATGCACCAGCTGGCGAGGGGGACATGGTGGTTGACCCCGGGGGCCAAGGGGGCATGGCATTACAGATCATGGCATTTGCGGAAGAGAAATGCAAGCAGCCATGCCATTGGCCCGGGAACATCCAATGAGGATTGAGAATATTGTATTTTAACCAATGAACAGACTGGGACTATACAACATTTCTTGTAACTGATGAAGGCATCACGCCGAAACGCGTCTTATTAAAGAAATGTCTGCCAACGAACCTGTTGCCCCGTGAGTGCTTCACACTTCGTGTGAATGAGCCTGAATTTTAATTGCGAACTCCTACCTCGCAAATTACAGCACCCGCCAGAAGAGTTCAGCAGTATGGTGGGACCTTGGAGCCTTGATTTCTTACCTGCTTGAACCGCTGCTGCGTTGCGTGTACCGTCGACCAATCAGGTCGTGAGCTATATAAGCCCGAGGACGCCGAGCCATTTGACCGACGCCTGCGGTTACATTACGGATGCACCAGCTGGCGAGGGGGACATGGTGGTTGACCCCGGGGGCCAAGGGGGCGTGGCATTACAGATCATGGCATTTGCGGAAGAGAAATGCAAGCAGCCATGCCATTGGCCCGGGAACATCCAATGAGGATTGAGAATACTGTATTTTAACCAATGAACAGACTGGGACTATACAACATTTCTTGTAACTGATGAAGGCATCACGCCGAAACGCGTCTTATTAAAGAAATGTCTGCCAACGAACCTGTTGCCCCGTGAGTGCTTCACACTTCGTGTGAATGAGCCTGAATTTTAATTGCGAACTCCTACCTCGCAAATTACAGCACCCGCCAGAAGAGTTCAGCAGTATGGTGGGACCTTGGAGCCTTGATTTCTTACCTGCTTGAACCGCTGCTGCGTTGCGTGTACCGTCGACCAATCAGGTAGTGAGCTATACAAGCCCGAGGACGCCGAGCCATTTGACCGACGCCTGCGGTCACATTACGGATGCACCAGCTGGCGAGGGGGACATGGTGGTTGACCCCGGGGGCCAAGGGGGCGTGGCATTACAGATCATGGCATTTGCGGAAGAGAAATGCAAGCAGCCATGCCATTGGCCCGGGAACATCCAATGAGGATTGAGAATATTGTATTTTAACCAATGAACAGACTGGGACTATACAACATTTCTTGTAACTGATGAAGGCATCACGCCGAAACGCGTCTTATTAAAGAAATGTCTGCCAACGAACCTGTTGCCCCGTGAGGGCTTCTCACTTCGTGTGAATGAGCCTGAATTTTAATTGCGAACTCCTACCTCGCAAATTACAGCACCCGCCAGAAGAGTTCAGCAGTATGGTGGGACCTTGGAGCCTTGATTTCTTACCTGCTTGAACCGCTGCTGCGTTGCGTGTACCATCGACCAATCAGGTCGTGAGCTATACAAGCCCGAGGACGCCGAGCCATTTGACCGACGCCTGCGGTCACATTACGGATGCACCAGCTGGCGAGGGGGACATGGTGGTTGACCCCGGGGGCCAAGGGGGCGTGGCATTACAGATCATGGCATTTGCGGAAGAGAAATGCAAGCAGCCATGCCATTGGCCCGGGAACATCCAATGAGGATTGAGAATATTGTATTTTAACCAATGAACAGACTGGGACTATACAACATTTCTTGTAACTGATGAAGGCATCACGCCGAAACGCGTCTTATTAAAGAAATGTCTGCCAACGAACCTGTTGCCCCGTGAGTGCTTCACACTTCGTGTGAATGAGCCTGAATTTTAATTGCGAACTCCTACCTCGCAAATTACAGCACCCGCCAGAAGAGTTCAGCAGTATGGTGGGACCTTGAGCCTTGATTTCTTACCTGCTTGAACCGCTGCTGCGTTGCGTGTACCGTCGACCAATCAGGTCGTGAGCTATACAAGCCCGAGGACGCCGAGCCATTTGACCGACGCCTGCGGTCACATTACGGATGCACCAGCTGGCGAGGGGGACATGGTGGTTGACCCCGGGGGCCAAGGGGGCATGGCATTACAGATCATGGCATTTGCGGAAGAGAAATGCAAGCAGCCATGCCATTGGCCCGGGAACATCCAATGAGGATTGAGAATACTGTATTTTAACCAATGAACAGACTGGGACTATACAACATTTCTTGTAACTGATGAAGGCATCACGCCGAAACGCGTCTTATTAAAGAAATGTCTGCCAACGAACCTGTTGCCCCGTGAGTGCTTCACACTTCGTGTGAATGAGCCTGAATTTTAATTGCGAACTCCTACCTCGCAAATTACAGCACCCGCCAGAAGAGTTCAGCAGTATGGTGGGACCTTGGAGCCTTGATTTCTTACCTGCTTGAACCGCTGCTGCGTTGCGTGTACCGTCGACCAATCAGGTCGTGAGCTATACAAGCCCGAGGACGCCGAGCCGTTTGACCGACGCCTGCGGTCACATTACGGATGCACCAGCTGGCGAGGGGGACATGGTGGTTGACCCCGGGGGCCAAGGGGGCGTGGCATTACAGATCATGGCATTTGCGGAAGAGAAATGCAAGCAGCCATGCCATTGGCCCGGGAACATCCAATGAGGATTGAGAATACTGTATTTTAACCAATGAACAGACTGGGACTATACAACATTTCTCGTAACTGATGAAGGCATCACGCCGAAACGCGTCTTATTAAAGAAATGTCTGCCAACGAACCTGTTGCCCCGTGAGTGCTTCACACTTCGTGTGAATGAGCCTGAATTTTAATTGCGAACTCCTACCTCGCAAATTACAGCACCCGCCAGAAGAGTTCAGCAGTATGGTGGGACCTTGGAGCCTTGATATATATATATATATATATATATATATATATATATATATATATATATATATATATATATATCAAAGCTCCAAGGTTACCACCTGTGGAGACGCACTCTGACATGCTGTCAACTGGATCCGCCCGCCGATCCGGCTTTAACCTCATGAAGGTTGCTGCAGTGGATGTCAGAGTGCGTCTCCACAGGTGGGAACCTTGGAGCTTTGATATATAGATGAACGTCTCCGGCATACACCAGCTCCTCTCCTCTCCGGGTCAGTGCGAGTTCCGGGTGCCAGAACCCGGTATCAAATGTCCGAAAATCCTGTGAGCTTTTCCCCACCAAGAAAATGACTCGCACACCAGGGTTCGTGTAAACAAAAGATGTATTATTGGCGACGCGTTTCGACCAGAAAGGTCTTCTTCACAAGCCAACTTTGCCACAAACAAATCCACCATTATGAAGTGTATTTACAAAACATAGAGGAAGGACCAATGCACATTGATTCATTCATAGGCAGTGAAAAAAGACTATCACACATTTTCGGAGCTTTGTACAGCGAAGGAAAGACCTCCGTGTTCGTCGTAAATTATAATTAGGGCTCCCGGTTTTCCGTTTAAACAGATTTTTACATATAAATACAGACGGAAAACAAGTTTTCCTTTGTCTGTATTTAAATGTAAAAACGGGAAAATACTACTGCCATGCTCCAGCAGAGTTGCCTCCAGGGCCGGCTTTAGGGCAGTGCGATCGGTGCCACCGCACCGGGGGCTGGTTTCCTGGGGGCGCCGTGTTTGAAAGTTTATTATGCTTTTGAGGCACCTGCTGCAGCGTTTCTTTCCCCCGGCAATTACCAGGCCTCACATAAATGTCAAGATAACTCGTGTGATTAATTATCTTCCTGAAGAGAGATCAACATTTTGTATAGTTGAGGTTTTGATTTAAGTGAAGTTAGTGCAGAGGGTTAAAATGCCTGCTGCAAAGAACGTGTACGAAGTAGATTACAGAGTGCGTGTGATGTAAACAGATAAGCAGGTTACTACTTTCAAAGAGACATCCTTTTGTTAATTGCAATTTATAACTTAAAGTCCTAATATAGAATAGTGAGCTATTAACTTTCATCCTAGAAACTGCATACACACTGCAAAGCATACATTATTAGAACATTGATTAATGTTGCAAAAAGGTTTTATTTGGCTAGAAATCAATTCTTATTATTGAAGAAAACTCCCAACTATGCTGTTTCTTTTTCGACTCTGAGTTTGTGCTTCTCCACACCAAGCACTCTTAAACTATACTGCCCACCAGCTTGGATGACATGTGACTCCTACACTTAGTCCTTTGGCTTATGTAGCATTTCTTATACACTGATTTACACACGTAGGATAGATTGTCTCTGTGTAATGTGTGTGTGATGCAGTGCTCGGACACCCTACACTGGTATGAGTGGCGCTATATAACTAATTTAATGCATATGAGAGAGTGTGGTTATGGAGACTTGGTCACTGTTAAACGGTGCTAGTGAGAGACTCCGTGGTGGAGGTCGTGATTGGGGGGGGGGGGGCGCCAACAAACATTTGTCGCACAGGGCGCCACCAGCACTAAAGTCGGCCCTGGTTGCCTCTCCAAGTCCTCTTCCTGATTCCAGGGCTGTGCCTGCCTACAAGTAACATCAAACGTTTTTGTTGATGCCCAGCCATTTATTTCCGGGGCTCCGTACAGCCCCTGGAGTGAGCTCTTCACCAGCCATTAGTAAACAAAAGTAAGTGCCCTCGGGGAAGAGGGGAGGGGGTGGGGCTGGAGTCGGTGGCGTATGCAGTTTTGCGTGTGGCAAAACCAGGATTCGAATGCCAGCATCCCCTGGAGTGCAAAAGCCTAGCTACGTCAGTGGAGTGTTGTCGAGTTTGTGGCCAGACTGCAGAGCAACACTGTGTATGTGTGGCTGCAAGAACAATCTGGCCACAAACTCAAAGCCTTTCTACGCCACTAACTGGAGTGTTTGCAGAGTTTGTGGCTGGACTGCATAGCCTATAACCGTTGCGGTCTCTTCTTTTTTTAACTGGTCAAGACAAGGACAGTGTCCACTTCTGCTGCCCCCCCTCTTTCTTCCTCTTCTTCCCTCTCTTTCTGCTGCACTTCTCCTCACTTGTAGAAAACCGTGATTGTTCTTTCCTCTCCTTTCCGTCAATCTCTCCTCTGTGAAATGGATCCAAAAAAGGGAGAAACACGTTTGCTGCAAATGTCTTTGTCTGGAATTTTTCTACACCAAAATGCAGCCTCATGAGGAGAGAAAAAAGGTTTTAAGATGCAAACAATGAATACATAACTAAATAAAACAAGACAGAGTAGTCGCAAAGTGGCCAGTTTGGTTTTATTTATACCCAAACACATTAGCGCCACCTTTCAGAGTTTGCCAGTGAAGCACTACTTTTCTTTTCATGTCGTTAGCTTTTCAAGCAAATACACTCATTGATTTCTGAATAATGAGTGTAAAAGCATTATGGTGACTTCCTTGTGAGTGTTTGCTTTTTTCCAGTACGTTGTTACTTTTTTTTCAGGTAGCATATTAGTCTAGTCTAGTGCATATTTAAATTGAGTTGCTTCCAGGTGTTTTATAGCGGGGCACAATTGGGTTATAGCTGAAGTTAGTGTGTTACTCTCAGTGGGGCAATATGGTGTTCAGTGAGGGGGAGGATGTGGCACTCTACTGATGACAGAAACTGCAAGGCTCTGAGACAAATGGCTTATGATAGCACTTTTAAGCGTATTTGGGACATTCTGCAAATGACAAATTTATCAAATGAATGTATTGTGTTGGCCAATAACAACGAGTGCATGTGTGCATTGTCAATTTAAATAAATGTGGAAAAATACTAGCTGCAGTGTCAACTTTTGCTTGTGGCAAAAATAAATGTGGATAAATACAGATAAAATGCCCCAAAAATAAATATGGATAAATACAGACGGAAATGGTAAAAAAATAAATACCATAAAACCGGGAGCCCTAATTATAATATTACAATCTCAATGTCCGTTTGAACGCATAGATGAATTGTAAAATATAATACATAACAATTTGATGATTTTCAACGTGTTGCACATAGCGATAAATAGATACAGTTAAACATCTCTGTATTTAAGAAGTTACTCATACCATTCACATTGGGTGCTAGCTCCTACGTATTGGTGTCCTTGTGTCCCAGTGGCCCAATGATTAGGTTAATTCATTTCTGTTGGCCTGTTTGGTCCTTATTAGTTAGTGCATAAGGATAACCTTACTAAAGAATTAAATAAAATTAAAATAAAATAAAATTCCCTACGTGTTTCCCAAAACAAAGTACCCTAAATTATCATTTACTCTAGAAGTGAGGGGGTTATGTACAGGGGGACCTCACTACAGGGACAGTGGCAGGTGGGTGATAAGTGCAAAAACGTTTAAGACACAGGGGAGCACTGGGAAGGTCACTGGGCCACTAGGACATAAATACGTAGGAGCTAGCATTGACGATCTTAGTCCAAAGTGGGAGTAAGGAGGTTCTAACTTCGGAGAAGAGGTTCGACGGTAAGGGGTCATTGTAGTGATTAGACGGTTTCAGGGGTAGCCAGGGATTGGACAGGCTCCAGGATGCATTGTTTTGGGGAGGTAAGGCTGCGCTGAGGAAGTGACAGTCAACCCAGTGGGCGGGGGGTTGTTCAGTGGTCTGAAGGACAGTTGTTCCAGTGCAGAGTGTAGTTCAGCTTCAATCTTATTGGTCTTTTCCGTGAAGAAGTCACCAAATTCATCACACTTCGGTAGTGACCCTTGACCCTGAGGCGATGCATTAGGCTGACTATTTGCTTGACACTTGATAAGTTCGAACAGTTTTCTGGGACGGTTTTTTGCTTGCTCTAGTTGATTTCGAAATAAGGTGGCCTTTGAGCATCTGATGCATTTGTTGTAGATGCTGCTTAGGGATCTCAGATGGTAGAGATGTTCAAGGGAGGGATATGCTCGCCACAATTTTTCCGCAAGTCTTAGATTCCATCTCTCGGAATTAAGACTGTCATTGAACCAGGGTTTGGAGAGTTTGGTGGACAATCTTTTAAGCTGTAGAGGCGCAACTAAGTCTAAAACATTGGTCATTGAGCGGTTATAATGGGCTGTAACATCATGTACATCCGACATGTTCGTAGGAGGAGACAGGATGTCATCGCAGAGCGCAGTTAGATCATGCGAGTTGATGTTCCGAAGGCATCTTTTCAGTTGTTTTGGGCTCTTGGCTGGGCTCTACTAGCTCTTACCGACTCCAGGATGAGGAAGGTGATGCAGTAGTGGTCGGTCCAATCACATGGGAGGATCGAATCCAGACGGATGGAGTTGGGCTTACCAATGACGAGATCTAAGGTAGCTCCTTTAATATGAGTAGGGCTATCACAGATTTGGATTAGATTGAGGTCCAGCAGGAAGGTTTTAAGGCTTTTGACCACCTCATCATTTGTATCATTCCAATGCAGGTTGAAATCTCCCAGGAAGATCTGCCCAACTGAATGATATCATAGTTGGGAGGCACTAAAATGTCCAGGATGGAAGCAACAGAGTCATTTAACCATGCTTTAGTCAGCAATACAAGGTCTAGGTCCTGTGCAAGGATGAGGTTAGCAATGTCAGCCGCATGTTTTACTGCCGATCTACAAGTTAGGAGCATGCATTTGAGCATTGTGTTGGCGTCAATTGGGGCTGATAGTGTAGTGGTGACTTTCGTGAGGTTACTCTCATTT
Source organism: Triturus cristatus (assembly GCF_964204655.1). Lineage (NCBI taxonomy): Eukaryota > Metazoa > Chordata > Amphibia > Caudata > Salamandridae > Triturus > Triturus cristatus. The sequence continues at coordinate 285,706,323 of NC_140592.1, read as the reverse complement.
AGTGCTCTAGTGTTTAACCTAGGTTCCATGAAGGGATCGACGGTGATGGATTCAATTTGTTGCAAGTTGGATATGTTGGAGGAATGTGCAGGATCATAGGAAAGCAGGAGAGAATGGATATCCCTGTCCGACAGGGAGGGTCTTCATCTGGATGGACGAGCAGGGTCATTCGGAAGAGGAGCGGAAGCCCAACTAAGGGGTGAGTGTGTGCTGTAGGCCGGTGCCCGACGATTTGTGGGGGAGATAGCGTGCAAGGTACATACTTTAGATGAGAGCGAGCAGAGATGGTGATTGGTCACAGAGGCGCAGTAAGGCCTGGAGTTGGCCACCAATTCTACAGCGATCTGCAGAAGGCTCCGTACCTTAGACTTAAGTTGTAGGAGGCAGAGTGAGATCTCATTAAGTCTGTCTTCCACAAAGGTGTGGGAATGAGATTGGGAGGCAAGGATCTCTGGATCCTGCGAAGGTAGAGAGCTAGTTTCAGCGGGGGACAGTAGGGCAGGGGACAAATGTATGAGTTCAGAGGTGAGAGATTCCCGGAATTTGAGCTGGGTGTTCGGAGGGTAGGGAAAGCTAGGGGAGGAAGGGAGAGACGAGTCTTGACCCCAAGACGTCAGTGGGAGCAGGCTGGGATTACGGGCAGGGCTGGGGGCCGGGATTGTGGGAAGAATCAGGCAATGCTGTGAGCTGAGGAGCTAGGGAAGATATACCTGGCTATCCTAGAGGGGGTCAGCAAGCCTAGTAGTCATCAGACTATATTGTCGCAGCTCCTTCCCATCATGCATTGAAGGAGAATTGTGCTTATGGGTATAGGTAGATAAAGGGGGGGCCCTTCGGAACTAAGGTAGGGACAGCAGAGGGTGCTAAGTGGGTATGGGATAGATTTTGGGGGCACTGAGGGGCCAAAGGGAGGACGACACCTGATGTACCATAAAAATAAACTATCGGACTATACCTACCAATAGTCCCAATACCATTACCAAAAAATCAGTCAGTTGGCAGTGAAGAAGGTTCAATCGTTTATTAAACAGAATACTCTATAGAGGAGCCTCTCCGAACCTCACCCATCAGGTGTGCCGAGAAGACTGTTGGCTCGTATTCAAACATGAGGTTATATACTTTTCGGTTCAACACATACAATCACTGCAAAAGGAAAAACACCAGTTGGCCCTCGAGCTCCAGGGAAGGACCATATATGGCACACAACAGATCAGTACAAAGGCTTGATTATCTATTACTGAGGAGGTCAGAAGGGGTGACTCCCTTTCGTCTTGGTGCCTGGGAGTGTAGACACGGCGCCTCCAGGAATGCGCTTATCGCCCTCAAAGCCAGATGCGACCTTGAATCTTAGAACAGTCGAGTAAAACAGCCTACCTTCAGCTGCTACCAGTAACTCAGATTGAACTGGGGCCGGACAACAGCACGTGATCAACACACGATCACGGCCTGTGCTCGAGCATAGGATCAAAAGATGGCATCTGTATGGTTCTAGGCCTACTCTTTTAGCAATAGATATACAGCGAGGAAATAAACGAATTTCCTCCGAGCAAAAGCATATATATCAAACAGGGAGTATACGTATAGATGCATCATGCTAACATAATATAGGTCCGATACCCCTTATATACGGAGAATCTACTTTTTTATCCCTCACACCTCCGGAGAGGGCGTATTTGATGTTTGCCACTTTATTCAAGATAGTGGGGAAGAATTTGTCAAAGAGCATTAGGTTGTGATCAGAGGCTTGTATAAGGATGGTTCTATTTTTGTAGAGGGAGATGGTGGCTTCTGCTCTGTAGGCAGAGGAAGGCGTGACCAGCAATCTAAGACCATGAGGAGTCTTCAGGGAAGTGGAGATCCGGAGAAAAGCATAAATGGCCTTCTGCCATTGAGCGTGACGTTCAGTGTAGAAGATAAGATCATTTATGCTGACACCTTTTTTGATGGAGAAGTAAGGATCTGAGATAAGGGTTTCAGCAAGGGTTTTCAATAGTCAGTGTTTGAAGTTTTTTTGGGCCTTTTTTGATAGGTTAGGGGGATATATGATTCGGAAAGCATTATGGCCCGCATGCTCGAGTGTGGGAGAAATGGGATTCGCGGATTAAAGATGCATTTCAATAGACCAATCAGTGCTCTCCTAGGCTCTAGAGCTATGAGGTGCACGTGAGCCCAGCAGTGGAGGGTTTCAGAGAGTAGAGGTGGAGTACACGGGCTTCCCTCACTGTCAAACAGCGAACCATCAGGTTCCTTTTTGTGTGCAACCAGACAAATGTGAGTCTGACTATAATGGGCTAAGTAGACAGGAGGGAGGTCCAAGACCACTGGCAGGCCATTCCAAGGGTCAGTTTTACATCTGTAAGAAGAAATAGGTACCCACAAGGCATTTCACGCATAATTGACTAGGTGTAATTCACACAATCAGTGAATTAATTCCCCAACTTTAAACGCGCCACAAGGCGTATTTGCACACATGTCCCCTCAGGCCCTGCCCCCTCCCTTCACCACTGTGCAAACACGCCCTGTGGCACGTTTTAAGTTGGGAGATTAAGTCCCCTTGAATCCTGTGGATCCCTGGGCTCCAACTATCCCACGAGGTACCTCCAGTAAGTGGCACAGAGCTGCGTTGCAGAGAGGTGTAAAAAGGGGCGTGGCCTCTGAACACCTCTCTGCAACGTAGCTCCCTGACGCATACTGGAGGTACCTGGTGGGCTAGTTGGCCCCCAGGGACCCTCAGTATTCAAGGGGAATTAATTCCCCGACTTACAACGCGCCAGGAGACGCATTTGCACAGTGGTGAAGGGAGGGGGCGGGCCTGAGGTGACGTATTCAAACACGCCCTGTGGCGCGTTTTAAGTTGGGAAATTAATTCCTCTTCAATCCTGAGGGTCCCTGGGGTCCAACTAGCCCACCACGTATCTCCAGTTAGCGCCACAGGGCTGCGTTGAAGAGAGGTGTCCCAGGCCATGCCCCTTTTTACACCACTTTGCAACGCAGCTCTGTGGCGCTTACTGGAGGTACGTGGTGGGGTAGTTGGACCCCAGGGGCCCTCAGGATTGAAGGAGAATTAATTCCCCAACTTAAAATGCGCCACAGGGCGTGTTTGCACACATGTCACCTCTGGCCCCACCCCCTCCCTTCACCACTATGCAAACGCACCCCGTGGTACATTTTAAGTTTGGGGATAAAGACCCCTTGAATCCTGAGGGTCCATGGGGTCCAACTAGCCCACCAGGTACCGCCAGTAAGCGCCACAGAGCTGCGTTGCAGAGAGGTGTAAAAAGGGGCGTGGCCTTGACCACCTCTCTGCAACGCAGCCCTGTGGCACTTACTGGAGGTACCTGGTGGACTAGTTGGCCCCCAGAGACCCCCAGTATTGAAGGGGAATTAATTCCCCAACTTAAAACTAATTTGCAGAGTGTTGCTGGGAGGGGGCAGGGCCTCCGGCTCGATCGCATGTGTTTTCTATTTTTTTGGGGGGAGAAATGGGGGCTGTGTGCCCCCCTTCTTTTTACTTTTTTGGGCCCTGGGGACCCCATTCCCCAGGGCCTGACACCCTTTTAAAAAAAAAACCATATATATCTTAATGGGAACAGGGCCCCCCGTGGCCATTTCCGGCCCCGGGGACCCCATTCCCCGGGGCATGACCAAATTGTTTTTTTTATTATTGAGGGGGACCGCGTGGCCCCCCTCCTCAGGCCTATTATGGCCCCGGGGACCCCATCCCCCAGGGCCTGCCTGCCTTTAAAAAAAACATTTGTTGGGGAGGAGGGCTGCGTGGCCCCCCTCCCGGGCCACTTCTGGCCCCGAGGACCCCATCCTCCCGGGCCGGCCCTATCCATTGGGGACCGTGGGGGGACCCCAATTCCCGCACGGTCCCGCTGGCTCCCCGCCTCCTGCAGGAGCCGGCATTGCTTTTCCACAAGGGGAGCTGCTGACATGCAGCTCCCCTTATGGAAAAGCAATCTGCTTTGCTTCATTGAAGCGAGAGCAGGTTTCCCTGCTCTCACTACAATGAAGCAAAGCAGTTTGCAATGACATGGCGGGAGCCGTGCGGCTCCCGCCCTGTCATTGGAAACAGCAGTGTCCCGGGGGTGGGCACCCTGGGACACTGCAGGAGCCGGCCCTGGGGGTAGGCGATCCCCAGGGTTATGAAGGGCCCCAGATGGGGGGCCGCGTGGCCCCCCTCCTACCAACTGCAAAGCCCCGGGGAGGTGGTGGTACCCGGGGCTCAGGGGTCTATTACGGACACCCAAATTTAAATATTAGTGCCCCGGGGAGGTGGCAGTCCCCGGGGCATGTGAGGGGGCTCTAGCCCCCCCACACCATTATATTTTTTTAAAAGAAATGAATCCCCAGGGGAATTGCGGTCCCCGGGGCTGTGGGGGGCAGTGTTCCCCTGCTATTATAATTAATCAAAGCCCCGGGGGTGGCAGTCCCCGGGGCTTGGGGGTGCCAACTTTAAAAAAACAAACCCCGGGGGTGGCAGTCACCGGGGCAGTGTGGGGGGGATTGGGGCCCCAGCACACATTTTTTAACTGCCCCCGGGACCTGACCCACCCAGGGGGCTTCTATTAAACGAAGCGCGGAAGCCCGTGCTTTTTTTTTTTTTATTTTCTCGGCCAGATTCGCGCACCCAGCTTTTTTGGGCAGGCCTATTGGGTCAGGGTGTTTCTACCCTGCCCCCTTTTCTTGTTTTGCCAATTTCTTTTCCTCTTTTCTTGTGCCTCGGTTCTACCGAGGCACAAGATGGCTGCCAACACTTCCTAGTTTGAAGTGTTGAAAGCCAATTAGAATGCAGATCGTGATCGGCAGGGTGCGCGGATCCACCGTGCCTCTATATATCGAAACTTTTATTTTTTGATTTTCTCAACAACTACTGAATGGATATACACTATTTAAAAAAAAGGTCTCCTTCTGTACCAAGGGCTAGCTTTTTGCCAAATTTGGTGTAATTCCGTTCAGCAGTTTCAGCTGTAACCGTGTCTAAAGTTTCTTATGGGAAATTGATTTTTTGACCTCTATTTTTTGAATTTCTCAGGAACTACTGAATGGATTTACACCATTTAAAAAAAAGGTCTCTTTCTGAACCAAGGGCTACTTTTCTGCCAAATTTGGTGTAATTCCGTTCAGCAGTTCGGGCTGTAGTCGTTTCTAAAGTATCCTACGGAAAATAACATGGAGAAAACACGTTTTGGGACCCCTATTTTTTCTCGGACACCGCTTAGTGAATCACCCTGAAACTTTCAGGATGGGAGCTGATCCAAGCGCCCCACGAGTTTTGAAAAATTCGCGAAGATTCGTCATCCGGCGCCAAAGCTATTGGGAAAACAAAAAAAAGCTTTTCCTATGGAAACTAGGTCCGAACTATAACTACCTACTGGCGACCGCCAGTAGGTAATATATATATATATATATTTATATCTACATAACAGTTGCGAACATTGATGATTGACTGAACTAGCAAAGAAAATCTATGCTGATTTCAGAAGAAATTCGTGGTTGAAATTGTAGCTCAATTCACTTCTTTTCTTTGTGGTATGGCAGTACTTGTCCTCAGAAGTCCACTCACCAATAAGGAGACTAAGTCAAAGAGACTAAGTCAATGTTCAATAGTCTGCAGGCTTACTGAAGATTCAAATGACTTCTTTCTTCCCAAAACGAAAATGTCTCAAAAATGAGTCACTCACCCAGCTAACTGTCTGCGATTCTTCAAATACCTGGAATAATCCGGGAAAAGCGAGTTCTCAAACCAGGTTCTGAAATGGGAATCCACTGAGGTAGGCAGGCAGAGCAGCGTAGAAGAGAAGAGGCTACTCCCCTGATGAAAAGTTAGTCAGTGACATGCACAGGAATAAAACGCTGCTTCTCTCATGGAAAGACGGTTGAAGTGCGCCGCACGCCTAGGGCTTAATCGCGATAGACCCCACATTTCTCTCTCCTAGGCAGAACACTAGACTGCCCAACAACTATGGCAATGTGGGCAGCCACCATCTTGGATTCCCACCGAGAGCCCAAATGGAAACGCCTAAGCAACAACTGTAGGTACTTGTGTCGCTTAACCATATGAATACTACACAACTTCTTTATTTTTTTGCCCAGAAAAGGGGTAGAAACAAGCAGATTTTGAACTACAGTGTCTAGTCCTGACACTGGGTACCAAAGAACTATTCACTATTTTTGTTCACATATGGGGAACCTATACAGGGTTAGGTGAATATTATGATGAAATGCAATATGACATGTTTGTGAACATTCAGGTGTGAAACATGTAGATTATAGTAGAGGGACCACTGAACAAATAATCCCTCTTGCTTGCTTTTATACATGGCACAAACCCCACGGAACAAAGTGAGAGCATGAGAGATTCCAATGTCAATTTTAATTTGCACGTTTATTGCACTCATTGTTCGCAACCGCCCACCATATCACATATGCACAGATCATTGTAATGGACAGTGAAAAGAAATCCCACTAAAAGTGGATGTTATTTGGCCCGCTAGGAATTACAGCAGCCACCTAACATAAGCTGAACCTGGCGATGAAGCATGCCATCTAGGTGGGGGAGAGTTTTAAAATCCTAACTTTGGGATGCCCTTGATGAATGTATGTCAACACTAGGAGATTGAATGCAGGATGCTCCATGCTATCAGCTTGCCTAACTATTAGGTTGGAGCTAATACTGTGGAACGTTACATCTTTTTGTTGTTTTGTAGTATATTGCGGGTGGATGTTAGAGGGAGCAATCCCTATCTCCCAGACCCCACTTTTTGGTATTTTAAATACCCATCCTTAAGCACCCCTGCATTTCAATGCAGTGCATTCTTCTCAACATGTTCTATGAGTTTATAAGAGTTGCCACATCCTAGTGAGGTTTACAGCAGTTTTGCATAGGAGTTACTGTACAAAAACCATCAAATGGCGGACTGATTGCTGCAATCACAGATACCTACCAACTCCTGGATTGTTGTGGTTAGTGCCTGGACCTCTCTGTGTCTGAACCGCCAATGTTCCAGGCGGGACTCCAGGCAGTACTATTGTTTGGCATCGGTGGCACCAGGGCCACCCATATCACAAACACAAAATGGTGTGATGTGTCAGTTATATTAGAAATAATTTCTTTGGGGCATATTCTCAAGGATTTATCGCCATGTTATTGGCACTTTATCGCCGGCAAAGTCATCGATAAATTCATCGCCCCATTCACAAGCTGGTGCTAAAGCCCATATCACCAGGTTATCTGCGATAGCAGTCGCAAAAAACATTGCCACAGATGACCCCGGCAAATAACGCTAATGATTTGTTGAGTAGACGTTCCCGTGCAAAAAGCCGCGACATCGTCACTCCACAACATTCTCAACGACCAGCCAGATCGGCGATAAGATCACAAAACATGCAATAAGGCGCGTTAGCAGCAGGATTTTAACACTTGCTCTTACCTGGGGTAAAGTCAGACGAAAACCGGCACCAGCAAAGGGAGCACAGCCCAAAGCCACACATGAAGAACATCAGATGCCCTGGAGCAACTGATCATGCAGCCCGGAGCCCCAATAGGGCAACAACACCCATCGCCACCACCTCCAGGACACCCCCCCGCAGGGCCCTACCCCGGGCACCCCCCTTTTGGACAAAGATATTGCACATCAACTCTACGAAATCATTAACCCAAACAATTCGCCTGAAGTCGCAGAATCACAAAACCTAACATACATGTGTGGTCAGAAAAAGGGAAATCATACATTCATCTTAGAATATCCAAATAATTTGTTTATTACAGAATAAACCCAAAACAACAATTCTGAAGAGTTATGGCGGGTCTTCTCAGGACATACTGTAAGTCACAGCCTGCAAGACAAAATTCTAGATAAGAAGGTGTGTCATGCGCTCATCAAAGTACAGAGTGGGAGAGAGAGAGGGAGAGAGAAAGAGAAAGAGAGAGAGAGGGAGAGAGAAAAAGAGGGAGAGAGAGTGCCGACACTGCGGACCCAGGCCTCACTGCTCACCTGCTGCCACCGGTGTGTCTCCAACCACGTGCCGGTATACACTGCAGTTCCCCAGGTCCCTTATCTGAAACAGTTTCCAGAGTCATGAATGGCAGAGTCCATACAGTTGCACACGTGCACACAGGCTGCTGCACCCCAGCCACTCCCACCGCCCAGCGGTGATTGCCCGCCCCTGCGCAACCAGGCCTCACTGCTCACCTTCCTCCACCGGCGTGTCCCCAAGAGGGCCCACCACATGCCAGTGGGAGCTCCAAGCCCGGGGTCCGTGACCATGGCACCCTCCACATCATGCAGCCCGCACTGCGGGCCACCAGGTCACACACTCGATTCTGGGTCTTGATTTTGCAATGGCAGAGATCATATCAGTGCACACAGCATCATCGCAGGCTGCACACCCGCTCAGCTCTTGAGGTGCCACTAACTATGTGAACCGCGAGGCAACGCCACGTGGCCATAGGCCCGCACTGCCCACTGGCTCAGGCCTACACTGCAGTCCAGCAGGGCTCACACTAATCCTTACCAGTCTGGACCGCCAGGACAGCGCATCATCGTAGGCTGCACACCCGGTCAGCACTTTAGGTGCCCCTACCTCAGTGCACCGAAAGAAACCGTCCCGTGGCGGTGTGCCTGCCACAATGTATCTGTTGCCACCAAGTCTGTGCACCACAAGCCATGGACCCTTTATGATTGAGTCTCGTGGTGCGGACGCCATCATGTCACCCCCGGCACTGGGCAATGTGAGGTGGCAGTGCCCTAGGCCCTCATGCATAAATGATAACCACACAAAGACACCCAGTTATGGAGTGGAAATGGCATCCAGCATGTGCACCAGGCCCTTTTTATTGGCAGGGTCCCATGTACTGTGATGGCTGTGCTGGATGGGTGTGGTGTGGGTGTAAACCAGCCGTGAGGGAGTGACTGTGGCATGCTGACAACTAGACCTGTGAGCAGCAGATCCCTACAGGGAAGACCTTGGACATGTAGCGTTGTCGTCGTCCCCCTGTGAGCGTAAGCAGAGTGGGCTGGCCTGTTGTATGCCAGTCCAACGTCAGGGTGTGAACAATGACCCCAGGACTCTGGGCGTGGTTCCGTCCTGGGCTGGACAAGGAAGTAACTAATGCGTGTGTCCCTGTAGTAGTGTCGGCGCCACCCAGACCGCAATCGGCAATGTGTTACCCTGTGACCCAAGTCCCACAACATGAGCAACATGGACGTAAGGGGGAATCACTCACCCTACATTCATCCATACTTCCACACTTGAAAGATCATAGACATGACACATATGTGTGAATATGAATGTTTTTTGCACATTCAGTGGAGTGTTGCAGCTGTAGCAGTACAGGGCCATGCAAACCCCACTTTACATTGTTGGCCCATGAAGGGCCAGCCAGAGTCCTTCAGGGAATGACAAGTACATCAGAAGAGGAGCAGTTCAGCCTGCAGTCTGATAGCTGTCTCATTGGTGACCAAACAGAATATGGCAGTCCATGTCGAGGTCCAAGGTAAGTGTCGCAGAGTGCATCAGGGGACAGTGGAAGGTGATGATGCAGAGGGCAGAAACACTCCATATGGTGGAGATGAATGCTACTGCGTCCTTCTGACCACAAAGGCAGATTCATCTGCATCTTCGTCCTTTGCTGTTGCCTCACATGTGGGCGGTGGTGTTCTGTATCCAGCACTGTGTGGCAGTGACACCTCAGGGGCCGCAGGTGGAATATCTGCTGCACTGTGTGGCACTGACACTTCAGGGGGCGGATATGTGGATGAAGTCATAGCAGCAGCACGCATCAGCGCCAGGCCTTGTGGCAGCAATGCCATGAGGAGGGTCTTAAGGGCATAGAGGGACCCAGCTACCTCTTGCTGGTGTGCAGCCATGGCAGCCGCTCTTTCCGCCTGCGTCCGCTCCATGTTCTCCATGATCCTCCGCATGTGTCCCAACTCCCGGGCGAGATCGCTGGAGCCACTCTGACTAGACAGTCGTTTTTGTCTCAGAGTCAGAACTCTAGCGATGTCAGCCATGGTTCGTTGGAGAGCATGGAGCAGACAGTGGGTGTCCGTTAGGGACTGTGAGTGGTCCCTGATGGGACTTAGATACCCACACATGGCGTCTAGTTTGGCTGCCATGCGGTCGAACCCCACCTGCACCTGTTCAGCTAGCTTCTCCTGGCACCCCAACACACGGCGTTGGAAGGCCATGTGTTCGTCATGGGGGTCCTGGGAGGTAGCCGTGGTAGTGGATGCTACCTGCTGTGTGTTCTGTGCAGGGGGTGGGTTCTCCTCCTAGCAGCTGGGCTGCCCTGCTCCTGGAAGTGGGCTACGGAGGCCCTCCATGAGCTGTTGGAGGGTGTTGGAGTCGAAGTTGTGGTGATCCTCTTTGTCATCAGAGAAGAGAGGTTCGGCCTGCTCTGCAGGAGGGTTTGCATTTCCCCCTGCAATGTGAAGGTGAGATGCAGTTTAACATTGTGTTCACATGTATGTTGACGCATTGTACATGTTTACATTCAGACCGCATGACAGTGTACATTGTGACTGGGAAGAGCTGCCTATTTGATGCGGGACAGTGAACATTCTGACAACATCACGGATGTGTGTTTGTATTTGTACATTGTCAACTCACATTTCCCTGCAATGCCAAATATGATTGGCCAGTTTCTACACACAAGCGGCACCAGTTGTATCCTCTGTTCTGTTGTGGACGTGTTGTGGTTTGTACCATATCTTTGCATGTAATGTGTATGTGCCGCATTATTGGGGAGTTGCCCCTGCAGCTCTGATTTAGCTGCCCCTTATCCCTTACATGCAGTGTGCCTCTGACTTCTGTGCTTATACAGTGCTGAGATGTTGCATACTTGGGTGCATTGGTCTCTTGGTGGGAGTTGGGGGTCTGGGGCATGGTTTGTCCGCAGATGTGCAATGCTTAATTGTGCATGTGTGACATTGTGCCCATCTCCTCCGTCCCCCCAGTCCCTGGTCGTTACTCACCCTGTTGCTGTTGTGTCCGGTCATGTTGAGCAGTGTCCCGGCCCCCAACCCCTGCCACCGTCTTCCCACTGATGACTCTGGACACCATTCCCTCCATCTCGTCTAGCTCCTACTGGGGTGCTGGACTCCCACCTCCAGTCTGCATTGCTGCTTTCCGGTTGTTTGCGAGTTTCTGCTTGGTTTTGCGCTTCACATCATTCCAGCGCCTCTTGACCTATTCCATTATCCTCTTCAGCACTCCGACTGCATTAACCTTGTCCAAGATGGTCTGCCATAATCCATTTTTAATTGAAAGTGACACATTGGAGGTGACGAACAGTAGTTGATGGTGTTCTACCACCTTCGTTATCAGGATCCTGTTTTCCTGCGGAATGAAAAACTTCTTCCTATTCTTCTTGTCCTTGCCCTTCCCTGACCCCGAGTTCCCAGGCTGGTTCTCCGGGGGGCTTGTGGGGTTCTGGTTGTCCTCTGTACATGCTCCGGCTACCTCCATTGTGCTTCGCTGTTGTTTGGCTTTTGTTTGTATGTTTTTTTTCTACTTTTATAGTGCATGTTCCCGCATGAGACGTGGGAATTGCAGGCCTGTGGCTGGTTTTCGCTGATTTTTGTATCGCGATTGGTGTCATCCCTACTATTTTTGCGTTTGTGTTTCGCGTTTTTGTGGCGTCGCATTGATTTTAATGCATTCATTTGAAGTGTTTTCATGAGACTACGGCCGTGTTTGGAATACCAAGTTAACACGGCGCTATTTTCCCGCAATAGACTGCGATGTGAAGAGTTGTGTTAAGTTAATTTTGCGGTAGTTATCACAAGTTCTTGAGGGGGAGCAGGAGCCTGCGACCATGATGGCCGCTCTGAACTGAAGCTCTGTGGTGGACCCGCTCCCCAATTTCCGGAGGGGTGCGTTACCACGATCGAAACCCACTGGACGCACAATTCCTGCAATCGAAATGCTGGCTGTTCTCACTGATCTAAAAACCGCCTGTCTGCGACCCCGATCAACCGTGATACGACCTGCGGAACCCCCGCACGGGAGTGAGCATCTGGACCTTCTAACCAAGATATCGGAGAGGCGGAGAGAAGGTAACTTTCCCTGACCCATCGCAACTCGCTCTACAGACAGTAAGACTGCACCGAAAACGGTCCCGCACTGAGCCAAACCTGCAGTATTAATTCCCCCAAACCGTCACGAAGAGAATATTAAAAGCTTACTGAGAAACTAACCTCCGATGCCGCTGGATGCGAGAGAGGCCGGCCGCACCTACTGCCGTATCGTCGACTTCTCCAGCTCTGCTGATGGGAAGTGGATTCCGCTGACTCGAGGAAGTGTCTCCGCTCCAGAAGCCTTCACGTATACCCCTTCGGCACCTCACCGTGAAGAACCGGATCTATTGCAGAATCCTTGCGGGAATCGCCCAGCCAGGTGAGGGACCAGGGCTGAGAACAACAAAAGGCCCGCAACCTAAGGCGAGAGGATGCGCGGAGGAGGATATATCAACAGAGTGGATGGTGCACTTTACCCCCTGTACGGTCCCCAGAGACAAGAGACACCGCCGGAGCGGAATGCCCGACTCCAAAATGGCGCCCGTTGTGGACAGCGTCTCCCTGTGGCCTGACCTTAAGATGGCGGCAACCCCCGAAGGGGCTCCTGTAAACCAGACTTGTTTCGCTGCCAAGGAGGCTATCCTCCTCACAGGCCTCACATGATGCGAGCCTACACAGTACCAGTAAGTCCAGCCTCAGAGTCACCATGATCTATAGATCCCTATAATCAGCGCATAGCATTTCCCATTCTACAATGAGTGCCTTTCCCTACCAGCCTGACTCCCTAAAATGTCCTCCACAAATATGCCCTTGTCCAAAGCATTCCCACTCCCCTTGTTGGGGATGGATCCAGCTTTTTTGCCCTGGAGTCTCAGAGACCCCTCTGAGAGAGTCCACTGTGACAATGGGAGTCACACATAGCGAAGGACTGGGATAGATATCCTTACCGCTCGCAACTGTCTCCTACCCTGCCTGACATCTGACACTGTGTTCCCGATGGGTTCCCTACCCCCTCCCCCACCTCTTCCCTCCCTCATTCTTCAGAATGTGCCCGTGGCCAAAGCACTCCTCTCCCCTTGTTGGGGAGGGATCCAGCATCTATGCCCTGGAGTCTCAGCGACCCCGTTGAGAGAGTCCACGGCGACAAGGGAATCACGCATAACGGAGGTCTGGGAATGATCCCTTACCGCAGGGAGCCGTCCCCCACCCAGCCGAACGTCGGACACATTTACTTCCTCATCTCCACACTGTGTCTCCTACCCCCTCCCCACCTCTTCCCTCCTGCATTCTTTGTCTACCTCCCCTATTCCTTTCCTCTCTTCCCTGAATTTCTCTCCCCCGCCTGCTTTGTTTATCCTGTTGCCTCTGCTCTTCTTATTCTCCCTCCCCATTACTCTTTTACATTACCCACTTACCCTTCTACTCGCCATGAACCAACGGATGTAATCTTGTTACTGATGTAACTTTTATAACAATGTGTAACTTGTAACCTATGTAACTCTCCTTATGTAAAGCGCTCTGATACCTCCGGGTCTAGTCAGCGCTAAATAAAACTCAAGTAAACAAATAAATAAATAAATATGCCCCTTTGAGTCTTTGATGTGCTCTAGGATTAACTAGGACACAGAGAGGAAAGGAAACGGTAGGTGGGGGGAATTAACAAAAGAAAATTAGCAGGATTGGGGAAACAGATGTATAGGTGGACAAAGATGAAGACAGAGAATAGGTAGAGAATAGATAGTAGTAGAAATGAAAAATAAAGGAGAAGGAAAGAAGGAAGGAAGGGAGGGAGGGAGGGATTCAGTCTTCAAATGCACATGCACCCTTTTATCCTTCTACTATGGAACTATATTATGTCAATTGATTCTTTACTGTAAAGCCCTCTGCCTTATTTGTGAGGTTTACTAGCACTATATGTAATTATCTACTGGCGGTCGCCAGTAGATAGTTATAGTTAGGACCGTGTTTCCATAGGAAATCTCAAAATTCTATTTTGAATAACTTTGGCGCCGGTTGACGAATCTTCGCGAAATTTTCAAAACTAATGGGGCGCTCCGCTCAGCTCCTACCCTGAAAGTCTTGATGGGATTCGTCAAGCGGGGGCCGAGAAAAAAGGGGGGTCCCAAAACGCGTTTTCCCCATGCATTTTCCCATAGGACCTTTAGTCGAAGGTACAGCCCGAACGGCTGAACAGAATTATTTGAAATTTGGCAAAGAGATAGTCCTCAGGTCAGGGAAGTGCCTTTTGCATATATGGAGTCAATCTGTTCAGTAGTTCCTGAGAAAATTGAGTTAAAAGCACATAAATATCTATAGCCGCGCACGGTGCGCGCACCCTAACGTGCGCGAGCGTAATTCTGATTGGTGGTTAAATGTCAGCCAACGTTCGAATCGGTCGAAATCAGGAAGTGTCGGCCGCCATTTTGTTTGTTTTGATTGTGAGAGTGAAAAAGGAAGGTGGCGAACGAGAAAAGGGGGCAGGGTAGAGAGTTCCTGACCCCCTAGCCTTTGTCAGGGGGTCCCTGAAGGACCCCGAAGGCAGAAAAAAACATTTTAATTTTTTTCAAAAAATCGCGGGGTGCGCACACGGTGTGCGCACGGAGCGCGCACCGTAAAAAACCCTAAAAAAAAAAAATTACTTTTTAATACGTAGTTTATTGTAAAATAAATATATAAAATATATAATAATACATACATAACTTAGCATTTAAAAAAACGTACAAATTCACTGAAAAAAACATAGGTTTCACACACGTTATAGTTAGGAATTAGCATTTAAAAAACCTTGCAAATTCACTTAAAAAACCATAGGTTTCACACATGTTATAGTTAGGTGGACATTTCACTCGTAAAAAAACAATGAATTCCCCCGTTATAGTTAGTTCAGATAACTATAACTCGCGCGACCGCCACTGTATCACAAGGATGATGTTATCAGTGATGTCATGAGTGATGCCACTGACAAAGTCATGAGTGATGTAATATGTGACGTCATAAGCAGTGGATTGCGGGTGCGCGAGTTATAGTTATCTGAACTAACTATAACGGGGGAATTTCATTGTTTTTTTATGAGTGAAATGTCCACCTAACTATAACATGTGTGAAACCTATGGTTTTTTAAGTGAATATATATATACATATATATGTTTATATATACATATATATTTATATGAAATTAAACAAAAATAAAGAAGCATGAAGCTAAGCAACAGGCCGTCGGCAGAAAAGAGGGACTAAGGGACATATTTATAAGCAAGTGGTGGAGCGTGGGTTAACTCCAAAAGTGCTAACGCTGCGCTCCGTCACTTTAGAATCGCAGTGATGCGCCATATTTACAATATTAAGGTTCACCCCTATTTTTCTCCCTGCCCTGGCGCTAAATTATGCTGCCCAGCGCCAACCTTGCACCATAGTGCAAGGGCGTCTGCACTGAGGGAATGATTGTTTATGTGCAGGAAGGTGTTCCTTCCTGCACATAAACAATCTGGAATGGGTATCTGCACATTCTATGTGCGCTGCATTGTGCAGCACACATAGAAGTTTCAAATCATCATTTTTTTAATGATTGTTTATGCGCAGGAAGTGACAACTTCCTGCACATAAACAATCATTCATGACAATTTCCTGTTTATATGAAACAGCAAAAACGAGGAGAAATAAAGCATTTCTCCTCGTTTCGCCAAGTTAAGACCAGGTTTTCCCTTGTCTCAATTTTGGCGCTGTCTCCTATTTACCCCACCCTTGTAAATAGGGGGCAGCATTAAAATCAATCGGAACTGCGGCAGAACGCCCACCGCAACACCCATTGCCACCCCTTTCACGCTAACTATAGCGTGAAAGGGTGCCTTATTTACAAAGCGGCGTAGAGTCACGTTAAGTGGCTTAACGCCACCTTGTAAAAAAGGCCATGCCCTATTGCCACAGGAACGTCATTTAAAGTGACATTCCTCTGGCGATACGGGCTTGTAAATATGCCCCTAACAGAAATGGTTGGAGAGGTATGGGGAGGATTGAGAAGATTATGAGATATTAATCTCAGCCGCCTATTTATTTTTACATTATTTTTTGTATTAATCGAGCACATTTTTTATGTGAATTCTAAGGTTAATTTCTGATTTTGTTTCTCCTTAATCCCTTTTATCGTAAAATGTACCTACAACCTTTCTATTTGTTATATTTTTTATAAATGGGTTGTCGACCCGTCGCAGACACGACCCCTTAACCTTTGCATTTTACTTTACCTTTTTAATATAAATCGTTGCCTTATGCTGTACATTACTCTCACCATAACCCTTGGCCTAAATCGTTTGTAATTACATGAACCATTCCTGTTTGTTATGGCGAGATTATTATTTTCCTGATTTAATCAACTCTAGATGTAACTCAAAATGTATGTATGACAAGGTATTTTCGCCGCGAAAAGCACCCTTCGCGGTGTAAGTGCCTCTTCCAGTCCTGGATTTCATTTGCTTTCTACTGTTTTAGTTTTACATTTTTAAGTATTTTAAGTACACATGTAATCCTACACAATGCAAAGAAAAAAACATGAACGCATTAGGGGGCATATTTACAAGCTGGCGATAAAAAATTATCGCCGCTTTTGCGGCCGTTTTCGGCCGAAACGTGGCGAAAATTTTATCGCCTAATTAGCAAGGCCACGCTAACGCGTGAAACCTTGCTTTAGCATGGGGATTCCTAATGCCCAGCTTTGCATCTCTAATGAGATGCAAAGTGGGCGTTCCTGAACTAACATGACAGGAGAAATGTCGCTAAGCGACATTTCTCCTATCATCAAGCCCCACGCTATGAAGCATAGAGGCAGGAAAAGTAGCGATAACCCCTGTTATCGCTACTTTCCTTATGCCTGCTTCAGGACTGACTTAGCCATGATATCCTATGGAAGGTGGATATCATGGCTAAGTTTGTGAGTCCCTATCAGCAAGCTAACGCCACACTACGTGAGATTATTGCTGAGTTTCCAGCGATAATCTCACGTTAGGCTGTTAGCGCCAGGATTTTTATTGCTGAGGAGATAAGCGTTGCTAATAGCACGCTATCTCAGCGATAAAAATTCACGTTACCCTGCGATAATTATCCTCACGCTAAGAGCGCTGAGCGATAATTATCGCCGGTTGTTGCTGATATGCCCCTTGCTTCATACACCCAAAAATGGTGAACCTGAACGCTCCTTGGAGCGAGTGAGTTCAGGGTCGGCTGGCCGGTACGGCAATCAGTCAGTGTCCGACTGGCCGGTCTGTAAGGTCAGCGTGTGAGCCGTTTTTTTGCTGTTTGTGGGCTTGTTGTAGGGTCTGGTGGGATGGTTTTTACTTTTGATTGCCATGGTATTAAAACAAACATTGCCTGCAGCAAGCACACACGCATGCTGCCTCTCATACCTTACAAAACAGCTACACAGCGTGTCTTTACTAAATCAAAACTGTTCCGATTTCCAAATGTGGGGCAATTTTATTAGCTATATGATTCGCTAAGTGGGGCCACTTTTATTTTGGTGCCCGGGCCTATTTTCCGTCCCAGTCCGAACCAGAATGAGTTGGGAGAGGTTTAGAGGGACGAGGCATAAGGAGGCAGAAAGGGGGAGAGGAAAATGGTAAAAGGGGATATGGACTGGTGTATGGTGGCGGAGAAGGTGGTCTATACTAATAGAGGATGCCCGCTAAAATGGTGGAAGGTGTGGAAAAAATTGAACGATTTCAGAGGTAACCCATGTACTGCCCCAATGCCACAGATGGGGTGGGAGGAAAGACAGGAGGAAATTGATTAAAGATGGGGGGAAACGCTTGAATTATCTCGCAAAGGGGAAATACCTAGTCGCTAAGAATGTCGAAATGTAACCAAGAGAAGTGAAAAGATATTATTTTGCAATTGTGGTGAGCGTAAAGGATTTTTTGTTTTTGAAATAAAAAGAATTATCAAAAAGAAAGAAAATGGTAAAAGGGAGGGAGAGAAGTGGAGGCAGAGGGCGAAGAGCAAGAGGCACAGGAACGAGGAGCTGAGTGAGATAAAGCAAAAGAGACAATGAGAAAGGAGAAAGGCAGAGAACAACTGGCAGGGATGGGGGAAGAGACAGGGATGAGGACCGCAGAAAGTGTCTGTAATGACCTGGCATGTGGTGGTCACCTAGAAGCACCTGAGCGTTATTGGCATACATATATAAATAACATTTCATTGGATGGATCACGGCAACCTTTTGAGTATAAACCCTACAAAAAAAACTAGGGTTAAAGTGAGGAGTCTAGGGTCAATAGTATTTGTTTTTCTACTTTTTCACAGCTTGACTGTAGCTTATTAACTTGGATTTTGACCTTTTACTGTGTTTGTGAACACCAATTAAAAGATTTATGCAAAGCCAAAGATGGAACACAGCGAACATCCCTGGAGCACCCTTCAATCGACTGACCTCACCTTAGATGAAAGAGAAGGAAGAACAATTGATTGAGAACAGAGAGACATCTGAGAGTGGATCGAGTCGGTAATTTTTTGCCTGTCGGTCCCATCACTTGTCACACCCGATCAATACAGCTTGGCTGAAGGTGTCAAATGATATTGGCAGGTCCAGCAACAGGGCTGTGACACCGCTGTCAACTCTTTCTAATCTAAGGTCATAAAGGATTGCTACATGGGTAGTAATCCGTCAGCTGTTCGAAGAGCTCAGAAGCTATTTGTACGTGGTCCGCAATCTTTTGATTAGGTTTGATCTATAGAAATAATATATACATACATATGTGGTCTATGATCAGCCCAAAGTCTTCACTACATCACACAGGACTATGCAAGCTGCTGGCATAAACTAGCTTGTTATAGCCAGACATTCTGGGTCTAATAAAGGTTTTAAGCACTGGTAATGTGAGGATTTTAAATATAAAGGATCAGAAAAGAGCTCAACACTCACTGACGGCTAAGAGGGGTCTTGAGTGAAAAGCAGCAATTTCAACTATTGAATGCAACATAGGTCCTATTGACAACCTGGGCTGAATTGACTGTTCTTTTTATATCCATCTGTTTATCAAGAGTGCTGACTTCCCCAGAGAAGGCCAATTGTTGATTTTGTGGAGAGGAGCTGATGCTGTAACCAAATATGACTCCTGTATGGTCAAACAAAGACGATACATTTCTCTGATAGTGGAGTCTAGGCATTATTGTTGGTTAATTTAAGAGCTAATGAGTTCTGGAAGAGTTAGAAAAATGTTGTTCTAGCTATTATTGCCAGAAAAGCTCAACTACAGAAGATCACTTCTTGCCTTCAAGGAGAGCATTCTTTTAGATGCCATATGTATTTTATTAGGGGCTTTGAAATGGAGATTGTCTTGGCAGCACCATGTCCTTGCGGATCCTCCACACAAGACGTATTTCTGAAAGTGCTAATCTGGGAAAATGTATGTTGGTTCTAAAAATGTAAAAGTGCAAAAAATTAACCTGGGAGTATGTTCTTGCGTTATCACATGCACTACTCTGAGGGACACTACACCACAATGAATGAATAATTTTGAATACACCGCACAATGGCAGGATAAGGGTCAAGGAACTAAGGGCTCACCAGGTTGAGGAATGCCTGGCAGCAACTTCCAAAGCATCCACGCCTGCTGCTCATTCCTTAGTGGAGCAGACAGTTAGGGGTGGAAGGGCAGATGAGCAGTAGAAAAACCCACAATGTTGAGAATCATGATTTTAAAATGGACACACCCTATTTTCAGACAGATAACCATTCACTGCAATGAGGTGGGAAGACACATGGTGGAGTAAATGCTGGAACGTCACAGTGAGAAATTAATTTGTGGCTCATTCAACTGGGAAACATCCATTACAACGCAGTCATTACATCGCACTGCTTTTACAACGCAACTGTTACAACGCAACTGCCTTTACATCGTATGCCATTACAACGCATGCCATTACAACATGTTATAAGGTAAGTAATGGAGAATTTTTTGTTTTAGGGTGGGTATGGGTTTTGAGATAGATGGAAATAGTAATTTTTACCCCTACACTATCCAACAATTTTCCTACTGTTACACTCACTGGAGTGGAAATAGTAATGTTTACCCCCACACTATCCAACACTTACGCTACTGTTGCATGCACTGGAGTGGGAATAGTAATTTTTACCCCTACACTATCCAACACTTACCCTACTGTTGCCCTAAAAGTATTATGCGTTGTAATGGTATGCATTGTAACGGCATGCGTTGTAATAGAATGCTTTGTAATGGCAGTTTTAAAAAATGTGTTGTAATGGCATGCGTTGTGAAATCATGCGATTTAATGGTAGTTGTCATGTAAAAACCGTGTTGTAAAAGCATGCGTTGTAATTGTTTGCATTGTAACGTCATATATTCATTCAACTAGGACCCATGCCCTAGTGTATATTTCAATGGGCCAGTGCCCTAAGCAAATCCTTCATTTTACATCTATTTTCAGCATTTCTCCCCATCAGTTCCTATGTTATGTGTTGTCTAGGATTTCTCTATTTTTTTCACAGTAGAGTGGGGAGGGTCAAGAGGCACTGTTCCCTCTGGAGTTCAAATTCAAATTTAAGACACATTTCATGACACTGGATAATGGACATCAAGTCACCAGAATATCAGGGGAAGTGGAAGTGATAGCACACACCCTTTGACCCCTGATGACATTACACACCCTTTGACCCCTGATGACATTGCAGAACTCACCATTTGTCCAACGCTTAGCACCATAGCATCATCCTAGGGGTTAGGAGAAGGGCGGGGTGTGGAAAATAAGAAAAGTCACCAGACCTCCTAGATCCCTGCTTTCCCTCTTTTCCTGCTGCTGCTTTCATGAACCCTGAGATACGGGAAGCAATGCCAGTTTCAGGGGTACCAAAGTGCAAACAAGGGGTATTAGCTGCTACCCAAGGCTACCCGTTTTTGACATCCAGGCAAAGCACTTCTGTGCAAATATGCATTTGCATTTGTCCGATGTTTAGTACAATTACGAAGGATTTGACAATTCTTGACAAATTTACAAACATTTGCTTCCCTGGGGTTGCTCTCTGTGTATTTTTTGCTGTGTTCAGACTTTGATGCCTATTTCAAGGGAGCAAAGGTGTCCACAGAGCTGGGGGGATGTAGTGATGTGCGACTTAATTGAGCAGTGATAATTTATTGACAAAAAAAGGTCCTGGGCTTGAGACAGGCAAAGGGCACTCTAGGCGGAGGGCGTGTCAGAACGAGCGAGAGTGAGATTGGATGAAGAGGGATGTGCTGCTTTATTGACCCTTTATCGATCCGGCCTGTCAAGGGGATGGGACGGCGAATGAGAAAATAAATGGACACGGCTGGGTGCAGGGCACGGGGCTCACACATGCTGCTTCTGCGTCACACAGCGTGGCCTTATTTCGAACTAGAGCTTTTACAAAACGAGGCTGTCTACAAAATGGCCTGCTGGTCTTGAAGAGCGTAAAAGCAAAAGTAATTGAAGCCGCCTGCACGGCTCAAACAAGGTCCTTTAGTTTCTGTCAAACTGCGTATTAATTGATCTTCAAAATAAACCCTGTGCGATCCTTGAAATGCGCAATTTATGTCTCCCAAAAAGTCGCATATGTGGTCCCCAAAAAGCATTTAATGCAGACATTTTCTGCTCATTTTGTGCTCGTAAAAATGCCTTGCGTGGTTTCTACAATTCCAATTTATATCTGTTATTCTTGTCTTGACCGTGCTTTCCTATCATGCTTGTTACAATTGAGTCATTCCTAAAGCCGGACATGGATGGAGGCTGTCATGACTTGAATGCCTGTGAGTGGAGAGTGTTGGTTGGGAGTATGGGCTGAGCAGCAAGGAGGCTGCTCCTGGTGGGGCTCGCTCTGTAGAGAAGACCTACTCTACATCTAATTCTGTACTACTCCATGTTGTGATTCCTGATCCACAATAACTACAATAAATCTACATGGAACTCCAACTGGTCTCGGTTCCATTCACTTATTACAGGGACTGAGCAATGTCCAACGTAGTGCACGGTTCACCAAAAGCTAAATTAAAGGGAATAGCCGACAGATCGGGTACCAACTTTGTCCAGTAGATAACACGTGTACATCTTTCCATGGTCATTTCCCCCAAATCACATTAGCGAAGAGCAGGAAGACACTTGCGCACCTATACTACCCACCCTCACCTAGTTTGCCATCACCTTCCAGCCAAGCTTCCACAATTAGACCAACAGCCCTGGCTCAATACAGACAACCCACAATCTCTCAACAGGAAAAGGCAGTCAATGCCATGACCAGACAACATCTATTTGGAGCCAGTGTTTGCCAGTGGGGCCCACAGACATTCATTTTTGGGGACCTGGGCTTATATTCCATGAACAGACTTTCACCCAGTACCAGACAGAGAAAAGCAGAAAAGGGGGAAAGATGGAAAAAGAGTTACAAAGGGACAACAAGGGATGAAAACAAACTTCGCATGTGAGTTAAAGGATCAGGAAATTTAGGATGGTGGGTGAAAGAGGCATGAGATGATTTCAAGGCTGTACGGGTTTGGTATTTAGCACCCACAGCATTTGTAAGCGCCAGGCACGGCCTTCTGAGCAAAACTTTGGGTCCCTCAACTTATTTTTTTCTAAATTAAGCACTGGACATGCATGCCTTCTCCACAAACAGGTAAGCAGAGTCAGTGTGAATGTGCATTCCATAGGGAACTGAGCAATTAACCAGTGCTCATGCAGGTAAGCACAGTTTGGCAGGGCGAGGATCGGGGGTGGAAGTGATAAATTAGAGAATAGTGAAAATAAATAAATAAAACCGCTTACCTTGTGCTCTCCTCTTTGCTAACTCGCCGAGCGCAAGGTAAGTGGTTTTATTTATTTATTTATTTTATTTTCCCTAGTCCGTCGTTTGTCACTTCCACTCGCCCCACCGCGCTTACCTGCACGGACTGCGACTGCAATGAACAGCAGAAAATAACACTGTCCTGTATGGATATATTGAAGACAATTATGCAAATAGTTTAAAAAAGAAGAAGTTATCATGCAGTACTACTTCTTATTATGCAATAGAGTTGATATTTAAAAAACCCATCAGATGATTGATTATGGTTTAAAATTTACACAGAACCGGTTCCTTGTTTGTGTCCTTCCTTGCTATTTTAATTATTTATTGTGTGTCTGCTCATATATTGTTTCTGAAATCATTGCATTTACTAATTGTAATGGTGTTAACTAACTAAACAATAAACAATAAAATAGCTATCAACAGTGCACAGACATGTAGAAATCCCTAGCAAGGGAATAAGGATTGCTGCAAATCCATTCAAATAAAAATGAAGAACAACCTAGCCGCAAATAAAACAAAGGTGCAGGCTGCCCAGTGGGCCATACTACTGAAATATTGAGTGTTTACACTGATCTACAGAAATATCAACTCCAGAATATCGCCTAACATAGATCTATCTATCTATCTATCTATCTATCTATCTATCTATCTATCTATCTATCTATCTATCTATCTATCTATCTATCTATCTATCTATCTATCTATCTATCTATCTATCTATCTATCTATCTATCTATCTATCTATCTATCTATCTATCTATCTATCTATCTATCTATCTATCTATCTTCACTGGAAAAAAACAAAGATTAAAGTAACGTCTTAGTTAGGTACATATGTCCGCTACAGCATTTACGTTTTGAACTAAAAAAACACAAACATTTACCAGCTATAGTTAGCAGAGCTAGCTATAACTTGCACCCCCACAAAACAATGCACTGCCTATGACCCCACATATTACATTACGCATGACATGTTCTATGATATAACATCACCAAGGACATCTCAAATGACATCATTTATGACATGGTTTCCCCCGGGAATGTGTTTCTTTTTAAAGTTTAGGGGTCCGTGGCCGTGGCTCTAATCCTCATTAGACCCTGGGGACCCCATCTCCCAGGGCCACATTCATGTATATTTAAAGGGGAGTGGGGCCATGTGGTCCTCCTCTCTGAGCATATTATGGCCCTGAGGACCCCATCCCCCAGGTCCATGTATGATATTTACAGGGTAGGGGCATAAGACCCCCTCCCTGCAGGGTCAGACTAGCAGTGGTGGGCACTGGGCATTTTCCCGGTGGGTCGGAAGGATGAGGGCTGTTTTTGAACTGGTGTTGGGCCGGTTTTGTTACTGGGGGCCGGGGTTTGCAGCAGTGCTGCAATATCAGCCCTCTGTAACAAAACCCGCAGCAGTGCTAAAGCGGAAGGTGTGTTGCTTCTCGCTAGCAACCCCTCCACAGGAGATTTGCCAGGACTGGTTTGTGTTCCCAGTCGGGCCCTGCCTCCCTCCATAAGCTTCAGAGACCCCATCCCCAGTGGCCCAATGTATTAACTAAAGAGAGGGGACCGCGCACCCCCCCTCCCAGAGCCTTAAAAAGGCCCTGGGTATCCAATCCCCCAGGCTGTGTTTTATTATCAAGAAGAGGGGTACACATGGCTTCCCTCCCTGAGCCGCATTCGGCCCGGGAACCCAATCCCCTGGGGTAATCATTTATTAAAGGTGGGTGCCCTGATGCTCATCCAGGGCACCCACCACACACTCATTTGGGCCACAGCGGGAGCTCCAGTGCCCCTGCAGCCCCAGTAAGCTCCTTGCATGCTGCGGGACCCGCCATTGCTCCCTCCCATAGGGTGCAGCTATTTATGCTGCTCCCTCCATGTGGGAGCATTTTTTTTATCTGTTTCCCTGCTTGCATCAGTGCAGACAGGGAAAAAGAAAGACCTCAAGTCTGCTCCCAGCTGGCGTGACCATTTTTAAAGCTCCTGACAGCTGGGAGCAGACTTTGTGTTTGCTCCCGTTTGGCAGAGGTTTTGAGAATGCTCCAGCCAGGTGGGAGCAAACACAAGTTTCCCTGCCCAAGCCAGTCCAGGCAGGGAAACTGCTGAGTCCAAGGGGGGGGGGTCCATTGTGTTCCCCCATGGGTACCTAGAGGTGCAGGGTATCCCTACACTGCCCCTTTTAATCACCTTTTTATTTTTAACTTCAGGACAGGGGATTCTCGCTTTTTGTTTCTAATTGCCCCCCGGGTGAGCATGGTCCCAGGGCATTATAAAATAGGGGGGGGACACACCTCCCGGAGCTTTTTTTACAAACAAATGTAGGGGAGGCCCGTATGGCCTTCCCTGCTGACCCTGGGACCACCACCTCCCGGGTTTAATTTATTGAATAATGGATGGGTCTCTTAGACCCCCCCCAACCACGGGGACCACCATCTCCTTGGGGTTTAGGTCAAATTAAATGTGTGGGGTGGCTCTTACCCCCCGCAGCCCTGGAGACTGCCACCTCCCTGGGCTCAATTATAAGAAAGGAGGGGGCCTCCTAGAGCCAACATGGCCCTGGGGACAGCCACCCCAGGGCCGGCTCCTGCTATCTCCCAGGGTGCCCACCCCGGGGACATCGCTATTTGCTATGGCTCGGCAGGAGCTTTACAGCTCCCACCGAGCCATAGCAAACTGTGCTCCACTTTGAGGAAGCAAGAGCATGTTGCTCTTGCTTGCTCAAAGCGGAGCACAATTGCTTTGACAGAGAGGGAGCTGCATGTTGGCAGCTGCAACAGGAGGTAGGGACCTGGAAGGGACTGCAGTCTCCATCATTGCTCAGTGGGTGCACTGGTTGGGACCAAGGCTCCCACACTAGAGGCAGGCCCCGGGGCCCCCATCCCATACATTTGTAAAATAAATTTTACAAAAAGGTCGCGGATGTGGTCCTGGGGCTGAAATCGGCCCAGGGAGTGGAGCAGTGCTCCCCCCCTCCCAATTCAGAATAGGACTGGCCTGGGGGATTGGTCCCCGGGACGAAATTAGCCAGGGAAGGGGGCCATGTGCCTACATACCGGAATAAATAAAAAAAGTTTAAAAAAGATCGGCAAGTCACCGAATGCCCACCCCCTTTCTCCACAACTCTGCAAATGCTCCTCCTGGTGCACAACTGGTTGGTGGATGAAGTCTCCTTGGCTGCAGAGGTCCTTGGGGGTCAACTAGCCCTCCTGCTCCCTTTAGTAAGTCCCAAACAGCGGAATTGCTGAGAGGACTTTGGAGGCCATGCCCCCTTTCTCCACCACTCTGCAAACATGCCTCCTATTGCACTGCTGGTTGGGATTGATGTCCCCTTGGCTATAGAGGGTCCTTGGGGGCCAACAAGCCCTCCTGTTACCTCCAGTAAGTCCCACAGAGTGGGATTGCTGAGAGGACTTCGAAGGCCATGCCTCCTTTCTCCATCACTCTGCAAAAGCATCTCCTGGTGCACTGCTGGTTGGGGCATGAAGTCCCCTTGGATGCTGAGGGTACTGGGTGCCAACAAGCCCTCCTGTTAGCTCATGTATGTCCCAGACAGTGTGATTGCTGAGAGTACTTCGAAGGCCATGCCTCCTTTCTCCATCACTCTGCAAGCACGCCTCCTGGTACAGTGCTGGTTGGGGATGAAGTCCCCTTGGCTATAGAGGGTCCTTGGGGGTCAGCAAACCCTCCTGTTACCTACAGTAAGTCCCACATAGCGTGATTGCTGAGAGGACTTTGGAGGCCTTGCCCCTTTCTCCACCACTCTGAAAATGCACCTCATGGTTCACTACTGGTTGGGGGATGAAGTCCTTGTGGAGGCTGAGGGTTCTTGGTGCCCAGAAGCCGTCCTGTTACCTCGAGAAAGTCCGATACATCAATATTCCAAAAACTGGTTGGAGGACCGGCCCCCTTACTTCACCACTCTGCTAATGCAACTGCAAGTTAAAAAACAATAGAAGTGCACTTGAAAAACCAAAGGTTACAGGCACATTATAGTTAGGAAATATAATTTAAAATACCTTAGAAATTCAGTGAAAAAAACAAAGGTTACATGGATGTTATAGGTAGGCTCAGTTTTCACTCTTACAAAACCAGTGAAATTCAGCAGGTACAATTACCTGAGCTAACTATAACTTAAGCCCCTGCAATGCACTGTTTATGACCTCACACATTATATCTCTCATGGCATGGTCAGTGACATCACTGATGACATCTCAAATGACATCACAGCTGATATCACTGATGACATTATCCACAGAAACACTCATAGCCCCATACAACCTCTCATATGCCCACTCACATACCCACACAGCCACTCACATACCAATTTATGGGCCCATGCCAGTAATCAGACACCCACTCACTTCTCCATAGAGCCACTCACACCCACTCACTCACTTGTACAGTCACTCACACAACCATTCACTCAGCCATACAGCTACTCACACACCCACTTATTCACCTACACAGCCACAAACACACCCACTCACTAATCCATACAGCCTCTCAACACAGCCTCTTACTCAACCATACAAGCACTCACTCACCCAACTACACAATCACTTACATACCCATTCACAAATCCATACAAGAACTCACACATCCGCTCACTCACTCATACAGCCAATCACAGACACTCACTCTCCAATACAGCTACTCACGCACCGACTCACTTAACCAAACACCCACTCAAACTGCCACTCAGTCACCCCTGCAGCTACTTATACACCAAGTCATTCACTCATACAGCCATTCAGACACCCACTCAGTCACCCACTCAGTCACCCATGCAGTCACTACACACCGAATCAGGAGCCGGACTGACTACCGGGCGTTTTGGAATTATGCCGAGCAGGGGGCTGATTTCACTGCGGTGGGGGCTGATTTCGTTCATGGAGACCTGCGTGTACTTCGAAATAACTAAAGCAAAACGAATTTCGTTCAGTACACACAGGTCCCCATCAACGAAATCAGCCCCCAGCTCAGCAGCATTCCAAAATGCCCGGTAGTCAGTCCGGCCCTGCACCGAATTACCCACCCTTAGAGCCACTCACACTGCCACTTACTCACCCATATAGCTGCTGACACAGCCACTGACTCATCAATACAGCCACAAACATACCATCTCACTCACCCACACAGCTACTCACATACTCAGTTATACACCCATACAGCAACTCACTTACCCATACACACAAGGATACATACAGTCACACAGCCACTCAAATAATATGTTAGAAGTACTATCACTCAGTAGTAATGCATGTAATTTACTAATCAAACTTTTGTAGTAGGTTAGTATATATGTTTAACACCCAGAAACTCCAAAAAAACATTTACAGTCACATGAGGATGTCATCAGTGATGTAATATGTGAGGTCATAAGTAGTGCATTGCAGGGGCTTAAGTTATAGTTAGCTCAGGTAACTATAACTGCTGGATTTCACTGGTTTTGTATGAGTGAAATCTGAGCCTAACTATAACGTTCATGTAACCTTTGTTTTTTTTTGTAAATTTATAAGATTACTTAACGTACCTGTAAGCTTTGTTTCTTTTCTGCAAAAAAAATATATATGTTTATATACATATATATATGTGTATATATATATATATCTTAAAATATATATTACCTACTGGCGGTCGCCAGTAGGTAGTTATAGTTAGGACCCCTTTTCCATAGGAAAACCTCAACATTCTATTTTGAATAACTTTGGCGCCGGTCGATGAATCCTCGCGAATTTCTCAAAATAGGTGGGGCGCTACGCTCCGCTCCTACCCTGAAAGTTTCGGGGGGATTCGTCAAGCGGGGGCTGAGATAAAAGGGGGGTCCCAAAACGCGTTTTTCCCATGCATTTTTCCATAGGACCTTTAGAACGAGCTACAGCCCGAACGGCTGAACAGAATTACTCGAAATTTGGCAGAGAGGTAGTCCCTAGGTCAAGGAAGTGCCTTTTGTAGGTTTGGTGTAAATCTGTTCAGTAGATTCTGAGAAAATAGCCTTTAAATCAATATATATATCTGAGCCCGCTTACGGTACGCTTACCGTACGCTTACCGTAAGCGTACGGTGGCGTGCGCGAGCGCGATTCTGATTGGCTCTTAGATCTTAGTAAACATTCGAATCGGCCGAAACCAGGAAGCGGCGGCCGCCATTTTGTGTATTTCACTCTGAAAAAAAAGAGTGAAAACAAGAAAAGGGGGCAATGAGGAGAGTTACAGACCCCCTAACATTTGTAAGGGGGTCAAAGAAGGACAGAAAAGTACAAAAAAACATTTATTGATTTTTAAAAAAATCACGGGGTACGCGTACGGTAAGCTTACGGTAAGCGTACGGTAAAAAAAATAAAAATAAATAAATGAAAAGCAGATTTAAGAGTTTAGATATTAGGGAGCTCTAAAAAAACCATAGGTTTCACACACGTTATAGTTAGGAATTAGCATTTAAAAAACCTTGCAAATTCACTGAAAAAACCATAGGTTTCACACAAGTTATAGTTAGCTGTACATTTCACTCGTAAAAAACCAATGAAATTCCCCCGTTATAGTTAGTGCAGGCAACTATAACTCACGCGACCGCAATCCTCTGCTGATGACATATGTGTCTTTATGAAAAAAAAATATTTGTAATATATGTATAGCTAAAATTTAATGGAAGAAGACATGGGCAAATAAGTGTCTAAATACAGTATTAGCATCAGCAGAGGATTGCGGTCGCGTGAGTTATAGTTGCCTGCACTAACTATAACGGGGGAATTTCATTGGTTTTTTACGAGTGAAATGTACAGCTAACTATAACTTGTGTGAAACCTATGGTTTTTTCAGTGAATATATAATATATATATATATATATATATATATATATATATATATATATATATGTATATATATATATGTAAATATTTATTGCTTAATGAAGAATGAGATTGCACTCCATTGCAAATTAAAAATCAAACAGGGTTTATTCCATTATACTAAGGTAGCGTACAGACGAATAACCTATTTAAGCAATGTTGCCTTCTATTGTGTCAATAGAAATATATATTTTTTCTAGCTATGTAGAAATTGAGTTAGGAATAGAGCACCTGTGTTTGCCTACATATACTTATCTTGGAAATATTGTGGCATTCGATATGCTGAAGTTGATATCTTTTTTATGTCCCTATTTGTGACTTCTTGCAGCAGTATGCGTCACGGTGGGTGAAATTATAAGAAGACATGCCTAAAGGCAGCATTTAAGAGCTCAATCCTCATTAGGAATGCATGAAAGCAAACAACTCTTATTTACACATTCCTCTATTGTAAAATCGTTTTTCAGAGAGGTGGGACAAGATCACTCACATAATATAATTTGTCAGGGAAACTGATTGCCAACCAAGCACCATCGTATTTAATTGCCTTTCAAAATGCTCAGCACCTGATAGACGTGACACACCGTGCTTCAAAAAAGAACTATAACATACAAAAAGCAATTCAACATGAAAAAGAAGAAACCAAAAAACAGGAACGACGATGTGTTAGTTATCAAAATTAGCCTCATTAGAAATAATGGCACATTGGCACTTGCTCTCACAGAAACTATTTCAGTAAGATTTGAGCCAGATCTTTAGAATGTTATTATTAAAGGTTTGCCGCGATGAATATCTATTGACTGAGCTTATTTTAATATTTTTTCAATACATCCATGCACACGGGTACAATTTATGTGCATGGCTTAGGCTCTTAGCTTCTTCTAATTCCTTCTAATACTTTTATTAGTTTACTTTGTTTAACCTAACTCAATGTACGTATAGATCAGAAGTGTGTATGTTATATTTTGTAATTTGTATCAGTTATTAAAATTGAAAGAAAAAGGAGAAAAGCTATTCAACAAAAATGAAAGAATGCCTTTCGACTACACTAATTCATCAAATAAATATATCGACAATCTATTTAGATATGAATGAATATATCTCTGCTTCTACCCACAAACATCACTCTGCACTTTAGAACCTGTTTAACTGACAGCCAAGAGTGAGTGGGAGACTTCTATCTGATCCTCAGTGATGTTCCTTGGAGGAGTGCATCTATACTGCTTGACGTCAGTTTGTGTTTTCGAGCCCCGTTATGCTAAGGCATTTAAAGTAAATACAATGTGCACCGTCTCCTTGGCAGCAGGGCTATCGAGAGTCAAAAATATGGGCTGTATCCTTCACGGTCAATGAAGACAGACGTTCTCGACCGAAGGAGTGGTTGTGATCTAAAGTCAGTTTGATGAAAGTGCTTCTACAACGATTGTCTCCCTGCATTATACATCACTGTGGTCGCTGAAATGTGTGGGAGGTACTATGTATAAAATGGTGTGGGAATTATGTCTATGAAAGGGAGTAACCGGCAAACTCAATTCAGGGAGCGCTGTTGGCTGGTTTGGAGTTTTTGGTAGTTGACACATAGTAGATATGCCTTTCTGTACCTGGAGGAGTGTTTGCAGGAAAAAGAATATAGTGCGGTGGACAGGGTGTGAAAACAAGCATTTGCAAAGCCCGCAGTCCGCTGTCTGCACGCTCACCGCTGACCCCGCTCACCTCCTCCTGGGAGGTGTTTGAGGCTGCCCAGGTCCGGCTAGTGCCCGGTCCGTGCTGCCTCTGCTCCTCCTACTGTGCCTGTTCTGATTTATTTTTGATGTGGTTGTTTCTTGCGTTATTCTAGGCTTACTGCCCACTGTATTTTGCTTTTTTATTTCTGTTGCATTTTAGCCTGTTTCAGCCCACCGCTGCTTCCCCTGCTTCCCCTCTCTCCTGCTGGTTCCTGCTTCTGCCTCTCAGCTGCACGTCCCTCCCCCCTCCCCTATTTCATGGCAGCCGCTGTGCGGTTGTGGCCTGGTGTGCCAACTGCAAGCCCATCTGTGCCCTTCCGCGCCCGTCTTCGACCAGCGCTAGGGACCCTAGATCTCCGGCCATCCAACGAGAGGAGTTGGCCTAACGGTTAGGGCGCTCGACCTCGGACCTGGGGGAACTGGGTTCGAGTCTCGGTAATGACGCTAAACATCCTGTGATTCTGGGCAAATCACTTCATCTCCCCGTGCCTAACAAAAAAAAAATGAATGTGTGTCCTCATGTAACGTAACTGGTGCTATGTAAAGCGCTCCGATACCTGATTGGATTCGGGTCAAGGTCGCACTATATAAAACTCTGCAAAAAAAAACAACAACAAAAAAACGCTATGACTCAGCCACCCTCCTCACACTCAGCCCCGGAAGAAACAGCAACTGCCAGCAGTCCACGCCAGACACAACCTAGTCCAATTCTCCTGCTGCCACTGCCGTCAGACCTTCACCACGCCCCCACCGCCGACGCCCTAAGATGCATCCTCCTTAACGTGCATTCCATGAACAGACACGCCGTAGAGAATTGGAACCTCCTGGACACCCGTTCACCCGATGTCGCCTTCTTTACAGAATACTGAACCAATGCCTCCTCACCCCGACATCGCAAATGCCATCCTGGACGGGTACAAGATCCAGAGGAAGGAACGCCCCAACCACCCGGGAGGAGGACTCGCCATCGTGCACAATAACTCCCTCCGCCTCTCCACCTCGAGCGACACCTTCCCCGTGGCCAAACACCTGCCCTTCCAGATTCAGACCAGCCCCAACTCCACACTCTGCGGTACCCTCCCCTGCAGACCCCCCGGCCACTGGGCCCTCTTCACCAACACCATCACCGACCTCATCTCACCCCACGTCATCGCCTCCATGGACTACATACTCATCGGAGACATGAAACTCCACCTCGACAACCCCAGCGACCCCAACTCCACCACACTCCGGGACAACCTCGCCAACATTAGAATGAAGCAACTCGTCACCACGTCGACGCACAATGCAGGACACACCCTCGACCCCATCTTGGAAGGAGGGAACAGCGTCCATTTGAGCCACACTACGCAACCCACATGGACCGACCACCACTGCGTACACTTCCTCATCGACAAACCCCAGCCGCCCAAACCGGCTCCGCGTCCCCCATGAAGAAACTGGAGCAGAGTCACCGAGGAGCAGCTTAACTCCACCCTCACCTGGGACACCCCCACTGTGGCAACCAACGCCAACCAAGCAGCCAGGTAATTTCACACATGGTTCTCCAGCTGCGCAAACAAGCTCACCCCGCTATGCAACTCAGACAAACAGTGCCCCAGGAAGGCCGCCTGGTTCACTATCGACCTCCAAGAAGCCAGACGCACCTGTAGACGCCTCAAGAAGAACTGGAGAAACAACAAGACACCTGAAAACCATACCTCCTACAAGAACGCCATGAGGGAGTACCACCAACGCATCAGTACCACCAAAAGAACCTTCATCCACAACCAAATCCTCGCCAACGGCAGCAACTCCAAGGGAGTCTTCAGCGTCATCCAGGAATTCACCAGGCCCCCCAGTGAAGCCACAGACATCGCCCCTTCCCAGGACCTCTGCGACAAGCTCGGATCCTACTTCCACATGAAGATCAAAAACCTCTACGACAACTTCAACGACCAAACAACTGACTCCACAACCATCCCACCCTCCGGCAATGCCGACCAGCCCACCATCTCCACCTGGACACTGGTCACCACCGAAGAGACCGCCTCGACCATGAAAGGCATCTGCTCGGGGGCCCCCACAGCTCACCTCACAACTACCACAGAGCCGCCACTGCCATCAAGCTGGAATTACGACGCACCATCAACACCACCTTTAAGACTGGCACTTTCCCGAAAACTGGAAATGCGCATAAGTCAGACCCCTGCTCAAGAAGCCCTTGGCAGATCCCATGGACCTCAAAAACTACTGGCCCCTCTCGCTCCTCCCCTTGCGGCAAAGGTCGCTGAGAAAATAGTCAACATAGAACGAACAAGGTTCCTTGGAGAAAACACCATACTCAACCCCTCTCAGTCCGGACTCTGCAGCAACCACAGCGCCTAGACAGCCCTACTCGCTGCCACAGACAACATGTGCAAAACCCTCGACCAAGGTCACACTGCAGCCCGGATCCTGCTCGACCTGTCAGCAGCATTCTACACCGCCTACCACTGCTCACTCACCACCAGACTCCACGACGCTGGCATCCAAGGAACCGCCCTCGATTGAATCCGCTCGTTCCTCACCGGCAGAAGCCAAAGGATCAGACTACCGCACTTCCTCTCTGAAACCACGGAAATCAACTGCGAAGTGCCCCAGGGATCTTCTCTCAGGCCAACCCTCTTCAATGTCTACATGGCCCTCCTTGCCGCCATCGTCAGACAGCACGGCCTCAGCATAGTACCCTGTCCCAACAACACCCAACTCATCCTCTCCCTCGCCAAAGACCCACAACCACCAGACTCAACTTCCAGGAAGGAATGCAGAACGTTGCATCCTGGAGGAGTAACAGCTGTCTGAAACTCAACTCAGAGACGACTGAAGTCCTCGTCCTCCGAACCACCCCATCAGCATGGAACAACACCTGGTTGCTCACTGCCCTCAGCAGCCACCCTACCCCCACGGACCACGCCAGAAACCTCTGCATCGTACTAGGCTTCTATCTCTCCATGAGCAGACAGGTCAACGCCGTCGCTTCCAGCTGCTTCAACACCCTATGCATACTGTAAGATGTTCAAATGGATCCCCCCCGAGTCAAGGAAGACAGTTACCCACGCACTCATAACTAGCAGACTAGACTACAGAAACGCCCTCTAAGTCGGCATAAACAAGTCTCTACTCCGCAAGCTCCAAACAATACAGAACACCGCCGTCAGGCTCCTCCTCGGTATCCTTTCGAAACAAACTCATTAGTCAACACCTTCCGAATCTCCACTGGCTCCCCATCGAGAAGAAAGTTACTTTCAAGATACTCACTCACGCCTACAAATGCCTCCACAAGACCGGACCCCAATACCTCAACGATAGAATCACCTTCCATGTACCCAAAAGAGACCTCCGATCTACCAACCTCGTCCTCCTACATCCGCAGAGCCAAAGCAGGGGGAAGAGACTTCTCCTACATCGCGGCCAAGACCTGGAACGAGCTCCCGATCGACATCAGACGTGTCCCCCTGCCTGATCACCGACAGGAAGGCACTCACAACCTGGATTTTCGACGGTACGGAACTGCGGACCCCCCAACCCAGCGCCTTTAGACCCTCACGGGTCAGTAGCACGCTTATAATCTCCCTGATTGAATGGAAAAATAGAAAAACAGATAGCTTTTTATGCTTTCCGTATGTGATAAAGAATTTGTGTGATCATTTAGTGCACTTTGAGATGTAAAATAGTGCCTTGGGTGATTGACCAACATATTGACAATAAAATATTGTGCGGGCAAAACATCGTGGCAAGAATATTGAGGACATGAATATCACAAAAGTAATTTTCCACGGGAAAGCAAATTTTTGCTGAGATGTGGAGTTAAGAATAGTATATCTATGCTTACCTAGTTATAAAGATTCGCAAATGTTCTTGTCTTCAATATTTCTCAGTATTCTTGTCTTCGACATTTCTGAAACAGTATTTTGGCCACACAATATTTTAGCCCTAAATATTCTGTCAAACAACCATCCTCCAGCCATCTGCACAGGAAGTCACATCTCTGGATTTCCCATCATCCATCTTTGCAATAAGTGACACCACTATATGCTCAACAACACCTTGTCACTTACCAAACAGGCCACAGAGACCTGGGACCTACTGCCCCAGACCTACTTTTCATCATGGAAACCTGGCTGAACATCAACACCAAAACACACAAGATGATGGACGGAATGTTGCACATTGGCAAAACATTCACCCCCAGTCAATAGATCTGGGTTTAATCCATCTTTATTTTAATCACCACGCCACCCCAGTTCAGACATGGCCATATGCAAATCAGTCTTGACCCTGTGCCTCATGGGAACAGTTCAGCCCGAACTGCCAATCCATGTCTTCCCTGGACCGGAATCAAGCATCCTAAGACCGGTTTCGGGGTTTCACCCCTCTTCAGCCAGGATAGCTTGACTCCAGTGGCGTAGTGAGCATGGGAACATCAACACCAGACATTGCCACAAAAACCCCCAAGGCTACAAGATTGTCAGGCAAGACAGAACTCACAAGCTTGGAGGCGGAAATTACCACCATCCACAAGAACGCCAACAGCTGCATCACCACCTTGAACATATCATTCTCCAACTTAGAACACATGTTGTTCAAGCTCCAGATCACAGCCAACTTCACTCTTAAGTGACAATCCGATCTACAAACCACCGGAATTGTACACCAACTTCACTGACACCATCAGGGCCATTGTGAAGGATATCACCTTACTAGCGGTTGCCTCCAACTCTATCACTCAGTTGCAAGACCACTGCAACAATCTCTTTCAATACTTCAGCAACAAAATCACCATCATTTACAGCAACTTCAACCTGCAACCAGACCGACAGACCTTTCTACATATCTCATGATCTTATCTAAAGAATCAATGCTAACCACATGCCCTTCATCACCCTAGAAGAAACCACTGCCACCATGAGATCCATGCATTCAGGGGCACCATCGGACCCCTACCCCCACCACTCCTATTCCAGAGGACTGCAACATACAGCGCCATGCTGACACCCATTCTCAATGCCTCCACGTTTCCCACAACCTTCCCAGATACTCGGAAACATGCAATTTTCCTGCCATTCCTGAAGAAACTCTCTACGGACCCATCAATGCACACAAACTACAGACTGATCTCCATGCTACCATTCACAGTCACGGTCTTAAAAGACACTTCTCCGAATACCTCAATGACCACCAACTTTTCAACACTACTCAGTCTGGTTTCAGACCCAACCACAGCATGGACACTGCCTTTGTCGCCATTACAGATGGCATCTGCATAACTCCGGACAGAGGAGACACTGTGGTCCTCATCCTCCTGGACCTCTCTGCAGCATTTGACATGGTCTCACACCCCATCCTCATCCAACACCTACACAATCGGAATCCAAAGACATGCACTTCAATGGGTCTGCTCCTTCCTGACTGGAAAGACCCAGTCAGTCAGCTGGGCACAGTACATCTCAGGCCATATGTGCACAGCATTTCCCACTGCATTGCAGAAGTTAGAATTGAATGTAAAAACTGATTGTCCTAGTGAGCAGTTAATGAAGCTAGAAATTGGTCTGGGCTTGCGGACACTGGGGGTGGTTCAAGA
The DNA here is from genome assembly GCF_964204655.1 of Triturus cristatus. NCBI lineage: Eukaryota > Metazoa > Chordata > Amphibia > Caudata > Salamandridae > Triturus > Triturus cristatus. The sequence goes on along the minus strand of NC_140592.1, from coordinate 285,669,326 downwards.
GAGACCAGTTATGGGTGGCAACTAGCCTCTCAGTAATCATTGTTTTCAAGGGTGCTGCTATTGGTCTTGATCAATGATACCCAAAGCAGGGTCCACAGAACTACCACAATGTAGGGGCCATATCGTGAAGCTGGATCATCGCAGTCTGTTCATAATCATTGGCAGCACAGTGAGCACCCACTCAACCCATCAGATCACCTGTTAAGATTGGCAAACTGGAATTTAGGGTCAGTCTATAACTGAGATTTCAACCACATTATCTTTAAAACTGTAAGGTTTAAAAGAATGATTCAAAGAGTACTGAAATCAAAACAACCAGCCCCAAACATTGTGACACCACGCTAATGTAAAAGGTGAAAGGAAAGGACCTCTTTCCCCATTTTGATACGAACAGATATGGATTCCCCAAATGTTGGCGACGCTGTGCAGGAAATTGGTTTTGACACTGGCTCAACGCAGTTTTTTTTTTCGAGAATATCGAAAAAATCTATGTGCAAAAATATTATGGCCTATATATTGACTGTTAGACCTGGCATCATTGGCGCGGGTCTCCCTTCCTAGTTTTGCTTCCTATCTTTTATGTTGGCTGGATTTAGATGCTCTGGGCGACCTTTGACCCTGTCACCAGGCAGGTCACTCCCCCCATCCGCCACACAGCCCCCTGTGGGTTGAACCTCCGTTGCCGCTTTTGCCGCCTGACTGCTCGCTCCCTTTTTTATTCTGTACCCCTGCGCTTGGCTTTCTGTGCCACTTTGTTTTTTTTCATTCTGTGCCCCTGTGTTTTGCTTTCTGTACCCCTCTGCTCTGTTGTCCCCTCCCGCCGTCTTTTCCCGCCGTTTTTACCCCGGGTTTTCCCCCGCCGCTGAGCCCCTGCGGCCCCGCCCCCTTCACTCCCATTGTCCGCCCCACTCCCACCTCCCAGCTGCTCCTCCCTCCCTCTGCCCTCATATGGAGGCCGCGAAGCGGCCGCGCCAGAAACCCCTGGACCCCGCACCCACCGCAACGCCAGACTGCACTACGATGCAAGCACCCTCCACGCACTCAACACCAGACGAGACCACCCCTGCTACCGGGCCACCCCGAAACGCACCCAGGGGCCTTTCACCTGCCGGAACTGCAGATTTACCAGCATCCAACCCTCCACACCACCAGCCAGAGAACCCAACGACCTCCGCTGCATCCTCCTCAACACCCGCTCCGCTCGCAAGCACGCCATCGAACTCTGGGACCTCCTAGACTCTACCGCCCCCGACGTCGCCTACCTGACGGAGACCTGGCTGAACGAGACCTCAGCACCAGACATCGCCATAGCCATCCCACAGGGCTACAAGATCTCCTGCAGAGACCGCACCAACGGAGTGGGAGGAGGAATCGCCATCATCCACAAAGACTCCATCAAAATCTCAACGAACACCGATGACACCCTCACCACCGCAGAGCACATGCACTTCCAGATCCACACCGACCCCAACAACACCCTCAGAGGAACTCTCATCTACAGACCTCCCGGACCCCACCCACAGTTCAGTGATACCATCGCCGACCTCATCAGCACCCACGCCCTCGCTTCCATGGACTACATCCTCCTCGGGGACCTGAACTTCCACCTCGAGAACAACAACAACGCCAACTCCACCGCCCTGATCGACAACCTCGACAGCCTCGGACTCAAACAGCTCGTAACGACACCTACTCATGCCGCTGGACACACGCTCGACCCCATCTTCTCCGCAAGCCCCCACGTCTCCTTCAACCACACCACCGAACCACACTGGACCGACCACAGATGTGTCCACTTCACCTTCAGAAAACCCACCACAAACCACCGCACCCAACAGCTACCACGCCACTGCTGGGGCAAGGTCACCGAGGACCAACTGACTACCGCCCTTGCCCTGAGACCACCCACCGACCCCACCGACCCACCGACCCAGACACCGCCGCGACCAACCTCACACAGTGGATCAACGACTGCGCCAACACCCTCGCCCCTCTCAAGAACTCTACAACCAACCACATCAACAAGAAAGCCGCCTGGTTCACCGAGGACCTCCGGATCTCCAAGTACACCTGTCGGAAGCTGGAGAAGAAATGGCTCCACGACCGAACACCAGACAACCACACAGCCCTCAAAAGTGCCACCCGCAGACACCACCAACTCATCAGGACCGCCAAGAAGACCACCTTCAAGGACCGCCTAGACAACAACGCACACAACACCAAAGAGCTCTTCAGCATCGTGAAAGAACTCTCCAACCCCAGCTCCAACACCAACGACATCCTGCCATCTCAAGACCTGTGCCACTCCCTGGCCACCTTCTTCCACCGCAAGATCACCGACATCCACGACAGCTTCAACTCCGACCCCCCCGCACCCACCACCGAGTCCACCACCCCTGCGACTACCACTCGCACCAGTCGCCTGACCATCTGGTCCAGCATCAGCGACAAAGACACCATCAAAACCATGAACTCCATCCACTCCGGATCCCCATCGGACCCCTGCCCTCACCACGTCTTCAACAAAGCCAGCGCAACCATCGTGCCGCACCTCCGGAAAACAATCAACTATTCCTTCGAGACAGCAACCTTCCCAGAAAGCTGGAAGCACGCTGAGATCAACGCCCTTCTGAAGAAGCCCAAGGCGGACCCCAAGGACCTCAAGAACTTCCGGCCCATCTCCCTGCTCCCTTTCCCGGCAAAAGTGACCGAGAATATTGTCAACAAATAGCTGACCCGCTACCTCGAAGTTAACAACATCCTGGACCCTTCCCAATCGGGTTTTCGCAGCAACCACAGCACCGAGACCGCCCTCATCGCCGCCACTGACGACATCCGAACCCTGATGGACAAAGGAGAAACAGCCACTCTCATCCTCCTGGACCTATTAGCAGCCTTTGACACAGTATGCCACCGCACGCTATCAGCACGGCTCCATGACGCCGGTATCCAAGAGAAGGCCCTGGCCTGGACCACATCCTTCCTCTCCGGCAGAACCCAGAGCGTCCGCCTCCCACCCTTCCGCTCCAAACCCACCGAGATCATCTGCGGCGTCCCACAGGGATCCTCCCTCAGCCCGACGCTGTTCAATATCTACATGGCCCCCCTCGCCAACGTCGCACGACAACACATCCTCAACATCATCTCCTATGCCGACGACACCCAGCTGACCATATCCCTCACCGAAGATCCCCACACCGCCAAAGCTAGCCTCCACAGAGGAATGAAGGCCGTAGCCGACTGGATGAAGGACAGCAGACTGAAGCTGAACTCAGACAAGACGGAGGTCCTCATTCTCGGACCCACCCCATCAGCCTGGGACGACTTTTGGTGGCCCACGTCACTAGGCACAGCCCCGGAACCCACGGACCACGCACCCAATCTGGGGGTCATCCTCGACTCCACTCTCTCCATGACCAGGCAAGTCAACGCCGTCTCCGCGTCCTGCTTCAACACCCTCCATATGCTCCGCAGGATCTTCAAATGGATCCCCCTTGACACGAAAAAAAACGTTACCCAGGCCCTCATCACCAACAGACTCGACTACGGGAACGCCCTCTACTCAGGAACTACAAACAAGCTCCTGAAACGACTCCAACGCATCCAGAACACCTCGGCCCGGCTCATCCTCGACGTCCTCCGCCGCAGCCACATCACACTCCACCTGAGAGGCCTCCACTGGCTCCCCGTCAACAAAAGGATCACCTTCAAGCTCCTGATCCACGCACACAAAGCACTGCACAACACCGAACCCACCTACCTCAACAACCGACTCAGCTTCCACACTCCCACCCGAAGCCTCCGCTCAGCCAACCTCGCCCTCGCCACAGTCCCCCGCATCCGAAAAACCACCGCCGGTGGCAGATCCTTCTCCCACCTCGCCGCCAAGACCTGGAACACTCTCCCCACCATCCTACGACAGACCCAGGACCTGCTGGCCTTCAGAAGACTCCTCAAGACCTGGCTCTTCGACCAGTAGCACCCCCCTCCCCAGCGCCTTGAGACCCTCTCGGGTATGTAGCACACTTTACAAATGCAGTGATTGATTGATTGATTGATTGGGCGCTGTGCCACTGCTAATCAGTGCCACCGCGCGAATGCTCCCTGTGTAAAGATGACTGTATGAATTGGGATTACCATAATTGGCTCGTTTGGTTTACCTGTCAGTCCCTAGTATAAGCGCACTGTGTGTGCCCAGGGCTGGTAGACCAAATACTGCTGGTGGGCCTGCAGCGCTGATTTGCGCTACCCACCGAAGCAGCTTTTAAAGTATGTCTGGGTATCATGTTCTAATAGCGAGTTACCCTCCATTTCACTGTTTACTATTGTGAGGCTATCCGTTCTCATAGGCCAGAATGGGCAGGCTGAGTATTACATTCCATAATCCTACCTGCCCCCAGGAACCTGATAGGAAATTCAAATTTTGATATGTTTAAGATGAGGACATTGAGATACATCTTTTAGTAAGGATCATTAGCATATCCCGTGTTTGAAAATGCCTCTTCTAGAAACTAGGTATTCTCTTGCCTAAGCTTTCCTGTAGGCTTTGCTAGTATGTGTATTGGCCTTCTGGTTTTGGAGCAGCAGGGACAGCTGGGTCAGACCTGGCTGGAGAGAGAGAGCGGAATTCAGAGCATGGGGAGGGGTGTCTCTGATCTGTGCAGGGCCGTGCCTGGCAAGGTAAATGATGGCTCCACCTCCCACTGAGCGTCTGATAGCAGACCCCCTGATTCTCAAAGGGCAGGATGTCGCCTCGTAAACCAAGTGCTCCCTACCCCACCGAACTGGTTCTGGCTGGATTCAGTGATTTGTGACTTTAAAGAACAAAGACTTTTTAGGTATAAAACACTGCACTGAAACCTTTTTCAAGTGTGTTCCTTCTGGTTGTCAAGACAAAACTCTGTCCGAGTGAACAGAGGAAAGGACTTTGAAACTTTCACCAAGCTTGCTGAAGAAACTACCCGAGGGCCTGAATTGAGAGCGCCTCCTGCTGAAGTCTTAGGGACATTAGACTTCACCCCGTCAGCAGGGATTCTACTTGCAGGTGAGGCCTCCGTCGAGCAATCCGGAGCCTCTAGTTCTACTGTGAGGAACGCGGACTGGTAACCCTTGTTATCTCTGTGTGGGCCGCTGCAGCTAAGCGAGAGCCGCCGCCGCTGCCAGCCCGCCTTAATTTGAACCTTCGGAGCCTTCGCTGAATCTGTGTGGGCCGCCGCAGTTAAGAGAGAGCTGTAGCCGCTGAGTGCCCGCCGTTGTGCCAGCCTGGTCGAGATCATCCTTTGTCCTGTGGACCGCAGCAGTTAAGAGAGTGCTGTAGCCGCTGAGTGGCCACCGTTGTGCCAGCCTGGTCGAGGTCATCCTTTGTCCTGTGGGCTGCCGCAGGTATGAGAGAGCTGCTGCCACTGAGAGCCCGCACCTTGGCCAACTTTGCCTCATCATGATTCATCCTGTGGGCCGCCGCAGCTAAAGGAGAGCTGCTGCCGCTGAGTGCCCGCACCTTTGCCAACTTTGCATCAACGTGATTCGTCCTGTGGGCCACCGCAGCTAAGAGAGAGCTGCTGCCGCTGAGTGCCCGCACCTTTGCCAACTTTGTATCATCGTGATTCGTCCTGTGGGCCGCCGCAGCTAAAAGAGAGCTGCTGCCACTGAGTGCCCGCACCTTGGCCAACTTTGCCTCATCATGATTCGTCCTGTGGGCCGCCGCAGCTAAAGGAGAGCTGCTGCCGCTGAGTGCCCGCACCTTTGCCAACTTTGCATCAACGTGATTTGTCCTGTGGGCCGCCGCAGCTAAGAGAGAGCAGCTGCCGCTGAGTGCCCGCACCTTTGCCAACTTTGCATCAACGTGATTCGTCCTGTGGGCCGCCGCAGCTAAGAGAGAGGTGCTGCCGCTGAGTGCCCGCACCTTTGCCAACTTTGCATCATCGGGAGTCGTCCTGTGGGCCGCTGCAGCTAAGAGAGAGCTGCTGCCGCTGTGAGCCCACCACGGAGCTGCACGACGAGAGTCATCGCCACCACCAGACCGGGCCACCGCAGCCACGTGCTGCCGCCACTGAGAGCCCGCCTGTCCCCGAGTGCCCAAATCATTGTGAGTGCACGTTGCGGATCACTGCAGTCAAGAGTTGTGGTCGCTGGGAGTCCGCCGGTCACCGTCTCCGCTTCTTCGAGAAACTGCATGCTGTGTTCCCGCCCAACGGCAGGTATCTGGTGCGCAACGGGTCGCGTAGACCCAGGCCTTGAACTCAGTCAGTGCCACTTGCTGGTGAATACGTTATTGGATTTTTAAGTCCATACTGATTTACGCGCATTGTGGCTTGTTAAAACGCTTTGAGAGTCTTGTGTTAAGCCTTAGATAAAGATACTACTTTTCTATACCTACTTAAGTTGCGTCCTTTTGTGGTGTCGTTACTGCCTTATTGTGCATGGTCATAAATGCTTCACACACTGCCTCTGAGATAGGCCTAACTGCTCGTGTTATGTTACCACAGCAGGGGTTATCAAAAGGGGGTAGCCCACTTGCCCTGACTTAGGAAGAACGGTCCCTATTTGGACATTGGTGCCAGCCATTGCCAACTAGAGAGACCCCAATTTCTAACATTGACATATATCAAAGCAATAATCTTTCAGGCTCAGAGAGCTGCATACATTATTCATTCTTTAAGGACAGAGCTAGGTAGTGCCATCCATGCTGACCTGAAAATGGCAAAAGCCCTTTAACATTCCAGGCACAGAATTGCTGCTCTGGATTGGTAAAATACAATCCCAAACAACTTAGAATGAATAATAGAGTCCCTGGCATGTAGTTTGCTCTCATTTTAGCTCTTCAGAGAGACATAGCATTGTCCAGATACAAGAGAGTATCCAGTATAAGTCAAAGCAACACACTTGAGGGCTTAATATGCCATATAATTTATTCAAAAAATAGAACAGGAACCCTGGGTTGTTCCCAAGTTTTAGGTGGAGAGCAGTTCCTTTATATGGAGCACTCTACAACACCACCAACACTCCAAAACTGCTTACCTCAGATGTCTGCATTTCTAAAAGAGTTTTTATGCTTAGGATTCGCATAGTGTTAACCAGCTCCCCTCTAGACCCCCCACCATATTTTGCATCAGATCATCAACCTATTCTGTATGGTGTATCTGAAGCTGTTCACTGCATCTCTAAAATTAGAATTAGTGCCCAAATCCTGGAAAAGGGCTAATGTGGTCTCCCTTTTGAAAAAAAGCCAATGCAAATGGGGTACTGTTGTCCAATTTGCACCCACTTTCCCTGCTTCCTGAAAAGTATTGGAGGAACTGGTCAACATTTAGCTCACCGAGACTTTTAATGCATTACATGTCTCACAATCGGGCTTCAGAACCCACAAGAGCACTGAAACGGCGGTGCTTGAGATCTCTGAGTTACTAAAGTGGAACCTGGACCTTGACTATGATGTAGCAGGGGCTCTGCTAGACTCTCAGCGGTGTTTGATATGGTCGTACACAAGATAATATTACAACATCTCTCTTAAATTGGAGTGAATGAATTAGCCCTTCGGTGGCTTAGCTTCTTCCTCGTTTCCAAAGAGGAGGCAGTGTGGATGGGACCATTTCAATCAGAGGTAAAAACCTTACTATGTGGAGTTCCGGAGGGTTCCGCATTAAGCCCTACCCTTTTTAATATCTATATGACTCCCCTTGCTTTTTTGGTGGTCTGTTGGTATTAAAATTATTTCATATGCAGACGACACACAATTGCTGCTCTCATTTAAAGGCGACTCGGTGAAGGCTAAAACGTTTTTTGCAGTATGTATGACAGTGGTAATTTGTTGGCTTACTGCTACCATCCTCTAGTGTAATACTGACAAAACAGAAATGTTCCTGTTTGGATCTGACCCTTTATCAGGATGGACAGACTGTTGACCTGCAGAATGCCCACCTATCCTCCTCCAACGACTGCAGCCAGGTATTTGGGGGTGCTATTTGATGACTGTCTTGCTATGAAGACTCAGATTGCTTCAGTGTTTAAGTCAAGTTTTTGGATCTTAAGAGCTCTAAAAATATTTCTGCTTTTCTACTTTGGGATGCACAGAAAATTGTAGTACAGTCCCTGATCCTGTCTCGTTTAGATTATTCCAACATTCTTTTTATTGGCCTTCCTGAACACTTGACACACAGCCTTCAAGTGGTTCAGAATACCGTGATTTGACTTTTGTTTAAACTCTCAAAATGGGCTCCAGTGTCAGTTTTTTAGAAGTAGTTTCACTGGCTTCCTATTAGCAAAAGAATCACTATTAAAGCTCTGACTCTCACTCATCGCGCTTTACATGGTATCGGTCCTAAGTATCTTAACACCAAGATTCTGGAGTACAGTCCTTCGAGATCTTTGCAACCAAGCAACGTGCAATTACTGGTTGTTACGTCCTACAGGAAAAAGAAGCAAGGGGGTGCTTTCTTCTCTTTTCCCAAGTAGCCTCAATTAAGGATGAGTTCCCTTTCCATTTCAGAAATACTCTGGATAAAGCTGCCTTCAGGAAACTGTTAAAAACTCACTTATTTAGCAACTAATACTTCTATGAACCTGATATGCTGTGATGGTGCTGGGACACTCTTGAGTAGCCATGCGCTATATAAGTGCAGTCATTCGTTCATGCCGAGCTAGAAAAGTGCAGCTATGTTTTTAAGCATCGGATTAGCTAGTGCCATCCATGCCGAGCTGAAAAATGACAAAAGCTTTTTACCACTCCAGACACAGTAATATAGCTTTGGATTGGTAAAATACCATCCAAGCCAACCTGGAATGAATAAAAACAGCCCCTTGACATGTGATTCACTCTCCTTTGATCTTGTCAGCGAGACATAACTTTTTTTGATGAGCAAGGGATCTCAAGAGCTCACCTAGTATAAGTTAAAGTAACGCCCTTTCAGGCTTAAATGCAGTATAAATTATGCAAAAAAGGAAGTAGGGAACCCTGGGAAGTCCCCAGGTTTTGGGTGGAAAAGATCTCCTTTATATGTGCACTTGCCAACACCACCTACACACCAAAACGGCTCACCTCAAATGTTTCATCTTCTAGTAGAGTTTTTAGACTTGTCTGCCAGTCTGTCCTTTCCTTGCTTGATGCTTGAGGACTCTCATGCAACTCAGGGGTATATTCACAAGAATGTGTGATAACAAATGCAAGAGTAGCTTAACGCAACTCTCAACATCGCAGCCTATCATGGGAAAATTAAGCCGTGCCAACCAAGTTTTCACAACGCGGCGGTAGCATCCGATAGTCACCAGATAACGCGTCAAATAGCTGCGAAAAAATCAACGCCACACTGCAAAAATGCGAAACACGAATGCCAAAAAAGCTGCGATAAGGCCAATTCCGATACAAAAAGCCACAAAAACCAGCGGAAGGACAGCTAATCCCACGCGTCTGACTGGAAAATGCACCATAAAAGCAACAAAAACAACACACCAGAAAAAATCCAAAGTGTGTAGCAACATGAATGCACCCTGACCCAGCGCAGAGGCCAACGCGAACCCGACAAGCCCCACAGACCACCAGCAAGGACCAACGGGGTCGGGGAAGGCCAAAGAGAAGAGGGAGAGGAAGACGGGGTGCAGACCGCAGGAAAACAAGACCAGCGCCACGGAGGCGACAGAACACTACCAGCAACTGACCCACAAGCAGACTATCTTGAATGCAGACGGAGTGTCGAGGAGGTCAATGGAGGAGGCCAATAGGCGCTGGCATGACGTGGAAACCTAAACCCTCTGCCAACAGGAAGGCAGCAATGGCGACAGGAGGTGGGAGTCCTGCGCCACAGGAGGAACTGGAGGAAATGGAGGCCAGTCATCAGTGTGGAGACGGTGTAAGGAGTTGGGAGTCCGGACACAGCTCGATAGGACCTGACTCAACAACAACAGGGTGAGGATCTAAAAGGGACTGGGGGGACGGGGGGGAGATGGGCTCAATGGCACACATGCGCAACGATGTGTAGCGCACTGCACAACCACAAATACCCAGGGACATGTCCCCCATCCCCGTGGCACACTGCAGCACACACACATAGCAATCACAGCACATCCCATGACAATGTGGCACAAAGTGCAACACCGACACTGCAGAACAGGGGACACAACTGGGTCCGCCCATGCGCAGAAACAGGCCAATCACATTGGACAGAGTAGGGAACTGTGAGATGCATATGTATGGATACAACCCCACATCAGTCATGTAGTCCAAATGTCCACTGTCCCAAATCAAATTGCCAGCACTGCCCAAACAGTCATGATGTACATTGTCACACAGTCTGCATGTCCACAAGAACAATGCGCCAACATAAATGTCAACACGATGTCAACATGCATCTCCCGTTCACATTGCAGAGGTACAAACAACACCTCCAGCAGGTCACACCAGAAAACCCATCAGTGATGCCGGAGACGACCACCACACCTTCGACACCGACGCCCTACAGCAGCCCATGGACATCCTGTGCAACCCACCACCAGGACCAGGGCAGACAAGCCACTTAGAGGAGAACCCAGCCCCTGCAACAGACCACACAGCATGAAGCACCCACAAGCACGGCTGGCACACAACACTTCACCAACCCACACATGGCACACCAATGCCAGGTGTCAGAACGCCAAAAGGAGGTGGCCCAACTGGTGCGGGTGTGGTCCGAACCCATAGAAGGCGTAACAGAACACATACATGGGTGTCCATTACCCTTCAGGGACCACCTACACCCTACAAAGGAGACCCACACTGCCATAGAGACACATGCAGATGCACATTCCCAGTACAGAACCACGCCCAGGGGCACGCACATATCAGTCACACACCCATGTTGGCTCTGCGTACGACAGCACAGTCCACTTCCCTTATAAATTGAGTGGGTGACGACAAAGCTACATGTCCATGCTCTAACCCGCTGCCTGCAGTGACATGTCTGCGTCCGCTGTACACAGCACAATGTAATGTCTTAGGGCCCAGGGCCCTCATGCATACAACAAGACCACAGGGACACATGCAGATATTATGACGAACTGGCTACAGGCACGTGTGCACGGCCCCTATATTGGCAGGGCCACATGTACAGTGACGCCTGTGCTGGATGTGTGTGGGGTGGGTGCAAGCCAGCCCTCAGGGAGTTGTTGGTGCTGGCAACAAATACAACAGTTAACACAATGAATACAGAAACAGACAACACCAGCATTACAGGGACAACTGCGGAGCATCATGGAGGTTGCCTGAGCAAGTCCAGAGGGCACACAATGAGCAAACAGAAGTGTCCATGAGCTGCAGTGCGCTGAGTCTGTGAAGAGAATGTCTAGGATTCTGTCCCTTCAGGACCTACATGATGCAGCTGCAGTGGGGGGGGGGGGGGGCTGTTGCACCTGCATCATCTTCTTCATCGTCATCCCAGGTCTCCCAGACCGCCTGAGGTGACATTGCTGCGTGAACCCACCACAGTACATAACCAAGACAGTAATGGATGATGATTTGTGGTGAACTGAGTCAGTGGCACCTGGAGTGCTGAGCAGGGGATCGGGCAGAAGATGGCATCCAAGACATGTGGAGGCAACTCCGTCAGTCTGCCAGTATGACCATTTCGAAACAGGTGTTTTGCGGTTGGGGCAGGCCTGGCGGTGGTGGCGTGTGCCTCCTGTGGTGATGCGACATCCAGGCCGGTCAGGACTAGATTTGGTGTGTGAGCCCTGGTGGGCCGCAGTTGAGGCCAGAGGCTGCGGACAGCCCAGGGCCACAGACACTTGGCGTTGATGACCCCAAGACCATAGCTTCAGAGGCCATCCATTATCTCAGAAGAAGAGGTCCCGGACATGACCAGCACAGAGTTAGTGGCCCGGATGCACTGCGGCCGGCACAGGACGTTGACTTGCAGTGCAGTCAGATGGGCCATGCGACCTGAGCGGGTCCTCATCAATGTCCGAGGTGTATGTTGCGGAGGGTAGCGGGGGACAGTGGAAGATGTCCTCCAGGGCATGATGCAGAGGGTGGAAGCTGTCCGGAAGCAGCAAATGGAGGGGTGGAATGCCATGGCCTTGTTTTCGCCACAAAGTCAGTATCACCGCCATGATGGCGATGACAACCCCAAGTCCATGGACTCAGTCGCCACCAAAGTCCAACCTGAAAGTGTCCATGGGTCTCGGGGAATAGACATAGTGGCACCGGGGCTGAAAGGGGATGTAGTCTGCGATGAGGCCGGTACAATGACATCAAGTCAGCCATAAATAAATCGAGTCTGAATTTGAAATGTGTGTGACCTTTTTGACCGCAGTGAAGGCCGTGGGCAGCGGTCAGCAAGGGCCCACAGCCACGTGTCATTGGGATGCTATGCACATGGTTGCTGCCACCTGACCGAAGGGAGTACAGTGAAGTACAATCTTCATTCTTGTGCATACACGGACAATGTATGATCAAGACTCAGTTCTAAATGTGTGACCTACTAGACCGTGGTGTAGGCCAGAGGCGGCAGTAGAGTATGTCAACGAGAAAGGACTAAAGCGGGCCTGTGTCGTGGAGGCCGTGATGGTCTGAGGAGGCTGCCAAGGTTGCGGGCCTCAGGCTTGGAGCTTGCGCAAGCATGTGGTGGGCCCTCCTTGACACACGCCGGTGTCGGAAGGTGATCAGTGTGGCCTGGCTGCGCAGGGGTGGGCCTTACTGGCTCGGGGTCCAGCGGGCCGGGGTACGGCAGGTGCACAGGATCGCAGGCAACTCTGCTCATGAGGACGGCATCGGCCTCGTGGCATGGTGAGAGGCGCCACCCTGGCAGAGACGTTGGCCTTTCCGGAAGAGGACCACGCCCACGGCTACGTGCTCTTAATTCACACCCCTACGCTGGCCTGGTATACGCCGGGCTATCCCACTCCGCTCACGCTTACGGGGGGACGTAACAGGCAACATTTCCGTGAACTCTTCCACTGGCTAGGGTGACATGGTTGCATCCACTGTCCACTACACTCCATACACCAGAGGTGTATGTTGCCATGGATGTGGGTGTGTTCTGCATACTGCGGTCTGTCCAGCACATCTCCGCCACTCTTGGTATTGTGTACTTTCCCAATCATGGTTCTCCTGCATCTTTCACACATGCCTGGTAGCCACCTCTCCCCACATTCGGCTAGTGTGTGGCTGAGGTGCCATGACATTGATGGCTCATGTTCACTTCTAGCCCAGGTTACCATTGTGAGTTTTTCTGGCATGTCTGGTGGGTGGGCATGCTGTTTTGCATGTTGGTTTTGATTTTGTGACGTGTGCATTGCCAGAGTTGTGAGTTGTATGGTTGTGGAGTTGAGGTGAGTGGGATGTTCATTTGGAACTTGCCAAGGGGCTGTGCATTTCCCTTGGTGCCATCCTGGGAACGCTGGTTGATGATGGACTGTCAGAGGATGAAGGAATCATGCACACTGGCTGGGTATTTGGAGGCGACATTGGTGGAAGTTCCACGGTGTTCAGAGGTTGCCTGCACATTGATGTGAGACGTGTGCTTTCTGTTGCGGTGATTGTGTGCTATGTCACCAGGGGATACAGGTAGGACATGTGTGCTGTGGATTGCCCCCAACACGTGCGTGCATCCAGCTATGGCGTATGGTCCTTGTTTGGTCTCCAGCGGATCCTGCGCATTGTGTTGGACATATAGGGGCTGGGGTAACAAGCTGATGGTGATGTCCAGGACAGGTGTGAGGGACTTGGATGTGGCTGGCTGTGAGACTCTCCCGACTCTGGTGGGTGTTGGTTGCAGGGTACCAGGGGCCAACAGGTGCAGCACAGCCAGCAGCTTTTTGTGGGGTGGGATGTTGGTTGTCCGCTGTGTTGGTGCCGTCGACCTGTTGGGCGATGTTGGTCAGGATGCGTACGATGGTTGTCCTTTTGAGCCTGTAGTGGGCAATGACATTGTCAGGTGTTGGGTCTGTGAGGCTGGTGCGTTTCCTGGGGGTCCCTTGTCTTTGTCTGCGCTGCCTCTGTGGTTGTCCGGGGGGGGGGGGGTTCCGGGTGGGTGTTGGGGTCCTGGGGTGGTGGCGGTGTGTGTTGTGGCCCTCTTGGGTGTCCGGGCCGCATGACCAGTGGCTCCATGGCATCTGTGGGTTGGGCTCCCTTTTGTGGTGTAAAGATGGATTGAAAAAGTATTGTCTAGAGGAGGATATAAACAGCTAGAGTCTTAGAGAAAGTAGTGCTCTCACTGTTCACTGATTGTATATTTATGAATGCTTGTATATTAATGTCTAGGTACCCTAAAACTAGGGTATTTCTGGTATTGATATCAACTTGTAGTAATGTTAAAGTGCCAGCCCGCTGGCGGGGGCTGAGGAGATGACACATTGGGTTAAAAGCCAGAATATTCTCTGCCTAGCACAGCTACTCACATAGAAGAGGTATTTTCCCAGTCCATTTGCTTTGGATGGTGGAGGCTGTTTCTCAGTTCTTTTCTTTATGAGCTGGTTGAAGTGAGGAGCTGGATGTTCTTTTTCTATTAAAATCTTCAGTTAAGAAGTGAGTTTCCTATTTACAAAAGGTAGGCATAAACATTGTCACACTTTTTAGGTCTTGCCTGAGCCAGCGCGCATGCGCTGCCCTTCGAGGTTTTTGGTAAGGAATTTTAAACTCTGAACACACGCTCGTGTGTGTGCTTTTTTTTTCATCTCCCGCTATTGGCCTTTGCGTGCGTCTTTCTAAGAAAGACAGCACGCAATTGGCCAAAGGCAGTTGTATGTCCTATCTTCTCTCTCCCCTGGCCTAGGGAGCTCGGGAGCAAGCAGCAGCGCGGCCGGGTGCCAGCTGTTTTTAATTAGCAGCGGCGACGCTCAGTGTGCCAGATGGAGGGCAGGCTGCATTCCAGTCGTGAGCTGCTTTTCCCCTCTGCTCACTCACCCGCTCCTCCTTTACCCCCCACTTTAACCCACCCTACTCATGCCTTCTTCGCTTCTCCCATGTGTGTGACCGAAGTAAACCTTCAGCGCCAGCAAAATATTGAGTGCCGGGCTCTGCTGCTGTGCTTCATGTATGAAAATATAAAGTTATATTCTGACTTAATTATTTTAAATGACTTGTCATGCACTGCGTGAGATTGCACACATTCCAAATGTTCTGCATTACGCTGAGATTATTTCGCGGCTTGGACAACATTAACTAAACCTTAGAGCTTAAGGAATAGCTGCAAAGAAAAACTAAGTTGAGCACTTTATTTTTTAGTATTTGTGTTTTTCCTTCTGCGTCATGCCGGCAGTTCTAGTACAGGTCCCCCAACATTACTTAAACAATTGTTTCGTCACATTAATGACTATCTGGCAAGATAAGTAAAGATCTGCACTATCTTGCACTGCCATTTTATAAACATGAATGATGGCACAGTCAGTTGGACATTCACCATCATCAAATGCAGTAATTTATGACAAAGCGTATTAAACCTGCCATACTATTGACTCAATCAAATTGAATAGCATAAATTGGATTATAGTAACACCTGCGATTTGCAGTGCTTTGATACTGTAGACATCTGTATAGATGACATCCATGTGTCGATTTTACTAACCCTGAGGCTCCAGCTCTTAAGGTGTGTCGATTGTTTTCGTCCAGGATAAGACTCTGTAAAGGAGGAATGCAGACCTGCCGGCTCTTGAATATTATTGACATTTATATAGTGATTGCTACCTCTGAGGCTCTGTAGCACTTTTATAGTTTGTAAGGAGGCTTCCTACTGGCTACGGACTTCTGTGAAGGGCAATAGATATTTCCATTCACTCCTGGCAGGGGAGCATCAGGCCCATGTAGATGGGCTTTGTCGAGTCTCCCAAGAAGAGGACATTTACAAGGAAGGACATTTAAAAGGAGGGTTTTTTTATTAAAAGCAGCCCATCATATCACATCTCAACTAATTCTACTGTCTTACTTTTAAGCCAATTAATTTTGGCAATTCCTTTTAGCCTTGTTTTACAGTATCCTCTACATACAAAATGAAGAAAAAAGTGTGAAACCTCCTTTGTTTTTTTGGGAAGCAGGTGGAGGGTGGAAGCAACAGGGACACAACTGGAAGGGGGAAATACAGGCGAGGAACTGGAAGCAACACAGAGGGTGCAGCTGAGGGGTGGGGCAAATGGAGTGCGAGGCAGAAAAGCAAACGCGCGAGAGGGAGTGTAATGGTGCTATGGGGAGAGGAGCACACAGGTAAGAACAACATGGGTCAGCAGCGAGCACATGACGGAGTAGGGCAGGTAGAAGGACATGGGCGAGAGCAGCACTCAGAGGGGAAGACAAACACACTTGCTGCTGTTATTAGGAGGGCTGCTGAGGCCCTTGACCTTCACCTCCTCCCTCCATATAATACCACTCAGTGCCATATAATTACACGCCACATATTTACACTCTAGTCAATTCAACATAAATACGCTTGACATAATATCACTCAGTACCACATAATTACACATCACATAATTATACTCTACTCAATGCAACAAAAATACACTCCACATACCACTCAGTAGCCCATAATTACACACCACATAATTACACTCTACTCAATGCAACATAAATACACTCCACATACCACTCAGGACCACATAATTGCACACCATATAATTACACTCTACTCAATGCAACATAAATACACTCCACATAATACCACTCAGTGCCACATAACTACACAGTACATATTACACTCTACTCAATGCAACATAAATACACTCCACATTATACCACTAAGTGCCCCATAATTATATGCTACATAACGACACTGCACTCAATGCAACATACACTCCAAATAATACCACTCAGTGCCACATAATTACACACCACATAATTACACTCTATTTAATGCAACATAAATGAACTCGACATAACAACACTTATTACCACATAATTACACATCACATAATTATACTGTATTCAATGCAACATAAATACACTCCACATAATACCACTCTGCCACATAATTACACACCACATAATTACACTCTACTCAATGCAACCAAAATACACTCCACATTCCACTCAGTACCCCATAATTACACACTACATAATTACACTCTACTCAATGCAACATAAATACACTCCACATAATACCACTCAGTGCCACATAATCACACACCACATAATTACACTCTACTCAATGCAACATAAATGCACTCCACATAATACCACTCAGTGACACATAATTATATGCTACATAATTACACTGTACTCAATGCAACATACACTCCAAATAATACCACTCAGTGCCACATAATTACATGCCACATGATTACACTCTACTGAATGTAACATACACTCCACATAATACCACTCAGCACCACATAATCACACGTCACAATTACACTCTATTCAATGCAACATAAATACTCTCCACATAATACCACTCATTGCCACATTACTACATGCCACATAATTACATTTTACTCAATGCAATGTAAATACACTCCACATAATACCACTCAGTACCACATAATTACATGTCACATAATTACTCTACTCAATGCAACATAAATACACTTCATATAATACCACTCAACACAACATAATTACACGCCACATATTTACACTCTACTCAGAGCAACATAAATACACTCAACATACCACTCAGTACTACACAATTACACGTCACATAATTAAACTCTATTCAATGCAACATAAATGCATTCCACATAATTCCACTGTACCACAAAATTACACGCCACATAATTACACTCTACTCAATGCAACATAAATACACTCCACAAAATACCACTCAGTGCGACATAGTTACATGCCACATAATTAAACTCTACTCAATGCAACATAAATACACTACACATACCTCTCAGTGCCACATAATTAAATGCCACATAGATACACTCTACTAAATGCAACATAAATACACTCCTCATAATACCACTCACTGCCACATAATTATATGCCAAATAATTACACTGCACTTAATGCAACATACACTCCAAAAAATACCACTCAGTGCCACATAATTACACACCACATAATTACACTCTACTGAATGCAACATACACTCCACATAAAACCACTCAGTGCCACATAATTAAACTCACATAATTACACTCTACTGAATGCAACATACACTCCACATAATACCACGCAGTGCCACGTAATACCACACCACATTAGTACACTCTACTCAATGCAATATAAATCCATTTCACATAATACCACTTAGTACCACACAATTACACACCACATAATTACACTCTACTCAATGCAACATACACTCCACATAATACGACTCAGTACCACATAATCACACGTCACAATGACACTCTATTCAATGCAACACAAATACACTCCACATAATACCACTCAGTGCCACATAATTACACACCACATAATTACACTCTACTCAATGCAACATAAATACACTCCACATAATACCACTCAGTGTGACCTAGTTACACACAACATAATTACATTCTACTCAATGCAACATAAATACACTCAACATAATACCACTCAGTCCCACATAATTACACGTCACATAATTACACTTTATTCAATGCAACATAAATACACTCCACATAATACCACTGTGCCACATAATTAAACACCACATCATTACACTCTACTCAATGCAACATAAATACACTCCACAAAATACCACTCAGTGCGACATAGTTACATGCCACATAATTACACTCTACTCAATGCAACATAAATACACTCCACATACCACTCAGTATCACATAATTACACGCCACATAATTACACTCTAGTCAATGCAACATAAATACACTCCACATAATACTACTCTTTGTCACATAATTACATGCCACATAATTGCACTCTACTCCATGCAACATAAATACACTACACATAAATGCACTCTATGCCACATACCTCCAATCAATATAAATGCACTCCACACCATGACAAAATTTCACTAAGCATAATTTCACTCAACACCACAATTCCAGGCCACACAGTTCAACTCCACACATTTCCAATACACACCACATAATTACACACCAAACAACATATTTCAACTCCCCAACTCCACAATCCACAACGTACCTCCAATCCACACCATATAGTGGCATCACCTGAGCACCAAACATCATTTACCACCACCATTTTGCATCAGCACAACACCTAAGCATCACCTAAACATCACCTAAGCATCACGTCAGTCTGACATTGGAATCTGGCATTTGTTAATTCTCCCCTAGTGTCCGTCCGCTGCTCGTGTTCTAATTAAATTATGGTTTTCCAACCTCCACCCCCCGTTATTATTTATGTCCCGCTCCCTCATAACAAAAAAAATATAACAAACAAGCATGAGAACAGGCAGGAAGACGTTGCCAGCAGTACAAGTCCAAAAAAACTAGAAGACATTTTTCATGTTAAAATCTTTTTTTAATCAGGTTGTTCAGTGGTATATAATGTCGTCTTGGTTTGTATAAAGGTAATAAAAATGCTTAACACTTTTTATTATAACTTTTCCACATGATGCGCAGCAGCCACAATGCTCTACAACATAGCCAAAAGTTCTGGCTAAACGCATAAGGTCCCAAAGGCGAGACCTATTGGCTATGCCAATGCTTGTTTACCAAGTCCTGCATCTTGCCTGCTCATCGTCTACAACTCCAAAGAGACAAATTGAGACGCAATGCTTCTCACCTAAACACTTCCATAATGTGAATCAGAATTTAGAATGCCCCCATCAACCACGTCAGCATTGGCCCTTTTTTCCCCATTTTCAGAACATTGCTATAACTCTAATCCACAGCTAACATTTGAACACATTAATTTAGCTGTTAAACCCCTCTTTTATACATATATGTTATAATTTCTTCAACAATGTTGTTTTATTTTTGGAAAAACAACTCTTGTGGGGTCTAATGTACAAAGCTATTTCGCTGTCAAAAAGCATCTGGCCAGAAAATTGACTTTTGCTGTCATTAAGCTGATTTTGTGGAGTGGTAAAGCCTTCTCAATTCACAAAATGGGCTTCCTGACTCATTCCAAATCGCAATTACGAACGGATGTAAAAGAGAAATTTCTTCCTAATTGTGATTCGCAATGAGGAAAAGCAATGGTTTGTGATTATAATTGCAGTCACAAACTATTGATTACTTACTGACTCCTTAGCGGAGGTGGAAACCCATTTGCAACAGGGAAGCTGTCTCCGTTGGGCAGCATCCATTTGAGAACTGTGACAGGTCATCTCATGGTGAACTGGCAGTGTTCCAGGAACCACTGTATATTTCCCCCCTATGTGTTCCCAAGTGGGAAACATGGGGCATATTACCAAGCCAGGCAATAAAATTATCGCTGTCCTTCACATCTAACATGAGCTTCAATTGGAATTCCATAGAGCATATTATCAAGCCCATTATCGCTGTTTTAGCGGCAGTTTTCTGCCGCTAAAGCGGCGATAATTTTATCGCCTGTCTTGATAATATGCCCCCATGGTTTTTAAAAGAGGCATCAGTTATTTTTAGACTCTTGGGGGCATATCAACAACAACCGGCGCTAATTATCGCTGAGTGCACTTAGCGCTCGGATAATTATCGCCGCTAGCGCCGACTTTTATCGATGAGATAGCGTGCTATTAGCAACGCTTATCTCATCAGCGATAAAAATCCTAGCGCTAACTGGCTAACGTGAGATTATCGCTGGAAACCCAGCGATACTCTCACGTTAGCTAGTTGATAGGGACTCACAAACTTAGCCATGATATCCACCTTCCATAGGATATCATGGCTAAGTCAGTCCTGAAGCAAGCATAAGGAAAGTAGCGATAACAGGGGTTATCGCTACTATTCCTGACGCTATGCTTCATAGCGTTAGGCTTGCTGATAGGAGAAATGTCGCTTAGCGACATTTCTCCTGTCATATCAAGTCAGGAACGCCCACTTTGCATCTCATTAGAGATGCAGAGCTGGGCGTTAGAAATCCTGACGCTAAAGCAAGGTTTCACGCGTTAACGTGGCCTTGCTGATTAGGTGATGAAATTATCGGCGCTTTTCGGGCGAAAACGGCCGCAAAAGCGGCGATAATTTTTTATCTCCTGCTTGTTGATATGCCCCATGGTTTGCTTAAATAGAAATCCCTTTTAGGAATGCAAAGAAAGGAATTGTTATCTGCAGTTCCTTGCAGGCCAACATCCCTGGTTTTTTTAGCTAATCATAGTGAGTCACCACAAGTGGCCTGTCTCATTAATGTTCATTAGACAGGTAACTATAGGACCCCATTTGGAGATGTTTTAACACAACTTATTAGTACATTGATATCTTCACAAAATTAAAGGCTAGTCAGAAAAACGTTGGTGTACAATTTGCAACTATATTTTATGACCTGTCTGCTCCTACACCTGGCCCTTTGTTCCTTTCAACCGTGTTTTATGTTCCAGTATTGCTTTTTCATTAACTTCTGCACAAACGTCTGTGTAACCCCCAACTTCTAGCCTCTAAATGTGCTGAGGTTCTCACAAGAATAATTCATTTATAAATAACTTTATTCCTCCAAAAGGCTATAAAAGCAAATGCAGCAACAAAGTGAAAGCAAGCAATCAAGAAATGCATACAACAAATTCACGATAACACAAAAAGGCCATTCAAATGTTATTTATGTTATCAATCTGTCGTATAGACCTATCTATTCTCAAGTTAACAGCATATGCCTTCATCTGCTTGCTAACTTGTATGTTGCAAAACAGTCTGAACCCTGCAAGGATTAAATCTGCCTTATCCAAAACAAGCATAAATACATTTAAAAATGAAACAAATAAGAAAAGCATCCGTCCTTGATTTCACTTTTGGGAGTATGCCAGCTTTAATAGACAAAAAACAGGCGCAGGGAATTCAGGCAATGTTCCTTCATTGCACAGTGCTTCCCAGGCACTTCAAAGACACAGATAGTAAACAATTCGAGTGCCAGATGTTTACCGAGCCTCTCAGGAACATCCTCAGACTCCATAGAAACAGAGAGCTTGAAGGTAAAAAACACACTATAGACCCATCCTCGGTGGCCGTTTGTCTTTCCCCTCATGCCATGCAGCTACGTCCTTGGCTACTGCTTTGCACTTGCTTACTGCTACTATAGTCAGGATCACTGCAATTATGTAGCGATGGAGGAGCAGAAATATGTAGCAGAGTCGAATTGATCATGCGGCAAGAAAAGGCAAATTGTGCGGCATAATGTGTCACATTTTCTGTCAGGACTATGTCACTATTTTGAATTCTTACTAACTAATACTATTGGGAAAATGTTAGACTTAGCTATTACTAGTTTCATACCAGATTGTACAAATCATCAATTAAAAGATGACCGGTTAACCTTTTCCAATACAGATTGGCAAGTGGCCAATTGACCTTTACTCCATGTAGTAGCTCTGTGTAGTCGGTTACGACTGGGACGCCACCTGTGAGAGGTGCCTGTGCACCAATATATGTGTGGGTTTGTGTGCGTGTGTGTGTGTGTGTGTGTGTGCGCACGCAACCACGAGTACACATGCACACCCATGTGCTTGTGCTTAAGTGTGCATGCATGCGTGTGTGTGAATGCATGACGGAATTCCGCATGCGTTTTTCACACATGCCTTAGGAACTACGACATTTGTACAAATTAGTCTTTAGCACACATTTGTTCTGCACGCAAGTCATTTTATTGACTTGCCTTAGAGGGGCACTGGTTATTGGAATTGTTTAATTTACGATTCCAATTCCAGTCAGTGCCTCCCACCTTCCAGTAGGGAAGGTGTTGGACTTTAATTCCAACACCACTCCACCATTGGGCCTCCCTAACGCAATTCGTTGTAATGACTTGCACGCAGAGCGATTACATGCTAAAGACCCATTCGTTCTGCTATCAGTGCTGTGAAGTCATAGCGTACTTGGGGCTTCGTCCTAAAAGACATTTCCCGAATGTGTGTTTCTCCAAGCTGTGTGGTGCTGTGTTTGTCATTATCAGTGATTTCTGGTTGCTGTTTCCCTTTGTCCCCCATGACACCTCTGCATATTACTCCCATCTCCACCACCCCTGCTCCAAGTAATTGTAGTAAACGTTGTTGTGGGTCTGGTTTGGGCAAAAATCCTATTTTAATTGAGCACAAAGTGACTTTTTCTTTTGAGCTTGTGGCCTATTAGAAGCAATACTTACACAAAAGATGTGGCAAATGGCATGGCCATTTGCTCTTACCTGTGGTTGTGCCTTACACTCTCTAACCATCCCCCGTATCCTGAGCGTGGCAATGGAATGGAAGCCACAGCCTGTAACTGGCTGATGATAGTCTGGGGGGAATATGGATCCACTAAGTGAGGGAAACATCCATTACAACGCAGTCATTACATCGCACTGCTTTTACAACACAACTGTTACAACGCAACTGCCTTTACATCACATGCCATTACAACGCATGCCATTACAATGCATGGCACTACATCGCATGCCATTACAACGCATACCATTACAACGCATGCCATTACAACGCCTTATAAGGTAAGTAATGGAGATTTTTTAGTTTTAGGCTGGGTATGGGTTTTGGGGTAGATGGGAATAGTAATTTTTACCCCTTAACTATCCAACACTTTCCCTACTGTTGCACTCACTGGAGTGGGAATAGTAATGTTTCCCCCCACACTATCCAACACTTACCCTACTGTTGCACTCACTGGAGTGGGAATAGTAATTTTTACCACTACACAATCCAACACTTAGCCTACTGGTGCCCTAAAAGTATTATGTGTTTTAATGGTATGTGTTGTAATTGTAGTTTTTAAAAATGCGTTGTAATGGCATGCGTTGTAAAATTATGCGATGTAATGGTAGTTGCGATGTAAAAACCGCGTTGTGAAAGCATGCATTTTAATTGTTTGCATTGTAACGTCATATATTCCTAAATGCATTTTGAAATGTGGCCACCACAATTGATTCTGAGACATTGCTTTTGTGCAAGAGGAGATAACATTACTGTGGGACTGAGCTGTTGAACAAGAAAAATGCACTTTAGTTTGATTGGTTGGCTGCCGAAGATTCAAGTGTCAGGTTGGTTCAAACTGTTGCTAACTTTGGATATCCCTATGCTTTTACACTCACCCTCCGGAATACAGATCCCCAGCCAATGTAGGGATGTCCCGAACATCAAACTGTCCTTTGCCCAAAGGTCCATGTTATAAAGAGCAAGTATAAACCTTTGCATCCCAGATACGACCCTGTTGGGCCTCCATAGACTGAAGAGTGAGCATTGTAGCATTCAACTCACCCACCCCTGGAACCGTTCAGTTCTTAATGATTACTTCAGCACCTCCTAGTTGGCATTCATTTGTGATTCTCTTCCTGGAAGCCTCTAAAAGCAATGTGGACTGTTATTTGGGGGTTCAGTGTTCTGTGGTAGCTGTAAAGGAATAAAGGAGGTAATCAAAGAGCTTTTGTGACAGAGGACAAAAACAGAAAGTGCACTGGATCTCAGTGCATTGAATGTTGCCCGTGAGTATCTCATGGATTCCCAAGGTAAGCAGCGGCGCCTGGCACAGGTAAGTGTGGTGATGCGGTGGGGCAGGGAAGGGTGCGGCGGGGGGAAGCCAATAGAAGACAGAATAGGTGTTATTTATTTATTTAAATATACCTATTCCGTTGTCTGTTGACTTACGCCACACCCCAGGGGTAACCTTCAAAGTAGGCTGCTTGGCCTTTAAGGCCCTTCATGGAAAAAGCCCCAAGTTTATAAACCATCTCATAAAGAAATACGAACCGGTTCGTAATCTTCGCTCTGCCCACCTGTCCCTCCTTACCTTGCCTCTTTTTAATAAGAAACGCCTCGGTGGATGCCGATTTGCCTACTGGGCCCCAAAGATCTGGAACTCGCTTCCCTTATCTCTTCGGAGTTGCACTAATCTAATGGATTTCAGGGGCACTTTGAAGACCTGGTTGTTCAAACAAGCACACGGCTAGGATACTGCTTACCATCTTCACTCTTCTCTAGCGCCATGAAACCTCTGGGTGCCCGTGCGCTTTATAAACTGCGAATAACATAACATAACCCCACCCCGGCCCTCCCTGCCCCACCTCACTGCGTTTAACTGTGCCTGCTGCCGCTCAAGGTAAGAGCAACTTGGGGCTGTATTATTGATGAGGCTCAAGGGTCTGTTTGTGCTTGTGTGCACCCAGGCATGGTGAGCCACTTCCTGACAGGATCTGCGCCCCCTAATCACAGCACAAAATACGTTCTCCAGAGCATGCACAAACTCATGGAGCTGCTGTATTCAGGGAAAAAAAAAACAGAACTGCACTGAAACATTCAACCCCTATCAGAGGGCACTGGCATAGGTTGGTCAAGCTGGACTAGGCACACCATCCTGGTAGCATCCAGCAGTGTAGACTCTCCATTTCCAGAGCGAGTCTGTCCTTGAAGGCAAAAGGGCACTGCCAAAATGGCTGGTCTGCTAGGTCAGTGTGTTGGCCGGTTTTATTGTCTGGTGCATTCGTTTTTACTGTTGATTTCCTTGCTATTAACAAAAACATTGCATACAGCAAGCTCAAAAGCAGTCTCTCATACCTTTCAAAACACCTATAAACCGTGGCTTCTTTACAAGTTCAAAACTGCCCTAATTTGCAAATGTGGGCCACTTTTTTTTAGCTATCTGATTCGCTCAGGGGAGACAACTTCTATTTGGGTGCTCAGGCTTATTTTCTGTCCTAGTCTGAAATGAAATGAAATTAGGTATTTATAAAGCGCACGGATACTCACAGGGAGTGTCCCGGCACTAGTCTAAAAAAACGGAAGCAGAAAAAAAAAAAAAAAAAACCTGAACCTGTTTATGCCTCTGATTCACTGACTTGTCTCCATAGGGCCAGCATTGCCTTCTTTTTGAAAGAGTGAGCGGCCCCCATAAGGGTGTTTTATGTGACTCTACCCTCTCATTGGGCGTTCACACAGGTCCAGTTTAGACTTACTATGCCATATGCCAAAGTGAATGCTTAACTGTGCATTTTCCACGAGTGTCACATTTCCAGGGCCTATTCGCAAATGTGTATGTAAATGCAGAAAGTCCCATTTGCCATTGCACAGGGGCAACCTCTGTGTTCGTGCAGGTCCTACTACAGAAAGTCATATACAAGCAGCTTGCACTCCTTTCTGTAATATAAAATTGCAGTACATTGGCAGGAAAGAGCGTTAACGCCTGTTGCATTACTGCAACTTTATTTTTTGTTAATATGGCCGGCAGTCTCTTATAGTCTATCCCAGGTCTTTAAGAAGAATGAAAACAAGCATTTCCAATGCAAATAGGTCTCGCATTTGCGAGTTAGAGCTATAGACATTGTAAATGGCAATGTTTTTTTTTACCTACACGTTTTATTTTTGGAGTGAATGTATGTAGTGTGCAAAATCCCTTGGAAAGGTCCTGCACTTCATAATATACATGTTGAAAAAGATGCAAAGTGTGGATTGTGTCAACAATTGCTTGGCACGTACCTCATGGGTAAAGTGTCACCACACATGCACACTGTGGTGCTTTACTAATGCGAAACTCATTAATAAAAGTAGTACTTGCAGACTAACCAACGTGATCAGGATCGGAGCATGTGAATCTGAATCCCGGCTTCTCTTTCATTTTCTAGACTATTTGACTCACTCTCATGCGTCTTGGTTACCCCCCAAACACTGGGAGGCAATGAAGTTTGCCAAAGAGGCGGGGGCAGGGGAGCTTCGGGGGTACATGAAAATGTATTCATTGCCTAGTTGTCAAAGGTCGCCCGGTGCTATTAGTTAAAAGTGTGCAGATTTCATTAAGATATTAAAAGTACTTTACTCGCATCTATGAGAAAATCGACATTAACTAAACAAAATGCCAGAATGCGTGTCAGTTTTCACAGTGTTTTAGACAGTACTGGTTGCTTAGGTTCATTGCATTAATTTTTGTATTTACTCTTTTACACAGCATCCAAAGTAGGCTACCTAACCCCAAAGCCCCGAGTTGTTAAATGACCCATAGAAGGGAGTGTTTTACAGTTGAGCAAATGTGTCCAAATGTAATTTTAGTAGTGCCATGGAATGATCAGCCAATGAGATACTCGATGAGCAGGTATTTAACTACACATTCAAAACGTACGGTATTGTGGCTGTTGTTTGTTTGTACACAACCACCTCTCTGAATGTTATACACAAAAAGGTTCAGCTCTAATCAGAAGAGTCAATGAGTATATAAGAATTCTAAACAAAAAACACTATTCATCGGTCAGGTGCGGTATCTATAGCCTCCACCCTCATGTTGTGTGTACTCACCTCTCTGAATGTGTTTATTAACACAGAGCTTCATCTACCAGATAGTGCTCACAGAGGGGCGACAAAAGCACAGAACAAAATGTATTCATTTATCCTGAGTGTGAAGGCACCCGGAATCCCAGCACTTCTACAGACTCTGCCATGCTCCTCTGCACCAGCAGGGCACAGCTCAGAATCTGCTAAGAATAGGTGAGGGGGATGAGGTTGGGGCATGCATGAGTTGCCGGCAGATTTCCAGGTTATTGAAAGTGATATTCTGACGTGAGGCAATGGAGACTGACTTTATCTGTTTGTCTGCACCAGTCTATTTCTCTACCATCTACCGGGCTCACTGTCATGTATCCATTCATCTCTCCTTGTTAGAGGTGCGCAAGCCAATATATTAATTAACAGGTAGAGCCAGCCGGAGACTAGCCAAGCGTATACGAGCCAGTGGGCGAGCCGTGAAAATGATTGGTATGTTAATCATACAGTAAACATAATGTAAATGTGCGATAATGTCTCTTCAGAATTTAAAAAAAGTGCATTTCTTTAGCGCATCACCGCAGTAGACAAGATTATAGCACTGAATTGAGAGGAAGTTATTAAAAGTGCTTGTTTTAAGCAAGAGTTAAAACACTGCCGCTCCTCCCGCCCGACAACAATGCCATTTGTGAACTAAGAGGCGTCAGTTGCCATGCGTACCCAGAATGTTGCCTAGAGTCTTATTATATCTAGAGTAACATTAAAATCTAGTTCATTAAACACGAGAAGTTTTTGTACAGCACGCATTTTGAACTCGCATATTCAAGGTGGCAATAATAAAGATGAAAACGGAAGTGCTGGCAGGCAAGAAAACACGAACGGGAGTGGGGGAGGGTGAGAAGTCACAGACTGAGGGAGGGGACAGTGGGGTGGGGAGACAGGGAAGAAAATAGTGTTAGGAGTAAAGGGGCCAATAGCCGTGGGAGGATGAATGAGGAGGGACTAACAAGCCTCAAACCAATCAGAAGGCAGTATTTAAGACAAAAGCCAATGGGCAGAGAGTGGGCGGAGCTTCAAAGAAGCTTCCGCAGTACAGTATATACTGCATGCCTCGCAAAGCGATGGCAGCGCATTCACGCTGCAACACTAGGCGAGACCTAAAAACTAGGGGGTCTCTCAAAGGGGCATGGCCTATGTAATTAAGGGCGTGGCTTTAAAATATACCAGCTAAAAATCTGTGCTTAGCATAGTGTGGCGCACGACTGGTACTTTGCTGTTTCTGTCATTGCATACAGTTATATATAATACAACATGTAACATTACACCTACAACAATTCAGGACTATTGGCTTAGCCAATGGTTGTTAGTTGTGTAAGATAAATAAGCAACAACTATGGCTTGGTTGTATAAAGTATTAAAAATGTTCCCGTTCTGAAATGATGGGACTGTGAAAGAGCTATAACGTGTCTCGTTGAAGTTACCACAAAGGCAGTGAATGGTGGTACTGCTGCGGTGTAAAGATTTTTTTTTCACCCTGAGGGCAAACATGGAGAGTCCGATAGAGATCCTTCTCAGCACCTGCTTTTTAGAACTGCCAGTGCTGAGCACCGGCAGGACCTAGCCCACTTAAAGCCCTGGTCTATCCTCTAATGAGGCTAAACGCCTTTTTCCATGCCAATAGTTTCACTTCAATGCAGGCTCCACATTAGACAGTCCTCTGCCCAATCACCATGGAGATATATTCAAGATTGAAGGGCACTCTCTGAAGAAAGTGAGACAGACACGGGCTACAATGGGATAGTATGGGTGTGTTGGGTCCTTAAGCAGTGAAACTGGGCCTTAAGCCCCCATGTGATAGTAAAAAAAAACAGCGACCAATTGTGGGGCAGCTGGTTCCTTTCTCTAGTAGGCCCCTGTGCTACTACACCTGCTGCAGTAAGGATAGCTACGCCCCTTCCAGGCTAGAGAAAAGGCAGTGGCCCATCGCCCACAAAGAAAGAGAGAAAAGGCAGTGGCCCATCGCCCACATAGAAAGAGAGAAAAGGCAGTGGGCCATCGCCCACATAGAAAGAGAGAAAAGGCAGTGGGCCATCGCCCACATAGAAAGAGAGAAAAGGCAGTGGCCCATCGCCCACATAGAAAGAGAGAAAAGGCAGTGGGCCATCGCCCACATAGAAAGAGAGAAAAGGCAGTGGCCCATCGCCCACATAGAAAGAGAGAAAAGGCAGTGGCCCATCGCCCAGATAGAAAGAGAGAATAGGCAGTGGGCCATCGCCCAGATAGAAAGAGAGAAAAGGCAGGGGCCCATCTCCAAGTTAGAAAGAGAGAGAAGGCAGTGGCCCATCGCCCAGTTAGAAAGAGAGAAAAGCAGTGGCCCATCACCCAGTTAGAAAGAAAGAAAAGGCAGGGGCCCGTCCCCCAGATAGAAAGAGAGAAAAGACAGTAGTGACCCATCGCCCAGTTAAAAAGAGAGAAAAGGCAGGGCCCGTCGCCCAGTTAGAAAGAGAGAAAAGACAATGGCCCATCGTCCAGTTAGAAACAGAAAAAAGGCAGGGACCCATTGCCCAGTTAAAAAGAGAGAAAAGGCAGGGGCTTGTCACCCAGTTAGAAAGAGAGAAAAGGCAGGGGCCCAGTTAGAAAGAGAAAAAAGAAAGTCGTAACCCATCGCCCAGTTAGAAAGAGAGAAAAGGCAGGGGCCCGTCGCCAAGTTATAAAGAGGGAAAAGGCAGTGGCCCATCGCCCAGTTAGAAAGAGAGAAAAGGCAGTGGCCCATCGCCCAGCTAGAAATCTCATTAAGATACAGCTGATTGCTCTGTGGAGATGCTTAATTCTTAACCACCGCTCCC
Source organism: Triturus cristatus (assembly GCF_964204655.1). Classification (NCBI taxonomy): domain Eukaryota; kingdom Metazoa; phylum Chordata; class Amphibia; order Caudata; family Salamandridae; genus Triturus; species Triturus cristatus. The sequence continues at coordinate 285,639,301 of NC_140592.1, read as the reverse complement.
CATCCTCTCCTGGGGCCTGCTCTCCGAGAGAATGTCATGGTGTTAAGTGTGGTAATGAGAGGTATGTTGCATCGTCCTCTCATGCGTCCGTCCGCACGCGCGGCCAGATTTTAAATAAATAATGAAACCAGGGCCCAATTTGCTTTAGATTAAAAGAAGAAAAGAATCTTTTGACAAGGTATCTCACTGGACCTGTCTTTAATTAAGAAAGCGCTCCTTTGGTATCCATGGGAGGCCACAGCGGCCCTCCTGCATGTCGGAAGATTGTCACAGGAGGACAGGAAGGGGCGGGAGGATCTCACAGCTAAGGATGGCGCTCCCCTAGGAGGCAAAAATGACAGACTGAGAATAGAGATACGTCAATTCACGTGACCTGTCACTCTCGAAGTGCTGACCCTGTAGGGCTCTAAACAAGGAGATTGGCAGTAGTAGGGAAGTCATTCTCCTCTTTATGCTGACACTCTAGCTATAGGTAGGTGCCCTCATTTCAGCGTCCATACTGGTTGGCAAGAATACCATTCTTCCCATCTAGTGCAGGTACTAACGGGCAATAATAGAGGAAGTGCTCGTCTTAATGTCCTCATATTTATGAGCAATATTGGGAGAGAGATGCTCTCATGCTGATACTGTTAGGTAAGAATGGGTAGGCCCGTTGCTTGCGTGCGCACACTATTGGGTGGTAATGGGAAATTAAAATAGAGGAGCTTTCCTTCCATGTTGTTATGTTATGTTATGTGTATTTGTAGAGCGTGGCTAATCACCTGTGAGGGTATCCACACACTGATGGCTATTATAGGTGAAGTGCTCCCATTCCATTGCTGATGGGCAATTATATAGGAGGAGCTATAGTCCCAGCGCTGGCAGTGAAGTTATGTTATGTTGTTATGTTATGTAGGTTTGTAGAGCATGGCTAACCACCCGAGAGCGTATCCAGATGCTTATGGGTTTTATGGGTGAAGTGCTTTCATTCCAGTGCTGATAATGATGATCAATTAAAGTGGAGGAACTGTCTTTCCTTTGCTGGCAGTGATGGGAATGATAGGTTTAAGTGCTTCCATTCCAGTGCTGATAATGAATAGCAACAATAGGTGCTGTATTCTCCTTCCAGTGTGCTTACTGATTGCAAGATTAGTAGATTTACTTCCTTTCTAGTACTGATAGCTAACAATAGGGGCAGTGTGTTCCTTCAGCTGTCGATACTGAGGGTAGATGATAGGAGAGGTGCTCTCCTTCCAGTGCTGATAGTGATGGGCAATACTTGGGTTGTTCTCTCCTTCCAGTGCATGTACAGAAGAGCAATAAACAGGGTGGTGCTATGCTCTGTGTATGTGTAAAGTGCACTGTCACCCGTGAGTGTATCCTGGCTCTGAGCAGGTGTGTGTGTCTAGCCCTGCCTAGGGTAGGTTGGTTAATTGGAAAACCTGGCCTTCAGCTTCTTGTGAATTCAAGTAGAGAGGAGGAGGCTCAGATGTGGAGTGGGAGGCCATTCCACGTTTTAAGATCTGGTTCTGTGTAGGGTGTGTGCGAGTAGGAGTCCTGCAGAGGTGTCTATATGTTTAATAGAAGGAGATGCAACTGTTCAGGTAGGTGGGTTTTGTAGTGACCTGAATGTATGTGTGTGGGAGGAGTTTGAAATTGAGGAGCAGATTTACAAACCCCTTGCGACACTTTTGCACCACCGTAGCATCACTTTTGTTACGCAGTGGCGGCATAAAAAATGCGGCAAATTTACAACGTGATTTATCTAGGGAGATGCGTCACGTTGTAAAGCCCTGCGTCACATTATACCTATGTCAGGTATAATGTATGCAGGCTGGGCGTTCCCACGCAGGAAAGCCTCGTAAAAGTGATGCACTGATATCTACTAGATTTCACTGTGTCACTTCTAGGACGCCACTGTGTCAAAACCTTACGCCTGCTTTAAGCAGGCGTAAGGAGTGACGCAGTGTAATGGGAATAGGCCTCAAAATTCATTGCTGGAGTTTAGTCGTGCATGCGACACGACTCCAGCATGCGTGACTCTTGCCCCAACAGATACATCAGAATTTCTGACACATCTGTCAATCCTTGTGCCATGGTGCGCTGTATTGTAAATACGGCGCATCCATGGTGTCGCAAGGGTTTCCCAGGGTGGTGCAGGGAAAGTGACGCATCTCTACAGATGCGTCACTTTCTTGTAAATCTGCCCCTGAGTGTTTTTGTATCCGATACCAGTAGAGCTCTCTGAGGTGTGCCGTGATGTGAGTCCTGTGTGGGAGCTTGAGTGCCCACAGAGACTGCCATCAATAGTCTGCGGCTTTATTCAATATAAAGTAAGTGTTTTGGTTTTTTGCAGGGTCATCCCTGAACTTTTTGCCTTCCTCCTAGCCTTTTTAGGTCTCGGCTAGCGAAGGCTGCGCTTGCGCAGTCTCGCTTGGCGAGATTTAACGTTTTCTAGTATGGGGCTTGAACCCGCCCCTCTTCTCCATTGGCTGGCTTCCTAAACGGAGGCCAGCCATTGGAGGAGAGGGGCGTCTGTCTATTTAAGCCCTGTCTTTTTCAGATTCAGGGGCGTGTTTTTAACTTTCTTTCTCTCCTCTGGAATGTAAACATTCCAGCCAATGGGAAGAGGAGAGAAAGAAAAACACGCCCCCTTAATCCGAACATGACGCTGCGTTTCTCCGAGGCATTTCTGCTTGACCTCGGAGAAAGACGGTGGTGTTCATGGCGTATCAGGCTCTCCAACCCCTGAGGTCGTGTTGCCAAAAGTTAAAAGTAGTGGCCCATTGAGAGGGGTGACACAGGTGGATATGCCGGAACAGTGACCCGCTTTCTCCGCCGGCACCTTTGGCTCATGTCCTCAGCGCTGATGTGCATTGAAGGAGAGGGAGGACATCAATGCGCTCCGCTCTGGCCCCTAAGCAGTCCGTGCAGTTTGGGTGACAAACATGGGGCGCAGCAAGTAGAAAGGGAGAAATGAGGGGGAAAGGGAACACCTCATTCCCCCGAATCGCATGTTTGTTCTGCGTCGTTATGGCGCTGTGTCCCACCTGCCTCAGGATGTCTCGCCGCCGACCTTCGGTCCGCGAAATCTCATCGGATGGAGTCGGGATAAGTCTGAGGCCGCCGCAGAATCCCCATGCCAGCTGCCGAAGGAAACAGACAGCCTCGACCGTGAGTCCGATGGGCGGGACAGCCAGGGTCCTGTGCCCGGCCGCTGCTCTGGTCTCCTCCCCCTGTCCTCTCCGGCTGGCGCTGTTCGCTCTCCTCCCCCTGGCGCTCGCTCCCTCTCCTCGGGCTCTTGTCCGGGTGGGGGCCAGTCACAGTTGGGCAGCAGACCTCGGCGGGCGGAGGATCTTCGGGGCGCTGGCGGTTCCGGCCAGGGAGACGGAGTCAGTGGCGGAGGTGGCTGCAGCTCTGGACCCGGACACAGCAAGAGGCAGCGGCAACAGCAAGGGGTTGGCGCTGGAGAAGCCAGCCCCCAGCAGCGCGAAGAGGAGGGGGGCGCCGGCTACAACAGCGAGGATGAGTACGAGACAGCAGCGGCAGCCCGAGTGGAGGCCATGGACCCGGCCACCGTGGAGCAGGTGAGGCTCGGGGGTTATTGTAGGTGGACGTGTCATTGTGATGTCTCCTTACATGTACTGGTCTGCGCGGTCCTGGATAGCCTTCACAGGGGATCCGTCACCGTGGAGCAGGTGAGGCTCGGGGGTTATTGTAGGTGGACGGGTAATTGTGTATGTCCCATTACATGTACTGGTCTGTGTGGTATTGGATAGCCTTCACAACTGATCGATCTGTGACCTTGGAGCAGGTGAGGCTCGGAGGTATTATAGGTGGACGTGTCAGCTTGCCCCCTTACATGTAATGGTCTGTGTGCTATTGGATAGCCTACACGGGGAGTCCGTCACCGTAGAGCAGGTGAGGCTCGGGGTTATTGTAGGTGGGCATGTCATTGTGGTCCCATAACATGTACTGGCCTGTGTGGTATTGGGTAGCCTCCACAAGGGATCTGTCACATTGGAGCAGGTGAGGCTCGGAGGTATAATAGGTGGATGTGTCGTCGTTTGCCCCCTTACATGAACTGGTCTGTGTGGTCCTGGATAGCCTTCACAGGGGATCCGTCACCGTGGAGCTGATGAGGCTCATGGGGGGGGACGCTGGGCGGCAGGGGTATCATAGGTGGATATGTCATGTCTCCTTACACATACTGGTCTGTGTGGTACTGGATACCCTTCACAAGCGATCCGTTACCGTGGAGCAGGTGAGGGTTAGGAGTTAACATAGGTGGATCATGACTTATCATTGTTTGTCCCCTTACGTGTACTGGCCTGTGTTGTACTGGATGGCCTTCACAAGGGAACCTGTCACAGTGGAGCAGGTGAGGTTCGGGGGTCTCTGGTGTTGGTAGACATTTTAATGTGTACCTTCCCAAAACTCCCTGCATAAAACACATTATCGAATGCCACAGACCACATCCCTGTGCCCTTTTTTAGGTCTCGGCAGTTTCTATATAGTGCTAACTTGACCCGAAGGTTTCCGACTTAACAGTATCCGAGCGCTTTACACGAGCACCAGTTACTGTTTTTGACAATATCCTTGTGCATTTCGCTGCTTCAAAAATCATAAATCTCAGAACGTCTTTTCCACCTTTCAGATAATCTGTCAATTTTTATTAGTCATTTATTTTTAAATGCTTAATTTTTAGTGATAAATGCAAAGATCTAGAAACAACGGTGCCACTTCTGCTTTGGCTCCCAAGATCAATGTGTATGTGTCTAGATCTATGTGTGTGTGTGTGGTTCTGTATGTGTGTGTGTGTGGCTGTGTGTGTATGTGGCTCTGTGTATGTATGTGTGGCTCTGTGTCTGTGGCTTTGTGTGTGTGGCTCTGTGTAAGTATGGGTGGCTCTGTGTGTGTGTGGGAGGCTCTATGTGTGTGTGTGTGTGTATGTGTGTGCCTCTGTGTGTGTGGCTCTGTGTGGGTGGCTTTTTTGTAGGTGGCTCTATGCGTGGGTGGCTCTGTCTGTGTGTGGGTAACTCTGTGTGTGTGTAGGTGGCTCTGTGTGGGTGGCTCTATTTGTGTGTGGGTTGCTCTATGTGAATAGCTCTGTGTAGGTGGCTCTGTGTGGGTGGCTCTGTGTGTGTGGGTGGCTTTGTGTGTGTGGCTCTGTGTGTGGGTGCAAATGCAATAGGTCTCGCATTTGAGAGAGATTAAGCTATTGACATTGTAAATAACAATGCCGTTTCTTTAGATGTTTTAAAAACAAAAACATAAACAAAACTAATGTCATGAGCAATGCCAAAAGCTCTAACTTTAACAATGCCGAGACCGTTGCATTGTAAATGCTTGTTTCTGACATGGTGTTGGTTGTTTTAGGACTCTGGGCACTTTAGCACTGCTGTCCAGTGTAAAGTGCATGTGCTCTCTGTGGTAAACATGGTAAAATTGGTCTACACCTGTTTGGCGTTTTTAATTTACCTGTCAGTCCCCAGTAATGTGGTATCTCAGATACCCAGGGCCAGTAAATTAAATGCTACTGGTGGGCTTGCAACACTGATTGCGCCACCCACCAAAGTAACCTGTCTCAGGCCTCTGCCATTGCAGGGCCTGTGTGCGCAGTGTTACTGCCACTGTAACGTGGCACCTACAGTGCACGCCCCGTCTGTGACCCCCCTTTTTACTGTATGTCCGTCACCCCTAACGTAGGCCCTAGCTAGCCCTATGGGCAGGGTGTATTGTCGGTAAAAGGTAGGATATGTACCTTAAGTGTGTGACATGTCCTGGTAGTGACAAACAGCCATTTTGGTTTCTCACTGCTGTGAGGCTGCCCTCCCATAGGAATGCATTGGGGATTCCCTGATAAGTGTTTCAGTGGTAATTCCTGATATGAGAGGAGCAGCGTGGTCAAGTTTGGTATGTTTGGAATAGTAATAATAAATGCTGCGCAATGGTGTGCGCAGATTTATTATCATTATTTTAGAAATGCCACTTTTAGAAATTGGCATTTCTGTGTGCTATGTGTCTGCCTGCCTGATGTGTATTGCATGTCTGGCACTGGAGAGACAGGGGCTGGCGAGGTGTGTGGCTCCAGGGAGGGCAGGATGAGTCCGCGCTAGGCTGAATAGGTGATCTGCATTTGGAGTAGTGGGAGGAGTTGCTAGTGATAATGCTGAGTACAGTATTTTGCCAGTAATTACCGAATGTGTTTTATATTTACTACTTGTGCTTTCTAAAGGTTCTGACAGTGGCCCGATTGGCCCTGTCATGTATATAATGCCCTGTGAATTTCTTCCTGATGCCAGTTGGCACAGTGTATATTGTGTGATTATAATTCTAATGTATTTTGAAAAATACAAAGGCTATTTTATATATAACCTTGTGTGGAGTTTCTTTTGTAGTGTGCCTAGTGTGGCTGCTGTGTGTGTGTGTGTTGCGCAAACGCTTTACACATTGCCTCTGGGATAAGCCTGGCTGCTCGTGCCAAGCTACCAAGCGGGTGAGCAGGGATTATCTTCAGCGTGTAACTCCCTTGCCCTGACTAGAGTGGTGGTTTCTGCCTGGCTTAGGCGCATGCCCTAGCCAACCAGAAATCCCATTTCTAACAGCAAGGAATTAATATCTTTATAAGCAGCACTGCTAATATTTGACACGATATATACGATGCTCTCAACTCATGTTGAGACTATGCCCTTAGTAACCACTGTCAAAACACTACTGTTGTCTTATTAAACTCCATGCTCCAATCAATCAGCCAGTGCTGTTACGCCAATGTTAATCATAATGCTGATACTGACTTTGTCAACCTCCATGATGGAGGTGCTGCGGTCATTGGTCAGTTTTTATGAATCTCAGACAGACTGCGTCTCTCTTTTTGACTACTTGGTTATTGCTGTATGTACTATATCGGGCACATAAACACGCTTTAGTTTGTTGGCATACTGAGATAGAGTAAAGCTCCATTTTTTACAATTAATTCTGTGAACCAGTTCATCTTTCTGAATCCATTGGTTACATCACAAATCTCTTCATTCTAAACTCACGAGTATTACTCAGATGTTGCACTCAACTCAGTGCATCTGCTGTTATTTATCAATTGTTTATAAATGTCCAGTCTGATTCTGATGCTAGTCATGTAGCAATACTAAATTGAAGTGACTGTTTGACATAGTTTTATGTAAAGTATTTTTACATTGGGCTCATCTGATGCCCCTTTCGCATTTATTACATTCAGATTGAATAGGTTTAAATAATTTCTCCTAACGCAAGTAATGGTTATTCTTTGTTCAGGAGAGGTCCTAAAATTTTCTCCCTGAAATGAGCTTAACTCAAATACTATCTATTTAGGTATTTCCTTTTTTTAAAAATTTTTTTTTATTATTTTTTATTGAGAGTTTAAGAAAACACAATGAAACAATTCTGCAGGATAAAGTGCATAGTGCAAGACATTTAGGGCCTTATGTAGGTGGGCTGGCATTTACCACTTCATAAATACCGAATCATACCGATTCGGTATTTATGAAGTGGTAAATGCAATGTAGGTAATGAGTCGGTAAATATTACCGAATCGGAAAAATTCGGTAATTACCGAATCGGTATTTACCGATTCGGTAATGAGGCATACCTTCCCATTGATGGGAAGGTATGCCTCATTACCGAATCGGTAAATACCGATTCGGTAATGGGGGAGCACATGCAAGGGTGGCAGGGTGTCACATTGACACCCTGTTGCACCCCTGATTCGGCCATGTGTGCACATGTGGCGCACATACATGCCCTAAGGGCATGTATGTCTGCCACATTGCACACTTAAACGTGCACAAAAATGCTTTTTTTCACCTATTCGTCATTTACCACCAACCTTTAGTTGGTGGTAAATAACGAATCCCCACACCCACCACACACTCCCCCTACATCTCATTTCATGATTCGGTATTTACCGAATCGATAAATTTACCGAATCGGTAATATTACCGATTCTGTAATTTTACCGATTCGGTAAATACCGAATCATGAAATTCTCCCCCTACATCTCAAAAGCCAAAATACCGGTCGGTAACGGTATAATTACCGAAAATCGGCCGTTACCGACCGGTATTTGGCTTCCTACATGAGGCCCTTAGAGTATAGGTACTCAAGCTGTCTTACAGTTAACCACGTTGCAGAGAGAAAACAATTGATTTCTAAAAAGATCCATAACAAGTAAAAGATTGGCTACAAGCAAGATGTACACAAAGTATAAATGACAAAGTGCATAAGTGTGCAACATTAAATAGCATTAGTTTTGGAGATTAACCTGAAACAATCAAACTTTCCCGGATTTAGCTATTCGATCAAGAGTCCACCGCCTCCTCACCACTTTTTATATTGACTACTAACAATCATTCTCCCTTGATCCCGGACTAATTCCCTATGGAACTCCAACGTTTCTCAAACTTCCTTGATGACCCTGATCTTAATGCATATTTTCTCTCAAATTCTTTAGTTTCGCTCTCCAGGCTTGGAAGAAGGGTATTTCATCGCTTCGCCAATTTTGTAAGATTAAGGATCTTTCTACTAATGCTGCAATATATAAGCACTCTTCTTGTGTATTGCTTAACGTCATATTGGGAGAGCAACCCAATACTGCAGTACATTTATCGATGGAGATAGGGAGATCTATGGTGACTCCAAAGTAGTTTTCAATTTCTTCCCATAAGCTGCTAAATTTCGGACAATCCCAGACAATATGTGACCAGGTGCCACCGTTCTCTCCAGCGCAGCGGAAACACCTGTCTTCAATTTGTGGGTAGATAATATGTAAGGTGTCCTATAAATTAACCATTTTGAATAAAATTGCATACGCTTAAGATTTGCGCCTCTCAATACTGAAGCATTTAGTTTATTAATTCTATTCCAAGTTATTTTTGAGACCTGCAACCCTTCCCTTTTCCACCATCTGTCTCAAATGTTTTCATATATGGGGAGAGACTTATTTTCATCAAAGATTTTCACCAATGCACTAACTGACCGTTGTATTGGAGTTTCAAAAGCTTCACTAATGCCTATGCTTGGTGTTATACTCCTGGCATCAGACTTTTTTCAAAAAGGGTCTAATAACAATAAATGACCATTTCAGCATTGCTTTAGAGTGTAGAAGCCCCATTTCTATCTCAGGCCATGTATTCAAGGAATTGCCATTAGCAAAATCCCTAACCTGTGTATAACCATTCTCTTCCCATTTTCTTAAGACGCCAGTCTCTAATAAACTTCTCTTTCTGTGTAAAAATTAGACAGCCTTGTCGAGCTATTTATTCCTGGAATGCCATGAAATGTTAGGAATTTAGATTTTTGCTTAAACATCCATTGGAGAGTCTTATATCGTACTTTCTTAGTGTACTTAACTATTCTTGTTGGATCTAAAATATTATACTCCATTAAGATCTTGTTCATAAAAAAGTTATCTACCTCTGGGGGTCTGACTGAGATAAAAATCTATAAATGTTATGTGCAAAACTTGCATGGTAGTAGTTCTTAATGTTTGGAAGAGACAACCCTCCCTCTGCAGCAGGATAACTTAAAGTGCTAAGTGCCAGCCTAGGTGTTTTATTCAACCATAAGAAGGATGATAGCATGCTATCTATCTCTTTTAAAAAAGATGTTTGTAGTGCACACGGAGCAGCTGAAAATTAAATAAGGGCAGTAAAGACATACGTATTAGTGCCACTCAACCTAGTATTAATGGGAGTTGGTTCCATCGTGTTAAAAGGCGTTTCACTTTTTGGATCAGCGGGGTATAGTTCAGTTGAAATATATCCTCTACTTTCTCCGTAACATAAATCCCTAAATATCTATTTGGGCGAGTATTGTAGACAGATCTAAAATTTGGCAATAACGAATTGATGGGGCAATTGCACAGTGAGATTTCCGTCTTGGACTTATTTATTTTATAGCCTCCTATTGCCTGGAAATCCAAGAAAATCCTCATGATTTCCTCCTGGGTGTCTTCTTTAGGATTTAGAAAAAGGACAATATCATTGGCATAAAGTTTTATATTAGTCATCCCTTGAAGGGGAGCGGTATGCGCCTTTTTCTGTCTGATTGCTGTTGCCAGGGGCTCTATAAATAACGCAAATAAAATCCGGGATAGAGGACACCCTTGTCTAGTGGCCTTACTTATTGGGCAGGTGCCTACATTCATGGAGTTAATTAGAATTTGCGCCTGTGAGTTCATGTATAACCGTCTTATTAATACATCTGGGAAGCCAAACTTTACTAAAATTAAAAACAAACAATCCCATGAAACCAAGTCGAACGCTTTTTCAGCATCTAAAAACCATATCTGAGCCTCTGTCATAAATCCAGTGCTTCTAGTAAAAATTTCGTATTGGTAGAGAGCTGTCTCCCAGCTACGAAACCATATTGATCCGCATGTATGAGTGAGCCCACCATCCTATTAAGCCTGTTTGTAAGTAGCTTTGTGAAGATTTTATAATCAACGCTGTGGAGGCTTATGGGCCTCTAAGAGTTGACATTCTCCCTGTTTTTGTCCTTCTTCAGGAGTTTAAAAATTTGTACATTAAGGGTTGAGGCGAATCTTTGAAAAAATTCGACAGGGAGGCCATCTTCTCCAGTTGCTTTACAGTTTGCCATAGAGCTAATAACTAATTTGAGTTCTTCATTCATGAACTCCTCTAGCAGTTCTTCTCTAAATTCCCTATGTGGATGGGGGACTGGCAAATATGAAGGAAGCCTGTAATAAAATCAGAGGATGTATGATGATCTAAGTGATAGATACCCTTATAGTGCTTAAAAAAACGTTGCCTAAAAATTCAGTTATAGTTAGACGTGTTTTAGCTAACTCATCACAGATACTTTCAATTCTGTTATGGACCTGTTTCTCCTTTGCCTGCCATGCTAAAAGCTTCCCTGTGTAATCACTCTCTTCGTATACTGTCTGAAGGTAAGTCCTACTGACTGCATCTCCTAATGAATAATAGTATTCTCTCATTTGTATTTTTGCCTGGAGTGGTCTTGCTTAGTATTCAGATTACTATTCTTAGTGTACTCCTGGTTCGCATGGGCAAGTCTTGCCTCGATCTTCATTCTTTCCTCTTTTTTTGCCCTTTGTTGCGGGATTTCTTTCAAGGTGATTATGCCTCTTAGCATAGCCTTAAATGCGTCCCAAATTACATTAGTTGGAGCAGAGTCTTTATTTATATAAAAAAAGGCGCCAATCTCATTGGCAATTTCTGTGCACCAGAGCTCATTTTCCAGGTGGAATTTATTAAAATACCATCTTCCTGGTACTTTTCCTTCCCAACTTCAAACAGCAATTTCCATTTAATTAGGGCATGGTCAGAAAAAGCATTTAGAATATGATCATACTTATTGACAGTAAGGTCATATGAGGTCAGGAAGAAATCTATTCCAGATGCTGAGTGATATGTTGCCAAAAAGCATGAGTACTCACGCTTCCCTGTGTTTTGAAGGCACCATTTATCTACAAAATCTAGATTGTTTTTACAGCTAGACAGGGCGATGGAGACCTGAGGTTTCCTTTGTTTTCGCTCCTTGTGAAATCAACTGAAGGATCCTGTAGGAAGTTAAAATAACCCCCCAAATAATGGGTCCAGGGATACAAGATAAGGCCTCTTTTAGCTGTAAGAAAATGAGTGGGTTATCAAAAACAGGTGCGTAGATTGTGGCCAGGGTGAGATTTAACTGATCTAGTTTTCCATGGACGAACGTCCATCTTCTCCCCGGATCTGACTGTGTCGTTTTTACTTGAAATTGAACGTGATTACCTACATAAATGCCCACACCCCTCTCTGCACTTCCTGCAATAGATGAGCAATGGAAGCCCGTCCAGTTCTTAAACATTTTACTTGCATCTAGGATACTCCGAAAGTGTGTCTCTTGAAAGAAAATAGCATCGGGATTATTCCCTCTGAGCCAGCCTTTAATTGCATGGGACATATGCCTATTGTTGAGACTATTGGCATTAAAAGAGAGTATTTATAGGTTATTCCTACTCATAATTATTGTATCCTGTCAAATGTTCCAAAGTAAAGTCCCCCATACCTCCAACATTCTGTGGGCTCAAATACTTGTGTAAACATATTTATTTGGTCTAACAATATATGTCCTGATGCACAATGTGGGCCTCAGAAGTGCTAAGTAGCCATGGAAACAAATAATAGTACCTGAGATAATTAAAGTGACTTGTGCCAGCATAAAACAAAGCCTACAGTGCAGTAATACATTATTCAATTGAATAAGTAGCAGCTAAACATCGGATAATGCCTATATTTGTAAATACAGTACTTATAATAATGGAGAGAACACATGCAAGCATACAGTCGTACTTCTATGATCCTATAGAAATTTACCACATGCTTGATGGTATACCTTTGTTTTAGAGCCGTATCCTAGGAGATGGCCATCTATAATGCAATTTTAGCATTGAGCAGCTAGGCTTCATAGCAGCTAAAGTCCAAAGTGCAATAGAACATAATTACCCAAAGTGCAATTATATAAATGGAGTGCATAAAGTGCTTAAGTGCTTAAGTGATATATACGGTACTTATGATAACAAACAACCAAAATGATTGACATTTCACTGTAGTACCTATACAGTACCTATACAGATCCTGAATCGATAAGTCTTCACATGAGAACTCTCTTTTTTCTAAATGCTTCACTCCCTCCACCTCCCCCCAGCCCTCCACCCCTGGAGGACGGAATTACAAACTATTCCCTCCTTCCTCCCCTTTTTACTGGATGCCATCTTGTTGCATGCCTTTGCACCTTCCGATTCACCTCATGTCCACCCTTAGGTATTTCCTTATGACACATCATAGTAACATGTATTGATAAGCCAATTGAGAACTTAATGTCCCTCATTGGGATATTTACAGATCTTCTGTTCCACATACGTTAGAAGTGCCAAGATGGTGGCCGTGACGGACTCACTTTAAGGAGCTCAACACCAGCCCAACACATTGCCTGCATCTATCCTACCCTCACGCCTGCTTTCCCAGATAACTCTCCCTCTGGCTGCGGGGAGGTGCCGGGGATGCTGCAATGCCACAGGCTAGGGTCCGGAACTGATCTGCCACCGGTGAGCTGGACCTGGTTGGCGGCGACCTAAGGTGACAAATGATTCCCGGCCTCAGGTACTCTGGTGGGCGGCTGTGGCAGAGTCACTGCTGTGGCTGTCGGGGTGTGTGAGTTGAGATTGCCTCCACTGCTGAGGTGTTGAGGGTGGGCTCTGCCCTCACATATCTGATTCCATGTTGGGCACCAGGGCCGCCCGCTAGGAGGGCAAAGCGTCGGCCCCCTTCCCTCTGTCATTTCCCACTGTGGGAGGCCTGCCCTCTGTTGTGGGACTTACATGTACTGGCTGCCAGCAGCCACGTTTTCACATTTGGAGCACCCGGGGTGAAGGAGCACTACCCGTCCCCGTGTTGGACCCCCGCTGCCCAGGTGCCGGGGGTGGGGCCCCGCCTTCACATGACTGATACTAAGGTGAGCACCGGCACCGCCCACTGGGAGTGCAAAGTGGGTGCCCCTGTCGCACTATCATTCCCCGGTGCAGGAGGCCTGCCGTCTGCTGTGGGATCTGAGTGTTCTGGTGACCCACGGCCATGTTTTTTCACCATTGGAGTGCCCAGGGCGAAGGAGCACTACCGCCCGTGTTGGGGCCTCGTGGCACACTACGGGGCTGCCCAATAGGATGGCACAGTGGTAGCACCAGCAGCACAGACATTCCTGGTGCGGGCCACACCCTGGGCAGCTCCACGGAGTTTAGAGGACCTGAACGGGCCTTTCTATCCGAGGGGAACCTTGGATTGTGCCTCTAACCGGCGTGGATGTAGTGAGTCCGTCGCACAGAACAATGGAGAAAGATAGGCTGCAGAGAGGGGCGCAACAGACAAAAATAGACCAGTACAAAGCCCAGGACGGAACCACCACACGACCCTCCTTCCACATATGGATTCAACATGTTCGGACCCCACCGAAGCACTAATCCTTGCGGCTATCGAGGCCTCTAGCCTGGCAGTACAGGTCAAGCTTGAAGCTGTGTCCCTTGATGTAGAACTGTGAAGAGTGGATCTCCGGGCAGTGATGGAGCCATCCTTGGCCACTGAGAAAATCATCATGGGACTGCAGTCACAGATCTCAACATTAAAAAAAAAACACTCTTTCGGACCTTTCCATGAAGACCGAGGTCCTGGAGCGCAGGGCAGAATACGCTTAAGGTCACTCCCGCGGGTGTAACCTGCGGTTTGTTGGTTTTCCTGAGGGAATTGAGAGAAAGTATATTTTGAATTGTTCCTTGAAAAGTGGATTAAGTACACACTCTTGGAAGCCTCCCTGTCCTCCTTGTTCATGATTGAGCATGCACACAGGGTGCTGACCATGGCCCCCCTGGTTGGCACTGCACCCCGTACTCTTATTGCAAAAATTCTAAATTATAGGGTCCGTGACTGTATTCTCTGAGATCTCCGGTGGGTGGGAGTTACTGCCTTTGACAATCACACAATCAGTATATTTCCTGATTACACATGGCTGGTTCAACAGTAGAGGATGTCCTTCTCTTGCGTGAAACAGAAACTGAGGGTGATGCAGCTACAATACATGTTGCTCTATCCAGCCAAGCTGAAAGTCATACATGACGGTTGCACCCACTTTATTCCTATGCCTGAGGCAGTGTGGGACTGGCTGGAGGTGCAGGGCGAAGGACAACCTCTGGCCTCAGGCAGGGTGGCTGCTCGGTCCCTGGATTTACAGCGCTCACGTAGATCAAGTAGGCGAGGAAAGCCTAATAGCACATCTTCACATTCCTCCCAGAGGGTTGTGGTGCGACAAGATGACTCTTTGGATTTGGAGCGCCGGACTTTAGGCAATGAGGACCGTTGACTGGCCCACATTGATCAGGCACGGTTGCAAACTGAGTGAGAGGAAGCCAGGGCTTTAGTGAAAGTAGTGACTGCATCAAATTCTGACACTTGTTCTGGTGGTCGTAGAGGACACCCAGCATGATTTGGTGCCCTGACTTGCCACAACTCCTTTGCAGACATTTGCACTGTTTTGGTTGGCGCCATGATATATGCGCAGCTTGCCAGGAAAACATAACTTTCAGTGCCTTGAGGGCATGTGTGGAGTGTGTATACTGGGGGCACTCAGTGACTTGCACACTGCTGTGGAAGGGGCATGGAACGGCAGCACAGTCATCCCGCTTTCTCTTCTCCCCCCTATTCCCCCTTCCTTTTCTTCCCATTTCATTATGCTGTGAGCTTGCGTGATTGGGACTTGACCAGGTGTTGCATGCTTGCATGGCTGGGGGGGAGGGTGTGGGGGTGGTGGGGTTGCCTAAGCGGCATACCTCTAGTGCTGTGCTGGGGTTCCTCCTGTATCTGGCACGGTCAAGGTTTTTGGTTGCCTGCTGTGTGATTGTTAGGTGCATTGGTTAATGGTGATTCGGCCTGTGAATAGGTTTTTGTGGTTAGAGATTGGTTATAAGTTATAACCTGTCTTATTTTGGGTTTTAAATTCAAGTTGGGGGTTAGTCATATGATTGGGGAGGCACGATTTGTTATTGTGGGGTTTACCCAGGGGGCGGAGGGGATGCGTTATCTTCAGGGATATTTTTGTTGGCAGCATTGGCAGGGCACATGTGATAAGGTGATAAATGAATACAGGTTGCTAGATAACTCCGTTTAAATTGTAACATGGAATGTACATGGCCTTAATTCCTTTGTTAATATATAGCTATGCTGCAGGAAACACAATCAATGGAATCAGAGGTTTCCAAGCTCCATAAAAAATGGAGAGGTCAGATTTTTTCCGCAACTTACTCCACCTATGCCCGGGTAGTGGTTATCTGGGTGGTCCCTTAGGTGCCGTTCAGAATTCTTAGAAGCAAGGCTGATGTAGAGGGGAGATATGTCCTGATTCACGTGGAGTTTGATGGTCATGAATCTGTCTCCTGAATATTTATGGCCCAAATGTCGATGATGGTGATTTCTATCTGCTTACGGACACACTTCTACTGCCATATATGGGGACCCCGGTGGTGTTTGTGAGGGATTTTAATTGTGTCTTGGAAAGCTCCTTAGACAGACACCCCCACTGGCACCCCTCTAAACAGAACATGTCGGCCACACTCGGGAGGGGGGGGGGGATGTCATGGACAGGTTGGGCTATACAGATGCATAGAGAACAATGCACCCGGAGGGTGAAGGTTACACCTGCAGTTTACAGTAGATTGGACCGATTCCTGCTCTGTGGAGGCAGCCGTAATGACACTACACACACAAGTGTTCTCCCATGGGTCGCTCTGTTTGATTTGTGTCCGGAGGCCCTAAAGGGGGACATATTTCGGGTAGAATTGAGGTAGGTGACGATGGCCTACTTTGACGACAATTGGGGATCTACTGCATGCAGAGGGACGGAATGGAAAGCTCTGAAGGGAATGCTGTTCTAGGGTTGGTGGACTAAGAAGTCAATTCAAGAAGGACTTGTCGAGTGCAGAGGATTCCATGACCACTTTGCAGGGAGTAGAACCCACCTGGGGAGCCCAAGGAGAGACAGTGCTACATGCTCAGCTCAAGGTGGAGAAATATCGGATAGGCTGGACTGCCTGGTTTGGCATCAATACCACCAACTGCTCCACTGCTCCCCTGAGAGGTGGACAAGTCAGGTAATTTGTTGGCTTGGCTTCTTAAGCGTGAACGCCCCTCTCCCCAATTATTTTTACACTTCAGCAGGCTGATGGTAGACACATATCTACACAACATGGTATTAATAGCCCTCATGCTTGCTCACCTATCGTCAGTCTATAGAGAAGAGGTACACATGGCCCAGGAGGTATTGGCGGGTTTCCTGATTGACCTGACTCTCCCCTGCCTCACTGATGGCCAATGCGAAGGTCTCAGTGGAGAAATCCGCCTGGAAGACCAGACAGAATCAGTGACCAGCATGGCCAGCTGCAAATCTCCTGGCCCTGATGGTCTGCCAGTGGAGTATTTTCAGTCCTATAAAGACCTCCTGTTTCCTCGCCTCTTGGAGACCCTGTGGGAGTCCAGGCAGTTGGGGTTTCTACCACCATTGCTGAGGGTAGCCCAAATTGTAATGCTCCTTAAACCAGGTAGGGACCCGTGTGTGCCAGGCACTTACCGGCCCTTATCAATGTTGGACATCGACACCAAAATACTGGCCAAAGTACTAGCACTCTGTCTAGGCAGAGTAGTAACTCATCTGGTCCACACAGACCAATGTGGTTTTATGCCAGGTTGCCACATACACAAATCTACGTAGGCTGTCCCATGTCCTGCATGCCACAGAGGCTGTGGACATTAGCGCTGTTGCCCTGTCCATGGACATCGAAAAGGCCTTTGATACTCTCAGATGGAATTATTTGTGAGAGGTGCTGGAGTGAATGGGCCTCAGCAAGGAATTTATTTCCTAGGTACATCTCTTATACAGTCTGCCGACTCCTAGGGTCAGAAACTGCGGTTTGATTTCTGAACGGTTCGCCATTCAACATGGAATGAGGCAGGAGTGTCCGCTGTCCCCACTTTTATTCGCCCTGGAAATGGAACCCTTCGCGATCCTATTGCAATGGGACATGGCTCTCTGGGGCATCATTGTGAGCGGCCGGGTTCACGTCGTATCCCTGTACGCGGATGATGCCCTGCTCTATGTACCCCACTCAGAAAGGGTATTACCTGCTCTTCTGAACATCATGACGGAATTTGGTGCCTTATTGGGATTAAAAGTTAACAAACTGAAATTGGTTATGTTTACACTTGCGACTTTGGCTTGCAAGGAGGTAGCTGCCTTCCCCCAATCGAGTTTCGATGGAATGCGATCATTTCCGGTACCTCAAAATCCAAGTGGCACATTCAACCGCCGCACAATACGCATTGAATATTGGAGCGGTCCTCACAGGTTTACAGTCCTCTATCAGTTTCTGGAATCGCCTCCCCCCTCTATTATGGGTCGTGTGGCACTGACCCGGATGATCCTTCTACCATGCTGCCTTTATGTCATTCAAATCTTCCTTTGAGCTATTCCCAGGTCCACCTATGAGACTTTCAATAGCCTCCTTGTCTCTCTGGTATGGGTGGGGAAACATAGCAGAGTTAAACTGGAGAATCTTAAGCTGGACGTGGAACTGAGTAGACTGTGCATCCCTGACTTGCGTCTTTATCATCTTGCAGCTCTCCTCCAATATGCGAGTCAATGGTGTGCGGATGGCCCCAATATAGAGAAAGATCTTGTGGTGGACTTGGGACTGGAGAATAGTCTCCCTGAATGTCTCATGATGATGTCCAGAACTCCTCTGGATTACCCATTTGTAGTTCTTTGGGTCACATGGCTTGGGAGCGTGCTGTTACCGTGGTGCTACGGAAGGCTCCAAAAGCATAAATGCTGCCATTATGGTGGCTCCATAGTTTCTGCCATATTCAGTCTGTGATGAACTTGATGGAGTGGTTTGCGGGGGGTGTCTCGCAGCAGGGGATCTGTACAGCAATGGAACTTTTATTTCATTTGCCGATGCACCGGAGTGTTTCCAAGTACCAGCCAGCTACTTTTTACAATATGCAAATATTTGGCATACCGCGTGCAAACTCTGGACATCCTTCCCTGAGATGCCAGTGGAGTCCAACACTTTGTTGGTGATCCTTTACCCAGGCTCTTTCGGGGTTTCTTGCTTACACGGTTCACTCAAGGCCTACCGCTCTGTTGACATTTACCGAGTTCGGTATCGATGATCTGCTGACCTGCCAGTCCTCTCACAGAGGGTGAGTGGAAGCGCACGTTTGCGCAGGTTAGAGAGGTGGCTAGTATTGCACACTTTAAGCTTATCTAATTTTACTAATTACACCGTACATACTTGGTCCCATACAGACTGGCATGGTTCAGTGCACCACGTTCGCCGGGGTGTCCCCGTTGCGTATTCTAGCCAGCGACATTGACACACATGACTTGGGACTGCCCATGTCTCCAGTCCTACTGGTTGGGAGTTTTAGGGAAGGTCCAAGACGCCACGGGATCCCAGATTGAGGCAACAATAAAGTATTGTCTGCTTGGGGTTTTACCGACCCCCAAGACTGTGGCCAAGATGTAGCACAAGTTTGCAGGCTTGGGTTTGGTATTGGCTAGGCGCTGTATTGCAATCCGCTGGATTCACCCGGCACCCACCCGGCACTCTGGATGGAAGGGAGACATGTTGGAATGGGGAGTGGTGGAAGAGAGATGTCTACACATAGTTGGCACAGAGGAGAATGCCGCTCAAGATCCGGGGATATGGGGGACACTACTGGATAAATTGCAAACAACTGCGCAGCCAGGAGGGAACACTGATGCTCTCACACAGTCTGGATCCCCTGCCTCGCGGGCTGGGGGAGCTTGTGGGCACCCTGGTCACTGAGGCTCCATCAGCCAACACAACCAGGTGGGCTTTGGGGGTGGGGATGTCCCTTTGGCCTTGGTGGAAGGGCACGGGTTACTGTAATAATACACTAGCCGCATTGATTTCCTCTCCCATCTCAGTCATCATCCAGCCCCCGTGCCAGCAGATCCTTCGCATATGGCCCTGTCCACCTGTTATAGTACACATTGTAGCTCTATCTAGCGGGGGAGGACGGGGATGGACATAGTGGTTGGATTCTGTCAATCTATGCAATCTGTGGATATATCTACTGTACTGTCATGTCCATTGTTGCCTAGTTCTTAACAGTTATGTGTTTCACTCAATTTCATATCACAAATATAGCTTGATAGGGGATGTGTAGATGTATTGCTTTTATTGGTTGCATTCTATGGTGGGGTTTCTTCGCTTTGATATGTCACTCACTATGCACCATGTGTCCCTTCTAGGGACTGTACTGTATGTATGAATATACATGTACGGAAATAAAAAAATAAAAAATGTAAAAGTTAAATACTTTACAAGAACAGAGAGCAACTCACTAGCTCATAAGCATTTGAAATATTTTTTAATCCTTGGAATGTACATCACATTATTGGTTTTAGATTAATTATTTTCAGTGTTTCTATTATCCTTTTACCATCTGTTTTTTTAAAATTCTGTACCACTTGTACATTACTTAATGGTGGTTTTCACTATTTTAGGGACGAAGGGGATCTATCCCCATGATATTTAATAAGGGCCTTCATCACCTCTGCCTAGTGTCTTTATTCTAGTTCTAATTAATTAATTAACATTCTGTTTTGGCTATCAATATTCTTAAATATGTTTACAAGGGGGTCTTGAATCTTCACTTGTACCAACTGACCTGAAGATGGTCTCACAGATTCATCACTAAAGAGGCCGAAACGTCGACTTATACCCCAATTTTCTATTAAATGATTGTTAAATTTAATTTTGAAGTTTTTGATCTTATGCTTTGGACAGACTCTGTTGTTGATATAGGAAATTGGTTTCCATACATTGATGAATAGTTCATTTTTAGTGGTAATAATTACAATACCTGTCATTAATATTTGTGAACCCCATACTTTTTTCTGCTTGGATATGAACCTAAAAAGAAGATTTACACACATTATTTGGATTTATTTCATGATCAAAACAGTCAAATAATTTGCATTGATTAATTTATGTTGTCAAGGCTAGACATCCTTAACATTTGATAACTTAGTAATATCTCAAACAGAATTAAATTCATTGTTGGCATCTTACCTGTTAATTATTTTAATACCCAAGCCCACAAGGGTATGTTGGGTTGCCTAATTGATGTGAGCATGTCCTTTAAATTCTGACACAGAAAACAAGTAGCAGCACAGTAGAGTAGGGCACACAACTCTGCCATCACTCAAGTGCTCCCATTGCAGGGCTGACAGAGGAGCTTTGTCCCTCCACTACTACCTGTGATCCCAGGATAGACCTAAGAAGCTGTTGTTCCTCAGGTCAATACTGTGGAGGGAGCTAACTGTCTAGTGTGGAGATCCAGTGCAAGGTTTTTAAGTGTTCAAGCAAAATGATATTTTGACTTTTGGCTGCTCTGACATTAAAATCCAGATAGTGAAAGATTAATTTCTTCAAATTATACGAATGCTCCATGCCACTGGCTCAGCATGTGAGTCAGGGCAGATTGTCACTGGCAATAACTCAATTATAACCACATGCAAACTGCATCAGTGCAGTTTAGCAACTCCCAGTAATGAGAAGACAGTTAGAGGTGAAGACTGGGAGCCACACAATCACACATCCAATAATGGATTACATTTGGGAGACATGTTTCACCCCGTACACGGCACACAGGCCTGGGGCTTTTTCAAGGCCTGGTGCCTTTATCGATAAGTTCGAAAAGCACGTCCTGCTTCAGTTATTAGGAATATCTGAAGGGTGAGTGTCTGCGGTCGGTTATAGAAAAAGGAGTATTTAAGCCTGGCGATCCTTGTAGCAGGACAATAACAATATAGGAACCAGGTCTTAAAAAAGCCCCAGGCCTGAGCACCCCGTAACGGGCGAAACACGCTCTGGCTGGCTTAAAAAAAGGAATGCTTTGAATTACATTTAATAAATTAACTGGATGAAATTATCATACACCACAGACATACTTTAATAAAATTTTGTGTCAACTGCCTACGCACATGAAGTATTAACCATGTACCATCAAGCCTGGCTGGTACACTGGGCACATCCAAGGGACGCAGCAAAGTTGATGTTAATGCCTATTCTGATTTTTGCCTACTCTTACACTTCTCCAGGGAATACAGTATTGATTGTAGTAACAGTAGTTTTAACAGTCATCAGGATTTTCTAGGGTATTAGGAGAGCAATGTCACATTTTCTCCCGAAATAGAACAAAATCCTAATTTCAAGTAAGTTAAAAAACATCAATAGGATGATAAAGCAAATAAAAGTCATACCTAGAAAACTATTTAAAAAATGGTGGAAATGATTTGAAACTGAACAGTAACATTTAGCTGTCAAGCTATGGCTTGAGTCTCCTTTTAATGTAGCTACATTTAGTTTTTTTATGGATGTTGTATTAGTCATATTATATGGGTAAACTGCATTTTATTGAATTTAGATTTGTTTCGAAATTTCGGAGCTGAGGTGCTGTTATCGTGTTATGGGGTGCAGCGCTCAGCAGTGTGATGGATGAAGAAGTGTGGGAAAGGCACGCAGTTTGTGGTTTTCAGTAAGCTGGCAGCTTTGAAAAGCTCTGTAGGTCCCTTTATGATATTTCTTATGATCATAGTCTGCTTAGCTGTTTACTGCACTGGGTTGTCTAGTTTGAAATATTCTGTTTAAAGTTTATGGTTCTGAGCAGGCTCAGTTTGGAGGGATAAATGGAGAAGGGGAATTCTGGAAAGGACTTTGTTAATACCATCCCATATATAATTGCCATTCTGAGCAGTGACATATTGAGGACTTTGGAGGCCTTGGGCCAAACTTATTTTGGGAGCCCTTGTTTGGAACTGTTTTGTATTCATGATCCAGTTGCAGCTCTTTCATGCCCTCTTTGGCCTAGTCACTGACAGTGCACAGGAACACTGGTACACATTGTAAGTGTGTCTCCATCTAACATTAAGAGGATGTAATGTGTCTTTTCAATAGTATAGTACATCAGCAGCTCACTAATGTCATTGCAAATAATCTCTGGGAGCCCCTCCCATTCCTCATATGTGAGGTACTGTTTCTAAAATAACTTTTCTATAGGTGTTGCATGGTTATGAAAATCATAAATACATTTCTCTCTAAAATGTCTGTAATAAACTCCCACACAATACCCCTACTTAAAACACATTAAAGGTAAATGG
This sequence comes from Triturus cristatus, assembly GCF_964204655.1. Taxonomy (NCBI): domain Eukaryota; kingdom Metazoa; phylum Chordata; class Amphibia; order Caudata; family Salamandridae; genus Triturus; species Triturus cristatus. The sequence goes on along the minus strand of NC_140592.1, from coordinate 285,616,537 downwards.
GATTTAAAACAATCTATGTTTAAGAATCACTCACATCAGGACTCTCTGAACAACAGAGTTGACTGACTATCAGGGAGTCCCTCGAAAGGCTGGGGTCCTGGGCTAGTGCCCACTTTTCCCATGTCTTAAAATGTCTCTGCGTGTGAGATGTTAAAAGCAAGTTGTAGAATGTAGCTTGTTGGAAACTGCAGTGGTGGACTAAATGAAAGTCCTCCATTAGTCAGGAGCTTGTGGCAGATATCTTCCATTATTCCACGCCTGTTCAATTTGTAGGGTGTGGTTTATTTGCTCTTGACTGGTACAGTACTATGTGATGAACATGACCCAGAGCAGTTTTATCTTATCTGAGTGTATCAATATGGAAATACAATTGACTGCCTGACCAATGTGTCTTATGGTATTAGTATTATTGTGTGCCAGGAGGGTTATAGATTGTATTTACATGTATACATTGTATTTTGCATGTATATAGCACTTGCTTCCACTGATAATGCATTGAAGCGCTTTATGCCGGAAGGCATGCTGCTCCGGAACCCAATGTTAGTGTTTTTTAGGTCTCGCTGAGACAGCGAAAGCTGTCTCTTTGAGACATTTTGGAAGTGGGCTTTCAAAAGTGCTACCCACATGGTTTTGCTTGCCTAGGGCTTGAGTGCACGATGGCGTGCACGTGCACAGCTGCTCCTCTGCTCCTTGCATTCCCCCCTCCCTTCTCACCCAGCCCTTTGATGCTCTGCTCGATTACTTTCACTTTCGCCGCTTTGATGTTTGATCGCAAACGTGATCACTTCCGCTTGGCATAGCCTGTACTTGTTCTCTTTGTCCTCACATATGCTCTTCCCTCTATGTTTTTCTCTCTGGTCTCACATGTGCTATTCCCTCTGTATTTTCACTCTGCCCTCACATGTGCTTTTCCCTCTGTATTTGTTTCTCTTCCCTCACATGTACTCTTTCATCTCTATTTTTCTCTCTGCCCTCAAATGTGTTCTTCCCTCTGTATTTCTCGCTCTCCTCTCACGTACTTTACCCTCTCTATTTTTCTCTTTGTCCTCACATATGCTCTTCCCTCTATGTTTTTCTCTCTTCCCTCACATGTACTCTTCCCTCTGCATTTTTTCTCTATGCTCTCACATGTGCTCTTCGCTCTGTATTTTTTTCTCTGCCCTCGCATGTGTTCTTCTCTCTATATTTTTCTCTCTGCTCTCACATCCTCCCTTCCCTCTATGTTTTTATCTCCGGTCTAACATGCGCCCTACCCTCTGTATTTTTCGCTTTGCTCTCACATGAGCTCTTCCCTCTCTATTTTTCTCTCTATGCTCTCACATGTGCTCTTCGCTCTGTATTTTTTTCTCTGCCCTCGCATGTGTTCTTCTCTCTATATTATTCTCTCTGCTCTCACATGCTCTCTTCCCTCTATGTTTTTATCTCCAGTCTAACATGTGCCCTACCCTCTGTATTTTTCGCTTTACTCTCACATGAGCTCTTCCCCCTATCTACCCTCACATGAACACTTCCGTATGTATTTTTCTCACTGTCCTCACATGTGCTCTTTCCTCTGTTTTTGTCTCTACTCTCGCATGTGCTCTTCCCTCTATGTTTTAATCTCTGCCTTCACATGTGCTCTTCCCTCTGTATTTTTCTCTCTGGTCTCACATGCGCTATTCCCTCTGTATTTGTCTCTTTTCCCTCACATGCACTTCCCTCTGCATTTTTCTCTCTGTCCCCACATGAGCTCTTCCCTCTGTATTTTTCTCTCTCCTCTCACGTGCTCTAGCCTCTGTATTTTTCTCTCTCCTCTCACATGCTCTTCATTCAGTATTTTTCTCTCTGCCCTCACATGAGCTCTCCCCTCATGTGCTCTACTCTCACATGAACTCTTCCCTCTGTATTTGTCTCTCTTCACTCACATGTGCTCTTCCATCTTTATTTTTCTCTCTCCTCTCACGTGCTCTTTCCTCTGTATTTTTCTTTCTGCTCTCACATGCGCTCTTCGCTCAGCATTTTTCTCTCTGCTCTTGCATGTGTTCTTCCCTCTATATTTTTCTCACTACCCTCACATATGCTCTACCCTCTATGTTTTTCATTCTGGTCTCAAATGCGCTCTACCCACACTGTATTTTTCTCTTTGCTCTCACATGAGCTCTTCCCTCTGTATTTTTTTCTCTTCCCTCATTTGTGCTCTTCCCTGCATGTGCTATCCAAGGCACCTGCGTCCTCTCCTTATGCATGAGGGTTGGAGCCAGATCAGCAATGATTATGAGGGTAGTGGACTGACAACCCCCCCCACTCATCTCACTGGCCTGTCCCATCTTGTGCCTGTGAGGCGACGAGCCCCACCCCCCGCATCTCTCCAACCCTCTCTCCCTGGTTATTTCTCCGTTCTCTACTTGGTCTTTTTGCTGGCATTGTTGCTTGGGTGGTGCACGTCTACAGTCCAGAGTAGGAAGTATGTGTAAGGTTCGATATGCAGTGTATGTTGGCAGGATACATATTTAGGCAGCATGGAGCAAGAGTCGTGGGGCGCTTCACGCCGCATAGAAACCACGAGCATCTGTTTATTGTGCTGGGGGTGCTATTTGCGTGCTCGCATGCAGACAGCACGGTGCCCAGATGGGATATTACTGTCTGCAGACTAGTAGTGTCATCAGTGCAGAGCGTGGACGATGGCTGTGGGCACGATCACATAAAGGTTCTCTGAGGGCACGTAGCACAGGCCTTAGTATGGCGTGTCTGGTTGCTATTTGCACTATATCATGCAGGCAGCATGGTGCCCAGCTGTTTGTGTAATGCAGGTCTGCAGCCAAAAATAGGGGCATGCCAGAGAGGAGTGTGTGTGGTGTTTTTTTTTTTAAAGCGTTTGCTACCCGGGCTAGGGGGAACTCACAGAATACTGTGTACAAGGATTGACACCACCCCAGACAACCACTCCCCATCGCCCCCACCCCGTAATCTTTTTCCGTCGCCTTCCTCGGTATGTTCCCAAAGGGAGCCCTTAACACCTCACAGGGTCCCACCGACTCGCCCAGACTGATGATTTCAGGGACTGGCAACTGACGGGGATAGAAGGCCACCTTTATGATTAAACCTACCAAAGGTGGCCTGTCAACCGGTTTTATATAGCACCAATTACCGTACTTGAGTTGTTCTATGCGTTAAAAATAGCATATGTTAAAATCGGCTAGTTTACGTGCTTTACAAACAACTGAAAGGATAAATGTGAGCGTTTACTATGTGCATATGGACCCCGAGAGCCCGGCGGCGTTCCTGTATATTCGCCTAGTCCTTGCATGCAGTCCAGCCTGGGCTCAAATGCCCCCACAAGGCTCAATATGGAAGCGGCCGAGCGAATCCAGTCACCCGCTGCCACCCAGGAATGCTGCGAATTGGCATCAAACTTCAAAGGGTCTGCTCCCCCACCTGTAATGCGCTCCCCCGCCCCACGCCAAGCGCGCGCGCCACGCTTGCTTTCACTCTTGATTTTATCTTGCGTTTATCTTCTGTCTGTGACAGAAACATAGCATTTGGCCATTTTGCATTCTTTTATTTTGAATGTTTTTTTTACATTGATGCCTTCCGCACAGAAATGTTGAATTTGCCCGTCCCGCTTCTTTTCATTTGACTTTTATTTTATTGACATTTCTGCCTTTGCCCGTCGCAGTTCAGCGCGCCTCGCTCCGCCCCACCACAGCGCGCGTCCCCGCGATCACTTTCGCTTTCGCGGCCGCGTTCATCAAAGGTGCTGTGTTTCTGGTTCCGTGAAGAGAGACTCAGAAATCTAAACACGCACACGGGCAAGAGGGAAGGAGAGGAGCTATATGAAACGGGCATTCATGTTAATAAAAATTCAGGTTCACAGTATCAATGTAGTAGGGAAACTTGAGCGCTTTTCACCCCCACCCCGGCCCATAACCTTAGATCCCAGCAGCAGAAGAAGAAGGTGACAGACACGTATTCATCCTTTTTTAGGATTTAGTTAAGGGAAAATGAGAAGCTGCAGGCACTATTACTCATCACATTAAAAGCAGCCTTCAGTGGGCTGCGTGAAGGAGAGACCCGACCTCAGGCGGTCCCTTCAGAGATGCCAAGGATCATCAGGGGCAGCAGCCGCTCCCCTCGCTTGCCCCTGCTATCATTGGAACTGCCCTTGCTATCTCTGGTTGCAGCGGTCATGACGGCAGCAAGCGCAAAAGAAAGGATACCAGGTGCTACAAAGGTCTCAGGTGACCCCAGGCCGTGTGTGACGTCATACACCACCAGCACTTTAAACGGGATTTGCGAGTCATTTCAGAATGAAACTACGAATACCAGAATGCAACACGATGTCCATAGCGCAAAGACTATGTGACGGTCGGAAAGCGGCAGCTGTGAACGTGTATCATGTCTTCGCTTGCAACGCTAACGGTTTAAATGGTTTTTTAGGCATCCATGTCCGTGCACACCAACTGCCCCCGGCTGTAACACGCGTGGCGACAGCTGTTTGTGTTCTTGTTTGTTACTGTTCGCCTTTCGCGCTCACACAGTCTGTTCGGGGCACATACTTTGTATCAGAGGTGTTAGTTGTGTTGGCGCTAGTTGAATAAATCGCATTCCAGCTCAGAGTTTGCTGTTGCGGCTGCTACTTTTGTTGTTCTTTCAGCGCTTGTTATTTTTGCCATTTTATATAGTGAGAAACCGACCCAAAGGCGTCGCAGTGCTTTACATAAGTGCACAAGAAGCAGTCACGTTACCGAAGGTCACAACTTTGTTTTTTGTAGCAACACGAGTTGGCCGTCTGGTTGGCACTAGTTGAATAAATAGCATTCCAGCTCAGAGTTTGCTGTTGCGGCTGCTACTTTTGTTGTTCTTTCAGCACTTGTTTAATTACGTTTCATCTCCCAGATGGAAGAGAATTCAGCACTCAGCAGTGGTCACTGTGTGTGTGCAGGTTCTAGTGTGAGCAGTGCTGAAGTGCGAATTCATGGGAGGGGGAAGGTGTTCTGGGGCCGGAGCTGCTCTGGCCTGTTTGAGTCGGTTCTCTCGCAGCTTGTATATGGAGGTGAGGGGTGTTAGAGCTACACCCCCCCCCCCCTGGTGGTCTCTGGCCGTGAGAGAAGAAAGGGAGGGATTGATTGCGAACAGCAGGAGTCCAGTAAGGGTTGAGCTGCTCCTTTCCAAAGTCTTTTAAAAGTTGTCTCGAAAGCAAGGAGGGAGACAAACCCCCTCAACCCTACCCTACATTAATAAGCATTTGCAATGCAATAGGTCTCGCATTTACGTGAGTTTGAGCTATTGACATTGCAAATGACAATGCCTTTTATTTTTGTTTTCATTTTTAAAACATAACTAAAAGGCATTGTCATTTACAATGCCAATAGCTTAAACTCGCGTAAATGCGAGACCTATTACATTGCAAATGCTTGTTTAGTGGTATTTTCGGGATGAGTCTTGTGCTCTTAAGGAAACCATTCCATTCCAAGCATTTAGTCCAGTTTCTATATGATGGATTAAATTATCAGGAGCTAGGTGAATGATTGTTAGTGGGAGAGGGAGATCTGAATCTATGCAATTGATTGGCAGTAAAAGCACATGAACTACAGGCAATTATGTATTGTTAGGTTATAGCTTTTAAAAGAGAGTTTCTGATCTTTGAAATGAGGTGTTGGCAAATTGCAGAAATATAATAATAGGTATTAAGGCAAACATGCAGTGATGTAAAGTAAGCTATGCTTAGAGAGAGGAAGCATACAGAGGTTGTAAAGCGAAGAGAGGTTCCTCTGGAAGAAAAGAAAGGGAACAATTTAAGGCTTTTAATCAAGATCGATTTCCATAGGAATACATAAGAGGATTTTTTTAAATTGCATGCAACAATTTGTAGAGGCAAACTTTAGAAAGAAAAACATTAATTGCATGTAAGAAAGTCCTATATTAGATACTTTTGGTAAGAACCAGAATCAGGTAAACGGTCTAAAAATGCTACTGCTTAGTCCACCATTTTAGCAAGAACAGCTAATCAGCTCAAGGACTGGAAGCCTAAAGTAATGGCTAAATGTGTATATAGAGAAATATCAAAAGGTTTACTTTGTGTGCAAATGCAGAACTAACCTCATGATCATAACAATGTGAGAGAATATATACAGGTATATAATATAATGCCAACATTAAAAAGGAGATTCTGTAAATGCTGAAGTGGATGTGTCCAGATGTTTATCCTAAAAGTTCGGCTCATGGTATTAATTAGGAAATCAAAGTGGGATTCATTTTTTATGCCTGTGATTGTGGCAAGGCACACGATTGTGGCAGGATAGCTTCCTCGGGTAGTGGAAATGTATTGTCTGCATTCTTGTGACTGGAAGGTGGAGCCCAGAGAATGAAGTGAGGAGGACGCAGACAAGACTATTGTATATAAAATAAAACCTATTGGACTTGGTCATCTTACTCCACCACAAAAGGGCAGTCCCTGTATGTGTGACAACTGCTTTCACTGTTTTGTAATTGCTTACAGTGCTGCAGTGACTGTTCTCCTTCAAGAACTGTATCTATCAAAGCAGCCTAAACCTCAGATTTAAAACCAGAAATCTTCTCTCTATACTACCTTGTATATGTAGCGAAGCCGGCAACTTCAGTCTGGTAAACTCATCTATTGTTGAGATGCATAATCGAACAATAAACTCTAAGTAACCTTACATTTAGGTACAAGGGGGCAGATTTATGTTTCCTGGCGCATCCCTGCAAATCAGCAGGGATGCGCCAGGAAAGATGCGTCACGCAAGTTTACCCTTGCGCCACCACAGATGCGCCGCATCTACAATGCAGCGCATCGTGGCGCGGATAAACAGATGCGTGACGCATCTGATGGCGTAAGGGCGGCGCATTGCTGGAGTCGTGTCGCAAGCACGACGCAACTCCAGCAATGTTTAGGGGCTGCCCATACCTAACATGCTGCCTCATGCCTTACGCCTTCTTCAAGCAGGCGCAAGGTTTTGACGCAGCAGCGTCGGAAAAGGGACTGAGTGAAATCTTGTAGATTTCACTGCGTCACTTTTCCGAGGCTTTTTCCGATGGAACGCCCACCCTGCATACATTAAACCTGACGCAGGTTTAATGTGGCGCAGGGCTTTACACCGTGACGCATCTCCATAGATGCGTCACGATGTAAATAGGGCGCAACGTGGCGCAGGGTTTACGCCGCCGCTGCGTCACAAAAGTGACGCAACAGCGGCGTAAAAGTGGCGCAAGTCTAACATAAATCTGCCCCCAGGTCTGCATGGCACCATATGGGACCACAGATACTCTTGTCTTTACAGAAACAGTAAAACAAAGCAGGAAAAAAATCTATATTTGGACTTGTTTCCAATAAAGGGGAGAGTAAAATGATTTCACAATATCCAATTAGATGTCACTTGTGAACCAGAATTAATATCTTACTCTGTTTTACTTAAGAACAACCAACAACCTAGGGAGAGGTGGAAGGGACAGGGAGAACAAGCCCATTAATAAAAAATGTGCTCTATAGTGGTATTAAATGCAGAGTACTAGTTAGTATGTCAGAAGGTTATGTGCAGACATATATTCTTACATAAATATGTTTACAAAAATATCGCCCCATTGAGGGTAGATTTTATATTATGAACTCTAATGAGGCAATGTTTTAGCAAACTACATTTAAGAGACAATACTTATGTTAGAAGATATTCTGAGGCAGAATGTGTTCTTGATATAAATGTCTTTATCAGTATTGATTAAGACATTTTGTAACTAGGAAAAACTCTGCCTAATAAACATGTTTTAATCTTGCATGAATTATATCTGAGTATTTTAGCAAGTGTCTCAAGAAGTCCATCATAGTACAATATGTGGGAATCATGAAATATCAAATTAATTATTCAAGTCTTATTTAAACGTAGGAGGGTATTTCGAAGATGGTGGCCTCTGATTTTACATACGAGATAAAACCTTTCTAATAGCCCTACTTTAAAAAATGGACTGTAGTATCTTCATGTTGTGTTATAATATTCCATGTTATCTTGTTCCTAGCTGCTCAGCCTGTGAGAGTGTTCTGTGTGGAATGTTGGTGTGTGGGCCATGAGTGGAATGCTTGGGTGACTGGTGTGAGTGATGGCAGTTGGTGGATGGGCTAAGCAGCTAGCAGGCTGCTCCTGGTGGGGCTGCTTTATGTAACTTTACTACTTGCTGTATTGGATCTACTCTACATTATCAACTAGTTCAATAAACCTACTTATTCTACATCTACCAGCGTGTACTATGTTACTACATTATTTTTGGCGACGAGTTGGAGACTTCCTCATGCTCTACAGTTGGTCTGAAGGAAGCTTACGATGACATCAACTATTAGTCAACAGGTTTGGGAGAAGCGTCAAGATTTACAAGCTCAGACTACACAAGGAAAAGTTAGCAACAAGTCTGGGCCACAAGAGGCCACACAGAAACCAAAGAAGCCACAAAGGAAACAAAGGAAACTGGAACAGCACGCCTTGCAGTCCCACCAGTGTCCATTACATCGGACGGCCCCAGCCCAAGCGTGTTGTACTCTGTTTATCTGGCACATATTGACAAGAACCGCGCCTTCAAGGGAAGTAAGCATCTTCTTTTTGTTTTTACATTCTACATGGCATCTCTGATATGAATTCAAGGACATTTCAGTTGTATGTTTTGCTGCACCAATTTCAAACACATTCACAGCAAGTATGTCTCTAGCACAGCAAAACAGACAACTATCCTTGTCATCTGGATATGCGCGCTAGAAGGGAGATGCCTGTACTGTGTGTTTTCATGCTCCTGAGAACCTGCATCTGGACTCTGCACAATTTCATGACATTTGAATTGCAGCAGGCCTCTGTGCTCCACAGACTTTTATGCGTTTGTGTCTGTTACACAGGGAGCTCAAGTGTGTCTAGCAATGACAATTTTCTTTCACAAGTGTAGCAGCTGTGTGTTTTGTGTTTTTGGGACCGGTTTCATGTGAGGCTCATTTGGCAGAGGGAAATCAGTATTGTGGTGATATTTTTGGTTTGATTTCAGTCTCTGTACCGGCAATTGGATGGGGCCTTTAGCAGTGAAAAAAAGGAAAATTCACAGGACTTTCATGGATCCTGGCAAGTAAACTGTCACTTTCAACTTCAAAAATTCATTCCATGTGCATGCAGCTTACCTGAAGTCTGAAGTCGCGTTCTGCATTTGAGGCATCTTGTGTGGCGGCGGAGTGTTCTGCCTGGTTCCAGCTGAGGTCAGTCGTTTCTTTATACATTCGGCTCAGCGTCATGTACGTGACACCATCTTGAGGTTGGATGGTGCACACTTCAAGCTCAGCAGCTCTTTTTGCTTACAGTGTTCCTTTTGGCATTACAGAATCTAGATAATGTATTCACTGTTGCTTCTGTCACTGCCTTTTTAAAAAACATTTTTAAATTTCGCAAATCAATTGTGACATGAATTTTTATTTATTTGTTTTAGCTGTATTTATCTTATCTATTTTAATGATGGAAGTTGTGATTTATAAATTGTACTTTTATGGTTATTTGCACTATTCAATAACCGAATAAAGTTCTTTGATTGATTGATTGATTGTGTTCCTTGCACCATCAGCGATTTGCCCCGTGCGTGCGTTTATATCCACCATGTCCGTATATCTTGTAGGCTGCGTGAGTTGAAGTGGACTGGTTGCGGAGCCTGCTTCCTGACGTCATAAGCTAAGTGTCTGGATACAGTGTGCCAAGAGTAAAGTGATGTTCGGTGTGCTTTCAGCACGCAGCACTCTTGGTAATGACTTCTATGGTTGTCCCTAGAAATGTCAGGTATTGTGTGGGCTGAGGCAACTGCCTATTCGCTTCTGGAGACTGGTGTTTATCTTTACGTGTGCTCCACTTTTGTTATACAGAGTGTGAGGTGCATCTGCCCTTTTCTGGTAGCACCTTTAATTAATGCTCCGACTATAATGTTGGTAGAGCTATTGTGTTTGGAACAGATTAGTTGTTCATTTCATGCTGGTTTAGAACATGTTTACGTTTTAAATGTATCTGTTCAGATTTTCGCAATTGTATTTAACTATGCCCATATTTATATGTTAGGTGGGTGTAATAAGCTTTACATGAGGGATAGGTATGGCTACTAATACCCACCCTTACACAGTACGCTACGTGACCTCTACATGGGGTTTGGTCTTAATGGATGCTGTTCCCTTTCACACTAGTTCACATTGTTAACCCTTACACAGGGTAGGTCTTCATGGGTCTGGTCCCATGTACATTTAGTTTACAGCCTTACGTCAGGGTTGGATTATGGGTTATATTCCCATTCACACGGTATACTTTTTATCCCTACACAGGGTGTGGTGTCTTGGGTGTCAGTCTCATGTACATTTTTTGCCACTTGTTGCAAGGTGTCATTCCTTGTGTGCGTAAGCCACCATGTGCCGCACGTTCATCTTACACAGGGTGTGTTGTCTTGGGTGTCAGTCCCATGTAAATTTTTGGCCACTTGTTGCAAGGCGTTGTTCCTTGTGTGCGTAAGCCACCATGTGCCACACGTTTGTCTTACTCAGACTGTGTTGTCTTGGGTGTCAGAGCCATGTACATTTTTGGCCACTGGTTGCAAGGTGTTGTTCCTTGTGTGCATAAGCCACCATGTGCCGTACGTTTGTTTTTGTTGTAGTTGGTGTTTTCACTAACTCTCTATGGGGTTTTTGTCCCTTTGGTCCCTTATTTAGGGGCAGGAATTTGGGTTTCAGTCCCTTTTTCCACATTTACAAGATCTTTCTCCTTACATGGGGAGTTTTCATATTGCGTTTGAATTTTTTGATGCTTTTTATTAAAGGAGGAGGATGGGTATAATGTATGTATCTCTCCTTGTGTAGTCCTTATCCCTCTCGTGAAGGGGTTCCTACTGTTCATCTCTGGGTTACGGACTTTTACTTTTGTGTATTTTGTTGTCTATAGTTTTAAAAAGTTTGGTTTTATTATTCTTCTATTTTATTAGAAGGAGATAATGTAGGATCTTCATGTTTGTGTTATAATGTTCAATGTTATCTTGTTCCTAGCTGCTCAGCCTGTGTGAGTGTTCTGTGTGGAATGTTGGTATGTGAGCCATGAGTGGAATGCTTGAGTGACTGGTGTGAGTGATAACAGTTGGTGGATTGGCTAGGCTGCTCCTGGTGGGGCTGCGTTATGTAACTTTACTACCTGCATTATTGGATCTACTCTACATTATCATCTACTTCAATTAACCTACCTAATCTACATCTACGAGTGTGAACTACGTTACTACAGGGACTCTATGAATGTTCTTTTCCATTCTCTATATTTATGTACATTGAATCACTAGCACAAGAGAGTTGTAAAAAGGAACATGGGACTACAAAATGGATCACATTTTGATAAAGGAAGTGTAAAGTAGGAAACAAAGATCTAAAAGGCTTGAGCACCTTAACAAAGGAGGAACTGATGCTTAACTTTGCTAAATATAATGGTGCATTTAGTATTTTTTTAAATCTTCAGTGATGCAGCATTGGGGATTGAAAATGTGACTATTACCTGAATATCAGACTACCCGGGAGGACATGATGTCAAAAAACAGAAAGGGTTCAGTGAAAATGTAAAATAGTATCAAGTTAGGGCTAGGATATTTGAAGTTTGAGAATAGCTTTGGTGTAGGAGGTTTGATTATTAAAGAGTATATTCATATGAAACAACATGTGAAGAATTGCAAACATGATGTTTGGAGATCTATACTTATTAATGACTCTTTTAACAATGTTATTTTGGGGCTGAACAATTATCTTAAAATTATAAGATACAGGTTTCTGAGAAATAAATTGCTGAAATTTAAGTTACATTTCTGTATAACAGGAGCTTGGAAAAAGTTTGATTAAAAATGGCAAGAATGTGAATGTTGTTTAGAAGTCCTCCTGACTGCAAGTCATTTGCTTTCAATTTTCCCTAATTGTGTGACTTTAGTAGAGTGTTATTACAGACATGGTGGACATCCAATCCCCTGCACTATAGCCTATGGCACTTGTTATACAGCAGACCGGACATCTGGCACAATAAGATGGCGTATCCCATCCACCAAACTTGAAATAAGACTCTAAGTTTCAGAAACTAAATATACAAATTGTTAGGTGTACGATGTAGTTATGCAAGGAAATGGATAATGAGACATGTAAAGCTGTAAAAAATGGGAAATGTTATCAATAAAAAACCCAGTTCATATTAAGAGATATAATGATTTTGAGCAATGTGCAGTGAATATCTTCAAAACTAACTAAATATCAGTTAGAAAAGGTATTGGAACACATTTTTGTTATATTGCTGATGCATGAGAGCACTCAAGATGAATTGCAATGTAATTATACTTTGTCATTCATTCATTACATACTGGATTTTCACATTGAAACCTACATTCACAAAGGACAGAATTAGAGTGGCAAAGGCTGTGTTTCTATTGCATAGGGTCCTATTCTTAATCACACATCCAGGTACCATGCAAATATTGTGAAAGTACATATATGTGGTTGAGTATATTTAATCTGCACTTACCTACACATACTTACCTTCAAGAATTTGGTAACTGATGTTTAGGCGACAATATTTTTGCACGTCAAAATCTTTTATGACAGTCAGATAGCATACCCATAGGGGTTCCATACTCTTGAGTCCTGTAGCTGTACAGAAAAAATTATATGTTGACTGTCAATCTCTAAGCTATGAGGAACCTTGGCAGCCAAAATGTAGAAAATGCAATGCCAGCCTCATAAAGACCATATGTGATCGATTCCTCAAACTATTTTTACCCTTTTGAAGAAAGTGGTGGGAAATTTTGGCTTTGATTTTAAGTTTAGAAGGCAGTCCCCCATCTGTCAAGGTGGCAGAGGACATTACGTCCACCACCCTGACAGACTACCACCCACCATATCTGGAGATCACTTCTGGTCAGTGGTCACTTCGGTTCCTGTGGAGGAAATTAAAGTTTGGTGAGCAGCTACCATATTTTAGGTGGCTGCTTACCAAACTTTTTTTGTTTGTCCTAAAGCAGGAGTTTCTTTTTGAAAAACAAAACACTAATGACACTGACATCCTCCTGGGAGTTTTCTCCCAGAGTGGGTGGGCGGTTAGTAATATTTTTCTGCACATGACCAGTAGGTGTTCCCTGGCGGTGTCGCCTCCAAAAAAAACATTGCACCGTTTGCTGTATATGAGGTGGGTTGTCTAATGTTCCAATCTTATTACACCGACGTCCCCTACTCTGTCTGGCTGTCAGTGTAGGTTTCTGGTGTCGGGGCAAGCGGGTTACCGCTGTTTGAAATCTGACAGTCCACACAACTCTAAATAGGGCTAGCAGAACCACAGTTTGGCGGACAGGGTACTTTGTCACATTTTTGTCCGAGTACCTTGTCTGACAAATTCGAAATCACACTATCCTGCTCTCCGCTTCTTCAAATTTCATATTTCTCTACTATTTTTTTTTTTAAAGAGCTGCATTATATTAAGATTAAGGCTTTCAAAGCCATCATCTTAATGAAGATTGATTTCACAATGGGCCTGGATTAATACTTGGGTCCAGATTAGCTGCCATTCACAAACTACAGGGCTGCGTAAAAATCTATTGCGTTAATGTAAAATAATTACACAGCCCCATGTTTATAAAAGGTAATTCGCCGATGATGTCATCAGTCACAATTGCTTTAAGATACTAATTTTCAGTTGAAGCTAAGCATTACGCAGTGGTGCAAATCTCATGGCATGAGATTCGTAGTCTAGGTGCACATTTATGGGAAAGGTGGCACAGGGCAGTGCAGCAAGTTACTTTGGTGCACTGCCCGGCATCACAATAAGAGGACAAGAATGCACCGTATTTATCCACTATGGTGCATTCCAATCCCTTCCCCCTGCTCTAGCGCTATTTCAGCAGCCTAGCACCAACGCAGCCACCCTTGCACCAAGGTTCAAGGATGCCTGTGCTGTAGGCAGGATTGTTTTTCTGTAGGAAGGGGCAAAAAAACAATCCATATAGGCATTTTTCTCTTTCTATGTGTATTGCAGAATGCACATAGAAAGAGAAAACAATTAAGAGAGATAAAGATATTTCTCCTCATTACGCCTCACCTGGGGAGGCATATCTTTTTGGTGCATTCCCAGAATTACCAGGTTTGGTAAATCTGGGAATGCGTCAAAAACCATGGTATTTGGGTGGGAGCACCCACCCCAACACCATGGAAAACCTCCCTTGCACAGAGTGCAATGCAGTGATTTGCGCTGCATTGCAATACTCCATAGTTATGAAGCCACTGAAAGCCACGCAATGTAGCTGTTCATAGCTTTATAAACATGAATTGGGGCTTTGCGTCGTGCATGTACCACTATGTGAGGTGCAAGCATGACACAAGGCCCTTGTAAATATGCCCCTAGATTTTAATACAACAACCAACTAAGGCACATAAAATGTGTACATTTGCCTTAAGGCAACATAACATGTGTAATTTTGCCTTAATTGCACATTTTATGTGTTAAATTGATTGAATGAAATGTGCACAAATATCACACACAATTCTGTTTGTCTCGTGTTTGCACTTGGACTTGGAATGAAGATTTCACACAAAGTCAGGCCATGCCATTTTATTAGCTCTGGCTTTGATTGTAAACCTACAGTGCTTGCAATGTTGATGCCTCATCATGACCTACTGGATAGATAACAGGAATTTGCCTAAGCCTCAAATACCCCTTCTCCAACACAAAGAGGTTTTGGCACTCCAATCTTGTCAATGTTTGGTGCAAAATGGTTCTTGCATGTGAAAACTGATCGTCACTGCCATTTGCACCATTTTGCGACACTTTGTGGGGCAAAACATCAAACTAAGGGGTTTATTTATGAGGGCCCTGAGTCACTTTTACACCATCTAAAGTGGTACATGCGTGATGGAGGGCTCTCATAAAGATTTACAAAGCCACCCTGAGTGGCCTCATAAATCATGAGGAAGGCAATGCAGAGCAAAGCGTGCATCCTCTTACTCTGCACCCGGAAGGCGTACCATGGGAATTGTGTTTTTTTCCCACACAACACCCGTGGAATTTGACACTGTCCCAGATTTACAAAGTGATGTAAACCTGGGGAAGTGTCAAATCCATACGCCACCTGAGTAAGTCGTAACAAAGAGAAATGCCTTCATATGTACGCGTTTTTTCCCCTTTTCATCTGTGCTGAATGCAGCACACGTAGAAAGTGGACAGCGCATCGTAGAATTGTTTTTGGGCATGAAGGCACCCCTTTGTGCTCAAAAACAATCCTGCATGCAACGGAGGCACTCTTGCACCTGGCTTACGTTGGCGCTAGGCTGCCAAAATAGCGCCAGCGCAGGCAGAAAGGACAGGAATGCACCATATTGCTTAAATACGGTGCATTACTGCCCTTTCACTTTGTGGTAGGGCAGCGCAGCAAGGTGCCTTGCTGCGCTGCCCTACGCCAAATTGCCACAAATGAGGACCTGAGTCTCACATCAGCCTGCATTAATGTTTAGTAAACATGAGTCTCACTTTCAACCGACATCAGCTGTAACTCTTAGGCTTAAAAGGATACCAGTAAAAAAATGTTAACTCAATACGTGGAATTTTGAAACTGCGATGCACACTGCTTTTGAGGTATATCCAGTGCTTGATGTGGTCTCCTTGGGCCCATCAGACGAGCGAGGCTGTCGCCCAATCACAGACAAGCAGCAGGATCTGTGTCCAGATGCACCATCGCTTAGGGAGTGGAAAAACAATTAAAGGCAGGATGCGTAAAATTAGAGCAAACAAATGAGCGCGTGCAAAAACCCCAGACTAAATCCCTTGGCAACAAGCCTTCCTCGTCCAACCGCAGCTAATAATAGCCTGCCAGACCCATTCCCCAGGCACGAGGATGGCCAGCGGCTCGTAAAGTTTGCTATGTGGTTTACCACCCTTGAGAAGGTCGAACAGAGGTATTGTATGACATGGCAGTTCTAGGCAGTCACCTAGGGCTACCTCAATAAGGGGTACATGCTCGTCTGTAAGGGAAGCCAGTGTGACCACATTGATTGATGGGCAAGTAGCGGGTGGGTAGCAAAGGAATGGGGTTAGATAGGGAGTGCAAAATGTTGTTTTCTACTGAAGAAAAAAAACAGTGAACTGGTTCTGCCATGGACCGTGGTCAGATCTGTCCCTCAGCACAAAGCTCCTGGCTATAACCATGTATTTTCATAGGTGAGATGTCTCCTGAATACTGGCCGCTACCTCATTTCTCAGTGCTTGTTTTTTCAGTGTAGAGCTGGAATTTCGAGGGTCGAAAATCGAGGGGCCACAATATTCTGACTAAAATAAAAGAGCCAAATATCGACATGTTAGTATGCATAGATTTTCTACGCCTAACTCTACATCTACGCAGCTTGGAAATATATATATATATATATATATATATATATATATATATATATATATATATATTATATATATATATATATATATTATCTACTGGCGGTCGCCAGTAGATAGTTATAGTTAGGACCGTTTTTCCATAGGAAATCTCAAAATTCTATTTTGAATAACTTTGGCGCCGGTTGACGAATCCTCGCAAAATTTTCAAAACTAATGGGGCGCTCCGCTCAGCTCCTACCCTGAAAGTCTCGGGGGAATTCGTCAAGCGGGGGCCGAGAAAAAAGGGGGATCCCAAAACGCGTTTTCCCCATGCATTTTCCCATAGGACCTTTAGTCGAAGGTACAGCCCTAACGGCTGAACAGAATTACTTGAAATTTGGCAAAGAGGTAGTCCTCAGGTCAGGGATGTGCTTTTTGCATATATGGAGTCAATCTGTTCAGTAGTTCCTGAGAAAATTGCAGTTAAAGTACATAAATATCTATAGCCGCGCACCGTGCGCGCACCCTTACGTGCGCGAGCGTAATTCTGATTGGTGGTTACATGTCAGTCAACGTTCGAATCGGTCGAAATCAGGAAGTGTCGGCTGCCATTTTGTTTGTTTTGAGTGCGAGAGTGAAAGAGGAAGGTGGCGAACGTGAAAAGGGGGCAGGGTAGAGAGTTCCTGACCCCCTAGCCTTTGTCAGGGGGTCCCTGAAGGACCCCCGAAGGCAGAAAAAAACATTTTAATTTTTTTTTTTAAATCGCAGGGTGCGTGCACCGTATGTGCATGGTGAAAAACCATTAAAAAAAATAATTTTTTTTTTTAAGATGTCGTTTATTGTAAAATAAATATATAAAAATATAATAATAAATACATAACTTAGCATTTAAAAAACCGTACAAATTCACTGAATAAACCATAGGTTTCACACACGTTATAGTTAGGAATTAGCATTTAAAAAACCTTGCAAATTCACTTAAAAAACCATAGGTTTCACACATGTTATAGTTAGGTGGACATTTCACTCGTAAAAAAACAATGAAATTCCCCCTTTATAGTTAGTTGAGAACTATAACTCGCGCGACCGCCACTCTATCACAAGGATGATGTCATCAGTGATGTCATGAGTGATGCCACTGACCATGTAACATGTGACATCATGAGCAGAGGATTGCGGGCGCGCGAGTTATAGTTATCTCAACTAACTATAACTGGGGAATTTCATTGGTTTTCTACGAGTGAAATGTCCACCTAACTATAACATGTGTGAGACCTATGGTTTTTTAAGTGAATATATATATATATATATATATATATATATATATATATATATATATATATATATAATCTACTGGCGGTCGCCAGTAGATAGTTATAGTTAGGACCTATTTTCCATAGGAAATCCGCAACATTCTATTGGGAATTTCTTTGGCGCTGATTGACGAATCTTCGCGAAATTCTCCAAACTTTTGGCCAGCTCCGCTCCGCTCCTAACCTGAAAGTTTCGAGGTCATTCGTCAAGCGGGGGCCGAGAAAAAAGGGGGGTCCCAAAGCGCGTTTTCCCGATGCAATTTCCCATAGGATCTGTTGTCGCAGCTACAGCCCGAACTGCTGAACGGAATGACACCAAATTTGGCAAAGAGGTAGTCCTCAGTTCGGACTTGTGCCTTTTGCATATTTGGTGTGAATCTGTTCAGTAGTTCCTGAGAAAATTAGGGTAAAAAAGTTAGTGATATCTATGGCCGCGGAGGATCCGCGGACCCTACCCGCACCGTACGCGATCCCTCCCCGAACCGAGCATGCACCCTCCTGATCGCGCGCTGAATGCTAATTGGCTGTCGAGCGTCTCTCTACATTCGAATCCATGAACTGCTGGTGGCCATTTTCTGCCTCGGTAGAAGCGAGGCTGAAGAAGCAAGGGGAATAAGTGCGTAAAACATATAAAGGGGGCAGAGTGGGAATACTCTGACCCTCTAGAGGTGCTTAGGGGGTCCCAGAAGGACCCCCTGGGGCCCCATTTAAAAAAAAAAGCGTCGAAATGCGCGCATGGTGCGCGCATCCTATCGCGTTGGATGCACGGATTCTCTCGCGGTGGGTGCGCGGATCCACGGCAACGTTTTTTGAAAAACGACAAGAAATCATTAGTTGTATAACAACCTTCTACACTGAAAGGTAGGGTGTATATTCTTGTTTTTTAAAGGTATGGTTGTTATTGGTTAACAAAAACAGATTGTAAGGAACATTATATATGATAAGCTGATATGTTGAAAAGTCAAGCACACTTCCTGTCTTGTGTAGGAACATTGTGTGCTGAACTTGTGACCTGTGAGCTCAGTGCAGTGTTCCATGACCTGTTTCTATGGTAACAGGCAGAAGGCAGATTGGGGGAAGGGTTGAAATGAATTTCAGTTGGAAAGGGTTGAAATGTTTAACCAATAGAAATGTGTGTTTGCTTTTGAGTTTGTGTGCGAAGGATTGTGATTTGATGTTTACATGTATATGTGTGGAAAATGAAAGGGAAACTTTTCCATTCTTTGCTTTTGCTGAGAGGTGCACAGTGCAGAGATTCTGTAAAAGAAAATATGGTGAGTGATTGATATACTCCTTAATCTACAAAAGAACTTGAAAGATGAGTTATTTAATTGTGAGGGGATGTATGTGGACTATTTTGATTTTAATCAGACTAATGTATTTTTCCTGCTAAAGTGTAGGGAGTACTTTTTTTCTCTACAATGTGTGTGCATGTAGAAACCATTCTGTGATTGGCATTTGTGTTTTTCATGTGTTTGTAGAGAGATAACTGTGCAGTTTTTATATTTTGGTAGAATTAGAAACCAGTCATTGTTTATGAATTTGTGAAATGAGTTATGTTATGTTTCTATACTAAAATGTAGTACTACTTCTAGATGAAGAAATGTGTTTTCATATAGTGCAAGGGATAGTGTTGTTTGTCTAGAATCACACAGTGAGTCTGTGTGCATTTGGGAACCACTGTGAGAGAAGCATTTGGTAATATTGTGTATTTGCTGACAGATAAGTGTTTTAAAACCAGTCAGGTTGTCAAGTTTTAGTAGCATTAGAAGCCAGTCATTGCTTATGCGTTGATTATGTGTTGATTAAATGAGTCAGGCATTGACACTAAAGTGCAGCCTTGAAATATGTAGATTGTGTGCAGTTCCCTTATCACTTCCAGTGTAGTGAATGAGTTTTGGTAAACTCCTAGGAATACTGGTGCTTGTCTAGAATCACACTGTGAGTCTTTGTGCATTTGGGAACCACTGTGAGAGAAGCGTTTGGTAACATCGTGTATTTGGTGAGAGAAAACTGTTTTAAAACCTGTCATGTTGTCAAGTTTTAGTAGCATTAGAAGCCAGTCTTTGCTTATGTGTTGATTAAATGAGTCAGGCATTGACACTAAAGAGCAGTCGTAAAATATGTAGATTGTGTGCAGTTCCCTTATCACTTCCAGTGTTGTGAATGAGTTTTGGTAAACTCCTAGGGATACTGGTGCTTGTCTAGAATCACACTGTGAGTCTTTGTGCATTTGGGAACCATTGTGAAAGAAGCGTTTGGTAACATTGTGTATTTGGTGACAGAAAACTGTTTTAAAACTTGTCATGTTGTCAAGTTTTAGTAGCATTAGAAGCCAGTCATTGCTTATGCGTTGATTAAATGAGTCAGGCATTGACACTAAAGTGCAGTCGTGAAATATGTAGATTGTGTGCAGTTCCCTTACCACTTCCACTGTAGTGAATGAGTTTTGGTAAGCTGCTAGGGATAGTGTTGTTTGTCTAGAATCACACTGTGAGTCTGTGTGTTTGGGAACCACTGTGAGAGAAGTGTTTGGTAACATCGTGTATTTGCTGACAGATAAGTGTTGTAAAACATGTCATGTTGTCAAGTTTTAGTAGCATTAGAAGACAGTTATGGCTTATGCTTTCATTATATGAGTCAGGCATTGACAGTAAATTGCAGTTGTGAAATATGTAGATTGTGTGCAGTTCCCTTACCACTTGCACTGTAGTGAATGAGTTTTGGTAAGCTCATGGGGATAGTGGTGCTTGTCTAGAATCATACTGTGAGTTAGTGTGTATTTGGGATCACTGTGAGAGAATCATTTGGTAACATCATGTATTTGCTGACAGATAACTGTTTTAAAATCTGTCATGTTGAGAAGTTTTAGTAGCATTAGAATCCAGTCTTTGCTTATATGTTGATTAAATGAGTCATGCTTTGACACTGATGTGCTGAACTTAAATATGTAGATTGTGTGCAGTACCATTAACTCTTCCAGACTAGTGAATGAGTTTTGGTAAACTCCTAGGATAGTGTTGCTTGTCTAAAATCACACTGTAAGTCCGTGTGCATTTGGGTAAGGATTGTGAGAGAAGCATTTGGTAATATCGTGTATTTGCTGACAGATAAGTGTTTTAAAACCAGCCAGGTTGTCAAGTTTTAGTAGCATTAGAAGCCAGTCTTTGCTTATGTGTTGATTAAATGAGTCAGGCATTGACACAAAAGTGCAGTCATGAAATATGAAGATTGTGTGTAGTTCGCTTCCCACTTCCACAGTAGTGAATGATTTTTGTTAAACTCCTAGGTATAGTGGTTGTTGTCTAGAATTACACTGTGAGTCTGTGTGCATTTGAGAACCACTGTGAGAGAAGCATTTGTTAACATCGTGTATTTGCTGACAGATAACTAATTTAAAACCTCTCATGTTGTCAAGTTTTAGTAGCATTAGAAGCTAGTCTTTGCTTATGCATTGATAAAATGAGTCAGGATTTGACACTAAGGTGCAGTACCATGTACTATTCTGTTCACTGTGGCAGAACTGAAAATGTAAAAGTTTTACCTAAGCACTATCCTAGAAGTAGTCTGATTATTTAGTCAGTTTCTAAGTACCAAATAGATTGCTTCAAATAAAAGTGTTCAGACATACTATACACTTGTCTTTTACACCTTCAATTCCCAAGTCAGTATCCATACACTTCCAGGAAACATCCTGTCACTTCCTTTGCAGTCCTCTAGAGACCCATTCAACAGCATGCACTAATCCATTGACTGTGCCAAAACTCAAACACTTATAAATTCACCTAGACACTCTCTTTCCAGTACTCTAATGATTTAGTCACTGCCTAAGTATTCATGCACTGAGCCAGTTCTTAGCACATGGACTCCGTCAAACCCATATCCACTATGCATGCAGTCCTCTAACCACCTACACACTTGTCTTTCACACCTTCAATTCCCCAGTCAGTATCCGTTCACTTTCAGCAAATACCCTCTCACTGCAGTTGCACTCCTCTAGTGACCCATTCAGCATCATGTACTAATCCATTCACAGCGCCAAATCCTAATAAATTCACCCAGGCACTCTCCTTGCAGTACACTAATCATTCAGTCAGTACCCAAGTACTCATCCAGTGACCCAGGCCTTAGTATATGGACTGCTTCAAACCCTTATCCTCTATGTATGCAGTCCTCTAACCACCTACACAATTGTCTTTCACACCTTCAATTCCCTAGTCAGTATCCATACACTTCCAGGAAATACCCTGTGACTCTCTTTGCAGTCCTCTAGTGACCCATTCAGCACCATGCACTAATCCATTCACTGTGCTAAAACCCAAACACTTATAAATTCACCAAGATACTATCTTTGCAGTACTCTAATCATTCAGCCAGTGCCTAAGTATTCATACACTGAGCCAGGCCTTAGCACATGGACTGCTTCAAACCCCTATGCACTATGCATGCAGTCTTCTAACCACCTAGACACTTGTCTTTCACACTTTCAATTTCCTAGTCAGTATCCATACAGTCCAGCACTTGTGACTGCCTTTGCACTCCTCTAGTGACCCATTCAGTACCAAGTACTAATCTATTCTCTGTGCGAAAAGCCTAGCACTTATAAATTCACCTAGGCACTATCCTTGCTGTACGATAATCATTCAGTCAGTACCCAAGTAGTCATGCAGTGAGCCAGGCCTTAGCACATGGACTGCTTTAAATGCCTATGCAGTATGGATGCAGTCCTCTAATCACCTACACAGTTGTGTTTCACACCTTCTATTCCCTAGTTAGTATTCATACTCTTCTAGCAAACACCCTGTGAGTCACCAAGTATGTCTCCTTATACTACTGTAATCAGTTAGTCAGTTAGCATGTAGTGTTTTAGTGAGGTAGGCTTTAGGGCATGAACTGCTTCAAAGTAGTATGCACTATGCATGTAGTGTTTTAATGATCGTCACACTTGTGGTTCAGGGCTATAGTTTCATAGTCAGTTTTTATATAAAATGTGTTTGTACAGTAATGGAATAGTATAAATTTGAAAGTTATTAATATACATTTATTTGTGATTCTTTTTTACAGATACAGAACAGGAGTGTTTCTCATCAGTTTGCACTCTTCTCGTGCAAGATTGTTTGGATGAAGGGTCCTTAGGTGTTTCATCATACTTGCTGTGCCGCACGAGTATTTTTTGTTAGCATCTCCTCGTAACAGAACTCTTTGGCAAATCTTGCGAGTGACGAAGGTGGCATTGGTCTTTGTTTGCTCCTTGGAAAAAGTAAAAAATGTCCTCACCACTGAAGAAAAAGGTTGTTTGTGTGGTGCCTTCTGCAAAACATTTTCTTCAGATTCTGTAAATATTTTAAAGCGGCAACATTTACAGTTTTTGTAAGTTAAACTTATAAAATGTTGTTAGCTCTATGCATTTTATATATCTGTGATTTGTTTCTTGTGGTATTTTGTTGAGAATACCATGTTGTTGTTTTTTTTAACAATCTTTCTTATTTTCCAGGTCTGTCGTCGACATCCATTGTCCCCACAGTAGTGTTCCGCCTTGTTGTTTTTTATTATTGTTGTTACATTTTGTTTATTAGTTTATTGTTCATATATATGTTAATAAAAAAATAAAGTTTGAAAATAGTTTTTCGTTTATATATTTATTATTATAAAAAATAAAGTTTGAAAAAAAAAAACGTTTTTGGTTGTTTTCTTAACTGCTGTGTGACTCTTTCTTGTTCTTATTACTGTTATTTGATGGAGTCCACCATGGTGTTAAATTTTGGGGGACTTATCGCTGGAATACTGGTGATATCTGCAGTTTGCACTAACTTCTGAATAGTGTGTTAGATTTATCTCAACTTTACTTCCGTTAAAGTGCTGATAATGAAATGGAGAGTAGCCGTTCCCGTGCAAAAAGACACGAGGTGCACCTTTCCGATTTATTCTAAATACTAAAATCCTGTATTGAATTGCACTGAGGTATTGGCTGCAGTTACAGTGTACACACAAAATCTATTCAGAAATCTCATTGTATTTATATTGATTGGGAATAGTGCGTCAGGTGCTGGATCTTGATGAGATACACTGCTCAGTTCGTATATTGTTCTGCACACGAAAAAAATCCCATCACAACTTTCACACCAATTTCAATGCGAAACAAATTCCGGCGATAAGACACGTTAGCACCAGGGATTTTACACCTGCTTTCTGCTGGTGTTAAGCAGGACAACTACCTGCACCATGAAAGGGAACACAGTCAAGAGCCACACCAGAACACCAACAGTTACCATAGAGTCAATGAGCATGATACAGGGATATCCATGAGGGACAGAAGACTCATCTCAACAACTCCAGGACCGCCAATGCCCCCCAAACCCACATCTTAGTAAGTGTGTCCCTGTGGTCATTGTCTTAGCATGATAGGCACGAGCCCTGCAACATCACAGTGTGCTGTCACCTCAGCGTTGGCAGTGAGCCTGGATGTGTAGCTACGCATGCATCCTCCTGTATGCACAACTGGCGTGTGCTGGTCTGGGGTTCACAGGTCAGTGCAGGGGTGTGCCTATCCGGCAAGGGGAACGGGGTGTCTCGGACATGTCCGTGTACAGGAAGTGCGGTAAGTGTGTCTCTGTGTTCTGGTGTGGCCTGCTACAAGAGCCGCAGCAGTTGATGTTGTAAACTGGCATGCACCACCTCCAAACGGCACTGTGATGTTGTAGTTGGAATGTAGCAGGACATGCGCAAATAGGCATTACAATGGTGTGCTATAGGAGTGCACGAGATACAGCAGCGCACGGTACAAAAGTGTGGGGGCTCGTGGGAGGGAGGTGCAGCCGTTTGGCAACATAACACACAGTGAACTCGACCATGTGCCACATGCTGGGCATCTCATCCATGATGACCACGGTTGCAGACATCCCACAACACCAACGACTGGCCTTTGTACACATCCTGTATGAATGCAGCGTGGTTTTCACTTCTATGCTCGTTCAGTGGTGTTATGTTGGCGGGTTCTGTGACTTGTGCTGCTTGTTGGTGTGTTTCATTTTGGCCATTGTTAGTCTATATGTGTGTTGTACTTAATTGTGCATGTGTGCCATTATGCCCATCTCCCCCCCTCCCCCCACTCCCTGCTTCTTCCTCTTCCTACTGCTGTTGTGTCTATAATTTTGTTGCTGCACACATAAATACATGTAAAGAATAAATTATAATAGTTCCTTGATTCTTTTAGGTTTCAAAACTTCTCTATTGGTTTCTTTTTAATTTTCCATATGAACCGTTTTTTAAATATTGAACAACACATAGAAGTCAGAAGTGCAACGTATTCTATCAACACACTTTCCAGAACATTCTACAACACGTGCAGGTTAAAAGTTCATCAATTTTTTAAAACGTAATGATATTTTTTGTAACATTTTCTTGAATATTTAACGACACGTGCAGGTTAAAAGTTGACGATTGTTTTAAGTTCGAACAGTGCCTTTCAAATGCAAGTAGAAGGTGTGGTTGATCTGAGCAAATTTTATCCTTTGATATGTACTCCACGTTGAAACTGCTTTTTCTTAACCAATCACAAAGATGCTTTTCCACAAAACTAATGTGCACCCTACTTTTAAAAAAGAATGGTTTTCATGATATCTTCAGAGATAAGTTATAGATAGGAATTAGCATTTAAAAAACCTTTGAAATTCACTGAAAAAAACCATAGGTTTCAGGGGTGTTATAGTTAGGAATTGGCATTTAAAAAACCTTAGAAATTCACTGAAAAAACCAAAGGTTTCAGGGGCGTTATAGTTAGCTGGACATTTCCCTCATACAAAACCCTAGAAATTCCCCTGTTATAGTTAGTTCAGCTAACTATAACTCGCGCCCCCGCAATGCACTGCTGATGACGTCACATATTACATCACTAATATAGTATAGTATAGTTAGGACCGTGTTTCCATAGGAAATCCGCAACATTCTATTTGGAATAACTTTGGCGCCGGCTGACGATTCCTCGTAAAATTTTCAAAATAGGTGGGGCACTCCGCTCCGCTCCTACCCTGAAAGTCTCGGGGGGATTCGTCAAGCGGGGGCTGAGAAAAAAGGGGGGTCCCAAAACACGTTTTTCCCATGCAATTTTCCATAGGGACCTTTAGTCCAAGGTACAGCCCGAACGGCTGAACAGAATTACTTGAAATTTGGCAGAGAGGTAGTCCTCAGCTCAGGGATGTGCCTTTTGCATATATGGTGTCAATCTGTTCAGTAGTTCCTGAGAAAATCAAAAGTAAAATCACATACATATCTGGGCGGAGCCTAACGACACATCTCATCGTGAGATCTGATTGCCTGTCAGTATTTCATCCAAGAAGTGTTGGCAGCCATCTTGGGACCAATATACATGATAGCACCTCATTCAAAAGCATTGCAGTTAATAGAAGGTTTTTAGACTTTAGTTACATTATAAATCATTTGTTGATGGTACCATACTCATTTTAGGAATTGTGGTGTGTTCTAAGGTGATTTTACCATGTGAAAAAGCCTTCTGCTGTGATATCATGAACCATGTTTCAGAGAAAACTATTTTTTCATGCTTTTCCCACAGAGGTTTGGAAGGTGATCTATAAGCTAAACTGAGAGCATATTTTCTGTAAATTCACATTATCTTTCTCAGTCATGTAAGAATGAAGTCTGACATTCTCAGTAAAACATGTACATCCAACAAGGGCAGAGACTGTCAGTTGATTCCTTTGTGTTCTACTGCAGCTTCCCAGAGTGCTCTAAAGAACAACTAGAGCGCTAACAGTCTTACTTATGACAAAAGTATGGCACACCTGAAGCCATCTTGATTGGAATAAAGTGGTAAAACTTAAAACTTTTAATTTACAAAGGAACAAAATGAGGGAGTTCATTTTGCCATATAAATTATGATTAGTGCTGCAGAAAGAAAAACTAGGGCACATTTTGACTTCTGAAATCCTCTTTTATTTCATAAAGAAATTCTGACATGCAGACTGAAACATGCACTTCTAATACTAGCAGCAGACTTCCGTGGTGAGCAGTAGCTTTACTACAGTGATCTAATGAGCAACTAGAGTGCTAACATTCAGAATTTATGGCAAATGTGTTACATATCTGAATACCTTCTTGATGGAATCAAAGTAAAAAACTGAAAGCATTTCCTACTGAGGAGACTGCAGTAAATGAGGAAATTAGGAAACTTCATAACAAAAAAATCTCCTAAAATGGCCACCAGAGACAAAAGAGCCCAAATGTAGCCCAAATATCACCCAGATGTAGCCCAAATGTAGCCCAATGACAGAGGTGTGCAAAACACTTATTTTTTGTGTATTTGCAGTTTTATATAGTGCAGACTTGTCAGGTATTGGAGTGCTTTACATAAGCATCGGTTACATCACACAAGATCAAATTCATTTTGGTTGTAGACATGGGGAGATTAAGTGATTTGACCAGAATCACAGAATGTTTAGCTGAAGCAGAAACTCCAACCTGGTTCCCCAGTTGCAAAGTCTGCAGCTCTGGAAGTAACACCATACCCTCTCACCTTGGATGCAACATTTAATCAAGTGGTCAACTGGACAAAAAAAATAAGATTACAAATAATTTAAAAGTTCTTTGTCGCTATTTGAAAACTCCGAAAATATGTCCTCATTTTAGGTTTTTAGAGCACTAACCATAATTTTGATGCAAATAAGACCCTCTCATATATGTAATTTCTAAAGGAAATGCTCTAGGCATTACAGTTTTGATTACATCAAGATGACGTCAGGCGTTCCACACTTTTGTAATAAATATAGAATGTTAGCAATCTAGTTGTTCATTGGGATACTGTTGAGAGGCAGAGGTCAGGGGCACGGACTCTGAAAATTGAAGGCAGGTAGGAGAGTGCAGAGGCAACAATTTGACCACGCTAGGCAGGCAGGAAGGGCAGTGGCAGCACAACAGACTATTGAGGGCAGTGGAAAGGGGGGCAGGGGCAACAAACCAACAATACAGGACTGGCAAGAGAGGCTGTGGCAATATAATAGACCATTGTGGGCAGAAGAAAAAGGCAGCGGTCATACAACCATACATGCCAACAGACCCGTTTCAGCCAGGAAACGTCCAATGTTTTTAAGCTCAAATGGGCTTTACTTGATCTGTTTCCTGTCTACAATCTTCTCTTTTTCAATGTAACTCAAAGGGGAAAATCAATACCCCAGTTTTATTTCAAAATCTCCCTCTTACCAAGTTCAAAATGTTCGCAAGTATGGTACATTGGATCATGGTAGGCAGGAGGAATTGGGGTAGGGACATGGACTCGGATAACAGAGGACAGGAGGGACATTGAGAGGTGCACCAAACTGACCCTACAGGGCAGGCATCAGGGTTTGCAGCAGCACAATACACCAAACAGGGCATGCGGGATGGGAGTGCAGCACAACAATCCATAGAAAGCAATAAGGAGGGGACAGGACCATGCACATGGACAACAGAGGGGAAAGAGGCAATGGTAGCTAGCTGACCATAATGGACAGACAGGAGAGAAAGCTGCAGCATAACAGACCATAAAGGGCAGGAGGGATGGATCAGGGGCATTACAATGGAACCGACAAGCCAGGAGGGAGGGTTTAGGGGTCTGCACATGGAAACAGAGGGCTGGGGGCAAGGGGGCAGGAGCAGCAAGATGACCATGGAGGTCAGGCAGGATGGGCACTAGAAACAAGACACACCATGGAGAGCAACAGTGAGACTATGATGGCATACACACAGACCATGGAGGGAAGGTGGGAGGGGGTCAGGAGCAGCTAGCTGACCACACAGGGAAGGTGGGAGGGGCCATGGCAGCACAGAAGACCATGCATGGCAAGCGGGAGGGTAAGTGGCAGCACAATGGCTATGATGGGCAAGAAGGAGGGTGCAGGGGCATGCACAAAGGACCATGGAGGATAGAAAGGAGGGTCAGGACCTGGGCACAGACAAGAGAGTTCAGGGGAAGGGGCCTCACAACAGACCGCGCGGGGCAGGCAGGAAAAGCAGTTACAGCACAACAGACCAGGGAGGGCAGAAGGGTGTGGCAGTAAAATGGACAATGGAGGACAGGAGGAAGGGGATAGGGGCATGGCATGTGGACAGGCAGGGTGGAGGTGGCAGGGACAGGTTACAGTCATCTGACAATGCTAGGCAGGTGGGAGGGGAGCTCAACAGAGCACTCAGAGTAGATAGGAGTGGCAGGTCCATGGAACATGGTGGACAAACAGTATGGAGCAGGGGCATGCACAAAGAGATCGGAGGGCAGGGGGAAGGAGAATAGGGGCAGCAAGCTAAGCACAGAGGCTAAGCAGGAGGTCACTGATGGGCCATAGAATTGGGCAATGGAGGGCAGGAGGAGTGGACTGGTACATCATGCTAAATGGAGGGCAGTGGCAGCACATCAGACCATGCATGGCAGGAGGGAGGAGGCTAGTCCATGGATTCAGACAACAGAGGATAGGGAGGAGGTGGATGGGGCAGCAAGCTAACTGTTCATAGAAGGTGGCTATTAGGAACTTTATTGTTTTTAAAATGTGTGTCTGTGCGAACTACTTAAAATATGAACAAGTATGCAGCATAATCTCACTTTTATTCAGGAAGAAGAGGACGTTTGGGACTGTGACTCTGGGCTCACTTGCCCGTGAAAAGGGTAGGTGGACGCAGTGTTATATAGAACATAGTCCTGAGAGCACGATTGAAAATGAAAACTAGATATAGTATATGGTATAAACTATGCACCGAAAAGTGTGATATAAGATGAACCGGGCCTTGAAATATAATATGCAATACATTGTGCGCAATGACAGATTCATTGGAGAGCGCGAGATAGCACAGGCACTAGCGCTTGCTATGTGATATGCGCCTTGGAGTGTAATATGCACAGGGCAGTGTTGTGTAACCTAAGTAGTCTCTAAAGTTGTAATATAAAATATGTGCTGGGTAGTGTAACATTGCATATGCACTGTGACAAAGATATGGATCCGAGATTATAATATGTATGGCATAGCGCTGTGCTTTTAACATAGGCATCGAGGAAGGCACGTTAGATGGGGCAATATAACCCGTGCGAAGGCAAGTGTGGCATGACATATTCACGGGGTGGTGTTACAGTGCACATGGGCTAGAGAGTGTCATAGCATACGCACTAGCTGGTGGAATACAACACAGAGGTGTGTGGCACTCGGCGGGCACTGGTGGGTGTAACACAGCATTGGGCTCAGCCAGGAGCATGCTGTGACTCTCAAGTGAGGTTTGTCTCCTTTCCAGAGAGTAAAATAAAAAGTATTACACATCTGGCGGTGGATGTGTGTTTTATTAACCGTGAGGGGGTTTCTTGCATAGTTTGGTAGAATACATTCTACGTGGATTCATTGTATGCATAGTCGCCTTTTAATGAATATCACGGAAATCGTCATGGTGATGAGAGGTTTCGAACAAGTTTCGATCCCCAGCCTCTTCGTTCCTTTCATCACGAAGATGGTGCATTCCTGACGTGGCGAGGAGCGAGCTAGATATAATTCACTTTCCAGAACTTCTTGGATCCTACTATAGGATTGATCATGGACATTGATAACGTATGTGACTGTAAACCTACTCAAGGGATATCACAGGCTCTTTTCTTTTCTTTTTAGAATAATACAATTCCCAGAATGCAACAGATTGGAACACAAACTGAGTGTAGCCCACTGAGGGCTGGGAACCAATCAGAAATGTGCATGAATTGATTAAAAAGAGTCTGTCACACTCACAACTTGTAACAGCCTATGATTAAAGGGTGGAATGCCCTGAAACTCGTCAGGCAACATAACTAGGGGTGGGCGGAATTTGCGTAATCGCGTTACGCAAATCTCCGCGAAACGGTAAAAAATCTCCGCGAACATGCAGAAATTCCGCGAACATGCGGAATTGCTTGTTCGCGATACTTTTTTCCTGTTCGCGATCGATGTTTGCGTGCTCGGGGTGAAATATCTCGCGAACACGCATATTGAGAACGCGAACAATCAAAAAATTTCGCGAAGTTGCGGAACGTAGATTTTTTTTGCAATTTCGCGGTCTCCGCGGAACGCGAAATCACCCAAATTTCGCAAATTCCGCGAACGGAACGGAACGGAATTTACCGCCCAGGCCTAAACATAACTCACCTAAGAAGTGAAGGAAAGTTACATCGTGGAAAGCCGGAGGGTTGGCTTGCCGCCGAGTGCTTCCTTTAAGCTCAAGGGCATCTGTTGATTCATATATATATATATATATATATATATATATATATATATATATATATATATATATATATATATATATATTATCTACTGGCGGTCACCAGTAGATAGTTATAGTTAGGACCGAGTTCCCATAGGAAATCTGAAAATTCTATTTTGAATAACTTTGGCGACGGTTGACGAATCCTCGCGAAATTTTCAAAACTAATGGGGCGCTCCGCTCAGCTCCTACCCTGAAAGTCTCGGGGTGATTCTTCAAGCGGGGGCTGAGAAAAAAGGGGGGTCCCAAAACGCGTTTTCCCCATGCATTTTCCCATAGGACCTATAGTCGAAGGTACAGCCCGAACGGCTGAACAGAATTACTTGAAATTTGGCAAAGAGGTAGTCCTCAGGTCAGGCATGTGTCTTTTGCATATATGGTGTCAATCTGTTCAGTAGTTCCTGAGAAAATTGCAGTTAAAAGTACATAAATATCTATATGCGCGCACCGTGCGCACACCGTGTGCGCACGGTGCCGTGCGCGAGCGTAATTCTGATTGGTGGTTAGATGTCAGTCACGGTGAAAAACCCTTAAAAAAAAACTTTTTAAACTGTTTATAAGTTTATAGAAGATATTAACTATGCTGTTCAACTTTATCCAAATTCAAAATAAAAGAGCTGAGCCATTCCATATTAAAGGATACAATCAATCTATAACTATATACATAGGTAGTTTATTGTAAAATAAATATATAAAAAATATAATAATACATACATAAATTAGCATTTAAAAAACCTTACAAATTCACTAAAAAAACCATAGGTTTCACACACGTTATAGTTAGGAATCAGCATTTAAAAAACCTTGCAAATTCACTGAAAAAAACATAGGTTTCACACATGTTATAGTTATCTGGACATTTCACTCGTAAAAAACCATTGAAATTCCCCCGTTATAGTTAGTTCAGCTAACTATAACTCGTGCGACCGCAATCCACTGCTGATGACGTCGCATATTACATCACTTATGACACGGTCAGTGACATCACTCATGACATCACTGATGACATCTCAAATGACATCACTGATGACAGCACTGATGACATCATCCAGTGAATACGTGTCTTTCTGAAAAAAACATTTTTTTATATATGTATATCTAAAGGTTAATGGAAGAATAAATGGGTAAATAAGTGTCTAAATGGATGTTTTTTTTGTAAAATTAATTGTATAACTGACTTATTAACAGTATCTTAGTGAATACAGTGATGTAATATGCGACATCATCAGCAGTGGATTGCGGTCGCGCGAGTTATAGTTAGCTGAACTAACTATAACGGGGGAATTTTATTGTTTTTTTACGAGTGAAATATCCACCTAACTATAACATGTGTGAAACCTATGGTTTTTTAAGTGAATTTGCAAGGTTTTTTAAATGCTAATTCCTAACTATAACGTGTGTGAAACCTATGGTTTTTTCAGTGAATTTGTACGGTTTTTTAAATGCTAAGTTATGTATGTATTATAATTTTTTTATATATTTATTTTTCAATAAACTACGTATTTTTTTTTAATGGCTTTTCACCGTGCGCGCACAGTGCCCGCACCTCCGCGATTTAAAAAAAAAAAAATGTAAATGTTTCTTTCTTCCTTCGGGGTCCAAGGCTAGGGGGTCAGGAACTCTCTACCCTGCCCCCTTTTCACATTCGCCACCTTCCTTTTCCACTTTCGCACTGAAAACAAACAAAATGGCGGCCGACACTTCCTGATTTCGACCGATTCGAGCGTTGACTAACATGTAACAACCAATCAGAATTACGCTTGCGCACGTTAGATATGTATGTGCTTTTAACTGCAATTTTCTCAGGAACTACTGAACAGATTGACTCCATATATGCAAAAGGCACATCCCTGACCTGAGGACTACCTCTCTGCCAAATTTCAAGTAATTCTGTTCAGCCGTTCGGGCTGTACCTTCGACTAAAGGTCCTATGGGAAAATGCATGGGGAAAAAGCGTTTTGGAACCCCCCTTTTTTCTCGGTCCCCGCTTGACGAATCCCCCCGGGACTTTCAGGGTAGGAGCTGAGCGGAGCGCCCCATTAGTTTTGAAAATTTCGCGAAGATTCGTCAACCGGCGCCAAAGTTATTCAAAATAGAATTTTGAGATTTCCAATGGAAACACGGTCCTAACTATAACGACCGCCAGTAGATAATATATATATATATATCTATATCTTCAGACTACATAGATGTAAAGTCAATAATAATAACTATGCACTTATCTACTCGATGTTCTGTTTTTCAATATTTTTATCACTCAATTGTGGCCTTTCGATATTCCATCCTCAATACTCCACACTACCATCTTGTTTTACTTCAACGCTTCAAATACTCTAGGGGACAGGATAGAATGGTATAGTGAAACATTTATTAAGCATATAGCAAAAATGCGTTTTTTGGCTTAGGCCTTAAGCATATAAGCCATATTTACAGCTACATGTCACAATACAGAGCCCTTCGCTGCTCACTGCTTGCGTTGCCATAAGGCTGGTGCCAGTACTTAATACGTAAAATAAAAAATGCCAGGGCCCTGACCAGGAGGCCACTGCAGCTTGCACCACTCATTGCCCCGTCATCGATGCCAATGATGGTACCAAAATAATTACTAACCATCTCGCTCGCCTGCAAGTGTGACAGTTCAAATTATTCCAGGTCTCCAAAGCTAAAGGGGTTGTTGGGGAGGCAGGTATTACCATTTTTTAATGTATATTGTATTCATAAACAACCGTTGTTCTGCTCATCTCTAAATTAGATGAGCAGCGCCACCATGTCGCAGAGTGTCAGAAGAAGGAGGGGATGACAATTAAGTGCCGGTGCCAAGCACAGGAAACCAAGTAAGTGCTGGCGCCAAGCACCAGAAACCACAGGCTCAAATTAAGCACTGGCTGGTGCCTTATCTCGACACATGGATGGTCTAGCCCTCCTTAGATGCATTCCATTCTCACCACCTCCCTTCTCATACTACAACAGCCTTACCCGATCCATTGCATCACTCTCTGGTCTTTTGGCATTTGGGGAGTAGAAGGCAGTACCAGTTGTTTTCTGCTGAATTTTCTCCACACAGTCCCTGAGCTCTGGACGCTTTTGCTTGCAATGGCTGCTCAAAAGTTTCTTCGATTTCATGACTCTCCAGTCGTAACTGTGGTCGTGCAGTCAAGGTTTTCGCTAGGTGGCGGTGAGATGTCTGGGCTCAGATACAGAATAACAAAATAGAGATAGAGTAAGTTAGACAGATAACAGTGGAGCAAACCTCAAGGGTCAACCATCTACAGGGGCTGAGATTTGGCCCAAATGCAACCTAGTGCTTCCCTATGCTAGCCAAACACACCCAGTGCAAGCCCATGGAGTTTCTTGTTTCAAGAAGTTTTAATGGACTAGGGTGTAGGGAAACAGTACTTTAGAACTAGCTGGTTACTTAGTTGAGGAATCCACTGTAGCTTTGGGTATCAGCCAAATCTAGCACATCAGCATGAGGTCTTTTTAGTTCAAAGCACCTAAGTGACTTAGCTTCTAACACCCAGCAGTGTGAAATAGTCCCAGAAAGCCCTCGACTGGGAATCTCAATCTTGTAAAAAACAAATCCAAGCTAATTCTAAGAAGTGTGGCCGTGGTTGACTGGGGTGAGAGCCCTGGTCAAGCAGCAACCACAGTTCTTCTCACGGTGAAGTCACAAGCAAACCGTAAATTAACCTGTCCTCAACCCTCTAGTAGTTTGGCACAGAGCAGTCCGGCTTAAATCAAACGCAATGGGTAATGTATGTGTGCAACACTTCCAACAGTGACATAGTGAAAAGACACCACAAAAGAGTCCCACAACAGGTTTAGAAAACTAGAGCATTTTTTAATAAATAAATCAAGAACAAAATGACAAAAGTACAAGTAGTAAAATGGGAAATATTCAATTGAAATATTTCAGTAAAAATAGTGCCGAAAAGCACAACGCGCCAACTGTGAATATCTGGTTGCGTCAGACTGGGACAAAGTCCATGTCAACCACGATGGAGTGCAGGCCGGCTACCGGGGCTCAGTTAGGCCCATTGAACAGAGTACCTTCAATCCTGGTTTGCGAAGCATTGAGAGGATCTGCGTCAAAGATGTGTTGCACAGCCGAACCAATGCATTGGTTCTGAGATGTGGCGAGACTATGTTGCGAGACCCTGCATTGTCATCAAAGATCTTGTCGGCAAGGGCTTGGAATGCAAAGCCCGGTGTCGGGGATGCGCCCTGCAGTCAATGCAATGCATCGCTTCTGGGAGCTGCGTGGGTTTGATGCGTACTACAGCGTTGTCGATGGGGCTGCTGCCAATGTGGGGTGCCAGGACCTGTGCCGGGAATGTGTCACGCAGTCTCAGAAATGAAGATGCTGTGAGCTGCAACGTGATGTGGGTCTTTATACGACAGGCCCGACCCACGCAGCAGCAGCAATGCGTCGGCTCTGGTCAGGGTTGTGCCTTGCAGGAGAGGATATGCATTAGTTCCGCTGGGTCCGCAGATGCTGATAAAGCACCTTAGCCCAACGTACAAGGGTCCAGGGCTGGGGTGGCACCACTTGCCAGGGTAGACTCATAGATGGCAGAGTCCAGGTGCAGGTGCAAGTTTGCTAGAAGCCTGTTGTGTCCCTGAGGCTTCAAATCAGGAGGCCAGACAGCTAGCACTTTGAGTCACTCTGGGGTTCTGTGTTCAAGTGATGGAGATCCTCCAGTCCTTCTCACCTAGACAAGAGAGCAGTGGGCAGCAGGTCAGCACTGCAGAGTAGCATTTCTTTCAGAGCAGCAGTCCAGCAGAGTTGCTGACCTTTCAGAAGCACAGCAGTACGTCTTCCTGGCAGACTATACAAAGTTCCAAAGTGTACTAAAGAGCTGGTGTCTGAGGGCCAATATTTGTAGACAGTTGGACCTTTGTGATGAAGGAGAATCTTCTGGAGGTTTCTCTTTGAAGTCCCCAGGCATCCTGCCTTCCCTGTCCAGGCCCCAGACTGACTATAGTGGGTATTCAGCCCTTTGTGTGGAGGCAGGACATAGCTTATTCAGGTGTTAGGGGGGCTGGGCCCAGATCGTCCCTTCCATTTTGCCAGTGATAGTCTGTGCAGGCACACCTAAGCTGGACGGACCACCACTGCGTCCATTTCACCTTCAACACTACCACCGCACCCAAGCCCACTCCACGACCACAGCGGAGGAACTGGAGCAAGGTCGTAGAGGAACACCTCACCACCACCCTCCTCCAAACCCCCCCCACCCCCAGCGCCATGACCGACACCAACTCCGCAGCCACAGACCTTCATCGCTGGATCTACCGCTGTGCCGACAAACTAGCACCCCTCCGCCACCCCACCAAACAACTCCCTCTGAAGGCCGCCTGGTTCACTACTGAACTACATGAAGCCAGTCGCACCTGCAGACGCCTAGAGAAAACCTGGCAAAACCTCAAAACCACTGAAGCACGGACCGACCACAGAAGGGCCCTGAACGAATACCACCAGTGCATAAGAGACACCAAACGGGCCTTCATTAGAGACAAAGTCCAGACCAATGCAACCAACACCAAGGAACTGTTCAACGTCATCCAGCAGTTCACTAAACCCCCCACCGAAGCAAACAACATCACTCTGTCCCAGGAGCTCTGCGACAAACTCAGCTCATACTTCCATCTGAAGATCAAGGCCCTCTATGACAACTTCAGCAACCGGACGCATGACGCCATCTCCCCACCTCCCCGCCTCACACCGCCGACAAACCTACAATCATGACCTGGAATCCCGCCACTATCGAACTCACCACCGCGACCATGAAGAAAACCCACTCAGGGGCCCCATCGGACCCCTGCCTACTGCACATTTTCCACAGGGCCGCCGCTGCCATCTCACCCGAACTCAGACTGACCATCAACGCATCCCTCATGTCCGGCATCTTCCCCGAAATCTGGAAACAGGCAGTGTTCAAACCACTCCTCAACAAACCCACGGCCGACCCAACTGACCTACAAAACTACCGGCCCATCTCTCTCCTCCCTTTCGCGGCCAAGGTCACCGAGAGACTCCTGAACGTTCAGCTGACGACCTTCATCGAAGAGCACTCCATCCTTGACGCCTCCCAGTCCAGATTCCGCAGCAACCACAGCACCGAGACCGCCCTTCTCACCGCCACCGACGACATCCGCATGTTACTCGAACAGGGTCACACCACGGCCCTCATCCTCCTAGACCTCTCCACTGCTTTCGACACCGTTTCCCACCGCACACTCGCAGACAGACCTCAGGATGCAGGGATACAAGGAGCCACCCTCAACTGGATCCATTCCTTCCTCGCCAGCAAAACCCAGAGGATCAGACTCCCTCCCTTCATCTCCAAACCCACCGATATCAACTGCAGAGAACCCCAGGGCTCTTCGCTCAGTCCCACGCTCTTCCACATCTACATGGCCCCCCTCGCCACCATCGTAAGACAGCATGGGCTCAGAATTGCATCCTACGCCGATGACACCCAGCTCATCCTCTGACTCACGAAGAAACCTGAAGACACCAGACTCCGCTTCCAGTAAGGAATGAAGAATGTGGCAGCCTGGAATTAAGGACAGCTGTCTGAAACTCAACTCAGAGAAGACCGAGGTCCTCATCCTCGGACCCTGCACATCCGACTGAGACACCACGTGGTGGCCTTCAGCCCTCGGGACCCCGCCATCCCTACGGAGCATGCCCGAAACCTCGGCATCATCCACGACTTCTCCCTCTCCATGAACCACCAGATCAACGCCGTTGCCTCCACCAGCTTCAACTGCCTGCCCATCCTCCGCAAGACCCTCAAATGGATCCCCCGCGACTGCAGAAAGACCGTCACCCACGCACTCATAACCAGCAGATTGGACTACGGCAATGTCTTATATGCTGGGATCAACAAATCCCTACTACACAGACTCCAGACCATCCAGGACACTGCCGCCAGACTCATCCTCGGGACTCCACGCCACAAGCACATGACCCTACACCTGATTGAACTCCACTGGCTCCCCGTCAAGAAAAGGGTCCTCTTCAAGCTCCTCACCCACGCATACAAATCCCTCAACAACATCGGACCCAAATACCTCAACGAAAGAGTCTCCTTCCATGCAACCAAAAGGAACCTTCGCTCTGCTGACCTTGCCCTAGCAGAAGTCCCCCGCATCCGCAGAACCAGAACAGTCGGGAGAGCCTTCTCCTACATCGAGGCCAAGACCTGGAACGAGCTCCCTGTGCACATCAGATGCTCACCAACCCTGCGAACTTTCAGGAAGGACCTCAAGACCTGGCTTTTCAAGTGATCCGAGGCTGCGAATAATCCGGAACTGCCCTCTTCCCCCTAGCGCCTTGAGACCCTCACGGGTGAGTAGTGCGCTTTACAAACCCCTGATTGATTGGCTCGCCATTGTGTGCAGGTGTCTAGGAGGAATCCACAAAACCCAACTGTCAGCTACACCCAGTCATATGACCCAGGCACAGGCTACAGGTACTCAAAGGCTAAGGCAGGAAAATGCAACCTTTCTAAAAGTGTCTTTTTCAACATTGTAATTTAAAATCGATCTTTACCATTAGTTAGGATTTTTCATTACAATTCCAAAGACAACAAACATTAACAGGTTACCTGTTGCCATTTGGTTGAAAATGACAGCTTATACTAAATGTAATAAGGTAACTCCAATGTTATCCTGTGGAAGAGGTAGGCCTTGCAGTAGTGAAGAACAAATGTAAGATTGTTTTACTACCAGGACATGTAAAACTTAAAAGTATATGTCTAACTTTTTAAATACACAGCACCCTGCCCTCTGGATGTCCAAGGCCTACCCTAGGGGTGACATATGCGTTAACAAGGAAGGTTTCGGCCTGGCAAAAGGCTTATTATGCCAGGTCAAAATGGCAGTTTAAAACTGCCCACACAGCCTGCATTGCAGGACTGAGTTATGTTTAAAGGGATATGTAAGTGGATGGCATAATCAGTGCTGCAAGCCCCTTAAGTATCACTTAATATAGAAGCCCTGGGTACATGTAGTACCATTTTACTAGGGGCTTATGAGTAAATTAAATATGCCAATTGGGTAGAAGCCAATCTTACCATGTTTTAAGGGGACAAGGGGGGGAACACATGCACTTTAGGAGTGGAAGGCAGTGGTAAATTACGAAGAGTCCTGAGGCCAGCAAAAACAAGATCAACAAGAAGTAGAGGAGGAAGGCAAAAAGTTTGGGGGAAGACCTACCTAAAGTTGACAGGTCTAAAACAAATGTTACTGTTTGTGTTACATAGAAATGTTCAGAGACCAGTATCTTCAAGCTGGTCGTTTGTGGTTATGCTTTTCTGATACACACCATGTACTGGTAGGCTTTCAAAGGCCCAAACGGTATGGGTTTGGTTTATGTTTCTTCAAAGCACTGGATCTTTGGGTCGAGGAAGCTCTTTTCCGAATGATAAGACCTGCTAGAGAAAGCTCAGAGCTCAATATCTTAGGAACCAATATTGACAGTCAAAAAATTACTTTGCTGATGCACCCTTATTGGTTTACAACTGTTTTGACACTTGACATAACCTTAAGGAGTTTTAGATGTCCAAGGTCTAGGAACCAGAGAGGGCATTAATATTTCAAATTATCTTCAAAGCCTACCAAGAAGGTGATGGACGAAGGTCACTCACTTGCCATAGGTGGGTGCGGGGTCTAAATTAAGGCTTGGAAGTTGGGAAAAGATACAAGTATCTGCGGTGTTGCAGTGAGGCAAGGCCAGCAGGTAGGGCCACTGCTGGCTCATCTGCACATTTCATCATTATTTTATCTCTCTTGTACCAATCGGTTTGCTCCTCCATTGTCTTTGTACCTCAGATGTTATTCACGTTTTATAGGACAGTGTGGGCAGGAGGCTCTGATCTCACTCGCTGGATCCTGATGTTGGAGCTTCCTTGGTGGTCAGGCAGCTTCTTCCACTGGCAGACGGCAGAGATTTTCCAAGGCTTTGCCACAGCTTGTTACTATCTGAGAAGGGCATGGGCCTCAGAGGATCCATTTCATATTCTAATATTCAGATTCAATAGCTAGATCTTGAGCATGCCGTCCAGAGCACCGGTCTACATTAGAACTAGCAAACTGTGGAATGCTGCGTATACTTCTCCAAAAATCAGCTAAAAGAGACTCCTACAGAATGTGGTGGAGAGTAAGTGGCCAAAGAAAACAATGGGGCTGGAGAGCATGGTGGCCAGCAGTGTTTAATTTGTAAAAATATAAGTACTTTGGCCCTCATCAGGAGGCCACTTCCACTTGCACTGCCCATTGCCACTGTCAGCACTGCCTATTAGAGCGACATCACAACTACTAACCATCACATTCCTACCATGTTGACCTGCATACAGAGTTAATCTACCGACCATGCTGCTCTGGGGCTAGTTGGGGAGTTGCTATCTGGTGCCCGACGTGCTGGAGTTGCTTGACCTGATCACCGCTGGTCACTGCTACCAATGACCCACTGCTCGCTCCACTTGTGCCTACTGCTTAAGGTGTGCCTCGCTGGAGAAGCGTGAGGTACAGTGATCCCTTTCCCAGGGGTGGCTCCTCCACTAAGGCGAAGGAGCATCACCCAAGTGCTTTTTAGCAGTGAAATAAAGGAAAAATAAAATGATAACTCAATGTTATTATCATTTTATTTGTTCCTGGTGCAGCCGCTTAGCGAGGCGGGGATGCTCTGCTCTCAGAGCAGGGGGAGGAATGGTAGGCACACTCTATGAGTGCTCATGAATGTTTGGCCGGCTGTCTCGGGCCGGCCAAACAAAGGAGCAGTGGGCACCGATTGGGGGTGTCAGGGCGGGGGGTTAAGTGGGAGTAAAAAAAGAAAAAAATAACTTACCCCCTCGCCGTGCCTCTCTGCCGTCATCCCGCCGTCTTCTATCCTGGCCGGTCTTTCAAACAGGAATCACTCAGGATGATGCTCTCCTGAGCCAATCACAATGCTGCAATGCAGCCTTGTGATTGGTTCCCCTAAACCAATCACAAGGCTGCAATGCAGCCTTGTGATTGGTCTGAGCGCTGTGGTTTGGTGCTCAGACAGGGGCTGGGGGCCTGGGCATATTCTGTATGCAGGCTGGATTGCAGCCTGCATGGGGAACATGCAAAGTGTGTATGATGGTTTGGCCGACCCGAGAGGGCAGGCCAAGCAGTCATGGGCACTTGGGGCCTCATTTATGAGACCCTTGCACCATCAGAACGTCACTTTTTGTGACGTTCTGTGGCGCAGGAGCTTGCCACATATTTACGAGGCAGCACTAAGACACTTTTTTTGGCTGACTGTTGCCTCGGTAATATTGTCCCCTTTAACGCAGTTTTTTTAGTTAAAGGGGCGTGCAATGGGTGTTGCTGGGGGCTTTCCCTGCAACATCCATGGCATTTTGACAGTGTCCCAGATTTATGAGAAATCTGAGGAAGCACCAAAATCTTACGCCTCCCAGGGGAGACGTAAGGGAGGCACAACGAGGAGAAATATCTTTGTTTCTTCCCGTTTTTCCTTTTTCTATGTGTGCTGTCCTTTTTCTATGTGTGCAGCACACATAGAAAAAGGAAGAAACCTCTGGTGATTGTTTTTGTGCAGGAAGGTTCTCCTTCCTACACAAAAATATTCATCCCCTCAACGCAGGCACCCTTGCACAATGGTGCAGAGGTGCCTGCGTTGGTGCACAGCAGCCCATTGTGCGTCGGCGCAGGGGAAAAGCACAGGAATGCACTGTATCTCATAGCTACGGCACATTCCTGCCCTTTTCTTTTACCGTAGGGCAGCACAGCAGGTAGGCCTGCGGCGCTGCCCTATGGTAATACCTCAGAAATGAGGCCATTGGAGTGGGCAAACCACTCCTTCCCTGCTTCTCTTTCATCGGAGTAGCCTTGCCCTGCTCTGCCCGCAAAGCTGACATTTTATTTTTCCTTTCTTCCAGTGCTTCAAAGCAGTGGGGGCAACACTCCTACCCTGCCACTGGCCAAACATTCATACGCACTTTGCATGTTCTCCACCCAGGCTGAATTACAGCCTGGGTGGTTCCCATTCTCTAGCTGAGCAGTGAACCACGACCCTCAGACCAATACTAAACATGGCATTACAGCGTTGTGATTGGTCAGGGGAGCCTGAGTGCTTCCAGTTCCATTCCAGAGGAGAGACACAGCAATAACGTAAGTATTTTATTTTCTCATTTTTAGATGCCCCCGCCTCCCGCGCCACCACCCCGATCTGTGCTGGCTACCACTGCCATCTCCCCTTTACTTACATTGTCAACTCAGCACATGGTGGCACCCATGCCCTCCTGAACCTTTTTTGAACTCATGCACCTTCACCATTCTGCCATCCATTATGCCACAAATGGCTGATTGCTTTTGGCAATTATAGACTGCCTCTAAACTATACGGAAGACCCTAGTGTAGTGTTTTTCTAAGAGTGTCCCTTTGTGATTCTGTGGGTGCTGGCTCACCACTTGGAGCTAACGCTTTTGCACTAACTCACTAGTGCACTGGCACCTAGCCTGCTCTACTTACTATAATGAGACACTCTACCTCAGAGGCAAAATGGGAACAGATGTCCTTTGAGACTACTAGAACCCCACGACGACAGCTCTCCCCACCCTCGGACACTTACTCACCACCCCCAAATAGAGGTGTCTATTTTTTCCCTTGATGCCACTGCCACCATCATGGCTGAACTGCGTGCTTGCTTCCAGGCTATTGACACACGGTTTGACACTCTTGCCAGTAGCTTGGACAGCATAAACCAACGCCTTGACCATCACACTTCACGGCTTGACGGCGCAGAGTGCCAAATCTTGGAGATGGAGAAGGGAACGTGGATGCTCTGAAGTGCCTTGAGAAGGTAAAGTGCCTGCTAAAAACCATAGTTGCCAAAAATGAAGATCTAGAAGCGTGCTCGTGCCATAACAATCTCCAAATTGCAGAGGTTGCAGATAGATGGTAGACCTGCCTTCACTGAGACTTTTTTTGTAGAAAGATCACAGAGAGCACTTAAACCTTGTCCCATACCTGGCATGCCCAGTGCCCCATCATTGCCCCGTACCCTATCATCGCTCAGCTACTAAAATTTCGAGACTGAGACCAATTTCAGGGTTTGACGTTGTTTATCTTCCCAGATTTCACACTAGCGGTCCAGGAGGCACGACGCAAGTACACAGATATGAAATGTATCCTGCAGAAATGAGGCCTAAAATATAACATGTACATCGAGATGGATGGACGACATCATATGTTTCAAGCCCCTGCTGATGTTTTCCAGTTCTGTAAGCACACAAACTGCACATGACCTCGCCTGGACATTCTTTTTTTTTTTTTTTTTTTTTTTTTGAAAACCTTTATTGACAGTTCAATAAGAACAAGTATGGGCCTACAACCCCCCGGGGCCGGCCGCTAAGCAATCAGAGCAATAACGACAAGTATAAACACAGGCAGCATTTCAGGGAGCAAAATCGTACTGCTAATACTGTGAACAGCGTAAGTAGGGCACCAGGAGAAAAAGGTTTTCATTTTATGATGAAACAAGGCAGAAGGATCAGGTGACAAGCAATTTTAAAACAACGATCACGAATATGCAGAGTAATGAACGTTAGCGATTTACAGCAATCTATTCGGTCAATGGCGCAAACACAAGAACATCAGGATGGAGAAAAACATAGTCTACAGCTGCGCCCACAGTCCCCCGCCAGAACTCCCCCAGAACACCCCGGAAGTTGTGAACACATGGAACGGCAACGAGGCATAGCCAAGGGAGGTGTATCACGCTGATCCCAGAAAAAGAAAGACAAAAAGAATCAGAGAAGAAAAAGGAGGCCATGGAAAAAGACGAAGGAATACAGAGTCCCCTCCCCCAACCCCCCACCCTGCACCTCTGCAGATGAGTACGGCCCCCCCCCCCAGCAGTGTGCCTGTCGCCCTGGAACCAGACCCGAAATGTAGGAGAATAGGGAAAAAGAAGTAGGAAAGGACCCCCACCAGACGGGGGGGTAGAGAAAGTATTTATAAACTGGAGGAGGGCCTTCATAACAGACCCCCGCCTTCTCCCTCCCGCACGGTAAGGTTCCCCTAAAGTGAACAAGGAACAGCACAAAAACAATCTTCTCAAACCACGATGGGGAGCATTATGCGTCTATTGTGCCAGTAGCCATGTCAGGAGAGCACACCACCCCAAGCCCGCCCGTCCACTAGGCGACCACCCCCGAGGGGCCAGCCTCATCCCTGACCACTCAGTGGAATTCTGCCCATGCCAACCCCTCGACCCAGCACCATACCCAATGTTCCTAGGCAGAGGAATGTCCAACAACGACAGAGAAGCGACGCACACAGGTGGGGTGGAAGTCTCTGAGCATCAACACAGTCCGCCGCGTGAGGAAACAGGCTTCCAAGTGCTGCCCTAGGATCTGCACTGCACGCAAGGTTCAGGAAGGCAGAAGCAGCCAAAAGAGACATTAGTTGCTGGAGTTGTCTCTGGGTCGCAGGAGGGCATGCACGGGATGAGGCCACCACATCCCACTCAGGTCCAACGCCTCCGGGACAGATCAGGCCCTCAGAAGGTCGAACACACTGTAGCACACTGGCCGGGGCGTCCAGTCGTGTACTAACCTCAGGGGGGGCCGCGACAGCGTCCTCCTGCGCGCAGTGGGGGTAGACTCTGTGTTCGTGCGGACAGGCGGGCCGCCACTGCCCCAACTCCGACGCCACACCATCGAGC
Organism: Triturus cristatus; assembly: GCF_964204655.1. NCBI lineage: Eukaryota > Metazoa > Chordata > Amphibia > Caudata > Salamandridae > Triturus > Triturus cristatus. Next base: position 285,571,892 of record NC_140592.1, on the reverse strand, counting down.
TTACTCCCCAAGATCACGAAACCATGAACCAAGGAGGAGTGAAGAGTACCAAGAGCCTCGAGGAGGTCTCCGTACCCCAGCTCAGCTCTCTGTGATCTCGCCGCCACACTCCCAAAAATCGTACGCTCACAGGCCCGCTGCGGCCCAGCGGACAGGATGGTAGCCTTCATCGACCCAAGATGGCCGCCAAGTATGCCCGACCCTCACCGGGGTCGGGACCCCAGGACAAGCGTCGCGATGTCCACGTCGCGGGTAACCGGATTCCGGGGGCAGGCAAAAAACTATCCGTGGTCACGGGCAACAGTCGTCCCCACCACGGACCAGCTCCCGTAGAAATCCGGGGGCGGCCCGCAATGATCGGGGCAGGATACGGACGGCGGCCGGGCAGCTCACCAGCAAGGCAGGGGCAGTCACCGGAGGATCTAAGATTTGCACCCCCGGTCATGCACTCGGTCAGCTACACTGGGCAGTAGAAGTGACCACGCCGAAATGTAGGCCGAGTTTGGCACCGCTCCGGTGGGCCGACTCCACCCAGTCACCACCGGCCGCTGTTGTCGCACTGCCACCCGGCCACGACGTCCACTCGATGTCCCGGCTCCAGGGCCGCACAGGCCGCAAAGTTCAGATGCAGTTTTCTCCGGCGATAGCACGGCTAGAAACCTCGGAGTCACACAGTCGGGAGCCCCTCTCCTTCAGAAACACGACCACGTAGCACAAGTTGAGGATCTCAGGCAGGATATCCGTGCGGGATGCGGAGGCTCACGGAGCCGGGGGTCTACGCTGCCGTCCCGGTCGCCATCTTGGCTCCTCCTCCATTCGCCTGGACATTCTTAACCACGTGACTCCCGTCTGCCACCTTCTTGGGATCCCAACACAATCCGTCCCCTTGAATGATTCTATGCCGGACACACTGCCAAAACCGTTGCTCCCCTGCAATGCCTTGTGCAGTGGCTACACTATAACCTCTTTCCTTTATGCGCAATAGGGAGTCAAACTGCCTGGCTTGTATAGCCTTACTCCTCTTACATATCTGCTTTGCAGTTGGGCGATGTTTCCCTGAGTGTTGTCACGCCCCATGTGGTGTATACCATCATGCTTGTTTATTTGATATGTTTTGGGATTGTCAGGATTCACCAAAGAGTTGTTCTTCTGGTGTGGGTGGGGGGTGGAAGTTATATTGTTTTGTCTTGTTCCGTTTGCTTTTAGTTGCTGCACCAATTTCTTGATACATGACATTCCTACGACACGTCCTCTTATACATGCACAATATTTACCCGAGACTACATGGTGCAACGCACTAGTGCAGATTAGGGTCTTGACCTCCCATTTATGACTTGAAACATTAGAGGCTTCAATAACCCAAAGAAGGGGAAACAGGTACTCTCCTATTTTGCCAGACATGAGATTAAGTTAGAATTCTTGCAAGAGACGCATCTCTCCCCTCACGTTGCCTGCATGTTTGCTGCAACATGGAGCACCAACCGTTTATTTGCCTACTACAGCTCCTACTCATGAGGGTCTGTATCCTTATCCACAAATGCATCTCCTTTGTGTGCCACAAATGTATAGCTGACCCTAAAGGTAGATATTGAAGTATTCCTTGTGAATGTATACTCCCCCAATACTGACTCCCCTGAGTTCTACCACAAACTATCTGCACTAATGGGTCGCTCCTAAGCTGACTATCTCTTCATGGGAGTTGACTCCAATATCGCATCTCATCCTCTTCTAGACACAACTGGTTCCACTACAAACTAGAAATCTCTCTTGCGTCAGGTGCCAATTGACATCCTCGATCCTTTCCAGCTCATGGCTGCTTGGCGATCCCGCAACCCACACTCGAAAGCCTACACTTTTTCTCTGACCCACACAACATCTGGATCCACATCAATCACTTGTACATTTTGCAAGAGGCTCTGCTATGGCTTACTGACAACGCCCATCAACCACATACCCTTTCTGATCAGGCCCCAGTGACATTTTTCATACCATGTCACGTTTACTCCACTAGGCGATGGCGCTTCCCGGAAAGTTATGAGGTTTTCGAGTCGGAAATCCGTAATGCAATAAATTAATACTTATAGTACAACACTGGTTCCATATAAAAATGCTCTGTACTTTGGGAAGCCTTCAAGGCCTACATAAGGGGGGGAGTATGTATTGTAAACATGCCTGCGTGCTCCTTAGCATTAGACATGACTTGGCTAAAGTAGAAGGAAAACTACATGATATTGATAAGATAGACATGTTTTACATGTAATAGCATTTTTAGCGTGCACCGCCACTTATAGCACGCTTTTGACGCTGCCTCACGTGCCGTACCGCTCTGCACCTCCACCGCGGTATACCATGTCACTCATGTTACTTGATATTGCTTGAGGCTAACATTATATGTAGTATGTTTTGTGTATCTTTGTCTTTTCCCTCCCACAGGATTGGAAATAGGAGGAAAACCCCCTCTGCCAGTTAAGGCGCCTTAGCGTGCGCCGCACATAGACGGCTATACACACTCTGTTAGACCTGTTCTCTCACCTTCCACTTTCTTGGTCCTGATGAAAGCCAGCCCCAGTTTCCAGGCACTGGCTGAAACATGTTGACCCCACTGGATGGTGGCGGCCATTGATACCTCCTTAGCCATCCCCTGCCTCCTTTTAATGCTGCCCATGGCCCATTATTAAATAATTCTAATTGGATTTTGGGACCAGAGGGACAGCTTTTAAATATACACGCACTACACCATCACTGCACACTCACCTTGACAATAAACCAGCTCCTCTGCAAATGCATGTGTCGCAGCACACTTGGGGTACATTCAGTACCCCTAGTGGGGGCCGATGATGAAGCATACCACCAACTAGGTTGGTGGGTGAGGCCTTTCTTAAAAACCTAAATGGTTTCCCTTGACTAAAGAGACTATTCTGTTTCTTCATATCTACATACACCTATCCCCCTCGACCGTGGGGCTAGTTCCTTTTGATTTTTACATGTAATAGCCTCACCTATATGATCGATCGACTCTCTTGCAGGACTTTTGTGACCTCACTGATTGGGAGGTAGCATACCTGGGCAAATATGCTAACACGCACCAATTTAGTGAGTGAGAGCGACCTTGACACACACTGGTTCAGCCCCTATCGCCTCCCTATCTTGCCATGTGCGAACCTCTCTCTTTACTGATGATGGCTCAACCGCTACTGACAATGTTTATTTATTTATTTTAATTTATAGGGCATAACAGTTACCCAAAAAGGGTTTCCCGGCACCAAGCGGACTAGGTGTAGCTAATAGAAGGCAGTAATAGAAGGAGTTACAAGTAAAATAACCAGGTCTTGAGTGATCTGCGGAAGCGTGTGTAAACAGTCTATTTGCGTATGGCGAGAGGAAGGGTGTTCCACAGTGATGGACCTAGGTAAGTGAAAGATCATCCCCCCATCCTGGATAGTTTGAACCTAGGTACTGTGAAATATCCGAGAGTGGTAGATCGTAGATGGCGAGTGGGGGCATAGGGACGGACAAGAGAGTTAAGATACTGTGGTGCCGTTCCCATTTTGATCTTGAACATATAGCTCAGGGTTTTAAACCTAATGCGGGTCTCCACCCTGAGCCAGTTTAGGTTACGGAGGTAGCCAGATATCGGGGAGGCTTTGGGAACCTTGCAAAGTAATCTTGCTGCAGTGTTCTGTACTAACTACAGTCTTCGAGTCACTGCTTTGTTTGAGCCAAGGTAAAGGATGTTTCCATAGTCCAGCCGAGAGGTGATGAGGGCATGGACCACTGTTTTCTGGGTGTCATCTGGGAGCATCCAGATGATCTTCCTGAGCCATTTCAAGATGGTAAAGCAGATAGCTGTGACCTTTACTGTCTGATGGTGCATGGTTAGAGAGTCATCGATAGTTATCCCAAAATTACGGACATGACTGGAGGGTTTGGGGAGGGCGCCCATCTCAGCAGGCCAATGTAGTGGTCCCCACAGATCTTTATTTTTGCCTAGGATGAGGACTTCCGTCTTATCACCATTTAATTTCAGGTGATTGCGGTTCATCCATGTAGCAATTTTCCCTAGGCCTGTCTGAAGAAGGGATGTCGAGCCGGGGTCAGTACTGGAGAGGGAAAAGATGATCTGGGAATCGTCTGCATACGTAAAAAGAGTTAGGCCTGCTTGTTCTGCTATGTCTGCTAGAGGCCTGACATATAAATTGAAAAGAAGAGGACTAAGGATGGATCCCTGGGGCACACCATAGGGTGATGGGTAAATGTTGGAAGTGTCTGTGACAGAGAAGATTTGGAAAGTGCGGTTGGTTAAAAAAGAAGTAATCCAGTCCAAGGCTGAGCCACAGATGCCCAAAGACTTCAGTGTGTTGATTAGGACTGAATGGGAGATAGTGTTGAATTCCGTACTAAGGTCTAACAGTATCAGTGCGACTGTGTCCCCAGTGTCGAGATGATGGCGCAACTTCTCTGTGACCCCCAACAGTGTGGTTTCCGTGGAGAATCCGGTTTGAAAGCCGGATTGAGAGGGGTTGAGGATTTTGTGAGTTTCGACAAACTGAGAGAGATGGGAGTGTATGTGTCTCTCAAGAATTTTGGAGAAGGCAGGCAGGAGTGAGATGGGCATATAATTAGAGAGGACACTAGGGTCGGCAGAGGGCTTTTTCAGGAGAGGGGTTACCATGGCGTGTTTCCAATGCCCAGGGACTGTGGATTCGAGCCGGGAAGAATTTAGAGCATTCAGGATGACGGACAGATGAGAGAGGTCCAGCTGTTTTAGTGTGGAGATTGGCAGGGGATCCTTCGGGGAACCGGATTTGACCTTTCCAAGGATGTTTATCAAGGAGTCTAGGTCAAGAGGGGGCCAAGAGACTAGCTGTGGAACCGTTTGGAGAGGGACAGTGAGGTGTGGTAAGGGTAAGGTCTGGGGTAAGATGATGGATTGAGACTGTGGGGTTTTGCTTATATGTGAGTTAGCAAATTCAAAATAAATTTTCTCTAATTTTTGCGTGAAAAATTGGGCAAGATCGTCACATTGACGTTTAGTTAAAGGCAGAGGTTTTGCTAGGGTCTCAGAGCCGGCAAGCTCTTTAACTAGGCCAAAAAGTGTTCTTGAACAGTTAGTGGCATCCGAGATGGTTTTGGTGACAAAGCTAGCCCTAGCGGAGTTACAGTTGTTGTGGTATAATTTTAATGCTTTTTTGTAGACAACTTTGGAATTAGGTGTGTAGTCTCTCCTCCATCTCCGTTCCAAGGCTTTACATTTAGATTTCTCAGCCTTTAGAGCTTCGTTAAACCAAGGGGCTGGAGGTCGGTGGTTATTTATTTTTTTATTTTTGAGGGGGAGGCAAGAGTCAAGAGCATCGAAAAGCCAATCGTATATGCTTCCTGAACGTACGTCAACCGTAGAATCGGATGTGGGTGGGTTGGCGCGTAAGAGCTTGTTGAGGACACCTATATTCAGTTGTTTCCAGTCTCTTTTGGGGACCTTGAGGGAAGGGAAAAAAGGGGTAGGGGAGGAAAGGGGCGTTAGGCAGAATTTGGATATAAAGTGATCTGACCAGCATATGGGTGTTGCCGGGCCACAGTGGATGTGAGGAAGGCTCGAAAAGATGGGGTCAAGCAGGTGGTCGGCACTATGAGTGGGGCCTGTATTTAGTAGGTTAATATTCATAGCTGCGAGGTCAGAAATGAAGTTGCTGCAGGTAGAATTAAGGGGATCGTCAAGATGTAGGTTTAGGTCGCCTAGGACTGAGAAATTCTTGGAATTTAAAAGGAAAGGGGTTATGAGTTTGGGAAAGGATGAGGGCCGGTTGGTGGGGGTCCTGGGCGGTAAACTAAAACACCGGAAAGTATGAAATTGGGGTTGAGGGATATTTTAAATGGGCCGCTTCGTAGTTGGGAAAGTCTAATGGATCAAATTTGCATTTAAAAAGATTTTTAAAGATGATGGCTATCCCCCCCCCCCACTTTTTGTCACTCTCATGGAGCCAGGTCTCTGTGAGGAACAAAGCGTCAGGTTGTTCGTCTAGAAGAAGTGCAAGGATCTCCATTGTATGCTTGGGGAGTGATCGGCAATTTAGACTGAGGAACGTAAAATCTTTGATGTAGACATGTTTATATCCTATTATCGACAACTGTACTCCACGCGGGTGAGCGGCTGCAAGGCCGCTTTAGCTGATACTTAGCCAAGGTGGCCAGAGTGTAGCTTGAACCTGGACAACAATTTCTGTCTGTCCCTATTACATGCAAGGAAATAATACAAGCTATTGAAGCCCTCAACGGCTCTAAGACTCCCGGTTTAGATGGATTTACTGGGCACTTCTATAAAGCGTATAAGTCCATCTTAGTCCCGCACCTTCTGGAGGTTTATGCTGAATCCCTCTAAGCAGGCACACTCCCTCTCACCCTGCGTGAGGCTGTAATTACCTTGCTGCTTAAACATGACAAACCAGCCCACCTGTGTACCTCCTATAGACCACTATCACTCCTGAACCATGACAACACAGTATTGGCTATGGTGATAGCCACCCACCTCTTCATTTTAATGGATCATACAATCTCCCACATGCAATCTGGCTTTGTCCCATATCGTTCCATCTCAATCAATCTTTGCACCATTTTCACAGTACTGAACCAGATCTCACCTACCATCTCCGCTGTAGTTACCCTACTGGATGCTGAAAAAGCATTTGACTTGCTTGAGTGGTCATTCCTACATGCAGCACTGATCAAACTGGAAATACCTAACAATTTCAGGGATCTAATTATGCTACTTTACAAGAACCCCCTGGAGTGCCTTCAGGTGAGAGGCACACTATTGGAACTCTTTCTGATCACTTGAGGTAGGAGTTAGCGCCTTCCCCTCTTTTGTTTATTATTACCATGAGCACCATCTGCACAGGTGCCTCCGATTCCGACACTGTCCACTGCTAGCCTTACTCTGCGCGGATGATATATTATTGTTTGTCCATGACCCACCTATTAATTTGCCCCCTCTCATTCGCGAAGTGATACACTTTGGAACTTTTCTGGGTTATCAATTAACTGGCACAAATCAGAACTCTTTCCATTGAGGGACGCCGCTAAACCACTTGACCTTGAATACCCCTGGCGCTAGTGCACTGATTCCCTAAATACGTGGGTATCTTTTTACATCGAGATAAACCAGAAGTTATCCACCATAATTATGGCCCAGCTGTAGACAAACTCACTACCCAAGTTGGTCAGTGGATTAAACAGCCATTAGCTATGTCAGGACACATTGCCATCATCAAAATGATGGTCCTTCCCCCAGTTCTTATACTTTTTCACAAATATCCCCATCTCTTTGACGAATACCTTTGTTTGCCACTGTGTGGGGCTTCCTGATACAACTTATCTGGGCTGGCCGCTGACTCTGCATTTGTTGGGAAACGTTGGCACTCCCCTGTGACTGTGGTGGAATCGGGGTTCCAGACCTCCAATTATAATATTTGGTGGCACAATCCCACTTTGCTCATTACTGGTATCATCCAGATGCTAGGTTACCATTTCTTAAACCCAATATGGCCCAAACACCACATCTCCCGCTTTCCTACTTACTCAATCAGTGAATTCCACAAGACCCCACTGACATACAGACCCTCTCCACACCACGTGTTGGCTTGGTCCAAACTATGGCCTTACCTGGGCTGGGTGATTCTGTACTCTTCACACATACCCCTCTCAAATAATCCATTGATACCGCTCACACAGGAGCAGTTGGTAGAGCGTTCACTTGCATCACACCAGCTAACTGTTATGGATGACTTGTTCCTTAATGGAACCTTGAAACCCAACTCCGCCTTGGCGAAGGGTGAGAACCCAACCCGCATGGACACTTTTGCCTTCTACTGCTTATATAGTACACTACGTTCCACCCTGCCTGCCTATCCTGAGGAGTCCAAGGACTTTTTCCACTCACCTTAGTAATATCTATCCCAGATAGTGGTAAGTTAGTATTCCGCCTATATCACACCTCCTTGCAACTACGCCTTGCAGATCCTAAAAAAACTAGAACTGCATGGGAACATGAATTGGAATACACCATTCCAGATAAAGCTTGGTCGTACTGTTGTATGCAAACCTAACTGGTTTCCAATAACCACCGACACAAGGTGTTACATTACAAATACCTACACCGAGTTAATACAACTTTGAAAGCTTCAGCTAATCTCGATCCCAGAAGACCATACCACTGCCCTACATGCAAAATGAGCAAGATGATTTTGCACGCTTGACATAGGACTGTGCTGTGATATCATCATATTGGGGGGAGTTTTTTTCCACAATATCCATTATGATTGACCGTATACCTGACCCTGATCCCCTGATGGCCCGGCTCGGTTATTATGTTAATCCTCTATGCCCAGGCTGGCGATGCTTTACTGCCACTGTGCTATAACTAGCTAAACAGCAGGTGGCTCTTTGCTGGGACAGCAGCAGACCCCCAACTCTCTCTGCATGGCTTAGGGATATGGTATGTTGTGACACCACCAGTGAGTGAGCTTTACCCTTCATTACAACTATATCTGGCAGCCGCTCAGAGGCTACCTTTTAACATTGGACTCTGAGGAGGAACACGAAACCGTAGACTGATGTCTTTTTTCCCTGATCTCTGCCTTGTATTGCACGTTGTTTACTTACCGCATGTATTCCATGAAACAATTGCATTGCTTTGCTGTCACTATGTGCCTGTAGTGCTGAGCTTCCATTCTCCTGATTGTGCTTTCTTTTTTGGCACATTTTTTCCCTTTCTTTCTGGGAACTTTCATGCGAGGAATGTCTTTTGCTGTCTTCAACTGTGTAGCTTGTTTGAAATATTTCTACAAAACTGATAAAGTTAAAAAAAACATTGGCGTCAGTAGGGTAGGTCTTTCTCCACTGCGGCAAAGTGAGCTGCCATGCAGGCAGCAGTTACTTCCCTCTCCTCCTTTTCATGCTGCTGGTCTGAGGCCCCAGCAACCAGTGTCCTCTTAACACTCTTCCGCGCCCCCCCCAGGGCCATTATCTTATCACTCTTATCACTGTGAGCCGCACCTCATGCCTCTCCCTCACAGCTTGCTCTGGTCCCATCTGCCAACATTCATACCCCGACCAGGATTTCAAACAATTGAAAGGTCTGCTCTGAACGGGCTCCTGTGCCAGCCTCGTGGGGCAGCATGCTCCTCATCTCCTCTCCCATCACTTATGTGCACCCCCCAAAAAAATGCATCACAGACCCCTAGGGGAGCATCCACCCCCAGTATGAAGACTTCTGCCCTAAGGGATACATGGAAACATCTATTCCCCAATTATTTACAACCAATATTGAAACTCACCAGGGATCATGCTTTACTCCCTATTGTTGCGAATCTCTGGTTTGTGTAAAGAGTCAGCACGTTGTGTCCTACTGAACCAATCAAAATCTGGTATCGGTCAGTTTACGACTTGCACCAGGGTGGTCTTTAGGCCAGAGAACACTTGTAGAAAAATGTTGAAAACATGGAAACAATATAAAAAAGGCAAAGTATTGCATGATTTCTCTGTGACAGGAGGACTGTACATTTATCATTATACAGGGGTCATGAATTCTGTCTGATAGTTACTCAGTTGTCAGTCTTTTAGGCGTTTGACCTATACCAGGTGCTCACTTTCTTCTTTTCCTAATGTATTACTCTGAGAAAATTCCAGCTGACCACAAGGAGACGGGCCTTCAGTTGTGTGGCCTGCACAAGTAATGGATTCACATTAGCCCTCCACTGGGAACCAAACACCCCATTGTAATGCTTGTCTCTCTCAGGTTAGCGGAGCAGAACAGTCCAAGGCCTACTCTAGGAGGTGGTGGTGGTGGTGGCTAGTAATCACTATTTGCTGGCACACAGTAATAACACGTGATACATAATTGTCCAGTCTGTGCTTTTTCTTTTGCAAAAGAAAAAGTACATTTATTACACACACTACTCAATACTAGACAGCAGTTTACAAATATAAATATACTTATGAATGGTGGAAATACATTTGATGACATTGAGTAATCATCTCTCACCCCCTGAAGGGTCATATAAACACATTAGGTAAGTCTTCAAGCCCAGCAAACTATATGCCAAAATTATTATCAATTTAGGAGTAAATGCAGTGATCAATAATAAACCTGTGCAAATGCACTTATTAATGTCAATAAAACATATGCGCTTTGATCAGTGATCACTGTTATCATTATTATATATTTACAAATGAACTTCACATGTGTCTCTGTGTGTTTTATATACTATCAAATCATGAAAATGCAATCAGAATAACAGCCCCTACAAGGTATCACATTCTGATTACACAGCGTGTATCCCTTGCATCAGTCACTAGAGGACGATGTAGAACATGTACCTTTTTTAAAACCTTCAGGCAAGTAACAGGTGCCATAGACTTAGCCCCTAGATGGTGCATTACTGTCAGCTGTAGCACTCCTGCTCCATCCCGGGGAGTGCTTACAAAACCAAAAGCACTACTTGGTTAGTCACAATTCCTTTGACCCCGCAGACTTAGGGTCAATACTTTGAAAACACCTTTGGGGGAAAGCTGCTACATTCCTGCAGCGTACCCCTCACACTACCTTCATCACGTTGGTGATGCCCTTGTCTTCCTGAGGCCACCATGTGTAGAGAAGCTCATGTGATTTCAGAAGCCGCACAGGGCATTATGGGGCATTCCAGAGGAAGCAAACATAACTAATGAGCGGATTCGCCGCTTCCTTTGTTGTAGCTGCCTGGGGAGTCTGGTCCCACTCGAGCACCCCTCCATGTCCTCACAATGGAGGGAGCTCAGAGAGCCCACCCCTGGCCACGCAGTTGGCTTGCCAAGTGCTGGGGCTGTAGGAGCCGGCAGCCTCTTCTGTCCTGCCTGCGGGCAGGGTGCTGGATCCTGTGACGGCCACCCACTCTTCCCAGATACAGACACAGGAAGCGGGGCAGGCCCACCACGAGAGCAGCTGCACTCCCCTGCTCCTCTCATTGCCACACAGGTCTGGTGAAAGAATCCTGGGCCCCATTCGCTCTTCTCTCCTCTTCGGAGGAACTGCAAACGCACTCCCCCCCTTATCCTCTGCCATTGAGGGCCCAGAGTTGGGGTCCTGTGTCCACATCTATAAACCGGCCTTGGAATTGGGGTCCCCAGGCCCTCTGGTTGCAAGGGATAGGGCCCCACGCACGCCCCTTTCCGGCATTAACAAAATAAACGGACCCACTTTCCAACAATGGGGGTATGGAACAGCTGGACAGTGGAGCTCCACGCATTCCGGGATAGTGCTGAGGGTCAAAGGTCAAATCCTTTGTCTCCTCGTATCTTTGGCCTTTGGGTCATTTTTCTACATCTTAGGTTCAATATGCTCCTAGTGGTGAGCCCTAGCCTCCTGCATCATTTTTCTCAGGTCTCCTGGCCTCAAAGGTGGCATATTTTGCTGGGGGCTGGTTCCACTGGCTGCCTACTCCAGCCTTTGCTGTATGTTCCATCAGGGGCTTCTCTTCTTGTTGGAGCAGAAGCCTAGCCTTTCCCCCAACTAGTGTCATCAGGTGGGTGTTAGCGGGACAGCTTCCCTGGTCCTGGGGATAGCACCACTGGTCTAGTGTTCAACTGAAGTTAGAGTCCTTAGTCCAGATGGACATCAGGGGGTTCCTCCTTCCAATTGTCCATGGCTGCCACCTCCAGTCCCAGTGTCCAGCAGAAGAAAACAACCAAGAGAATGCTCGCCCCCTTGTGCAAGACCTTTTAAGTGGGGATGGAAGGTTCCAGAAGCAAGGCACCTGTTGCCTGTCCAAGGGTGCTACATCACCTCTCTGCCCCGCTCTAACCCCCTGCACAGCCTGCTGGGACATTTCAAAATGGCATCACCCAGGAGTCACTAGTCACATCTACTCTGGGATCCTCAGCTCCACCCCTCGTTGACATCACTGCCAGGTCTTCCCACTAAATCTTCAAAGGGAGCCCCCATCTGTGTTGGGTCCAGAGGTCTGGGCTCCCTCCTTTGTTCAGTGCGCTTGGGCTGGCCCTTCCCTGGTACTGTGTGACAACTTATTGACTGATGAAGATCCTTCTACTCCACCCCTTCCCTCCTCAGAAGCTGAGTGAGGCACTGTTAATTGCTCCCTTTGTGTGGGCAGGCCTTTGTTCCTGCTGCTGGAGAGAAAGGTAATTAACTTGGCACTGCAGGGTGACAAAAGACCTGGGCTCTGATCCTGAGCTGAGCCAGAGAAATATGACAATCCTGAATGACCCATAGGTGGTATAGATATCTTCTTGGAACTTTCATATTTGGGTTTGGCATACAGATTCCACCCCAGTTTGATATGACACTGGTCTCCGTAGGTCAAAGGGAAGCAACGCTGTGCTCCGAGGCAGTTTTCCCCATAGCTGTATAATGGAGTGTCACTGCAGGCAAGACAGTAAACCACACTGACTTTCCCTATGAGTGTACACTAACATTATGAGGTCTACTCCAGGTCAATATCCAATCCAGCAGAGTTCCCTCTGCACCAGGCTACCTCTGCATAGTTACCTGGCTGCTCATGAAAGGAGTCTTCCACACGTAGCCCTCACACATGTGCACACATATGTGCACAAATATTCAAGTATAACCAGCCAAGTGCCCCTTACCCTTGCTGCGCTGCAGTGGTCTTATCTTATAAGGCCGTAAACATGTGCAGTCCATTTACTGTTAGTTTACCATGGGTGAGTCACCGGTTGTGAGATTCACCCACAGTAAGAAGGTCAAAATCAAGTGATCAAAAAGTGAAAAATTCAGACAGATTTGATGGGCAGAACTCATTGTCTTACATTGACCAATTACAGGTTTCTGCTAGACCCAGTTGTTGAGATATGAATTTTAGAAATCTATTGAACTAATTAGGAGATTATTCTATTTGATTCCGGTTGAGTCTTGAAAGTGGTTATTGGCACCTGAGGTCTTCAGCTTGTAGAATATCCCTTGTGTTTTTCTACTGGACATTCATAGATCAATTACGTCAAACTGAGTTTCCATCAGAACAGATACCATGGAAGAACACACACAGATCAACCTGTAATTGACTGATCAAGTTTGGGTTTGACCATGCCCGATAGATGTGGAATTAGTATGGGACAAGAATATCATGGTTTGAAATTCCATCTGACAGTAAAATCGAGGCCTTAATAACGATCACAATAATATCACCCACTGGAGTTAATAAAAGAAAATCTACACTCAGTAGGACGATAGATGAAATATATGTTCATGACATTCTGTATTACAGCTGCCGAGCTACAGGTGTAACATTCAACTGCATCAACACAAGGCTCTGGACCTCCACTTGTCACGGCCTCTAGTGAACTCCATGGTATTGGCATGTGCTCCGTAGCAACCCCTTGACTCTGAAAGGTTTTTACTGATGAGGCAAATTAATACATTATTTTTATACAAGTACAATGCATGCTTTGTTTCCTAGGATGCATCCCTGCGATTAGTACACATTTTTGGAAAAATGTAGTATGGTACTTTAGAGATTTTGAATGTCAGTTTTTTATGCAACAATAGAGTACTGTTGACTGTTTGTCTGTTGCAGTTTTTTCACCGTGTGGAGAAGTGTGGCTCAATGATTAGAGCGGCAGACCCTGATGCAGAGGTCTAGCCCGGGACCAGGGTTCAATTCCCTGCCTCGGCGGGTCTTGGGCTCAAAAATTCCACGGACCTGATAATTCTCGCCTCGGTGCCATTCCAATCATGGAGTCCCACTCTGCAACTCTGGGCAATAGCTTGCTTAATCTCCACAACGGCCCCCACAACGCTAAGGATGCCTGGCCTCCACCTTGGGGGTGCCCAGGAGTGGACGCCTCACAGGGAAAGCCAGGATGGGTTCCACAGCGGTATTCGTACAAGCGCCTTGAGACCCTTGCGGGTGAGTAGTGCGCTATACAAGTATCAATTTACATTACATTACATTACCGTTGAATCAAACAATTGCTTGGTTGTAACAAGGGTTAGGGTGTAGCATGCATACTGGCCCGGACTTGTACTCAGTATAAGCATGGAGGGTGAGTGTTGCAGCAAACAACTGTTTGGTTGTGGCAAGGTTTAGGGTGTAGTATTCATGGTGGTCTGTCCCTGAACTCAGTATAAGCATGGAGGGTAAGTGTTGCAACAAACAACTGTTCATCTGTTGCAAGGTTTAAGGTGTAGCATGGTTGGCGGCTAGGCCCTGTAGGAAGCATAAGCATTGAGGGTAAGTGCTGCACAACTGTTTGGTTGTAGCAAGGTTTTAGGGTGGAGCATGGTTAGCATCCGGGCCCTGTACTTGGTATAAGAATGGAGGTTATGCATGTAGTACAATAGTGACCTGGGATGTTCAGTCTGATCTGGGTGCATTGGTGTGCTGAGTAGCAGATGTGGGTTTAGGTGATTGCAGTATGTTTAGGTGTTTCTGAGTGTGGTTCACAGAATGTTTGCATATTTATGACTGTACAGAGTGTAGTGTAGTGTGGTTGGGTCTTTCTGTTGGTGATTAGTGGTGTTCAACTCTTTGCTCCTGACACACTTCAAGTTCTTGCTCAGTTTCGATTACGTCTGCTTTCACGCTTTTCAATAAACACTTTTAATTTCTAACCCAATTTGCGTTATATCTTAAATGTTTTTTTAACTTTTGTAAACAATGGTCCTTTGAAGACGGAATACAATACATTACATGAAAAATAAAAAGAATAAGTCAGGTTCAGTATGTCTGGGTATTGCTATTTACTGGGGTGGCGGGGCGGGGAGATGGGGAGGGCTCTAAATGAAGAAAAAAAAAACACTTACCTTAAGGCCGGCCATCCAGCCGGCCACCACCTCTCCGCCCACTCCTGACTCACTAAGCCAATTACAGCGCTGCAATGCAGTGCTGTGATTGACAGGGAATGGGCGCCTGGGGCATGTTCTGCACTTATGCTGTAAAGCAGCCTGGGTGCAGAACATGGAAAGTGAGCAGAGGGGTCTTGGGCCGGTCAAATCGTCATTGCGTCCATTGGAGGGGGTAACCAATCCTCCCCTGCCCTGCTGTGGCAGCCCAGCCCCGCCCCGCAGAAGGAAAAGAAAACTGAAATAATAATAATGGTAGTTATTATTATTTTAGTTTTCTATAACTACTGCTCACAGAGCAGTGGGGAGCCAGGAGCCGTCGCTGGGTGTGTTTAAGCATCCTAAGTAGGTTACAGTGTATTTTTTGGTGTTTCCTAGAAAGAGATTAAGGGGTCTATTAGGATGGAGGACAGATGGCCGCCGCCTAGCAGGTGGCGGACATCCATCCGCAATCGAAACCCGGAAAACCACCGGTCACATTAGCATAGCGGTGATGACCGCGGTGGTGAGAAATTCCGCCCACCACTTTTCCACCAGTAGCAGTCCGCACGCTTGCCTGGTGGGCGGAGCTGGACCGCTTTAATGGGGCAGGTGCAGGGCCAGGCTCCCCCGGCATAATTATGATGCCGGCGGGAGGCAGCCTTTCCGCTGCGGTGGAACCTCCATGGAATGGCATGCGGAGAATGTCTCCAGGAGCCCATTGCGGCCCCCAATGTGTTGGGGGGGTGGGTGCACTTGGGGGGTACCCATGGTACCCCCCTACATATCCCTGTAACAGGTGTCAGGCACTGTGCAGTGCCTGCCACGCAGTGCAGGGATATGCAGGACATGCTCCTTTCGACATCGTGGCAGTGCTGGCAGCAGGAACCGCCGCAATGTTAAAGGCCGCGATCGGATTTCGACTGCGGAGCACACTAATTGGACCGGCAGCTATGCCGCGGTCCTGGCGGGCTGTCTATGCCCGCTACCATGGCAGCCGGAGTGATTTTCCGACCGCCATCCTAATCAACCCCATAGTGTTCGTGTCTCTGAGTGTAATGTGGGGTACAGTATGTTCTGGTGTGCTTGATCATGAGATGTGGTCTGAAGTATGGTTTGTAGAATGTACTGAGCATGATTTGGTATATTTGCTGAGTGGGGTCAGCCTAAATGTGTGTGTGTGCTCAGAGAGAAGTATTTATGATTGGATTGCATGAGATACAAAGTGCATGCGATTGCCAGAGCGAGCTCCAAGAGGTGCTATATGCTTTGATGTATGTAGGAGCAGTCTGTATGGTGGCGCTGCATGCGATGCGGGTTGTTTGTGATTGGAGAAGTTTATTGAGTACAATACTGTATATTTGGTGTGTGTTCTATGTGGGGAAATAGAGTTTGCTCTGAGAAAATAATTATGTAAAAGTTAGTTGTGTTGGCACAGTATGTTTGGGAGTGTCAGTGTGCGATCGTGTAGGTTAAGGTGGAGCTTTTGTTTGTATGTGATAGTATACTTTGTGGGAGCAGTATGGTTTTTGTGTGTATGTCTTGCAGTGTGTGGGTGCCTTAGTAACTTCAGTATACTGAGTTAAAAGCACTGCATTTGGCTATATAAGTATGTGATAAGGTATATGCAGTACTATTTTGAATGATTGTGTTGAATGAATTGGAAAATTTAATGTGTGGGTTTGGTACATATTACACAAATGTTATGGTGTAATGGAGAGCATTATTGCAGCATGGGTAATAGTAAAACCTGGATCACACACATTGCCCTTGGTAAGTGTTAATTTACCTCAGACAGTAGTTGCTGTTTTAGCACCATTCCAATACTGGAAAGAGGTGCCATTTACACCTTTTCTGTGTGTATTATTTTGCTCATGTTGTTATGTCAGTATTAGGGGTGGGTGAAAATTCCACTCTGATGGGGGAGTTGATAAAGTTTTGCCCACTCTAAGCAATACAGAGTACTGGCAAAACTACGCCAGCTACCATGTGGCAGGGTTTTTCCTTGCGCGCAGCTCGTACATGTTAAGTGGGCAAATGCGAGCATGAATTACCGTCCAATAGCTTGAATTTTGGATGCTAGAATGCTTTCTGGTGAGATTTCTCAATGAGGGTGGTCGCAGCAGGTTGCAACCGTTCATGTTGAGAAAGCTGCCGCTCAAGTAGAAAATGTACTCGAGCGGCAGAAGGAAGCAGCACCCTCTGGTGCGCTGCGGGTTGCAGTCCATGATGATTTTACAGCGCGGAATAAGCTACCAGCGCTAAAAATCAGCGTGAGCAGTGCGATGTGCTGAATTCCGCCCGCTTGTGGAACTCCACAGTATCGTGGGGACTTTTTATGTTGCTCCTCGGAATTCTGCAAAGTGAAACACCACAAGTTCTGTCCACTGATAGTCAGTATTTTGCCACACAGCACAATTGTGTAATTGTTATCAGTGATTGCATCTAATCTCATATCTTTCTAAACTAGTCGTGAATATAGATTTTTGGTCATTGCCGAAAATGTGCTTTGATAGATAAATATTAATTTGTAATTTGTCTGCTGGTCTGAATTTTCTGAAGTTAGCCTATACAATCAGGATTGTATGTTCCAGATTTTCCACTAGCCTATTCCCTTCCTCACCTTCCCGCCTACATTTCTGAATCTGCATTGTGTTGCACTGCACAATATACCCATTTTTGAGGTACATCTCAGCTGAATTGTTGCAAACTTTCAATTTTGCCTTTTTCTGAAACTTGTGAAAATCCTTGGTTTTAGTGATTATTTTATTCGTCCCCGTTTGTTCTGGTAGTCTTACATTTTGTATTAATTTTGAAGTGGTGTTGGTTGCCACGTATGTGAGAAGCACCTTAGTTCCTTAAAAAGGAATGCGTTGTCCGTCTTTGGGGATTTCAAAGATATTACCGGGTACATCTTTCTATGAGGTAAATATTTTCCTTTTGTCGTTTTTGAGTCGGATTAAATATTTTACACATTTATGACTCACAGACAGCTATAGCACAAAACTAAAATTACTAAAATACCTCCAAGAACGATAAATGATGCCTCAAACTGTGCAATTTATTGTACACATCAACCACTGAGAAACATCACGTTCTATTGCTGATAAAAACAGATTTATGTGCCTCTCTTGTGTAAAGAACTGTGTCTTTCCAACAGTGGGGCCCAAACATCTCTCCATATAAACAAGCACTGGCAATGACTAAAGGTACAACTTGTAACTGGAGAACTTTCAATGAAGGTAGCACATTAAAGCAGGCAGTAGGGTTTCAATGCTTGAATACAGCGTTTTACCTCTGTCTTTCCTTATCATGAGGCTGTTTCAGGAGCTACTGTTGCTTAATTTGATGACACGAGAGGCATATTTACAACGGATTTGCGCTACCGAAACCCCACTATTTTTGACGTTATGGGGCGCAATGCCTTGCACGATATTTCCAAAGTGGCGTTAAGCCACTTTTTGTGGCTTTACGCTGCTTTGTAAATATGGTACCCTGTCACGCAGGTGTCTGCGTGAAAGGTGCGTGCAATGGGTGTTGCTCTGGGCATTCACCCACAACACTCATTGCTTTTTGACGCTGCGCCAGATTTACAAGGAGGTGTACTGCTGAGGCAGCGCCAAAAACGAACGCCAAGCAATCACAGGTGTATGAATGGTGCAATGAGGAGAAATATTTTGGGGCTTATTTACAAGAAACTGTCGCTTCGGCATAGATGCGTCAGTTTCCCTGCGCCTGCGTGTGAAATCCTTGCACCACCATGTGTCGTACTTTATTATTCGGGACCGCGTAGGGGACAGGGCCCTACCCCTGTCTATCTTGGTATTAGCGAACCGCAAATGGTAAATGCGGCATGTACGAGTGCTTTATATACCATTCTAGCTATGAATGCACTGTGTACACGTTATTCTGCTCCACTACGCGGGTTCCATTTTGGAAGCAGTGGCCATCTTGTCATTGCCCTCACATAGGCTATAATGGAGTAAATACGGGCCTCACAGTACATGGGCTTTCCCTCTGACTTCTCTGTGACCTGGGCAGCTGGCTCTGCTGCCCCGGGTCAAACCGGTCTCACGAGCTCCCCTTCCTCCTTCCACCTGTGATTAGCATCAGGGCTTGACCCGTCATAAAACCCTTTCATTCTACACAATCCCCCGGCTAATCTCTTCTACACCTGCTTGTTCCTGCTTTATGACTTGTTTCCCAAAACAGGAGATGCTCATGTTTATTGGGGGGTCTGTTTACATCAAACGTGGGATCTGAACCTTACTGTATAAATCATTGTGGGCTGGCCGAACTGGAATGTGGGATGGTCATCATGACTCTGCCTTTTCTTTGTAATGTACACTTGTATATTGCTGTATCATAAAACCTAGGAATGTATGCTCGAGGCAAGGAAAAGCGTATTTAAGATGAAATCCGTTCCTATGATTTTCAGCAGTCTCCTGAGAACATACACGCTGTTGTACTTCTAGGATACCTGTCATTGGTCTGCAGCCAATAAACGATTCTTTGACTTCACCCAGAAGACTCTGTGTTTCTGCAGGTCCGGAACAGGGTGAACCCAGAAGTCATAGGGTGTGTGCCCCTGCACCGCTGGGTCTAAAATACCCAGTACTTCAGTTTGGCGCCCAATGTGGGGCGATTTCAGCGGTACCAGTCCAAGCCAGAGGTTCGTGAGGAGCTTCGTGTGGAAATTCCAGAGGAAGGCCGCCACTTCATCGACCCCTGCATGTCGACGTGGTCCGAAAGTCTTTTCTGCGAGGTTCTCCGCGTCCCGACGGCTACGAAGGACTGCTGCCCTGATTAATCGACCTGTTTTGGACCCTTGACGAGTTTTGAGAGAGCGAAACAATCGAGAGAGTCTTCTGGTGACGCCATCGATTAGCAATATTCAGTTAAGTATAAGTGGAGCGTCTCCTATTTGTTTTTGGTATCCTTCGGGATCGTTTGACTTGGTAAATTGGTACTTTGGAGTTTGCAAACGCCAAAACCAGAGGACTCGTGTATTCACGAGAATATCGTATTCGATAATCCTTTGACGTTTGGATCTAGACTAGTGAGCGAAGATGCCTGGTTCTGGACTATTTGGTAGATTATTCTGTTTGGGTTGTGGAAAAGATTTCCAGCTAGAGGAATCATGTCCGGTTCCTCCGGTTGGAACTCCAACTTATGAGCTCTATGTAAAACATGGCGTAGGCCCCATTGCATATAACGAAGTGTGGATCCACTACACCAGGAAAGATGGTGTTTTAAAATGGCCCCAAAATGGTAGTTTTGATACCGATATTTTAGATAATCTGGAAATTAAATTGTTTAAGAAGAAAGCCCGGCCGGCGATGTTTGACTCTTTCCGCTTATGGCGAAAGGAAGCCAAACAGAAGGAAATTAAGTTAGCGAAAAAGAATAAGAGAGAGAGAGGTATGTCAGTAATGCAAGCAGCTGTACAATTTAAAGACAATGAAGAGGAGCAAATGAATGAGCAATTGCACAGGCAGCGTAAGTTAGGGATTGACAAATGTTACCCAGCTTTGCCACATCCTAAGCAGGATGAGTCAGAAGAAAAGGAGAAAGATCCCCTGATGTCACATTTGTTGAGTTCGCCACCCCCATATGCTCAAACTGCCATGGCGCCTCCCCAGCTTGTAAATATGCCACCTCCAGTGCATATACTGCAAGCCTTGCCGCAACCGCCAGTTGCTTTGCAGCCAGTTCCTATTCCTGTAGCGCAGCCCTCTCAAGCGCCGCCAGTTGTGCTTCCAACTGCCCCCGCACTTCCTGCGACTTTGCCTAATCCAGTAACTGCCTCCCCTAACACTCTTCCTTCCATCACTCCAGTACCTGTCTCTACATCCTCTTTTCTTCCCTCTGTTTTTCCCCCTGTTCTCGCCTCAGCTTCTCCTTCGGCGCGACAGCGCTTAGCTAATGTGGTTACTACATTAATGTCTCCTCTCTTTGGGTCATCTGGTGCAACTCCTGGTTTACAGCGTAAGCAGCTGCGCAGCCAATTGCCTAACCCCGATGAGAAAAAGGTAATAGATCACATGGCGCGTAGATGGATCGTTTTTCCTTCACTTTATGATGTGGAATCAGTTGTCAATACTTTCCATCAATGGGATGCCCCTAAACAGAGATATGTGTTCGAGAAAATGTGCGAAATTCTCTGTGAAGAATTGGAGGATAGTGGTAAAAATCCGAGTCCGCGGGAATTGTGTAGAGTGAGGTTCGATTTTGGAACTGGTATAATTGTGGACCGCGAAGTAGATAAAGCAGTTGCGGTTGTATTGTCCTTAAGGAATGACGATTGCCAACAGTCATTGTTTGAACAAGAGGTCCTTGTGGGGAAAAAGGCAAAAGCGCGACAATACCCCATGAGAGAAGTTCCCCCGGTATGGAAGGAAGCGGTTGCAGCTGTCGGTGGTAACCCCGCTGTGGCAGCGCATTTCCAGCGTGTTTGGGTGCATGTTCCATGGAAGCGCTCTGAGGTGTTAGCGCTTAAGCAGTCCTTGCCTGATCCCCGTAAAAACCCAGCAGGTTATTATAAAGAGTTGTCACAGACGGCAGGGTCATGCATTATGAATCTGGCCGACATAGACATGTTGTTTGGTAATGTTGTTCCACAGCCTCTATGGGGATCAATTCGTAATGTAGATCACAATGCAGAATTAGGGGATACATGGGCTAACATTGTTGCTGCTGATGCTAGACAAACTGGTGGTGCGAAACCAGAACCTTTAGTAGCTGAATTGCCTGGTAGAATCATTACGTATATGAAGACAATAATGCCTGCGATGCGCGTAAATTGGGACAAGTTATCTGCATGCAAGCAGAAGAAAGATGAGACAGTGTCAGACTTCTTTACTAGGTTTGAAGAAACGTTTATTGATCACAGTGGGCAGGATAATGGTACTGAGGGTGGCCAACGGTTATTTGTGGATAAGTTTGTGCAGAATCTACTTCCTGACCTGTGTAAAAAGTTAAAAGATTCAGAGAGTTCCTGGGCTGTTTCTTCTTCAGCGCAAATACTGGCTACTGCACAGTATTATGAAAATAGAGATAAAGACGAGAAAGATAGAACAGAGAAGAAAACGAAGGAACTGAAGACGAAGGTCCTCTTACAGCAGGCCTATCCGCCACGTGGAGGTCAGAATAATTATAGACAACCCCAAGGTGTCTATCACCAACCCCAACAGTTTCAGAACAACCAGCAAATGAACGGGTATTATCAACCACGTGTCCCTGTAGGTCCCAACCAATGTTCATACTGTAAAGAGGAAGGTCATTTTAAATACAGTTGCCCTAAATTAATGCAGCGGAACGGTAATATGTATGGCGCAAGAGGTAGAGGTGGTCAGCAAGCTCCTAGAGGTAGAGGGCGTGGAAGTGTTCCCCAGAACGCGCGTCCTCTGCCGCCTCAAAATACCATCAATAGTTTTGATCAACAAGCTAACGCGATTAGTAATACGGCCCAGTATTATAATAATGATTATTATGCGGAGGACGGTGATGCAGAGAATAATGATTACTAGGACAGCCATAGACAGAGAGAGGGAGTTGTTTCAGTGCCAGTGGATCAGAGTGGACCGTATGTTGAGGTGACTACAGCAAATGTAACGGAGCCTTTTCTGCTAGACACTGGTGCTGCAAAAAGTTCAATCATGCATTCAAAACTCCCTGGCGCACCTTTGTCTGGCGATATAAATGTTTCAGTAGGTTTTTCTGGCGCCCCAGTAAGGAACCCGATTTCCAGTCCCATGTCACTTTCTGTTGGACCTTGTGAGCTGAAAGCACCCCTGATCCTGACAACAGGTTGTGGTGAGAATTTACTGGGATTAGATTTGTTGAAAAGATTGCACGCTACACTGTATTGTTCTCCTTCAGGAGTACAACTTACATTAGGCAAGAAAGTGATTTCCCCGATGTACTTGTCTAAAAATACAATGCCGCCTGAATTGTCATCCCTTCCGGATGCCCTTTGGGCTACTGGTCCCAATGATGTGGGCCTCTTGGAGATACCGCCATATGTGGTGACTTTAAAGGCTAATATTAGACTGCCACGTATTCCCCAGTACAAAATCTCTAATGAAGGGCAGAAAGCATTGTTAGACATTGTCAGCGACTTGATTCATAAGGGTGTGATAGAAGAGACAAGAGGCAACGTTTGCAATAGTCCGATCTTACCTGTCTTAAAACGAACGGACCCTTCACAGCCACCTGTTTACAGGTTTGTGATTGATCTTAGAGAGGTTAATAAGATTGTTGTGCCACAGTTTCCAGTTGTCCCTGATATAACTGCCTTGTTAACGATGATTCCAGCCTCTGCTGTATGGTTTTCAGTGATCGATTTAAAGAATGCTTTCTTTAGCATCCCAATTGCAGAAGAGAGCAGAGACATTTTTGGCTTTAGTCTGGGAGGCCGAAGCTTCCGCTTCAAACGCGCTCCCCAGGGCTACTGTGAGAGTCCATCCATATACAGTCAAGCTTTGAAAGCGCAGCTTGATGCACTTGTTCTACCCAGTGGCGCTATCCTGATTCAGTACGTGGACGATTTACTAATCGCCGCGGATACTGAGAAGATCTGTAAAGAAGCCACATTGTCACTGTTGCGCCATTTATCCGCTTTCCATCACAAAGTGTCTCTCTCTAAGCTGCAATATTGTCGACAAGAAGTGACCTACTTAGGTCATCTCTTATCGAAGGAGGGAAGGAAACTGACCCCAGAAAGAATTCAAGCCATTGCACAGTTGAGTGTGCCAAAGACACAGAGAGAAGTGCGTGCTTTCTTGGGCATCACTTCATACTGTAGGCATTGGATCCCCAGTTTTTCTTTATTGGCAAAACCTTTGTTAGCCTTAACATGCAAAGACACACCGAATCCTATCCCATGGTCTGAAGAGTGCCAGAAAAGTTTTGTGGAATTGCGTGATGCATTATGTTCAGCACCTGTGTTGGGTACTCCCGACTATAGCAAGCCTTTTACATTGTATGTTCACGAGAAAGATGGATGTGCGTTGTCCGTGTTAACACAGCCTTTTGGCGACAGACCGCGCCCATGCGCATATTTCTCATCAACCTTGGACCCTGTAGCGAGGGCATTGCCAAGCTGTCTGAGAGCGACAGCTGCTGCAGCGATGTCTATCCGACAATCTGCTGGTTTGGTAATGGACAATACATTGATTGTTATGGTTCCACATGCTGTAGACACATTATTAAATAGGACCAAGACACAACACTTGACTAGTGCACGATTATCAGGCTACGAACTTACACTGTTAGCTAATCACATACACATAAAAAGATGCAATACGCTGAATCCAGCTACATTGTTGCCAATTCCAGCAGACTCAGATGAGATTGAGCAGCATGACTGTCTGTTCAGAACAGAAGAAGAGACGAAAGGAAGAGTAGATCTGAAAGATACTCCCCTGACTGAGTGTGATGGCACTTTATGGGTAGATGGGTCCTGTTTCAAGCTCCCTAATGGTGACACGACTGCTGCCTATGCTATCACGACTTTGCACACGGTCGTGGAAACTGCACGAGTGCCACATAATTCGGCCCAAGCAGCAGAATTAATCGCCCTCACGAGAGCATGTGTGTTGTCTGAAGGAATGAGAGTGAACATATACACAGATAGCCAGTACGCCTTTGGCGTGGCTCATAATTTTGGGCGTTTGTGGAAGGAGCGTGGGTTCCTGACGTCGCATGGAGCTAAAATTCAGAATGGCAAGTTGGTGAATGATCTCCTTGAGTCACTGACCCTACCGTTGCAAGTTGCGATCATGAAATGCAGTGCGCACAGGAAAGTCACAGATGATGTTGGACGTGGGAATGCGTTTGCTGATGAGACCGCGAAAGAAACAGCACAGAATGTAAAGACTAGAATGTATGTTGCAGGCCCCGCAAGATGGGTTAATGATGTTGGAATGTGTGAGAACACAATAGAGAGTGTGAAGTCGCTTCAAGCTGAAGCCACAGAGGAAGAGTTAAGCAAGTGGAGAGAAAGTATGGGTAAGTTGGATGAGAATGGTTGTTGGATTGATCTGACAGAACATAGGCGATGGTTGTTGCCTGATGCATATGTGCTTCCAGTAGTTACTATGGCACATGGAATGGCACATATCAGTACGAAAGGTATATGCAAGTTGTTGGCTCCAGTATGGCAGAATGCTGGGATTCCCAAGTGTGCAGAGAATGTGGTCAAGAATTGCATAGTATGCTTGAAGTACAACCCTGGTAGGGGAACCCCAACTCCGGCTGGTCACTTTGCACCCCCATCATGTCCATTTGAAGTTTTGCAGCTGGACTTTATTCACATGGAAAGATGCAACAACCTGAAATATGTACTGGTGGTTGTTTGTGCTTTCTCAAAATGGATTGAGGCTTATCCTCTGAAAGATAACACTGCCCTATCCACAGCCAAAGCCCTTGTGAAAGAGTTTTTCCCTAGGTTTGGGATGCCAAGAATGGTGTGGTGTGATAACGGAAGTGAGTTTGTGGGTAAAGTGATGAAGAATGTATGTGAAGGGCTAGTGATAAAGCAGAAGTTCCACGCTGCAAATCACCCCCAATCAGCTGGATTAGTAGAACGCTACAATGGAGCCTTAAAGCTCAAGCTGGCCAAAATCCAGGCGAGCACCGGTCTTAAATGGCCTGACGCTCTGCCCTTAGCACTCCTGTCCACTAGAATGACCATACACTCACGAGTGGGACTTAGTCCTTACGAGATCGTTTTTGGCCGTCCCGCCAACGTATGGGGTGTACCGAGACCTACGAAGTTCAGTGAGATTGAGCATCCAGTACTGCTCGATTACCTGTATGATTTGACTGTTAAACTGCGTGTTTTGCACCAACAGGTACATGATACTCTTCCCCAAGCCTCTGAACCTCCTGGACACCCTATCAACCCTGGCTCGTGGGTCCTGGTCCGGAATTTCCAGCGCAAGAGCAACGACGAGCCTCGCTGGATCGGCCCTCATCTTGTTCTTCTTTCGACAAGATCAGCAGTGCGAGTGAAAGGGAAGAAGCACTGGATTCATGGTACCCACTGCAAAGTAGTCCCCTTGCCTCTGCCATATGACCAGTGGGTCAAGGAGGGTATCGCCGACTCAGAGATAGACATTGTACCTCGCTTTGTACCATTCAGTGACGCACGCTTAAGAGGCACAGTTTCAGACCAAGAGAGTGATAATGTTCTGCAGGAAGCTGTGCCACCATCAAGTCAACTGGACACCACTGAGCCTGAACTTTTGTTTCAAGACCAAACAGCACCTGGCCGTCTCCGCTATAATTTGAGACCTAGGCCCATGGACAAATAAAGATTTCCTCATTATTTCCCTTTTGACATTTTTGCTCTCCCATCTGAAAGACTTTCTTGATTTTTGTTTTTCGAACCACCATCCGGGTTCTGCCGCAGGGTCGCGGTGCCAAGACTTTGGGGTACAGGCCGAAGACGCTAGGTCGACGGTTCTGGTTGGTCTAGGGCGTTTCCCTGGACTGACAGGCGTACTCTTTAGCAGAAGAAACTCATCCACCGCGAGCGGCCCGAGTAGAGGATGGAGTTTTTTAAGATGGAGAGACCGATTGAGGAAATGAACTCTAACGCAAGGATGTGTAGAATTGTAAAAAGTAAATGTTTTGTCTTTTTGTGCCTTTTTACACTGTGTAGTATCATAATGTTTATTGTAGGATTTGTGTTTTTCTCCGCTCAAAAGCCCATTGCACCCACTCAACAGCCTATATCTCTTTCTACTGCCTCCTCTCACTCTTTTCACCCTTTGCCTGAACACGAACAGACCAGACGATCGGAGTTCGTAAATAACTCGTTTATCCAACTCTTGCACCAGCACCAACTAGTAATGAATACGACCAATTGCTGGGTGTGTGGGTTAATGCCCCATACCATTAACAAGGGTATTCCCTACCTGGTGCTACCGTACAGTTACAATGGATCGTCATGGGCATTCCAAACCATGTTTCTCTATGCTCTAGATACATACTCCCCTCGCCAACCGCGTTCCATCAGACCTATCACCAATAATAAGGCTTTGATGAAAGGAGTTGCCGATATGAGTAGGGATATTAATGCATACTCCTCTATTCCCAAAGAAGAGTTGAGACCTTATGCAGGATGGAACGCGACGGGGTATAGTATTAGTCTGGGCGAAAGGCAGCGAAAAATCTCATCTCCAATCTGGGTCGTACCCCACATGGGTCGGTTCTGCTTACAGGGTAATGGTCAGAATCCTAGAGCTCAACTGGGAAGAAGTGACTGTACCGAAACGTACACCTTCCCGTCACAGTTTTCCCCTGCGTTTCTAGCTGCTAAGGGCACATATTTTATCTGTCATGACCGAGCATATACATGGCTGCCCCCTGATTTCTCGGGCACATGTTATATTGCGAACTTGCTACCGCCGACATTTACTGCTGCCTCTGACTATCACAAGACCAGAGTTGTGAGAGGTGTGATTAGTAAGGAAGATACTGCCGGTCAGGAAGCAGGAGACTTCTTCTTGGGTTTCCTGCCGTTTTGGGGACCTATGGTCAATAGTAGGAACCTGAGACAGCTGACTCGTGTGGTTGAATCCACTGTCAATGTAACGGCTGGTGCCCTTAGTAATCTGACAGCTGAGCTCCAAGCGGATCGCCTTATGACTCTGCAGAACCGCATGGTTCTAGACGTTATTCTTGCAGACCGCGGTGGGGTATGCAAGGTCATCCAATCCAGTTGCTGCATTTTCATACCAGATAATGCTCCAACAGTGTATCAAGCCATCTCCAAACTCCATAAAATATCTGAAGCCATACACGTGGATAAGGGAGATTGGTCACTGGTGGGGTGGTTCTGGGAATTGATATCTGCCTGGGGTTGGAAAGTTCTAATGGTCATTGGAATGATCTTAGCCATTCTTTTCCTGTTCTGTCTGTGCATACAGTGTGCTCCTACGATATGTGGCCTCTGTGCTACCTTATGTGTAAGGAAACCTGTATCGAGACACAAGCTAAGTAATAGGATGATGCTACAGCAACATCTCCATGACTTTGTGAACATTGACCTAGACTCGGATTAAGATGAGTATAGTGA
The DNA here is from genome assembly GCF_964204655.1 of Triturus cristatus. Taxonomy (NCBI): domain Eukaryota; kingdom Metazoa; phylum Chordata; class Amphibia; order Caudata; family Salamandridae; genus Triturus; species Triturus cristatus. Next base: position 285,543,981 of record NC_140592.1, on the reverse strand, counting down.
TTGCCTATGTAAGGGCAAAAGGAGGGTCTGTCGTACTTTAATATTCGGGACCGCGTAGGGGACAGGGCCCTACCCCTGTCTATCTTGGTATTAGCGAACCGCAAATGGTAAATGCGGCATGTACGAGTGCTTTATATACCGTTCTAGCTATGAATGCACTGTGTACACGTTATTCTGCTCCACTACGCGGGTTCCATTTTGGAAGCAGTGGCCATCTTGTCATTGCCCTCACATAGGCTATAATGGAGTAAATACGGGCCTCACAGTACATGGGCTTTCCCTCTGACTTCTCTGTGACCTGGGCAGCTGGCTCTGCTGCCCCGGGTCAAACCGGTCTCACGAGCTCCCCTTCCTCCTTCCACCTGTGATTAGCATCAGGGCTTGACCCGTCATAAAACCCTTTCATTCTACACAATCCCCCGGCTAATCTCTTCTACACCTGCTTGTTCCTGCTTTATGACTTGTTTCCCAAAACAGGAGATGCTCATGTTTATTGGGGGGTCTGTTTACATCAAACGTGGGATCTGAACCTTACTGTATAAATCATTGTGGGCTGGCCGAACTGGAATGTGGGATGGTCATCATGACTCTGCCTTTTCTTTGTAATGTACACTTGTATATTGCTGTATCATAAAACCTAGGAGAATGTATGCTCGAGGCAAGGAAAAGCGTATTTAAGATGAAATCCGTTCCTATGATTTTCAGCAGTCTCCTGAGAACATACACGCTGTTGTACTTCTAGGATACCTGTCATTGGTCTGCAGCCAATAAACGATTCTTTGACTTCACCCAGAAGACTCTGTGTTTCTGTAGGTCCGGAACAGGGTGAACCCAGAAGTCATAGGGTGTGTGCCCCTGGACCGCTGGGTCTAAAATACCCAGTACTTCACATGGATGCACCGTATTTACAATACGATGCACCATGGTTCAAGGATTGACAGATACGTCAGAATCTGACGCATCTATCAGCGCAATAGTGACGCATTGCTGGAGTCGTGTCGCAAACATGACGCATCTCCAGTAATGCATGGGGAGGCCTATTCTTAATACACTGCGTCACTCCTTACGCCTGCTCCTAGCAGGCGTAGGGTTTTGACGCAGTGGCATCCTAGAAATGACAGTGAAATCTACAAGATTTCACTGCATCACTTCTACAGGGATTTCCCGCGTGGGAACACGCACCCTGCATACATTATACCTGAGGCAGGTATAATGTGGCGCAGGGCTTTACAAGGTGATGCATCTCCCTAGATGCACCACGTTGTAAATGGGCCTCAACATGGCGCATTGTTTACACCGCCGATGCATCACAAAAAGTGATGCAACGGTGGCACAAAAGTGTTGCAAGCGGCTTGTTAATCTGCCCCTTTATTTCTCCTCGTTTTTCCTTTTCTATGTGTGCTGCATTCTGCAGCACACATAGAAAGAGCAAAACGCCATTAATGATTGTTTATGTGCAGGAAGGTGTCCCTTCCTGCACATTACCAATCATTGCCTGCAACTCAGGCACCCTTGCACTATGGTGCACGTGTGTCTATGTTGGCACTAGGCAGCTATTTTTAGAGCCAGCACTAGAGAAAACACAGGGGTGCATCGTATTGTAAATATGGCACATCCCTGTGTTTTGGAAATGGAGGAGCGTGGTACTGCAAAATTTGCTGCAGCTCCGTGCTCTGTCATTTCATTGTAAATTTGCCCCTGAATGTAGTGACCCCTAAAGGATGTTTGAATCGGCCACACTAGGATTTGAAATGCTAACTTTTAAATTAAAATTAACATCTGTAACAATGGCACATTCAGGGAGCATTCTGTCTTGCAGGAACAAGGAAATGTTGAAAACAGTGCCCCTCATTACAAGCTCAAGACTAAATTCCAATCTTTGTGTAAACAAAATTATGAGCTATGTAATAACGATCACATCATCACAGTTCAAAGAAGTTGCTGTGCAATGCGATTAGTTTAGTGTTGTAATCGTTTAAAGTTGCTTGCGTGTGCCAGTCCAGTTCCATCTCCATGGTAGCAATCTAATGCTGCAGTTGTACCTGGAGAACCGGCAGGTTGGCAGCAGCAGTTGGTGGCTCTACTTTTGAAGAATAAAAAGGACTTAAAAACCTACCTGTGTGAGTCCTTTCAACACTGGCAACGATCGACGCTTGCGGAGGAACAAGCTGCCACCAACTCTCGCTTTTCCTCTGAACCCACGCATCGACTTTTTCCTCTCCGTGACTTTCCTGTAACCTGAGAGGAGGCATAGTGTTCTACAAGATTTGCTGACTTTTGGGTTGCTAGTCCCGTTTTTATGCCAGTCTGGAGCTCGTTTTGGCTGATTTTCGGCACTATTTCGAAATTTGGCTTCGTTCGTTTCTGCCGCTCGTGATTACGCTCGAGCATTGTGACGTGCACAGCCTCAAAATCGTCATCACGCACGCACGCAATTAACGTGGCGTAACGTAACGTGCCACCATTTTGTTTACAAATCTCCATGGCAACCTTTTCACTGAGCAACGCGAAACAGAACAACAGGTGAAATTGACTTTGTGCATATATTTCAGCGATCGCACACGCAAATTGCTTTCCCTTGCACCTTGTCATTTAAAAAGAAATCTATTCAAAATTGAACTACTAATGTATTGGATATAACTGACTATCAAAGCTGCCTTCCCTGCACTACTAGTTTATCAAACATTATTCCTTAGTATTATTTCACTGTTGCTTTCAAATTTTCTCAATTTTACTTAAACAATGCTTCTTATTGACTTTCTTACTGCATTTCATATTTAATTTTGTGGAACTATTCGACTGTTAGACTTACTAATCAACTTTACATCTAAATCACCATGACTACATCTAGCATGAGCCAACCTCCCCCCTTTCCCTGTGAAAAAGGTGAACCTCTTTTGCCCTGGAAAAGATGGAAATTGCTATTCGATTCATATCTAGTTGCGATTGGTGGTGAGAAATTTTCTGCTTACAGAAAATAAGCGATTTTACTCCACATCCTTGGGATAGAAGGACGCAACATTTATGAAAGCATTGACTTAATTCCCATTGGTGAAGGCAATGGTGAACTGTCTGATGTATTTAACATGTCCATGAAAATGTTAGAAAAGTATTTTGGGCCTCGTATTAATGTTGTCTTAGAAAGACACAAATTTTTCATGAGAGTCCAAGAACATAATGAAAAAGTTGCCCACTCCATAGCATCTCTTAAAACACTTGCACGCACTTATGAATTTGGTGACTTAACTGAATCATTAATACGTGACCAATTAGTCAGGTGCACAAACAGCTCCAGATTTCCAGAAAAATCCATCACTCAAAGAAGCCGTGGCAATTGTGGAAGGTATGGAGAACACCTCTGGTTGGGTCAAAGAGATGAAATCTCAAAAAACCATGGCAGGTGAGACTCCAACACCTAGTAGCATTCATGAATTGACTCATAAAGAAGTATGTTCTAGTCATCCTCATGATTGCGTGGATAACATTTGCAAAGTTGTTCGTGGACAAAAGCCTAAAACCCACACAGACTCTTCGAAAATGAAATGTTACAGACGTGGCACTAATAATCATTCTTCCAACTATCCTCAATGCTATGCTAGAAATACCACGTGTCTCAAATGTGGAATTAAAGGCCGCTATGCAAGGGTATGCAAGTCTGGAGGAAGAGTACGCATGGTTGATGCTATGCATGAGAATATTGAAACAAGTGTTTCAACCAAAACAACCATGCTCAGTGTAAGAGGAGATGGCGTAGTTGACGCAGATGTCATATACATGCCTGAATGTGATGTGATAATTGGTGATAAGTTGTTAGTTGTCTTAGATGACTCGGGTTCCCCGTTTACCATGATTGGAAATGAAATTTGGGACAAGACTTTTCCTGAACTTAAACTTGCTTCTCCTGACATCAATCCTGTCAGCTATGGAGGTTCACACATTGACGTAATAGCTTATGCCATCATGAAAATTCATTTTAAGGGAAGAGATACTATTGGGAAAATCTATGTAGCAAGACGTGGTGACAATCTCCTTGGGTGGCGACATCAGAGAGATTTGGGGATAATTCTGAATCCTAATGCTCGCTGTCCTTCAGAACAAGTCATGTTGGTGGATCATAATCTGTCTTCTAACAAGTACTTTAATAAATTCCCTAAGTTTTTTCTGATAAGTTGGGACTCCTTAAAAACTTTGAACACCGTATTGTACTTAAGCAAGGAGCCATTCCTGTGGTACACAAAGTCAGAAAAGTCCCTAACATGATGTTGGAACCCCTTAAGTATGAACTCGAGAGATTAGTTTCTCAAAACGTTATTGAGGAGATCGAATCCTCAGAATGGTTGGCCCCAGTGGTTTTGGCTCCCAAGGATGGAGGGAAGAGTATTAGGATGTGTGTTGACTTGAGAAGCCTAAATAAGTGGATATGGGTGGATCGTCAACCACTTCCTAATATCTCTGAATCTATCACTATGCTTGATGGTGTGAAGATTTTTAGTGTAATGGACTTATCCTCAGCGTACCATCAAGTTCCACTCCATCCAAATTCCAAACACCTTACGTCTTTTGTTACACCACTGGGGGCCTTCCATTTGATCAGAATGCCATTCGGATTAGCCTCTGCGGCTGCCTGTTTCCAACATATTATGAAATTGGTTTTGAGAGAGATTCCAAATGTCATGTTCTTCCAAGATGACATTTAAATTTATGGCAAAAATGATTTTGAACATGATGCAACTTTGAGATGCACTCTTCAAAGGCTGGCGGACAATGGTTTAACTGTGAATCATTTGAAATGTAAAATTAATGTGACGCCTGTAACATATTTGGGGCATGTGATATCGGGGGAGGGCATTCAACCAAATCTTGACTTAGCAAAAAGTATTGTTGATGCTCCTGCCCCAACCGACAAAGAGCAAGTGAGGTCTTTTCTTGGCCTCGCTGAATTTTATTCAAAATGCATTCAAGGGTTCGCTTCCACTGTCAAACCCATCAGAGTCCTCCTAAGGAAAGGTGTACATTTTGTCTGGTCCCCTGAGTGTGATGTTGCTTTCAATATCATCAAACAAGCAATTGGAAAAATGCCAACCTTAGGTCATTTTGATTCCAAAAAGAAAACTTTCTTAACTACTGATGCCAGCTTGAGTGGTCTTGGGACAGTGCTTTCTCAAGTTGATTGTGGAGAAGAGAAAGTTGTTGCGTTTGCCTCTAGAGCTTTGAAAAAACCGGAACAACAATATTCTTGCATTGAAAGGGAGGCCCTGGCCATAGTGTGGGGTATTAAACACTTTAAATTGTATCTGTGGAGTATCCCCTTTTTGGTAAGATCTGATCATCGGCCTTACTGCAAGTCTTCTCCTGCATGGAAAGTGAAAGACTCACTCCTAGACTTAAGCGTTGGAGTGAAGGTCTTGAGAAATACAATTTTTCTGTTGAATATCTCCCTGGTAAGGCTAACAAAGTGGCAGACTGTCTGTCTAGACTGCTTGTTGAACTCTCTGAAAATACACTTGACAATGATGCCGTCAGTGTTAGTTGGATTAAAGAGCCTGCCATTCTAGAAAATGAGTGGGAGAGTTCCGTATTAGCTGATCCCTTGTTTCCTACTATAACACTTTTTGTCATTGAAGGTTGGCCTGACAACAAAGGGGTGGATTCTGATTTGCTTCCTTTTTGGACTGTCAGATGCCAACTTACTCTTTGTCAAGGACAGCTTATGCGAGGTGAGAGAGTAATTCCACCTGAAGGTCTTAGATCCAAGCTCATTAATTTGGCCCATGAAGGACATCTTGGAAGAAGTCTTACTAAATCTCGCCTTCGGAAAAGGTATTGGTGGCCAAAGATGGATGGACAAGTTGAGAATGTGGTTAAAGAGTGCTATGAGTGTGGTTCTTGTGACAAGTCCCGAGTGATTAATAACCCTCCACTCTCGTCTGTTGAGATTCCTAAAGAACCATGGGTCAAGCTGGGTTTGGATCTGATGGGTCCTTTTGAGCTTTTGGGCCCGGGAGACAGATTTGTAATCCTTTTGGCTGACTACTCGTCCAAGTGAGTCTCCACTAGGTGTGTAAGCTCAGTGAACACAAGAGTAGTTATTGATTTTCTCAAAGACGAATTTGCCATTGAAGGTATTCCCAAGTATATTGTTACAGACAATGGTCTGCAGTTTGTTTCTCAAGAAATGCATGAATTTTTAAATGACTATGGCATAGTGCACCAAAGAACTGCTCTCTATTCGCCCCAAGCCACTGGATTGGCTGAGCGCATGAACAGAGTAGTTAATGTATGTTTGCAGAGAGCCATTGTGACAAGACTTCCTCTCAAGGGAATTTTGAGGGACACGTGGCGGGCTCATCGAACCACAGTAAATTGTGTTTTGCAGAAGTCCCCTTTTCAGATATTGTGTGGCAGAGTTGCGTTATCTAAACTCAACCCATGTTGGTTACCTCCTGTTAAGGGTCCTGTTTTGAGTGAGGAGGAGGTGAGTGATAAAATTAAGTCTTACCAAAAAATGTATAAACAGAGGTTTGATGTAAAAATATCAACCAAGAACATGTCATGGAAGGTTGGAGAATGGGTACTTGTCAAGAGACCACGTTGGCACAGGAAGGGTGTCACTGATTACATGGGACCATTTGTTATTACTGCTGTATACAGAAATGTAGTCACGGTGCATAATGGAGGTAAGTGGAGTATGTCTCGATTGGTGAAGTTCCAAGGTGGTAAATCTATGTTTCCATCATGCCCAGATGTTTCACCAGCTGCTGTTGTGCCATCCAATTGTGATTCTCCACCTTATCCTTCTAGATTTCACCGTTTTCCAAAAATATATGAGGATTATGAAATGTTCTAATTCTCTCAGGAGTTTTGGTTATTTTTGGTAATTGCACATTGTATTACTGTGTAAAAGTTTTATATCCTGTTTTATGAATTGCATTGAAGTCACAGACTTTGTCCATGTTTCTCTTTTCCTCTTTTCTTTTCTCTTTTGTTTCCTCTGTAAAAGGAGATGTGTTGTAATCATTTAAAATTGCTTGCGCGTGCCAGTCCTGTTCCATCTCCATGGCAGCATTCTAATGCTACAGTTGTACCTGGAGAACCGGCAGGTTGGCAGCAGCAGTTAGTGGGTCTACTTTTGAAGAATAAAAAGGACTTAAAAACCTACCTCTGTGAGTCCTTTCAACATAATAACGATCACATCATCACAGTTCAAAGAAGTTGCTGTGCAATGCGATTAGTTTAGTGGCACATAGAACTATTTACAAGTGACACTAGGACCATGTACACAGAGGGCAAACTGATAGATGAAGACTATATGGTCTATTATACGGTATCTTAAATAAGGCTGTTCACTTATCTGGGTGTCAATAGCATTATGATACATAGACAAGTGACATAGTGCATTGTCTCTAAATGTTTCCAAATTACCCGCAACCCATTTGAAAACATTGTTTAAGATCTTAAATGGACAGATAATGGAGATTGGGCCAATATTTAGGTTGCATTCTGGTATCTAAAGTCCTAAATGCAGAGCGGGACAAAACACACTAAAATCCCCCGACTGCAATTGAAAATTCAGGGCTGAAAGCATTATTTATACATGGACCTGATAAACATCAAAGCTCAATTTGTTTTATCAATATGTGGTAGTATCGCAAGTTAACAAAATATATTATGAGGCAATTCATTTTGTTGCACGGGTAGTCAGTTTCCAAAAAGTACATGCACTTTGGGTCTGTACACTTTTTGTGTTTAAGTTCAACCATATTTGTTGTGTTGGAAAAAAAGGTACAACCCTTTTTTCCTTCGTGCCACAGAATTTAATTTTCTAGATCACATGTATGACCTGCCCTTCCTGCACAAAAACAATCCTGCATGCAACGAAAGCACCCTTGCACCACCGTGCAAGGGTGCCTGCATTTGGCACTAGGTAGCCAAAATGGCACTAGTGCAGGGAAAAGGCAGGAATGCGCCACATTCCTTAAATATGGCACATTCCTGACTTTTCCCTGTCACACAGTGCAGCGCAGCAAGATGACTTGCTGCACTGCGTGACTTGGCTATAAATATGGTGTCAAGAGTCAATGCATGAGACTCACCTTGAAAATATTTGTTTTTCAATTCATGCAACAAGCATCTCGTGAAAATGTGATAAAATCGCTTCCAAATTACAAAAAATGTATTTCTTTAGCATGCTGAAGTGTTTCACTCTAATACACCAGATTAAATCACTGCATTGAAATGTATTTACTAAAAGGTAAAGTTTCAAAACATGAATGTAGGAAGCTGGCTCTCTATATACTATACCAAAATGAGTTATAGGTGCCGATTACGATCCTGGAAAAAAATTCCCCGTACGACTCGTATCCGGTCTTTTTACCGTACGAATCGTACAAGTGGCGTACAAACTGCCAATCACGATTCGCATGGTAAAAAGTCCATACGAACCGCATTGGGAATTATTCCCCACACGTCCTCGGGTCGGGAAATGTGTCTGACACGTCCTCGGACGATTTACCGTACAAATGTGAAAAGTGAAGTCCGACCGCGGAATCACGATCCATCCCGTGCGTCCGATGTTACAACCGGATGGAAAAAACACCGTCCGCACCGAACTCCCATAGCAACCATGGAGAGATGTGCCCGCATACGCGCCCAACACCCCCCAGCCCTCCTATGTACGAGTCGAATCCCCACCCCTGTATGTACACCCGTGTATGTACGAGACGTACCCTCACCCGCGTACGTATGGAGCCTACCCCCACCCCAACCGTGTATGTACGGACCGAACCCTCACCCGCGTACGTATGGAGCGTACCCCCACCCCAACCGTGTATGTACGACCCGTACCCCCACCCCGACCGTGTATGTACGACCCGTACCCTAACCCGCGTACGTATGGAGCGTACCCCCACCACAACCGTGTATGTACGACCCGTACCCCCACCCGTGAATGTATGGAGCGTACCCCCACCCCAACTGTGAATGTATGACCCGTACCCTCACCCGCGTACGTATGGAGCCTACCCCCACCCCAACCGTGTATGTACGGACCGAACCCTCACCCGCGTACGTATGGAGCGTACCCCCACCCCAAACGGGAATGTACGACCCGTACCCTCACCCGCGAACATATGGAGCGTACAGCCACCCCACCCGTGAATGTACGACCCGTACCCCCACCCCAACCGTGTATGTACGACGCGTACCCCCACCCGCGTATGCATGGAGCGTACCCCCACCCCAACATTCCAAGTACGGAGCGCACCCCAGGCCCCAACACCAGCACCTTCACACAACATCGCGCATGTACGAGTCGTACCAAGCCAGACACAAGGACAGCACTGTACAACCAAATGCCCGAAGTACACACCGTACACACGCTAAAAACGCACGTACACAACCAGGACAAAGCAAAACAACACAAGAATACACCATTCGAATGGCACAAAGCCACAAAACATGTCCAACATGCACAAAAACAACACATTCACTGACCTGCAACTGCCAAAATCCCAAACAGAGGCCCAAAACACAACCACTCCTTATAACACACCCACCCAAACTTCAAACACAGCCACACCCACCAATGGACCAATAAAAAGGGCCCACACACACAAATCATGAGCCTTTGCAACAGACTCACTGCTGCCAGACCCCACAGACAACCTACAGCACCATACTAGAACCTTTACCACACCTTACACTTGCACACCTTCACACACCCACCTTCAAAAACACCCCCTCATCACATTCACACACACACATGCACAACCACACCCACACACCCACAACCATCCACACACACCCCCCCCACCATCCACACCCACACCCCTCACCATGCCCACTAACAAGAATCCAAAGTTTACTAGCCGAGAGTTGGAGGTCCTTGTCGATGAAATCCTCAGAGTCGAGCCACACCTCTTTGGTACATTGGTCAGACAGACCAGCATTTCAGAAAAAACAGCCATGTGGCAGACGATTGTTGATGCTGTCAATGCTGTTGCGGACACCAGAAGGACCAGGCATGAATGCCAAGCCAGGTGGTACGATCTGCGGAGGAGGGTCCGAGCCAAAATGACCGACGAACACAACCAGGCCAACGTCACTGGAGGAGGGCCGCCCCGCAGACGCGTAGAATACCATCCCTGGGAGGAGAGGGTGATGGCCATACTGCCGGTGGTGGCAGTGGACGGATTAGAAGGACTCCGAGACCCGGGTGAGTACACAAACAACTCACCTCACATGGGGGGAACGTCATCCACAACCAAACTCACAAACAGGCACGCAACCACCCCAAGCCATCGCATGACTCAACCACACTCCATGAACACGCACATGCCACTGGCGCCACCATGCCCCATGCACCCAGCTGGACAATGCAAAGTTACAGGCCACAGAAAACTCCAACACAAGACACGGTAAGCCGGATGGCGGGAGTGTGGGCCCCAAAAATCACATAGTGCAACTCAGAAGCAGACAACAATGCCCCCTGCCCATATGGCCTAGGTCACAGCCAGACAAACAGTGTGTCCCCACACAGGAAAGACTTGCCAGCAACTGGCGGACGCCTTGCATGAACACATGGGGGTGACGGCACGTTCTTGCACATGACAGCAGCTAATGAACAGCCAACACTGTGAAAGAGTGGCAGCACACACCACCACAGCAGCAGCGCAGACACAGACACTACACCCAATGAGTGCCTGGAGATCAGAAACAAACTCACATCAACAATCCATGGGCCATTCAAAGATCTGCTAACAGTGTGTGCCCAGGAAGCTGGGCTGAGGTGACAGAGGGTGACACAAAGAGGGAGGGAGAGGGGGACAGAGAGGGAGGGAGACACAGGGAGACGGACAGAGGGAGGAGGCTGACACACAGAGGGAGGGAGAGGGGGACAGAGAGGGAGGGAGACACAGGGAGACGGACAGAGGGAGGAGGCTGACACACAGAGGGAGGGAGAGGGGGAGAGAGAGGGAGGGAGACACAGGGAGACGGACAGAGGGAGGAGGCTGACATACAGAGGGAGGGAGAGGGGGAGAGAGAGGGAGGGAGACACAGGGAGACGGACAGAGGGAGGAGGCTGACGCACAGAGGGAGGGACAGGGGGACAGAGAGGGAGCGAGAAAGGGACACACAGGGAGAGCAAATCAGCCTTGTGGGGTGTGGGAATGTCTGCTCGTCAGCAGGTAGACTGCGTGCATGTAGACAAGGGTGGCCAGTGCCAGAACCCCCCCTCTTCTCCATGGCAAAACACAGGGCCATGTCACAACCTGTGCACGAGCACAACAACAGCTACCTGCATTATCTAAGTGTGTGGAACCACTCCATGTGCCCACGTTCAGTGCAACACGGAAGGCGCCAATGCATGGCTCGCCACACCTACCCACTCCACTGCTGACTGCAGTCACAATTGACGCAGCAAGTAACACTGTGCCACACATAGGTAATGTCGCAAAAGCTGTGGCCAAGGGACATACCCATGCACAAGTGCACTGTGAGTGGAATGCAAGACATATCCAAATTCCCAGAGGAAATGTGGAAACTCAGAAACCAATGAAACATGGATGTTGCATGGAACAAAATTAACATTGTCTCTCTCACACACAGGTCAACGTCGTGGATCACCCCCCAACACTAGTGGGGAAGACTCACAGGACCCGGCTCGGCGGGATGACGGAGCCACCGGCAGCGACGACTCTCACCACTCTGTGGACGAACCCGACCCCGACCAACCTGGCCCCTCTGGTGTCCAACGATCTGCAGCACCTGCGTCAGGTACAACTGAGCCAATCACCACCCCCACTCCTGCCACATCCCAGGAGACACCCAGGATCCCTGCCCCACCACCACAATGCAGCCAGGCTGGCCAGGAGGGACACGGTGGACCGGGCACCCAGGAGGAGGCAGGCGACAACGCCAATGCCACCCCTCAGGGGTCCCGGAGACCCGATGTGCCCACAAGGGCAGGCCAGGTGCAAGTGGGCAGGGGTGGTGGGAGTGGAGGACGGCGGAGGCGCGAGCCTGACCAGTTGGCTGGGGAGCCGGTATATTCCCATGTCCGAAACATCCTGGACACATACCGGCAGGACACCACGGGCATGGCCCAGGTTGTGTCCACCCTCAACGAGATGAAGGGGACCCTCGATGAGATCAAGACCCGGCAGGCCCAGCAACATGCGGAGCAACATGCATGTCTACTGCGACACCAAGGGCGGATGGAGGACAGACAGGCTGAGCTCGTGACGGTGTTCACGGGAATTCACAGTACACTCCGTCGGATAGCCAACAACATGGGCAACCCTCCCTGTGCCATCAGGCGTAGAACATCACCACCCACAGGAAGGGATCAGGAGGAGGAGGAGGAGACATCCGACGGAGCATCCCAAACATCGTCACGGCCTGCTTCTGAGGGTCCCCGCAGGAGGGCGGGTCGTCCACGGAAAAGACCGTGAGGGTCGTCGCAACTGCACCATCTCCCAGGACACTTGGCCTGGCACCTGGCCCACTGGAGCAACAGCAGCACAGCAGCAAAAGACATTCTCTGCCACATAGACTTGCTGGTCACTGTCTGACCAATGTTGACAAAGACTGTGGCATGGACTCTGAGGATTTCAAATGGCAAGGACACCAACTCCCCTAGTGAACTTTGGATTCCACACACCCGGAAAGCCCCTCATGTCATACCCCCCCCCACCCCAACCAAAATAAAAAGTCACAGCATAAAGAGAAGATGCCTACTTTTAGCATTATTACCTTACATGTGTCTTGTAAAGTCTAACCATGCCTGAGTTCTCATTTGACTTTAACCATCCACACCCTGGGGCCTGAGTCTGGCACAGGACACACATGGGTCACATCGTATTAGGCAAGACAGACATGGAGCACCATACACACCCGTGATGGGCCCAACCAGCTGAGGGGGTGGCCACACAACCGTGCTGACAGACATTTTGAGTACAGCGACAGCCATGCGCAGAGGTCAGGGATCATGTGGAGTGTCCTGGGGGGCACCCAGGTATGTGTGGACAGGTGGCAGAACCATGTCCTGCAAGCTTGAGTCAGGTGGATGCAGAGAATGGTGGCCTGGCCAACGTTGGATGCATGGGGATGGCACATGTCACAATACCCACACAGTCATGGACATCATGCACAATATATAGTCTAATCCCACACAAACAGCTTGCATCTTGCTACTCTACACATAGACACATTGCCACTATCACGGAAAACCATGCCAGACATGCCGGATGCACCGTGGCAACACACCAGCATTGACTGAGAAGAGGCACCTTGGAGGCATAGGGACACCTTTATTAGTCATGTATTCGGGATTGCAGAGGCAACTCGGAGTACACATGAACGGGTCATGTGGAGTAACATGTGGGTCCAACACTGGAACCCCCCTTCTGCAGCACAAATGCGTGATAGCCATGAAACTGGCACACAAGTGTCGGCTAACAGCTAAACACCCCCTGCTGCTCACGGAGAGACTGCCATACACCATTGATCCACTGATGTGGAAGTCCCACACCATGTCAAGCCAATGCAAACCGTATGTGTCCGAGCGCAGTGTAACACACATTGATGCCATCATCACATTCCACAATCCCATCACTGATGACTGTCAACAAGTCTGACCATCTATTCAGGTGTACCCAGCTGCATGTAATGTGTCCCATGGTGATGCGACATGTCTGCAGAGGAACCAAACATCGACAGGGGCAGTGTGCATACATCGTAAACAAGTGCCACACCCAATACACCCCTGATGCATCCCTTACCCTAAGGAGACTTCCAAACTCGTCCGTGCGTGTAACGCTGAGTCAGCAGACGATGACGTGTCCATGAGGAATAGCAGTGCCACAACAATGCAACCAGCAGACGGCATGCGCAAGTACCTGGGGATGAGAGACACACAAGAAGTCAGCCACAAAAAGCACAGCCACTTGCATGTGCATGTACTCGACACATGTAAGGATGACAACATGCTAGGTCACAATTATGACTGGGGAAATACACTCATCACTGGCACCATCACTCCAGTGACACATCCACACACACCTCTGACTCACGTGGCATACATGCAGATGGACACACACATCGCAACACATGCCACACGGGGACCAATGCGTGCACACACAGACACTGGTACTCACCACTAAGCAAAGAAGTCGCGTATGAGCCGAGTCCGGATGTCCTCTTACGGAACCACATCCTCCACATCACTAGCCCCATTGCCAAGACCTTGGTCCTCCACGGGTGGATGGTCCTGATCAACTTGATCCAGGATGAGTGGCACAGCTTTCTCAACTGCCATGTTGTGCAGCATGCAGCAGACCATGAAGATTTTGCAGACCTTCGCCGGGGTATATGGGAGGGCGCCGCCGGTCTTGTGGAGGCATCTGAATCGGCTCTTCAGGAGGCCAAATGTGCTCTCTATCACTCGCCTTGTCCGGCCATGGGCGGTGTTGTAGCGGAGCTGGGCCGGCGTGATGGGGTTGCGGAGAGGTGTGATCTGCCATGGCATGTTGGGATAGCCAGCGTCCCCTACATGGAAAGCACATGGACATAAGTAGGACAGGAGAAGCGGTCGTGCTGGAAGTCTACGCAAAATACAGGACAGACAGAGTGTACCCACCAACAACACATGCTCGTTCGTTGCGCAGCTGCGTCATCATTTCAGGCACCCTGCTACGCCTCATGATGTAGGCATCGTGTGCTGATCCTGGAAAACGAGCACAGACATGTGAAATCACCATGTTGGACAGACACACCACAAGGGCATTGATGGAGTGGTAGTGTTTGCGATTCCTGTACGCTACCTCCTGTGCCTGTGGTGGTACCAAAGCCACATGTGTCCCATCTATGGACCCAATGACATGGGGCATCCCTCCCAGGGCATAGAATCCACGTTTGACCCCAGTCAACAATTCAGGGGTTGGGAAATGGATGAACTCATCCAGGTGAAGCAACATGGCCTCTAAGAAATCATGCAGCACACGGCAGAACATGCTCTGGGACATGCCTCCAACATGAGCTATGGTATTTTGAAAGGTACCCGTGGCAAGAAAATGTAGGGCTGCCATTACCTTCAGCTTGGGTGTCAGTGCCGTAGGATACCTGTGCAGCGGGTGCAGGTGTGGTGCCAGCCTCGCCGTCAACTCCAGAATCAACGGTTGGGGGAAGCGGTAGCACCGGATACAGTCATTCTCCCGCATGTCAGCCAAGTCCGGAATTGCTCGGGGAAGAGGCGGCGCTCTGCAGTAATTTGGAATTGACAAGGAAGAGTGAGTGCACTACTACAACAATTTTTGGGTGCTGAGCACATGTTAATCTGTCAATACACATATGCGACATACGGAGTGAGGTATGTGCCACATGCCCTGGACACGTATGGCTGCCAGGTGACACTCCTACTAAGACCCAGCTACACACGGAGATTGTGAACCTCCACATGCCATGGCATGGGATTAGCTGTGTCCCCGTGTAAGTGAAAAGCCAGACACAACACAGGAGTGACATACATCAACACATCAGCAGAAGTAGGATGTCGATAGCAGAGACTGGTAGCGGAACACTAGAGCCACAGGTCACATGACATTACACTAGGACAGCCCACACACCTTGCCAATAAGGTGTACATGTAATGACTCACCACACATTCATAGAGAGGATGCAGACATGTCCTTGTTACGCTACTCTGTGTCCCATGCATACATACGCACCTCACATCCGATACCACATGTGGCCTGGTGTGCGGAACAGTGTGCCATGTCCATCTACACACAGACACATGTTGGTTGCTGCAACAGCTGATGCTTTTGAGGGAGCTCCAACATCAAGCTAATGGGCACCCCCCACACATACATGACATAGTCACATCGTGCACCGTGGGTAGTCTTAGGTCTGGTGTGGTAACCCTAGTAGCGGGCATCAAGGGACACTTGCATGTGTTGTTGACTGTGCCATGCCAGTGACGCTCATCCCAAGTGTGCAGTACGACATGCACACATGTCAAAGGAGTTAAGGGCATGCCTTGCACACATTGCACCGTCACACATCACATCTGTACACATCTCATCATACATCTGGTGCCTTCTCGACTCAGGAGTAATGTGCCACATCACAGCCTTTCACACCTGTGCCCCACACATGTAGTACTGCCCAGACAATGCCTTGATGTCCATCCATGGACAAGTATGTCAGCCCTATTCCTTCCTGTGTGCTGCCTGTCACCACTGTGATGTGTGAAAGGCACCGTACTTTGGCTCAGAGGGCCTGTGTACGTTCCCTATCACTATGGGAGTGCTGCCGTATGTGTACCCATAGAGATAGTGAGCGTACGCACGCGTGTACGGTCCGTACCACTATGAGTATGCATACGCGAGAACACCCATAGTGATAGTGAGCGTACAGGCGTGTGTACGGTCCGTACCACTATGGGTGTGCTTGTGTGTGCATACCCATAGTGAAAGTGAGCGTACGCACGCGTGTACAGTCCGTACCACTATGAGTACGCATACGCGAGAACACCCATAGTGAAAGTGAGCGTACGCACGCGTGTACGGTCCGTACCACTATGAGTACGCATACGCAAGAACACCCATAGTGATAGTGAGCGTACAGGGGTCGTGTGTACGGTCCGTACCACTATGAGTACGCATACGCGAGAACACCCATAGTGATAGTGAGCGTACAGGCGTGTGTACGGTCCGTACCACTATGAGTACGCATACGCGAGAACACCCATAGTGAAAGTGAGCATACGCACGCGTGTACGGTCCGTACCACTATGAGTACGCATACACGAGAACACCCATAGTGATAGTGAGCGTACAGGCGTGTGTACGGTCCGTACCACTATGAGTACGCATACGCGAGAACACCCATAGTGAAAGTGAGCGTACGCACGCGTGTACGGTCCATACCACTATGAGTACGCATACGCGAGAACACCCATAGTGATAGTGAGCGTACAGGCGTGTGTACGGTCCGTACCACTATGGGTGTGCTTGCGTATGCGTACCCATAGTGAAAGTGAGCGTACGCACGCGTGTACGGTCCGTACCACTATGAGTACGCATCCGCGAGAACACCCATAGTGATACGGACCGTACACGCGTGCGTACGCTCACTTTCACTATGGGTACGCATACGCAAGCACACTCATAGTGGTACGGACCGTACACACGCCTGTACGGGCCGTTGCAATGCATTTGTGGTGCCCTAGGGCCCCGGTACGCACCGTACCTGTGTGTTAAACTCCAAATTACATAGGGGACACATGAGGGACAAGTATAAAGGCCTACATGCATGCTGGTTGTCATGGAGACCAAGTTTAAAGTTTGAATTTTTTTTCCAGCAGGTGCACAGCAGTAGTCAGTTTGAATGAATCTACTTTGTTGCAATGTGGTTCTGGAGTTGACATCATACTCAATAAAAAAACACAATAAGAACCCACTGACTGTGCTAGGTTTGAAGGGATTGGAGGAAACGTAGGATGCAAATGTGAGTGAGCAATCACTCTGTACTCCTGTGCATGAAACAGGCCAGCAAGGCAGATATAAGGCAGCCAGGTCCCATGAGGGAGCACTTGCCTGCACATCTTAGGATTCGACGACCCAGCTGCTGCTACTGATTCCCTGGAACCATGTCAAGGTCTGTGGAGAGGTCACAGCCTTTCACCCTGGAGGAGAACCTGGCTTTGCTGGATGTGATCCTCCCACAGTACCCCCTGCTGTATGGGCGACCAGGGTATCAGGTGAGTGCAGAGTCTACTAGCACAGACTGTGTCCCTTGCTTGTGACTGTGACTTCTGGCATTGTGTCCAGGTGTGACACACATGCTAAGTACTGTAGGGGGGGTCCCAGGGGGGGGAATGCCTGATGTCTCCCAGCCAGTGCATGCTGTGGTGCATGTCTGCCGTCCTCACTTGCATTGTGTTTACTGTGACAATCACTGCATGGTGCATGCCACATTCTGCCTGTCTTTACCTCCTGGGAATGTAGCCTCTACAGTCCTCATTTGATTATGTGGTCAGCCCAGTGTGACAGGTGACTG
This sequence comes from Triturus cristatus, assembly GCF_964204655.1. Lineage (NCBI taxonomy): Eukaryota > Metazoa > Chordata > Amphibia > Caudata > Salamandridae > Triturus > Triturus cristatus. The sequence goes on along the minus strand of NC_140592.1, from coordinate 285,525,921 downwards.
TACCCACAGATGTGTGTTAGTTCTGTGTACCTGTGCTGAGAGTGTCCACATGATGTGTTCGTACCCTGGACATCGGTGTGTGTGTAAGTCCCCTGTCATGTGGGTGGGTGCATATGTGGAGTGTGGCACCCGGCCTGCATGAGGGATGGCTATACCCTGCCCATGTGATGTGAGCAGGGAGCAGTGCTGTGTGTCTGACGTGCAGAGCCAGCCCCACACCTGTGAGCCCCCCCCGTCTAGTGGCACATGTGCAGAGCGAGGTTTGTCGCTGCATTTGGCAATGGAAGGTGAATGTCCTGTGCCTGTGTGTGTCTGTGTACTCTGCTGCGGTAGCGTCAGTGGCCTGTGGCATGTGACTGCTTAGAGGTGCTGCACATTATCCTGGTGTACCTTCTGATGCACAGTGTGAGCCTGGATCATTGATTGTGTCGTTGCCCTCATTCCACCTGTGTCCTTTCAATGGCACGTACTGCTTTTGCCCTTCCCCAGTGGATCATGTCCGCATGACATAGGTGCAATGCGTTGGATGCATACTATGCCTTGTTGTAAACTGCACATTTGTTCTAATATGTCTCTCTGTGATATGTGCCTGGTGTATTGGTGTAGTGTCACTTGTTCATCCTCACAGGTAGGCGCCTCTGCCAAGAAGCAGATATGGATGAACGCCGTCAGTGCCGTGAGGAGGACGGTCGCAAGCGGCGCCTGGCCCAGGTGAGGAAACGCTGGCAGGATATACGGTGCTGGACGCGGAGGATCGCACGGGTCCTGCTGGGGGACTCACCTGGGGGACTCACCTGGGGGACTCACCTGAGACCCATAAGTAAGTCGGAGGTGTTATTTTTCGGCTGTGTCATCGATCCCGAGTGGCGGCAGTGGTGGCCGGCCGCCATGTGTCCCCCGGCACAATCTTCCTTGGTGGCCAAAAATCTCAGCGTTAAGCTTGATAACAAGCTTTCTCTCAGATCGCATGTTCTTGGCCTGGCCGGCGCCTGTTTCGGTGTTCTGAAAATGCTCCGCAGATTTCTTCCACTACTATCTGCGGAGCATAGACGGATTACGGTGCAGGCGCTTATCGGATCCAGGCTAGACTATGCCAATGCCCTTTTCCTGGGTCTTCCAGACTATTTGGTCCAGCGTCTGCAGGTGACACAGAACTCTGCAGCGCGCGCAATCTTTGGTTTGCATAGACGCGCACGGGCTTCTGGTCTTCTGCAGACGCTGCATTGGCTCCCGATCCGAAAGCGGATTATGTTCAAATCCTTGACGCTGGTACATAAAGCTCTGTTTGGCTCAGGCGCAGGTTATCTGCAGAAGAGATTGGCTTTCTATCGCCCTGCCAGCTCACTGCGTTCGGAATCCCTTTTCACGGCTGTGGTTCCACGCGTGAGGAAGGCTCGGATTGGGGGGCGCTCTTTCAGCCACAAGGCCTCCCAGCTGTGGAACTCGCTCCCACTGGTACTTCGCAGTACTCCCAATTTGCTTCAATTCAGAAAGAATTTGAAGACTTGGCTTTTTAATCTTTCTGTTTAGGTGGATTTTCTTCCTTTTCTCTTTTGGGGCTCCTGTTTTTCTTGTTATGTTGTTATACACTGTAGCTGTATGTGGAAAGCGCCGGGACACTCTTTTAGAGTAGCCGAGCGCTATATAAATGCATCTTAACATAACATAACATAACATAACATAACATAACATAAGAACCGCGGGCGCCGCCGTCTGACCCACATCCACAAGCGTGTGCTGGCAGTGGTATTTCCAGACTTGGACAGGCGCTTACAGGAGAAGCAGCAGCAGGAAGGGGGTAGGTACATGTGTGTTTGTTGTGTGTCACCAGCATTTGTAAGTGCACAGTTGCATGGATACACTGCCCGGGTTTAAAGGTGCTGTGCAGATCCAGTTACCCACAGTACAGCGGTGCTCTCCTGCCTCCCTTCCCCTCCTTGCAATGTGTTCCCTGGTCTGTGTGTAGTCACTCCTGCACAAGGTAATGTATGCTGGCGCTTTCTCCACGTGAACTATGCCTGTAGCATCATGTGGGGGGGTGGTGTGTAACAGGTTTTGGGACCTTGCCTGTGCCCTGTCCAGTTCAGTACATGTGGGTTCCATGTCAGTTGGCACTGATGCTGAGTCCAGACATGGGAGTTAGTCTCTCAAGTGTCATGCCTTACAGCACGCATGTCCTATGTTGTGGCCTGTGACATGATGTGCATGAGTGTGCGATACGCATAGTGCAGGGATGGTGGCGTGTGTTGCAGTCATTCCCATTCAGGACCATGGAGTTGTGTGGCCACTACTGTCCCCTGGGGCATATTTTCCTAGGTGTCATGTGTGTCATCAGAAAACGTGGACACTCTCAGTGTCTACAGCATAGGTTGTGCTCTGTGCCATTGTCCCCTGGCACCATGTATATTGACGTAAAATGTAGTACAAGTGTCCACTGTACAGCCTGACCTGATTTTACTTGTCCATACTCACGGGGGCCAGTGCCTGTGTGTCTTGTTACAATAATCTGATGATGACCATTGGTACAGGATTATTTGGACAGGCGCACCTTGGGTATTTGGCGTCCAATCTTGCATTTATGCAGCCCCTGTGTATTTCACCCAGACTAAGAGATGTAAGTGCTTCCTGTGTATCAACAAATTGTCTCATGCAGGGGGTGGTTGGTGCGGGCAAAGCCTACATGTCAAAACCTGAAATCTCCTTGCTAGGTCTAGCCAGTTTGTGATGTTTGTCTGGACATACACTCAAGGTGCAGTGAGCCAGTCATGGTGGGCATGTTTTCAGTATTACCTATGCTGCATGTGCCTCAAATTCATGGATATGGTCCCTGCTCATCCCTATTTTCGGCAACGCTGTGTGGTGCAGATGCAGTGCTGGATTGTCCCCAGGGCCTGGCTCCTCTGTCAAACTCCATTTCATGTCATTTGCTATTGTGTCATGCTCTCCATGGTTTTTCAGTGGCATGGTGGGTCAACCAACTGTGTGTTGCATGCCCTACATCTGTACCTTGTTTTGTAGATGTAACTGATCTTTCTTTTCAGGCTATGCACTGTAACATATGTAGATTGGACTCATGTGACATATGTATACAGGTGTATGATTAATTGCTGTCTCTTCACCTTGCCCACAGCATCGTCGGGGGACACGGAGGGAGACATGAGCACAGACGGAGCGGAGGGACCGAGCACCAGTGCCAGCGTTGACATCGTGGCTGGCACATTGAGTGGAACTGAGGCGGAGGAGAGTGAGGCCGAGGACCTGTCCACTGGCACGACTGAATATGAAGCTGACGGGTCCGAGGATGATCTCTCCGAGTGGGCGGAGGCTGCACCAGCAGCTGACAGCGGCACAACATCTCAGCCCCCCCCTCCATTGCCATCAGCCGCCTCCCACTTGCTCGTGTCCCTTCCCAGCGTGCCCGGTCACCACATGTCTCCTTCCTGCCAGGCACCGCACCCCCTGTCTCCACTGCTGCCGCCAATGCCGAGTCTGTGGACATCCAGCGGCAGTTGCAGGTTGGTCAGGCTGCGATGCTTAATGTCCTCCATAGCCACAGCCAAGTGCTGAACAACACGGAGGCATACTTGGAGGGCATTTTTTCATCGCAGGCTGACCAACGCAACTTGCTGAGGTCCATAGACTCAACACTGACTGCAGCAGTGGGTCTCCTGCAGCGCTACGTCCAACCCCCTACCCCTGACCCATCCACACTTCCCACTCCCATGCCTGTCCCACGTACACCCAGACGTCAGCATGCACCCACCACAACAGACACAGGCACCACACCAGCAGGGAAGGTCATACGCACACCTCCTGGCACGCACACACAGGGTAGAGTAGGCACACCCACTGGGTCAGGGGGCAAACGTAAGTCACGCAGCCATAGTGGGAGTCCGCATTCCACCAAATCCACTCCCTCCAAATCCCCTCCCCTCAGCTCTCCTGGCCACATATCCGGCAAAGACTCCTTCATGGCCGCTCTGTCCCTGAGCCCCACTGTGACACCACCCCGCAAGCGGTCAAGGGAGTCCCCGGTCCGGGCGGTTGAGTCCCCCCCCTGTCCACACCCTCCCCCTGTGGCGCTGCGACCCATCCCTCCGCCCCCCCCCTCCTTGGGGCCTGTGGTTCCTTCGGGTGCAGGGGAGTCGCTGGAGGACCTTGCAAAGGTGTGCAGCGCCATCCTGGCCTCCGCCTTTGGCCCTGACCCACCCCCTGTGGTGGAGTCCTCCATTCCTGCACCCATGACACCAACCCTTCGCCCTCATGTCCCTGCGGTGCCTGGTCCTTCCCCCCCACATGATGCCCTCCCCACTCTGGAAGACGAAGGAGTCTGACTGTGCAGGCAAGCTAGGGGACACGCGTCCCACTGTGTCCCCCACCTGGATTCGAACTTTGGTTTGCCCTATGGGCATTGTACTTTTCAGGACTTTCAAGGGACAAACATATGTTTTGGATGCTGATTAAAGCAATTTATTTGTCCTTAATACACTACTGTCTGTCTGGTATTGCTGTTGGTCGACCTGCCCCATTATTTTGGGCGTTGATTATGTGTTGGGTGTGTGGAAATTGTCGTCTTGTGCTGGTCATAGGGTGGATCCTGGTATCTGTGTGCCATCACAAGCTGTTGGCTACATAACTTTGTTCATGTAAGCAGTTACTGCATGGTGACATCATCCCAAGGTGTGTTCCTTCCTCTGTGTAACCTGACTTCTTCCCTGCAGGGTCTTTCCAATATGTGGTGCTGAGCTGTGTCTACATTGGCTGGGTGTGTGACGGACTCATTAGACTTGGGCCATGCATGCTGAGCGATGTCTCCACCTGCATCATTCCTGGCATCCTTGGTGGTCACTGTACTTGTGTATGTAGACTGTTGCCATGACTTCATGTGTACATGTATTCTTTTAGGTGCTATGCATATGTACACTTCCAGCCTCGCACACATGTGCTACATGTACTGCAGGATCTTTGTGCACCTGACTGACATTTGTGGGCATTGGATCTGTGGGTACTCCAACCATTTCTTTGCAGGGGCACTGCTGGGAGTGTTAGGCACCCACGCCTCCTGCGTCTGGGCACTGCTGGGAGGACTCTGCACACACCCCTCCTACGTCTGGGCACTGCTGGGAGGACTCTGCACACACCCCTCCTGCGTCTGGGCACTGCTGTGAGGACTCTGCACACACCCCTCCTGTGTCTGGGCACTGCTGGGAGGGCTCTGCACACACCCCTCCTGTGTCTGGGCACTGCTGGATGTGTTAGGCACCCACCCCTCCTGTGTCTGGGCACTGCTGGGAGGACTCTGCACACACCCCTCCTGTGTCTGGGCACTGCTGGTAGTGTTAGGCACCCACCCCTCCTGTGTCTGGGCACTGCTGGGAGGACTCTGCACACACCCCTCCTGTGTCTGGGCACTGCTGGGAGGACTCTGCACACACCCCTCCTGCGTCTGGGCACTGCTGGGAGGACTCTACACCCACCCCTCCTGTCTCTGGGCACTGCTGGGAGTGTTAGGCACCCACCCCTCCTGTGTCTGGGCACTGCTGGGAGGACTCTGCACACACCCCTCCTGTGTCTGGGCACTGCTGGGGGGACTCTGCACCCACCCCTCCTGTGTCTGGGCACTGCTGGGAGGACTCTGCACCCACCCCTCCTGCATCTGGGCACTGCTGGGAGGACTCTGCACACACCCCTCCTATTTCAGGATATGTACGCTTAGAACATACATGGGTGTGGGTTCGCTCCATGCATACGAGGTGTGGGTACGGGTCGTACTTACACTGTTGGGGTGGGGGTACGCTCCATACGTACGCGTGTGAGGGTACGGGTCGTACTTACACTGTTGGTGTGGGGGTACGCTCCATACATACGTGGGTGAGGGTACGGGTCGTACTTAGACTGTTGGGGTGGGGGTACACTCCATACGTATGCGGGTGAGGGTACGGGTCGTACTTACACTGTTGGGGTGGGGGTACGCTCCATACGTACGTGGGTGAGGGTACGGGTCGTACTTACACTGTTGGGGTGGGGGTACGCTCCATACGTACGTGGGTGAGGGTACGGGTCGTACTTACACTGTTGGGGTGGGGGTACGCTCCATGCATAGGGGGGTGGGGGTACGGTCCGTACATATCCGTCCCCACGCTATGTGATGCTTGTGCGGGCCGTACCCAGGCCTTTGCCACGTGGGTACAGCCGTCCCGCCATTGTTGGGATGACGTAGGTGTGGGCGTGGTACGACTCGTACCCACGCTCTTAAGGCGTGGGTACGGGACGTACCTGTATTGTTGTGTTGCCGGTTCGCGTCGTCAAGCACTTCCGTTGTGGCGGACGCTGGCTTTGCTGGACACGCCCCCACCCCCTCGTAGTGACCAGGGCCTGGGGGTCAGGTATGTCCAGGGCATGTGTGCTGTGTGACTTAGGTGGGGGTTTTGTGGCCTGCCCCTGGTCCTGCCCCCCCCCTTTCCCCCCTCCCCTGGTTGTTCTGACCTCCTGCGGCATCTGCGTCGTAACCTGTAGAGGAGGTCGACTGCTATGAGGGCCGGGATGACACGTAGGTTCGGGTCCATGTCTGTCCGTCGCGTGCAGGTACTCCTTGTTCGCGTCGTCCTGATTTCCCGGCAGTTTTTGGCTGCCGGAAAATATTCACTGTGCGGGATGACGTCGGTGCGAATCGTAATTCCTGGTTCGTGAATGGCAGGCTGCGTGCGTCCCGACGTCACGTCGGCGCTTTCCCAGATCACATTTGTATGTTTATTTTCGTCGGTCGGGGTTTTGTACGATTCGTACGGAAATGGGATTTCCGTGCGAATCGTAATTCCATGTTTGGATATATTTTCGACCGGGTACGCGTCGGACGGAGAATATGCTCCGTCCGACGGTTCGTACCCGGTTTTTACCGGATCGTGATCGGCACCATAGTGTGCAGAGAGTCCAGTGGATCCTCAGATACTTACAGAGGCTAAAGTAGATAATACTAATGCTCTCTTTTGTGGTAGTGTGGGTGTTCAGTTAGGCTTATCAGACGGTAGTGTTAAACATTTGTTGTACACAAAATGGCAGTAAATAAGACACACACTGAATGAATAAATCTGAGACCAATTTATAAAACTAATACTTAGTTATATTTATTTTGTAGAAGAAGAGAACTTCATCATAGGATACGTTTTGCAATAGAAATACTTTTCAATGTAAAAAATGGACACTGTGCAATTTTCAGACCATACAATGTTAACCTATGGGAGTAAGAAAACATTGAAAATGCTTATAGGCAACATCGACTTACAAGAGCAGTCTTCGGAAGTTAAGGTCAGTATTGGGCAAGGTTCAGTTCAGCACCAACAGTACACCACCAGCGGCACAGGGGAGGCCGGGTGCAGGGTGCACGTTCGACATCGGGAGCCCAATACAAAGCAATGGGAACTGGGGCAATCGGGTAGAGGCTGCTTACAAGTAAGTAGCAGCAGCTTTGGGGACCAGTCTTCAGGGGTTGAGGCCAACACTGGACAGTGCAGAGGCAGCACCAACACTACACCACCAGCGGCACAGCGGTGGCCAGGTGCAGGGTGCCAACACAGAGTCAGGTGCCCAACGACAACCAATCGAGTCAAGCTAATTGGAAAAGGGCTGCAGGCTCAGGCCAGAAAGCAGGTTGAAGGAAACCAACAGCTGTAGAGGTAAGTTGTGATGTTCGGGTCTTTGGGACACCTTTTGTTCTCTTCACTAAGTCCCAGGAATGACGGGTGCAGGGAAACAGCTTACTGGATCAGGTCACAGTTGAGGGGGGTCTCCACGCAGAGGCTCCAGGCGACGTCAAGGAGTCTGGGAGTCTGGGAGAGGTCAGCTCGGGCTCTGGAGCACTGGGGAATCTTGCTAGAACTGGTGCGCCACTTAGACTCAGGGCGGAGTCGTTGGGTGCAGAGTTAGAACCGGAGGCAGGTTTTACGTTTTTTCAGGTCACAGAGTCTTTACTTTGAAGATGGTTGCTTTGTGAACAGGTCTGTTGTTCTCAGGAGATATCGGTCTTTATCGAAGGCAGGCAATCCTCCCAAGGTTCTGGAGGTCACTGAGCTGCAGGACAAGTCGTCTTTTGGTGCAAGATCGCCAAGGGCTACAGACAGACTGGTAAGGCTGGGGCCAACTCTGTGGTGTCTGGCTCTTCTGAGGTCATCAGGAACTGCAGTTCAGGGTCTGGGGATGCCACCTAAATACTAGATTAAGGGGTGATACAAGGGAGTGACAGGTAGGGGCCAATGGGTCTCTCACCTGGGGTATCAACACCCTCTATTATGTCCACCCCCTGAGGGAGGGGGACATAGTCCTAGGTGCCGATCACAATCCGGTAAAAAATTCCCCCGTGCGACTCGTATCGGGTCTTTTTACCGTACGAATCGTACAAGTGCCGTACGAACTGGCAATCACGATTCGCATGGTAAAAAGTCCATACGAACCGCACTGGGAATCATTCCCCACACGTCCTCGGGTCGGAAAATGTGTCCGACACGTCCTCGGACGATTTACCTTACAAACGTGAAAAGCCAAGTCCGACCGAGGAATCACGATCCATCCCGTGCGTCCGAGCGTACAACCGTATGGAAAAAACACCGTCCGCACCGAACACCCATAGCAACCATGGAGACATGTGCCCGCATACGCGCCCAACACTCCCCCCAGCCCCCGTACGTCCGACACGTACCCCCCGTGTATGTATACCCCCACCCGTCTAGGTACACCCCAGTACGTTCCAGTCGAACCCCCACCCCAGTACGTGTCATACCCCCGTCAATGTACACCCCCCCACCCCTGTACGTGTCGTACCCCCGTGTACCCCCACCCCAGTACGTTCCAGTCGTACCCCCACCCCTGGACGTGTCGTACCCCCCGTGTACCTACACCCAAGTACGTTCCAGTCGTACCCCCACCCCAGGACGTGTCGTACCACCGTCAATGTACACCCCCCCACCCCTGTACGTGTCGTACCACCGTCTATGTACACCCCAGTACATTCCAGTCGTACCCCCACCCCAGTACGTGTCATACCCCCCGTGTACCTACACCCCAGTACGTTCCAGTCGTACCCCCACCCCAGTACGTGTCGTACCACCGTCAATGTACACCCCCCACCCCTGTACGTGTCGTACCCCCCGTGTACCTACACCCCAGTACGTTCCAGTCGTACCCCCACCCCAGTACGTGTCGTACCACCGTCAATGTACACCCCCCCACCCCTGTACGTGTCGTACCCCCGTGTACCCCCACCCCAGTACGTTCGAGTCGTACCCCCACCCCAGGACGTGTCGTACCCCCCCATGTACCTACACCCAAGTACGTTCCAGTCGTACCCCCACCCCAGGACGTGTCGTACCACCGTCAATGTACACCCCCCACCCCAGTACGTGTCGTACCCCCCGTGTACCTACACCCAAGTACGTTCGAGTCGTACCCCCACCCCAGGACGTGTCGTACCCCCCGTGTACCTACACCCCAGTACGTTCCAGTCGTACCCCCACCCCAGTACGTGTCGTACCACCGTCAATGTACACCCCCCCACCCCAGTACGTGTCGTACCCCCCGTGTACCTACACCCAAGTACGTTCGAGTCGTACCCCCACCCCAGGACGTGTCGTACCCCCCCGTGTACCTACACCCAAGTACGTTCCAGTCGTACCCCCACCCCTGGACGTGTCGTACCCCCCGTGTACCTACACCCAAGTACGTTCGAGTCGTACCCCCACCCCAGGACGTGTCATACCCCCCGTGTACCTACACCCCAGTACGTTCCAGTCGTACCCCCACCCCAGTACGTGTCGTACCCCCCGTGTACCTACACCCCAGTACGTTCCAGTCGTACCCCCACCCCAGTACGTGTCGTACCACCGTCAATGTACACCCCCCACCCCTGCACGTGTCGTACCCCCCGTGTACCTACACCCCAGTACGTTCCAGTCGTACCCCCACCCCAGTACGTGTCGTACCACCGTCAATGTACACCCCCCACCCCTGTACGTGTCGTACCCCCCGTGTACCTACACCCAAGTACGTTCCAGTCGTACCCCCACCCCAGTACGTTCCTGGCGCACCCCCAACACAACCTCCTAAGTACGGAGCGCACCCCATGCCCCAACATCACAACCGCATGTACGAGTCTTACAAAGCCACACACAAGGACAAAATCGTACAACCAAATGGCCCATGTACACACCGTACACACGCTCAAAACGCACGTACACAACCAGGACAAAATAAAACAACACAAGAATACACCAGTCGAAAGGCACACAGCCACTAAACATGGCCAACAACCACTTAAATAACACAATCACTGACCTGCAACTGCCAAAAACAAACAGAGGCCCAATACACCACCACTCCTTATAACACACCCACCCAAAATTCAAAAACTGCCACACCCACCCATGGACCAATAAAAAGGGCCCACACACACAAACCATGAGCCTTTCCAACAGACTCACTGCTGCCAGACACCACAGAACCAGACTACAAGCTACACCACACCTTACACTTGCACACCTTCAAACGACCACCCTCACAAACACCCTCTCATCACATTCACACACACACACAACCATCCACCCCCCCCCCCAACATCCACACCCCCCCCCACACCCACACCATCCCCACCCACACCCCTCACCATGCCCACTACCAAGAATCCAAAGTTCAGTCACCGAGAGTTGGAGGTCCTTGTTGATCAAATCCTCAGAGTCGAGCCACAGATCTTTGGAACATTGGTCAGAAGCACCAGCCAGGCAGCCAAAACAGCCATGCGGCAGACCATCGTCGATGCTGTGAATGCTGTTGCGGACACGAGGAGGACCAAGCAGGATTGCCAGAACAGGTGGTACGATCTGCGGAGGAGGGTCAGAGCCAAGAGGCAGGAGGAACACGACCAGGCCAACGCCACCGGAGGAGGGCCCTCCCGCAGAGCCGTACAGTACCATCCCTGGGAGGAGAGGGTGATGGCCATACTGCCGGTGGAGGCAGTTGAAGGAGTAGAAGGACTCCGAGACCCGGGTGAGTACACAAACAACGCACCTCACATGGGGGGAACTGCAACCACAACCAAAATCAATAACAGGCACGCAACCACCACAAGCCATCGCATTACTCAACCACACTCCATGAGCAGGCACATGCCACTGCTGCCACCATGCCCCATGCCCCATGCACCCAGCTGGACAATGTCAAGTCACAGGCCACAGAAGACAACAACACATGACACGGTAACCCGGATGGCGGGAGGCTGGGCACCAAGAATCACATAGTGCGACTCCAAAGCAGACAACAATGCCCTCTGCCCATATGGCCTAGGTCACAGCCAGACAAACACTGTGTCCCAACACAGGAATGACTTGCCAGCAAATGGCGGACGCCTTGCATCAACACATGGGGGTGAAGGCACTGTTTTGCACATGCCAGCAGCTAATGAACAGCCAACAGTGTGAAAGAGTGGCAGCACACACCACCACAGCAGCAGCGCACAGACACACAGCAGACAAAATGGGTGCCTGGAGATCAGAAACAAACTCACATCAACAGGCCAAGGGCCACTCAAAGATCTGCTAACAGTGTGTGCCCAGGAAGCTGGGCCAAGGTGACAGAGGGTGACACACGGAGGGAGGGAGAGGGGGACACAGAGGGAGGGAGAGGGGGACAGAGAGGGAGGGAGAGGGGGACTGAGAGGGAGGGAGACGGACAGAGGGAGGAGGCTGACACACGGAGGGAGGGAGAGGGGGACACAGAGGGTGGGAGAGGGGGACTGAGAGGGAGGGAGAGGGGGACAGAGGGAGGAGGCTGACACACGGAGGGAGGGAGAGGGGGACACAGAGGGAGGGAGAGGGGGACAGAGAGGGAGGGAGAGGGGGACTGAGAGGGAGGGAGACGGACAGAGGGAGGAGGCTGACACACGGAGGGAGGGAGAGGGGGACACAGAGGGAGGGAGAGGGGGACAGAGAGGGAGGGAGAGGGGGACAGAGAGGGAGGGAGAGGGGGACAGAGAGGGAGGGAGACGGACAGAGGGAGGAGGCTGACACACGGAGGGAGGGAGAGGGGGACAGAGAGGGAGGGAGAGGGGGACAGAGAAGGAGGGAGACACAGGGAGAGCAAATCAGTCCTTTGGTGTGTGGGAATGTCTGCTCGTCAGCAGGTGGACTGCGTGCATGTAGACAAGGGTGCCCAGTGCCAGAACCCCCCCTCTTCATCATGGCAAAACGCAGGGCCATGTTACAACCTGTACACGAGCACAAGGACAGCCACCTGCATCATATGAGTGTGTGGATCCACTCCATGTGCACATGTACAGTGCTACAAGGAAGGCGCAAACGCATAGCTCGGCACACATGCACACTCCACTGCTGACTGCAGTCACACTTGACGCAGCAAGTAAGACTGTGCCACACATAGTTAAAGGGGCCAAATTGGTGCCCAAGGGACACACACATGCACAAGTGCACTGTGAGTGGAATGCAAGACAGATCCTAATTCCAAGAGGAAATGTGCCAACTTTGTAACGGATGAAACATGGATGTTGCATGGATCAAAATTAACATTGTCTCTCTCACACACAGGTCAACGTCGTGCTGCACCCCCCAACACTGGGGGGGAACACTCACAGGACCCGGATCTGCAGGAGACCGATCCCACCGGCAGCGACCACTCTCACCACTCTGCGGACGACCCCGACCGACCTGGCCCCTCTGGTGTCCAACCACCTGCAGCACCTGCGTCAGGTACAACCGTGCCAACCACCACCCCCACTCCTGCCACATCCCAGGAGACACCCAGGATCCCTGCCCCAACACCACAATGCAGCCAGGCTCGCCAGGAGGGACACGGTGTCCCGGGCACCCAGGAGGAGGCAGGCGACAACGCCAATGCCACCCCTCAGGGGTCCCGGAGACCCCATGTGCCCACAAGTGCAGGCCAGACGCAAGTGGGCAGGGGTGGTGGGAGTGGAGAGCGGCGGAGGCGCGAGCCTGACCAGTTGGCTGGGGATCCGGTATTTTCCCATGTCCGTAACATCCTGGACTCATACCGGCAGGACACCACGGGCATGGCCCAGGTTGTGTCCGTCCTCGAGGGGATCAAGGTCCAGCAGGCCCAGCAACATGCGGAGCTAATAGCCTGTCTACAGCTACACCAACGGAGGATGGAGGACAGACAGGCTCAGCAAGTGACGGCGTCCCAGGGGATTCACGCTGAACTCCGTCGGATGGCCGACACCATGGCCGACCCTCCCTGTGCCAGAAGGCGGAGAACATCACCACCCACAGGGAGGGATCATGAGGAGGAGGAGGAAACATCCGACGGAGCATCCCAGACGTCGTCACGGCCTGCTGCTGAGGTTCCCCGCAGGAAGCCGGGTCGTCCACGGAAAGGACCGTGAGGGTGGCTGCTACATCACCATCTCCCAGGACACCTGGCCTGGCACCTGGCCCACTGGAGCAACAGCATCACAGCATCAAGAGACATTCTCTGCCACATGGCCCTGCTGGTCACTGGCTGACCAATGTTGACAAAGACTGTGGCATGGACTCTGAGGATTTCCAATGGCAAGGACACCAACTCCCCTACTGAACTTTGGATTCCCTAATCCCGGAAAGGCCCTCACTTGGCCCCCCCCCCCCAATAATAAATCACACTATTAAGAGTAGATGCCTGCTGGTAGCATTATTACCTAACATGTGTCTTGTACAGTCTAAACATGCCTGAGTCATCTGTTCACTTCAACCATCCACACCCTGGGGCCTGAGTCTGGCACAGGACACATGGGTCACAGTTTTCTAGGCAAGACAGACATGGAGCACCATACACACCCGTGATGGTCAGAACCAGCTGAGGGGGTGGCCGAACAACCGTGCTGACAGACACATTGAGTACAGCAACACTCATGCGCAGAGGTCAGGGATCCTGGCCCGTGTCCTGGGGGGCACCCAGGTACGTGTAGACAGGTGGCAGAACCATGTCCTGCAAGCTTGAGTCCGGTGGATGCAGAGAATGGGGTCATGGACAACGTTGGATGCATGGGGATGGCACATGTCACAATACCCACACAGTCATGGACATCATGCCCATTACACAGTCTCAGCACACACACACAGCTTGCATCTTGCCACTCGACACATTGACACATAGCCACAATCAGGGAATACCATGCCAGACATGCAGGATGCACCGTGCCAACACACCAGCATTGACTGAGAAGAGGCACCTTGGAGGCATAGGGACACCTTTAATAGTCATGTGTTTGGGATTGCAGAGGCAACTTGAAGTACACATGAACACATCATGTGGAGTAACATGTGGCTCCAACACTGGCACCCCCCTTCTGCAGCACAAATGCGTGATAGCCATGGAACTGGCACACAAGTGTCGGATAATAGCTAAATACCCACAGCTGCTCACGGAGAGCCTGCCATACACCATACATCCGCTGATGTGGAAGTCCCACGCCATGTCAAGACAATGTTAACCGTATGTGTCCGAGGGCAGTGTCACACACATTGATGCCTTCATCACAATCCACCATCCCATCACTGATGACTGACAACCAGGCAGCCCATCTATTCAGGTGTACCCAGCTGCATGTCGTGTCCCATGGGGATGCCACATGTCTGCAGAGGACCCAAACCCCGACCGGGGCAGTGTGCACACATCGTGAACAACTGCCACACCCAATACACCCCAGATGCATCCCTTACCCCATGGAGACTTCCAAACGTGTCCGTGCCTGTAACGCTGAGTCAGCCCACGATGCCATGTCCATGAGGAATAGCAGTGCCACAACAATGCAACCAGCAAACGGCATGCGCAGGTACCTGGGGAAGAGAGACACACAAGAAGTCAGCCACAAGAAGCACAGCCACTTGCATGTGCATTTACTCGACACATGTATGTATGACAACATGCTAGGTCACAATTATGCCTGGGGAAATACTACCATCACTGCCACCATCACTCCAGTGACACACCCACACACACCTCTGACCCACGTGCCATACATGCAGGTGGAGACACACATCACAACGCATGCCACACGGGGACCAATGCGTGCACACTCAGACCCTGGTACTCACCACTAAGCAAAGAAGTCGCGTATGAGCCGAGTCCGGATGTCCTCTTGCGGCTCCACATCCTCCACATCACTAGCCCCATTGCCAAGCCCTTCGTCCTCCACGGGTGGATGGTCCTCGTCATCTTGATCCAGGATGAGGGGCACAGCTCTTTCAACTGCCATGTTGTGCAGCATGCAGCAGACCATGAAGATCTTGCAGACCTTCGCCGGGGCATATGGGAGTGCGCCGCCGGTCTTGTGGAGGCACCGGAATCGGCTCTTCAGCATGCCAAACGTCCTCTCTATCACTCGCCTTGTCCGGCCATGGGCGGTGTTGTAGCGGAGCTGGGCCGGCGTGATGGGGTTGCGGAGAGGTGTCAGCAGCCAAGGCATGTTGGGATAGCCAGCGTCCCCTAAATGGAAAGCACATGGATATCGTTAGAACTGGCGAAGCGGTAGTGCTGCTCGGCCAAACAGAATACAGGACAGACAGACTGTACCCACCAACAACACATGCACGTTCGTTGCGCAGCTGCATCATCATATCAGGCATCCCGCTACGCCTCATGATGTAGGCATCGTGTGCTGATCCTGGAAAACGAGCACAGACATGTGAAATCACCATGTTGGACAGACACACCACAAGGGCATTGATGGAGTGGTAGTGCTTCCGATTGCGGTACGCCACCTCCCGTGCGTGTGGTGGTACCAAACCTACATGTGTCCCATCTATGGACCCAATGACATGGGGCATCCCTCCCAGGGCATAGAAACCACGCTTGACCTCAGTCATCTGTTCAGGGGTTGGGAACTTGATGAAGTCATCCAGGTGAATCAACATGGCCTCCAAGAAATCATGCAGCACACCGCTGAACATGCTCTGGGACATGCCACCAACATGAGCTATGGTATATTGGAAGGTACCCGTGGCAAGGAAATGTAGGGCAGCCATTACCTTCAGCTGGGGTGTCAGTGCCGTAGGATACCTGTGCTGCGGTTGCAGGTGTGGTGCCAGTCTCGCCGTCAGCTCCAGAATCAACGGTTGGGTGAAGCGGTAGAGCCGGATCCTGTCATTCTCCTGCATGGTGGCCAAGTCTGGAATTCTTCGGGCAACAGGAGGCGCTCTGCAGTAATTTGGAAGTGACAAGGAAGAGTGAGTGCACTACGAGAACAACTCATGTCTACTGAGCACATGTAAATCTGCCAATACACACATGCCACATAGGGAGTCAGGCATGTGCTACATGCCCAGGACACGTATGGATGCAAGGTGACACTCCTTCCAAGACCCAGCTACACACGGTGATTGAGAACCTCCCCATGCCACGCCATGGGAATAGCTGTGTCCCAGTGCAAGTGCACTGCCCGACGCAAGACAGGAGTGACATACACCCACACATCAGCAGAAGTGTGATGCTGATTGCAGAGACTGGCAGCGGAACACTTGAGCCACAGGTCACATGACATTACACTAGTCCAGCCCACACATCTTGCCATGAAGGTGCACATGTCATGACTCCCCACACATTCCTTGTGAGTTTGCTGACATGGCCTTGTCACGCTACTCCGTGTCCCTTGCATACATGTGCACCTCACATCCGGTAACACATGTGGCATGGTGTTGGGAACAGTGTGCAATGACAATCTACACACAGCCACATGTTGGTTGCTGCAACGGCTGCAGCTTTTGAGGGTGCAACAACATCAACCCGATGTAAATCCCGGACACATATATGGCATAGTCACATTGTGCACTGTGGGTAGTGATGAGTCATGTGTCATGACCCCTGTACCGGGCATCATGGGACACTTCCGTGTGTTGGTGTCCGTGCCATGCCAGTGACGCTCACCCCAAGTGCGCAGTCCCACATGCACACATGTCAAAGGAGTCAAGGGCATGCCTGGCACACATTGCACCCTCACACAGTACACATGTACACATCTCATCATACATCTGGTGCCTTCTCCACTCAGGAGGCATGTTCCACATCACAGCCTGTGACACCTGTGCCCAACACATGTGGTAATGCACAGACGATGCCTTGGTGTCCATTCCTGGACAAGTATGTCCATCCATGGACAAGTATGTCCGCCCTATTCCGACATGTGTGTCGCCTATCACCACAGTGATGTGTAAAATCCGCCGTACTGCTGCTGAGAGGGCCTGTGCATGTTCCCAAATCACTGTGGGAGTGCTGCCGTATGTGTACCCATCGTGATGGCGAGCGTAGATGCGAGTGTACGGTCCGTACCACTACGGGTACGCATACGCGTGCAGACCCATAGTGATAGTGAGCGTAGATGCGAGTGTACGGTCCGTACCACTACGGGTACGCATACGCGTGCAGACCCATAGTGATAGTGAGCGTAGATGCGAGTGTACGGTCCGTACCACTACGGGTACGCATACGCGTGCAGACCCATAGTGATAGTGAGCGTAGATGCGAGTGTACGGTCCGTACCACTATGGGTCTGCACGCGTATGCGTACCCGTAGTGGTACGGACCGTACACTCGCATCTACGCTCACTATCACTATGGGTCTGCACGCGTATGCGTACCCGTAGTGGTACGGACCGTACACTCGCATCTACGCTCACTATCACTATGGGTCTGCACGCGTATGCGTACCCGTAGTGATAGTGAGCGTAGATGCGAGTGTTCGGTCCGTACCACTACGAGTACGCATACGCGTGCAGACCAAAAGTGATGGAGAGCGTAGGCATGCATGTACGGGCCGTTGCCATGCATTTGGGGTGCCCTAGGGCCCCCACACGCACCGTACCTGTGTGTGATGCTCCAAATTACATGGGGGACAAGTATTAAGGCCTACATGCATGCTGGTTGTCATGGAGACCAAGTTCAAAATTGGAAATTGTTCTGGAAGGTGCACAGCAGAAGTCAGTTGGGATTTGTCTACTTTGTTGCAATGTGTTTGTGGGGCTGACATCATGCAGGAGAATGAAACCGATAGAGAACCCACAGACTGCTAGGTTTGAAGGGATTGGTGGAAACATAGGATGCAAATGTGAGTGACCAATCTCTCTGTACTCCTGTGCATGAGACTGGGCAGAAGGGCACATATAAGGCAGCCAGGTCCCATGAGGGAGCACTTGCCTGCACATCTTTGCATTCGTCGACCCAGCTGCTGCTACTGATTCCCTGGAACCATGTCAAGGGCTGTGGAGAGGACACAGCCATTCACCCTGGAGGAGAACATGGCTCTGCTGGATGTGATCCTCCCACAGTACTCCATGCTGTATGGGCGACCAGGTTATCAGGTGAGTGCATAGGCCACTGCCACAGACTGTCCCTATGTGGTGACTGTGACTTCTGCCATTGCGTCCAGGTGTAACACACATGCCATGTACTGTCGGGGGGGTCCCAGGGGGGGGGTGCCTGATGTCTCCCAGCAGTGCCCTGAGACAGGAGGGGTGGGGGCCTATCACTCACAGCAGTGCCCTGAGACAGGAGGGGTGTGTGCAGAGTCCTCCCAGCAGTGCCCTGAGACAGGAGGGGTGGGTGCAGAGTCCTCCCAGCAGTGCCCTGAGACAGGAGGGGTGGGTGTGGAGTCCTCACAGCAGTGCCCTGAGACAGGAGGGGTGGGTGTGGAGTCCTCACAGCAGTGCCCTGAGACAGGAGGGGTGGGGGCCTATCACTCACAGCAGTGCCCTGAGACAGGAGGGGTGTGTGCAGAGTCCTCCCAGCAGTGCCCTGAGACAGGAGGGGTGGGTGCAGAGTCCTCCCAGCAGTGCCCTGAGACAGGAGGTGTGGGTGTGGAGTCCTCACAGCAGTGCCCTGAGACAGGAGGGGTGGGTGTGATGCACAGTGTGAGCCTAGATCATTGATTGTGACATTGCCATCATTCCACCTGTGTACCCACTGTGGCACGTACTGCTTTTTCCCTCACCAGGGGATGATGTCCCTATGACAAAGGTGCAATGCGTTGGCTGCATGACATGCCTTGTTGTTACCAGCTAATTTGTACCCATATGTCTCTCTGTGACATGTGGCTGGTGTATTGATGTGGTGTCACTTGTTCCTCCTCACAGGTAGGCGCCACTGCCAAGGAGCAGATCTGGCTGACCGCCGTCAGTGCCGTGAGGGGTGTGGATGGTCGGAGGCGGCGCCTGGCCCAGGTGAGGAAACGCTGGCAGGATATCCGGTGCTGGACGCGGAGGATTGCACGGCTCCTGCTGGGGGACTCACCTGAGAGCCACAAGAACCGCGGCCGCCGCCGTCTGAGCCACCTCCACAGGCGTGTGCTGCCGGTGGTCTTTCCAGACCTGGAGAGGCGCTTACAGGCGATGCAGCAGCCGGAAGGGGGTAGGTACATGTGTGTTTGTTGTGTGTCACCGGCATTTGTAAGGGCACAGTAGCATGAATCCACTGGCAGGGTTTAAAGGTGCTGTGCAGATCCTGTTTGGCCCAGTATAGCGCTGTGCCCCTGCCACCCTTCCCCTCCTTGCAATGTGTTCCCTGGTCTGTGTGTAGTCACTCCTTCCCAGGGTAATGTAGGCTGGCGCTTTGTCCACGGGAACAATGTCTGTAGCATCATGTGTGGGGGTGGTGTGTAACAGGTTGTGGGACCTTGCCTGTGCACTGTCAAGTTCACTGCATGTGGGTTCCATGTCAGTTGGCACTGATGCTGACTCCAGACATGGGAGTTGGTCTCTCATGTGTCATGCCTTACAGCGCGCATGTCCTATGTAGTGGCCTGTGACATGATGTGCATGACTGTGCGATACACATAGTGCAGGGATGGTGACGTGTGTTGCTGTCATTACCATTCAGTAGCATGTAGTTGCGTGCCCACTACTGTCCCCTGGGGCACCTTTTCCTCAGTGGTGTATGTGTCATCATGAACGTGGCCACTGTCAGTGTCTACAGCGTAAGTTGTGCTCTGTGCCATTGTCCCCTGTCACCATGTATATAGACGTGCTAATTTGTACAGGTGTCCACTGTGCAGCCTGACCTGATTGTCCTTCTTCATACTCACAGTTGCCAGTGCCTGTGTGTCTTGTTATACTCATCTGAGGATGGGCACTGGTACCTCATTATTTGTACAGGCGCACCTTGGCTGTTTGGCGTCCAATCTTGCTTTTTGCCTGCCCCTGTGTGTATCACCCAGACCATGAGATGTTGGTGCCACCTGTGTCTCCACAATTTGCCTCGTGTAGGGTCTTGTTGGGGCGGGCAATGCCTATGTGTTAAATCCTGATTACCACTTGCTGGGTCTGGGCAGTGTGTGATGTGCCTGGACACACACGCAATGTGCAGTGACCGAGTCATGTTGTGCATGTTTTCAGCATTACCTATGCAGCATGTGTCTCAAGTTCATGGATATGGTCCCTGGTCATCGGTATTTTCGCAAACGCTGTGTGGTGCAGATGCAGTGCTGGATTGTCCCCAGGACCTGGGTGCTATGTCAGACTCCTTTTCCTGTGTTTCGCTATTGTCTCATGCTCTCCATGGTATTTCAGTGGCATGGTGGCTCAACCAACTGTGTGTTGCATGCCCTACATCGGTACCCTGTTCAGTAGATGTTAGGGATCTTCCTTTTCAGGCCATGCAATGTTACCTATGTAGATTGGACTCATGTGACAGATGTGTACAGGTGTCTGAATAATTTCTGTCTCTCCACCCTGCCCACAGCATCGTCGGGGGACACAGAGGGAGACATGGACACAGACCAGGCGGAGGGACCGAGCACCAGTGCCAGCCGTGACATCGGGGCTGGCACATCGAGTGGGACAGAGGCGGAGGAGAGTGTGGCCGAGGACCTGTCGACTGGCACATCAGACTACGAAGCTGACAGGTCCGGGGACGATGTCTCCGAGTGGGCGGAGGCTGCACCAGCAGCTGACAGCGGAACAACACCTCGCACCGCCCCCTCAGTTTCCACCAGCCGCCTCCCACTTGCTCGTGTCCCTTCCCAGCGTGCCCGGTCACAGCATGTCTCCTTCCTGCCAGGCACCGCGCCCCCTGCCCCTGTCTCCACTGCTGCCGCCAATGCAGAGTCTGTGGACATCCAGCGGCAACTGCAGGTTGGTCAGGCTGCGATCCTTAATGTCCTCCATGCCCACGGCAAAACCCTCACCAACATCGAGGCTTTCTTGGAGGGCATTCATTCATCGCAGGCTGACCAACGCAACTTGCTGAGGTCCATCGACTCCACACTGACTGCAGCAGTGGGTCTCCTGCAGCGCGACCTCCCCCCACCTACCCCTGCCCCATCCACACTTCCCACTCCCATGCCTGTCACACGTACACCCAGACGTCGGCATGCACCCACATCAACGGACACGGGCACCACACCAGCAGGGAAGGTCCACCGCACTCCTCCTGACACGCACACACAGGGTGAGGTAGGCACACCCACTGGGTCGGGGGGCAAACGTGTGACACGCAGCCATAGTGGGAGTCCGCATTCCACCCAGTCCACTCCCTCCAAATCCCCTCCCCTCAGCTCTCCTGGCCACATCTCCCCCAAGGACTCCTTCATGGCCGCTCTGTCCCTGAGCCCCACAGTTACACCACCACGCAAGCGGTCACGGAGGTCCCCGGTCAGGGTGGTTGAGTCTCCCCCCCTGTCTCCACCCTCCCCCGGTGGCGCTGCGACCCATCCCTCTGACCCCCCCCCTCCTTGGGGCCTGAGGTCCCTTCGGGTGCAGGGGACTCCCTGGATGACCTTGCAAAGGTGTGTAGTGCCATCCTGGCCTCCGCCTTTGGCACTGACCCACCCCCTGTGGTGGACTCCTCCATCCCTGCACCCACAACGCCGCCCCTTTGCCCTGATGTCCCTGCGGTGCCTGTTGCTCCCCCCCCCCCCTGATGCCCTCACCAGTGTGGAAGACGATGCCATTTGACTGTGCAGGCAAGGTAGGGGACACGCATCCCACTGTGTCCCCCATCCAGCTGAGAATCATTGACTGCCCTATGGGCTTTGTGAAGATTGAACTGCCTGCGATCCACGGACATTGTGCTCCTGCAGAATAAAGCTTAATTTTGTTTTCATTATCACACTACTGCTATGCTGGTATTGGTGTTGGTGGGGCTGCTACATGGTTTTGGGTGGTGTGTAAGGGTTTGGGTGTGTGGGATATGTAGTAGTGTACTGCTCATTGGTGGGACCCTGTGATCTGTGTGCCATCACAAGGTGTTGGCTAACTTTCTTTGTTCATGTAGGCAGTTACTGCATGGTGCACTTGTCCAAGGGTGTATTCCTTCCTCTGTGTACCCAGCTTTCTTCCCTGCAGGGTGTTCCCAATGTTTAGCGCAGAGCTGTGTCTACATGAGCTGTGTGTGTGACGGAGCCCTTCTACTTTGGCCATGCATGCAGGGCCATGTCTCCACCTGCGACAATCGTGGCATCCTTGGTGATCACTGTACTTGTGTGTGGAGTCTGTTGACATGAGTTCATGGGGACATGTTCCCTTGTAGCCAGTATGCATGTGGATAATTCTGGCCTCACACACATGTGTTACACCCCTCCAGTCTCAGGGCACTGCTGGGAGGACTCTGCACCCACCCCTCCTGTCTCAGGGCACTGCTGGGAGGACTCCACACCCACCCCTCCTGTGTCAGGGCACTGCTGGGAGGACTCTGCACCCACCCCTCCTGTGTCAGGGCACTGCTGGGAGGACTCTGCACCCACCCCTCCTGTGTCAGGGCACTGCTGGGAGGACTCTGCACCCACCCCTCCTGTGTCAGGGCACTGCTGGGAGGACTCTGCACCCACCCCTCCTGTGTCAGGGCACTGCTGGGAGGACTCCACACCCACCCCTCCTGTCTCAGGGCACTGCTGCGAGGACTCCACACCCACCCCTCCTGTGTCAGGGCACTGCTGGGAGGACTCTGCACCCACCCCTCCTGTGTCAGGGCACTGCTGGGAGGACTCCACACCCACCCCTCCTGTCTCAGGGCACTGCTGGGAGGACTCCACACCCACCCCTCCTGTGTCTGGGCACTGCTGGGAGGACTCTGCACCCACCCCTCCTGTGTCAGGGCACTGCTGGGAGGACTCTGCACCCACCCCTCCTGTCTCTGGGCACTGCTGGGAGTGATGGGCACCCACCCCTCCTGTCTCAGGGCACTGCTGGGAGGACTCTGCACCCACCCCTCCTGTCTCAGGGCACTGCTGGGAGGACTCTGCACACACCCCTCCTGTCTCTGGGCACTGCTGGGAGTGATGGGCACCCACCCCTCCTGTCTCAGGGCACTGCTGGGAGGACTCCACACCCACCACTCCTGTCTCAGGGCACTGCTGGGTGGACTCTGCACACACACCTCCGATTTCTGGATATGTGCGCTTGGCACATACACGGTGGGGTTACGCACACTGCATTAGAGGTGAGGGTACGAGTCTACTGACACTGGTGTGGTGGGGGTACGCTCCGTACGTCCGCGGGTGTGGGTACGGGTCGTACTTACACTGTTGGGCAGGGGGGTACGCTCCTTGCATTCGCCGGTGGGGGTACGGGTCGTACTTACACTGTTGGGCAGGGGGGTACGCTCCTTGCATTCGCGGGTGGGGGTACGGGTCGTACTTACACTGTTGGGCTGGGGGTACGCTCCGTACGTCCGCGGGTGGGGGTACGGGTCGTACTTACACTGTTGGGCTGGGGGTACGCTCCGTACGTCCGCGGGTGGGGGTACGGGTCGTACTTACACTGTTGGGCTGGGGGTATGCTCCGTACGTCCGCGGGTGTGGGTACGGGTCGTACTTACACTGTTGGGCAGGGGGGTACGCTCCTTGCATTCGCGGGTGGGGGTACGGGTCGTACTTACACTGTTGGGGTGGGGGGTACGCTCCTTGCATTCGCGGGTGGGGGTACGGGTCGTACTTACACTGTTGGGCTGGGGGTACGCTCCGTACGTCCGCGGGTGGGGGTACGGGTCGTACTCACACTGTTGGGCTGGGGGTACGCTCCGTACGTCCGCGGGTGTGGGTACGGGTCGTACTTACACTGTTGGGCAGGGGGGTACGCTCCTTGCATTCGCGGGTGGGGGTACGGGTCGTACTTACACTGTTGGGGTGGGGGGTACGCTCCTTGCATTCGCGGGTGGGGGTACGGGTCGTACTTACACTGTTGGGCTGGGGGTACGCTCCGTACGTCCGCGGGTGGGGGTACGGGTCGTACTTACACTGTTGGGCTGGGGGTACGCTCCGTACGTCCGCGGGTGGGGGTACGGGTCGTACTTACACTGTTGGGCTGGGGGTACGCTCCGTACGTCCGCGGGTGTGGGTACGGGTCGTACTTACACTGTTGGGCAGGGGGGTACGCTCCTTGCATTCGCGGGTGGGGGTACGGGTTGTACTTACACTGTTGGGGTGGGGGGTACGCTCCTTGCATTCGCGGGTGGGGGTACGGGTCATACTTACACTGTTGGGGTGGGGGGTACGCTCCTTGCATTCGCGGGTGGGGGTACGGGTCGTACTTACACTGTTGGGGTGGGGGGTACGCTCCTTGCATTCGTCGGTGGGGGTACGGGTCGTACTTACACTGTTGGGCAGGGGGGTACGCTCCTTGCATTCGCGGGTGGGGGTACGGGTCGTACTTACACTGTTGGGCTGGGGGTACGCTCCGTACGTCCGCGGGTGGGGGTACGGGTCGTACTTACACTGTTGGGCTGGGGGTACGCTCCGTACGTCCGCGGGTGGGGGTACGGGTCGTACTTACACTGTTGGGCTGGGGGTACGCTCCGTACGTCCGCGGGTGTGGGTACGGGTCGTACTTACACTGTTGGGGTGGGGGGTACGCTCCTTGCATTCGTGGGTGGGGGTACGGGTCGTACTTACACTGTTGGGCTGGGGGGTACGCTCCTTGCATTCGTGGGTGGGGGTTCGAGTCGTACTTACACTGTTGGCATGGGGGGTACGCTCCATGCATTCGTGGGTGGGGGTACGGGTCGTACTTACACTGTTGGGCAGGGGGGTACGCTCCTTGCATACGCGGGTGGGGGTACGGGTCGTACTTTCACTGTTGGGGTGGGGGGTACGCTCCTTGCATACGGGGTGGGGGTAGGGTCCGTACATATCCGTCCCCACGCTATGTGATGTTTGTGCGGCCCGTACCCAGGCCTTTGCCACGTGGGTGCGATCCGTCCCGCCATTGTTGGGGTGACGTGTGTGGGCGTGGTCCGACTCGTACCCACGCTCTTCAGGCGTGGGTACGGGACGTACCTGTCTGGTTGTGTTGCCGGTTCGCGTGGTGACGGACTTCCGTTGTGGCGGTCACTGGATTATCAGGACACGCCCCCACCCCCTCGTGGTGACCAGGGCATGGGAGTCAGGTATGTCCAGGCCATGTGTAGTGTGTCACTCATGTGGTTGTTTTGTGGCCTGCCCTGGTAGTGCCACCCCCACCCCACCCCACTTTCCCCCCTCCCTTAGTTATTCTGACCTTCTGCGGCGTCTGCGTCGTAACCTGTAGAGGAGGTGGACTGCTATGAGGGCAGGGATGACTCGTAGGTTCGGGTCCATGTCTGTCCGTCACGTACTGGTCCTCCTTGTTCGCGTCGTCGTCTGTCCGTCGCGTACTGGTGGTCCTTGTTCGCGTCGTCCTGATTTCCCGGCAGTTTTTGGCTGCCGCAAAATATTCACCGTGCCGGGTGACGTCGGTGCGAATCGTGATTCCTGGGTCGTGAATGGCTGGCTGCGTGCGTCCCGACGTCAGGTCGGCGCTTTCCCGGATCGCATTGGTAGGTGTTTTTTGTTCGGTCGGTCTTTTTTACGATTCGTACGGTAATGGTGTACCCGTGCGAATCGTAATTCCATGTTTGTATATTTTGACGACCGGGTACGCGTCGGACGGAGAATATGCTCCGTCCAACGGTTCGTACCCGGTTTTTACCGGATTGTGATCGGCACCCTAGTCTTGATTGGATAAGTCCCACCAACCTCAAGATGTTGGGCACTGAAAAGTGTACTTCACATCACCTCCACCACCTGAGGGATGGAGTTGGCAGAGGTGGGCACACCTCCTATTCTTTCTGTGTTTTCTGCCTGCCAAAAAGGGAGCGAGGGCAGGAAGTGGGCAGGAAATTGCATTACAAAGTCGACAAGGCCTTTGAAGTTACCCGCTATGGATGGCTCTTGCTGACTGGCGTAGGTGTGAACACCTCCACCCAGTAGAGGCATTGTTTTTGACCTCTTAGGGCACAGTCACTCTACCCTGGATATAGCAGGCTGGGTCAGGCCAGTCAGTGACCACACTAAGGATTGGTAGGTTTCAGGTGGCCCCTGTGAGGGGCCCTCTGTGTGCATTTTTTAATAAATCTGACACTGGAATCTGTGTAGGTTTATTATGTTGAGATGTTTGGTACCAAACATCCCATATTTCAGTGCAGCCATCATGGAGTTGGGTAATGACGAGTGTCGAGCCCCTGCACTTACTATGGGTCCCCTGGTCACTTACAGTGTTCAGGAATTCACAAGGATATTGCAAGGGGACATAGTGTGCACCCTGCCTTAGGACTAAGGCCTGCTAGAGGGGTATCTTACCTATATCTCATGCAGTGTCTCTGGGCATGGCACACAGGAATGTGTGCCATGTAGACTCTTCAGTTGTGTCTGCATCAAGACACGCAGGCTGCATTGGCTGAGTGCATGTGCTTGGTGAGGTGAACCTTAGGGTGGCACAATTTGTGTTGCAACCTTTAGGGACCCCCTTTCACCACAAGGCCCTTGGTACCAGTGAAACCTTTTACTATGGGCTTACATGTGAGCTAAAGGGGTGCCAATCATGGAAACGACAGGTACAGTTTAAGGAAGGAGATCTGGCACAGGGGACCTGTTTGGCAGGGACCCTGTGCACATCCAGTTGAAATTACATCATTTTCCAAGCACAATGTGGGAGCTAACCATGTCCAAAAGATGAACTTCCCTATGATGAACTTAAAAACATTCATGTCCCCTAGCCTCACAATGATAACAATGTCACTAGAGAACTCAGAGGCAAGTGAGTTGTTATGTCCACCCTATATTTGGCATAGATTCTTACAGATGGAGCAACATTATAGTCGCTTAAATCAAATACAAGAGGGTTTTGTATATTTCACTTTCAGAACTCACTCACTTGACGGTACTCTAATGAAATGAAATAAAAAAGAATGTATAAAGCACACTAAACCCGAGGGTGTCAAAGTGCTAAGCCAGTCAGGAAATACATGCCTAAACAATATTCCTGTTTCAAAAATGTGAGTAGGTAAGGTGTTCCAAAGTTTCCCTGCACCGTAGGAGAAAGAATGTCTGCCCCATCTGGCTTTGCAGATCTTATAGGACCACCACCTTCCTCCTAGATACCAATCTGAGCAGCCTATTGGGCACGACCACTGAAAAATCGCCCAAAAAAGCTGCGTTCCCTTTTGGTGCAGTGCCAGAAAAACGGTGTATAACACTTTAAAAATCACTCGCTGCATTACTGAAAGCCAGTGAAAAACCTGAAGGCCTTCTGCAACAGAAATATTTTTAGGAGTATTTAAAATAAGATGCAAAGCTGCATTTCAAATAACCTGAAGCTTGTTAATTGAAAAAATATAGATATTCAGATATAGGGCATTGCAGTAGTCCAAATGAGAAGTAATCAAGGCCACTGCCGCTAATTTATGCAGCTCTGCCGGGATAAATGGAAAGCTCTTTTTCAAAGATCTTATCTTATGTGTACTGGTAATGCAGTTAACATGTAGAGTAAAACTCAGGAAATTATCAAAAACAACACCAAGGTTTTCAGCTGACTCCAATGGGGTGGGCAACAGACCACACGAATTGGGCCATCAAAGTTCTGAACAGATGGACTGCTGAGCCCCAAAAATTAGTCCTTCGGTTTTGTCCACATTCAACTTTAGAAAGTTCTCTTTCATCCAGTTACTGATTCCTGCTATGCAGTTCTTAAACCTATCTGCCACCAGAGGTACGCTATCAGTTATTGACATGATGATTTGCATGTCATCAACATACAACAGAACCTAGAAGCCAAAAGAGTGCACCAGGGCAGCTAGGCAAGAGATGTAGAGACTGTAAAGGGTAGGGCTGAGTGAGGACCCCTGAAGCACCCAACAAGGATGGCTGAAAGTCTTAGTCCTAAACTGCCCACATCTGACAGCTTGTACCCTATCTATGAGGAAGCAGTGTAGAAGACTGGGTGCCTTGGAACCCACTCCCAGGTGCTGTAAGCGGTGGATCATTTGCATAGCAGAGACCTTATCGAAGGTTGCAAATAGGTCCAGCATGACTAGAACAGCAGCTCCGCCCTAGTCCACCTGGCCTCAGATGCAGTCTGCTGGCAGTACTAGTGTAGTCTAGGTGCTGTGCCCACTCCTGAACCCAGTCTAAGACGAATCAAGGAGATCATGGGAATCAATTAATTTCATCAGTTCCTGATTAATGTATTTCTCCAACATTTTGGCAGGGGTAGGCAATAAGGAAATTGGACGAAAATATTTGAGGTCCTCCAAATCTAAATTGGGTTTCTTCGGTAGAGGGATGGAAATGTATTCTTTCCAGGGACTGGGATATGATCCAGCTTCCATTACCTGAATAAAGGTCCTGGCCAAATGCTCAGTAATTTAATCACGAGTGAGTTGAAGAATTTTGGAGGGGCTGGGATCAAGAGGGGAACCAGATTTATTACCCATTAGGAGTTCCTTAATTTGAGTTACTGTGGATGAAGTAAAGACAGATAGCAACAGAGCAAATTAGCTAATTAATTGCAGAAAGATTGGGGAGCAAAGACAGATAGAAACAGAACAAATTAGCTAATTAATTGCAGAAAGATTGTGAAGTATTTGCAAGTTGATGTGAAGGTGGGTTAGAGAGGTACTAATAAAATAAGAATTTTGGGCAGATTTTTTTTTCTTCATATAAAAAGCAGATGTGGCCTCAAGGATGGAGTGCTTATATGTTATAAGTAGACCTTTGTGCTTGACCTTTTTGACTGGATCCAAATGTATGCGCCATTTGCGCTCCTGTCTGTGGTACAGCCATCTGAGATTTTTAAGTTCCTCTGAAAACCAGGTAGCAGAAGATTTATTTCTAGTATTTTCTTAACTTTCAAAGGAGCGACAATCTCTTAGCTGCCACTACCCAACTGGAGAAATCTTCCACAGGGTGACCAGAGAAAAGGGCTATGTGTGATGCTGTGATGCTAAGAGCACTTTGTATGGATTCATGAGTGATCTTACTTGTTTCAAGAATGAAGCCTACTGGGCACGAGGTCGGTGCCTACTGATGAATAAGGTGAGGTGAACGCAAAAGTCACCACCCGATGATCAGAACAGCTTAGAGGAATTATGTCCTTAATACACAGCCTATCGGAGTTGGTAAAATTCCATCAGGACTGTGGCTGGCAGTATGAGTAGGAGAGTAAACTAATTTATCGTGGTGAGATAAACACCCATTGCTCAGAGGTCCCCGCAATGGACTGCATGGCTTTTCTTTTTAAATTGACTATTCTTAAACAAGAAACCTTTACTGGAATGCTAATGTCCTGACCACCTGGCCCCAAGAATAATTTCCTGGCCAACCTGCACTCACTGTTAGAACCAGGTCTTCAATCTAGCAATGCTACTTTACTTGGAGATGTTAATTTTCAATTAGAATCTTCCACTGATAAAGACACGTCAACCCTCTTAGATATAACTACTGAAATAGGTCTTAAACAACGGGTGGGCGATCCCACACATATAGTTGGTCATACACTAGACGGACTATTCTCCAATAATCCTGCTATAACCAACATCAGGACTCACCCACTTGCCCGGTCAGACCACCGAGTGATAATCTTTGGTTAAAAGTTACCTCTATCGTGTCGGACGACTACAAAATCTGCAAATAAGGTCTCCCATAGACCTAGGCATAAAATAAACTCACCATCTGACACAGAACCTGCCAGACATCCGCATGGATGTTAATTCATCAGCCACAAATTATACTTCATGGCTTGAATTTACTTTTGCAAAACTAGCTCCCACTACATCAGCTACCAAGCATAGAGGAGAACCGTCAGCTCCTTGGTTCTCCGAAGCAGTAAGACTTGAAAAACAAGCATGCAGGAGGCAAGAGAGGATCTGGCGCAAACATTATGAGGACACTGAAAAACAAAGATATAAATCTGCTCTTGCTAAGTATAAAAAGATGGTTATAAATGAAAAAAGTCTCTACTACACCCAACAAATTGAAAATGCTGACAATTCCAGCAAAGAATTGTTTCAGGTCATAATGAAGCTTACTACAATTTCTCAAAACGATTCCAATATGCACAGCCAAGATTTCTGTGATACTTTGGCCTGGAGCCTTAGAAATAAGGTTGATCAAATCTTTGACCTTTTCAAAAAATCTAATGACACCATGGATAGTGACGATCAGGAAGCGACGTTTAACTCCCCGCTCAGTCTTTACCCTGACTTCGCCTAACCACATAGCCTCTCTCCTTCTTGTTCCTAATCGGGCTATCCAGATGACCCATGCCCCCAAAGATCCTTAAACTTGCAAGTCAGCCTACTGCATCTCATTTGTCAATAGTGTTTAAACAAATGTTTGAAGAAGGGTTCTTTCCTACTCTTTGGAAACAAGCCTACATTCTCCCAATCATCAAAAAACCTACTCTTGACTAACGATCCTGCCAATTATCGTCCCATCTCAAGACTTCTTCTGTCAGCAAAAATTGTTGAGAAAATAATCAATGTAGAGTTATCCAATTTTACTCTCGATAATCAGATTCTAGACC
This sequence comes from Triturus cristatus, assembly GCF_964204655.1. Classification (NCBI taxonomy): domain Eukaryota; kingdom Metazoa; phylum Chordata; class Amphibia; order Caudata; family Salamandridae; genus Triturus; species Triturus cristatus. The sequence continues at coordinate 285,495,124 of NC_140592.1, read as the reverse complement.
CTAGCCAATTTGGATTTAGAGCCAACCATAGTACAGAGACAGCACTGATAAAATCTACTGAGGAAATAAGAAAGGCATAAGATAGCGGAGGTTCAGCACCTCTTACACTGTTGAACCGATCTGCAGCGTTCGACACAGTGACCATAGGCTACTGGTCCATTGTTTGAATGCCACAGGAGTTAAAGGGAATGCTCTTGCCTTATTAACAGCTTTTCTGTCCGAGAGATCACAAACTCTGAACCTTGGCCAGTTCAAATCTTCACCCTTTACACTGCCATGAGGTGTTCCCCAGGACTCCTTATGAAGCCCAACGCTAATCAACATATATGTTGCAGAACTTGCCTCCTTAATCAAGAACTTTAACCTAAAACCAACATCCTACGCTGATGACACCCAATTGGTGGTATCTGCTGTGGACAATAATATTAAGTATTCTGCAAGACTACATGACTGTATGATTGCTCTAAGTAGCTGGATAGGTAAACATTGCCTAAAGTTGAACTCGAGTAAAACCGAGGTCATACATTTTGGCGATCTCTCCCCAGCATGGTCCCCTGCCTGGTGGCCCGATAGTCTGAGTTTATCCCCCCATCCGGTGACTAAAGCTAAAAATGTAGGCTTTATCGTGAATGACAAGCTGAGATACGAGTCTCAGGTGTCTAAATTAGTGTCATCTTCTTTTTTTACCATCAAAACCTTGAGGAAAAATGTCCCCTTCATTCCTAGAAACACAAGGAAAACTGTGGTCTCTGCACTGGTCCTGTCAAAACGGTACTATTGCAACGGCTTATACATGAGCCTCAAAGAAAAATTACTTAGGAAACTCCAGATGGTGCAAAATGCAGCCACCAGACTGGTTTTGGACATTCCCAAATATCAGACGGTAACTTCAGCAATCTGGGACCTACATTGGCTCCCTGATCGTCAGCAAATCAAATTTAAGGTGCTCTGTGTGGCCCATAAGGTCTTGTGTAGAGAAGGCTCTGAATGTTTATGGAAAATGTTTAATTGGCATACCCCAAACAGACATCTTCGGTCTGCTAGTGCTAGACTGATCACTACTACCAGAATTAGGAAAGTGAATTGGGGAGGAAGGAGCTTTACTTGCGGCACAGCTAGGTTGTGGAATTCTCTTCTGCTATATCTTAGGACCATACCCACCTTCCTTCCCTTCAGAAAAGAACTTAAAACTTGGCTATTTAACAACTAGCTATCTCTCGGGTCAGCATGCTCAGGTTTCAGTGAAGCGCCAAGACACCCACGGGTAAACACGCGCTATTTAAAGTTATATAACATAACATAACATAACTGGGGAAAACCCAGGTTGGCCATGAACTCGGAAAAAGAGATGGAATCCCGACAAGCAGAGACCTCTAAATAAGTATTAAAATCAACAAGGATCATGACATTGAAATGGAATGAAAAAGATTCTAAGAGATGGTTCCAAAAAGATAAAAAGCTACAGCACAAACTAGGTGGGCAGTAGACTAGTAGTCCACAAAAAGTATAATTAGCATGGACTTTTAATTTAGAAGACGACACTTTGCATGCATCATGCGATTGAGGAGTTAGGGACTCAAGTATACAGTTAAGAGAGTTCCTAAAAATGATAGCCAGGCCCCACCCATCCTAGAGAAGCGGTGTAATCTAGCAATCAGATACCCCGCAGGATTTGCTTCAGTGAGGTCTGGCCCCGAGTCTTCTCTTGCCCAGGTCTTTGTGACTAAGAGGCAATCTAGTTCCATGGATTGAACCAGGTCCATGACTTTGCATTTATGTTTGATTAGTGAGCGCCCATTAATGAAGGCACATTCAATCTAAATGTTACTATCTGGACCACTCATCTTAATTCCAGAGATGACCTAAGCAGAGAGAGCTGAAGAAGCTGTGAAACCGGTGGGGCTAATGTGGAAAGCACATCTAGGGCAGGTGCTCTGTGTCAGACACTCTGCATTAATAAAATAGCACCCTTCAATCTTACCTTTGAGGTGAAGCACCAATAATTAAGTTACTGAATATGTTAATGGCAGACAAGCCATACTCTAGGACATCATTATGAAGAAAAAGGAGGCTTGGTGAAATAAAATCTTTGCCTGAAATCTGAGGGGATGATTGACAAACCCCTTGTGCCACCAGTGCATCACTTTTTAGGAGTGCAGATACATATCTACGATGCCATGCAAAGCCACTTTGGATGCCTTTTCATGGCCTCGTTGATATAGTGTGGCATTGATATAGGGAGGCATTCCATGGGCGTTACGGTGGGTATTCCCATGCAACACCCATGGGTTTTGATGCCTTTCCAGATTTACAAGGATCTGGAAACCTGGGAATGCATCAAAACTGTACACCTCCCCAGTGCAGGCGTAACGAGGAGAAATGTGTTTATTTCTCCTTGTTTTTTCCTATTTTTAAGTTTTCATTCTGCAGCACACATAGAAAAAGAAAAATGCCTATACGGATTGTTTTTGTGCAGTAGGATCCCCTCCTGCACAAAAACAGTCCTGCCAACAATGCAGTCACCCTAGCACCATGGTGCAAGGGTGCCTGCATTGGCGCTAGGTACCATATTGTGTGCCGGCGCTGGCTGAAAGGACAGGAATGCACCATATCGCATGAATACTGTGCCTTTCTTTCCTTTCAATTTGGCATAGGGCAGCACAGCAAAAACACTTGCACTGCTGCCCTCCGCCAAGTCATTGTAAATGAGGCTGTGAGTTCCCTATAGGCTGCGCGATTGTGTGCCCGCCCATCCTCTCTTTATAACTAGGACAGAGAGGATGACAGGGCACAGGAAGAAGCTCTGATGGACTGGCCATTAACATTCTCATGTTAATTACTGTGCACCAGGCGGCATGACTGCATGAAAGGTTTAGGTTTGCTGACCTGATGGTTTATGGCAGCCTCCCTGTCAAGAGTCTCCTTATTTAGCATGATAATGTATTGGAAATTGCCCTCCCACTGTATCACCAATTTCCTTCTGACACCTCGAAATGAAAGCTTTTTTGAAGTCGACAAAATCACATCATGTCCTCCACCTTTTTAAAATGGCCACAATTGTTGCCTGTCTACAAGTAGCTGGGAATTCCATCTTCAAGCTTTCGCTTTTGCACCTTTCAGTTACTGTGGCTCCAAACCTCTTACCAATGCTTAGTGAAATCAGGCAATTCATATTCTGACCATTAAGCTTTCCTTCTTTGGGCCCTGTAACACAAAATATTCCACCCAATAAAAAGGTAGGCATCAGTAAACTCTCAGTGAAATGCTCAGCTGTGCAATAATCTTTAAAACGAGGAACCAACTTCTCAAAAACAAAGCAGGCTATGCATCTTATCCTGAGACATGGAGGCATTTTTATAAGCCCCTTGCACCACTTTTTGTGATGATCCAGCGGGGAAAACCACAAAATCATATTAAGCCACTTTGCACGGCTTTGAATGGCCTCATAGATATGGAGTAAGACAAGACGCTGCATTGCCATACTCTGTGCTAGGGAGGCATTTCATGGGTGTTGCGATGGATGTTCCCACGCAATACCCACAGATTTTGACACTTCCTCGGGTAAAAAATCAGAATGCGCCAAAACCTTATACTTCCCAGGGGTGGCACAACAAGGTGAAGTTACTTTATTTCTCCTCGTTTTTTCCTCTTTTCATGTGTGCTGCATTGTGCAGCACACATGGAAAGAGGACGATGGCTCTGAGGATTGTTTTTTGTGCAGTAAAGTAGCCCTGCCTTTCACTTTGACGTAGGGTAGTGCAGCAAGGTAACTTTCTATCCTGCCCTACACCAAATCCCCATAGGTACACAGGACCAAAAGGCAGTTATAAACTATGCATAATTTAACCAACCTGGCCCATTCCTCCTGCATTCCCCTAACACCTGCTTCCACCTGAGCCCTGTTCTGCTTGACAAGCATAATATTTTGCTATCTCCAGATGAATTTTTTAAATCTGTTTCATGCAATGTTTTTCACTGTTAACCTACTCATGACACATTCCCATGGCTGGACTGGCCGGACCGGGCATAGGGTGTTTCTTTGGGAGGCTGGAAGAGTGGGGGCCATTTTTGCAGTTTCCTAACCAATTGGTAGCACTTGATAATCCTTTAGTAATGGTTTCCCAAAAACCATCTGCTTTTTTAAATCTTTCAGGTCTTTGCTTCAATTAGAAATATTTTTAATGTAACCTTACAAGTCTTTACTCCTGTCAGGTATATAGGCAAAGCAAATTGAACTTTCAATAATCAGCAAACTCTGCCCTCCTTCACGAGAAGAATATCAAGGGCAAGTCAATTTTGAATCACCAGTGATTGTATCAATACCATCTCCTTTTTTACAACCACAAACCATCCCGTTGTACTCCTAGTAAGTTTAACAGCAATATTAGACAACTTTCTAATTTTCTGAGAATTTAAGGATACTCCTACTGAAGGTATTAGAAATCCAAATATGTCAACTACAATTTCACTTGCACTTGCACTTCTCTCTACTCTCTCATGGTAATTTATTAGTTCTTCTTTCAATTTCTTGACATGATACATTTTAGGAAATACTATTCCCATAATATATCTTCCATACCATTTTTTCGGTAACTTATAATAAGCACTCTTCCCACAGACATAATGTATTCCAGGGGAAATAGGATCTACACCTTCTAAATATCTCTCCTTGTTCTCATGCATTTCAAATGTATGCTCACATTCAATACCTCCTACAAAAACAACATTTATATTTGATTTCCTTCTGTTTATACAAAGTTTACCTTTAAGTTGCCAATCTAAAGCGAATGAAGCTATCCATTCCAAAACTTTGCTTTCTTCTTTTGGCAAACTCCAAGAAATTAATTTGGGCACAACATTAACGTTATTTCCTCTCTCATGATTTTGCCATATTTGCTTCTTCACCATTAACCAGTCGCTGTGACTGAGGTCATGGCACTGCTCCTGTTGAACCACAAGGGCAGCTTCTCCAACCTGGTGCGAGACAAAATATACCACACCAGCGAGGCCCTTGCAGTAGTCCAAAATAAGATCATCTGTATTATTGACTAATGTATTAGCGGGAACCGCTGGCATCCTCATCACTCGTCCGATAGATCACTTCGTGAGGCAAAAGTCCTGTTCTCCTGTCTACTTCTCAAACTCATCAACACAAGAGACAATGCATCTTGCCACTCAAGGACGTAGAAGCACATACTTTTGCCAGTCTGGATTTCAATGTGCAATTTATCTGCTCCACCAACCCCGTAGCCTATGGTTGGTAACTGCAATGAAGCTTCTGCTCAACCTGTAGTGCTGCACAGAACATTTTAGGATCTTACTATTAAAATGAGTTCAGCGGACTGACTCAAGAGAAACCGGAAATCGGAAACATGGAATCAGTTCTCTTAACAGTAGCATAGCCATGGTCAAACTGTCATTCCTTTGAGTTGGATAGACTTCAACCCATTTGGAAAAAATACATACAATAACCAAAACATCTCTCAGGCCATCACTAGAAGGCATTTCCACGAAGTCTATTCGCACCTGCTGCTGATTTACCAATATGACTCATGATAACCTGTTTTCTTCCTGCATTTTGTTGCTGACATATTACACATTGGGGACATAAGGTCTCTGCAGTTGCTCTAAATTTGGGATTGCACCACACCTGTTAAATAAGGAGCGTCATTGCATCTCTCCCAACATGTGCAGGACCATGATAATGTCTTGCCATTGGTGACAATAAGGATAATACTGGTCTGACATCTATATAATCCAAACATCATCCTCTCTTTTGGTACATCCTGCTCGCTCCCAAATTTGTTGTTCTGCTTCTATCACTTTATCTTGCAGCTTTCTAACCTCCTCCCTTGTGTCCAAAGCTGATAAAATCAAGGTACAAACATTAACGTTAGACGTGTTTTTCAGAATCTCTTCATTGAACGTATGCTTATTCAAGGCACAATATATTGCTATCTCATCTGCATACCTGCTACCGACTGTAACATAGTCAGTACCTTGATGATGAGCAACACACTTCACAACAGCAATTTGGGTAGGCAATTGTAGAGACTGTAAAAGGTTCCTCATGCACTCTCCATTCCTTATAGTTCAACCAGAAGATGTCATGAACCCACGCTGTGACAACAATTGCCAAAATTCATGAACAACTTCAAAGCCATACTGACTATCAGTGTAAATTGTAACTCAAAGCTGTTCTGAAATAGTGCATGCTTGTGTCAAAGCTATAAGCTCTGCAACTTGAATGGAAAACACTCCTTGCGGCCAGGATGCTTCCACCACACCTCCCACTGTACTCACAGAATAGACAGCTTTCAAATCCATCAACAAATTTAGCCTTCAGACCCATCAACAAACAGTATATGATCGGATTCAGGAAATGTCTCATCAGAAATGTCCAGACAAGGTTTCAGGCACAATTCAGTCAATCATGTTCTGCTTCATCATCACATTCTTACTTCCGATCAATGGCATCAAGGTTGTTGGATTCAGCACCGTACATCTTTTCAGAGTCACATTTTCTGCACTCAACAAGACCTGTTTATATTTAGTCAAACAACTGTTGGTCAAATACCGTGTCCGAGTACGGGTCAACAGTATCTCCACTGAATGTGGCACAAACACAGTCAGTGGGTGTCCCATCACAACATCTTCACACTGCTCAAGACTCACACACGTAGATACAACCGCTTTCAGACATCCAGGCACTGCAGCATCAACAGGGTCAAGGGTTGTCCAAAAATAGACAATAGGCCTACAATTGCTTCCATGCATTTATGTCAACACTGAAAGAGCACAACCTACCCTCTCATTGTAAAAGAACAAAAAGCACTTATTGTAATCTGGCATTCCTAAAGCTGGTGCTTTGCAGCTCTGTGAAAGCTGTAATGCAATTGATATCCCAGGGTACTGGATCGGACATGTCTTTGTGTATTACCTCTGAAGGAGCTTGGCTCTTAAGAAAAAACTCAAAATCCACTGTCTACAATAGCCCATATTTCCTAAGAACATGTGGACTTCCTTTTGAGAAGCTACTGGATTCATATTAAGAATTGCTGATATTCTTTCTTGCAAAACGTTCCTCACTCCTTTCTAAACATGATGTCCTAAGTACAGGACTACAGTTTTGCAAAACTGTAGCTTAGTCGGAGATACTTTATGTCCATTTTCTGCCAAATGATACAGTGAAGCAATAGTATCAGTTTAGCATGCTTCTCTTGCTGTTGACACTATCAGCAAGTCATCTATGTACTGAACTAGCGTAGAATTGTTAGGTATCCTGAGAGTTTCAAGATTCTTTTTATGTATCTGATTATATATTGAAGGGCATTTCGTATACCCTAGTGGAACTCGGTACCACAAAAACATGACTTCCAAAACGGAAAGCAAATAAACATTGACTATGCTCATGTGTTGGAATTAAAAAGAAGGCCTAGCACAAGTCAATTACTGAAAACTATTTGTCCTCACATGGGATTTTAAATAAGATCACAGCTGGATTCGGTACCACAGGACAACATGGAACAACAATTCCATGCTCAATCATTGATTCAATCACAGAAGTAATTCCAGCAACTATATCTGGAGACAAATTAAATGATGGTGCTCTTGGAAACTCTGTATTTGATTTCACTGAAATTCAGACTGGTTTAACACCTTTGATTAGTCCAATATCTTTACCTGCAAAGCCCCAGACTTCAGGTAGAACTGTCTCTCTCGAATCTTCAGGCAACTCCTCACACGTCAGGAGAGGATACATTCCGACACGTTTTCAGTTTGGCAAGTTTTAAAACCAAATCTTAGTCATTTGTATGGAATCCAATTCCTCTAGGTGTGCAATAAATCTAACAGTCACTGGTGCTGGAATTGGGTTGGACATCTTTCTGTTAGTGACACCTACAACTTGGATACTTTCTCCCAAGAGGGGTAGGATTGGAACCTTTGCTGTTCTTACAGAGAGCGGGTAGCACCAGTGTCAACAAGGAATGATATACTATTCCATCCACTTCCCCAGCCACATATGGACCACTCTGGTCTACCTCTAAGGCTGCACTAAGTAAACAATCCTCCTCCCCCTCAGGCACCGTCATGCAAATGGTTCTGAATCATTGTCATCCAGTTCAATCAAATACTGCTGAATTTTTATTCGCTTGGTATATTTGTACATGAACATTCTGTTGTGGCATTGGAGCTTGTTGCATTTGCATTTCCTGTGTTGCATTAGAATTTTTCATTATCTGTACTAGCATCTATTGAGCCTGTCCCATGTGTTTCCCTTGAGACTATACACAATCCACATTCTTCATTGTCCTTTAAAGCAAAATGAAACCTCAATACCTATTTTAGGACCCACCGGACCCCCACAACCTCTATCTTGGGACAGGAAATACTGCTGTTGTAACTCATTAACACCCTGCATCATTGGAACCTGATTAAAACTTCTCTGTGCCTGTCCTGTATTTTCAAAACCCATCAAGTTCTGCCCTTTCTACATCACTTTTATCTGTGCAAGCATTACTTTCTCCTTCAGTTTCTTGTGTCTCAAATCAATATCATCTGCACAATAGTTTTCAAAACACAATATTTTGTCTACATATTTGCTTTGTCAACAAATTAATTGTTGTCAGATCCTTTCAGAAATCTCAGGTCTCAAACCCAGGACAAATTTATAAGCAAATTGCCCAACATCTCTCTCTGCAATAGTATCTTATCCACTATACTGTTTCAAAAATTGTACTGATCTCTAAAGCTCTCTCATAAAAAGCATGTACTGAGACTTTCAGCTCTTGGGTCATTCTGTCAATCTACATTAAAGCAATATCTATAGGAGAGACCTTAGCCTTCAGGTGAGTTGTCACATGATGAATTTTCCTTTTTACCTCTAAAGATGGTGCACCGGTTTTTGTATCTCTCTGACGTTCTCACTATGGACAATCTACAGCAATCTTACATTCAGCACAGAAAACTGCTGGAACCACAATTTCATATAGTGTATTTATATCAATCCACAAAACCTTTGAAATGTTCACAAATTGTTAAACTTGCCTATGCCATTCAACTGGCTTTTCTTGCAACCTAGTGAAATCATTTGTTTAAATGAGAAAATGTCTTGTCTATTCCATGGTACATGAACATACCCTCCTCCAGGTACTTCTTTCATAGGGAGTAATTGGGGAGTAATTGAGTGTCCCCTACTCTACCACCTGAAAGATCATGTTGTGTCTGCTCTAAAACTTGCCTCACCTACTTCTTCTGTGACCATCTACCTTCCCATTTTTCTCTGTCTTCCCATTTTCTAATTAATGTCATAAACTCTTTTATCTGTAGTTTATTTCCTGAAGCTCTCATGTTTTCAATGACCTTATCAGAAAAATCCATCCTGTAAGATTTCTGTAAAATGTTTGACTCTCTAATGTCTATTCCATATTTTTTAGCCTATTCAAATAATCTCTCATAAGCCACATTTGCTTGTCTTCTGATACTCTACAAAGGAACATTAATTCATCATGCCGATAAGTCTCTAATTTGGAAGAGCTTAGTGACCCTTGAATCATTTCTGCTAATTCAACTTTTATTCTGCTCACATCCATGAGCAGTTTAATTGTCTGGATTGAATTTTTAGCTGCCCTTTGACCTGCACCTGAATCTAAATTGTCTACAGGACTGTAAACCAAAGGCTGTAATAGAACTGTATTTATTGGGGAAACTGGTACTGAAACTAAAACCACTGCTGAATCCTGGCATTTCAGGGTACTGTATCCTGTAATCTATTCTTCAAATTCCTGAGGCGTGAACCCTGATTGTTCTCCCGTATTAATTTGATTTAAATTTCCATTCGTAAAATCTGTTCTTGTTCCAGATCACACATTCAGCAAGGAATTATTCATAACTTGAATACTCATTGGCACATTAACATCAGGAGCATAACATTTCAATTGAGGAATTTCATTTGGTTTGGTATAGTAAAAAGTTGAAAACCTCTGCTCCATTCTGTGCATTGGATCAGCTTTTATCTGTTTAGTGACAAAAGTCGCAGCAGCAGCATTATTAAAATTTGAAACCATGGGCGTACGAATCATTGACTTTACCCTCACATCTGAAGAACTCCCATGCCCTGCATTTAATCCAGCGCATTGTACTGCTCCATATTTACAAGGACAGGAAAAGCCACCCTGTGGGACTTTTCCTGTCCTTGTAAATATGGCCCCTTTACATGCAGCACTTTGCATGAAAGGGGCATTCCATGGGTGTTGCTGTGAGTGTTCCTACGCAACACCCATGGAACCAAACACATTTCCAGATTAACTTGGAATCGTAAATCTGGAAATGCGTATGAATGCTACACCTCTCCAGGGGAGGCGTAGGGAGGCTCAACGAGGAGAAATGTTTTCATTTCTCCTTGTTTTTTCCTCTTTCAATGCGTGCTGCATTCTACAGCACGCATCGAAAGAGGAAAATGTCTGTAGGGATTGTCTTTGCGCAGGAAGGTGCCCCTTCCTGCACAAAATCAATCTCCCCACGATGCAGGCATCGGTCTATTTATTGGCTCACGTTTACTTATAGAGCGGGGCCTCTTCCTTGACTCAAGCTGGTGCCGAGTGAGGTGGGGCTTTTTCCTCAGATATTGTTCGGTAAGCATGATTCTTTTTTCTAAACGTTCTTCAGCAGAATGAGGTTACAGACGTTCAGAAGCAAAATGTCTCATGTGGTTATTTGTTCGTTTAATTTATTATACTGTTGTTTCTCTTGTCTTGTAGATGTCAACTAACATCAGCAATCACATAGAGGAATTGAAGACATAGTGAAGGGTATGTTAGTAACCCAGTTTCTTTTTTCAAAGTCCAAACTAGGGACTTTGTTTATGAGGTCCTGAAGAAAGCCAAGGAGAGTTTCTCCGGAAGGCTGAAACATGTCGACCAAACAGTGGGCAGCAAACGTTGGTTACCTGCCTTCCTTTTTCTTTTTCTCACTTTTTTTAATAGAAACACGATTGATGGGAGTTTAGTACTTACGTGTATCTAGTACATATCAATTGTGTATTCTGTTTTATGAGCACTGGTAAAACATAAAAATATTTGTTCATTTTTCTTGCACTCTTCTATATACTTTCGCTTTTTTCCTCTTCTTTTGGATGTTTCTTGAGAAGAGGATACAACTCATTCATTTAGCCTCGATACATTATGAGGACCTTGTGAAGAGTTGTTTGGTAACCCAGATGATGACACTGGGCACTTTAAGAGTGTAATGATGGGATGCTGATTATCCTTAGATCAAGCTTTTTTGCTTCACCTTCTGCACTTTTCATCTGTTGTATGGTTTTGTCACATGTTTACCTATGTTACTATTGGCATAAAAATTTTTATTAGCCAACTCTCTTGAATCTCTGATCAAGGGTTGTAGATTAGACCTCGGATTCCTCTCTTGGTTTTTTGAAGTACTTAGGAAGGGGGCTTAGGTATCTTTGTAGGTCTTTCAATATTTGCCCTCAGACCCTATCTGTCTTGATTGTTCTTGTACGGCCGTTGGCCGCGGGTCTTTTTCAAATTTCAAAGAACAGATTCTATTGAACTGTTTCCAAAACTAACCATGGCAGAATTTAGCGGTTTGGCATACGATGATGCAACTCTCCAATCCATTTTAGACTCCACACCAAGCATTATTGACAGAACATCCAATGCAGAGACACCTATTGAGAACGATTGGAATAAAGTTCTCTTTTTGAAAAAATCCCATTCTCGTACGCTCATTCATGGAGCAATAATGGCAGAGTATCTGCGAGGTAACTGTGCTCCTCCAGGCTTAATTGTCACAAATGTTCCCCGTCTGTTTCTTCAAGACAAAACCTTCTTAAAAGATTGGTCTTTAATCGCTTGGCGGTGTACTAGGGATTGGCTAATCCTTATAATTTGCACCGCCAAGCGGATAGCAGACACGATCCTGGTTGAAATCCAATTACTAGAGGCCCAAATAAAGACAACGATCACAGCCACCCTGTTTAAAAAAAAACAGGAGGAATCGAACAAAACAAATAAAGAGTTCAAAGACAACATCTTACTCACTAAAATCGATAAGTTTAAAAAAGACTTATCACGTTTTAAGCATGAAGTGGTTTATCCATATACGAGTGATGATTACTCTCCCCCTGAATTCAATAGGAAAGGGCGACGCTATGGCTCCTCATATTCGGGGTCAAGCTCTGAGGGAAATTCAGACGAAGGAGAAACACCCACAGACAACCGCCAATCATTTCGTGGGAGGGGACGAGGTAGATTCAGTAGACCAAATTGGCAAGGAGGACCACAAACATCACATTTTCAACAATGGTGGCCACCTACTCCTTGGGGTTTTCCACCCGGACATTTTCAACCCCCTGCACCTCATTTCCCAATGCATGGTCCACCTCAGTACCCGCACAATCAGGAACTATATCCCAACCAATCTTTTTTAGGATTTGGCCAAAGAAGACCAAGAGGCAAACGCAGAAACGCACCGAATCAGGTACACTGGGAACAACCAACAACGTCACACATGGGGACCAGGAGCCAAACGAAAAAGAACGCACAACCAGGGACCAGTCCAGAGTCAATTTAGTGGTTAACTTAAGTCAGAGAGAACTTACAGAAGAAGAAACCTTAGTCCTGAATAAAGGACTGGGTTTTGTGGAAACAAATTCTGGCGATCCATTCCAGATAAACTGCGAACTAGCACAGTTCTTTCGGAAAATTCGTCTGTTTTATTTCTTCCGTGAGAAAGATTCAACAACAGAACGTATCGAGGATGAGGACAAAAATACAGGTCTGAAGAAACGTTCCACCTTCAATCCTCCTATTACCGGAGTTCCTCATAAAGTACTTACTTTTGAGAAAGCGGTACAGCAAGAGATAACAAGTCTCTGTAGAACTCAGAAATCCCAATATCATAATCTTTCCAGAAGTGAACAGAGTGCATTGCAAACACTAATGAAAGATCAAAAAATAACAATCAAGCCTGCCGATAAGGGCGGAGCCATTGTTATTCAGGACACGACAGCATACAAAGATGAATGCATGCGCCAGCTGTCAGATAGGCGTGCCTATCGCCCTCTGAAAGAAGATCCCACTGAACGCATTAAAAAAACCATTGACGATCTAGTGGAAGAAGGCGTTACCGAAGGCTGGATCACCTCACAAGAAGGGGCTTTCCTGCACACTAGTCATCCAGTGATGCCGTATTTCTATTGTTTGCCCAAAATACATAAGCCACACAGACCACCACCAGGTAGACCTATAATATCAGGTATTGGGTCACTTTTGGAGCCCTTATCTACTTTCGTAGATTATTTTCTGCGGCCCATAGTGAAGACCATGCCCACATTCTTACAAGACACCAAAGATATATTGCGACTACTACCTGAGATTGATTTTGATCAAGACCTCGACTATCTAGTGTCCTTTGACGTTGAATCTCTTTACACGTCAATACCGCAAGACGAAACCTTGGACACCATCAACGATATCTTGGTTAAAGCTACCTTAGACTCCATAACACCAGTCCCATTCATAATGTCCCTGGCCCAATTGGCTATGAAGGATAATTTTTTCAAACATGAGGATACTATCTATCTACAGACCTCCGGGACCAGTATGGGGAGTATTTTTGCGCCAAGCCTGGCTAATCTCTACGTCCACACTTTTGAGCAACAGCACATTCTGACCACTTCCAATCCATTCTTTACATCAATCCGCTTCTGGAAGCGGTATATCGATGATGTTTTAACAGTGTGGCGTGGGAATTTGGAATCTATCATGGCATTCAAAGAGTGGCTTAACACGAGAAATGACTTCCTGAGATTTACCGTGGAAGTGGGCAAAGACAGGATAACCTTTTTAGACTTGTCTATTTTTGTTACCCCGACTGGTCTACAAAGCGAACTGTACCGCAAACCTATGGCACGAAACTCATTACTTCGTTTTGACAGTCAACATCCCAAATCGCTTCGCGCCAATTTGCCTTATGGGCAATTTCTCCGGATTAGGAGGAACTGTTCTACCCGTGAGAATTTCGAAATCCACTCTGCAAATTTGAGACAACAACTTCTTGAGAAAGAATATCCTAAGAAACTGATCAAAACAGCGTATAAAAGAGCATCCAACAACAACAGGGATGCTCTTTTAGATCCCCCAGTGGATAAGCCTCCATTGGACCGGCTAACGTGTGTTACCACCTTCTGCACTCTAACCAACGTGATCCAGAAAAGTGTTCGCAAACACTGGCGAATACTGAACAGTGATTCTGACAGGATACCACTCCCCTTGTTTTCTCTGAAAAGAAGCACTAATTTGAAGGATTTGCTAGTCCACACTCGCCCTCGTGAACAGAAACAAGCTACAGACACCACGTTATGGGGTTTACCCCCAGTCCAGGGACACTACCCATGCGGCAATTGTGCCGTCTGCCCACAAACCCACGCATCAAAAACAGTGAACATTGGTACCCCTAGACCTTGGGTACAGAGAAGTTTCACAAACTGCAACAGTGACAACCTTGTATACCTCATCATATGTCCATGCTCGCTTAAGTACGTGGGTATGACAACGAGAAAGGTAAAACTCCGGATGCAGGAACACAAGAGTACATTCAGATGTAAAAAAACCATTACGAAACTTACAAAACACTTCGTTGAGAAAAACCACGATGCAGGTGATTTCAGTTGGACTGTACTTGAAAAACCATACATCCCATCACATGTGAGTGATGTATCAAATTTCTTGTTCTTACGTGAACAACGGTGGATTTTTAAATTGTCCAGCGATACCCAGGGCATGAACGACGCGATACCATGGATGTCGCTTAAGAAATATTGAATACTAAGAACTATAGGTGATCAGAATACATGTTAGCTCCTGGCCCAAGATACACAAGAAAACTGATGTTACCATCACTGGGCTCTCCTTTAACATTTGTGACTAGAGAATTTCCAATCTTGCTCTCCAGTCTAGTTTTCTGTCTTTTCCGCTTGCTGGGCACAATATAAAAATATATATATATATTTTTTCCACACAGCATATGTTCTTCACTGTTATCTACACCCGCATTGAAAATAAATTAATTTTCTTTTCCTCTTCTTTTACTATTTAGCGCTAGAAAGCATGTCTAAATAAAGTTTTTTTTAAAAAAACACAGCCTTAGCCTAGAACTACATTAACCAGCTCGTGAGATCCCTCTTGTAGTCCTAGAGACGTCACACTCAGCGCGTCAGAATTTCGCCTGATGGGCGTTCACTGTTATCTACACTCGCATTGAAAATAAATCTATTTTCTTTTTTCCCCATTTTTATTATCTAGCGCCATAAAGCATGTCTAAATAAAGTTTTTTATAAAAACAACACAGCCTTAGCTTAGAACTACATTAACCAGCTCGTGAGATCCCTCTTGTAGTCCTAGAGACGTCACACTCAGCGCGCCAGAGTTTCGTCTGATGGGCGTTACTGATTGTAGACAGGTGCGTCTCTCCCCGACTCTACATAAAAATAGCTGATCCTGTCACGTCAGGTACCTCCATCCCAGTACGAGTCCCAGCCGGAGGTACCGACGGACAGGTAAGGCTCAGGAGATTCACCCTTGTATGTAGATCTATTTCCAAACTCACAGCCTCGCATTTGTTTTCTGCGAAGTCTTTCTCGTTCAATAACGATGCACCTTGAGTGCTGTATTTACGAGTGTTTCATTTTACAAATCATCAAAAGATGATATGTTTCTGCCTTGACCAGATGGTTTGGTGGATCATTTCGTCCCTTTGGAAGTGGAGTTTTGCATTTCGTTCTTATGCCAAATTTAGCTTTGCCATTTAATGTTTTTTCAAAAATTGGCTGACATGTCCCGGTCACTACTACGAGTGTGAGACATCGTCAAGCATTCACAATATTTCCCCTCCCCCCCTCTTTTTTGCAAAAACAAATTGTTTTGACGTATGTACCGTTCTCTAGTGGTAGAGACCGGTCTATTTATTGGCTCACGTTTACTTATAGAGCGGGGCCTCTTCCTTGACTCAAGCTGGTGCCGAGTGAGGTGGGGCTTTTTCCTCAGATATTGTTCGGTAAGCATGATTCTTTTTTCTAAACGTTCTTCAGCAGAATGAGGTTACAGACGTTCAGAAGCAAAATGTCTCATGTGGTTATTTGTTCGTTTAATTTATTATACTGTTGTTTCTCTTGTCTTGTAGATGTCAACTAACATCAGCAATCACATAGAGGAATTGAAGACATAGTGAAGGGTATGTTAGTAACCCAGTTTCTTTTTTCAAAGTCCAAACTAGGGACTTTGTTTATGAGGTCCTGAAGAAAGCCAAGGAGAGTTTCTCCGGAAGGCTGAAACATGTCGACCAAACAGTGGGCAGCAAACGTTGGTTACCTGCCTTCCTTTTTCTTTTTCTCACTTTTTTAAATAGAAACACGATTGATGGGAGTTTAGTACTTACGTGTATCTAGTACATATCAATTGTGTATTCTGTTTTATGAGCACTGGTAAAACATAAAAATATTTGTTCATTTTTCTTGCACTCTTCTATATACTTTCGCTTTTTTCCTCTTCTTTTGGATGTTTCTTGAGAAGAGGATACAACTCATTCATTTAGCCTCGATACATTATGAGGACCTTGTGAAGAGTTGTTTGGTAACCCAGATGATGACACTGGGCACTTTAAGAGTGTAATGATGGGATGCTGATTATCCTTAGATCAAGCTTTTTTGCTTCACCTTCTGCACTTTTCATCTGTTGTATGGTTTTGTCACATGTTTACCTATGTTACTATTGGCATAAAAAATTTTATTAGCCAACTCTCTTGAATCTCTGATCAAGGGTTGTAGATTAGACCTCGGATTCCTCTCTTGGTTTTTTGAAGATTTAAAAGATTAACATATTTTTAAATAAAATAATATGGTTTTATTTTTAGAACCAAAGTTTAACATCTACTTAAGAAGTAGAATAATGCAACTGCTTACTAATCAAATGTATGTAAAAAAAAGCTCAACATATTTCCACTGTCACTGCTGCTATTTACAGCTCGGTGGTTACATGAGCTGTAGCTATACATAAACACAACTGCTACTCATTCAAAATCTCATGAATATGGTGATCAACAAAGTGGTGGGGACCACCAGAATATTGGAGCCAAAGTGAGCACCAAGTACACCAGTCAGCCTTTGATCCTTGGAACACAAGAGAGAGCACATCAAGGCTTACTAAAGAAGGAGGTGTGGGAAAAAGACCCAGCACTGAGTAAAGCACAGAATAACACATATTAAATCAATGGCCAGTTTGTGGTGTTACTTAAAAAAAAAAATCAAAGTGCTTTACTTCACAGACCGCTAAGTACCAAACATAATATTACAAAAGTACACTATGAAAAACATGGATTCTGTTTCAGCCCCTCCTCAACTACAGTTCTGTGTAAAAAGGTCTCTCTGTGTTAAACAATGGAATTCACAATAAAACAGCCTTTCTTAATGAATTTCTTGCAGAGTTCACATCAGTAGAAAAAGCAAAATGATGGGACCATCCTGCAGAATGTGATGAGGGCCTGTGAGTCTCCCATATATCACAGATATTCAGTTCTGAAATCTTTTTTCGGCCATGCATGGCCATAAAAGATAGGTGAATACAGTTAAATATACAATCTTCGACATGGATTAAAACAGCACAATAAATAAAATTGAAAATTATGCGCAGCATAAAATACATTTATGTTGAAAAACGATAATAAAATATCCTTTTTAGATGGGATTGCCAGCCTAGGGAAGCCGAACATCAGCAAGGTATAAACAGATGATAATGAGAGTGTATACCTGAGACAACAATCAAAAGTAAGACAAAGATCATAATGTACATGATACAAGTGAGGTATTTAAGTAACAGCGGAATTACAAATACATAAAAAGACAAACAAGATGTTCATAGTGTTTGAAAAGTAATGGGCCGATTTCGATATCTGGCGGAATTCCTTCCGCTCGACACCGACTCGGTCCTGGGACTGACTGACACACAGTGGGTGGTCACGCCAGCCTAATTAGGATGCGACCGAACACTGTTTGGTTACATTCCTACTTTATACAGTCGTAAACCGGCCGTAATGCATGCTCCCATAGGGAAATGGGAGGTGTGGTACATCCCTGCACCTCATGACAGGCACCTCAAGGTGCCTGCTACAGGGTCCAGGGATCAACAGGGCAGCACCGTAGGGGCCCCCTCGGCCTCCTCCTGGCTTTATGTATGAATTTGTAAGCAGAGCAAGTGGTCCAGACCTTGGCCTGAACTCCTGGGGTGGCAATTAATGCCTGCCTCAATCTACTGTTTGCCACTGAGCGATGCTCGTCAAACCATCGTGGGTCCTCCTTATCAGACAGGGAAGGTCTGAGCAAAAACTGCTTGATACCCTGGCTCAAACTATCATAATGGGCTAACATAGAGTCCCGCTTACTTCAGCCAAACAATTAATAAATAGTCTCTGATGCTGCTTCAAAAGTATTGGTAGGGTGTTATCAGGATCTTTAAGGTGCCAAATGAGTCTAAGGCCCTCTTCAGAGTGTGATGGAAATGGTGTTGGCGGGGTGTTTATATCTGCTGAGAGGCAAATGTCCTACAGTAGAAAGGACATTGTGATATCCCCACTCAGTCTGCACCACTTTCCCTTTGATGAACCAAGGAAAAAAGTTCCTGGCCACAAACATATAACCAGGCAATAACTGAGGCTCGGCCATGGCCTTTGAAAAACGGTAAAGACCGCTCATCACCTCTAAAGGTGTCTACAAAGTTCAGCGTCGCGGAGGGCGTGGGAATGGGACTCTTTCAAGGCAGTCATCAGAGGGATATGTATTTCCTCTACGTCCGGGGTCCGGAAAACAATACTGGGAGACATAGAAAAGGCGGACAGTGCGCTGCGCACAATGGAAAGGGCCCATCACGCGAGGGAGGAATCCCACGATGAGGTGATAGCGGCGTGCGAGCGCATGGCAGTGCAGGTGGAACGGCTTCGCTGTTTTGACTACAAGGCGTACCTCGCCAGAGCACACGCGGAAAGGGATAAGGTGGGATCGCTCCTGGCATGGCTGGCGAACCCCACAGCGCGCGGCTCCCGCATACTCTCTCTGACCACCGGAGAGGGAACAGTAGTGTACTCCCAGAAGGAGATCAATGACCAGTTCCTGACGTATTATACCGCCCTGTACACTAACACCATGCGGGACGCTCCTGGGGAATTGGAGGAGTTCCTGGCAACGGCCCGCCTACCGAGACTGGATCCGACCCACGAGGAGGACCTGGGAGGCGATATATCGCTAGGTGAGATCAGAACGGCGATCAAACATATGGTTCGCTGGAAAACCCCGGGGACGGACAGGCTTCCCGTGGAATTCTACGCGGCCTATGTGGAATTACTTGCCCCGCATTTACAATCCATCTACAGGGCGGCCTGGGAGGAAGGACAACTACCCACTTCCACACGCGAGGCACTGGTTATACCTCTCCTGAAAAAAGGGGGGGATCCGGGTGCCAGGACGGCCCACCGCCCACTCTCCATGCTCACAGTGGACTATAAGATCTTGAGCAAAATTTTAGCCACGCGGCTGCTGGATCATATGACCGCTCTGATACACCCCGACCAGGCTGGATTCATCCCTCGACGTAACACGTCGACGTGTATCCGGTGCCTGCTGCGGGTTATGGAGGTGGACTGCACTGAATACCCTGCTGCCTTGACACTGTCTGTGGATATGGAAAAAGCCTTCGATAGCGTGGAGTGGCCTTATTTGTTTAGGGTCCTGCAGGAGTTCGGCCTGGGGGATGGGTTCGTGCGCTGGACCAGATTGCTCTACACCAACTCCGTGGCTAGGGTGCGGACGGGGACCACAATATCAGCTCCCTATCCAGTGCGACGGGGAACAAGACAGGGCTGCTCGTTATCCCCCTTGCTATTTGTCTTGGCTGTCGAGCCCCTGGCGTCTCATGCAAGAATTGGACGCGCCTATGCCGGAATAATACTTAGAGGGGAAATTCATTATATCTCCCTTTATGCGGATGATTTATTGCAATTCCTGGCCAACGCGGATGGGGCCCTTCGGGGCGCCAAAGCTCTCCTGAAGGACTTTGGTCAAGTGTCGGGACTAAAAGTTAACTGGGGCAAGACTTGTGTATTCCCCATAACACAGCATGGGCGACTCCCCCATCCCTGGGAACAATACGCTACGAGGACAGTTGTCTGCCATATCTGGGAGTACATATTTACCACACCCAGCAAGGCCTGTTGGAAGGGAACGTGGGTAGGGCAATCAGGGGCCTGGTTGGCAGTATTGGATTCTGGAGCACCCTTCCGATCTCGGTGGCAGGGAGGGTGGCCTTACTGAAGATGGTGTCGCTCCCACGCCTCTTATATTTTTTCCGTACGCTCCCTATTTGGGTACCGGCGTCGCTATTCCGCAGGCTCACGGCCATGGCTATGGGCTTTATCTGGGGAACTGGCAGGAGGCGGGTGGCGCTGGCCACTCTACGACGACCCAGAGCTGAGGGTGGGCTGGCGGTACCCGACTTTGAGTGGTACTATCTGGCTGCGCAGTTACAGTGGCTCACGCTGGCGGTGGCTCGGGAGTTTAGAGGCCCTGAAGGCTCACAGGGCAGACTAATCCCGCGCCATGTGCTTTCCTTTATTGTCTTACAACAACGACTCGATCTGTCACAGTTAACACTGGAGGAGCGCACGCTCCGGATGTGCTGGAATCGAAGCCTACGGAAGGCCGGCATTGTTCACCCTTACGCCCCAGAGATCCCATTAGGCATGTGCACGGCCCTCCCACATGGAGGGGATTGGTCGGGATTGGCTAATTGGGAAGACCTCGGGGTACAGATGGTGGGGGACCTATACCTCAATGGCGTGCTTCAGCCCTTCCAGGAGCTGCGGGACTCCTTTGGGATCCCGAGGGGAGACTATTTACTCCACGCAGCCCTGGTGGCAGGTCTCCAGAGGCAATGGAACGCGGGGCTATCGGAACCCCAGACGGCCGCAGGGTGTCAACATGTGGTTATGGCAGCGGGCACAATTAAGGCCATTACGTGCCTCTACCAGAGACTGACGACAGAACACCTAGCCCCTTTGAACGCCCTAAAGGACAAATGGGAAATAGACATTGGGAAGCCTATCCCTGCACTGACGTGGCCCACGCTACAGAGACGGGCCTGGAAGAGCACGCGTAATGCCCGTTTTCAATTAGTGCAGTACTTCACTTTGCATAGGGCATATTTGACGCCAGCTAAATTATTTCAGTACTTCGGGGGCCCTACACCACGATGCCCTCGGTGCGGGAAGGAAGGGGCAGACTTCAAACACATGTTCTGGTCCTGTGGGTCACTAAGTTGCTACTGGGACGAGGTTATTGCTTGCTTAAACCAGGTGACAGGGCAGGACCTGGAGGTGGAAATGGGAGTTTGTTTGCTATTGTGGTTTCCCCACACCCCGCGCACAAAAATTACGAGCAAGTTTTGCGATTTGGGGCTAGTTTTGGCCAAAAGAGAAATCACCCTGCACTGGAAATCGAGAGTCGGTCCCAGCTTTGCGAGATGGAGAGCGACTTTCACCAAATGGGCAGGTAGTGAGGGCACGTTCAGGCGACAGTTAGCGCTGCGGGGGAATGATGAAAAGGCCCTGGACATGGCACGTGCATGGGAGGCACTGGTGATTGAGCTCCAAGGCTGGGTACCGGAAGAAGTGGAGGACGATACTATAACAGGGCAGCCAGCGGAAATGCAGTAATAGAGATATACCGGGTAGAACACAAGCGATGGAGTGAATACACTACATTTAATTACGGAACTGAGCCTGGCTATTGTAGGGGGGAGTAGCCCGCAACCAATGACACGGCAGTTTAAAAGAGAGAATCATCCTTATACCTTGTATTATGGCACACTGACATGGGGGGGGGGAGGGTGTTTATGCATATAAGAGCGCTGATGGGTACAGATTATCTGGATGACAGCGAATAGGATTGTATACCGCATTGATTTCTGGCACTCGGATATGTTCATCCGCACGAGAGTAATTACTGCAAGGTGTTTGTAATTGAAAATCTGCAATAAAAATGTTTTTGCAAAAAAAAATAAAGGTGTCTACAAAGTTAACTAGGTCATGCGCAGCTAGATATTTGGCCAGCTCTATCCCCCTGTCATCACAAATCTCTCTGCAAAATACTCCCTCCAGTGACCCCACATCCCACATAGGACCTGTCAACTTAGGGGCCGATTCCAATGTCGGACGGACGTAGGTCTGTCCGACATCGGTCAGGAGCCGACCGATCTGCTGCCGTCGGTTAGGGCCCTGCAAAAATGATGCGACCGAACAGGGTTCGGTCACACTCGTATACTTCACAATGCAAGCATGCATTCCGAGCGGAATGCATGCTTGCATTGTGAAAAGCAGGGGTGCAGTTCATCCCTGCACCCTGTGGCCGGCACCCCAAGGTGCCTGCCACAGGGTGCAGGGATCCACAGGTTCCCCCAGCCCGCCATAAGTATACGAGTGCCACCGAACCCTGTTCGGTCGCACTCGTATACTTCACAATGCAAGCATGCATTTCGAGCGGAATGCATGCTTGCATTGTGAAAAGCAGGGGTGCAGTTCATCCCTGCACCCTGTTGCCAGCACCCCAAGGTGCCTGCCACCGGGTGCAGGGATCCACAGAGGGGCACCACAGGTGCCCCCAGCCCGCCATTCGGCAGCCTCGCACCCATGGGGGCCCTACTGGGGGCCCCCAAAGACAGTTTCTGACTGCTTTTTCGTGCCGGAAAGACCAGCACGAAAAGGCAGTGAAAAACTTCCATCGTACTCCCTCGGTTGTAAGAGGCGGCCGGGGGAGTACTGGGGGATTTTTGGACGGCGGACGGGCTCTCCGAGTCTGTCGTCCGCCATTCGGAAATCCGAGTCGGATTCCTTTCCAACCAAGCCCATCAGAATGTCTCGGTCAGAAAGGAATCTGGTCGACATGTTCCGATTTAGTCGGAAGGGCTCCGACCATCGTTCGGTGCCCTTCCGGCCGAAATCGGAATCGGCCCCTTAGTATTAAAATTCCCACACAGCAGGTAAAGTGGCTGTGGTTTTGAGCCACCCACTGCAGACTGCAATTTGAATAATAAACTAAACAGCTCCATAAAATGAACACATACATTATGAGTCAAAAACCTTAATTAGGTAAAAACAGTTCGAGATAGCTTGTCTTGGATCTTTAGGGTTAACGAAAGCAAATTAACCAGTGTTGATGACTGTTACTTCTACTTCAATACTTAAATGAAACCATATAGTGAGTCCTCTAATGGCTCTTCCTCGTGGAGAAGGAGTGGCTTGACTGGAGTAGCATGCATATCCATCATAAGAAATGGGGATAAAGCCCACGTCTCCTGAAGGGCTACTATATTATACTTGCTGATTAAAGGCCACTCATCAGAGTTGCTAATTTTCCCCTTGAGGCCTGCAATGTTCCAACTGAGTATGGAAAATATTTAATCAACTCTAGGGCCTGTGAGTTCATCCGTGGAGCAGGAAGGAGATAAAGTGATGTCATGAACAGTAGGAGAGTGTGTCTCAGTAGAGTCAATCGATACTTGAGAGAACATCAAATCTGTTGGCAGTAGGGATTGAAAAAAGAGAAGCTGGGCTCTGGGAGGAGTCTGTAGAACCTTGATTGAGGGCTCTAAATAGCAATCCGGTTTAGTGAGCGACTGACAGATTTTAGGGACGGCCAACGCCATGGGCCATAAGGAAATTCAGGAGGGGCTGTTGGAGTTCCCCGGGAGTGGTTGTTTCTCTGGGTTTGGTGACTCAAGGATTTGTAGAAATATCCTAAAGGAACGAAGGTGACTTTACTCCCCGGGGCTAGATGCATAGGAGCTTCAAATAATAATGTGTGAACTAAGAACAGAAATCAACATTTCACTATTATGCATTTACAAGAGGGACCGGCTGACTCTGGTCCTATCCAAGCGCATCTTCGCACCATTAGGATGTCTCTGGAGTGATACAGGGTCAACCCTTTGTAGCACACTAGCCAGTCTGAAGTTTTATTAAACAACTCCTTGTAGTATTCATTCTGCTCTTTGCATAAGGAACTATGCGATAATGAACAATAAGTACTACCACAGAGGGACATGTGGTGGGGGAAGGTCAACAACTGCCTGTTTAGGTGCAGATAGTAGAGGGCTAGCTGGCAACTCTTTCCTAGACAAACCTTGCTTGTCTTTAGCTCTAGGAATATCACTATGTACACGGCTTAAGGGCTGGCCCTAGGAGGGTTGTTCCACTGATGAGATCATCCTGGACAGAGGTGTGTCTCCAGGTGCAGAGAGAGTGGTTGATGGAAATGGGGCTACTATATTGGGCTGGTTGGGAGCCTCCCATGAGGACCCTGTTGGTTGAGAAACGTTGGCATCACAGACTGGGATAGACAAACATGGGCAAGCCTGAAGCGATGCTATTCTTCTTTCCATGACTTCTAGATGCAAACATAGAGGAGAAATTTCAGATTTTAGCCATGATCTGAGCTGCTCAAAGTGACAGTCCAAGAGGTGTGCCAGGCTATCCTGGGTCATATGTGGGGTGCCTGCCACTTCCTCCAAAGATGGCATAGAGTGAGGGGAGTAGTGTGCCACCAACTCTCTGACCTGCAAGGGCACCTCTCATGTAGAAATAGTGCTGTTACTAGGCTTTGGACAAATGTCTCGCTCAAGTTTTCTGGGAGGCATGGTGTTGAAGGCATCACTCGCCAAAGGAATGGTGCTAGAAGACTTCATAAAGTTAGAGGAAGTTGGAGTTTGGCAGGGTGGATTGGTGGGCACAGTTTCAATGGATCTGGAGTAAGAACAACAGAAGGCGAGTTTGATGGACCAGTCACAAGGCCGTGACCGGAGCTTAAAGAGCACCTCCTGTCAGTTAGAACAAATTCAATGTTTATAATGCTCATGGCTCACTCAAGCATGCGGTCAATTGAGGTGCCTTTGGCGGAGGGGTGCTACAGGACCACAGCTTATTATTTTCTTTTTGCCCTTGTTTACACCAATGACTCAAAAACAAAGGATATCAGTGTTTGCCTAAACTTAGTTAGCATGCAGTGAAGAGAATAAAGAAGAACACAGGCCTCTTCCAGGCGATTATGGGTGAAGGCGGGCCTGGTATTGACCCGGTCTTTGCCCAGGCGCTCAAAATCGCATCCAGCACCTAGTCATGACCCAGCCTTTGTCTGGATGCAGTTTAGGGGACGTACTCCCACCACAGACTAGGAACTGCAGTAACAAGTCCTCATGCGGGCAGGGAACAGCTTGTGGCAACCTGCACTGCGGGACTAATCAAGCCCTTAAGAGCGCATCCATCTCACCTGGTTTTTCCCTGGCCCATCTACTAACTAGGAACTATGGCAACTAGTCCTCATGCGAGTAGGGAACAGCATATCGCAACCCACGCTGTGGAACTAATCAATAACTTAAAAGTGGGTCTAGCACCAGGTCTCTCCCTGGCCCCACCTTTGCCTGGATACAGTCTTGGAAACTTAGTCCCACCTCAGACTAGAAACTGTGGCAACACGCCCTCATGCAGGCAGGGAACAGCTTGTGGCAATCACAGATATTCATTTGCCTTGGGTTGCTTGGAGGCCCACTTAAAGGCCGGCAGCCCCATGATGGATTGAGGCCCTCCTGCATCACGGTGGCTACAAAGGTGTGGTTTACACCCCTGGTTCACATTGGAAAACCCCTTCCTATTGTATTTGGCAGTCAGTTCATAATAGAAAATCCTTGATGATGTATTGTTTCTTAGAGCTAAACTATGCAAAAGCCATTCTTACTGTATTTGACACCAGGCCCGCATTAACAATCTCTCAGCTATGAGTAGTGTAACTTTCACAAATGTGCGAATACAACTGCTGCCCCAATAAATGCATGTAAAGTACATCGCTTAGCACTTGACCCGAAGGTTACCGAGACAGAACATCCCAAGGCTTGATCATGCTGACTGTGTATGATATAAAACTCCAAACTGTGCAAAACACACAATAACACTTAATAAATTGTTATCCAGACTGTACCTTCACTTCAAATTAAAATGCTTTCATTTCTCCGTCCTTTACCGACTTTGTAAGTGTGCTGCACTGTACAGCACTGTACAGCACACATACAAAGAGGGAAAATTGTTTGAGTCAGTTTATGCATAGTATTTTGTACTGGAAGGATACCCTCACAGTACAAAGCCTATGAGACCCCTTGCACCATGGCGCAAAAATGTCTTTATGGCGCACGGCAGCTGATTTCAACCCCACCGCTAGGGAAAGGATTGGAGAGTGCCATATTTCAGTACATTTTGCGCTCTCCTCCTCTCTCCTTATTACGCAGCGCAGCATTTGTGGCTGGTGTACCACGCTGCGTGAAAAAGTGGTAAATCTGCCCCACAGCGATTACATGAGCTCTGGCAGTAGCTAAAGCTGTCGCTACCCGGAACAGAGCTAACAATGAACACTTACAAAATGCTAAATGCAGTACTTGTGTATAATCCCATCCCAGTTACTAGCTCTTGTGTTTCATGGTAGCCTTTGCCTTAAGGACACAGCCGGACAGTTTTTCATTCTTTATTCTAATTTCGCAAATGAGCAAAATCCCAAGACCAGTGCTGTTTTTCAGACTGCTCTGCTGAATCAAGCAGTGTGAGCTTTTAGCTCCTCTGATCTCAGGCATTCCTGCTGAGCTCTTTCCTCCTCTCCCACAGTTAAAATAATTGAATGGAATAAATATACTAACATTCATTATGGAAAAATGAAATGGGCTGGGGACCATATGGCATTTCTTTCAGTAGAAATGTCAGAAATGTAATTTGCTCAGACATCTCAAAGGTAATGAACCAAGTCCATCAGGACATCACAGGATGAGAAAGCCAGATCTGTCTCTGTGAGACACGCTCAAGAGTCTTACAAGGTGCATTTCACCTCAGTTTACTTGCATAAGGTAGCAAGGTATACACACTAAAGGTCGGTCGTCTTTGTAGGTACTTTTTAGGTGATTCGGTAAAAATAATGTTTGTACACTGAAAACTTAGCAGATTTTTCTTAAAAAGACAAATGCATTATTTTCCTTCGAGCTAAACATTTGGGGCCTCATGTAGGAAGCCAAATACCAGTCGGTAACGGCCGAAATTCGGTAAATATCCCGTTACCGACCGGTATTTAGGCATTTGCGATGTAGGGGGCTGATTTTCTAGATTCGGTATTTACCGATTCGGAAATTAAGAAATCGGTAAAATACCGATTCGGTAAATACCGAATCCAGAAATGCTATGTAGGGGGCACTCAAGTGAGTGCATCATTGGTGTCTGGATTCGTTATTTACCACCAACTACAAGTTGATGGTAAATGACGAATACCTTTAAAAAATCATTTTCGTGCAATTTGAAAAGTGCAATGTGGCAGACATACATGCCCTTAGGGCATGTATGTGCGCCACATGTGCACACATGCACGAATCAGGGGTGCAACAGGGTGCCAATGTGACACCCTGCCGCCCATGATAATGCCTCCCCTATTACCGATTCGGTATTTACCGAATCGGTAATGGTAACTGGCTTCCTATTCATTCCCATGGGCCTCCAGGCCCATAGGAATGAATGGGAAGGGATGCATTATTACCGATTCGGTAAATACCGATTCTTAAATACCGATATTTACCGAATCGGTAATAATTACCGATTGTTTACCTACATTACATTTACCGATTCATAAATACCGAATCGGTAAAATTCGGTATTTAAGAATCGGTAAATATAATTTACCTACATATGGCCCTTAGTCTGGTTCACAAAAAAAGAGTCAACCATTTCCACCCCTACACATACTCTTATACACAGGTGAAAATGTACAACTTTGGGGAATTCACAAATACATCCATTGGCAGGCTTGGAAAGCTACGGCAATCACAGCACTACAAACATTTTTTTACCTCACTTTTAACATGGGAAAAGTGACGCAAGAGTGGCGCAAGGGGCTTGTAAATCTGCCCCGTAATTTTGAAAATTTCGGCCCTGATTTACGAAACCATCTAACAGCTCAGCGCAGCACCCAAAGTTGAAGCACGGCAGACAAAGTTGCAGTGCTGCACCCAAAGCTGCTGTGCTGACCTTTGTGAGTGGGAGACAGCAGGGAAGTGCAACTCCTCTTGCGCTCTCTCTCCTAACGCTGACGCTCAATCAGCCTGCTGAGCACCATGGACACACCTTTGCACTATAATACAAACGTGTCTGTGTGAAACTAACATTGGGTTTGTACTGGAAGATTCACCTTCAAAATAATATGCCTAGGCAAACTTTAAAACTATTCCCACTTCGGATGTGTGCTCTACAGCACAGTACACATACGTGGGAAAAGTTAGGAGAAGTAAATGCATTTCCCCTTTTTAATGCCTGTCTCAAAGTGGCATTATTTTTTGGTGCAAAAACACTGTCTTCTTTTGTTAGTAGATAGGATTTTATCTCAAAATCCATGGGTGGTTTTAAGGGAACACCCATGTCTCTCACTCATGGAACACCCTCTTGACGCACAGTAACGCAAAGCAGTAATAGGCACTGCTTTGCATTACTTTGAGGGAGCCTTCCAGTGCAAAACAAGTTTCGTATCAGGAAGTAAAAAAACAGTTTGTGCTGTTCTGCGTCACTTTTGGAAATCTAGTCCTTCATGTGACATCTGCTATTTCTCCAATGCAGAGCTGTACACATGGACCAACTCTACATTGCAGAAAGGCAATCTGCTTTTAAGTTTTAAAGTTTACGTTTTTTTTATTGAATAAAATACAATAAATAACAATACTTTTATTGCAAATGTTCTTTTTTTAAGTTTTAAAGTTTCAGGGCCATATGTAGGTAACCTAGAAATACCCATTCCTAAATACCGAATTTTACCGAATCGGTATTTAGAAATCGGTATTTTCTATGTACCTAATTTTTCGGTAACTCTTACCGATTCGGTAAAAATCGGTAAATGTTTACCGATTCTACAATACCGACCGGTGTTTCCGAACCGGATTTACCGATTCGGTAAATACCGATTCGGAATTTACCGAATCGGTAATTCAAATGAACAGCAATTGAGGAATCAGCCAATCCTGTGCAAACCACACCCCACCCAACCAGGAAGTGGCCACACCCAGGCAGGTGCACACAATCAGCAGACCCTGGAGAGGCTGGGAGTGCAGAGGAGAGCAACAGAGCCAGTGCCTGAACTTGCACAGGAAATCTGACACAATGGCCAGCCAGGACACAGAGAGAGATGGAGGGGAAAGGAAGAGGAAACTCAAATTCAGTCCAAAGGAACTGCAGGTACTTGTGGAGGAGGTGGTGAAGCAGCACAATAAGCTGTTTGGAAAGCAGTCCCTGCAAGTGGCTGAATCAGAGAAGAGAAGGATCTGGCTTGGAATCCAGGCGCAGGTAAATGCCATCGGAGTGACCCCCCGGGACATTGATTTGCTGAAGAAGCGGTGGTACGACATCCGTATCATCACAAAGAGGAAGATGGCTGATCTGAGGAAAGAGGCCAGCCGGACAGGAGGAGGAAGGAACAGGGCACCTGCCCTGACTGAACTTGAGGAGCTCGTGGAGTCCACAATTGAGCCCGAAAGTGTCGTTGGGATTGGGGATGCAGACAGCTCTGCCAGAGCTGCTACCAAACAAGGTAAGACGCATGCACAGCATTGTGCCCCCCCTTCCCCTATCCCAAATCCCCAATTGGGCAATGTGAATCCCACTCCAGTACAGGTGTTTGTGCATACCAGCAATGCATTATGGGAGATGTAGTCTGTGAAACCCCTATCATGACAAGATTCGCACAGAACAACAAGGCATGTGACAGACATAAGCGATAAGCAGGCAGAGGACAATGAGATAGTGATGCAGAGATTTAATATGATGTTAGCAATGCAGGGCTGCAGGTACACTCAGCTGATGGTGAATTTCTGTCCACAGGCGATACTTCGCGCAGGACTGCTCAGGAGAAGGGAGAGAGGGCACCCCGGAAGGACAGCACAGAGAAGGCCACCACGAGTGCTGGGCAGACAACAGCACCACAGCCAGCATCACCACCACAGCCAGCCACGCCACCACAGCCAGCCTCGCCACCACATCCAGCCTCGCCACTCCTGCTGGCCTCACCCGCATCAACACCACCTGCATTGGTCTGGTCTAGGAGGCGTGCAGTTGCCAGACTGCATGTGTCAGAGTCCTCATTAGAAGACTCGAGGGGGGAGGAAACATCCACTGTGCCACTGGATGGTAGCAATGCCGGTTTGCCCTCCGCCTCTGAGGGAGCACACACAGGTGCCAGATGCCGCCGCAGGGCTCTGGTGCGCAGTCCACCTCCACAGGGTGAGAGCCATGGTGTATTCTTAGGGCTGGAGGCCACCATGGTGAAGGTGCAGCGCCTACAAGGCAAGGCAATCCAGTCAGTCCAGCGCCAAATGAAGGGCCTCAATGACACAATGGGCAACATTGACAGGGGCATAAGATCAATGGCTGAGGGCATGAGGGAGATGGCTGCGGGCATGCGGGTCATGTCCCAGTCCGTCATGCTGCTGTGCACAAAAATCGATGAGGACAGAGTAACACGGCGAAGGGAGAGGCAGAAAATTGATCACCACACAAGGGCAGTGAACCGCCTAGCAACTGCCACTTCTCTGCTCTGGAGGCGCTCCGTGGCAATGCAGGAGGGCCTTGCGCACTGCAGAAATGATGTTTCCAGGGGGCTGGTGAGGGTGACCAGTGCACTTGAGGTGCTGCTTACAAGCCACTCTGCCACCACTGGTGCTGTGGATGCTGGGGACAGCGAGGACACCACCAGTAGGAGCAGCATTACCCCCCCTGTCACAGACACACAGAGGAGCATCAGACGGCATGGGGCTGCCACTGGTGCCACAGCCAGTGAGGACACTCAATCACTGGCATCCCGCACTATAGTGCGTGAGCGCAGACGCTGATGCAGCACACAATTACAGGACACAGTTGGGTGAAGGAACCCTTGACTTCCAACTAGGGATGTCACCAATTTGTTAGGCCAGTTTTGCCGTTGTTTTGTGGCGTAGTGCCGGATAATTAAAACTACGTCATAGCATCCAACTACTGGCTGTGTCCCCTTACTTACTTAGAAGTAGTTGCATGTGATCTCTGCCCGTCTCACTCTCCCATCTGTTGCTGCTGCCACTCCTGATGCGTTGGGCTCTGGCTGTGCAAACTCATCATCATTGTCCTCAAAATCTGTTATTTCCACCTCTGGACCTGTCTTTGTGGCAAGGTTGTGCAGCATTGCACAAGTGGCAATGATCTTGCAGCAGATGATGGGTGTGTACTGGCGTGCGCCTCCGCTTTTGTGGAGGCAGCGGAACATGCTTTTCAATAATCCAAACGTGCGCTCCACCACGTTGCGTGTTGATATGTGTGCCACATTATATCGTCTCTCACTCAGGGTTGATGGGTATAGGTAGGGAGTGAGGATGAATGACCGCACGGCATATGCACTATCGCCTAGGTGAGTAAGAGAGTACCATTAGTCACATACCTCAATACACATTCATATGCGGTAAGTATTAGGGAGTGTCACAGTGATTTACCGAGCAGGTATCCTTCTCCAAATTCTCCGGCAACC
The DNA here is from genome assembly GCF_964204655.1 of Triturus cristatus. Lineage (NCBI taxonomy): Eukaryota > Metazoa > Chordata > Amphibia > Caudata > Salamandridae > Triturus > Triturus cristatus. The sequence goes on along the minus strand of NC_140592.1, from coordinate 285,463,452 downwards.
AGGCGTGTGTAGATCCCACTGTTCTGGAAGATGTAGGAGTCGTGGGTGCTCCCAGGAAACTTAGCTACGATATCAGTGATTATGTTGCCTGCATCGCAGATTACCTGCACATTTATGGAGTGGGTGGACTTTCTGTTCCTGTAGATGTGCTCAGTGGCTGCTGGTGGGCAGATTGGAATGTGTGTGCCATCAATACAGCCTATGACATGCGGGAACTGTGCCATCTGGTAAAAGTCTGTCTTTGTTTTCAGCAGTTCAGCCTGTGTGTTTGGGAAGCTAATGTAGTGTTGCATTCTCTGCATCATGGCATCCATGAACTTCCTGAAGAAACGGGACAGGCAACTCTGGGATACCCCGCCTACCGCAGCTATCACCCCTGGTAACTGCCAGATGCGAGTAGATGTAGGCTACAGAGCACCTGCACATGTGGTGGTATGGCATGCACCCTTGTTTGTTGGATGGTCCAGGAGTGGGTGCAGGTCCCTTATCAGGTCCATGATGGTTTGGGGGTGTAGCCTGTACCTTTCATGTATCTCAGACTCAGCCTGTTGAAAGAGTGTGATGCGCTGTCTGTAAATGCGTTCCTCCCGTCTCCAAATCCTCAGACCTGCTGCCTGTAGACGTAGGCGCCTTGCAATCACATACAGAGCCGCCATGGTGTTCACGCTGTTGCATTTTGGGATTGCTTATATGCACTGTGGCTGATTACCACCTGCTTTCACTCAGTGTTAATTACCGACTCTTAAATACCGAATTTCATGGAATTCGGTAATACCGAATTTACCTACATCTCCTTTCTCGTTTTACCATTTCATATTTACCGAATCGGTAAATATGAATTCAGTAAATATGAATCGGAAATTTAGAATTCGGTAAAGATGAATCGGTATTTACCGATTCATAATTGCCGAATCCTTCTTTTTGGACTCCTACATCTCAATTGGCTAAATACCGGTCGGTAACGGGATATTTACCGAATTTAGGCCATTACCGACCGGTATTTAGATACCTACATATGGCCCTTAGTTTTTTATATTGAATAAAATACAATAAATAACAATACTTTTATTGCAAATGTTCTTTTTTTTTTTATTTCTCCACAGTGAAAATATTATTTCCAGTTGAGAAACCCCTTTCCTTATACCCACATAATGTTTGGGGGGGTTCTCTTTCCATCCCACTCCTGAAATGTGGTTAATCTATCCCTTCAACAATTTCCAAGGTGGGAAAGGATTAGAAAGTTGTTTGTAAATGACAGCAACCTCATAAGTGTGTGGGTGCGCGCAAACTCTCTGAAAGCAAGCCACAATTTGGTCTGTCTACTTTCTCCACTTGCATGTGCAATTGTAAGCAGCTGTGTTGCAGTGCACCTATGCAGTAGTGAAACCTCTTGGGCCTGACTGGTATCATATTGTTGATATCTGACAGGAGTAAATGAGGCTCTTCTCAGCTGCAAATGTATGTTTAGAAGCCTACATAGCATTCTGAATCACACCCACTGTCTCTTGGCTGAGACCTAGGTGCCGATTACGATCCTGCAAAAACCGGGTACGAACCGTCGGACGGAGCATATTCTCCGTCCGACGCGTACCCAGTCGTCAAAATATACAAACATGAAATTACGATTCGCACGGAAACTCAATTTCCGTACGAATCGTACAAAACCCCGACCGACGAAAATAAACATACAAACGTGATCCGGGAAAGCGCCGACGTGACGTCGGGACGCACGCAGCCTGCCATTCACGAACGAGGAATTACGATTCGCACCGACGTCATCCCGCACGGTGAATATTTTCCGGCAGCCAAAAACTGCCGGGAAATCAGGACGACGCGAACAAGGAGTAATTAATTCAAAATGGTCGCACACTGCTGACCTACCTGCGTGTTACCCCAAAGAACTGTGGTCCCTGTAGTCAGCGTCGGCGGATACACCTATGCTCGTGTAGTGAGTGCAAGTGTGAATAGCGTTAGCCATCCCTGGACACGTGTTTCGAGGTAGTTGCCTCTCGTCAGCAGGGGGTAGGAAAGAGTGTGGGGTTGCGTGTAAGCAGCTAAAATCATTATTAGGTAAAGTACCTCTCGTAGCAACGCAGGTGCGTAACCTGAGTCCGTCGACTCCCCAGCTCAGAGAGCCACTAAATTATTAATTCAAAATGGTCGCACACTGCTGACCTACCTGCGTGTTACCCCAAAGAACTGTGGTCCCTGGAGTCAGCGTCGGCGGATACACCTATGCTCGTGTCGTGAGTGCAAGTGTGAATAGCGTTAGCCATCCCTGGACACGTGTTTCGAGGTAGTTGCCTCTCGTCAGCAGGGATTAGGAAAGAGTGTGGGGTTGCGTGTAAGCTGCTAAAATCATTATCAGGTAAAGTACCTCTCGTAGCAACGCAGGTGCGTAACCTGAGTCCGTCGACTCCCCAGCTCAGAGAGCCACTAAATTATTAATTCAAAATGGTCGCACACTGCTGACCTACCTGCGTGTTACCCCAAAGAACTGTGGTCCCTGTAGTCAGCGTCGGCGGATACACCTATGCTCGTGTCGTGAGTGCAAGTGTGAATAGCGTTAGCCATCCCTGGACACGTGTTTCGAGGTAGTTGCCTCTCGTCTGCAGGGAGTAAGAAAGAGTGTGGGGTTGCGTGTAAGCTGCTAAAATCATTATCAGGTAAAGTACCTCTCGTAGCAACGCAGGTGCGTAACCTGAGTCCGTCGACTCCCCAGCTCAGAGAGCCACTAAATTATTAATTCAAAATGGTCGCACACTGCTGACCTACCTGCGTGTTACCCCAAAGAACTGTGGTCCCTGTAGTCAGCGTCGGTGGATACACCTATGCTCGTGTCGTGAGTGCAAGTGTGAATAGCGTTAGCCATCCCTGGACACGTGTTTCGAGGTAGTTGCCTCTCGTCAGCAGGGAGTAGGAAAGAGTGTGGCGTTGCGTGTAAGCTGCTAAAATCATTATCAGGTAAAGTACCTCTCATAGCAACGCAGGTGCGTAACCTGAGTCCGTCGACTCCCCAGCTCAGAGAGCCACTAAATTATTAATTCAAAATGGTCGCACACTGCTGACCTACCTGCGTGTTACCCCAAAGAACTGTGGTCCCTGTAGTCAGCGTCGGCGGATACACCTATGCTCGTGTCGTGAGTGCAAGTGTGAATAGCGTTAGCCATCCCTGGACACGTGTTTCGAGGTAGTTGCCTCTCGTCAGCAAGGAGTAGGAAAGAGTGTGGGGTTGCGTGTAAGCTGCTAAAATCATTATCAGGTAAAGTACCTCTCGTAGCAACGCAGGTGCGTAACCTGAGTCCGTCGACTCCCCAGCTCAGAGAGCCACTAAATTATTAATTCAAAATGGTCGCACACTGCTGACCTACCTGCGTGTTACCCCAAAGAACTGTGGTCCCTGTAGTCAGCGTCGGCAGATACACCTATGCTCGTGTCGTGAGTGCAAGTGTGAATAGCGTTAGCCATCCCTGGACACGTGTTTCGAGGTGGTTGCCTCTCGTCAGCAGGGAGTAGGAAAGAGTGTGGGGTTGCGTGTAAGCTGCTAAAATCATTATCAGGTAAAGTACCTCTCGTAGCAACGCAGGTGCGTAACCTGAGTCCGTCGACTCCCCAGCTCAGAGAGCCATTAAATTATTAATTCAAAATGGTCGCACACTGCTGACCTACCTGAGTGTTACCCCAAAGAACTGTGGTCCCTGTAGTCAGCGTCGGCGGATACACCTATGCTCGTGTCGTGAGTGCAAGTGTGAATAGCGTTAGCCATCCCTGGACACGTGTTTCGAGGTAGTTGCCTCTCGTCAGCAGGGAGTAGGAAAGAGTGTGGGGTTGCGTGTAAGCTGCTAAAATCATTATCAGGTAAAGTACCTCTCGTAGCAACGCAGGTGCGTAACCTGAGTCCGTCGACTCCCCAGCTCAGAGAGCCACTAAATTATTAATTCAAAATGGTCACACACTGCTGACCTACCTGCGTGTTACCCCAAAGAACTGTGGTCCCTGTAGTCAGCGTCGGCGGATACACCTATGCTCATGTCGTGAGTGCAAGTGTGAATAGCGTTAGCCATCCCTGGACACGTGTTTCTAGGTAGTTGCCTCTCGTCAGCAGGGAGTAGGAAAGAGTGTGGGGTTGCACCTGCATGCCATGAGAGGTACTTGACCTGTTTTAATTACATTTTGGCAGTCCACGCGGCACCCCTTTACACTGACCTGCTCCCTGCTGACGAGAGGCAACTACCTCGAAACACGTGTCCAGGGATGGCTAACGCAACACATACTGTTCTTTATACATCGTGGCATAGGCGTACTCGCCGTCGCCACTACATCTACCACAGTTCCTTGGGGCAACTTGCTGGTGTGACGAGCAGTGTGCGACCAACCTTTGCACAATTTATTACGGCTCCCTTGAGCCAACGGGCTGACGAGCCTTGGATCTGCACCTGCACGCCATGAGAGGTACTTGACCTGTTTTAATTACATTTTGGCAGTCCACGCGGCACCCCTTTACACTGACCTGCTCCCTGCTGACGAGAGGCAACTACCTCAAAACACGTGTCCAGGGATGGCTAACGCAACACATACTGTTCTTTATACATCGTGGCATAGGCGTACTCGCCGTCGCCACTACATCTACCACAGTTCCTTGGGGCAACTTGCTGGTGTGACGAGCAGTGTGCGACCAACCTTTGCACAATTTATTACGGCTCCCTTGAGCCAACGGGCTGACGAGCCTTGGATCTGCACCTGCGCGCCATGAGAGGTACTTGACCTGTTTTAATTACATTTTGGCAGTCCACGAGGCACCCCTTTACACTGACCTGCTCCCTGCTGACGAGAGGCAACTACCTCGAAACACGTGTCCAGGGATGGCTAACGCAACACATACTGTTCTTTATACATCGTGGCATAGGCGTACTCGCCGTCACCACTACATCTACCACAGTTCCTTGGGGCAACTTGCTGGTGTGACGAGCAGTGTGCGACCAACCTTTGCACAATTTATTACGGCTCCCTTGAGCCAACGGGCTGACGAGCCTTAGATCTGCACCTGCGCGCCATGAGAGGTACTTGACCTGTTTTAATTACATTTTGGCAGTCCACGCGGCACCCCTTTACACTGACCTGCTCCCTGCTGACGAGAGGCAACTACCTCGAAACACGTGTCCAGGGATGGCTAACGCAACACATACTGTTCTTTATACATTGTGGCATAGGCGTACTCGCCGTCGCCACTACATCTACCACAGTTCCTTGGGGCAACTTGCTGGTGTGACGAGCAGTGTGCGACCAACCTTTGCACAATTTATTACGGCTCCCTTGAGCCAACGGGCTGACGAGCCTTGGATCTGCACCTGCACGCCATGAGAGGTACTTGACCTGTTTTAATTACATTTTGGCAGTCCACGCGGCACCCCTTTACACTGACCTGCTCCCTGCTGACGAGAGGCAACTACCTCGAAACACGTGTCCAGGGATGGCTAACGCAACACATACTGTTCTTTATACATCGTGGCATAGGCGTACTCGCCGTCGCCACTACATCTACCACAGTTCCTTGGGGCAACTTGCTGGTGTGACGAGCAGTGTGCGACCAACCTTTGCACAATTTATTACGGCTCCCTTGAGCCAACGGGCTGACGAGCCTTGGATCTGCACCTGCGCGCCATGAGAGGTACTTGACCTGTTTTAATTACATTTTGGCAGTCCACGCAGCACCCCTTTACACTGACCTGCTCCCTGCTGACGAGAGGCAACTACCTCGAAACACGTGTCCAGGGATGGCTAACGCAACACATACTGTTCTTTATACATCGTGGCATAGGCGTACTCGCCGTCGCCACTACATCTACCACAGTTCCTTGGGGCAACTTGCTGGTGTGACGAGCAGTGTGCGACCAACCTTTGCACAATTTATTACGGCTCCCTTGAGCCAACGGGCTGACGAGCCTTGGATCTGCACCTGCGCGCCATGAGAGGTACTTGACCTGTTTAAATTACATTTTGGCAGTCCACGCGGCACCCCTTTACACTGACCTGCTCCCTGCTGACGAGAGGCAACTACCTCGAAACACGTGTCCAGGGATGGCTAACGCAACTCATACTGTTCTTTATACATCGTGGCATAGGCGTACTCGCCGTCGCCACTACATCTACCACAGTTCCTTGGGGCAACTTGCTGGTGTGACGAGCAGTGTGCGACCAACCTTTGCACAATTTATTACGGCTCCCTTGAGCCAACGGGCTGACGAGCCTTGGATCTGCACCTGCGCGCCATGAGAGGTACTTGACCTGTTTTAATTACATTTTGGCAGTCCACGCGGCACCCCTTTACACTGACCTGCTCCCTGCTGACGAGAGGCAACTACCTCGAAACACGTGTCCAGGGATGGCTAACGCAACACATACTGTTCTTTATACATCGTGGCATAGGCGTACTCGCCGTCGCCACTACATCTACCACAGTTCCTTGGGGCAACTTGCTGGTGTGGCGAGCAGTGTGCGACCAACCTTTGCGAACAAGGAGTACCTGTACGCGACGGACAGACATGGACCCGAACCTACGTGTCATCCCGGCCCTCATAGCAGTCGACCTCCTCTACAGGTTACGACGCAGACGCCGCAGAAGGTCAGAACAACAAAGGGAGGGGGGAAAGTGGGGGGCAGGAGCAGGGGCAGGCCACAAAACCCCCACCAAAGTCACACAGCACACATGCCCTGGACATACCTGACCCCCAGGCCCTGGTCACTACGAGGGGGTGGGGGCGTGTCCAGCATAGCCAGCGTCCGCCACAACCGAAGTGCTTGACGACGCGAACCGGCAACACAACAATACAGGTACGTCCCGTACCCACGCCTTAAGAGCGTGGGTACGAGTCGTACCACGCCCACACCTACGTCACCCCAACAATGGCGGGACGGCTGTACCCACGTGGCAAAGGCCTGGGTACGGCCTGCACAAGCATTCCATACGGACCGTATCCCCACCCGTGTATGCATGGAGTGTACCCCCACCCCAACCGTGTATGTACGACCCGTACCCTCACCCGCGTATGCATGGAGCGTATCCCCCACCCCAACCGTGTATGTACGACCCGTACCCTCACCCGCGTACGTATGGAGCGTGCCCCCACCCCAACAGTGTAAGTACGACCCGTACCCTCACACGCATATGTATGGAGCGTACCCCCCACCCCAACAGTGTAAGTACGACCCGTACCCTCACCCACGTACATATGGAGCGTACCCCCCACCCCAACAGTGTAAGTACGACCCGTACCCTCACCCGCGTATGCATGGAGCGTACCCCCCACCCCAACTGTGTATGTACGGACCATACCCCCACCCCAACCGTGTATGTACAACCCGTACCCTCACCCGCATACGTATGGAGCGTACCCTCCACCCCAACAGTGTAAGTATGACCCGTACCCTCACCCGCGTACGTATGGAGCGTACCCCCCACCCCAACAGTGTAAGTACGACCCGTACCCTCACCCGCGTATGCATGGAGCGTACCCCCCACCCCAACAGTGTAAGTACGACCCGTACCCTCACCCGCGTATGCATGGAGCGTACCCCCACCCCAACAGTGTAAGTACGACTCGTACCCTCACCTGCGTATGCATGGAGCGTACCCCCACCCCAACCGTGTAAGTACGACATGTACCCCCCCTCGTATGCATGCAGCTAACCCACACCCGTGTATGTACTAAGCGTACAAATCGTGAAATAGGAGGGGTGTGTGCAGAGTCCTCCCAGCAGTGCCCAGAGACAGGAGGGGTGGGTGCAGAGTCCTCCCAGCAGTGCCCAGACACAGGAGGGGTGTGTGCAGAGTCCTCCCAGCAGTGCCCAGACGTAGGAGGGGTGGGTGCAGAGTCCTCCCAGCAATGCCCAGACACAGGAGGGGTGGGTGCCTAACACTCCCAGCAGTGCCCAGAGACAGGAGGGGTGGGTGCAGAGTCCTCCCAGCAGTGCCCAGACGCAGGAGGGGTGGGTGCAGAGTCCTCCCAGCAGTGCCCAGACACAGGAGGGGTGGGTGCAGAGTCCTCCCAGCATTGCCCAGACACAGGAGGGGTGTGTGCAGAGTCCTCCCAGCAGTGCCCAGAGACAGGAGGGGTGGGTGCCTAACACTCCCAACAGTGCCCAGACACAGGAGGGGTGGTTGCAGAGTCCTCCCAGCAGTGCCCAGAGACTGGAGGGGTGGGTGCCTAACACTCCCAGCAGTGCCCAGACACAGGAGGGGTGGGTGCAGAGTCCTCCCAGCAGTGCCCAGAGACAGGAGGGGTGGGTGCCTAACACTCCCAGCAGTGCCCAGAGACAGGAGGGGTGGGTGCAGAGTCCTCCCAGCAGTGCCCAGATGCAGGAGGGGTGGGTGCAGAGTCCTCCCAGCAGTGCCCAGAGACAGGAGGGGTGGGTGCCTAACACTCACAGCAGTGCCCCTGCAAAGAAAAGGGTGGAGTACCCACAGATCCAATGCCCACAAATGTCAGTCAGGTGCACAAAGATCCTGCAGTACATGTACCACATGTGTGCGAGGCTGGGAGTATACACATGCATAGCGCCAAAAAGAAAACATGTACACATGAAGTCATGGCAACAGTCTACATACACAAGTACAGTGACCACCAAGGACGCCACGAATGATGCAGGTGGAGACATCGCTCCGCATGCATGTGCAAAGTTGAAGGAGTCCGTCACACCCCCAGCTGATGTAGACACAGCTCAGCACCACATAGTGGAAACACCCTGCAGGGAAGATGTCAGGATACACAGAGCAAGGAACACACCTTGGGACAATTTCACCATGCAGTAACTGCTTACATGAACGAAGACACTTAGCTAACACCTTGTGATGGCACACAGATACCAGGGTCCCCCCTATGACCAGCACACTACTACATTTCCCACACACCCAACACATGTTCACCACCCAAAGTCCACCAACAGCAATACCACAAAAGCAGTAGTGATCTAAGGGAAAAAAAATTGGCTTTATTCAGCATTACCAAAAAATGTTTGTGTGGATAAAGTTCTATATTTACAAAGCCCATAGGGCAGTCCATGAGTCACAGCTGGATGGGGGACACAGTGGGACGCGTGTCCCCTAGCTTGCCTGCACAGTCAGACTCCTTCGTCTTCCACAGCGGGGAGGGCATCATGTGGGGGGGAAGGACCAGGCACCGGAGGGACATGAGGGCGAAGGGTAGGCGTCGTGGGTGCAGGCATGGAGGACTCCACCACAGGGGGTGGGGCAGGGCCAAAGGCGGAGGCCAGGATCTCGCTGCACACCTTAGCAAGGTCCTCCAGCGTCTCCCCTGCACCCGAAGGAACCACAGGCCCCAAGGAGGGGGGGGGCGGAGGGATGGGTCGCAGCGCCACTGGGGGAGGGTGTGGACAGGGGGGGACTCAACCACCCTGACCGGGGACTCCCTTGACCGCTTGCGGGGTGGTGTCACAGTGGGGCTCAGGGACAGAGCGGCCATGAAGGAGTCCTTACCGGATATGTGGCCAGGAGAGCTGAGGGGAGGGGATTTGGAGGGAGTGGATTGGGTGGAATGCGGACTCCCACTCTGCCTGCGTGACTTGCGTTTGCCCCCCGACCCAGTGGGTGTGCCTACTTCACCCTGTGTGTGCGTGCCAGGAGGTGTGCGTATGACCTTCCCTGATGGTGTGGTGCCTGTGTCTGTTGTGGTGGGTGCATGCTGACGTCTGGGTGTACGTGGGACAGGCATGGGAGTGGGAAGTGTGGATGGGGCAGGGGTAGGGGGTGGGACGTAGCGCTGCAGGAGACCCACTGCTGCAGTCAGTGTTGAGTCTATGGACCTCAGCAACTGGCGTTGGTCAGCCTGCGATGAAAAAATGCCCTCCAAGTATGCCTCCATGTTGTGCAGCACTTGGCTGTGGCCATGGAGGACATTAAGCATCGCAGCCTGACCAACCTGCAACTGCCGCTGGATGTCCACAGACTCAGCATTGGCGGCAGCAGTGGAGACAGGGGCAGGGGGTGCGGTGCCTGGCAGGAAGGAGACATGTGGTGACCGGGCACGCTGGGAAGGGACACGAGCAAGTGGGAGGCGGCTGATGGCAATGGAGGGGGCGGGTGCGATGTTGTGCCGCTGTCAGCTGCTGGTGCAGCCTCCGCCCACTCAGAGAGATCATCCTCGGACCCGTCAGCTTCATATTCAGTTGTGCCAGTGGACAGGTCCTCGGCCTCACTCTCCTCCGCCTCTGTACCACTCAATGTGCCAGGCACGATGTCAACGCTGGCACTGGTGCTCGGTCCCTCCGCTCCGTCTGTGCTCATGTCTCCCTCCGTGTCCCCCGACACTGTGGGAAAGGTGAAGAGACAGCAATTAATCACACACCTGTATACATATGTCACATGAGTCCAATCTACAGTGCATAGCCTGCAAAGAAAGATCAGTAACACCTACAAAACAAGGTACAGATGTAGGGCATGCAACACACAGTTGGTTGACCCACCATGCCAATGAAAATCCATGGAGAGCATGACACAATAGCAAATGACATGAAATGGAGTTTGACATAGGAGCCAGGCCATGGGGACAATCCAGCACTGCATCTGCACCACACAGCGTTGCCAAAAATAAGGATGAGGAGGGACCATATCCATGGACTTGAGGCACATGCAGCATAGGCAATACTGAAAACATGCCCACCATGACTGGCTCACTGCACCTTGAGTGTATGTCCAGACAAACATCTTACACTGGCCAGACCTAGCAAGGAGAATTCTGGTTTTGACATGTAGGCTTGGCCCGCACCAACCACCCCCTACATGAGACAATTTGTTGAGACACAGGTGGCACTTACATCTCTTAGTCTGGGTGAAATACACAGGGGCTGCATAAATGCAAGATTGGACGCCAAATACCCAAGGTGCGCCTGTCCAAATAATCATGTACAAATGGCCACCATCAGATGATTGTTACAAGACACACAGGCACTGGCCACCATGAGTATGAACAAGGAAAATCAGGTCAGGCTGTACAGTGGACACTTGTACTACATTTTACGTCACTATACATGGCGCCAGGGGACAATGGCACAGAGCACAACCTATGCTGTAGACACTGAGAGTGTCCACGTTTAGTGATGACACACATGACACCTAGGAAAATATGCCCCAGGGGACAGTAGTGGCCACACAACTCCATGGTCCTGAATGGGAATGACTGCAACACACGCCACCATCCCTGCACCATGCGTATCGCACACTCATGCACATCATGTCACAGGCCACAACATAGGACATGCGCGCTGTAAGGCATTACACTTGAGAGACTAACTCCCATGTCTGGAATCAGCATCAGTGCCAACTGACATGGAACCCACGTGTACTGAACTGGACAGGGCACAGGCAAGGTCCCAAAACCTGTTACACACCACCCCCACACATGATGCTACAGGCACAGTTCACGTGGAGAAAGCGCCAGCCGACATTACCTTGTGAAGGAGTGACTACACACAGACCAGGGAACACATTGCAAGGAGGGGAAGGGAGGCAGGAGAGCACCGCTATACTGTGGGTAACTGGATCTGCACAGCATCTTTAAACCCTGGCAGTGTATCCATGCAACTGTGCACTTACAAATGCTGGTGACACACAACAATCACACATGTACCTACCCCCTTCCTGCTGCTGCTTCTCCTGTAAGCGCCTGTCCAAGTCTGGAAAGACCACCGCCAGCACACGCTTGTGGATGTGGGTCAGACAGCGGCGCCCGCAGTTCTTATGGGTCTCAGGTGAGTCCCCCAGCAGGACCCGTGCGATCCTCCGCGTCCAGCACCGGATATCCTGCCAGCGTTTCCTCACCTGGGGCAGGCGCCGCTTGCGACCATCCGCACTCCTCACGGCACTGACGGCGGTCAGCCATATCTGCTTCTTGGCAGAGGCGCCTACCTGTGAGGATGAACAAGTGACACTACATCAATACACCAGGCACATGTCACAGAGAGACATATTTGAGCAAAATTGCTGTTTACAACAAGGCATAGTATGCATCCAAGTCATTGCACCTTTGTCATAGGGACATGATCCTCTGGGGAAGGGCAAAAGCAGTACGTGCCATTGAAAGTACACAGGTGGAATGAGGGCAACGACACAATCAATGATCCAGGCTCACACTGTGCATCACAAGCTACACCAGGATAATGTGCAGCACCTCTAAGCAGTCACATGCCACAGGCCACTGATGCTACCGCAGCAGAGTACACAGACACACACAGGCACAGGACATTCACCTGCCATTGCCAAATGCTGCGACAAACCTCACTCTGCACATGTGCCACTAGACGGGGGGCTCACAGGTGTGGGGCTGGCTCTGCACGTCAGACACACAGCACTGCTCCCTGCTCACATCACATGGGCAGGGTATATCCATCCCTCATGCAGTTTGGGTGCTACACTCCACATATGCACCCACCCACATGACAGGGGACTTACACACACACCGATGTCCAGGGCATGAACACATCATGTGGACACTCTCAGCAGAGGTACACAGAACTAACACACATCTGTGGGTACAGTCACCTGTCACACTGGGCTGACCACATAATCACATGAGGACTGCAGAGGCTACATTCCCAGGAGGACGAGACAGGCAGAATGTGGCATGCACCATGCAGTGATTGTCACAGTAAACACAATGCTAGTGAGGACGGCAGACATGCACCACAGCATGCACTGGCTGGGAGACATCAGGCATTCCCCCCCCGGGACCCCCCCTACAGTACATAGCATGTGTGCCACACCTGGACACAATGCCAGAAGTCACACTCATAAAAAAGGGACACAGTCTGTGCTGGTGGACTCTGCACTCACCTGATACCCTGGTCGCCCATACAGCATGAGGTACTGTGAGAGGATCACATCCAGCAAAGCCAGGTTCTCCTCCAGGGTGAAGGGCGGTGACCTCTCCACAGACCTTGACATGGTTCCAGGGAATCAGTAGCAGCAGCTGGGTCGTGGAATACAAAGATGTGCAGGCAAGTGCTCCCTCATGGGACCTGGCTGCCTTATATCTGCCTTGCTGGCCTGTTTCATGCACAAGAGTACAGAGTGATTGGTCACTCACATTTGCATCCTATGTTTCCTCCAATCCCTTCAAACCTAGCACAGTCAGTGGGTTCTCATTGTGGTTTTTTTCTTCAGCATGATGTCAACTCCTGAAGCACATTGCAACAAAGTAGATTCATTCAAACTGACTACTGCTGTGCACCTGCTTCAAAATATTCAAACTTTAAACTTGGTCTCCATGACAACCAGCATGCATGTAGGCCTTTATACTTGTCCCTCATGTGTCCCCTATGTAATTTGGAGCTTCACACACAGGTACGGTGCGTTCCGGGGCCCTAGGGCACCCCAAATGCATAACAACGGCCCGTACAGGCGTGTGTACGGGCCGTACCACTATGGGTGTTCTCGCGTATGCGTACTCATAGTGATAGTGAGCGTACAGGCGTGGGTACGGGCCGTACCACTATGAGTACGCATACGCGAGTACACCCATAGTGATAGTGAGCGTACAGGCGTGTGTACGGGCCGTACCACTATGGGTGTTCTCGCGTATGCGTACTCATAGTGATAGTGAGCGTACAGGCGTGGGTACGGGCCGTACCACTATGAGTAGGCATACGCGAGTACACCCATAGTGATAGTGAGCGTACAGGCGTGTGTACGGGCCGTACCACTATGGGTGTTCTCGCGTATGCGTACTCATAGTGGTACGGCCCGTACACACGCCTGTACGCTCACCATCACTATGAGTACGCATACGCGAGAACACCCATAGTGAGACGGACCGTACACGCATGCGTACGCTCACTATCACAATGGGTACACATACGGCAGCACTCCCATAGTGATAGGGAATGTACACAGGCCCTCTTAGCGAAAGTACGGTGCCTTTCACACATCACAGTGGTGACAGGCAGCACACAGGAAGGAATAGGGCTGACATACTTGTCCATGGATGGACATCAAGCCATTGTCTGGGCAGTACTACATGTGTGGGGCACAGGTGTGAAAGGCTGTGATGTGGCAACTTACCCCTGAGTCGAGAAGGCACCAGATGTATGATGAGATGTGTACAGATGTTATGTGTGACGGTGCAATGTGTGCCAGGCATGCCCTTGACTCCTTTGACATGTGTGCATGTCGTACTGCACACTTGGGATGAGCGTCACTGGCATGGCACGGTCAACAACACACGCAAGTGTCCCCTGATGCCCGCTACAGGGGTTACCACACCAGACAGGTCACTACCCACGGTGCACCATGTGACTATGTCATGTATGTGTGTACATTGGGTTGATGTTGGTGCTCCCTCAAAAGCATCAGCTGTTGCAGCAACCAACATGTGTCTGTGTGATAGATTGACATGGCACACTGTTCCGCACACCAGGCCACATGTGGTACCCGATGTGAGGTGCGTATGTATGCAAGGGACACAGAGTAGTGTAACAAGGACATGTCTGCATCCTCTCTATGAATGTGTGGTGAGTCATGACATGTACACCTTCATGGCAAGGTGTGTGGGCTGTCCTAGTGTAATGTCATGTGACCTGTGGCTCTAGTGTTCCGCTACCAGTCTCTGCAATCGACATCCTACTTCTGCTGATGTGTGGATGTATGTCACTCCTGTGTTGCGTCTGGCTGTTCACTTACACTGGGACACAGCTAATCCCATGCCATGGCATGGGGAGGTTCACAATCTCCGTGTGTAGCTGGGTCTTGGTAGGAGTGTCACCTGCCAGCCATACGTGTCCAGGGCATGTGGCACATACCTGACTCCGTATGTCGCATATGTGTATTGACAGATTGACATGTGCTCAGTACATATAAATTGTTGTTGTAGTGCACTCACTCTTCCTTGTCACTTCCAAATTACTGCAGAGCGCCGCCTCTTCCCCGACCAATTCCGGACTTGGCTGGCATGCGGGAGAATGACTGTATCCGGTGCTACCGCTTCCCCCAACCGTTGATTCTAGAGTTGACGGCGAGACTGGCACCACACCTGCAACCGCTGCACAGGTATCCTACAGCACTGACACTCAAGCTGAAGGTAATGGCAGCCCTACATTTTCTTGCCACGGGTACCTTTCAAAATACCATAGCTCATGTTGGTGGCATGTCCCAGAGCATGTTCTGCCGTGTGCTGCATGATTTCTTAGAGGCCATGTTGCTTCACCTGGATGAGTTCATCCATTTCCCAACCCCTGAAATGTTGACTGGGGTCAAGCGTGGATTCTATGCCCTGGGAGGGATGCCCCATGTCATTGGGTCCATAGATGGGACACATGTGGCTTTGGTACCACCACAGGCACAGGAGGTAGCGTACAGGAATCGCAAGCACTACCACTCCATCAATGCCCTTGTGGTGTGTCTGTCCAACATGGTGATTTCACATGTCTGTGCTCGTTTTCCAGGATCAGCACACGATGCCTACATCATGAGGCGTAGCAGGGTGCCTGAAATGATGATGCAGCTGCGCAACGAACGAGCATGTGTTGTTGGTGGGTACACTCTGTCTGTCCTGTATTTTGCGTAGACTTCCAGCACGACCGCTTCTCCTGTCCTACCTATGTCCATGTGCTTTCCATGTAGGGGACGCTGGCTATCCCAACATGCCATAGCTGATCACACCTCTCCGCAACCCCATCACGCCGGCCCAGCTCCGCTACAACACCGCCCATTGCCGGACAAGGCGAGTGATAGAGAGGACATTTGGCCTCCTGAAGAGCCGATTCCGATGCCTCCACAAGACCGGCGGCGCCCTCCCATATGCCCCGGCGAAGGTCTGCAAAATCTTCATGGTCTGCTGCATGCTGCACAACATGGCAGTTGAGAAAGCTGTGCCACTCATCCTGGATCAAGATGATCAGGACCATCCACCCGTGGAGGACGAAGGGCTTGGCAATGGGGCTAGTGATGTGGAGGATGTGGAGCCGCAAGAGGACATCCGGACTCGGCTCATACGCGACTTCTTTGCTTAGTGGTGAGTACCAGTGTCTGTGTGTGCACGCATTGGTCCCCGTGTGGCATGTGTTGCAATGTGTGTGTCCATCTGCATGTATGCCACGTGAGTCAGAGGTGTGTGCGGATGTGTCACTGGAGTGATGGTGCCAGTGATGTGTATTTCCCCAGTCATAATTGTGACCTAGCATGTTGTCATCCTTACATGTGTCGAGTACATGCACATGCAAGTGGCTGTGCTTTTTGTGGCTGACTTCTTGTGTGTCTCTCTTCCCCAGGTACTTGCGCATGCCGTCTGCTGCTTGCATTGTTGTGGCACTGCTATTCCTCATGCACACGTCATCGTGTGCTGACTCAGCGTTACACGCACGGACAAGTTTGGAAGTCTCCTTAGGGTAAGGGATGCTTCAGGGGTGTATTGGGTGTGGCAGTTGTTTACGATGTATGCACACTGCCCCTGTCGATGTTTGGTTCCTCTTCAGACATGTCGCATCACCATGGTACACATGACATGCAGCTGGGTACACCTGAATAGATGGTCAGACTTGTTGACAGTCATCAGTGATGGGATTGTGGAATGTGATGATGGCATCAATGTGTGTTACACTGCCCTCGGACACATACGGTTTGCATTGGCTTGACATGGTGTGGGACTTCCACATCAGCGGATCAATGGTGTATGGCAGGCTCTCCGTGAGCAGCAGGGGGTGTTTAGCTGTTAGCCGACACTTGTGTGCCAGTTCCATGGCTATCACGCATTTGTGCTGCAGAAGGGGGGTGCCAGTGTTGGACCCACATGTTACTCCACATGACCTGTTCATGTGTACTCCGAGTTGCCTCTGCAATCCCAAATACATGACTAATAAAGGTGTCCCTATGCCTCCAAGGTGCCTCTTCTCAGTCAATGCTGGTGTGTTGCCATGGGGCATACGGCATGTCTGGCATGGTTTACCGTGATAGTGGCTATGTGTCTATGTGTAGAGTAGCAAGATGCAAGCTGTTTGTGTGGGATTAGACTGTGTATTGTGCATGATGTCCATGACTGTGTGGGTATTGTGACATGTGCCATCCCCATGCATCCAACGTTGGCCAGGCCACCATTCTCTGCATCCACCTGACTCAAGCTTGCAGGACATGGTTCTGCCACCTGTCCACACATACCTGGGTGCCCCCCAGGACACTCCACATGATCCCTGACCTCTGCGCATGGCTGTCGCTGTACTCAATATGTCTGTCGGCACGGTTGTGCGGCCCCCCCCCCCTCAGCTGTTTGGGCCCATCACGGGTGTGTATGGTGCTCCATGTCTGTCTTGCCTAATACAATGTGACCCATGTGTGTCCGGTGCCAGACTCAGGCCCCAGGGTGTGGATGGTTGAAGTCAAATGAGAACTCAGGCATGGTTAGACTTTACAAGACACATGTAAGGTAATAATGCAACCAGTAGGCATCTTCTCTTCATGGTGTGACTTTTTATTTTGGTTGGGGGGGGGTTTGACATGAGGGGCTTTCCGGGTGTGTGGAATCCAAAGTTCACTAGGGGAGTTGGTGTCCTTGCCATTTGAAATCCTCAGAGTCCATGCCACAGTCTTTTTCAACATTGGTCAGACAGTGACCAGCAAGTCCATGTGGCAGAGAATGTCTTTTGATGCTGTGCTGCTGTTGCTCCAGTGGGCCAGGTGCCAGGCCAGGTGTCCTGGGAGATGGTGCTGTTGCGCCGACCCTCACGGTCTTTTCCGTGGACGACCCGCTCTCCTGCGGGGACCCTCAGAAGCAGGCCGTGACGATGTTTGGGATGCTCCATCGGATGTTTCCTCCTCCTCCTCCTGATCCCTCCCTGTGGGTGGTGATGTTCTACGCCTGCTGGCACAGGGAGGGTTGCCCATGCTGTCGGCCATCCGACGGAGTGTACTGTGAATTCCCGTGAACACCGTCACGAGCTCAGCGTGTCTGTCCTCCATCCGCCGTTGGTGTTGCAGTAGACAGGCATGTTGCTCCGCATGTTGCTGGGCCTGCTGGGTCTTGATCTCATCGAGGGTCCCCTTCATCTCGTTGAGGGTGGACACAACCTGGGCCATGCCCGTGGTGTCCTGCCGGTATGTGTCCAGGATGTTTCGGACATGGGAATATACCGGTTCCCCAGCCAACTGGTCAGGCTCGCGCCTCCACCGTCCTCCACTCCCACCACCCCTGCCCACTTGCACCTGGCATGCCCTTGTGGGCACATCGGGTCTCCGGGACCCCTGAGGGGTGGCATTGGCGTTGTCGCCTGACTCCTCCTGGGTGCCCGGGACACCGTGTCCCTCCTGGCCAGCCTGGCTGCATTGTGGTGGTGGGGCAGGGATCCTGGGTGTCTCCTGGGATGTGGCAGGAGTGGGGGTGGTGGTTGGCCCAGTTGTACTTGACGCAGGTGCTGCAGGTCGTTGGACACCAGAGGGGCCAGGTTGGTCGGGGTCGGGTTCGTCCACAGAGTGGTGAGAGTCGTCGCTGCCGGTGGCTCCGTCATCCCGCCGAGCCGGGTCCTGTGAGTCTTCCCCCCCAGTGTTGGGGGGTGATCCACGACGTTGACCTGTGTGTGAGAGAGACAATGTTAATTTTGTTCCATGCAACATCCATGTTTCATTCGTTTCAAAGTTGGCACATTTCCTCTGGGAATTTGGATATGTCTTGCATTCCACTCACAGTGCACTTGTGCATGGGTATGTCCCTTGGGCACAGCTTTTGCGACTTTACCTATGTGTGGCACAGTCTTACTTGCTGCGTCAAGTGTGACTGCAGTCAGCAGTGGAGTGGGCAAGTGTGGCGAGCCATGCATTGGTGCCTTCTGTGTAGCACTGTACGTGGGCACATGGAGTTGTTCCACACACTTATATGATGCAGGTAGCTGTCGTGCTCGTGCACAGGTTGTGACATGGCCCTGTGTTTTGCCATGGAGGAGAGGGGGGGTTCTGGCACTGGCCACCCTTGTCTACATGCACGTAGTCCACCTGCTGACGAGCAGACATTCCCACACACCACAAGGCTGATTTGCTCTCCCTGTGTGTCCCTTTCTCGCTCCCTCTCTGTCCCCCTCTCCCTCCCTCTGTGTGTCAGCCTCCTCCCTCTGTCCGTCTCCCTGTGTCTCCCTCCCTCTCTGTCCCCCTCTCCCTCCCTCTGTGTGTCAGCCTCCTCCCTCTGTCCGTCTCCCTGTGTCTCCCTCCCTCTCTGTCCCCCTCTTCCTCCCTCTGTGTGTCAGCCTCCTCCCTCTGTCCATCTCCCTGTGTCTCCCTCCCTCTCTGTCCCCCTCTCCCTCCCTCTGTGTGTCACCCTCTGTCACCTCAGCCCAGCTTCCTGTGCACACACTGTTAGCAGATCGTTGAATGGCCCTTGGATTGTTGATGTGAGTTTGTTTCTGCTCTCCAGGCACCCATTGGGTGTAGCGTCTGTGTCTGCACTGCTGCTGTGGTGGTGTGTGCTGCCACTCTTTCACAGTGTTGGCTGTTCATTAGCTGCTGTCATGTGCAAGAACGTGCCGTCACCCCCATGTGTTGATGCAAGGCGTCCGCCATTTGCTGGCAAGTCATTTCTGTGTTGGGACACACTGTTTGTCTGGCTGTGACCTAGGCCATATGGGCAGGGGGCATTGTTGTCTGCTTCTGAGTTGCACTATGTGATTTTTTGGGCCCACCCTCCCGCCATCCTGCTTACCGTGTCATGTGTTGGTGTTTTCTGTGGCCTGTGACTTGACATTGTCCAGCTGGGTGCATGGGGCATGGTGGCGCCAGTGGCATGTGCGTGTTCATGGAGTGTGGTTGTGTCATGCGATGGCTTGGGGTGGTTGCTTGCCTGTTTGTGAGTTTGGTTGTGGATGACGTTCCCCCCATGTGAGGTGAGTTGTTTGTGTACTCACCCGGGTCTCGGAGTCCTTCTAATCCTTCGACTGCCCCCACCGGCAGTATGGCCATCACCCTCTCCTCCCAGGGATGGTATTGTACGGTTCTGCGAGGCGGCCCTCCTCCAGTGACGTTGGCCTGGTTGTGTTCATCGGTCATCTTGGCTCGGACCCTCCTCCGCAGATCGTACCACCTGGCTTGGCATTCCTGCTTGTTCCTTCTGGTGTCCGCAACAGCATTCACAGCATCGACGATCGTCTGCCACATGGCTGTTTTTGCTGAAGTGCTGGTCTGTCTGACCAATGTTCCAAAGAGCTGTGGCTCGACTCTGAGGATTTCATCGACAAGGACCTCCAACTCTCGGCTAGTGAACTTTGGATTCTTGTTAGTGGGCATGGTGAGGGGTGTGGGTGTGGATGGTTGGGGGGGTGTCGGGTGTGTGGGTGTGCTTGTGCAGGTGTGTGTGTGAATGAGATGAGGGGGTGTTTGTGAAGGTGTGTGTGTGAAGGTGTGCAAGTGTAAGGTGTGGTAAAGCTTCTAGTATGGTGCTGTAGGTTGTCTGTGGAGTCTGGCAGCAGTGAGTCTGTTGCAAAGGCTCATGGTTTGTGTGTGTGGGCCCTTTTTATTGATCCATTGGTGGGTGTGGCTGTGTTTGAACTTTGGGTGGGTGTGTTATAAGGAGTGGTTAGGTTTTGGGCCTCTGTTTTGGTTTTTGGCAGTTGCAGGTCAGTGAATGTGTTGTTTTAGTGGTTGTTGGACATGTTTTGTGGCTTTGTGCCATTCGAATGGTGTATTCTTGTGTTGTTTTGGTTTGTCCTGGTTGTGTACGTGCGTTTTTAGCGTGTGTACGGTGTGTACATGGGCCATTTTGTTGTACAGTGCTGTCCTTGTGTGTGGCTTGGTACGACTCGTACATGCGCGATGTTGTGTGAAGGTGGTGATGTTGGGACCTGGGGTGCGCTCCGTACTTACAATGTTGGGGTGGGGGTACTCTCCATGCATACGCGGGTGGGGGTACGACTCTAACGTACACGGGTGTACATACTCGGGGGTACGACACGTACAGGGGTGTACATACACGAGGTACGACACGAACGTTCACGGGTGTACATACACGGGGGTACGACACGTACACGGGTGTACATACACGGGTGGCGGTACGACTCTAACGTACACGGGTGTACATACACGGGGGGGTACGACACGAACGTACACGGGTGTACATACACGGGTGGGGGTATGACTCTAACGTACACGGGTTTACATACACGGGTGGGGGTACGACTCTAACGTACACGTGTGTACATACACGGGGGTACGACACGTACACGGGTGTACATACACGGGTGGGGGTACGACTCGAACGTACATGGGTGTACATACACGGGGGGTATGACACGAACGTACACGGGTGTACATACACGGGTGGGGGTACGACTCTAACGTACACGGGTGTACATACATGGGTGGGGGTACGACTCTAACGTACACGGGTGTACATACACGGGGGGTACGACACGAACGTACACGGGTGTACATACACGGGGGTACGACACGTACACGGGTGTAAATACACGGGGGGTATGACACGTACACGGGTGTACATACACGGGGGGTACGACTCGAACGTACACAGGTGTACATACACGGGGGGTACGACACGTACACGGGTGTACATACATGGGGGTACGACTCGAACGTACACGGGTGTACATACACGGGGGGTAAGACACGTACACGGGTGTACATACATGGGGGGTACGACACGAACGTACACGGGTGTACATACACGGGTGGGGGTACGACTCTAACGTACACGAGTGTACATACACGTGGGGTACGACACGTACATGGGTGTACATACACGGGGAGGTACGACACGTACACGGATGTACATACACGGGTGGGGGTACGACTCAAACGTACACGGGTGTACATACACGGGGGGTATGACACGAACGTACACGGGTGTACATACACGGGGGTATGACACGTACACGGGTGTACATACACGGGGGTACGACACGTACACGGGTGTACATACACGGGGGGTACGACTCGAACATACACGGGTGTACATACACGGGGGGTACGACACGTACACGGGTGTACATACACGGGTGGGGGTACGACTCGAACGTACACGGGTGTACATACACGGGGGGTACGACACGAACGTACACGGGTGTACATACACGGGTGGGGGTACGACTCTAACGTACACGGGTGTACATACACGGGGGTACGACACGTACACAGGTGTACATACACGGGGGTACGACTCGAACGTACACGGGTGTACATACACGGGGGGTACGACACGTACACGGGTGTACATACACAGGGGGGTACGACACGAACGTACACGGGTGTACATACATGGGTGGGGGTACGACTCTAACGTACACGGGTGTACATACACGTGGGGTACGACATGTACATGGGTGTACATACATGGGGGGTACGACACGTACACGGGTGTACATACATGGGGGGTACGACACGTACACGGGTGTACATACACGGGGGGGTACGACTCGAACGTACACGGGTGTACATACACGGGGGGTACGACACGTACACGGGTGTACATACACGGGTGGGGGTACGACTCGAACGTACACGGGTGTACATACACGGGGGGTATGACACGAACGTACACAGGAGTACATACACGGGTGGGGGTACGACTCTAACGTACATGGGTGTACATACACGGGGGTATGACACGTACACGGGTGTACATACACGGGGGTACGACTCGAACATACACGGGTGTACATACATGGGGGTACGACACGGACACGGGTGTACATACACGGGTGGGGGTACGACTCGAACGTACACGGGTGTACACACACGGGGGGTATGACACGTACACGGGTGTACATACACAAGGGGGTACGACACGAACGTACACGGGTGTACATACATGGGTGGGGGTACGACTCTAACGTACACGGGTGTACATACACGTGGGGTACGACATGTACATGGGTGTACATACACGGGGGGATACGACACGTACACGGGTGTACATACACGGGTGGGGGTACGGCTCGAACGTACACGGGTGTACATACACGGGGGGATACGACACGAACGTACATGGGTGTACATACATGGGGGTACGACACGTACATGGGTGTACATACACGGGGGGTACGACACGTACACGGGTGTACATACATGGGGGTACGACTCGAATGTACACGGGTGTACATACATGGGGGGGTACGACACGAACGTACACGGGTGTACATACACGGGGGTACGACACGTACACGGGTGTACATACACGGGGGGTACAACACGTACACGGGTGTACATACACGGGTGGGGGTACGACTCGAACGTACACGGGTGTACATACACGGGGGGTACGACACGAATGTACACGGGTGTACATACACGGGGGTACGACACGTACACGGGTGTACATACACGGGGGTACGACACGTACACGGGTGTACATACACGGGAGGGGGTCCGACTCTAACGTACACGGGTGTACATACACGGGGGGTACGACACGTACACGGGTGTACATACACGGGTGGGGGTGTACATACATGGGGGGTACGACTCGAACGTACGGGGGCTGGGGGGAGTGTTGGGCGCATATGCGGGCACATGTCTCCATGGTTGCTATGGGAGTTCGGTGCGGACGGTGTTTTTTCCATACGGTTGTAACATCGGACGCACGGGATGGATCGTGATTCCGCGGTCGGACTTCACTTTTCACATTTGTACGGTAAATCGTCCGAGGATGTGTCGGACACATTTTCCGACCCGAGGACGTGTGGGGAATAATTCCCAATGCGATTCGTATGGGCTTTTTCCCATGCGAATCGTAATTGGCAGTTTGTACGGCACATGTACGATTCGTACGGTAAAAAGACCGGATACGAGTCGTACGGGGAATTTTTTTGCAGGATCGTAATCGGCACCTAATACATTGGTCCTCATTGAACAGTCTACTGTGAAGGAATCGTCTCTCAATATGATTTTGTTTCTCACTGCATCAAACCAAAAGGTGAGATATTTTAACTGCAGTCAGATAAACCAGATTTTTGATCAGGCTAGTGCCAGAGGGAAACATGAATTTCTACACACGTCACTCAACAGTTACAACCCATTCATTAAAATTCTTAACCAAATTTTGTATTGGTAAAGCTGGAGCTTCTTGGGGATTTTATACCTTAATGAAATGTGGAAAAGCAAAACGTTAACAGATTTGAAAGAACAATGCTAAACATGCAATCTGCCATAACTGGAATTATATAAATCTTGAAACGTGTTGAGATGAGATATCATTAAAAATACCATAGAACATGTCATCAGTGATGTAATATGTGAGGTCATAAGCAGTGAATGGCAGCGCCGCAAGCTATATTTAGCACATCTAACTATAACTGGTGAATTTCTGCTCGTGTTTTTTGTAGTTCAAAATGTTAATGTTGTTACTGACATATTCAGCTAACTATAATGCTACTTTAACCTTTGTTTTTTTCAGTGAATATATATAGCCGCCAGTAGGTAGTTATAGTTATAGTTAGGACCTAGTTTCCATAGGAAGAGCTTTTATTGTTTTACCAATAACTTTGGCGTCATTTGATGACTCCTCGTGAAATTTTCAAAACTAATATGATGCTCACTTCAGTTGCTGTCTTCAAAGTTTCATGGTAATCCGTAAAGCAGGGGCCGAGAAAAAGAGGGAGTCCCAAAACACGTTTTGCCCATGTTAATTCCCATAGAGATTTTAGACCGAACGACTGAATGGAATTACAACAAATTTGGCAGAAACATAGCTGTTAGTCCAAAATACGACCTTTTTGAAAATTGGCATCAATCCTTTCAGTAGTTTTAAAAATACTAAGGCAAATTTGTATATATAGGGACGTGGATCCGACAGTCTTCGTGCTGAAATCTGATTGGCTGCCAACACTTCAACTAAGCCATCTTGGGACTTTTGCAGTCCCAAAAAAAACATTAAAAAAAGAGAAAGGGGCAGGGTAGGAATATCCTGACCCTCTAGGCCTCTTTGGGGGGGGACCCTACCATGGCAAAAAAAATGTTTGTATTTTTAAAAAATTTACTGTGAATGCGGGATGGGGGTCACAAATCCATTGTAAGATTTTTTTTTAAAAGTGCCGTCTACCACACTTGTTGTTTTTATAGCCCCTGGTTGGTCAAGGTCCCTGGGGCATGCTACAAAAAAAGGAGGGGAACACGGGCCTCCCCTCCTAGGGCTTATGAAAGTCCCGGGGACTGTCACCTACCCGGAGTAAATGTTTATTAATTAATCCAGGAGGCCACCCATGCCCCACACACCCATGGGGACTGCCACCTCCCTGTGGCTCCCCAAAATATGTATGCAGGTGGGCCCGCTGAGCCCGCAGGTGCCACGGGTACCGCCACCTCTCCAGGGCAAATCACAGTCAGATGATGCAGGGGTCCTGCGCGACCACCCCACAGCCCTGAGGATAAACACCTCCCCAGGGTACTCTAAAATATGTATGCAGGTAGGCCCACTGGGCCCGCCAATGCTCCGGGGTCCGCCACCTCCCGGGGGAAATTACAGGAAGAAATTGCTGGGGCCTGCGTGGCTCCCTCCACAGCCTCGGGCCCGCCACCTCCCAGGAGCTGAAATACATTAATGTAGAGGTTCCATCCCGGTGCTTCGGCCTCTGGGACCACCACCTCCCCAGGGATAAATTCTACTATGGAGAGGGGCTGTGCAGCCCCACATGTGAAGCCATTCATGTCCCTGGGGACTGCCACCACCCAGGACAGGCTCGTGCCACCTCCTGAGGATCCCACCTTCGGGAGTTAGCTGTTTGCTTTTGCTTGGTGGGAGCTGATAGCTCCCACCAAGAAAAAGCAAAAATAACCCCACTTTCTGCAAGCCGGAGTTGTCAAAAAGCTCTGGCTTGCAGAAAGCGGTGTTTTCAGGTTTCCTTGCATGCAAATATGCATGTCGGAAAACAGATGAAAACACTGCTCCTGTAAGCCTAGAGCTGCTATTTAAATAAACTCCCTGCTTGCGGCTGCAATGCTGGCTCCCCCAGGAGGTGGGAAGCCAGCTGGGACCACCGTGTCCTTGAGGCTCCACCTGCAGTCCCTTTGCATACTGGGTGTCCTGCGGCACCCAGGAGACATGGCCGGGGCATGGGGCTCGGGCCTAAATAGGCCTGGGGCAGGGGGTCTCAAATTCTAGGGCATGTTCTAGATCAAAAACAACAGTTAATGAACTTACTGATGAAATCTCGAATTCAAAATCCAATGGTATGTATACAGCAGACAAGGAGAGTGATCCTTCCAGCTCCAAATGAAAAGTTACCAGGAGGTGGACAAAGCACTGGAAGGAGCCTGCTGGGCAGGAACAGGAAGTTGGAGCCTCTGGGGCATTTCTTTCCTGTTGGAAAAAAAAGTTTTAAAAAAAGGACTGCTCGCGTGAAAAATCAATGCAAACGTTCCCTTTGAAAAGGTTTTTAACTCCAAATTATCTTTTTGAGGAGATCTTGCTGCTTTTCGAGGAGAGAATCTTCTCCAGGTTGCAGCCACTCAATCACGCTCCCCTATGACACAAAAGAAGCGGCAATATATTTGATGCATTTGGGGAATGTGTGTTGTTGTGAACATGTTCAGCCCAGTTAATTTTAATTTTTGACATTGCTGAATTAATTCTGCTTTCTCCAGTGTTACTTTGACGCCTTTGTCTGGCCAGTGTGTGAGTGTGTTTGCCATAGGCCACCCTTTGTCTTTGTTCCCCATGCCATGTGGCCAGGAGCCATTTTGTATAGTCTGTGTTCATAGGCCTGCATGTGTTCTTTGTTTCCCACGCTTGTTGTTTGACCATGTGGCTGGCAGCCATTTTGTGTAGCCAGCAAGTGTGTTTTTGCCATAGGCCTGCATGTATTCTTTAATGAGGCCATGCCTCCTGCTTGTTCTGTGACCAAGCATCTGGGGACCATTTTGTGCAGCCATTTTATGTAGACAGCCAGTGTGTTGTATTGCCACAGGCCTGCTGCTTGTTGTTTGTGATCATTTTTGGGAAACATTTTTTCATTACATTTTAATTTGTTTTTTCAATTTTTTTTAAATGTTTGTTAATTGTTTTAATTATATTTTATTGAATTAGAAAAAGTTTAATTTTCTTTAATTTTATTTTATTGTATTTTTAATGTATTTAAAAAAATGTTTTTATTATATTTTTGAAAACAAAAACAAACAAAACCATGACAAAATCAGGTACAGTCATTCAGTGTCGTACATTAGTAAACCATACATTAGACAGCACATCGGTACATCTATGTCGGGGCATTTGAGAAGTCGTCTTTAGAAAGCACACAGAATTGGATCACATTTCCATGGGGATTCCCTCCCCCTTAGGTACTAGAGGTCTCTTCTGAGAAATTGAGCCCAAGGGGAACATCCCTTTGGGATCCCATTATTCATCCCCCACTGTGACATCAAAACCATAGTATTTCCTCCATTGGCCCCATACCCTGTGGAATTTCTTTGGTCACCCTCTCGCCTTATAGGTGACTCTTTCTGCTGCCATATACATATCCATCCCAGCTCTCCATTCTCAGAGTAGGGGTACGTCTCTGGCTGCCCAAGTCCTCGCCACTTTGCTCTTCGCCACCACCAGCGCTAGTGCAGTAAAAAGTAATTGCTGTCGACCAGGTCCACATAGCCCGGAATTCCCAGCAGTATAAATTTAGGGTCTGAGGGTATAACGACTTCCAGGACAGTATTCAGTTCCTGTAATATCTTCCCCCAATAAACCTGTATTTTGGTGCACTCCCAAATGTTGTGGTAAAAGTCGCCCGCCTCGTGTCCACATCTCTGACAGGTGGGTTCACTTGCAGGTGCTATTTTGTGTAGTCTGGCTCGGTCATAATAGACTCTGTGGAGTATTTTGTATTGAATAAGGCGAAAGCGTGATTTAACTGCTACCTCCCTAGGGTACATCAAAGCTGCCTCACAATCTATGGTTTCAAGTGTGCCCAGGTTCTCGTCCCAGGTGGCGAGTAACTTGCCCAGTCTGTCCGGTGCATTATTGTTAAGGGTCCGATATGTTAGTGATACAGCCTCGGTGAGAATATATTCCCGGAGCAGTCTCCCCTCCAACGGTGTATAGTCTGGCAGTTGGGAATCTTTTACGTTCTCTGCTTGCCATGCATGTCTAATTTGGACGTATTTGAGGAACTGGAAAGTCTGCACTGCTAAGTTCTTTTGGAGGGCATGGAAACTTTTAAGTTTACCCTAGTCCATAATATCACCTATGGTGGAGATATCTATGTCGGCCCAGCCTCCAAAGCCTCTCAACTTCTGCATTTCTGTTAACCAGGTGCAGTGACGTAGGTGCGTCTGTTTAGTAAGTTTCCGGTCCCACCCCATTGCCTTCGTTGCTATCCCCCATGCCGCTATCGTAGCCTGGGTAGCCGGGAGAAGTCTCCCTGTGCCTCTGCCGCCGTGTAGATAGTACAGCCGGGTGCATCCAGCCATAGTTGTGCTTGCTAATCTGTAGGTGGGATGATCTCCCGGTGCATGAATCTATTTATTTACTGGGGTTAGTTGTTCCGCCCAGTAGTAGGCCTCTATGTCAGGGAGTGATATCCCTCCATTGTATTGATTGTGTTGTAGGGTACCAAGTGCAATT
Source organism: Triturus cristatus (assembly GCF_964204655.1). Taxonomy (NCBI): domain Eukaryota; kingdom Metazoa; phylum Chordata; class Amphibia; order Caudata; family Salamandridae; genus Triturus; species Triturus cristatus. The sequence goes on along the minus strand of NC_140592.1, from coordinate 285,434,914 downwards.
CTTGGTTGTTTCCCTAGCCACAGGAGGGAGCGCAGCTTAGCCTCTATTTCTTGGAAGGTTACTCGTGAGAGGTGGAAGTACGTGTTCTGTAGTGCATACAGTAATCGGGGCAAAGTAATCATTTTTAACATACCGGCCCGGCCTAGAATAGTAAGTGGGAGCGCGTTCTAACGCCGCGCATCTTCTGTAAAATTTGTGATTATGCGTTTAATATTTTTCCGATAGCAAAGGTCCCTGTCAGTGGTGAGATAGATTCCCAAGTAGGTAAATGTGTTACATGCTATCTGAAGATCCCCGGGGAGCGTTGGCCACGCAGTCAGACACCTGGGCTATATATTACTGATTTATGCCAATTGATGGTATACCCCGAGTTGTGCCTATATCTATCTATATTGTGAAACAGGGTAGGCATCGTGGTGGTCGGGTGCGTGATATATAGAAGTATATCATCCGCATACTGGGAGATCTTTTTGTCCAAAGTATCTCCCAAGTTGATGCGGAACCCTTGTATCGCAGGGTACTGTTGGACTACGCAAGCCAAGGTCTCTATAGTAAGAGCAAAGAGCAGGGGGGACAAAGGGCAGCCCTGTCTAGTACCACGCCATATGGGGAAGTCTTCAGAATTCTTGCCATTTACTCTGACCCTAGCCCTGGGGACTTTGTACAGGAACCCGACCCATCTCAGTTGGGACCTATACCAAATTTAATCAGGGTAGCCGCCAGGAAGGGCCTGTGGACTGCGTCAAACACCTTTTCAATGTTGAGTGACAGGAGTAGGCTGGGGACTTCATGGTCCTTGACCTCCATTATCCAGTTGTGGGTCCTATGGAGATTTAGTCTGGTCGCCCGTCTGGGCAGGAATCCAGACTGGTCTTGGTGGACCAGGGTCGTTATTACTAGACGGAGTCTCGTGGCAAGGACAGTTGCCAGTATCTTCACCTCCATGTTGAGTAGAGATATCAGGTGATAGGAGTCGCACTCATTTTGGGGTTTTTCTTGTTTATGAATAGGAATGATTGTGGCCATACGCAAATCTAATGGGAGGCTTCCCTCCTGGCATCCGTCTTGAAACAAGTTTAAAAGATGGGGACTAAAAAGATCTATACATCTTTTATAGAGTTCTGCCAGTAAACTGTTCAGTCCCGGAATTTTACTGGGGCGTATTTGGGCGATGGCCAGTTTTAGTTTTTCAATCGTAATGTGTGTGTCTAGCCCCTCCCTATCGGCATTGTCCAATAGTGGAGTATGTATCTCTATTAAATATTCTGTGACGTCACGGGTGGAACACAAAGGGCGGGCGTCATAAAAGTATGTGTAGTAGGACTCAAAGGTCTGCACTATCTGCTTGTCAGTCGTCTGCGGTATCCCTTGTGGATCTAGAACGCTTACCACACATAGGGCCTCTACTTCCTTTCGGCTAAGCCATGCCAGGAGTTTTCCAGATTTGTCCCCCACATCATAGACTTTATGTAGGGTCGTTTGGGCCTGCGCCTTGGCTGCCTGTGTAGCCAAGGTCTTGTATTGATGTTGTGCGTCCGTCAATTGCCGCAGTATCAGAGGGTCTGCCTGTGATATATTTAATCTCTCGAGGGTCAGGATCTGAGCTTCTAGTGCAATTAACTCTTCCTGGTCTTTTCTCCTTTCCCACGCTACTCGGTTTTGCGCTCTGTCCCGCAGGACCATTTTATATGTTTCCCAAAGTACTACCCCTGATTGCACGGACCCTAGGTTTTCGTCAAAGAAACTTTTTGTGTCTGCTCCAATGCCCTTCAGCACTGTCCCATTCTGCAAGTCCCATGCTGAAAATCGCAGGTCCAGGAGTCTCGCTCGATTCCGGTCTCCTATTCTTACATGTAGAGGGGAGTGATCTGACAGACCCCTGGACAACTACTCTGCCTCGTGAATGGCCTGTATAGCACCACTCGGGAGGAACACATTGTCCAATCACGACTAGACCCTATGCACCCCGGAGTAGTATGAATATTGCTGTGTCCCTGGATGTATGTGTCTCCAGACATCCACCAAACCCAATGTCTCAGCAAGACGTGCCAGTGGTGTAGTAGAGGGTGCTTGTGTATGATCCCCTGTACGGTCGATAGGTGTGTGCATCACATCATTGAAATCCCCTCCGGTAATGTGTATTGAACCCTGCATCTCTAGTAGTATTTTTGTCACTTTATTTAGTGTCCAAAATTTTAGTTTCGGTGGGGCATAGACTGAAAGTATGGTAACATTCCGCCTGCCCCACTTCCCCGTCACCCCAACGAATGTGCCCTGAGGATCTAACCATGTACGAGTCACACAGACGGGGGTGATTTCTTAATCAGGATGGCCACTCCTCTAGAGCCTGAAGTGTACCCCGCATGGGCCAGGGTGGTATATGCGCCCCTCGCTATGAATCCACATTTTGTGCCCTTGAGGTGGTTTTCTTGCAGCATCACCACGTCCGGGTGCATACGTTTTATAAAGGACGTCATCAGCCCTCTTTTAATTTTATCCCCAAGGCCATTGACATGACATTTCAGGTCAAGGCAGTAAAGGATTTACTCTCTGGACTCATCATGCTTAACTATAGTACATCTGTGTTGTGTGTTTGTGCCGGGAAGAGGGTGAAACCCCGTCATAAGAACGTACCTAGTGATGTGTTTCCTGTTGACCCCACGGCTGAACCGTAATTGAAACTTAAACAACAACAGCTGTGCATATGTTGTAGACCCAACCCCACCCCCCACCTCCCCCAGTGTCACAGCCAAACCCAGAGTAGTACTTCCGGGGTTGTGATTAAGGGCGGTAGAGGTCTGTCGCCCACACAAGCCCCAAACTTACTTTACAAGTCCAAACTCTTGCAGCGCATTAAACAACCAAAGAAAATAATAAGGAAAGAGCGTGACCAAAGAATAAAGAGGAGGGAATGCAGAGAGAAGAAGAGATAGGAGGGAAGGAACGAGACAGTGGGAAAAATAAGAGGAAGAGGAGAAAACAGCTATCAAAGTCTTAGGCTTTTTCTGACCTATCGCCTGCTCTTGGTTGCGACGCTTCAGTTACTGTGCAGGCCTAGGAGATGCGGTTAGGGGGTGGTAGTTATCGAGCTCGGCCTTATCAATCTAATTCACAAGCATGTCTCTGAGGCCTTTCTTTAGGAGGTTGAGTCTGGAGCTTTTCCCTGCGTGTCAAGTTTCTCTGTTTCTACATCTTGTTCCATTGCTACTATTTCAGTGATCAGGGGATGTTGTGGTGTGGCTTCTTCTTCTTCTTGGGATGTGGTCTCTCTGGTGTCTGTCACTGTGTAGGGTTTACGGCGTCCATGGATGGAAGCGTTACATGGGGTTTTGGCTCGTGGTGAGTCAAGCGACTGGCACCCCTCCTCTGCGAGGAGGGGTGCCAGGACACCCTCAGCTTCAACATTGGGTCATCCCGATTGTTGATCAATTTCCTGTATGTGAGAGAGATGGCCTTGCGGTTCATAGGATCCAGTAAGAGCCTGTCCTCCAGGGAAGAGGAGTCCGGAAGGGGTGCATCCTTAGGGAGGGCGGATTCAACAGCATGGCTGATTTGTAGGTAGCGAAAACTCTCAGACCGCGCTAGTTGGTACTTAGTTTGGAGATCTGAAAACAATGCTTTCTTGCCCTTAACCCACAGATCGCCCACTGTAGAGATCCCAATCATCTCCCACTTATCAAATCCTGCACAAGCACTAAGCCGTCCCAGAATTTCTGGCTCTCATAGGGGGGTAGCCTTCGTGAGGCATCCCTGCCAGCCCATCCGTCTCTGCGCTCCATGCCACACCTCCACCGTACGCGCCGTCGGGCCGGTCAAGCACAATTTCCTGTTCCCCCCTGACTGCCACAGGCCCAAGCAGAGTCCACGACCGCTTTAATATAGTTGATCAGAAGGCCTCCCTGCAGGGTGACTGCTCCTCACGCGGGTATGCTCCAATGGGTCCACACGCAGCTTTGGCCACCTTCAGCGCTCTCTGCGTCACTGCGAAGAGCCGCCAGTTGACACCCAGTGTGAATCTCGTGGTCCCAAAAGGTGGGGGCAGGACGTACCTCTGTTCAGGGTGGCCTCCGTAGGTGTCAAAGAGAACTGCACCCCACAGGCAAAGCAGTCAGTGGGTGGCGTGGAGGGCAACAACCCCTCCCAGTGTCCGCAGCCTGTCAGCAATCAAGCTGTCAACAACCTCTGTGGCCATTCTCATCTTCACCCCGGGGACTCCCAGGATGTATGTAAATTTGAGGTTCGAAGCTTTACCCTTTTTTATTTTTTTAAACAGTTTTTATTAGAAAGAAAAGGCAGCAATCGAGACATTACATTGACAGTTTAGGCAAGAAAGTCCAATAAATTACATATCGATCCCTTCCATCATCAATCCAGCAGGAGCCCAGGGTAGCATATTCCAACAATTGCATAACAATCTGCATTTAGATCACTTACATGTCCCCGGGTCAGGAAACTTCATTAATACCTATCTATTCCTGGTTGCGCAGAGCATGTGCCATCATATCATCAGCCCCCTCCTCCCACTCCAAGAGCCTTTCCCTCCTAAGTTCCACAGTCGGAGAAACACATATCTGCCCCCTATACTTATTCCAGCGCCCCCACTTGTGATCCCATTTACGTGGGCAACCTCTCCTTTTATACACTGTTTTTTTGGCAATCATAGCATGATCCATATCATTTGCCCTATCTCTCAACAACGGTATGGTGTCTACGCCCCACTTCTGGGGAATGTTCCGCTTCGCTATACACCACTCCATTGTGGCCCATGATTGTTCGGCTTACGTGAGGTCTGTTGCTTCCCAGATATTGAGGAGACACAATGTGGGAGTTGGGTGGATAGGATTGTCACAAGTCCTAGTCAGTTGTCTGGTTACCTCCATCCAGTATTGTTGTATGTGAGGGCAGCCCCCTTGGATATGCAGGAATGTTCTTGTCTGATTACAGTGTCGGAGGCAGAATGCATCGGGCTGCCTACCCAACCGGTGGAGCAGCGTGGCATCAAAATATACTCCGTGAAGAATTTTAAGCTGCAGCAGGCGAAGTCGCATCGGGATGGCCACTTCTCGGGGTGAGGACAACGCCTCTTGCCAGTCTTCATCGGCTAGTTCTCCCAATTCAACCTCCCAGGACACCCTCAGCTTCAACATTGGGTCATCCCGATTGTTGATCAATTTCCTGTATGTGAGAGAGATGGCCTTGCGGTTCATAGGATCCAGTAAGAGCCTGTCCTCCAGGGAAGAGGAGTCCGGAAGGGGTGCATCCTTAGGGAGGGCGGATTCAACAGCATGGCTGATTTGTAGGTAGCGAAAACTCTCAGACCGCGCTAGTTGGTACTTAGTTTGGAGATCTGAAAACAATGCTTTCTTGCCCTTAACCCACAGATCGCCCACTGTAGAGATCCCAATCATCTCCCACTTATCAAATCCTGCACAAGCACTAAGCCGTCCCAGAATTTCTGGCTCTCATAGGGGGGTAGCCTTCGTGAGGCATCCCTGCCAGCCCATCCGTCTCTGCGCTCCATGCCACACCTCCACCGTACGCGCCGTCGGGCCGGTCAAGCACAATTTCCTGTGGTTTGTATATAAAGCTCTATTGTAGCTCCCTTTCCCCAACAACCAGTGGTCAGTGCGAAAGCTGGGATCATCTTGTCTCTCAAACACCCATTGGTTGATAGCCGTCAGTTGTGAAGCCTGATAGTAGAGGCGCACATCTGGCAGTCCTATACCTCCATCATACCAACCCATTGTCAGCTTGGTCATTGCTATGCAAGGCGGTCTATTGTCCCACAATAAATCACGTACTGCGGCATCAATCTGGAAAAATAGGTGTTGGGGACCGGGATGGGAGAGTTTTGCAACGCGGAAAGAAAACGTGGCAGAGCTAGCAAGCTTTACCCTTTTTAATCTTTAATATCTTCCTCCAGCATGCAGCGAAACACAAAACTCAGGCACCAGGGCAAATGAATGCAGAGCACACATGTCCCATCTGCCACCCAGCTCCCAGGGCCCAGCGGAGCACCGAGGGCGAGACGCGAAGTTTCAGGCAGGCCCGGCAGGGCCCGACCGTTCCACCAGGTTAGCTGTGGGCTTTGTTTTCGCCCCCGGGTGGTCTCGCCGGATTTGTGGCAATCAGAGACGTCCCCAGGGAGTCCAACTGTATAGGAGCAAGCCTGGGGATCTCTCTCCTCCCACAGCCACGGCGGCCAGGTGACCGGCCCTCACACCGCGGCGTCTCTTTTGGTGCCGACTCACCGGTTTCTTGAACTCCATGGGGGTCAGCAACGTTGTGCACACTGCTCAGCGGTGGGTGGCAGGAAGTGCAGCATCCGCAACTGTCTGGTGGCCAAAGGTGGTTGCCCAAAGGATCGCCTCAGCTCCACAGGGTCAGGTGTCTTCCATTAGTCCTGGGAGGGCGCCATCATGGGTGGGATCCGTCGGGGCTCAGCGATGTAGAAAGGAGCGCTACATCGGCTAGTGAGGCCCTCAATTACTCCTCATAGCCACATTGGAAGGTTTCCAGCGCTCTGGGTACATAAATATTACAAGTCCAGGCTTCCAGACTGCCGGATAGAAGTCGGATCTCAAGCTTTCAGCCGCAGCTCGGCGAAAGCACATCTCAAGCGGCAATGTCACTAGCCACGGCCCCATTTTTATGTATTTTTACATTTCATTGTTAATTTTCATTATTGTTTTTTCATTTGTATGAGTTTTTGAATTATTAATTATTTACAACTTAAGTGACCACATTAAATTATACTGTTTGTTTGTAATACAACAACTGTAATATTGCCATGTTTCACTGATGTTCTTCTTGCTTGTTTGCTTTTAGGTGCACAAGAGGAGAGACATCACCCACAGTACTGCCAGACAGAAGCTCTGTGCAAGACATGACGTGTGACCACACAACATGGACATCTCTTCAGCTTGTGAGCTAAGTGCCACTGCCAACTAATAGCTTCAAGATGGTCCCAAAGAAAGGTGCTACCAAGAAAGTGGCCAGTGATAAGAAGGAGCTTACCACCACTGTGTTGCCCCAGGCCTTTTTCTGGCAAAACATGTGCCAGGCGCACCGGCCTCCAGGAAGCAAGCTGGGAGCAGCACTTCTGCATCAGTAGCCCCAACCCAACCTAGGCCCAAGCCCATGTCTGACACAGAGGCAGCCACTCTAATCACAGCAAGGCAGATGAGCACTGACGCTGAATTGGACTTATCTCTTTCATAAAGTAGTACCAAATCTTTGCCGGAAACTCAGCTATGGGGACAACACAGCCGCAGCCAACAATAGTAGTTCCTCCCGAAATAGGAGCAATTCAGGAGATTGAGCATCATGCTGAGGAAGTAGAAAAAGCCCCTCTTTCAGGACATCCATTGTTTTCCAGATCTCCAGCTAGAAATAGGAGGGGTAGGAGTACTCCGCCATCTTCTTTTCCAAGCCCCATTCTGATGATCAAGACTCCTGTTGGATGCTGCATCAGTCTGAGACACACCAGGAGAGGCTAGTGAAAAGGAACATTCTTGAAAGCCTTAAAAGTATGGATGAAGAAGAGGAGGATGAAAATGAGCTAGTCATCATGGATGTTAGCCCAGCCCCAGTGGAGTTCGATGTTACCCCATCTCAACCGGCTCTGAGGTATGTGACACAGATACCACCATCACCAACTTCCATATTTGCAAAGCCCTGGCTGCGATCTATATCCACAACCACCTCAGTAGAAGAAGGCCCTGCAGAGAGACAAACTGCAAAACTCTCACCTACTGCCGCATCTTCCAACATTGGCAGTGGCACCAGTGCCAGAAAGTGGACCATCCCAGTTTAGGAGGTCTTTACAGTTAGTGATAAGGTGCCGAACATTGCCATATGCTTCATTTGTCGGTGTAAGCTTGGTACAAACTATGGTACTGGAGAAAACACCACACAACACAAAACAACACAGGAGCACCTTACCGGCCAAAACATTGTAAGTTGTGTTGGTGAAGGTGGTGAGAGCAGGATATCCAATCCGATCAAGATGGAAGGTGAAGGTGAAGAAGAGAGTGACAATTTCTTTACGCAAATCAGCGCTGCCCCCTGCAGTGCAGTAGTATCACCCACATCAGCAACATTGCAATGGCACAAGACTCTGAGTCAGGTCCAGACCCTAAGGCAAGAGCATACAGTGACTGCCATGCTGAGACGCACATTGAGCCTACCAGCGTTTGCTCTCAAGAAGGTGCCTGCATCAGTGACACAAGAAAAGAAAATAATGCAGCTACTATTCCTGGCATGCTTAGGCAGGAAGGACCGTATGAACGCAACCATCAAATGGCATGTTAATACAACGCAAAGCTGGCTACAATGTTAGCTCCAGACCTCTTCCTTTCTCCTTTGTGGAAGGAGTGGGTTTTCTAGCAATTGTGGTGGCCACCTGCCCGAAATGGAAAGTTGCTAGACGGACCTATTTTGCCATGGTAGCTGTTCCAGCGCTACATCACAATGTGTTGGAATTGGTTGGACAAACTTTGCAGCAGTGTGCTGTTCACACTATCCCCTGACAACAGATATATGGACCAGTTGCCAAGCATGTGCTTCACTGCACACTGGATCTCTTTTGTGGAGGTTAGAGAGATGATATCTGCAGGTGTTGACACTGCTGAAATTTTGTATGGAACTCGGAAGCATGCAACAGTAGCCATGTTTGCCATGGAGAAGTCCCATATAGATGCAAACATCTTGGATGACTTTAACAACAAGGTCTTTGAATTTCTGTGACCCAGAGGGATTAAGATTGGATTTGTTGTCACGCACAATGGCAGTAATATAGTTAAGGCAATGACAGATGGTGGCTATTTCAGAGTCCTGTGTTTGGCGCATTACATCAACATCATTGCACAGAACCTTCTTAAAAAATAAGACAGAGTCAGCAACTTACTGTCCACCTGCAGAAGAATCTGCACTCATTTCAGCCTTTCTATTAAAGACCGGAAGCAGTTGAGGATCATTCATCATGATAACAGAATGCCAGTTAAAGCACTCATACAGGAGCTGCCAATACAATGGAATTAGATTTATTACATATAGTAACGTCTGTTTGAGCAATACAGACTGATCAATAAATATGTCATGCAAAGATAGGATGCAACTGTGAAATGCATGATCATTGAGATGGACCAATGGGGCCTAGGCAAATGCCTGACAGAGATGCTGCTTCCTTTTGAGGTTTTCACATCGGAAGTCAGCAAGGAGGGCAGTGCCATGGGCCAAGCTTTCCCTTTATTGGATATGCTACAGAAACAGCTAAAGGAGGTATCTGAAAAGTACACAGGGGTGGACGAAAAAAGAAATTTGAGTTGGTGGAGAGCTTAATACTTCACTTATCAGTTAATACAAGGCTGCAAAGAAAACTTCTGTCATCCAAACATTACATCTGTGCCACAATCCTTGATCCTATTACTCGCCACTTTCATTCATTTTTCAGATGGGGATGTTTCAAACTACAAGACGTGGATTGCTGAGCAAGCCAGCAATCTAGAAAAAGAACGGCTGGGAATTAGAGGCCCTCTCCAGAGCATAAGTTCTGCAGTGCAGCCTTCAACTTAAATAGAGCCTGAGTGCACTGCTGTTGGCTCACTTCAGCCAAAACCAACAACAAGAACACCAGCAATAAAAACAGGAACAGGAGCATCAGCACCAAAATCTGCATTTGATTGGTTTCTAAAGGCAGGGCTTAAGACCAGTGCAGAGGCAAAGATAAAAGGGGTCTAGCAAGGTGGAACACCAATGACTATTGAGAGGATTTTCCAGGCCTACTTGCATGACCCAACAGAGGTCTATCTGGATCAAAACCCATTGGCGTATTCGTACGGGAAGAGGCATCAATGGCTAGTGCTCAGCAGGCTGGCAATAAAGTATCTGGCTTGTCCAGTAGCCAGTGTGTCTGCTGAGCGTGTGTTAAATGCAGCTGATGCAGTTGTCACAGTGAGAAGAACCAGTCTCTTGCCCCAAACATGGAAAGATTAGCCATGATCAAAATTAAGTAGCACTTTATACCACCGAATTACACCATACCTGAAGTACGACAGGAGGAGGATAATTGGTGTGACTCAGGTCATGGTAGTGTGTTAGCTGACCAACTTCTGGGTGAACCACCTAAGCTTGAAGACAAACTCTACTTCCCTGAATACTGAGTAGGCCTGGGCCACCATTGAACTTTCTATTGCTGAACTGCTTTGGAACAAAAAGGATAAAGCTAGAGGAACAGTATATTATTTTGTTTGTTTGTGTCTGACTGACTAATGCAGTCCTACCATTTTAGACACATGTATGGCCGGATTGGAGTTGGACCAGTGTGCAGTGAAGAGGCCTCTCCTCTCCCCCCCATTCCCTTCAAGGACACTGGGGATAAAATGCCTTACTCCATTCCATGCCTATCTATCATTTAATACCCAAGCAGAACTCCCCCACAATATTTGATATACAAGACTGTCCAATGTGTGTTTCGTGAATCAAAGTGGATCAGCAATCTACCACTGTGCTTGAACTGGAGCATGTAACTGCACCAATGAGTGATATATGAGTGACAGTGAGAGTGGGTGTTTAACTATAATTACTAAGCTTGATTGTGTTTGTGATGATTTACAATGTTGGTGGCCTAATGGATGATCATTATTCCCTGAATGGGATTTTTTCCTTCCTTTTTGACACTTAGCTGGATTTGTTTTTCTGGGTCCAAACTGCTTTGTTTTCTGATTCAAACTCCTCAAAGGCCCGACCAGTCTAATTAGTTAACAAATGCAAATCTATTCTACACATGTAAATGACTCAATATTTCACTTGTTGTTCATCATCAACAGCATTGCCCTGTACTACAGGTTGATCTCTCTCATTTGAGTTGGGACTGGAGTTAGTACGGACTATGGAGTTGGACATATTCGTTACTCGGAGTCAGGAGGATGACAGTAGGACTCAGGGCATGAGTAGTGGCTACTTCAACAACTGCCAGAAAAAGAAAGTTATCACCTTCACAGAAACCATCATGGTGATGACTCTAAGAGGCCTACTCAACTCTGTGGACTGGTGAGAGGTGCATTGATTACTTGATTTGGAAAATGCAATGCTACAGAGTGTGTGTACTGGCTGGCTCAAATTTGAAACCATGCAGTTGGTTGAGGGACCTGATGTAGGTAACAGGAGACAGACACGTGATGATTTCAGTCCCATCATCACTAGGCCTGGGCAGTGAACTCCGCTCCGCTCGTGGAGTTTGCCGAGTTTTCCGCATTCTGCTTTACACGGAGCTCGTGGAGATCAAAAAACTGCAGCGCGTAGCGGAGCAGAAGTTTTTTCCTCGCTTGCGTTCATCAACGTCATGTTGGCGAGCGAGAGCGAGGAAAATTAACCTCCCGGCAAGATATTTCCTTGTTCGCGTTCATCAACATCAAGTTGGCAAGCGCGAGCGTGGAAAAAGATTTCCCAACGCGGGGGTCAGGTTTCTCATTGCAAGTGGTCGCGTATGCTCGCGACCACTCGTGTTGAGAAACTGCCCGTTCCCGTTGAGAAAGCTGCCGCTCGAGTAAAAATGTACTCTAACGGCAGAACAGGAAAGCTTGAGCTGTGAATGGTGCCATTCGCAATGATTGCACAGTGCGGACAAGCATCCGGCCCTGTGCAACCACCACGAACGGCATTTTTCTGTCGTACTCCACGTAGTGCAGTGGAGGTTTTTTTGCACTTCGCGGAGTTCCACGTAGCGCAACTCCATGAAATCTGCCTAGGGTTATTCATCACATTATGCAAACTCTAGGTTAAATGTTATGATGATGATCATGACAGTTGCGAGTTTGCTCAGCCCGATACATACAGCTACTTCTCTGTGATTGTTGGTTGTTGTAATTGCTCTCACTCAATTGACCACATGTTAGACCCGGCCCTCGTAACATAGCTAGACATGACCCCTGCACCTCACACCAGCCCCTAAACCCACGGCCTCGCCGATCCTTCCCACCAGAACCCGCACGCACCCAACCCAGCCTTCCCCGTCCGTGGCCTTCCGCCCTTCGGCCACACCGGGCCCGCGTGCCCACTTCATGCACCAAGATGGCCGCCCGGCCCCAGCGCGACCCTGGCCTAGAGGCGCCACTCCGGCTGGAGGACATCACGCTCCCCTTGGGATGAGAGAGGGAGGAGCAGTTTCTATCACACCTCTGCGCTTCCCTGGGACAGTGGGTTTCGATCGACCTGCCGGCCTCCCCGAGGGCTGGCTCCACGCCTGCTGGGTGTCTGGGGCTCCTCCCGACCCGGCCCTGAAAGGATCAAAAGACAATGGCAGGAAACCCCGACAAGCGTCCCCCAGGTGACAAGACCCCTGCCTGCACAGACTCCGGACATCAAAGAGGAGTCGCCCTATAACAAGGGGTGCTCTGGGACTGTCCAGCAGATTCGCCTTGGAACACCTGAGCCCTGCTGAGTGACTCGCGGCTCCCTGAAGATCGTAAGACCTCCGAACTTGTGCTTGAGCCCTGCTGAGTGACTCGCGGCTCCCTGAAGATCGTAAGACCTCCGAACTTGTGCTTGAGCCCTGCTGAGTGACTCGCGGCTCTCTGAAGATCGTAAGACCTCCGAACTTGTGCTTGAGCCCTGCTGAGTGACTCGCGGCTCCCTGAAGATCGTAAGACCTCCGAACTGGTGCTTGAGCCCTGCTGAGTGACTCGCGGCTCCTCGAAGATCGTAAGACCACCGAACTGGTATCCGAGCCCTGCTGAGTGACTCGCGGCTCCCACAGACTCTCTTGGTCCCGCCGGACCCCACAACAACAAGCGTATCCCCCAGCTCGAGGATTGTGAGCTGTGCGCCGGGTACGCTCCTGCATTTGATCCATATCCCCAAAGACTGTCCCGCTACCTCCTAACCCCCTCCAAGACTCTGGGAGCCCACGCTCTGCTTGTATATATCTGCCTTGCTGATCATAAAGATCCTACCACTCCGATCTGATAAAGATTTGCTCTTAAGAACTCCTTGTGTGGTGTCTCTCTGTCGTGTGGCGCCGAGTGTGCGATCCTAGGTACGAGGTTCCTCCCCTGAGGAGTCTCCCGCCAGTGCCCGGCTACGATACCTTGAGGGTGGGTCTCAGGGCAGTCAGGGCCCCCTCGGGGCCCCTCTGAGGTCGCCTTCTAACATTGGTGGCAAGCGACGGGATTCGGGCCCATAATCTAGAGATCGTACCGTGAACGGCGGACGCACTACCGACAAAGATGGCAGTAGGAAACGCCGTGGTTCTCATAGAAAACGACGCCAGTACCGTGTTCCAGGTGGAACAGCTGGAGGAGTACACTCACAAAGAACTAAAACAATTCTGTAAGGAACTCAGAATCGCTACCACTGGTCTCAACACCAAAGAAGATATGCAAAAGGCACTGAAAGCTTGGGTGGATTCTGGAGCCTCCCGCCCAGAAGGAGCGGGGGAGCCCCACGACGAAGCGGGACCCTCCCAAGGAGAACGCAGCAGCAACCAGGTGCGAGGCTTCGTACCAGACGGGGGGCTATCCCCGGAGGAACTCGCAGACAGAGAAAAAAGTCGCCATCACGAGCTCGAATTAGCCAAACTCAAAATTGAAGGCGAGTTGAAATTAGCCGAGAAAAAGCTAGCAGTGGAGCAGATGCGAGTGCAAGGAGAACTAGAAGAGAAGAAACTCCAACGGGAACACGAAGGAAGGAGACTTCAACTGGAGCATGAACGCAGCCTGAAAGAAATAGAACTGAAAGCAAGAAGCGAAGAAACGCGGCCCCCGGGGAACCGGGAGGCGGCCGCCCCGACGGAGCCGAAGGTCCACATCCCCAAGGATGTGGTCAAAGAATATTACAAAAATGATGACATTCAGCAGTGGTTCCGGGCCTACAAGGTCGCCATGACCTCCCATCGGGTCCCGCAGAAGGATTGGGGGGCTGGGTTATGGGGACGATTCCTGAGCGAAGGGAGAGACACCCTGCTCGACCTACCCACCTCCATGCAAACCTCCTATGAACACATGAAAGCGGCCCTCCTCACAAGGTACGGCCTCACCCCGGAGATGTACCGCCAGCGGTTCCGGGACTGCAGGAAGATCCCGGGTACCACCTGGGTGGAATATGTGAATTTCTTCAGCCGAGCATTCGATGGGTGGATCAAGGGCAGCAAGGTAACCACCCTGGAAGAACTAACCGACCTTATGTTGTGGGAACACCTGGCGGCCAACTGCTTTGTGGAACTACGCCAGCATCTGCTCGACAGCAAGCTCACGGACCCAAGGAAGCAGGCTGTCGAGGCGGATCACTGGACCAACACCCGGGTCTCCCGGGGCCCTGTAGGAGACTACCCCCGAGCCAGTCAGGGACCACCCCGCCAGAGAGGGGGGGAAACCAGGGAGGGCAGAGAGAGTCCCAGACTAGTCCCCCGAAGTCCCAACCTCCACCTTTCCCGGCACCCCCACCAGCTGTATCCGGCCCCCCCCTTAGATGGGGGCACCGGGTAACCATCACTTGTTTCCGTTGCCAGAAGCCCGGGCATTACGCCAACGACCCTGAATGCCCCATGGCCCCCCGCACCACCCAGGCAGCACCCCCCGCTAGACAGATAGCCAATGTAGCCCTGGGGGAGGAGGTTGAGGAGGCCGAGGAATGGGAACCCGCCGCTATGGCCCTAGTATCATTAGGAGATAGAGAGATGGTCCCTGGGAGCCTCCTGCCCTCTAACACCAAGAAATATTGGCAGCTCATAACGATCAATGGCCACCAAGTAGAAGCCCTCCGTGACACCGGGGCCAGCATCACCGGTGTCCTCAGCCATTTAGTACACGAAGACCAGGTCCTCCCCAACGTCTTTTGCCCTGTCATTTCAGCCGACAACACAGAAAGCCTATGTAAGGTAGCCCTGGTGCCCTTTGAGTGGGGAGGGGTGGTTGGTAAACTGAAGGTTGCAGTGAGAACCTCCCAGCCCGTCGACTGTCTCCTGGGGAACGACCTGGAAATTTCCCCCTGGGGACAAGTGGAGCGCAAGACCCACCTAGGGATGATGGGCCTCCCTGAGTGGGTGTGCGCCACCACTCGATCCATGGCGGCTCGACTGACCCCCCTGAGGGAAGTCGACGACGCCCCGACCCCTGAAGATAGGATGGTCCCAGCTGAGGGTCCCCCCATTCCCCCACCAGAAGAGTCGATCGCCAGTGACGAACCCCCGCCTTCCGACTCTACCCCAGTCACCGAGTTAGGCGATCTGCCCGAATTAGCCCAGTGGCCCCACGAGGGGGGCCCCTCCCGAGAAGAGTTCTGCCGAGAGCAGGCTACCTGTCCCTCCCTGGTCGGGCCCCGGCAACAGGCAGAGGCCCAGGCCGCAGGCGACCAGACGGGGACGCACCGGGTGTATTGGGAGAATGACCTCCTGTACAGCGAACAGAAGTCGGTGGAGCTAGGGTCCGGCCGGGTGCTGGTGGTACCCCTACGCTTACGAAACCTCCTCCTGGGCCTGGCCCACGATGTTCCCCTCGCAGGCCACTTGGGCCAGGACAAAACGTACAGTCGCCTCGTGACCCACTTCTACTGGCCCAGAATGAAAGCAGATGTAGGAGCCCACTGCAAGTCCTGTCCCACGTGCCAGGCCAGTGGGAAGAGCGGAGGGAAGAGCAAGGCTCCCCTCCAACCCTTCCCTGTCATCAGTACCCCTTTTGAGCGGGTTGGGATCGACATTGTCGGGCCCCTGGACCCCCCAACTTCCCAAGGGCACCGGTTCATCCTCGTCCTGGTGGACCATGCCACCCGTTACCCTGAGGCCATCCCCCTGCGCACCGTCACGGCCCCCGTGGTGGGCCGGGCGTTGATGGGAATCTTCTCCCGCATGGGTTTCCCACGCGAGGTCGTGAGCGATCGCGGTACCAACTTTATCTCCCGATATATAAAGTCCTTATGGCAACAATGCGGGGTGTCCTATAAGTTCACCACCCCGTACCACCCCCAAGGAAACGGCCTGGTAGAGCGGTTTAACCGGACTCTGAAGGGGATGATCGCGGGCCTGGAAGAGCCCCTTCGGCGTAAGTGGGACATCCTGCTCCCCTGCCTCCTATTCGCATACCACGAAGTTCCCCAGAAATCCTTGGGGTTCAGCCCCTTTGAGTTACTCTACGGGCACCCCGTCAGGGGGCCCCTCAGCCTGGTCAAGGAAGGCTGGGAGGCGGCGCCCCGAGGCCCCCCCCGAGATGTGTTCCGTTACGTCCTGACCCTCCAAAATCAGACTAGAAGGTTCCGAGAGATGGCCGAGGCCAACCTGGAGGCGAGTCAGGAGGAGATGAAGCGCTGGTACGACCAGAACGCCACTCTGGTCGAGTTTCAGCCGGGCCAGCAGGTATGGGTCATGGCCCCCGTGAAACCCTGCGCCCTCCAGGATAAATGGACCAGGCCCTTCAAAGTGGTTGAGCGGAAGAGCCAGGTCACGTACTTGGTGGACGTCCAGTCCCCCCGGGACCCCCTCCGGGTCCTCCACGTGGACCGCCTCAAGCCCCACTTTGCGTGAACGGAGCTGAGCCTCCTACTGGCCACTGATGATGGGTCCGAGGAGGAGTCTGATCCTCTCCCCGATCTCCTGTGCACCAAAGAGAAGGACGGCTCCGTAGAGGGAGTGAACCTCTCCCCGTCTCTCACTCCCCAGCAACGTGAAGATTGCTGCCAGCTCCTAGGGCAGTTTTCGGACCTCTTCTCCCTGGTCCCTAAGGTCACCGACTGGTGTGTCCATGACGTGGATACCGGGGACAGTCCGCCAGTGAGACACCGGGCCTACCGAGTCCCTGATCGGGTCCGGTCCTGTATCCAAGCCGAAGTCTCGAAAATGATGACCCTAGGCGTAATCGAACCCTCAGACAGCCCCTGGGCCAGCCCCGTGGTCCTGGTCCCAAAAGCAGCGGCCCCCGGGGTCGCACCAGAACTCCGCTTCTGCGTGGACTACCGGGGACTCAATGAAGTCACCCGAGCCGATGCCCACCCCATTCCCCGAGCCGACGAGCTCATTGACCGGCTCGGGGCTGCTCGGTTCCTCAGCACCTTCGATCAGGCTATTGCCCAGGGAACAGAGATGGAGCACCATCGAGCGAGAGGCATTCGCCGTAGTCTGGGCCCTCAAGAAACTACGCCCTTACCTGTTCGGCACCCATTTCAAGGTCCAAACCGACCATCGCCCCTTGCGATGGCTCATGCAGATGCGAGGAGAAAACCCCAAGCTACTGCGGTGGTCAATCTCCCTCCAGGGGATGGATTTCACCGTGGAACATCGCCCTGGGACTGACCACGCCAACGCCGATGGCCTCTCCCGGTTCTTCCGCCTTAGCGAAGAGAACCCCCAAGAAGATGGGTAGTTCTCTCCGGCTTTCAGCTGGGGGGGACGCGTGTTAGACCCGGCCCTCGTAACATAGCTAGACATGACCCCTGCACCTCACACCAGCCCCTAAACCCACGGCCTCGCCGATCCTTCCCACCAGAACCCGCACGCACCCAACCCAGCCTTCCCCGTCCGTGGCCTTCCGCCCTTCGGCCACACCGGGCCCGCGTGCCCACTTCATGCACCAAGATGGCCACCCGGCCCCAGCGCGACCCTGGCCTAGAGGCGCCACTCCGGCTGGAGGACATCACGCTCCCCTTGGGATGAGAGAGGGAGGAGCAGTTTCTATCACACCTCTGCGCTTCCCTGGGACGGTGGGTTTCGATCGACCTGCCGGCCTCCCCGAGGGCTGGCTCCACGCCTGCTGGGTGTCTGGGGCTCCTCCCGACCCGGCCCTGAAAGGATCAAAAGACAATGGCAGGAAACCCCGACAAGCGTACCCCAGGTGACAAGACCCCTGCCTGCACAGACTCCGGACATCAAAGAGGAGTCGCCCTATAACAAGGGGTGCTCTGGGACTGTCCGGCAGATTCGCCTTGGAACACCTGAGCCCTGCTGAGTGACTCGCGGCTCCCTGAAGATCGTAAGACCTCCGAACTTGTGCTTGAGCCCTGCTGAGTGACTCGCGGCTCCCTGAAGATCGTAAGACCTCCGAACTTGTGCTTGAGCCCTGCTGAGTGACTCGCGGCTCTCTGAAGATCGTAAGACCTCCGAACTTGTGCTTGAGCCCTGCTGAGTGACTCGCGGCTCCCTGAAGATCGTAAGACCTCCGAACTGGTGCTTGAGCCCTGCTGAGTGACTCGCGGCTCCTCGAAGATCGTAAGACCACCGAACTGGTATCCGAGCCCTGCTGAGTGACTCGCGGCTCCCACAGACTCTCTTGGTCCCGCCGGACCCCACAACAACAAGCGTATCCCCCAGCTCGAGGATTGTGAGCTGTGCGCCGGGTACGCTCCTGCATTTGATCCATATCCCCAAAGACTGTCCCGCTACCTCCTAACCCCCTCCAAGACTCTGGGAGCCCACGCTCTGCTTGTATATATCTGCCTTGCTGATCATAAAGATCCTACCACTCCGATCTGATAAAGATTTGCTCTTACGAACTCTTTGTGTGGTGTCTCTCTGTCGTGTGGCGCCGAGTGTGCGATCCTAGGTACGAGGTTCCTCCCCTGAGGAGTCTCCCGCCAGTGCCCGGCTACGATACCTTGAGGGTGGGTCTCAGGGCAGTCAGGGCCCCCTCGGGGCCCCTCTGAGGTCGCCTTCTAACACCACACATCAGTCATAAATTGAATGGATGATTGTAAAGGTCTATGCTCTTGCTCTGAGTCTTCTTGGTGCACTCCTCCTGAAGCTTACCTTCTGTCCTTCTCCTTGATTCTACCATATAATTTCTAATTACAATCTGCAAGCCTTTTCTTCAATTGCACAAAAGGCAAAAGCACCATAACACTCATGCTTACCATTCCGGACCGCTTCAGCCAGGCACCCAAGATTGACAGACAATCCAAGAAGAATGCAGATGCACCACCCAATTTGGCAATATAGTATCATTTTTCTTTTAATAATAATTGTTTAGAACTGTGTGTGTTGTTCGCTTCATTCCTACTTAATTTCAATTTACTATTTTTCAAACCTAGGTGACAGAACAAAAAGATATATAATAATATAACTTGGGTCTCTCTAGGGCTGACAGACTGTTTGCAAACTTTGCAATGCGTTTAAGTTAACTGTGTAATAGTGATTCCTTTGTTTCCTTCCACAATAGATTGATGATGGTTGGCTGCTCATCGCCCAGATAAATATTGTCTTTGTGTAGTGATTGTCTTTGTCACACATTTCCCCAATTCTCCTTTCCCATCCATTCATCAAACCTATAACCCTCTTCCCCCAGGCTGTGTGATTTATTGAGGTGTGACTTAATAATTTACACCATTAATTGATCATTCGCTTGGTGGGGCGGATGTGGTGAAAGTAACTCCAACTCAGTGCAGGATCTTCAGTTCTTCTATTACGCAAATAATAGCCACACTGCCCCATTCCCCCACCAATGCATAAATATGTATCAATATTTTAGATATAGAAGTATTCATCAGCATCATCATTCAGGCATAGTCTTGTGTAAATGTTTAACTTTGTCCACTTCACAATTCGAGTATTTAATAACTTTAGTTTTAATTAAAATACCAGTTCACCATTGTTCTGAATAATTTATTATTGCTTGTTATATTTTCACTATCAAGTACTCTTTGTTGTGTAGTAGTCTGGTCTCAATTGTTTGTAAAGCTATTATCTAACCCACTAACTCCATTTCTATTTCAATTTAGTTGCCTGTGATGAATAATACTCACAATTAATCCCACAGTTGGAGTTCACCTAGGTGGGAGTGGGACCTCGCTTCTGATTCCTTCACTGTTAGTACGTTAGCCTGCTAGTACTACCACCACCATTGCACCTTGGGAAACCATGTAGCCCCCGCTTCATCTATTTAGGTCAGAGGACTATGGAGCACTGTCATACTTCTAGGCAATATAGGCAATGGCAACCCCTTCCCCATATAGTGGTCAATATAGTGGCTGGCTGCAGAGACTAGGAGAGTATCAGGACAAGGGTACCACAAAACAAATTGTTATACACTATCAGCAGATTTTAAAAACAGGCTGCTGAGCTAAAAGGCAGCAGTGCAAAGTAAAACACTTCAAAACAGATTTGAAGCATAAATAACGTAAAATAAATATTTATTACCCTAATAAACAATGTAATAAAACCCAACCCTTCCACCCACAACTGGCCCACCCCTCTCTCCAAACAAATCTAGCTTCCCCAACCAATATCCAAATGTCCATTGTCCAACAACTAAAGTCCAAATGGTCCCCGTCACAACTCTCACATTCCCACCCTCTCCACCCACAACAAGTGCCACCCACCAAAACAAATGTTAAAAAAGGGGCAGAAGAGGTCACTAAACACGGTGGGCCAGGAGCTTACTGAGGTGCCCTTCCATCTGTATCTGCCTGGCTTCTATGCACTCCAGCCTCAGCAGGATGCAGCGGAAGTTGCAATCAGAAATTGAGTGAGGGGGCAGCAGTGATGGGATGGCGGGCAGCTGCCTGTGGACTGCGGCGCCAGTGTTGTTGAGCAGCTGGAGGTGCTAGGGGCTGGTAGGGGCCCTGGGCATCTGCCTCCTCCTCTTCCTCCTCGTCCTCCTCCTCCTCCTCTTGGACCACCAGCCACTGGTACCCTGCTTGTATGGCCTCCAGCCTCTGCTGCCCCAACGGGCTGTTACATCCTGTCGAGGTGGATGACCAGCAGGAGTAGCTAGAAAGTAAAAAGACAAAATGTAAACAATGCTCTGTGCAAAACACTTGTTTAAAATTATGTAGCAGGTGGAACAGTAGCAGATCATTGCTGGTCCCATAGGGCCTTTCGATTTGATGTCACTGCCATTACCCACACAGGCCTCTCATAAAACTAAAGGCAAATGGCACATGAACTAACTGTCTGAAAAGAATTAAGGCAGAAAAAACACAGCACAGCAGTTTTTAAAAAACATTTTTTTTTCTCTTTTGAAGAATTTCCTAGTAAAAACTAAACAGACACTTTAGGGGCCGAATCCGGCCACAAAACGAACCGACCGACACGGACCTGGACCTGGACCAAATACCGACCGACACGGACCAGCGCCGTACGACCCGTGCAGTACGATGCAACGCGAGTGAATTACAACTGACACGTACGGAATACAAGCCATACGACCGAGCCGTAGGGAAAATAGTGATCCGGCCGGAAAACAGACGCGATTTTCACCGACCGACACGAACCAGGAATGAACATGACCGACCCGTACCCACGATGTCCGGTCCGCGCAGTACGATGCAATGCGTGTAAAACCAGACCGACTCGCACGGAGACCAAGCCGCACGACCGACACGCCCACACAACTGGGCACACAAGCATTAGAGACCGCCACGACCGACGCGTACCAAACACAGAAGATAGGCAGCGTGAACGAGGCGGAGAAGCCCGCACGAGACAACAGCAGCATCCGTTTCCGTCACATGACGTCTCCTTCATGCCTACAAAACCCAAAGGAAAAAAGACAAAAAAAGGACCAAACAAGCAATGGCAAAGCCAATAAATATCAAATAAAAAAAAACTGGGACAAAGACACACCAACAACTCCGACTATATAAAGGACTACAATCACAACCATCATCCCTTGCAAACAGGAGACACAGCCAGCAGCAAACACCATTACACAGCAACCACAGACACACTCACAGCTCACCCATCACACAACCCACACACCATCAGCACCTCATACAAAAGCACACACACATACACCCAGAAAAAACAACACCAAACCACCCTCACTCGCACCCTCACACACACATCTGTCACCACCACCACCCATCACCATGCCCCCAAAGAAGAATCCAAAGTTCACAGATAGTCAGTTAGAAGTGCTGCTAGACGAGATCATCAGAGTAGAGCCACATTTGTTAGGTACATTGGTCCAAAGGACCCCCATCTCACAGAAAACCAAGATGTGGGTGAGGATTGTGGACAAGGTGAACGCTCACGCACCAGCAAGGCGCACAAAGGACGATATCCAGAACAGGTGGTATGACGTGCGCAGGAGGGTCAAGAAACTCATCAAAAAAGATCACGCCCTGAATCAGTGCACCGGCGGTGGCCCTCCTGCCAAACCAGTCTACTTCAGGACCTGGGAGGAGAAGGTGCGGGACATCCTACCACCAGAGAGCGCCCATGGCCTAACAGACATCCCAGAGCCTGGTGAGTACACAAACAACATACCCAAGATTGTGTGACAAGGGGACAGTGAAACCATGCACCGCAAGCAAAGCTACACTAACCAATAGATAATCATCCCAAGATGTGTATGCCAGTCAGACAAACACAATACCTGCCATCTCATAGTGACTGGGAACTGTGTCATGACATGCACCAACCTACAAACAAAAAGAGCGAGCCAGTGGCACAAAGCCAAATAGACCCTGAAAGACAGTTTGCCACCACAAACACACCACCTCACAGTGCAGCTGACTGTCAGGAAGGAATAGTGGGGATGCAGGTGAAGTGAGTGTATCCTAAAGCATGATGGGGCCTGTAGTCACATATAATGCTCCCCTCCTGATTGGCCCATCAAGACCTCTCTGAAACATGCCCACATCACAGGGAGTGGAAAATGACTGACAAGATGGCTGACACTGGGTCCTGCTGTGGGGAGCACAAGGCCCTGCTCGGGGTTGTGTGCAAATCAGAAGCAGGACACCACTGACTGACATCCTGAAAGACAACTGGCACGCCCTAACATGGAAGCACGTTTCATGATGGGAAGGAGGACTGACAGCCCTGACCATACTTACCAGCATGTGGAGACACCCCCCCCTCAACACAAACTCCACACAACTCACCGGGTAGAATGCATTGACACACACCTCATTGAAATATCAGCAAAAGATACCCCGTACTGGCTGCTGCTGTGTGAAGCACAGGGGCTCACTTTGGACTTGTAGCCAAACAAACACCATGATTTCACAGTCAACCATCTTGCCATTGCTGTCACACCCCCTCACAGGGAAGCAGAGTCAAGAGGGAGGAAGTATGGACATGCTGGGAAGGGGGTGTAACCAAGAATATGATGGGAGTCGCAGTCACAGACAATCGATACTCACCCACATGGCCCAGCAAGACCAAACTGAACCATACTCGCCTCACAGGGAGTGGGAAGGAACTGCCAAGATGTCTGACACTGGACTCTGTCGTGGGGAGCACAAGGCCATGCTGGGAAATGGCCAACAACAAACACCAGGACTACACAGTCAGCTATCTTGCCATTGCTGTCACACCCCCTCACAGGGAAGCAGAGTCAAGAGGGAGGAAGTATGGGCATGCTGGGAAGGGGGTATAGCCAAGAGTATGATGGGAGTCGCAGTCACAGACAATCTACACCCACCCACATAGCCCAGCAAGATCAAACTGAACCATACTCACCTCACAGGGAGTGGGAAGGGACTGCCAAGATGTCTGACACTGGGCTCTGTCATGGGGAGCACAAGGCCATGCTGGGAAATGGCCAACAACAATATCAAACCCTGTCCGTGACAAGCTGGGAAAAAGCAGTGTACAGGCAGGCATCTGTTCGAAAGGTAGAAAATGTCATTTTTGTGAACCATCGATGCATGTAGAAACATAACTCACATTGTGTGTCTCTTCCAAACACAGGTGGTGCTGGGCACCCAGCACCAAATGATGAGGATACCCAGTCCCAGACTCTGGCGGGCACTGAGCTCTCTGGTCTGACTCTCACTGTCCTCTTCGGATGACGACGACCCACCTGGCCCCTCCGGTGTGAGCCATCATGCAGCACCATCAGCATCAACATCTGCACCCCCTGTACCCACGCCTCCAGCATCTGGACACCAACAGGGCACCCCCACCAACACGGACAGACCAGGGCCAATCAACACCCACAGCACAGGAACACAGGACCCCCCGGAAGCTACAGCAAACGCCACCAGCAACACCACCCAAGGGGTCCCAGTGTCACCTGTGCGGCACACCGCTGGTCCTGCCCATGTGGATAGGGGTGCTGTGCACTTCCCTCACACGTTTGAAAATAAACTCACCAGTGCACCATACTTGCCTCTGTTGTCATTCCAACTTGTCATGTTCAGGGAGATGTCAATCTGCTACACAACACAGTGCATGCCAAATACTGCAACAATATGACCAACGTAAGGTGAGTCATGGTGATGTGACACAAGTGAGGGAAACACACCACTATGGCAAAACATCACATACTCACCATGGCCATGTTACTCATCACACACAATGATGTTGACCTGAAACACATTGGCATGCACAGACACAGCACCAACCCCAGTCAGTGGTAACAAGTCCACAGGTGAGGTAAGCAGATGTCACTCAGATGTGGGAAGACAGACAACACACATAAGAAAGCGTAGCACAGGTTCATTACACATCAGCAACACGTTTATTCCACAATAGTTGCATGGTAATTCTACGTAACAGTGGACACACACTCACAATGTGTTGGAGAATGGAAGTCCAGGGATGTGTGGTACATCAGTTGATGGGAATTGTCAACTTCCACACTGGTGTTGGCTTCTGGGTGTTGGGGGTCAGTGTTGACCAAACAACAGGCAAAGTACCCTGGGAAGGACAGACACAAGTAAAAAGCACAGAAGAACAGGAGAAAACTGCAATACAAATGCACAAAACATGTTGCAAGACAACTACACAAAAACTAGTTAGCAGTACTACCCTATTGTGGAGTACACACCACCTGAATGGACACATCACTGCACGCATCCAGTCAAGAGGCACACAGACACACTCAGACAGCAACAGAGCTGCCACAACACATTCCAGGCTACCTCCATACATTCACATAACAACCCTTGAAACTCACATTTAGGTGAAGAAGTTGTTGATGAGCTGTGAGCGGACGTCACCCTCATCCTCATCATCACTGGCATCTTGGCCCAGGCCGGGATCCTCCACAGGTGCTGGAGGTTGGTCATCGTCATCCTGGATGAGAGGCACCTCCTTCCGCACTGCCATGTTGTGTAGCATGCAGCATACAAGGATTATTTTGCACACCTTTGCAGGCTCATATGGGAGGGCCCCTCCGGTCTTGTCCAGGCAGCGAAAGCAGCTTTTCAGAAGGCCGAATGTCTGCTCAATCTACCTCCTGCTCCGACCATGTGCCTCATTGTCGCACAGCTCGGCTGGTGTCACAGGGTTCCTGAGGGGTGTCAGCAACCACGGCATGTTGGGGTATCCGGAGTCACCTACACACACAAAAATGAACAAGTAGCTGAGTTTTATAGGAGTGCGGAATACAACATTGACAAACACACACAATGAGAAACAGTCAGTACACACCGACAAGCCAGGCATGCTGAGCTGGCATCTGTGACATCAGCGTTGCAACTCCTCATAATGTAGGCATCGTGCGCAGAACCAGGGAACCATGCAAACACATGTGTGATCCACATGTCAGCAAGACATACCACCAGAGCATTGATGGAGTGGTAGTGCTTCCTGTTACGGTATGCCTGCTCATGTGCCTGTGGTGGTATCAGGGCCATATGTGTCCCATCAATAGATCCGATGATGTTCGGCATCCTCCCCAGTGTATAAAAGGCATCCTTTATTTCAGGGAGTTCAGCTGGGTTCGGGAACTTGATATACAGGTCTAGGAAATTCAACATCCCCTCCAAGACATCACGTAGCACCCGACTAAACATCGTTTGCGACATCCCACCAGCAGTAACCACAGTGTACTGGAAGGTACCAGTAGCAAAGAAGTGCAGGGCTGCCATCACCTTCACCTCTGGGGTCAGTGCTGTAGGGTATGTCCGGCCAGGTAGCAGATGTGGCACCAACTGCTCCTCCAACTCCTCAATCAGTGGCCTGGTGAAGCGGTACCGTCTGATGCAGTCACGGTCCTGCATGGTTGCAAGGTCTGGGAATAGTCGATGGACAGCTTGTGCCCTGCAGTACAGGAATGCACAAAGGAAGATTGTCAGTTCATCCACCCATGTGGCCATGACCAGGATCAATATCACATGCCAGATCATGACATTACACAATGTACTGAGGTGTTTGCTGTTGGTCATGAACACATATGTCACCTACATGAATACCACCTCACATCTCAGTTCCACATGTCCACATGAGTCCCATGTAGTGCAATGGCCAATCATCTGGGTGTGTCACCCAACTTGTGTACTGCTGCAATGTTCCAAACACACACCACAGTGACGAGTGAGGCCTGATGTCTCCAGGCATCACAGATATTTGCCATGCAGAAACCTAGGGTCCCTGTATTGCCACATCGACACAACAATGGACATGGCGTAGCATGTACACACAACAAGGCAAGCGTAAGTCCCACAGGTAGTGGACACTGTTGTTCCTGCCGGCCCTACATGTACGTCTCTTAGACACACACCCCATCAAGGTTGATACATATACCACATGGATGTGAAGACTGTCACCCAATGGGCACATTTGATCAGACACATCTGAGACACAACATGCACACAGACTGTGGATGCACATCAGTATTGAGGCTACAGGTCTCACTGTGATGTACATGCCATCACCCCCAGGACTCAGGGTGGATGTGACATGTTCTAAACATATCCAACCTGAAATTGTGTCCATGACTCATGCCCATTACTGTACAATTGCACATCACAGTGGTAATGTGCACAACACACAAAGGATTCTGCCCCCATGTACACGTGCGCAGCCTGGGAGTGGCTGCACACCCTATGTGCCCCCCCCAAACACCCAGGGATGCCGCCTTACATGCCATGGGACACTGTGTGGCCAATGCTGTAGTGTGGTAGGTGTGCACAGGTGTCCCTGGCCAGTAAATGTGTGTTGCATCCGTATAATAGTCATACCAATGAGGTCCGACGCGGGTGACAATGCGTACGCATTGCACGGTTCATGACCGAGCCGTGCGTACGCTTTATCATTGAATGCAATGAGGTCCGACACGGGTGACAATGCGTACGCATTGCATGGTTCATGACTGAGCCGTGCGTACGCTTTGTCATTGAATGCAATGAGGTCTGACGCGGGTGACAATGCGTACGCATTGCACGGTTCATGACCGAGCCGTGCGTACCCTTTGTCATTGAATGCAATGAGGTCCGACGCGGGTGACTATCATGCATACGTGTCGGACAGGCATGGTCCGAGACAGGCGTACGCCTTGGCCATTGAATCATATGGAGACGAGTGCATGTGTATATTCAAACGTTGTACAGTCAGTTGAACAAGCCGGGCGCACCCATTGGCTCCGGACTGTCATAGAGACAGATGCGGATTCAAAACTTGTACAAGTTGTGCACTGGAAATTCAGTTGGATGCCTACACCAATGTTGCAATTTCAAGTGTTCCATGAAGGTGAAGATTTGAGCGATGCGTAAGGCGTGTACGAGTCGTACATTTAAATGGATTGGCCAGATTCATAGAATGCAACCTTGTTGGACCTATCACTTGGGACACATGGCACAGAGTCTGCCTCTGCAGCACAGATATAAGGCTGGCTGGCCCCCAGGGAGCTGCACTACATGCTACTGGACCACATCCCTGCTACCACTGCTGCTGTCTCTGCATCCTCTGGCTCCTGCTATGGCACGTACTCTGGAGAGGGCCCCAGACTTCACTGAGGAGGAGAACCAGGCCCTGCTGGACGGGCTCCTTCCAGAGTACAGCAAACTCTATGGGAAACCAGGGGAGCAGGTGAGTGTGCAGTCCACTGCCTTCCTAATTATGCATGTTGTCTGACTAGCAGTACTAGCAGTGTGTACACCAGTGACAAGCATTCTCACTGACTCCTTTCATCCCCCAAAGTGTGTAGGTACATGTAATGAATAGGTTTCCTGCTGCTAAAGTGCATTAGTACAAGCTTAAATTATCCAGGCATTGTTAACATATCAGACATGCAGGTGATTTTTCCTTCCCCATGGTTGCACTCCCTGTGTAATTCATCATCCTTTGTGATGATGACATGTATATCCAAATGTGTGCTGCACAAATCTGGGGCATGTGTGTTAATGTACTTTTCACTTTGTCATCCTCACAGGTTGATGCCCACCAGAAGCAGGAGATCTGGCTGACCATCGCCCGGGCTGTTCGTTCGGTAGGGGTCTACAAGCAACGGATCCGCAACTGCCATAAGATGTGGCAGGACCTTCGGGGTGGACCCGGAGGATAGCTAGAGTCCAGCTGAAGCTGTCACCTCCACGCAGGAAGGGCGGACACCGGACCCTGACACCCCATAAGCTCCGGATACTGGCGGTGGTCTTCCCGGACCTGGATAGGTAGCTGAAGGCCAGACAGCAGCAGGAAGGGGGTAAGTCCATGCCAGATCTGTGTACTATGTCTGACATGCTAATTGCTGTCTTTTGGCCTGGTCACACTTCCACATTATGTAGGTCTTGTAGTCCAATACTCAGGTCCCTCAATTGTGTGATGCACCCTCCTCATCTGTTCCACAGGGGTTGCCCCTACAGTCTGTTGCTTGTGTCACTAGGGCACTGTGTCCCTGCAGTCAGCTTTGCTTCAGCTACCGGTCAGCATCTGTTCCCGTGACTGCTGTGTGTTTCATGGGTGGGTCAATTGTATACACAATGCCTGAGATCTGACATGTGATCTGTGTGTGCCCTTGAGACGTGTTCCAGTTGCTGGTCTGACTCGCAACATGTGGCTGGGGTATTCCAAACAAACCCATGCAGCAGGGGACTCCAATTTTTGGACCTCAGGAGTATGTATATCAAGTATGTCACACTTGCTTAGCCACCTGACTACTGTCCAGGGCCTAACACTGTTTCATGTAGACCTGGCCAGTCATGCCTCCTCAAGGGCATTTAGAAACACTCTGTAATCCCACTCCTGTGTATGAAATTGCAGGTTGTGCTTAGTGACATGTGCCCTCAGGTGTCTGCCTGGGTGTGGCTTGTTGTTACGTACAACTGGGGTGTCCATGATTCAAAGGGTCAGCATGACATCTGAGATGTGACTGTGAGAGACAAGACCTGTGTGACATATAGGTGTGTGATCATCTGACAGCGCACAATGGTGTATGCAACTGTGTCCTTCATGCAGCTGGGTTACATGCATGGCAGACTGTGATGTGTTAATGTACAGGGATTTGTGTTTGCAGAGGCTCATATGGCTGATTTGCATGATGTGGGGTCTTCTGGGTCCTGGATATATTGTTTGCATGGGATGGGCAAGTGCGCCGGTCATCTGCAGAGTTAGCTTTACCCCTGAGCTAGGATTGTGAGTCAGTGCATATTGTTGTTGTCTGGATGCCCTGCCCCTGTGACAGGAGACAGTGTTGACTGACTTTCAGGGCATCCCAGTGCCATGGCATTTAACTTGCTATGAGTGATCCTGCATTGTGTTCAAGTGTGCACCATGCACCCCATTGTGGCATTGCCCATCAGGACATGAAAACATCATAGTGTGTGTTGCTGGCATGCATCACAAGCATGTGAAATGAGTCTCTGCCCATCCCTTCATCCGGACACCTGTACTGAGTCAGTAGCAAGAGATGTGCTGTGTGTATATAGTGACAAACTCCTACATGTTCACTTGCATGTACAACTAATGTGTGGGTGGTGCATGTTGGCACATTGGGGTGTTAGCATCCAACATGCAACAGACATATGTGTGAAAGTCAAGGAGGGATATGTGTGCCATGGTTGATGCTGAGAATGACAATTGGCTTATTCTAAACAGTGTTGGCACTTTGAGCTGTGTTCAGCTGATGATGCCAGGGCTTGCCCTGTGATGTGATGTACTCACTGTGGTGTGTGCAGTCGGTGCAGGTGACTGATGTTGTTCTCTTACTTCCTATTCCTATCCAAATACATCCACGGCCATAGGGGGGAACATTTCCACGGACCAGGAGGAGCCACATAGCCTTACAGGGACAGAAGGAGAGGAGTCGGGTGGACCCAGTGGCACGGAGGGCGAGTGGAGCCACACAGAGGAGTTGCCAGCACCATCCCCCCCACCTGAGGGCCACAGCAGCTCTGATGCAGCGGAAGTTGCAATCAGAAATTGAGTGAGGGGGCAGCAGTGATGGGATGGCGGGCAGCTGCCTGTGGACTGCGGCGCCAGTGTTGTTGAGCAGCTGGAGGTGCTAGGGGCTGGTAGGGGCCCTGGGCATCTGCCTCCTCCTCTTCCTCCTCCTCCTCCTCCTCCTCCTCTTGGACCACCAGCCACTGGTACCCTGCTTGTATGGCCTCCAGCCTCTGCTGCCCCAACGGGCTGTTACATCCTGTCGAGGTGGATGACCAGCAGGAGTAGCTAGAAAGTAAAAAGACAAAATGTAAACAATGCTCTGTGCAAAACACTTGTTTAAAATTATGTAGCAGGTTGAACAGTAGCAGAACATTGCCGGTCCCCTATGGCCTTTCGATTTGATGTCACTGCCATTACCCACACAGGCCTCTCATAAAACTAAAGGCAAATGGCACATGAACTAACTGTCTGAAAAGAATTAAGGCAGAAAAAACACAGCACAGCAGTTTTTAAAAAACATTTTTTTTTCTCTTTTGAAGAATTTCCTAGTAAAAACTAAACAGACACTTTAGGGGCCGAATCCGGCCGCAAAACGAACCGACCGACACGGACCTGGACCAAATACCGACCGACACGGACCAGCGCCGTACGACCCGTGCAGTACGATGCAACGCGAGTGAATTACAACCGACACGTACGGAATACAAGCCATACGACCGAGCCGTAGGGAAAATAGTGATCCGGACGGAAAACAGACGCGATTTTCACCGACCGACACGAACCCGGAATGAACCCGACCGACCCGTACCCGCGATGTCCGATCCGCGCAGTACGATGCAATGCGTGTAAAACCAGACCGACTCGCACGGAGACCAAGCCGCACGACCGACACGCCCAGACAACTGGGCACACAAGCATT
Source organism: Triturus cristatus (assembly GCF_964204655.1). Lineage (NCBI taxonomy): Eukaryota > Metazoa > Chordata > Amphibia > Caudata > Salamandridae > Triturus > Triturus cristatus. The sequence goes on along the minus strand of NC_140592.1, from coordinate 285,404,021 downwards.
AGAGACCGCCACGACCGACGCGTACCAAACACAGAAGATAGGCAGCGTGAACGAGGCGGAGAAGCCCGCACGAGACAACAGCAGCAACCGTTTCCGTCACATGACATCTCCTTCATGCCTACAAAACCCAAAGGAAAAAAGACAAAAAAAGGACCAAACAAGCAATGGCAAAGCCAATAAATATCAAATAAATAAAAACTGGGACAAAGACACACCAACAACTCCGACTATATTAAGGACTACAATCACAATCATCATCCCTTGCAAACAGGAGACACAGCCAGCAGCAACACCATTACACAGCAACCACAGACACACTCACAGCTCACCCATCACACAACCCACACACCATCATCACCTCATACAAAAGCACACACACATACACCCAGAAAAAACAACACCAAACCACCCTCACTTGCACCCTTACACACACATCTGTCACCACCACCACCCATCACCATGCCCCCAAAGAAGAATCCAAAGTTCACAGATAGTGAGTTAGAAGTGCTGCTAGACGAGATCATCAGAGTAGAGCCACATTTGTTTGGTACATTGGTCCAAAGGACCCCCATCTCACAGAAAACCAAGATGTGGGTGAGGATTGTGGACAAGGTGAACGCTCACGCACCAGCAAGGCGCACAAAGGACGATATCCAGAACAGGTGGTATGACGTGCGCAGGAGGGTCAAGAAACTCATCAAAAAAGATCACGCCCTGAATCAGTGCACCGGCGGTGGCCCTCCTGCCAAACCAGTCTACTTCAGGACCTGGGAGGAGAAGGTGCGGGACATCCTACCACCAGAGAGCGTCCATGGCCTAACAGACATCCCAGAGCCTGGTGAGTGCACAAACAACATACCCAAGATTGTGTGACAAGGGGACAGTGAAACCATGCACCGCAAGCAAAGCTACACTAACCAATAGATAATCATCCCAAGATGTGTATGCCAGTCAGACAAACACAATACCTGCCATCTCATAGTGACTGGGAACTGTGTCATGACATGCACCAACCTACAAACAAAAAGAGCAAGCCAGTGGCACAAAGCCAAATAGATCCTGCCAGACAGTTTGCCACCACAAACACACCACCTCACAGTGCAGCTGACTGTCAGGAAGGAATAGTGGGGATGCAGGTGAAGTGAGTGTATCCTAAAGCATGATGGGGCCTGTAGTCACATATAATGCTCCCCTCCTGATTGGCCCATCAAGACCTCTCTGAAACATGCCCACATCACAGGGAGTGGAAAATGACTGACAAGATGGCTGACACTGGGTCCTGTTGTGGGGAGCACAAGGCCCTGCTCGGGGTTGTGTGCAAATCAGAAGCAGGACACCACTGACTGACATCCTGAAAGACAACTGGCACGCCCTACCATGGAAGCACGTTTCATGATGGGAAGGAGGACTGACAGCCCTGACCATACTTACCAGCATGTGGAGACACCCCCCCCTCAACACAAACTCCACACAACTCACCGGGTAGAATGCATTGACACACACCTCATTGAAATATCAGCAAAAGATACCTCGTACTGGCTGCTGCTGTGTGAAGCACAGGGGCTCACTTTGGACTTGTAGCCAAACAAACACCATGATTTCACAGTCAACCATCTTGCCATTGCTGTCACACCCCCTCACAGGGAAGCAGAGTCAAGAGGGAGGAAGTATGGGCATGCTGGGAAGGGGGTGTAACCAAGAGTATGATGGGAGTCGCAGTCACAGACAATCGTTTCTCACCCACATGGCCCAGCAAGACCAAACTGAACCATACTCGCCTCACAGGGAGTGGGAAGGGACTGCCAAGATGTCTGACACTGGACTCTGTCGTGGGGAGCACAAGGCCATGCTGGGAAATGGCCAACAACAAACACCAGGACTACACAGTCAGCTATCTTGCCATTGCTGTCACACCCCCTCACAGGGAAGCAGAGTCAAGAGGGAGGAAGTATGGGCATGCTGGGAAGGGGGTATAGCCAAGAGTATGATGGGAGTCGCAGTCACAGACAATCTACACCCACCCACATGGCCCAGCAAGATCAAACTGAACCATACTCACCTCAAAGGGAGTGGGAAGGGACTGCCAAGATGTCTGACACTGGGCTCTGTCGTGGGGAGCACAAGGCCATGCTGGGAAATGGCCAACAACAATATAAAACCCTGTCCGTGACAAGCTGGGAAAAAGCAGTGTACAGGCAGGCATCTGTTCGAAAGGTAGAAAATGTCATTTTTGTGAACCATCGATGCATGTAGAAACATAACTCACATTGTGTGTCTCTTCCAAACACAGGTGGTGCTGGGCACCCAGCACCAAATGATGAGGATACCCAGTCCCAGACTCTGGCGGGCACTGAGCTCTCTGGTCTGACTCTCACTGTTCTCTTCGGATGACGACGACCCACCTGGCCCCTCCGGTGTGAGCCATCATGCAGCACCATCAGCATCAACATCTGCACCCCCTGTACCCACGCCTCCAGCATCTGGACACCAACAGGGCACCCCCACCAACACGGACAGACCAGGGCCAATCAACACCCACAGCACAGGAACACAGGACCCCCCGGAAGCTACAGCAAACGCCACCAGCAACACCACCCAAGGGGTCCCAGTGTCACCTGTGCGGCACACCGCTGGTCCTGCCCATGTGGATAGGGGTGCTGTGCACTTCCCTCACACATGTTTGAAAATAAACTCACCAGTGCACCATACTTGCCTCTGTTGTCATTCCAACTTGTCATGTTCAGGGAGATGTCAATCTGCTACACAACACAGTGCATGCCAAATACTGCAACAATGTGACCAACGTAAGGTGAGTCATGGTGATGTGACACATGTGAGGGAAACACACCACTATGGCAAAACATCACATACTCACCATGGCCATGTTACTCATCACACACAATGATGTTGACCTGAAACACATTGGCATGCACAGACACAGCACCAACCCCAGTCAGTGGTAACAAGTCCACAGGTGAGGTAAGCAGATGTCACTCAGATGTGGGAAGACAGACAACACACATAAGAAAGCGTAGCACAGGTTCATTACACATCAGCAACACGTTTATTCCACAATAGTTGCATGGTAATTCTACGTAACAGTGGACACACACTCACAATGTGTTGGAGAATGGAAGTCCAGCGATGTGTGGTACATCAGTTGATGGGAATTGTCAAATTCCACACTGGTGTTGGCTTCTGGGTGTTGGGGGTCAGTGTTGACCAAACAACAGGCAAAGTACCCTGGGAAGGACAGACAAAAGCACAGAAGAGCAGGAGAAAACTGCAATTCAAATGCACAAAACATGTTGCAAGACACCTACACAAAAACTAGTTAGCAGTACTACCCTATTGTGGAGTACACACCACCTGAATGGACACATCACTGCACGCATCCAGTCAAGAGGCACACAGACACACTCAGACAGCAACAGAGCTGCCACAACACATTCCAGGCTACCTCCATACATTCACATAACAACCCTTGAAACTCACATTTAGGTGAAGAAGTTGTTGATGAGCTGTGAGCGGACGTCACCCTCATACTCATCATCACTGGCATCTTGGCCCAGGCCGGGATCCTCCACAGGTGCTGGAGGTTGGTCATCGTCATCCTGGATGAGAGGCACCACCTTCCGCACTGCCATGTTGTGTAGCATGCAGCATACAAGGATTATTTTGCACACCTTTGCAGGCTCATATGGGAGGGCCCCTCCGGTCTTGTCCAGGCAGCGAAAGCAGCTTTTCAGAAGGCCGAATGTCTGCTCAATCACCCTCCTGCTCCGACCATGTGCCTCATTGTCGCACAGCTCGGCTGGTGTCACAGGGTTCCTGAGGGGTGTCAGCAACCACGGCATGTTGGGGTATCCGGAGTCACCTACACACACAAAAATGAATAAGTAGCTGAGTTTTATAGGAGTGCGGAATACAACATTGACAAACACACACAATGAGAAACAGTCAGTACACACCGACAAGCCAGGCATACTGAGCTGGCATCTGTGACATCAGCGTTGCAACTCCTCATAATGTAGGCATCGTGCGCAGAACCAGGGAACCATGCACACACATGTGTGATCCACATGTCAGCAAGACATACCACCAGAGCATTGATGGAGTGGTAGTGCTTCCTGTTACGGTATACCTGCTCATGTGCCTGTGGTGGTATCAGGGCCACATGTGTCCCATCAATAGATCCGATGACGTTCTGCATCCTCCCCAGTGTATAAAAGGCATCCTTTATTTCAGGGAGTTCAGCTGGGCTCGGGAACTTGATATACAGGTCTAGGAAATGCAACATCCCCTCCAAGACATCAAGTAGCACCCGACTAAACATCGTTTGCGACATCCCACCAGCAGTAACCACAGTGTACTGGAAGGTACCAGTAGCAAAGAAGTGCAGGGCTGCCATCACCTTCACCTCTGGGGTCAGTGCTGTAGGGTATGTCCGGCCAGGTAGCAGATGTGGCACCAACTGCTCCTCCAACTCCTCAATCAGTGGCCTGGTGAAGCGGTACCGTCTGATGCAGTCACGGTCCTGCATGGTTGCAAGGTCTGGGAATGGTCGATGGACAGCTTGTGCCCTGCAGTACAGGAATGCACAAAGGAAGATTGTCAGTTCATCCACCCATGTGGCCATGACCAGGATCAATATCACATGCCAGATCATGACATTACACAATGTACTGAGGTGTTTGCTGTTGGTCATGAACACATATGTCACCTACATGAACACCACCTCACATCTCAGTTCCACATGTCCACATGAGTCCCATGTAGTGCAATGGCCAATCATCTGGCTGTGTCACCCAACTTGTGTACTGCTGCAATGTTCCAAACACACACCACAGTGACGAGTGAGGCCTGATGTCTCCAGGCATCATAGATATTTGCCATGCAGAAACCTATGGTCCCTGTATTGCCACATCGACACAACAATGGACATGGCGTAGCATGTACACACAACAAGGCAAGCGTAAGTCCCACAGGTAGTGGACACTGTTGTTCCTGCCGGCCCTACATGTACGTCTCTTAGACACACACCCCATCAAGGTTGATGCATATACCACATGGATGTGAAGACTGTCACCCATTGGGCACATTTGATCAGACACATCTGAGACACAACATGCACACAGACTGTGGATGCACATCAGTATTGAGGCTACAGGTCTCACTGTGATGTACATGCCATCACCCCCAGGACTCAGGGTGTATGTGACATGTCCTAAACATATCCAACCTGAAATTGTGTCCATGACTCATGCCCATTACTGTACAATTGCACATCACAGTGGTAATGTGCACAACACACAAAGGATTCTGCCCCCATGTACACGTGCACAGCCTGGGAGTGGCTGCACACCATATGTGCCCCCCCCAAACACCCAGGGATGCCGCCTTACATGCCATGGGACACTGTGTGGCCAATGCTGTAGTGTGGTAGGTGTGCACAGGTGTCCCTGGCCAGTAAATGTGTGTTGCATCCGTATAATAGTCATACCAATGAGGTCCGACGCGGGTGACAATGCGTACGCATTGCACGGTTCATGACCGAGCCGTGCGTACGCTTTATCATTGAATGCAATGAGGTCTGACACGGGTGACAATGCGTACGCATTGCACGGTTCATGACCGAGCCGTGCGTACCCTTTGTCATTGAATGCAATGAGGTCTGACGCGGGTGACTATCATGCATACGTGTCGGACAGGCATGGTCCGAGACAGGCGTACGCCTTGGCCATTGAATCATATGGAGACAAGTGCATGTGTATATTCAAACGTTGTACAGTCAGTTGAACAAGCCGGGCGCACCCATTGGCTCCGGACTGTCATGGAGACAGATGCGGATTCAAAACTTGTACGAGTTGTGCACTGGAAATTCAGTTGGATGCCTACACCAATGTTGCAATTTCAAGTGTTCCATGAAGGTGAAGATTTGAGCGATGCGTAAGGCGTGTACGAGCCGTACATTTAAATGGATTGGCCAGATTCATAGAATGCAACCTTGTTGGACCTATCACTTGGGACACATGGCACAGAGTCTGCCTCTGCAGCACAGATATAAGGCTGGCTGGCCCCCAGGGAGCTCACTTGTCTGCACTACATGCTACTGGACCACATCCCTGCTACCACTGCTGCTGTCTCTGCATCCTCTGGCTCCTGCTATGGCACGTACTCTGGAGAGGGCCCCAGACTTCACTGAGGAGGAGAACCAGGCCCTGCTGGACGGGCTCCTTCCAGAGTACAGCAAACTCTATGGGAAACCAGAGGAGCAGGTGAGTGTGCAGTCCACTGCCTTCCTAATTATGCATGTTGTCTGACTAGCAGTACTAGCAGTGTGTACACCAGTGACAAGCATTCTCACTGACTCCTTTCATCCCCCAAAGTGTGTAGGTACATGTAATGAATAGGTTTCCTGCTGCTAAAGTGCATTAGTACAAGCTTAAATTATCCAGGCATTGTTAACATATCAGACATGCAGGTGATTTTTCCTTCCCCATGGTTGCACTCCCTGTGTAATTCATCATCCTTTGTGATGATGACATGTATATCCAAATGTGTGCTGCACAAATCTGGGGCATGTGTGTTTATGTACTTTTCACTTTGTCATCCTCACAGGTTGATGCCCACCAGAAGCAGGAGATCTGGCTGACCATCGCCCGGGCTGTTCGTTCGGTGGGGGTCTACAAGCGACGGATCCGCAACTGCCAGAAGATGTGGCAGGACCTTCGGGGTGGACCCGGAGGATAGCTAGAGTCCAGCTGAAGCTGTCACCTCCACGCAGGAAGGGCGGACACCGGACCCTGACACCCCATAAGCTCCGGATACTGGCGGTGGTCTTCCCGGACCTGGCTAGGTAGCTGAAGGCCAGACAGCAGCAGGAAGGGGGTAAGTCCATGCCAGATCTGTGTACTATGTCTGACATGCTAATTGCAGTCTTTTGGCCTGGTCACACTTCCACATTATGTAGGTCTTGTAGTCCAATACTCAGGTCCCTGAATTGTGTGATGCACCCTCCTCATCTGTTCCACAGGTGTTGCCCCTACAGTCTGTTGCTTGTGTCACTAGGGCACTGTGTCCCTGCAGTCAGCTTTGCTTCAGCTACCGGTCAGCATCTGTTCCCGTGACTGCTGTGTGTTTCATGGGTGGGTCAATTGTATACACAATGCCTGAGATCTGACATGTGATCTGTGTGTGCCCTTGAGACATGTTCCAGTTGCTGGTCTGACTCGCAACATGTGGCTGGGGTATTCCAAACAAACCCATGCAGCAGGGGACTCCAATTTTTGGACCTCAGGAGTATGTATATCAAGTATGTCACACTTGCCTAGCCACCTGACTACTGTCCAGGGCCTAACACTGTTTCATGTAGACCTGGCCAGTCATGCCTCCTCAAGGGCATTTAGAAACACTCTGTAATCCCACTCCTGTGTATGAAATTGCAGGTTGTGCTTAGTGACATGTGCCCTCAGGTGTCTGCCTGGGTGTGGCTTGTTGTTACGTACAACTGGGGTGTCCATGATTCAAAGGGTCAGCATGACATCTGAGATGTGACTGTGAGAGACAAGACCTGTGTGACATATAGGTGTGTGATCATCTGACAGCGCACAATGGTGTATGCAACTGTGTCCTTCATGCAGCTGGGTTTCATGCATGGCAGACTGTGATGTGTTAATGTACAGGGATTTGTGTTTGCAGAGGCTCATATGGCTGATTTGCATGATGTGGGGTCTTCTGGGTCCTGGATATATTGTTTGCATGGGATGGGCAAGTGCGCCGGTCATCTGCAGAGTTAGCTTTACCCCTGAGCTAGGATTGTGAGTCAGTGCATATTGTTGTTGTCTGGATGCCCTGCCCCTGTGACAGGAGACAGTGTTGACTGAGTTTCAGGGCATCCCAGTGCCATGGCATTTAACTTGCTATGAGTGATCCTGCATTGTGTTCAAGTGTGCACCATGCACCCCATTGTGGCATTGCCCATCATGACATGAAAACATCATAGTGTGTGTTGCTGGCATGCATCACAAGCATGTGAAATGAGTCTCTGCCCATCCCTTCATCCGGACACCTGTACTGAGTCAGTAGCAAGAGATGTGCTGTGTGTATATAGTGACATACTCCTACATGTTCACTTGCATGTACAACTAATGTGTGGGTGGTGCATGTTGGCACATTGGGGTGTTAGCATCCAACATGCAACAGACATATGTGTGAAAGTCAAGGAGGGATATGTGTGCCATGGTTGATGTTGAGAATGACAATTGGCTTATTCTAAACAGTGTTGGCACTTTGAGCTGTGTTCAGCTGATGATGCCAGGGCTTGCCCTGTGATGTGATGTACTCACTGTGGTGTGTGCAGTCGGTGCAGGTGACTGATGTTGTTCTCTTACTTCCTATTCCTATCCAAATACATCCACGGCCACAGGAGGGAACAGTTCCACGGACCAGGAGGAGCCACATAGCCTTACAGGGACAGAAGGAGAGGAGTCGGGTGGACCCAGTGGCACGGAGGGCGAGTGGAGCCACACAGAGGAGTCGTCAGCACCATCCCCCCCAGCTGAGGGCCACAGCAGCTCTGAGGGTGACTCCCTTGTGGAGGCGGGTGTCAGCAGCCACCAAACCCCAGCTAGTGAGGCTGTTCCCGCCACCACCACCACCACCCTCCCATCGGCTCCCATCCCAGAGGTCCCTGTGGGCTTCCGTGTTTGTGAGCATGTCCCCTTTGTGCCAGGCACCGCACCTCCTGCCCCTGTGTCCCCTGCTGCCCTGCGTGAGGAGTCTGTGGACTTACTTAGACAGATCCATGTAGGGCAAACGTCGATGCTGAAGGTCCTCCATGCACACACAGGTCTGTTGACACAACTGGTGTCATTCATGGAGGGCATTTCCTCGGGTATGTCTGCCCTACAGAGGACCAATCAGTCCGTGGCCTTCTCCCTGACAGCAGCAGTGTCCCACCTCCAACAGTCCTGCACCCCTCCTACCCCTGCACCGCCCACGATTCCTAGCAGCCTACCTGGCCCAAGCACACAAACACCCAATCCAAGGTCTAGACGTGCACACAAGCAAGCGCAGGGGACTGATACCACACTCACAGGGGCTGGTTTGCAGACACACACACAGTCATCCACAACCACTCCGCAGTCCTCTGAGACCTCTCCCTCCCAGCCCCCTTCCCTTGCATCACCTGCATCCCCATCTCCCCAGAAGCTCTTCCTCTGTGACCTTGGCCTCTTCCCCACCGACCCAGCAGATCCTGATTACAAGGGAAAGAGGAAGTCCCCACACACAGAGGGGAGTGCCCCTCACACCCGGACACCCTCCCCCAGGCGCAGTCAGACAGAGACCCCCACCTGCAAGTCCCCCAGCACCAGAAGAGCAAGACCCCCCCCCCACCACGCAGCTCCAAGATAAAGTCTCCGTCCTCCATTCCTCAGGCCACCACACCAGTGGTTCCCCCGCCACTCCCTGCCCCGGGCTCCCCAACCCACAGATACACCAGCCCCAAAATGCTAAAGCCATCCCCCCCTAGCACTTGCTCCTCCACACCTGGTCACACAGCTGGTGCCACTGATGTGGGGACCTTGTCCCCCCCCGCTCTGCCGACCTCACCTGCCCCCCATTCCACTCCCATGGATGTAGGCACTGCATTGGAGTCCACGACCACCCCGTCTGACTTGGGCACTGCAGTGGTGACCCAATCCACTCCATCTGACCTGCCCCCACTGGAGTTGTGCCGGCACCCACCCCATCTGACTTGTGCCCCACAGTTGTTACAGCACCCACCATTTCAGTCAGCTCCACTGCAGTTGCAAGTGTCTCGCCTGCATCCACCACCTCTTCACTGCCTCCTTCTGCTGCGCCCTGATCCTGTCCCTGAGGTGCCTGGCCTGCCCCCATGTATGCCCCTCCGAGGGGATGACCCCGGTCCTTAGCAGTGCAGGCAAGCAAGGTGTGACAGTTGTCACTCTACTTCACTCCTTGGCATTTGGACATGGACTGGCCATTGGCCTTTTGTTTGAACAGACGTTTAACTTTTAATATGCTGAATAAAGCTTTTTTCTTTTTTCTTTATCCCTGTGAACTAGATTTAGCTGTACATTATGTTGATGATGTTTAATATGCCCTTGCACCTGTGATGCTTGGCTTCCAATGTTGAATACTGATGTGTTGCTGTGAGGTACTCCCTGTGGTCCATGAGATATGTATCCTATTCTGGTGGGTATCCATGTCATCCTTTGCAGCTACCTGGGTGTGTCAGGATCAACTATTTGTGGACATCTCTGTGAACATTTCATTTGCATGGTCACATCTCTGGCTTGCACCCCTGCACATATGATGTGCTTCCCATTGTCCAATTTGTCACTTCCACAGACTTTGTGCTCATCAACACTGGACCTACAGGTGTGGGCATCATTGGTATAGGAGCAACTGGGTCCTCTGGCAACTTGCTAGACATATGTTTTGGGTATGTGCAGATGACTTAGGGGAGACTCACATACCCAGGCTGTTGTGACCAGAGCCTTTATTGTGTGGTAACTGATGCCTGACTGACCAAGTGTTCTGCAGACATGAGTGAGATGTGCGGTGAATATGTTTGGCACAGCTGGGCTTCCACAGGAGTTGGGTCCCCTCAAGTAAGTGTGTTGTCCAGTGACATGGCCTGGGCCCATGCTGTGTGTTGTATAAGCATGTGTGTGTGTCCACATCCCTGTTCATACACAGACAGTGTTCCCTTTATATGTTCCTGTTGTTGACGCTTGCTGAGTGGTACTGGGTTCATCCCACTACTTTTCCAATGGGCTACCAGATGTGTGGGTGCATGACACACTACTGTTAATTGGTGTATCATCATTGGGATTTGTCAGTTCTGAGTGGTGATGATGTTGTCAGACATAGATGGGACACAGTCAGGGTTCCCCAAGGCACCTGTTTATTTGCTAAATCATGTAGTTGTCCCTATGTGGTACCTTTCAGTGATTGAGACATTTGTATGTGTGTGTGACTGCTCCCACTTGTTGGGTTCATAGCTGCAATGTTGTCAGGTGTCAGCATGTGTGCCTTGTTGTTCTCATTGACTTCTGCATTGTCCTGGGACTGTGGCAGGGATTCTGAAGGTTAAGTGAGCTTTGAGGTCATGGCCATGTACCGCATACTGTGCAGTATGTCTGTCATTCCCCAGGGTTGTCAACTGTCCTTGTGTGATGTGTCTGTGCACCTTAGTTCCTCCCAACATTCCTGTGTTTGTCATGGGTGCATGTGCATTGTCACCTGTCCATGTGAACTTCACAGATACACATTGTTGCAGTTCAGGGTGTGTGGTGTTGAGGGTGGACTGATGTAAATGTTTGCATGGATGGTCCCCTAGCTCCCGTTTGTCCACGGATGAGGGGCCGTGCTGAGTGATTTGTGTTTGTGTATGTGTGATGTACATTTGCGGCACAGGGCACATGTCTGGGTTTCCCAGTTTGTACGACATCTGCCTTTGTCATCTCAGTGGAGGTGTCATGCATGCTTGTGTCATCCCAATAGCTGGTCCCTGGGGGTAGTGCTGTTGTGTGTCAGTCTCTTGCTGTGTGAGTTGGTGTTAATTCCAGCTTGTGTCACATGTGTCTGTTGCGCTCCCTCTCATCTCCCAGTGCCTGATTGCCCACTGAGGGTGTCCCAATGATGGTTTACTTTTGTATGGTACTGTGTCCACATCTGTGTCACTTTGGTTCAGCCCCCCTCATGTGTTGGTCACACATGTGCTGTTAGTTACATTGTATGTTCATTGTTGTGGGCATTTGTCACAGACTACACACTGTTGTCATGATGTTAGGGGGGATGTATTTTGCTGACATACCTGATGTTGGAGTATGCTGGATGTGTGGCGCATCACCCATCCTATGGCTGGGGATGGCAGGGGTGATGGGCAACATAAGCCCTATGGCTGGGGGTGGCAGTAGTGATGGGCAACATGAGCCCTATGGCTGGGGGTGGCAGTAGTGATGGTTAACAGGTCCCCTATGGGTGGGGGTGTTAGTGGATGTTGGTCCCCTGTGTGTGTGTGCCATTTTGCGGGTACGTGTCGTTTGTTTATGTGGTAGGTGTCTGACTTACCACCTGCGCCGTCAGTGTCGGTATCTGAGCCGGTAATAGAAGTAGAGTACTGGTATGACCTGCGCGATGGGATTCATGATGTGTTCGTGTCGTACACGCTGCTTGTTGCTCCATCTCCCGCTGCAAGCTGGTCCGTCTTGTAGCCGTGGATTGAGTTGTGGCGTGAATCGTAGCTGATATGCTTGTTTTCCGGATGCTGTGACGTCCCGTACATGGCGACCCGTCCGGCGCGTAGGAAGTACGCATCGTACTTGTCATGCTGGAAACTGCTATGGATACTGCTTCCGGGCGACTCGGTTCAGCGTTAGGTGTTACGGCTCAGACGGGGAATGGAGCTTGAATCACAGCCTACGTGTCGGTCATGTATTTGGCAGTTATGCGCATCGTACTTACTCTACAGGACGCACCGGCTACGTGAGGAGATGGGTGAGGAGGGAGGTGATGATTTATGATGGGTGGGATACATAATATCTGCCTCACTTAAAAAATACTGTGAGTCAAGTGAGTAGACAGTAATTCCACCCCAACCCCTTGAATCAAAGCTTTGATAAAACCATTCAAAGCAATTGATGTATGGGAGCACTCCCCTATCCTGAAGATGAGCTCCCTTGTTTCTTCATCCAAACAATTATCCATTCATCATTGCTTCTAATATTCTTAATCTTACCCTTGGCTTTATTACACACCATTTAATCATTACATTCTCTCTTCGAGTCTTTCACCATTGAAACCATCCATCCATATATATCCATCCATCCAAACATGGCTCTCAAGGAACCTTTCACTAACTTCCATTTACCCACCCATGCATCCTTTCACCCATTCACCCATCCTGCTTTAACCTACTCGCGTATTCCTTTCACCCACCCAGACAGGCATCCTTACACCCATACCCTTTCACCCACCCAGGCAGGCATCCTTTCACCCATATACACTTTCATCCATCCTTCACCCACCCATACATCCTTTCACCCACCTATATGCATCCTTTCACCCATGCATCCTTTCCTTCCACTCATAGTACATTTTATTGATCCGTTCTCCTTCTTACCTTTATTTCCTTTTCCATCAACCGATTATTGTTAAGGTTCATTATGAAACTTTGACTGCTCAGTTGCAGATTGAAGAGGCCATTAACTACTCACTACCACTGTATCTGCCAAAGCGGGGTGTTCAAGAGTCAACACCCTTGCAGTGAGTATATTACTAATAGTCAATAGGCAAGCAATGTAACTTACCACTGTCCTTAACAGCCATGGCTGGAACCTCCCCCCCCCCCTTCGACCGCCGTTGCTGCATCTTCTCCGCTTGTGTTTTGCTGCCGGACCCGGCACTTGTGGTCTGTGCTGCTAGAAATATATATTACACATGTTAGATGCCAGATACGCCTCCCCTTATTATCTTTTTTAGCAAAATACAACCACAATGCATCACTACAGTTCGGTTAAAGTATCTTCTATCAAAAAATCCCAATGGCCATTTTGTTGGTTGGAAATATTTGAAAAGCCAGGTAGTCAAGCCAACCAAAAACTTTTTGTAATGGAGGGGCAGAGCTATGATGAATCTGAGTTATTGAAACGTAATGAGGCTGTGCAATATTTGGTCAATAAAGGACATGTGGTCTTGGTTGGCAAATGCAATGGAACCATCCTCCCCATACTTCCAGCCATGCTGCACTCTCATCAACTGCTGCTATACTATGATAATAATACCTACACAACAATGGGAGTCCACCATGACCAAGGCTACTTTCTCGTTTTACTGTTTGAGCATGAGCAGAAAAAGAAAGTCTTCTCAACAAACATGCATAGAATACCTTGCTTGGGGGGAACAACCATTACAACGCAACTTTTACAATGCACTACCATTACAACTCATTTTTTACAACGCATAATCCATTACAACGCATGACATTACAACGCATGACACTACAACGCATTTTTAAAAACTACCTTTACAACGCATTCCATTACAACGCATACTACCATTACAACGCATACCATTACAACGCATAATATTACACTACACTATCCAACACTTACCCTACTGTTGCACCCCCTGGAGTTAGAATGGTAATTTTTACCCCTATACTATCCAACACTTACCCTACTGATGCACCCCCTGGAGTTAGAATAGTAATTTTTACCCCTATACTATCCAACACTTACCCTACTGATGCACCCCCTGGAGTTAGAATAGTAATTTTTACCCCTATACTATCCAACACTTACCCTACTGATGCACCCCCTGGAGTTAGAATAGTAATTTTTAGCCCTATACTATCCAACACTTACCCTACTGATGCACCCCCTGGAGTTAGAATAGTAATTTTTACCCCTATACTATCCAACACTTACCCTACTGATGCACCCCCTGGAGTTAGAATAGTAATTTTTACACCTATACTATCCAACACTTACCCTACTGATGCACCCCCTGGAGTTAGAATAGTAATATTTACCCCTATACTATCCAACACTTACCCTACTGTTTCACCCCCTGGAGTTAGAATAGTAATTTTTACCCCTATACTATCCAACACTTACCCTACTGTTGCACCCCCTGGAGTTAGAATAGTAATTTTTGCCCCTATACTATCTAATACTTACCTTAAATGTAATTTAATATAATGCGTTGTAATGGTATGCGTTGTAAAGGTAGTATGCGTTGTAATGGCAATGCGTTGTAAAGGTATTTTTTAAAAATGCGTTGTAGTGTCATGCGTTGTAATGTCATGCGTTGTAATGGATTATGCGTTGTAAAAAATGCGTTGTAAGTGCATGCGTTGTAAAAGTGTGCGTTGTAACGTCATACATCCCTTGCTTGGGCATGCAATCCTCACAATAGAGTACCTGACCTTAATGGGTTCCCTGAGTATTACAGTACCACCAGTAGACAAGATATATATGGGGATAGGGAAAGCTTACTGACAAAGTAGAAGAAAGGAAGCTACAGACAGACTAGCACAGAGATTTTGAAGTCAAGTACAGAAACTGGAACTATAGAAAACAAGTAAATAGGATAATGAAGGGATAAGAAGAAAGTAGGAAACAGATAGAATACAGAGGAATTGGAAATAAATTAGGAGACAGGCACAGTAAAAAGGAAACATTATTCTAATTGTTGAGTGGTAAAAGTTAGGGAAATAATAATATTAACAACAGGAGGACTGGGGCCAGCAGAGCCATCTCGCACCGCATTATGGAGGCACCTTCGGCTTACTCACCCACCTCGGTAGATCTAGGCCCAGTCCTCTTCTTGGCCTGGATACTGATGTAAGAAATAAAGAAAGCCATAAACCAAAAGATTAGTGGTACAGTTAATGATCTCCCCAAAAACATTTTGACAGGGAAATGCAAACACCGCAACATTGAACTTTTCTAAATCAGTTCTCCTATAGTACTAGTATCCTTACCCTATTTCTACTTTCCTAAGCTTAACTCTATTCCAAATTTCCTTAACTACATTTTGGAAATACTATTAAATTGCAACAAATGATCTTTGCTGCTCATCTCATTCTCAATCTCTCAGTCTAAAGTTTAACCCCCTTTGACTGCCAACTCAGTCTGCATTTTTCTCAATGCATAGATGCATGCCATAGTAGTTCCTTCCCACACTTCAATCGGGAAGGTGTCGTAAATTTTTGCCACTTTATCAGCGAAGAATTCTGCCACTTTGTTACAGCTCTCCTCCGAGGCATCTGTATCATTCCTGTTTTCCTGTATTCTTAAGGATTTCAGTATCACATACATTTCTTTCTGGGAATTGCTGGCACCTTCTATCCTATCAGTGTAAAACTTACATCTGACTTTCTTAGTTAAGGAATGATATTGTTTTAGTTCTTTTTAGGTCTCGACCTTGCTATCGCGTAAGCGATCGCAAAGCGAGACTATAGAAAGCGGGTTTGAAAAGTGCTCCCAAAAAGCGGATTGCATGGCTAGCACGCGCACAATCACGCGCATCGTGCCGCCATGCAATCCGCCTTTTGGGAGCACTTCAAAGGGTCAGCTCCCCCGCCCCCAAGCGCGCGTGCGCCACGCTCCACCGGGCCTGTTTTCAAAGCATGTCTTAGAGACACGTGAAAACAGCTGGCTTCCTGGGCATGATGGATGAGGAAGCAGTCATTTAACAACTAACAGCAGGACGAGAAGACTTTTCCGAAGCACCTTGTTGATCAAAGGAAAAGCGCGCACCCTAATGAGGCGATTAGGAGCTAAACGGTGAGAGCAAAATGAGGCTTGAGAAGACGTCGCCTTCTCCCCTGAAGTACGCTCTGTCCCTTGGGAAATAAAACATATTACAAGGAGTATGCACGTCGCAGCCTTCTTTAAATCTATGCGTTCCTGATTCCTTCCTTTTTTGATAGTAATCACATTCATCTTAATAAACTCAGCACTTGTTTTAGTTCCTTCGCATTGCTGAATGACTTCTTCTGACACTGGTGGCGGTAAACTTTGAACGTGATGGGGGCATATATCCAGGCTGAACACACTGAGCATATTCTTACACAACAAGACCAACCCATTTGCGTATGCGAAACTAGGTGTATAATTACATTAGAAAACAGTGGTTCTCATGGATATAATTTATTTAGCTCTATCTGCCTTTCGTAGCTATCACGCGTCTCTTGTACTCTCTCTCTCGCACTCTCAGACACACACACATTTACTCTTAGTCTCCGTGGCACTCTCGTTCTCCCTTTTGCACGCACATTTTTCGCTGTCAGCTTCCACGACTCTCTGCTGCTCCCCTTCTTTTACTCTTTCTCTTTCATTCACTCTTTCTGCAGCCTATCTGTCTCCATGGCTGTCTCTGTTTCTCTCTCATATTATGCCCCTCTCTCTCTCTCGCTCTGTTTTTCTCTCTCAAATACACACACATACACGCTCAGAAAGATGCTTGTAAGCACACATGTAACTGCAGCCCGGACAATGAAAAACATCTGAGTGTGTCCAGACTACGTAAACTTTGTACAAGTGCAGTGAATTTTGCCTGAGCTTTTTTTGCACCGACCTTCTAAGTGTAAATATGATGTTTTTACCGATGGATGGCTGCACAAAACGGGCTTCTGCAGCAATCGGTGCAAATGTGTTTGCAGTGATCATTCTGTGCAGATTTTGGTGCAAGCATTGCGATGCACGAGTGCCATGTTTTTCTTTTTGAGCCATGTAGTACAACAGAAAGATTATCGTACAGCATGGCGGAAAGTAAAAAAAAAAAAAAAAAGCTCTATGACGCAGTCGGCTCCGGCTGCATCAGAACCTTTATATTTTTTTCGGGCTAAAAAACATTGACAAACTCGTTAGATCTTATGATACCGATTAGCTTTGCCAATGCTTGTATGACTTTGTATAAGGAGACAGTGCTTAGTTTGAGCCGGCGATTTCCTGTGCTCAGCACCGGCGCTTACTGGTCAGCACCAGTTCTTGTGACAGTCCGCCACATGTGGCGCTGTCTGAGATGCGCACAATCGTGTTTATTAAGTCAAATGACATTGAAAATTAATAATACCATCCTCTCCCACTATTAGAGGTTTGTGTGGTCTGAGCTTCCCCCTCGCCACAAAATGTCTGAGGCTTATGGATTCTGACAACAAAAAACATCTCTCCCTCAGCACATCAAGAGGTGATCGGCAAAACTCGCTGCTTCGAAACAGCCAGGACATTGACCTTATTTTTTCTGCTCCTTCTGAAACTCCGGGCTGCAACTCCATCTATCTCTGAGTGAGTGGCCGAGCGAGGGAGGTTTGTGGCTCTTTCTGCCCCCCTGAGCATCTAAACTTACTTCCAGGGAGTGAACTTTTATGGCGTATGTTGTGCGTACACGAGGGGCACATTCATTTTTTTATGTTGTTTGTGCTGTGAAATCCGTGCAGCCTCTATGTTACTGTAGTGTCTGTGTTTTGCATCTTTTTTATGGTTCGCATTTTCTTACTTTTCTACTCCCTCCTGTGTTTACTTGTCTGTTGATTTATAGGATGTGAAATACGCACACAGCCTTGCTGGTTTTGTATGCCTTTTGGTCCGATGGTCTTGTCTAGAATTGTCCCTGCAGAGGAGTTTTTGGGTGTGCTTTTGGCTGCTTCATGCCCACAGAGGAGGCCTACTTTTGCATCCATAGCAGGTTCTAGTGCAGGAAACACGAGCAGCCCCACACCAGGCCTTCAAAAGTCAAAGTTAGTGCCTTTCTGAGTTTTTAGAAGGGTGCTTTTCCTGAGCAAGCGGCACCCCTTCCCTCGAAGTGTTTCACTTGTAGAGGGATCAGTGTGTTTGTACTCCGTCAGTGTAAAATGTGCATTGCTCTTGCTCAATAGGCAGTTTTTGTTACTGCTCTGCGTCTGTTTGTCCCACATGGACAGTCATCTCTCCCCCACATACCCACTTCCCCTCTCATCTTTCTCTCACACTCACACACACTACTCACTCTCTTAGGGTGTCTTCTGCATTCACACAACTTCACTCTTTATGCGTCAATGGCCTGCTCTCACCTTCTTTCTATCTTTCTCATACATATTTCTGCTCCTCTGTCTCAAGTTCAATAACTGCTCCCTACACAAACTACCTATCCCTCTCATTCTTCCTTTCTATCTATTCTCTGCAGCTCTCACCACTATCTATTCACCATGGCATACAATTCCATTATTCAAATACACTAGACAACACACAAATATACAACTAACAATTCGAATACAACCTACATAATTCCGCTCTAGTCCACACCACATACATCCACTAAACTCCAAAACAAAACACACAGGTAAAAAACATTATCATTTACAACGCCAATAGCCCGAACTCTCACAAATGCGAGACCTATTGCATTGCAAATGCTTGTTTATAATTTCCTTTCGCCTCACTATTAAATTCCTTCCTCCAGACTCTCTCGCACCTTTTGCATTTTTTTGGGCTATCATCAGCTCTTCATTAAACCAGGGTGCTTTTATATTTTGTCTTTTAGGAGTCCTGGTGCTCCACGGTGCTGTCTTATCTAATGCCTCTGTGATCCAGGCTTCCAATTGATTGTTGGCTAGATTAACATCTATGTCTAAGAAGGGCATTTTCTCCATCAGGGCATGTGTGAAAGAATTGGAGTTGAAATTCTTCCAGTTCCTCGTAGTAATTACTTTAGTAGGTTGTACTTCCCTCTTCCTGTGCGTAGGGACAGAAAACTGGACTAGATAGTGATCAGACCAGGGAATACGCCATGGTGTCTCAACCTCTATATCCTCAAAATTAGAGAAGATAGGATCTAGAATGTGGCCTCCTTGGTGCGTTTGAGATCCTACTCTTTGAACTAGGTTAAGGGTCAGTAGATCGTTAAGTAGGGTGCATACTTCTTGGTTCTGCAGATTATCAAAATGTAAGTTCAGATCACCGAGTACCAGAAAATGTTTATGTCGAAGTGCGAGTTGTATTACCTTCTGTTCCAGACTAGTTATAAATTGTACCCCTGGGCCTGGGGGACGGTAAATTAGAAAGCCGGCTAAAGTATTATGTGCTGTATCCGATAAAGCGAAAAAGAACGCCTCGCATTTATCAAGGTCGGCCTGTTTGATTTCACACTTCATTGAGGCTTTAAAAATAATGGCTATGCCCCCTCCTGTTTGTCCTTCCCGATCTTGCCTTACTAACATGTAATCACTGGGGATTACATCCAGAACATCAGGGGTGGAGCTCTCATTCAGCCATGTCTCAGTCAGGAATAGAGCATCCAATGATCTTTCCCTGAGAAGGTCCTGTACCTCATATTTGTGTTTCGCTAATGATCTACAGTTGAGCAGTGCTAGCTGCAGTCTATCGTTATTGTCCTTGTCATTAGTAGCCCTTAATGTCTTATTGCAGTGATCACATTTCAACTCATTACTGTCTAAATTTATATTGTGTTTGCAAAATATATCCATGGGCATTGCCAGGCTCCGCAGCTCTTCAAATGTGTACCGGAGTCTCCTAGGTGGCTCAGCAGGGCCAGGGGTCCTGGCCCCTGGACCATGCCGGGTGCGGACGGGCGCAGACGGGCGCAGACAGACTTGCCTTAGGCATGCCAGTGGCACGCCCGCTGCGCGTGTCCACTGTGCAGCCGGACACACATGGGTCTAAGTAGTGGAGTGGATGGGAAATTCCTGTTCCGCCTCCCCACCCGGAAATGATGGCCTACGCAAGGTCAGCCACGCCCTCCACACAACGGCACACAGCCGGGATGGACCAGGGCGGGCAGCAACAAGTAAACAAATATACGATGCGGTGCAAATTAAGGTAAAAGCATTACATTACAGGATGTGTTTTAAAACCAAAAACGGTATCAGTTAGAAAAGAATTATGCAGGTATCTGTTAAAAAGAATTAAAAAACGGTTAAGGCACATGCCAGCGCTCTCACCAGAGTGTCAGCAGAGTGGCGCTCACACACGGGTCTAAGTAGTGGAGTGGGCGGGAAATTCCTGTTCCGCCTCCCCACCTGGAAATGATGGCCTATGCAAGGTCAGCCACGCCCTCCACACAACGGCACACAGCCGGAATGGACCAGGGCGGCCAGCAACAAGTAAACAAATATACGATGCGGCGCAAATTAAGGTAAAAGCATTACATTAAAGGATGTGTTTTAAAACTAAAAACGGTATCAGTTAGAAAAGAATTATGCAGGTATCTTTTAAAAAGAATTAAAAAACGGTTCAGGCACATGCCAGCACTCTCACCAGATAGGCGGCTGGTGCTACTGATGGTTCAGGGGGGCCAGCACTGCCACTCCCCTGCTCTGCCATGGTGCTGTGTAGGGGAAGAGAAGAGAAGAAACAGCAAAAGGAAGGAAGAAAGGAAGAAAAATAAGAAAGTAAAAGGAAAAACTAAAAAGTACAAAAGTCATGCAAAAGCACAAAAAATGTATAAAAAAATCAAAATACATGAACACAAAGACACATGGTAAGATAATAAATAAAAATGAGGATTAGATAAGTTTGATTTGAGAAGGATTAAAGAGATTAAGGAATGATTGAAAAGTAGGCCCCATCCCCATAAACAGAGCAAAATCAAAATGGCCGCACTCATGCGATGATGCGAACCGTGTGGTGCTGTTCGCACATGGTTTCTGGTGGGAGAATGCACTTTGCGTTGCGTATGATGTAAAATGTCAGGTGAACGGATGTGGTGAGCAGCTCCACCTGCTAATGGAACTCCGCGTAGCAATAAGGAGTTTTTTTGACCCTTCACGGACTTCTGCTTAGCGTGACTAAGCAAACTGAACCCAGGCCTAATTTTAAAATAAATGTCCATGCCCCCTGGACCTGCCCACCTGGGGGCTTTTTTCTAAACAAGCGCGGGATCCCACGCTTGTTTTTTCCCCATTTTTGCTGCAACACTCACACACCGACCCATTGAGACACTCGTGCACAAATCTACTCAGAGGACCACATACCGACTCACAGACCTACTCAGAGACTTTCGCACCTAATCATAGACCCACTCAGAGACTCACGCACTCACTCACAGACCCAGTGAGACACTTATGCAGCCACTCCCAGGCCCATTCAGTCACTCACACACCTATTTGCATATCTTGAGACACTTACATACTCACTCACTCACCCACTAAGATGCTCATGCACTCAGTCACACACTCACTCTGAAAGGTTACAGTTAGGAAATAAAATAAAAAACCTTGGAAATTCACTTAAAAAAAACAAAGGTTACAGGGACATTATAGTTAAGAAATAATATTTAAAAAAACCTTAGAAATTTACTCACAAAACCAAAGGTTACAGGGACATTATAGTTAGGACATAGAATGTAAAAAACCTTAGACATTCACTGAAAAAACAAAGGTTACAGGGACATTATAGTTAGGAAACTGATTTTTTTTTTAAACTTTAGGGATTCACTGAAAAATCCAAAGGTTATAGGGATGTTATAATTAGGCTCAGATTTCGCTCATATGAAACCAGTGAAATTTAGCACTTACAGTTACCTGAGCTAACTATAATTTATGCCCCCGCAATACACTGCTTATGACCTCACATATAACATCACTCATCACACGGTCCGTGACATCACTGATAAAATCACTAATGACATCTCAAATTACAACACTGGTGACCTCATCCAAAGAGCCACTCAGACACCCACTCATACCACCATAGAACCTCTCATTCATCCGCTTACCGACTGGTGCACAACCCCTCACATACCAATTCACAGACCCATACCAGTACTCACAGGACCAATCACTCATCCATAGAGCCACTCACACATACAGACACTTACACACCCCTCATGCTCTCTAACAGTCACTCACACACCCACTCAATCACAGATACAGAAACTCATACAGCCAATCACTCAACCGTACAGGTACTGACACACCCACACACTCACCCATACATCCAGTCACCCTGCTACTCACTCACTCAGCCACCAAAACAGCCTCTCACACACCCACTCACTTACCCATATAACCACTGGCACAGGCACTCACTCCCCCATAGAACCACTCACACACCCACAGAACCACTTACATACCCATTCACATATCCATACAACCACTCACACACACACTCACTCACCCTTACAGCTACTCACACAGATATTCACTCTCCAATACAGCCACCCACACCCACTCACTTACCTATACACACACTCAAACAGCTACTCACTTACTCACTCTCTCACCCATACTTCCACTCACACAGCCACTCAGTCACCCATACAGCTACTCATCCACCCACTCACACAGCCACTAACTAACCCATACAGATACTCACATACCCTCTAACATATCCATACAGCCACTCGCATGCCTATACAGCCACTCAGACATCCAGTCACACAGCGATACAGACAGTCAGAGTCACTCAGATGAGATATGTTAGCAATAGTATGACTAATTGCTAGTGGAGAAAAAATTGTCATTTAACTTGTGCTGTAGCTTAGTATATATCTTTAAGTCTCAGAAACGTTTAATGATGGGATGATGTCATCAGTGATGACATTTGAGATGTCATCAGTGATGTCATGAGTGATGTCACTGACCATGTCATGAATGAGGTAATATGTAAGATCATAAACAGTACATTATGGGGGCCTAAGTTATAGTTAGCTCAAGTAACTATAACTGCTGAATTTCACTGGTTGTGTATGAGTGAAATCTGAGACTAACTATGATGTCCCTGTAACCTTTGTTTTTTTCAGTGAATATATATATATATATATATATATATATATATATATATATTTTTTTTTTTTGGAGTGATGCATGCTGGTAATTGGAGTCTGATACATCGGAACTGCAGCTGCTAATGATTAGTAGCGGAGCAAGCTGAACTCCCGCCAATGGGAGTGCCGTGGTATACTTACAGGAGGGACAGAGCGAGTCTCAGTGCAACAGCATCTGATGAAGGCACACTCGCCGAAATGCATCATGCCCTGCACTTTGTGAATAAATGGCTGCCTCAATATCCCCTGCTGTGTCCTCTGGTCTTTCCATTCGGAGGTGATCGTTTGTGCATGTGCATATATATATATATATATGTATGCCATGGCTTCACGACCTGCCAGCATGTCGATATGCCTATTTCTCATGGACTACCAGCAATGTGATTTGTTGATCTTAATAAAGCCCTCGCAAGATTCCGGAGTGTGCCGTGCTTGTTTTTCATGGGGAACAAGCGTTGGTCTTTGTGTTTGGTCCGCGGGCTGGAAGCGGACAAAACGGCACACCCTCCCGATCTGGAGCACCTTGGAGACACCAGCACCTTTGGAAACTTTGTTTTGTGGCAAAACAAGGCGCCCCCCCTAACAGTTGTATTGCCATCTGGCTTCACGAGCTGCAATGGGGAGGGAGGAGGCATTATGGTATGCCTGACGAAGGAACCAGCGAGGTCTTTTTACACCCCCGTGGGCACTTGAGCTGGTTTGCGGACTGGGCTCATGAATGTGAGAGCACCACTTGATGTTTGGAGCGTCTTGAAATATATTCATTCGCCCACTCGGACTTCAAGTCCCAGCATCCCTTGCCTGTGGGAGTGTCATCGCCTTGCACAGCACATGATGTGGAGGAGGGGCATGTTAAATTTTTAAACAGACTCAGAAGCAACAGCGACTGGACTGTGTGCTGACACTCGATGGATCTGCTGACACCGGCACTGACGAGGCGACTCATCGCCGAAACGCGTATGCCATGGCTTCACGACCTGCCAGCATGTCGATATGCCTATTTCTCATGGACTACCAGCAATGTGATTTGTTGATCTTAATAAAGCCCTCGCAAGATTCCGGAGTGTGCCGTGCTTGTTTTTCATGGGGAACAAGCGTTGGTCTTTATATATATATATATATATATGTATATATATATATGTATATATATATATATATATGTATATGTATATATGGGGAACAACCTTTACAACGCAACTGTTACAACGCACTACACTTACAACGCATTTTTTACAACGCATAATCCATTACAACGCACTACACTTACAACGCATGACACTACAACGCATTTTTAAAAAATACCTTTACAACGCATACCATTACAACGCCTACCATTACAATGCATAATATTACACTACACTATCCAACACTTACCCTACTGTTGCACCCCCTGGAGTTAGAATAGTAATTTTTACCCCAATACTATCGAACACTTACCCTACTGTTGCACCCCCTGGAGTTAGAATAGTAATTTTTACCCCTATACTATCCAACACTTACCCTACTGTTGCACCCCCTGGAGTTAGAATAGTAATTTTTACCCCTATACTATCCAACACTTACCCTACTGTTGCACCCCCTGGAGTTAGAATAGTAATTTTTACCCCTATACTATCCAACACTTATCCTACTGTTGCACCCCCTGGAGTTAGAATAGTAATTTTTACCCCTATACTATCCAACACTTACCCTACTGTTGCACCCCCTGGAGTTAGAATAGCAATTTTTACCCCTATACTATCCAACACTTACCCTACTGTTGCACCCCCTGGAGTTAGAATAGCAATTTTTACCCCTATACTATCCAACACTTACCCTACTGTTGCACCCCCTGGAGTTAGAATAGCAATTTTTACCCCTATACTATCCAACACTTACCCTACTGTTGCACCCCCTGGAGTTAGAATAGTAATTTTTACCCCTATACTATCCAACACTTACCCTACTGTTGCACCCCCTGGAGTTAGAATAGTAATTTTTACCCCTATACTATCCAACACTTACCCTACTGTTGCACCCCCTGGAGTTAGAATAGTAATTTTTACCCCTATACTATCCAACACTTACCCTACTGTTGCACCCCCTGGAGTTAGAAAAGTAATTTTTACCCCTATACTATCTAATACTTACCTTAAATGCAATTAAATATTATGTGTTGTAATGGTATGCGTTGTAATGGTAGTTTTTAAAAATGCGTTGTAGTGTCATGCGTTGTAAGTGTAGTGCGTTGTAATGGATTATGCGTTGTAAAAAATGCGTTGTAAGTGCATGCGTTGTAAAAGTGTGCGTT
The DNA here is from genome assembly GCF_964204655.1 of Triturus cristatus. Taxonomy (NCBI): domain Eukaryota; kingdom Metazoa; phylum Chordata; class Amphibia; order Caudata; family Salamandridae; genus Triturus; species Triturus cristatus. Next base: position 285,378,427 of record NC_140592.1, on the reverse strand, counting down.
GTAACGTCATACATCCGTATATATATATTTTTTTTCACAAAGTTCAATACTGCGCTCTCAGTTACCAGTAATTGCCAGAATCCAAAATAATGTCCAAAGAGGTGATTATTCCTCACAACAACGCGTTTCAACTCTATGCCGAGTCTTGATCACGTAAGGACAGAAAATCAGTGAGCAATGGATAAAGTTTTCTGGAGGGGTAAACAGTGACAAAGGACAACAAAAAGTGTTAACTCGTATCGTCAACCTGGTAGACATTTTGGAATGGTAATGCAAACGTAAATCGTATATACAGTACAAACATAAATGCTGGTAAAACCCCAGGTATACACAAGTTAAATGCAGAATGTACACGTGTAGCTGGTACAATATACATATAAGTCCAGGCAAGTGCCAATGACCTTTAAAACAAAATTGTTTAGAGCAAAAGTGCATGAAATCGACCCCAGGATAAGAGGAAATTTGCTGCGAGAAATGCGCAAATGCACTAGAAATTGTCAAGAAAATGTGTCACATGCCATAATCCGGCGAGGAACTAGTGTGAGAAATTACAAACAGAACATCATGCTAAGATAGCAGAGTAAGTGAATGTATCTCTATCGCTCAACTGGCAAGTGCAAAAAACCTATTAATTGGAGCTATATTAGGCAAGTGCCCCTGTGAGCCTGGTACAATGGAAGTCCATGAATACACATTGGTATTGTTGAATAAATGGCAGATCACTATACCCCAACACCAGCAGCCTTCATCCATATGCAGTGAAAAAGTGGGGGAAAGGGTAGGAAGCTCGTGAACGTGCACGTGATTGTGATAAGTTGGGCTCCTTCCTTCCCTCCTAAAAGTGAAAAAAGAACAAAAAACAGTGTTAATATCTTGAAAGCACAGAAACAGCAAATCATTAAACAATGTTGCTATTCTAATCCTGTGTGTTACAGACAAGGAGGAAGTGGAAGATCTAAACAGGGATTGCCTACTATGTCTTCTGTCAAGATTGCATCAGATGAGTGCAACAAGCAAGTAAATGAATACATACATCTATGCAAAGAAACAAGATAAGCAACAGGCTATTGAGATGGCGATTGTAATAGAACACATAAATTGAACATAGTTAACATTATGTTAGGTGTACTGCCATCTCCTCATCCTGGTTCAATCCCCCGGGGTGTTTGGTCTGGAAATCTACGATGTATTTGGATTCCCTCTGTCGTAGTTTGAGTACTCTGTCACCACCCCTGGGATTGTTTGAAATTTGTTCTAAGATAAAAAATCTTAGAAGGTCTGGGTTGGAAAAATGTCTCTCATTACAATGTCGAGCCACCGCATATTTGACATCGGAATGTGTGATGGCCCGATAATGTTCCAACACCCGTTTTTTCGCCATCAAGGTAGTGCTACCTATGTACCATAGTTCGCAGGGGCAGACTATCACATAAATAACAAATGTGGAGCTGCAGGTAAGGAATTGTGTAATTTCCTTATGAATACCATTGCAGCTGACCTTCTTGCAGTGAAAACTGTTCTTACAGGCCTTGCAGTGGCCGCATGGAAAAAATCCCTGCAGCCCATGTTCTTGTCTCTGGGGATACCTAGTGACATCATTATGTAGTAGCAGATCCCTGAGGTTCCTCCCCTTCCTGTACGTGACACTGGGTCTGCTGGGAATGAGATCACCAATGGTAGTGTCAGTTCTAAGAATATCCCAGTTTTTATTGAAAATGCCTTTTATCTTTCGTGAATCTGCACTGTATGTCAAAATGATCCTAGTCTCAGTTTCGTCTGTATCAGTGATGGTGTTGGAAAGGGTGGTGTCCCTGTCTATAAAATCTGCTCTACCTTTGGCTTTACTCAATACCCAGTTGGGATAGCCTCTGTTCTTAAAACGTTCCAACATCCTGGCACTTTCCTGCTGATAGGATATCTCAGTATTGCAGTTCCTTTTTGCTCTGAGCAGCTCACCGTATGGGATGCTCCACTTGAGAGTATCCGGGTGGCTGCTCAGAGCATGCAGGATGCTGTTACCTGCTGTCGCTTTCCTGTAGAGAGATGTCAGTATGGAATTTCCCACGATGTCAAGCTTGACATCAAGGTACTCAGCCGAGCTCTTGCTGATGTTGCTAGTAAGAACAATATTATAGTTATTGGTATTGAGCTGGTCAATGAATTCAAGGGCTTCGATCTCTGTGCCCTTTTAGATCAGAAACAAATCGTCAATGTATCTTAGCCACATAACAGTTTGTCCTAGATACTTGGCAAGGTTCGAGTTCGTAAATGTTTCTTCTTCCCACTTGCCCATAAAGAGATTCGCTAGACTTGGCGCAAAACAAGAACCCATCGCGGTACCCGTAGTCTGTCTGTACAGGGTACCGTCAAAAAGGAAAATGTTGTTAGACAGACAGAATCTGATCATACTCAAAATCATCTTGTTGTGTTCTCTATAGTGTAGGGGTCTGGTGTTGAGAAAATGTTCACACGCTGTAAGGCCTTGTTCGTGGTCGATGATCGTGTACAGGGATTGTACGTCTAAGGTAATCAATAGACATTCATCATCTAACTGTAAATTGTTAATCTTGCCCAAAAAGTCCTTTGTGTCCCTGACATAACTCGGCAGGCTGTTGACAAAACCTCTCAAAAAGTGATCAACATATTTAGACACATGTTCAGTTACATATCCCCTGGATGACACGATGGGACGCCCTGGTGGTTTAGTGCAGTTCTTATGTATTTTGGGTAATAGGTATAGGACCGGTAAAATTGGGTGGTCATTCTTGAGAAAACAATATTCCTCCCATACCAAAATTCCCTTATCCCGCCAGGTGGTTAACATGTCCCAAATGGTGATGATGCTATTGTTGTAAATGGTAGTGTCTATGGGTGTGTAATATCTTGTGTCAGAGAGTTGTCTTTGTGCTTCGGCAATGTAGTCCTCTCTATCCATAATCACCACATTGCCCCCTTTGTCTGCTGGACGTATGATGATGTTAGTATCCTCACCCAGTGATTTAAGTAGTGATCTCTGCTGTGAGGAAAGATTGGATATGTAATGTCGGTTCTTATTGTGTCTAAATGTGCATAAGGTCTTACTGACTACATCGTGGAAAGTATCAATGTTGTCGTGGGGTAGCAGAGGTAAAAATGTCGATTTGGGTTTAAAACCTGAATAGGCTGGAGAATCAGTGACAAGGTCCAAACCCTCTAAGGTTTGAGTGGTGGTAAGTCTAACATCTGTGGAAGAGATATTGCTAGGGTATTCATTAGCATTGGTGCTGTTGGTATTCGTATCATTTTCATCACCTAGCTCCAACATAGTGATAAGTGTATCAATATCCCCCACATTCATATTGTTGTCATGCATCGGAGTCTTACTAGTATTCCTGTTACACTTAAAGTGGTCCAATCTTTTGAGTCTATGCCACTTCTTGAGTTTGAGCTTCCTAGTAAATTTAAAAAGGTCAATCCTAGTACCTGTGTAATCAAATTGTTTTGAGGGGCAAAAGGACAGACCTAAACATAGGGTGCACTTTTAAATCATGGATAGGGATCTTTTGGAAAGGTTAATAATAGTTTTGTTCACCATCTCTGGATCCATTAGTGCATCTTTCTCGGGCGTCTCCTGTTTCCCATAGTGCCCCTTGCCTTGCCTCTTCCTCCATCGTTGGAATACCCTGATTCTTCTGTTCCTGCGTTTACGTTTCCTCTTGCCGAGGAATTTGGTTGGTCGGAATGCTGGTATCTGCCGAGACATCTGATTCAGTGACGCTGATCACAGAGGTAGTTGATGTTTGTAATACAAACGAATACCAGCATTCCGACCAACCAAATTCCTCGACAAGTTAATTTTTTAGAGGAATACCAGCACATCCGGCGGAGTCAGAGGACTATACAAACCAATCCATTGACAACAACACGACGTCAGAGAGGTCGGGGCCAGGGCCGAGGCCACGGCAGAGGAAACGTAAACGCAGGAACAGAAGAATCAGGGTATTCCTACGATGGAGGAAGAGGCAAGGCAAGGGGCGCTATGGGAAACAGGAGACGCCCGAGAAAGATGCACTAATGGATCCAGAGATGGTGAACAAAACTATTATTAACCTTTCCAAAAGATCCCTATCCATGATTGAAAAGCGCACCCTATGTTTAGGTCTGTCCTTTTGCCCCTCAAAACAATTTGATTACACAGGTACTAGGATTGACCTTTTTAAATTTACTAGGAAGCTCAAACTCAAGAAGTGGCATAGACTCAAAAGATTGGACCACTTTAAGTGTAACAGGAATACTAGTAAGACTCCGATGCATGACAACAATATGAATGTGGGGGATATTGATACACTTATCACTATGTTGGAGCTAGGTGATGAAAATGATACGAATACCAACAGCACCAATGCTAATGAATACCCTAGCAATATCTCTTCCACAGATGTTAGACTTACCACCACTCAAACCTTAGAGGGTTTGGACCTTGTCACTGATTCTCCAGCCTATTCGGGTTTTAAACCCAAATCGACATTTTTACCTCTGCTACCCCACGACAACATTGATACTTTCCACGATGTAGTCAGTAAGACCTTATGCACATTTAGACACAATAAGAACCGACATTACATATCCAATCTTTCCTCACAGCAGAGATCACTACTTAAATCACTGGGTGAGGATACTAACATCATCATACGTCCAGCAGACAAAGGGGGCAATGTGGTGATTATGGATAGAGAGGACTACATTGCCGAAGCACAAAGACAACTCTCTGACACAAGATATTACACACCCATAGACACTACCATTTACAACAATAGCATCATCACCATTTGGGACATGTTAACCACCTGGCGGGATAAGGGAATTTTGGTATGGGAGGAATATTGTTTTCTCAAGAATGACCACCCAATTTTACCGGTCCTATACCTATTACCCAAAATACATAAGAACTGCACTAAACCACCAGGGCGTCCCATCGTGTCATCCAGGGGATGTGTAACTGAACATGTGTCTAAATATGTTGATCACTTTTTGAGAGGTTTTGTCAACAGCCTGCCGAGTTATGTCAGGGATACAAAGGACTTTTTGGGCAAGATTAACAATTTACAGTTAGATGATGAATGTCTATTGATTACCTTAGACGTACAATCCCTGTACACGATCATCGACCACGAACAAGGCCTTACAGCGTGTGAACATTTTCTCAACACCAGACCCCTACACTATAGAGAATACAACAAGATGATTTTGAGTATGATCAGATTCTGTCTGTCTAACAACATTTTCCTTTTTGACGGTACCCTGTACAGACAGACTACGGGTACCGCGATGGGTTCTTGTTTTGCGCCAAGTCTAGCGAATCTCTTTATGGGCAAGTGGGAAGAAGAAATATTTACGAACTCGAACCTTGCCAAGTATCTAGGACAAACTGTTATGTGGCTAAGATACATTGACGATTTGTTTCTGATCTGGAAGGGCACAGAGATCGAAGCCCTTGAATTCATTGACCAGCTCAATACCAATAACTATAATATTGATCTTACTAGCAACATCAGCAAGAGCTCGGCTGAGTACCTTGATGTCAAGCTTGACATCGTGGGAAATTCCATACTGACATCTCTCTACAGGAAAGCGACAGCAGGTAACAGCATCCTGCATGCTCTGAGCAGCCACCCGGATACTCTCAAGTGGAGCATCCCATACGGTGAGCTGCTCAGAGCAAAAAGGAACTGCAATACTGAGATATCCTATCAGCAGAAAAGTGCCAGGATGTTGGAACGTTTTAAGAACAGAGGCTATCCCAACTGGGTATTGAGTAAAGCCAAAGGTAGAGCAGATTCTATAGACAGGGACACCACCCTTTCCAACACCATCACTGATACAGACGAAACTGAGACTAGGATCATTTTGACATACAGTGCAGATTCACGAAAGATAAAAGGCATTCTCAATAAAAACTGGGATATTCTTAGAACTGACACTACCATTGGTGATCTCATTCCCAGCAGACCCAGTGTCACGTACAGGAAGGGGAGGAACCTCAGGGATCTGCTACTACATAATGATGTCACTAGGTATCCCCAGAGACAAGAACATGGGCTGCAGGGATTTTTTCCATGCGGCCACTGCAAGGCCTGTAAGAACAGTTTTCACTGCAAGAAGGTCAGCTGCAATGGTATTCATAAGGAAATTACACAATTCCTTACCTGCAGCTCCACATTTGTTATTTATGTGATAGTCTGCCCCTGCGAACTATGGTACATAGGTAGCACTACCTTGATGGCGAAAAAACGGGTGTTGAAACATTATCGGGCCATCACACATTCCGATGTCAAATATGCGGTGGCTCGACACTGTAATGAGAGACATTTTTCCAACCCAGACCTTCTAAGATTTTTTATCTTAGAACAAATTTCAAACAATCCCAGGGGTGGTGACAGAGTACACAAACTACGACAGAGGGAATCCAAATACATCGTAGATTTCCAGACCAAACACCCCGGGGGATTGAACCAGGATGAGGAGATGGCAGTACACCTAAAATAATGTTAACTATGTTCAATTTATGTGTTCTATTACAATCGCCATCTCAATAGCCTGTTGCTTATCTTGTTTCTTTGCATAGATGTATGTATTCATTTACTTGCTTGTTGCACTCATCTGATGCAATCTTGACAGAAGACATAGTAGGCAATCCCTGTTTAGATCTTCCACTTCCTCCTTGTCTGTAACACACAGGATTAGAATAGCAGCATTGTTTAATGATTTGCTGTTTCTGTGCTTTCAAGATATTAACACTGTTTTTTGTTCTTTTTTCACTTTTAGGAGGGAAGGCAGGAGCCCAACTTATCACAATCACGTGCACGTTCACGGGCTTCCTACCCTTTCCCCCACTTTTTCACTGCATATGGATGAAGGCTGCTGGTGTTGGGGTATAGTGATCTGCCATTTATTCAACAATACCAATGTGTATTCATGGACTTCCATTGTACCAGGCTCACAGGGGCACTTGCCTAATATAGATCCGATTAATAGGGTTTTTGCACTTGCCAGTTGAGCGATAGAGATACATTCACTTACTCTGCTATCTTAGCATGATGTTCTGTTTGTAATTTCTCACACTAGTTCCTCGCCGGATTATGGCATGTGACACATTTTCTTGACAATTTCTAGTGCATTTGCGCATTTCTCGCAGCAAATTTCCTCTTATCCTGGGGTCGATTTCATGCACTTTTGCTCTAAACAATTTTGTTTTAAAGGTCATTGGCACTTGCCTGGACTTATATGTATATTGTACCAGCTACACGTGTACATTCTGCATTTAACTCGTGTATACCTGGGGTTTTACCAGCATTTATGTTTGTACTGTATATACGATTTACGTTTGCATTACCATTCCAAAATGTCTGCCAGGTTGACGATACGAGTTAACACTTTTTGTTGTCCTTTGTCACTGTTTACCCCTCCAGAAAACTTTATCCATTGCTCACTGATTTTCTGTCCTTACGTGATCAAGACTCGGCATAGAGTTGAAACGCGTTGTTGTGAGGAATAAACACCTCTTTGGACATTATTTTGGATTCTGGCAATTACTGGTAACTGAGAGCGCAGTATTGAACTTTGTGGAAACATTTACGAGCGGCGTGCTCCGCCGGCGTTTGCGCCACCTCCCTCGGGTCGAGCAATCCAGCAGGAGCGTTCTATGGGTTGTATGTATATATATATATATATATATATATATATTACCTACTGGCGGTCGCCAGTAGGTAGTTATTGTTAGGACCCTCTTACCATAGGAAATCCGCAACATTCTATTTGGAATAACTTTGGCGCCGGTCGACGAATCCTCGCGAAATTTTCAAAATAGGTGGGGCGCTATGGTCCGCTCCTACTCTGAAAGTCTCGGGGGGATTCGTCAAGCGGGGGCTGAGAAAAAAGGGGGGTCCCAAAACGCATTTTTCCCATGCATTTTTCCATAGGACCTTTAGACACAGCTACAGCCCGAACGGCTGAACAGAGTTACTTGAAATTTGGCAGAGAGGTAGTCCTCAGGTCAAGGAAGTGCCTTTTGTAGGTCTGGTGTAAATCTGTTCAGTAGTTCCTGAGAAAATAGCATTTAAATCAATATATATTTCTGTGGCAGCTTACGGTGCGCTTACCGTGCGCTTACGGTGAGCTTACCGTACGCGTACGGTGACGTGCGCGAAGCGTTTCTGATTGGCTGTTAGATCTTAGTAAACATTCGAATCGGTCGAAACCAGGAAGCGGCGGCCGCCATTTCGTGTGTTTCACTCAGAAAACAAAAGGGTGATAACTTGAAAAGGGGGCAAGGAAGAGAGTTACAGACCCCCTAACATTTGAAAGGGGGTCAAAGAAGGACAGAAAAGTACAAAAAAAACATTTATTAATTTTTAAAAAAATCGTGGGGTACGCATACGGTAAGCTTACGGTGAGCTTACCGTACGCGTACGGTGACGTGCGCGAGCGCGATTCTGATTGGCTGTTAGATCTTAGTAAACATTCGAATCGGTCGAAACCAGGAAGCGGCGGCCGCCATTTCGTGTGTTTCACTCAGAAAAAAAAAGGGTGATAACTTAAACAGGGGGCAAGGAAGAGAGATAAAGACCCCCTAACATTTGAAAGGGGGTCAAAGAAGGACAGAAAAGTACAAATTTTTTTTTATTAATTTTAAAAAAAAATCGCGGGGTACGCGTACGGTAAGCTTACGGTGAGCTTACCGTACGCGTACGGTAGAAAAAAAAATAAAAAAAGAAATAAAATTCAGATTTAAGTGTTTAGATATTAGGGGGCTCTAAAAAGAGCCGTTGTGTTTATGAAGTGATTTGATTTTTTAGTGGTACCTACAAGTAAGTACCGATGCAGAGTCTAAGGTTCAAGAGGAAGACTCTGTTCCCTTCATCAGTGAAGTGTACACCATCTCCTCTATAAATGTCTTGCATGTCGTAACGCAAGTTGTTGTGGTAAATGGAACCCATACCATAGTCTCGAAGGAAAGCAGAAACAGATTTGTTGACGTGCTTTCTTGCTTTGTCAATCTGCGGACAAAAATGATTGGACCAGTTCCATTTTTGCCTTTGGCATATGTTAGAATACGCAAAGGCAGTTTTAGGGAAAAGTGAAAAAAGTTGTGCAAAGGTCTCCTTCATAAGCATTTCCAGACCTACCCCAGTCAAAGTGCCTAGGTCATTGCCACCACAGTGCACTATTATGAGGTCAGGGTGTTGGATTTGCATGAAGGATTTCACCAAAGGCATCAATTGGTGCCACTTTAACCCTCTCTGACCAATCCATTTAATGTCTACATTTGGCAAAGCAAGGTCTCTCACCATACCTGTTTTCTCTGCATACTTTTCACTCCAGAAGACATAGCTGTGCCCTACAATCCACACTGTGAACATCTTCCAAGGAGATCTGGATGCACTCAGGAGGTGTCTTTCAGTAGAATGGGAAAAAAAATGAAAGACAGTTTGGAAATGGAGGCATACATATTTTTTTTTAAAAAAAAGAACTGATTGGCTGTTTCATACCATTCTACACTAAAAACTAGGCTGTATGTGTAAAATTATAGAAGCATGTTTTGTATTGGTACAGAAAAATGTGTTACCAAAGAACAGTACTATGGATTTGCTGTTAGGTTTGCACTCCTGCTCTTTGGAAATTAAACATTGTGTGGTGAACTTCTGACCTAACTCTACACAGCAGTGTTTCAAGAGCTGTTGCTATGGTAGCAGGCAGAAGTCAAGTTGGGGGAAGGGTACTAGGCTGAAGTCAAGTTGGGGGAAGGGTACTTTTGGAAAAGGGTTGGTTTTCAACCAATAGAAATGTGTGATTAGATTTGAAAAAAAGGGGGAAGCACTGAGATTTGAAATTAACATGTATATGTGTGGGAAAAGAGAGGGAAACATTGCCATTATCTGGTTCTGCTGAGAGGAGAGAGGTGTACAGAACAGAGATCCTGGCTCTGATAATCTGCTGTTTGAGTGCCACATTTCTTTCACAACTAACTAATTTTAAAGGTGAGTTATGAGTTTGAGAGGGGATGTATATGGTAAAATAAGAAATGAATAATAGAATTGGAATTCCTTTTGTTGAAGTTGTGTTTATCGTTTTGTGATATGGGAGAAATTAAAATGTGAGGAACATGTAAAATAATATGGACTATGTTTTCACCATAAATTAAGGTGTACTGGTATAAATGAGGAATACTTTTAGGGTTTGAGGTTGCAGTCAGTAATGCAAATACATTCAGCATCACTAAGGCTGGTTGCCCTTGCTGGAGTGTAGTCAGTCACCCAGGTTACACATGTTGCTGGTCTGAAAAAGCTGTTTGGACATGTGCTTTTTAAAGAATCTGAAAAGTGGATTAAAAATGTGTCAGATTGTAAAAGTACTTATCACTTGCAAAAAAAAAGAGTAGTAAGTGTGCTTTCAAATTGGCAAAGAAATTTCGTTTTCTGACTAATATGAAACCATGATTCTGTGTGCAAAGAGGAATTATAGACAGAGATTTATTGCGTATTACTCTGGTAATTTTACAGTTGCATTAGATGGAAAGGAGGATCTATTTTTTCAGCAGAAGCAGACTCTTAGCAAACACCCAGCTGCTTATCCTGTGGAATCATGCACAGTATTCACAACCGAGTGGGGTTTGAGGTTGCAGTCAGTAATGGAAATACATTCAGCATCACTAAGGCTGGTTGCCCTTGCTGGAGTGTAGTCAGTCATCCTGGTTACACATGTTGCTGGTCTCAAAAAGCTGTTTGGACATGTGCTTTTAAAAGAATCTGAAAAGTGGATTCAAAATGTGTCAGACTGTAAAAGTACTTATCACTTGTCAAAAAAAGCAGTTGTAAGTGTGCTTTCAAATTGGCAAAGAAATTTCGTTTTCTGACTAATATGAAACCATGACTCTGTGTGCAAAGAGGAATTATAGACAGAGATTTATTGCGTATTACTCTGGTAATTTTACAGTTGCATTAGATGGAAAGGGGGAGCTATTTTTTTCTGCAGAACCAGACTCTTAGCAAACACCCAGCTGCTTATCCTGTGGAATCATGCACAGTATTCACAACCGAGTGGGGTTTGAGGTTGCAGTCAGTAATGCAAATACATTCAGTATCACTAAGGCTGGTTGCCCTTGCTGGAGTGTAGTCAGTCACCCAGGTTACACATGTTGCTGGTCTGAAAAAGCTGTTTGGACATGTGCTTTTTAAAAAATCTGAAAAGTGGATTCAAAATGTGTCAGACTGTAAAAGTACTTATCACTTGCAAAAAAGCAGTTGTAAGTGTGCTTTCAAATTGGCAAAGAAATTTCGTTTTCTGACTAATATGAAACCATGATTCTGTGTGCAAAGAGGAATTATAGACAGAGATTTATTGCGTATTACTCTGGTAATTTTACAGTTGCATTAGTAGGAAAGGGGGAGCTATTTTTTCTGCAGAAGCAGACTCTTAGCACACACCCAGCTGCTTATCCTGTGGAATCATGCACAGTATTCACAACCGAGTGGGGTTTGAGGTTGCAGTCAGTAATGGAAATACATTTAGCATCACTAAGGCTGGTTGCCCTTGCTGGAGTGTAGTCAGTCATCCAGGTTACAGATGTTGCTGGTCTCAAAAAGCTGTTTGGACATGTGCTTTTAAAAGAATCTGAAAAGTGGATTCAAAATGTGTCAGACTGTAAAAGTACTTATCACTTGTCAAAAAAAGCAGTTGTAAGTGTGCTTTCAAATTGGCAAAGAAATTTCGTTTTCTGACTAATATGAAACCATGACTCTGTGTGCAAAGAGGAATTATAGACAGAGATTTATTGCGTATTACTCTGGTAATTTTACAGTTGCATTAGATGGAAAGGGGGAGCTATTTTTTTCTGCAGAACCAGACTCTTAGCAAACACCCAGCTGCTTATCCTGTGGAATCATGCACAGTATTCACAACCGAGTGGGGTTTGAGGTTGCAGTCAGTAATGCAAATACATTCAGTATCACTAAGGCTGGTTGCCCTTGCTGGAGTGTAGTCAGTCACCCAGGTTACACATGTTGCTGGTCTGAAAAAGCTGTTTGGACATGTGCTTTTAAAAGAATCTGAAAAGAGGATTCAAAATGTGTCAGACTGTAAAAGTACTTATCACTTGCACAAAAAAAAGAGTAGTAAGTGTGCTTTCAAATTGGCAAAAAAATTTCATTTTCTGACTAATATGAAACCATGATTCTGTGTGCAAAGAGGAATTACAGACAGAGATTTATTGCGTATTGCTGTGGTAATTTTACATTTGCATTAGATGGAAAGGGGGAGCTATTTTTTTCTGCAGAACCAGACTCTTAGCAAACACCCAGCTGCTTATCCTGTGGAATCATGCACAGTATTCACAACCAAGTGGGGTTTGAGGTTGCAGTCAGTAATGCAAATACATTCAGCATCACTAAGGCTGGTTGCACTTGCTGGAGTGTAGTCAGTCATCCAGGTTACAGATGTTGCTGGTCTCAAAAACCTGTTTGGACATGTGCTTTTTTAAGAATCTGAAAAGTGGATTCAAAATGTGTCAGACTGTAAAAGTACTTATCACTTGCCAAAAAAAGAGCAGGAAGTGTGCTTTCCAATTGGCAAAGAAATTTAGTCTTTTGCCTAATTTCAAACCATGACTCTGTGTGCACACAGGAATTGTTTTTACATATTTAATTTGTGAAGGTGTTATGGTGATTTTCACTTGTTGGAAAGGGGTACATAGTATTTTAAGATTTGAAAAGATCATAAAAAATGTAGTAATATATTTAAATAAAATAAAGGATTTTTTTTTAGTTTTTTTCAGGTATTGCTGAAGAGCAGTGAACAAAATTTAAGATGCCTACAAAATCCAGACTAAGGAAAAACCACAAAAAAAACTATATTTGAAGACAACTGGAGGACCTAAGATAGTTGGAGATGCTCATGTTGGGAAAAAGAGAAAGTCTTCTGGTAAGCAGACAAAAGATTTTTTAAAGAACATCTTCAAAAAAAGGAAAAATGTACAAAATGTCTGTACTGGAAAGAATGTTTTAAATAAAAAACAGGAAAAAATTGAGCATTTAGTTAATGCAAATATACCTTCAGAAACAATAAAGATTAACTTAAAAAGAAAAACAGCGTTTAAAGAGATACGTAGAAAAATGTTTCAGAGAAGAGTTATGTCCAATTTGATAAAGGATGTGAAGAAATATAAGAAAAAAGCTAAATTTTATAAGAGAAAAAAAGAAATTGAAGCCATTGCAGCAAAGGCTTTAGAATTAAAAAGGAAACTATTCATTTTAATTTTGAATAGGATGCGTACATTAGATAAAATGGTTAATGTACTGAAATCACAAAGCAAAAGGAAAAGAGTAGTGAAAAGAACAAACTTTTGTAAAGTGTTTTTAGGAGAATGGATGCATAGTTCAAGTAGTGAACCTTTTTTTAATGAAGAGAGTTATTTTCAAAGTAATAGTTTGCTGCATGCAGTTGACACCAGAGGTCGTGCTTATGAAGTGAAAAATGGTTGTATGATGGAGAAGGAGAAAATGGTTCCAAGAGATGAGGTACAAGTGATGGCGGATGAGGCTATGGGGAGACGTCCTAAAGCCCCAGTGTACACTTGGAATTGTAGTAGTATTTGCACTGTGCGTCAGGAATCTATTGATAAATTTCGTGAGTTTCTTAGAGAATATAGTAAAAAAAGTGTTAAACAGAAGATTAAGGTGCTTCAAAGTCTAGATCCATGTAGAGTGAGAGAGAATACTGGTTTGCAGGGACATTCTCTGGCTTGTCTATCTAGAAAAGTGTGTAAAAGTGTTTTTCATCATTTTAGGATGCTGGCTGTTCATCATACTGAAATGAGAAAGTTTGTGAGACGGTTGTATTTTGCAAAAAGTCCAGCAATAAAGTTAGATGAATTAAATAGGGCTCTGTTCCGTGGATCGGTATCAGATGTAGAGAAGGTTACTGATGAAATTCAGTTTTGTTACTTTGGTCCAGAACAAGAAAGTGCAGAAAAGGACACAGTAAATGAGGAAGAAGTGGAAGAGAATGTAGAACCCTCTGTAAGTAAGGCATTTAATGATCACATAACAAAATTTGCAATAATCTCTAATGAAAGACCAAATATTACTTGTATTTGTTGCCGCAGAACTCATTATAGAAAACAAACCAGGAATGTAGATCTCTACAGAAAAAGTGAAAATGAAGATAATTATAAGTGGAAGGATTTTGCCACTTATATATTTCTTGAAAATTGTTTTGAATTGGGTGAAGATCAGCGTATTTGTAAATACTGTTGCAATAAGTTAGAGGAAAATAGAATGCCGACCAGAGCTGTACATAATAATTTAGAATTGGATGCTATTCCTGCCGAACTTTCTGAATTAAATACATATGAGTCTATACTTATTCAATGTGTTCATCCGTTCCAGACCATAGTACGTATGGAGCCAAAAACTGGTAAATTACCTCCTTCAGATTTACTGAGAGGTTTAAAAGGAAGAGTGGTGTATTTGCCATTGGATTTGAAGAAAAATATGGAAACTATTGATGCAGATACTTTGGAAACTGAACCATTAGTTATTCTGGTTAATGGTGTACCTACAAAGAATAATAAGATTTGGCAGGAGCTGCTAGATGTACGGAAAGTACAAAGAGCAAATTTGTATTTGAAAAGGAATAACAAATGGTATGAATCAATTTATATAGAAGAAGAAGAAGAAGATTTACAAGAAGACACAGAAACACCAACTGGACAAATTGAAAAAGTGGACAAGTCAAAGGAAGAAGAAATTTATGAACATTTTAGCATACATCCTCTTCATTCAAAAGAAGTTATGGGAGACAATATTGATCTGTTTCAGATGAAGAAAGCAAAAGGAACTCCTGTGAGTGTATGGGAGGAGAGCTTGGAAGCTCGATGTTTTCCCCAGCTGTTTCCTACAGGAAAAGGTGGACGATACGATGAACGCCCAGAACAGATTCCAGCTTCTGAGTATCGAATTACAAGACTATATGCAGAAGATCCCAGATTTCGACAAAGTATTCCTTATTTGTTCCATCTTTTATTTGAAAGCGACTTGTCTGCATTATCATATGCAGTAAATCACATTTTAAAAAGTGGAGTACATTTACAAAATGTGTCTGCTAAGGATTTTATGGAGAAAGTGCAGCACCGAGATGATCATTTGGAAACACAACTGATCAAGCTGATGGCTTGTCAGCGTGGGACAAATGAATATTGGTACCGACGCCATGGTGAATTAAAATGCATGTTACGGAATTTAGGAACACCTACATGGTTCCTTACCCTAAGCTGTGCTGAGTACGCTTGGGATGATTTACTGGATTTTCTACGAGAGGCAAATTCAAACATTAAAAACATCGAATACAAGACAGCAGGAGAACTGTGCTCATTGGATCCGGTTAATGTTTGCAGATATTTCAATCATAGATTTGAGGCTATGATGTCCTTCATCTGCAATAAAAAAAATCCACCTCTTGGAGAAGTAGTGGATTTCTTTTGGAGAAAAGAGTACCAGGCAAGAGGTGCTCCTCATATTCATATGCTGTTGTGGATCAAGGATGCCCCAAAGTTTGGAACAGATACTGATGAAGCAGTGTTATCTTTCATTGAAGAATATGCAACATGTGCTATACCAAAAAGCACAGAAGAGCAAAAGTTAAAGGAGCAAGTTTTACGTTTCCAAAGTCATCGGTGTGGAAAATACTGTTGACGGAAATACAAGAGCAAAGATAAATACTACACTAAATGTCGATTTGGATTACCTAGACCTGTTCTTTCAAATGGAAGAGTAAACAGTTTTATGTCAGCTGTGAGACATACTATTACAAGAAAATCACCTAAGAATACCTACAACCTTAAAAGAAAAGAAGAATCTAAAAATATAAATGACTACAACCCAGTCATTTTATCCATGTGGAATGCTAACATGGATATACAGTATGTAGCTGACAATTCCATTGCTGTTGCTCGATATGTAACGTCTTACATCACTAAATCAGAAAAAACTGAATTGAAAGAAATGTGGGAAGAGATTTCTCACGAAAAGACTGTCAGTAAGAAGCTGTACAGTTTCAGTTTAAAGATGTTATCGCATCGAGAAATTGGATCCTACGAATGTTCAGATAGGTTATCTTCTGCAAGTCTCTACTCGAAATCAAGAAGAATAATTTGGGCAAGTTTAGGCCTTGCAGCAATGAGAAATCGGGTACTGAAATCTGTTGGAGAAATTGAATATTTGGCCGAGAATGACCCTGAAAGTACAGATATTTTGAAATCAAACATGTTGGACACATATTATCCCAAGAGAAGTCATCATCTAGAGAACATGTGTCTCTATGAAGTGCTGCAGAACTACATTTATTCACGGAAAGCCACAGAAGACATCAACAATGGAAAATATAAAGTCATTGAAGAGGAAGGATGTTTGGTGAAGCAAACAAAAGGAAGTTTGATAAATCACAGGAAGCTGAGTTGCGACACTACTGACAAAAAGGAATTTTACTACTTGGCTCTTTTACAGCTGTTTAAACCATGGCGTACAGAGGATGAACTACTGGGAGAATTTCAAAGCTATGAAGATTCATTTAATGCTTGCAAAGACACCATACAATGCAGTACTTTCACAAATTATGTGCAAATGTTAAATGAAGAAATTGAACAGGAAACTACAATTGCAGCTGAAGTAGCTAGAGACAGTTCTCAAGACAGCCAAAGTTCTGGAACACTCAGTCAAGATCCCCTAGGACAACCAATCGTTGAAAATGAAGCTGCAATAGCCATGAATGAAGTGGAAACGGCTATGAATAAAGCTCAAGAAGAATTTATAGACTTACCAAATTTGGAAAGACAACTGAATGAAGAGCAGCAACAAATTTATGAAGAGATCAGAAACAAAATTGATCACGGATTACTACATGAAAAAAAAGAGTGCTCATGCATATCATTTCATCCAATCAGGATGTATGTAAGCGGACAAGCTGGAACTGGAAAAAGTTTCTTAATAAAAGTCATCAGAAGCTACCTACAGCAAAAAACGGAATCAACTTTGTCTTGAGTGGTTACTGCTCCAACTGGGTTAGCAGCATATAACATAAAAGGAATCACCTTATATCGTTTGCTAATGTTACCAGTGGAGCATGAGAACAAAATACAATACCACAAGCTAACTGGAGAAGCATGCTTGGAAGTTTCAAGAGTATTGAAGAAGATGCAAGTTCTCATTATTGATGAGGTGAGCATGGTATCAAACTTAATGCTTGCCTTTGTGCATTTACGAATGCAGCAAATTCTAAGGACAGACTATGACGTGTTATTTGGTGGAAAACATGTCATAGTTTTTGGGGATCTTCTACAGCTTACTCCAGTTAAAGGACAACCAGTGTTTAATACTGTGACACATGAAGACACAAAGAAGTCATTGGGAAGCATTGGTAATGCAAATGTTTGGTCCTTCTTTGAGTACAAGTAACTTACTACTAATATGAGGCAAGCAAACGATGAAGAATATGGAAGTATTCTGAAAGATATCAGAATTGGACTACTCACTGAAGCTGGCACGAAAGCATGACAGAGTCGGTTGCTACATAATTTATTCCCAAAGGAAGAAATAGTTGCAGAGAAGATATACAAAAACATTGCAGAAAAGAAAAGTGTCATCTGCTTAATGCCAACTCTACGTGAATGCTCAATATTCAATGAGGAGCTTTTGAAATTGGAAAAGGAAGAGATCAGGAAATTGGAAGCAGTGGACAAAATACAGGATGGAAGAATTACTATCACATTAACTGGCAAACTGAAAAATAAATTGGATTCACTAGAGAAGAACATTTCCAAAACTGCTGGATTAGAAAAAAATCTATTTGTTTGCATGAATTGTAGAGTATTTTTAAGGAGAAATTTGGATGTTGAAAAAGGTTTAGTTAATGGAGCTATGGGAAGAGTTGTGGGTTTTATTAATTATCAGAAAAAAGATGGAATTGAATGTTTAAAAATAAAATTTGATCAGATAGAAGAAGTTATACACATTTGTCGTTGTACAGTTCGTTTCATGCTTGTGAAAGACTTATATGTACAAAGGAAACAGTTTCCGTTTTCTCTAGCATATGCTGTAACTATTCACAAGTCTCAAGGATTAACTGTAGGTTGTGCATTTGTAAACATTGGTTCAACTGTGTTCAAAGAAGGTATGGCTTATGTTGCTTTGTCACGAGTGAAAACATTATCTGGTTTATTCATGATAGACTTTGATGAATCAAAAGTTAGTGCTGATACAAAATGTGTAAAGGAGTATAATAGATTAAGAAGAACCTATGCTCCTCATTTAGGTCAGTATCCTGTGTTAGAGAAACGTGTAGTTTCTCGTAAAAGGAGAATTGAGAATATCTGTAATGAGGATGTAGAGAGGAGGAAAAAAAAGAGGAGTGATGTAATTGCAAGCAAAAAGAAAAAGGAAAATGAAGAAGAGGTTGTAGGATGTCATTTTGAAAATAGCTCTGGTGTCAACTGCTACGCTAATGTAGTGCTGAATGTTGCATTTTATCTGGAAAGTTTGCAAGAGCAGATAATAGTAAATCAGAGAAAAAGATTCTGTTCTGAGTTGAGTCTCCTTTTTCAAAAGCTGAGTAATGATAAAACTCAAATAGAAAGTGCAACTGAAATTAGAAAACTTTTAGATGTATGTTCAGGACGAACACAGTTTTCTCAAAATGTACAGCAAGACGCACAGGAATTCTTGATGTATTTTCTTCAGGTACTGGAAGAAGAAGGGGTGCCAATTGAAAATATGTTTGGTGTCTCTTATAAATGGGAACATAGTTGTGAAAACTTTTACAATACATGTGGCTCTAATGTTGATTCTGAAAGGTTTATTTATTTAACCATGCCAGACAGTAAAACAGTCACTTTTGCTAAATTAGTTAAAGATGCTAATCATAGCATGGAATGTTGTGAATGTAAATCTGACATGTTTTCAACCTTACTTTTAAAGAAATATGGACAGTATGTAATTTTAATGATGCAACGTTGTAGAGCTGATGGAACAAAATTGGATACTTTAATAAAGAAGTTTACAGGACAGCAATTATCAATTTCAGGAAAAACTTTTGTCACAGTTGCAATAATTTTCCATGAAGGACCTACTGTAACTTCTGGACATTACACAGTTTATCTTAAATGTGAAAAAGGCTGGACACTGTGTAATGATTCCCAATTGATTTTCAAGCAACGTTTGCCTTTTGATTTAGCAAATTCATATCTAATCTTCCTGAAAACAAAATTTTAGAGAGACTTGGCAAGATCTGTCCAAAACCATTTTTTCCATTTTATTGGATTACCATTGGAATTTTCATCAAAAAAGATTTTTCAAATTACCATTTGGCCTAATGGAAAGGTAAACAATTGCAAGGTGGACTTATTTAATTCCTATTGAATCTTTCGGAAACCAAAAATTTAGAGAAAATCGGTAACATCTGTACAATTTAAATTTTGGAATTTTATTGGATTACCATTTGAAATTTCTTCAAAAAAGATTTTTAAAATTACTATTTGGCCATAAGGAAAGGTAACCAACTGTATTGTGGACTTATTTAATTATTAATTAATCTTTCGGAAACCAAAATGTTAGAGAGAATTGGTAACATCTGTACAATTTAAATTTGGGAATTTTATTAGATTACCATTGGAAATTTAATCAAAAAAGAATTTTAAAATTAATATTTGGCCTAAAGGAAATGTAACCAGATGTATTGTGGAGTTATTTGAGATATATTATTTTTGAGATTATGCTTTTGTAACAAAATTGTCAGACGAAATTTTAAAGAAATAGTTAATGTTATTAGATGATATTTTTTTAGAATATTATGCATTTCTATAATGTTATGTTTAAGTGAGAAAAAATTCTGGGCTTTTTTAAAACAATCTTTGGGATTGTTATTTTTGTTTTGCCCGCTGTTAAGTGATGAATGCAATTGCTTTCACGATTTATAGTGGAATGCAATATATTCTGAAAACAGCAAAAAAAAGGCAAAAAATTTTTGGGTAAAAAATATGTCAATACGTGTACTGTGTATTATAATGATTTATTAAATATTAATACTTTTTTCTTTTTTTTCAGATTGTAAAAGAAAATTGTCGAAAAAAACCAACCATTTTTTCAAGTAATTTCAATTAAATTTTAATTAAAAATTAAAATGTTGGGTGGGTCAGGTAAGTCAGAAATTAGATGGTCCCTTTCTTCCACTTCTCCTCAAACAGATTTTTAGTATTTAGTTATTAATTCCTCAAGGATCTTGAGATGTGGTAATTGATTTTTACTGTTTTAAAAAAAAAAAAAAAAAATACGTGTACGGTAAAAAAAAAAAAAAAAGTTTTAAAGAAAAAAAAAAAAAAGTTGAAAGGTAAGGTTGGCTCTTAAAAGAGCCGTTGTGTTCATGCAGGGACAGAGGAAAGGAAGAATGGGAACATTAGCTGGTAGGACAAATGTGCTGGTCTATTTTGTTGTTAATGAGAGGAAGACTGGTCTCCCTATGAACAATTAGACCATGGCAAAATGAACACCGCATAGTAACCCTCGCAAACCGATGGTTCGTTTCCACAGGATCAGAAAAAGGTGAATCTGCCCCCACAGATGAAGGGCTCTGCTGAGCTTCCGAAGAAGGACTCGGCTGAGGTGCTGTGGATGTGCTTGCTCGACTTACTGAAGGGTTGCCTCTAGTATGTCGTGCATGTGTCCTAGGATGCACATCCTCAAGGTGTCTCAACATAGTGTGATTCCCGAAGGAATACTTCTTGTTGGGATTTCCTCTTGAAAGTACACGCTGGCACAGCTTGCAAGTCACCAAAGCAGCATTGACTTTTTTCTCACCCTCTGGAAACGTAAAATACTCCCATATAAAAGAGCTCTTCTGTTTCCTCTTTCTCTGCCTGATGGTGGTGCTGCTAGCCTCACTCTCAGCAGAAGAGTGCTGGTCTGCCATCGTATCACAAAGACAAGTCAGCTCCTTCTCCTAAGGGATCACAAGCAGAAATGAGGGGAATGGGTGTGGTGTTGGAGAGTTCTAGAACTGAAACTACTTTGAACCAATCAAATGCTTTGTTTCATGATCACATGACCCACCGTGCGCGTACGTTACGCTTACGTTACGCTTACGGAGCGCTTTAGGTGCGCTTACGGTAAAAGTACGCATGCGCATAAAAAAGACACGCGCTCGGGCGCATGCGCATAACAGGCACTCCCCAACACTTCCGCGTAACGTGCGCGTGTAGCGTACACGCTTACGCGCCCCATACGCAGTACGCACGGCTACGCAAATTGCGTAACTATACGCAAAAAGAGCAGAAAAAATACGAACATTACGCAAACCGTACGCTTACCGTAAGCTTACCGTACGCGCGCTTAAAAAAAAAAAAAAAAAAAAGAATTTCTATGTTATAATAATATATCTTACCTGTGTGGTAAAAAAAAAAGAGAAAAATTAATATATTGCAGATTTTTTTTAACAAAAAAACATAGTGTTTTAAGAGAATATAAAGTTAAAAAAAAAAACTTGATTTTTAAAAAAAAAACACATTTAATAAAAGAATTTATAATTAAAACATCATACAAAAACAATGAAAAAACCATGGAAATCACACATGTTATAGGTAAGAATTAGCATTTAAAAAACCATAAAATATTCACTGAAAAAACCATGGGTTTAAAACACGTTACAGTTAGGAATTAGCATTTAAAAAACCTTGCAAATTCACTGAAAAAACCATAGGTTTCACACACGTTATAGTTAGGAATTAGCATTTAAAAAACCTTGCAAATTCACTGAAAAAACCATAGGTTTCACACACGTTATAGTTAGAATTTAGCATTTAAAAAACCTTGCAAATTCAGAGAAAAAACCATAGGTTTCACACACGTTATAGTTAGCGGACATTTTAATCATAAAAAACCATTGAAATTCCCTCGTTATAGTTAGTTAAGCTAACTATAACTCGCGCACCCGCAATCCACTGCTGATGACGTAACATATTACATCACTCATGACATGGTCAGTGACATCACTCATGACATCACTGATGACATCTCAAATGACATCACTGATAACATCATCCTTGTGACAGAGTGGTAGACCTCCTCTCACCCTAATATAACCTTTGATACACACATTCAAAAATAAAGACTACAAATATCAGAACAAAGGACATACCAATACCAGTTACTTTAACCTATTCAGTAATTCTTAGATCCACATACACATCCACTCATTCACCAACAGTCCTGTACAGTCAGTCATACATGTACTCACTCATCATATGTACTCATACAACAAAACATCCTGTTACACATTGCCACTCATCCATAGTTACTCACACACATAGTCACTCATGCCAATAAAGAATCAAACATCCATTTACTTGCATATTCAGTTATACACACACCTTAACACGTACTTCTACAGAAACTTAAACATACTTACTCTTTTAAATAATCACTAATAAAAACACATACTTATTCATACAGGAACTATTTCAATCTCTCACTCTCACATATACTCACTTATATACTATAATAGTCAAATATACTTCTTTTAAACATATGTAGTAACTCATAAAGACACTATTGAGACAGTCATTCACTCACTAACACACCCATACACACACTCATCAAACCATACAGTCATGCACACATGCTGTCTTCAAAACATACAACCAGACAGACAATCATTCATGCACCTATGCACTACGTTAAACCCCCCACCGAACCATGCAGACACTCAGACTGATACTCAAAAAACAACCTAAAATCCAATATAAACACCCATATAGCTACTTACCAACCCATGCAGACACTTATACACAAAGTGAGAGACTGATACAGAAAATTACATATTTAAACATTACTCATTAAGCCATGTATTCACTAAGAAACACTTAATCAGTCAGTTACACAATCAATTTTTCAAAAACAAATCATCCTTTTAGACACTTATATACCCATTTATTCTTCCATCGACCTTGAGATATACATATATAAAACATATTTAATTTTCAAAAAAACACACATTCACTGGATGATGTCATCAGTGATGTCATTTGAGATGTCATCAGTGATGTCATGAGTGATGTCACTGACCATGTCATGAGTGATGTAATATGTTACGTCATCAGCAGTGGATTGCGGGTGCGCGAGTTATAGTTAGCTTAACTAACTATAACGGGGGAATTTCAATGGTTTTTTATGATTAAAATGTCCGCTAACTATAACGTGTGTGAAACCTATGGTTTTTTCTCTGAATATAGATATATATATATATATATATACGTGTGTGTATTTGTGTGTGTGTGTGTATATATATATTCACTCGTAAAAAACCAATGAAATTTACCCGTTATAGTTAGTTCAGATAACTATAACTCGCGCGCCCGCAATCCACTGCTCATGACGTCACATATTACATCACTCATGACATGGTCAGTGGCATCACTCATGACATCACTGATGACATCATCCTTGTGATAGAGTGGCGGTTGCGCGAGTTATAGTTATCTGAACTAACTATAACGGGTGAATTTCATTGTTTTTTTACGAGTGAAATGTCCGGCTAACTATAACATGTGTGAAACCTATGGTTTTTTAAGTGAATTTGCAAGGTTTTTTAAATGCTAATTCCTAACTATAACGTGTGTGAAACCTATGGTTTTTTAAGTGAATTTGTACGTTTTTTTAAATGCTAAGTTATGTATGTTTTATTTTATTTTTTAAGGTTTTTCACCGTGCGCGCACCCCGCGATTTAAAAAAAAAAAAAAAAAATGTTTTTTCACCCTGCGGGGTCCTTTAGAGACCCCCTGACAAAGGCTAGGGGGTCAGGAACTCTCTACCCTGCCCCCTTTTCACGTTCGCCACCTCTCTTTTTCACTCTCGCACCCACAACAAACAAAATGGCGGCCGACACTTCCTGATTTCGACCGATTCGAACGTTGACTGACATGTAACCACCAATCAGAATTACGCTTGCGCACGTTAGGGTGTGCGCACCGTGCGCACACAGTGCGCGCACGGTGCGCGGCTATAGATATTTATGTGCTTTAACTGCAATTTTCTCAGGAAATACTGAACAGATTGACTCCATACATGCAAAAGGCACATGCCTGACCTGAGGACTACCTCTCTGCCAAATTTCAAGTAATTCTGTTCAGCCGTTCGGGCTGTACCTTCGACTAAAGGTCCTATGGGAAAATGCATGGGGAAAACGCGTTTTGGGACCCCCTTTTTTCTCGGCCCCCACTTGACGAATCACCCCGAGACTTTCAGGGTAGGAGCTGAGCAGAGCGCCCCATTAGTTTTGAAAATTTTGCGAGGATTCGTCAACCGGCGCCAAAGTTATTCAAAATAGAATTTTCAGATTTCCTATGGAAACACGGTCCTAACTATAACTATCTACTGGCGACCGCCAGTAGATAATGTATACATATGTATGTTAAGGAAGTTGGGGGCAATTGTGTCCTTGATAAATCTAAAAGTGATTTATTGAATTAAAATCCATGCCCTTAGAGCCAGCCCATCTGAATTTATCTTGCTTGTCTTCCCTTATGAAAGCAGATGAATAGAACAGATTAGAGATCATAAAATGTCAGACCACTGTTAAGAGGAATATTTTGAGGAATTGGAAAAGCAGCAACAAGATAAAAATCGAAGAACGGACAAACAACGTAACCACACAGATATCATTACAGGCAGTGACCTTCAGAATGAGAGGCCGAGAGTCAATCTTTGAAAACATCTAGAGCAAATACCTCGGTATTTGTGATTAATGCTTCTGACAACATGTAATGTTATCCTATCATTTGAGTATTGATCCTTTTAGTGCCCTTATGCTCATTTCTCTCCCACCCTTTTTCAGCTCTATTATTTGTTTTCCTTTCAGCCCCACTGGATCTGAAGTTAGTTACCTTATGAGATCAAAATGTTGTCAGTTCATTGTATTAGGTTGAAATGTGCTTTCTGAAAAAGTCAGTAAAATGAAATCTTTCTAAAGAAATGTTGTAGCAATGTTTTCCTCCTCCACTTTGTGATTATGTGTAGGGCTGAAGTACACAAATTTAACTGGGATAGTTGCACAGAATTACAATGGCCTGGCTTTCAGCTGCCAAACAGACCATGTCATGAGTAATACTTTCGGCCTGGCCTCAGTTTTTAGCCAACAGCCTGCTGCATTCTGGGACATGTATTTTTGCTCTCAATGTTGTAAGCAGCAGTGGCAGCTACTGTGAAGGCAAGCTGGGGGAGCTGCGTAGGGGAGACAAATAGGGAAACAAATATTACTTACCTTCTGTGGCTTTCTCAGTGGTCTTCTCCTCCTCTGCTCCTGTCCCAGAAGGTAATATTGGCAATTATGGTTCGGGCAGTGGAGCAAAGTGTAACCTTTCTGCGGTATAAGATGGATCTAGATGGCAGAGATGAGCACCATGTCCCAGGGCTGCCTTTAGCACAGGTGGAGCAGCCGTGGCCCATGCAGGTAAGAGCAGTGGGGCTGTGGTGCCAGGTGGGTAGGATGTCAATGGACGATGACAAGGGAAAAATCATTATTTATTTAATTTTCCATCATCATTGTCCGTCAAAATCCCCCCTCACCCAGCCCACCTGCCCCACCGCTCTTACCTGCACGGGCCGCAGCTGTTGTGGAGTCGAGTTTGACAATCATTTTGGCACCCTCAAGTCAAATTAACTCGTTCTCCACAGATTGCTCCACTACCACCCTCCAACTGTAGCCGCCATCTCTCAGTAACCTCTCCCTCACATACATTTCCTTTTTTTTTACAGTGCTACTCATACCATTTTCAGGTACCAGAGCACTCTACATCACACACACATTGTACAGAGACAATGAATCATACATGTGTAAATCAGTTTATAGCAACTACTAAGAAGGGGGTCCCCTGATAAATAATACAGGCAGGTAAGGCAGGGGGAATATGAAGCAACCAACAAACAAAATACCTGCCAAGATAATTCAAGAAAGGCCCTAATACGGGTCCTAATAATAATGACCACCCAGCGTGGCGGACCGACACAAGAATTGGGACCAACAATAGTCCAATACAGGTGAGATTTAATCAAAATGATCAATTACATTTATTTTTCTGTATTTTTCAACCCATTATATCTTGTATACATCGGTGTATTACAAAACATCATTCCATAATTCAAAGGAGTATAATATTTCTGTCCCACACATCTCATTCAAAAACAGCAATCATACTATCATACATTCCGCAACATCATTCTATGTATCAAAGCACACAAATTATATTCATAAGATAAAAAAGACATCAACATAATAAATCTGCCATATATTGATTAAATAACAAAGTGGCAGTAGGCATCCACAATGAATGAGTAGTGAAGTTTCAGCTACCTGGTAGCCTTAAAAAACGCCAACGCGCGTTTCGGTGTCAGGCCCCAGCCGGGGCTACACCTTCATCAGGGCGAGGATGGATCAATAGTGTGGGACAAACACACCTGGCAGTAGAATTCTTTTAAGCTGATCAAGAGATGGCAAATACCCCTCAGGGCTAGTAGGGACTTCAGGAACGAAGAAATAGCCTTAGATAAATTCTAAGGAGCAAAATCAGGGGAGCTATCGAAATCCACTGTATTTATATCCCGGAGAGAAGGATCAAGAGGGTCCAGGAGGCGGACGCGATAATGCTTAAAGTGATCTCAAATAGTTTGATTGGTCATCGATAGAGACTGGATGTCAATATTCAACTCAGAGCACGATTCGGTATCTGGATATCTGGGCAGACTTCAAACGCATCCGACTGATAACTCGGCACGTCCGTACGGAAACGCCATCCTCGAGTAAATCTGTTTATAGCACCTGTTACATTAGACAACGAAGATTACAAGGTGTAGGAATCACATGTGTTCCATGCTCGTAGGCTGTATATGTTAAGAGTGTTTGGTCTAGAGAAGCACAAACTCATGATTTAAAATGCACCACAGTGGTTGTCGCTGGCTTTACAAATAAGAATATATTTCTACCCAAACTAACACTATTTAGCAACATTAGGATAATGAAAGGCAGGGGAAAAACAAAACAGTCTAACCTATACCATGCAATCTGCTTGCAACTCTTTGACAACAGAGCATAGATCACTCTGTTATATTCGGAGTGTAACTTATGAACTGCAAGTAATAAAAGGATCTCTGTGATAAAACAGCAACCCACTGAACTGGTCACATGATGTACAGTTCTGTGAGCTGAATGGTATACGTTCTTTGCAACAGGCATATTAACCCTCTACGCTACTTTATGATAAGTGAAAACTGCCACTAGACAAAAGAGTTATCTTGACATTTTAATTGTTGCCTTAAAACTGCTGGACACATAAGGAACTGCAGCAGGGGCTTTTAAGCTCATAAGTTATTTCTCAACACAGCGGTCCCCGATATCAGGCGCCCAGTGTGGCTGCACCAGTAGCTACGCCTTAAAGCCAGCCCTGGCCTGTTCCATTACCAACAAAAAAACTGTAGCCACAGAGGTGCTGCAGATTGCTGACTTGGAAAATACCAAAGGAAATAACTTACGAATGGTTTCAGGTGTGGGCCCTAGAAAGCAGATTTGACTTGGTTCCTCGGAGTAGGCTTTGGCATGTGTTAGGTGACATGAACATCCCCAGGTATCTTTTGCATCTATTGATTCACCTAGCTAAGAGCAACTTTGCACAGGTTGGTTGGGGAGCTCAGGGTTAGTCACTGAACGACTCTGTTAATAAAGGTGTACGCCAGGGCTGCGTCCTGGTGCCCACGTTGTTTTCTTTCTCGCGTTCAACATCTGTCCTTATTTTCAATTGATGCCCCAACTCTGGCTGTCGTAAAAAATACCAATTCAGCTCTTCGTGGATGGCACTCCACTAATTTCTAAAACTCTGAGTGGTTTTGAGCATGCCCTATCCCACTTTGAGTAACTTTGTAATAATTGAGATTTGGAAATCAATTCTGCAAAGATTAAACTTATGGTGTTTAATAAACATGGAACCTTTCGAGGTGGGTTTCAGCGGGGGGTATGCCCATTGAAAGCGTTGAGTCTTTTAGCTATTTGGGCATCTCATTATCTTCTATCTTAACATGTAAATCCCAGGTGGAACTTTTCACCCTTAAACATAGGCAAGTCTCAGGCGTCATCTCACAAGAACATAGCTGCTCATTCACCAAACCCATTGCACCACTATTACAAATATACGATGCCAAAGCAGTCAGTTCTTCCTTTATGGTTCAGACTTGTGGGGTTTCACTAAGATAGATGTATTAACTAGCTTGGAAACAGATTATTAAGGTAACTGGATCAGCTACATCAAGCACTCCACTTAAGCCCCTAATGATGGACATGTGATGCCTTCGTTGGCAGACAGAGCTAGACTCCGTCCACTGTTGTTTTGGATGAGGTTATGGACTCAATCTGAAATAAACCAGTATGTATTGGCTTTAAGGAATGTCATGGAGGCTGACAGATTCCATAAGATTGTCTGGCTCAGGCAGATCCAAAATCTATTATCAGCTATAAGTCTTGGTGAGCTTTGGGATAGTCGCTACTCTAGCCTACTCACGTCGCCCGAAACAATAAAGAAATGTTACTGGTCATGCGTAGCTGATAATGTGGTTAGAGTGAGTATTAGCTGCCCCTTGACTGGAACTTTCTTTGATTTCAAATACAACAAATACCTCGGAACCTTTTTGGGATGCCATCATGGTACCCCTGAACAGGAAATTATATTTCCACTTCAGGGTAAGATCTTTGTCTCTCAGATCACTTACCAAGGCTGGGGTCCCACATGTAATATTTCATCTGAATCCATTGGGCATGTTTTATTTGCCTATCTGGGGTATACAGTTCCTCGCCGGACATGGATCAAAGTGATTTGTAGGACACTGGGGACACGTTGTAGTGCTACTGCCCTCAGAATTCTTAGATTATATTCTAGACTTATCTATGCATGTGCATGTGCAGTAACAAAGTTCCTGGGCAAGATGTGGGTCATTGGAGCAAGGCTGCTGGCTGCTAGAGTAAACCCTTTATAACACTCTGGCCCGTACAAGTAATCAACTGATATGAGCCACTACTTGTAGCTCTTTGAGAACCTTCCGAATTCTGGGGGAATAGTATTTTGTTGTATGTCTGTTTCTAGAGTATCTGATTGCTCTTAAATACTGAACTCTTGCGTTTAGCAAAGTGTTTTTTAATACTAGTTTTACCTTGTTGCCCATTGTATTATTCATTATCTTCTCATATGATTTGATGCATATTTGTCGAATAAAGCGTTATGACGATTGAGTAAAAAGCAAGGAAAACACTTTGAGCATGGGTGAGAGACTGGAAAGGGATAGACACAGTCTGGGCACGAGTCAGAAACATGCGATGTAGCCATGAACCTATACGGATGATCACAGGGTACCATGGAGATTCAGGTCCTGGAGAATAATTTAGAAATTCTTGAGGGCTGAATGGTTTTGGGGCATCTCACCTATTGATAAGTTGGAAAATAGAACAGCCTTCTATGTCCAGTAGGTCACAGCAGAAGACTTATCCGGATAAGGTGCAGGGTCCGCTAGTGTGGAATGCAATGATGTTATCTGAAGTTGTTGGCCTTTGAGTTAATGGCACTGATGGGTTACTGATGCATGAAGAAATGTGCCGCCCACCAACAGCTTCACCCTCCGAGGGTCACCCTTCAGGCAGTCTGAGCTGCACTGTAGGGTAGGGTTTAACATGGCTTTTCAGGCACAGCAGAAATATCTCTCTTCACATCCCACAAGATATGCCTGTCAGCAGAAACAGCCTGTCACAGAAAATGGCAACCTTAAATATCAAGTGGGGATTTGAGAGACACACCTGAGCTCCCTCCGCCTTTCCAAATGATTACAGTGAAGGTAGCTGTTTTCACAATGGTGAACCTCTTTTCTCCGGCCCTCGAAAGTCAGTCCACAGTAAGCAGTCAATCTTCCTTTTCTGTCATTGCACAGCTCGAGGTGAGGCCTAGCAGTGCCTGGGACACTGATAAAGTCAAGCAGCTGTCAGAAATGTGACTCATCCATAGTGCTTAATTTGAGCCGGTGCTTGCCCGTGAGTTTCACGGGCACTTAGTTTGGGAAACTGGCACTTATTTTTCACATCAAACGTTTACCGAGACAACAGAGGGAAAACACACACAAAGCAGAAAGACGGAAAGTCTCCTGCCTGAGTGGAGTCTGAACATGGCCACTCTAGCTCCATCTTGGCTGTTGGAAAACAATGCACACTCCACAGTGGGGGCAATAGACCAAGGCTTACCAATCTGGCTGAAGCTAGGGATACGAGGGTAGTCCTGTTCTTAGGAAACAATTTTGCCCACACTTGTAATAATTAAGGTAGTACCCATAAGGCATCCTACTGTGCCCGAGTAAGGATCCACCCTTAAACTTATATGTATGGTGTTTTTTGTGATGAATGTGCTGTGCTAAGTTATTTCAATGGAAGCTTCTAGGCCTAATCCACCATTTTTACTACTGACTTGAAAGCTAACGTTTCATAAACAATGTATCTGTATTGGACGTCTTGTGTCGTTATTAACTGTGTTTGCGTCACACTTTTTAAATATACCACTGCTTGATGCCTCCTCATAGAGCAAGGATTCAATGAATGTTAAGACCTTGGGCCCGATTCACAGAACTAACTTATGACAAAATCCTAAGCTTACTACCATTTTGGTATTCACAGAAGGCACTTACTCATTCCGGTATTCACAGAAGTTAGGAGTCCTAACTTTAGGACTCCTAAATGCCTTCTGTGAATACCGAAAGTCTTAAAGTTAGGATTTTTCTCAGTTTAGGAGTAGTAAAGGTAGGACTCCTAACTTTAGGACTCCTAAATGCCTTCTGTGAATACCAAAAGTCTTAAAGTTAGGATTTTTCCCAGTTTAGGAGTAGTAAAGTTAGGACTCCTAACTTTTCTACTCCTAAAATCAGAAAAATCCTAACTTTAAGACTTTCGGTATTCACAGAAGGCATTTAGGAGTCCTAAAGTTAGGACTTCTAACTTCTGTGAATACCGAAATGAGTAAGTGCCTTCGTGGAAAACCAAATTGAGTAAGTGCCTTCTGTGAATACCAAAATGGTAGTAAGTTTAGGATTTTGTCTTAAGTTAGTTCTGTGAATCGGGCCCCTTGAGTATGTACATTTAGTCATACTCTCCCTCATCCCAATTCGCCTTCCCCTTCCTTGTGCCTTCAGGAGTGATTTGTGATTTCATCTCGAAGTGGTTCTGCTTGGATGCATTATAACAAAATTACTCTTTGAGTCAAAAGCGCACAATGACCATTGAGAGAACATTAGAACTAGTGTAAAAAATGTTAAGTAGCAAATAGCATTTTGATGTAAAACCACTTCTAGGTGCAAAATCACTTCTCGTTGAAATATCAACTTGGTACAAAGCCACCAGCATTGTGATATCACATTTAGGATCAAAATTAAAATTAAGATGCAAAATCACACTTGATGAAAAATGAGCTTGAGTTTCGAAATACATTTAGAAGAACAAATTACATTTATGAGCAAAATCAGTCAGGTGAAAAAAATATGCATTATTGCTAAAGTCACAGTCGGTGGAACTTCAACAGGAGTGTGGGAACATATTTAGGAGCACAAATCTATTTGTTCTTCAGGGCATGGACACTTTGCTTCACCCTCCGTGGGCTGTAGTGGGAAGAATCTAAGCAGCCGGACTAACACGCCCATAGGCCAATTCCAAATGATGACTCTGGAATATTTCTCTGGCCTGATACAAAATGTGAATGAAAACTTCCTCAAGCAATGGCTGATGGGGGATTCCGAAAGACCAACTTCTTTATGTGTGCTTTTGACGTTGATGACAAGAACTCTGACATACAGCTAAAGTTGTTTATGGTCAGACCTAAACAAATCTGAAAATGAACACAAAGAGATGGAGAGACACACACACAGAAGTGAATGAGTTTGAAAGAAAGGAAGACATGATGGAAGGAAGAAAGGAATGATGAAATAATGGAAGGCATGATGGGTGAAACAATGACAAGTTGAAAAGAGAGGATAACAAAACAATTCAAGATAAACAAGCATTGGTAAATGCATTAGGTTTCGGCTATGTGATTAATAAAAAGCTGTTTTTTGTTGTAAGTCGTAGCTTGCTGAGTAGTTGTACAATGTTAGTTACAGAAACTCTGTTAAAGTGTTATGGCTTGTTTATGTACACAAAGGCAATATATGGTTATGTTACTAGTGGTATAGTGTGGGTAAGTAATAGCAACATTTTGAAAAATGAAATGAAAGATGAAAATAATAGAGTTAACTGATGTTATAGCACCATTATGTACTTAGAGGACTTTTGACAATGTTGGGCCCAGTGCCACTGCATCTGCTGCACCATACAAATCATGCCCCTAGTGCCTGCAGGATAACTGCATTTGTGGCTGCCTGTTTAGTAGCAAAATAAAGCAATATTTGGTGTTTAGAGGAGTTATCACAACTTTTAGCCCTTGTGCAACTGCACCTGTAGCACAATTGAAATCATGGTCCACTAATAGTGCCTGATAGATAACTACACTTGTGACTGGCTGTTTGGTGATAAAACATAGCAATATTTGGTGTTTAGAGGAGTTATGACAAATGTTCATCCCGCTGCCACTGCACATGCTGCACCATTTTAACCACAGTCCTATTGCTTGCCAGGTAGCAGCACTTGTGACTACCTGTTTAGTAGAAATGCTTAGCACTATTCTGCATTTAGTGGGTTCCCTAAAGCTTTTGGCCCTGATGGCACTGCACCTTCTACACCATTCAAATCAAGTCCCCCTTAACTGCAAGATAGCTGTAATTATGTCTGCCTGTAAAGTAGTAAAATATAGCAATATTAGGTGTTTTGAGGAGCTCTCGACAAATTTATGGCCCAGTGCTACTGCACCTGCTGCACCATTCACATCATGAACCTGTTGTCTGCAAGGTAACTGCACTTGTGACTGCCTGTTTAGTAGTAAAATATAGCAATATTAGGTGTTTAGTGGGGTGCTTAGAGCTTTTGATTCTGGTGCTACTGCACCTGCTGCACCATTCAAATCATGACCCTATTGCCTACTTGTCACTGTTTTGTTTAGGAGTAAAACTTATCAATCAATCAATAAAGCTTTATTCGACAGTTGAGTCATAAAAGCACATTACAATCATTGCATAAAACAGTTAATAAATTATCTAAAAAAATTAAAATTGCAATTAAATCTCTAGGCAACCGTCAAACAAGATATTTTGAAAAGAAACTATTAAGCCAATCTAAAAAACCTATCCATTTACTCTTATATTACTCTTATGTTAACGTGGCTCAGTTTAATGGTCGTGCTACTTTAATTGCCAACCTGTGTTAACTACATCAAGTATATTCTACTGGATGCAGGTGTTTTTAGGTGGGGGGATTTGCAACATGCCTCAGGGCTTTTGACCTTATGCCCCAAGCCCACCCTAAAAACTTAGCCACGGCTATACAAATTGGGGGTGCGGAATCTGTGCACAAAATACGGAGAGCTATAGCATATCTCCTAATACCCAAAAGTCTACAGATGGGTTTTATCCATATTTTTCGAGGTACTACATACATGGGACAAAAAAATAGTACATGTCCTACGGATTCACATTCTTCTACACATCTATTACACTTATCGTTTTAATTTTGTTGGCCCCCCCATCTAGAGGTAAATTCAGCGACGGGTAGAGTACCCACCCGTATCTGAAAATACAATTTGCGGTCAAGGGTTTTTTCGATTTTGTCCCAATACCTCTCTAGGGATGGGTGAGCTTTTAGATCAAGAAATCGACATGATAGATGTGTGGAAAGACCTTGTGTAGTTTCTACCTTATATACCCATTCCCAATGCATTATTTTTAGCTTTTCCTTAGATGGGAAAACAGCATTTGCTGGGTCATTCCAAAGTTCAATCAGGCCTATACTACCCAGGAGAGATTTAATCCCACGCAGCCAAGGTATTTTGTGGGACCAATCAGATTTTATTAAATCCACAAAGCCACTCCTGTAGTGGACAAGTTCACCTGTACACCAAAGCCGGCGCCAATAAAGTATTGGGCGAAGCTTCACAAGGTGTTCAAGTGGCTTTTTACCAGGTCCAATAATAGAGGTCGCAATGGTGTGCTAGAAGGGAGATTTGTAATCTTGCGTAAAAACGCATTTTCAAGCACCGTCAGGCTGTTCAGATTGCCAAAACCCCAGAGCTCAGCCCCATATAAGCATGAACTCAAAACCATCGTCCCATAGAATTCTAATATTGGTGAGATTGGTTTTGTAAATGAGGTTTTGAATCTAGAGAGAAGAACACCTGATTTTAGCTTGTGTATTAATGCGGCACGATCTAATTGGCAGCTCCAGCGCATATCTTTCTGCAATGTAATGCCCAAGTATGTAAATGAGGAAACCTCCTCCAAGGGTAACTTATTCATATAGATCCTTCCCTTATGAGATTTATAAGCATTGAATGACATGAACTTCGTTTTTTCAGTATTAACTTCCAAGCCCCTCGCTTTGCAGAACTCTTCAAAGCACCCAAGAGACTTTTGTAGACCACTTGGGGTCTTGGAAATAATCAGCGTATCATCCGCGAACATGAGGATGGGGATACGTGACCCTGCCAATACCGGCGCGTCGGTGGGGGTCAGCGAGAGGAAGTCGGCCACCCCGTTGACAAAGAGCGAGAACAGGGTCGGCGCCAAAACGCACCCCTGCCGCAATCCCCTGCCAACCGGAAAGTCCTCTGTCACCTCACCCACACCCCCCCAACGCACCCGAGCAACATTTCCCTCATGCAAGCGGATAACCACGGAGAGGAGTTCAGGTGCAATTCCCATTTCTCTCAGGACCTGCCAGAGCTTTCTACGTGGGACCAGGTTGAAAGCCGCTTTTAGGTCCACAAACACCGCATATAAGGCGCCCTTTCCTAGGACCACCGTCTTCCAATAAAGGATAGCAAAACGGAAAACTTGGTCAATAGTACTTATCCGAGATCGGAATCCTGCCTGCATTGGGCTTAGAATTTCCCGATCTTCTGTCCATGTTAGGATCTCATGTAGGATCATTCGGCCAATAATCTTCTGTATCGAATCTATTAGGCTAATTGGCCTGTAGTTACCCGCAATAGACTTATCCCCCTTTTTAAATACTGGGACAATTTATGCGCCCTTCCACGAAGAGGGGATATCAGCTCCCTGGGCAATTGCATTAGCAAGACGCATAATATAACTACACCAAAGGTGTCTGTCACCAATAAACACATCCACTGGAATTCCATCCATGCCAGGTGTTTTGCCCCAATCACTTTATCTAAAGCCCTTCCTACATCTATTAATGAAAACATTGCCTTATCGTAGTAGACATGGCTAAAAGTATCACTAGGAATTTCTTCACAGGGTGCGGCATACTGGGGTTTGAAATAATCAACCCACGCATTCTGGGCCACGTTATTCTGTGGACGCTCTGGTATGCCACCCCTATCCCATTTATATATATCCCAGAATTGCTTGCTATTCTTACGCCTGCAAGCATCAAGGAGATCCTTCCACATTTCATTATCCCACATTTCCTTTGCCTCCTTCAATGTCTTCCTATAATATGACCTGGCAGATCTTACCAGTATTGGGTCTTTCAGTTTAATTGCACTGCCGAGTTCAGCCCGGGCGTTCCTGCAATCGAGATTATACCATCCCTCTTTGTTGTGGTGCTTGGAGGTTCTTTTTGAAATAGGTTTAACAAAATATTTTCTCAGACCCTTAAAAGGCCTATTGTGGGGGCGTGGTCTGGCCACGCAGGAAGATGGCCGCCTGACGAGTGAGCTCCGCCGCGGGATGGGCTCTTAACGGAAATATTTTACCCCATATCGGCTTTGGAGTCCTCTTCACGTGCCCTGTGGTTGCCGGAAGGTGGGGGGCACGATTTGAGCGTGTTCCAGGGATGTGACGGCGTAGTATCCCTGGTGTTAATCGTCTTGACGAGATTGTGTGGCGCTGCTTGCCTGACGCAGCCCGCCTGACGTACTTCCTTCGGCTGCCTCATCCTCCCCCTGAAGCCGCGCCTCTGTTGCTCATGGAGTGCGCTTGCCCCCTCATGAGGCCGCGCCTTTGTTGCTGTTGAGGAACGCTTGCTTCCTTATGAGGTCGAGCCTTTCTTGTGGATGTCGAGCGCCCGCCTCCTCATGAGGCCGCGCCTTCGCTGCTGCTGTCAAGCGCCTTCCTCATGAAGTCACGCCTTCGCTATTACTGTTGAATACCTGCCTCCTCATGTAGCCGCGCCTCCTTCAATTTTGTCTGCTGCATTATTTTCCTCAGAAATATTACCTGACAGGAGTCATGGTTCTTGTTGTGCTGCTGGTCTGCTACTGGTAGGATTAACTCCTTTTACAATTTCATTGTGGCGCTTTTGTCATTCGCCTCAGCCAGTCATTTTGCGCCTCACCCTCTGCAAAGTTAGAGATCTTCTTGCAAGAACAATTCACGATATGTCACTCAAAACTGAACTTCCAAATTTAACTTTTTCACCCTTCTATGAGTGGCCTCACCTTTGTGATAGTTGCAGTTTTGCGCCCTTCGACTTTGATAACGACTGGTGCTGCATGGAAATGACTCTTTTTAGCGCAATTTGGGTGACTCACACAATAGCGTGCCTTAATTCAATGTCATTATAGTGTTTTACTCAATCTTTTCAGTCAGGTTGTGTATTCTTTGCTCTGATATGGCTCATGATTTCCCTGCATTTTGCAGTTCTGTTTATTCTGCAAATACAATTGTGGTTATTAATGTCATAAGCGCGCATATTGTTTCATCTTATCTCAGTTCTATTTATGCGCCTTTGAGCATGGCGACAGTTACACTATCTTCACCAATGCCTTAATCCTTTGCTTATGGTTTTGGGGACCACTAAGCAGTGATTTCCCCTTCATGTGATGTACTTTTGCATTTTAGTGTCTGGAATTGCGATATTTTTTTTATCATATATAAGCATTGTCTACCGGCAAGACGCCTTCACGCATTTTCAAAGTTTCTGTCAAATATTCTCCTCAAATGCCTGCTCCTAAGCAAGGAAATAAGTCTTCTAAGCCACTTCTTTTTGCAGAAGCTCTTAAGCAGACCATCAACATGCCAACAAAAGGTTCTGCCTCCTCTCCTCCCGTTTCACCCCCGGCTTCGGCCTCTAACGGGGGGCAGGCGTCTGCGGCAACTCTACAACGTATTCTGCACGA
Source organism: Triturus cristatus (assembly GCF_964204655.1). Taxonomy (NCBI): domain Eukaryota; kingdom Metazoa; phylum Chordata; class Amphibia; order Caudata; family Salamandridae; genus Triturus; species Triturus cristatus. The sequence goes on along the minus strand of NC_140592.1, from coordinate 285,341,120 downwards.
AATATCTGAGGTTAGTCGTCTATTAGATGACATGAACCTTACAATTACATCATTAGCTGAGGAGACTAAATCAATTAAAACAGAATTCACCAGCTTTCATGCGAAGATTGAATCTCTTGACTCTAGAGTTCAGACGGTGGAGAACCGCTTGGACTCCCTTCCCAACAAAGACCGAGACCTCTTATTCTTCCATAGCAAACTTATTGATTTGGAGGACAGAAGTAGGAGGGATAACGTTCGTTTTTTTGGTTTTCCAGAGCGTATTGAAGGACAGAGTTCCAGTGCATTTCTGTGTCGTATACTTCCTAAGATGACTGGTATTTCTTTCACTCCACCTCTGGAGATACAGCGGGCTCATAGAATTGGCCCTCCATGTGTTGATTCTGCTGCGCGCCCACGGCCGCTCATTGCCTGTTTTCTCCGACATGACCAAACTAGACAACTACTGTCTGCTGCTCGGCTTCAAGGTTCCTTCTCTTTTGAAGGCCATCGCATCCATATGGCAGCCGATTTCTCCAAGGAAACCAATGAACGGCGGAAGGCCTTTCTCTCCATGCGACCTCAATTACGTCAGTTAGATATCAAGTATGGTCTATTTGAACCTGCACGTTTTCGTGTTACCAAAGATGGAGTCTCTAAGGACTTTTTTGATCCAGAACATCTTCAGCAATTTTTGGACTGCCTTCAACCTCAAGATATGGAGGTTCTCACTGCATCTTCGCAGCAAATCCCGTCCCAATCACCCTCTAAATCTTCTACTCCAATGTCAGATCGTAGCAGGCGCCCTCCCAGTAGCCCTAGACCTCGGGGTAGGGATCTTGAACGACTTCATCGCTCACAAGAAGATAGGAAATCTGCATTACAATCGGTTTCGGCCGCTACATTCCCACAAGACTTGCAAAGAGACAAGTCCCGCTCTCCTCTTAAAACCCCTTCAGATGCGGACTGAATAATGCTTCCTCCTGTGGAAATAGTTATCTCCAGTCCTATTGGCAGTTAATGGTAGACTCCTTTTCCTTGCGAGTCTTGTTTCTATTGTTAATTCATCATTATATTTTTGACATATTTTGCTGTTCTTATAATATTTGATTGCCTTTTTTCATCTCTTTCTCACTAGCTTCCTATCTTATTTCCTTTCCCTTTCACTTTGCCTTCTGCTATTTCTCTGCTTTATAATGCTATTCCTTTTTCTCCCTGCCTTTATTACTCTCCATGTTACAATTTTATTGCATATTTCTAACTGGTTTTGCAGTTACTTGGGTGCCTTGGCGCCTAATTGTTTGATTATAGTTGAATTATTTTATTTGCTCGCATGCATATTGGTATAGGTTTTTTTTGATATGCGTATGATATGTCTTATGCTCTTAGGTTACCTCACATTTAATTATTGTTAGATTTCTCTTCTTACGTAATGTCGCTTCTCAATTTCTATTTTGCTTTCTCTACTTTTCCTCTGTTCTCTTTTACAATGCTCTTCTGGGCTTCCCTTCTATATTATTAATGCATTCCTAACTGTTTCTCTCTTTCTGTGGGGTCTTTTACCGCGGCGGCGCTCTAGTGCGCCCAGACCCGCGGGTAACAGTCTACGGTTTCTTGTTCTTTACTTGCTACTATTTAATATTTTATAGTTTCTTTATTACTGTACTGCTTTTCTAAATCTTATCTCCTTTCGTCATTACTTCTTTTATTGTTTCCTTTATGTATCTCATCTAAATCAGAGTATCGTTTCCACTTATTTTTTTTCTGTTTCCCCCTCCTTTTGTCATTTCGTTTCCCTTTTTCTTTGTTTGGTTCAACACGTTGTTTTGTGCTTCATTTTCCTGTTTCTGATTTTTGCTCTATTCTACTATGGCACAGGCACATTCTCTTAATGCAATTACTTGGAATGTACATGGCCTCACCCATTACATAAAACGGAAGAAAGTACTCTCCTATCTCCAGACCAAACATGTAGATGTGGCCCTGCTTCAAGAGACCCATTTGGATGCTCTAGAATCAGATAAACTTTGTAGAAACTGGGTGGGCAAGGTTATCCATAGTAGTGTCCAACAAGACGATTCCACAGACACAGGCCCCCTCCGCAAGTGTGGAGTAGCAATCCTCCTTCGCAAATCCCTTCCGGTCACTGTCTCTAAAACATGGTCAGATGTAAATGGCCGTTATGTATTTGCCAAACTTAAAATTGGAGAGTCTCACATTTGTGTAGGGTCTGTTTATGCCCCTACGGGTACCAAAAAAACATTCTTTCTTCAATTATCCCGCCTGCTGCTCGAAATTAATGCATCGCAATATTTGATTGGCGGAGACTGGAATGTAACGCAAGATTCCATTCTAGACAAAACTGGCCCATTAGATAGGGGCAATGCGTCAGACAGAGCTTTGTTAGGGGACATCATATCAGATATTGGATTGGTTGACCATTGGCGTTTCAGCCATCCAACGGATAAGGAATATACTTTCTTTTCATCGGCTCATGGTACATTTTCTCGTCTTGATTATTTCCTCATCTCACATAGCACAGTTCAATTGGTTACAGACTCCTGCATCCTGGAAGCAGCCTTGTCTGATCACTCTCCGGTTCTCCTTTCCCTTGATCTGGGTCTTTCTAGGCCTGGACGTAAGCCATGGCGAATGAATATCCAACGCCACAGGACTCCTACTGGTAAGTTCCAACTGCAATCTCACCTTCAAAATGATCTTTCTACTAATCAGGGGTCTGTCACTTCCAGCAGGACTCTTTGGGCTGCGGCGAAGGCTACTTTGAGGGGGCAATTAATGCGTGATGCAGCAATTGCTAATAAGCAAAATGCAAAGAGACAAGGTGAGCTCGAATCCGACATACAAACTTATTCTCGCCTATACACCACATCTCCGTCTTTACAAAACCGTAAACTACTCGAGCAAGCTCGAATGGCCTTAAATAGCCTTTTTACATCTAAAGCAGAATACGCTTTACAGAAAATGAAAGGTCGACATTACGAGCAAGGGGAAAAGGCGGGAAGGCTATTAGCCGCGCAGCTGCGTCAGAGGGAGGCGTCTATGGCCATTCCGGCCATTAGATCTGCGCAAGGACACTTGTGCACAAAACCTCAAGACATTGTTAATGAGTTCGCCTCCTTTTACGAATCTCTTTACACTTCCGATAATCGAATGGATTCGGATAAAATGACAGCATTTCTTGCAAAAGTGCATCTTCCTTCTCTTTCGGCGGAGGGCAGAGCCATTCTCGAGGGTGAAATAACCAGAGATGAGGTTTCTGGTGCGATTGCTGCCCTGCCTTACCACAAGGCCCCTGGAGAGGATGGATTTCCTCCTGAATTTTATCGCTGGGCAGGTCACAATATTATTGATACCCTACATGCCGCATTCCAGGAGGCGGACAGTGCATCTTCACTAGGACCCCTTTCTAACAAGGCTATTATTGTTGTGCTTCCAAAGCCAGGTAAAGATCCCCAGCTTTGCAGTAGTTATCGTCCCATTTCTCTATTGAACTCTGATATTAAAATCTTGGCCAGCATTCTTGCTTCGCGTTTGCGTAAAGTCTTGCCTTCTTTAATACACCATTCTCAAGTAGGCTTTGTACCGGGCCGTTCCTCCCGGAATCATCTGCGTTCTCTGGCCCATGCACTATGGTCGGCTCAACATCTTACGGATGATGCGTTAGCCCTTTCACTTGACGCAGAAAAAGCGTTTGACCGCATCGAATGGAACTATCTCTTCAAGGTCATGGATAGATTCGGTTTAGGTACGAAATTTATTGATAAGGTACGCTTACTATACAATCACCCTTCTGCTCAGGTAAATTGTGGTGGGTTTCTATCTGACACCTTTACGATTAAGAGAGGGACACGCCAAGGTTGTCCACTATCCCCCCTTCTGTTTCTTCTGGCTATGGAGCCTCTGGCTGCTACCATTCGTCAATCTGATGAGGTCTCTGGTGTCCCCCTCCCAATTGGACATTCTAAAATATACCTGTATGCTGATGATATTCTACTCACCCTTACTCGTCTTCCCCGGTCGATTCCTTCTCTTCTTCACCTTATTAATGATTTCTCTTCTTTTTCAGGTTACAAGATTAATTGGGACAAGAGTGAGGCTCTGCCCATCTCTAATGGTACCACAAAAGCAGCCATTTTTGGATTTCCTTTTCACTGGCAGTCTTCACGCCTTAAATACTTGGGTGTCCTCGTTAATAAAGGATTGCAAGACATGGTTGCAGATAATTTATCTCCTCTTATATCCCAAATGCAACGGGATTTTGATAAATGGAAGGCTTTGGGTCTTTCTCTTTGGGGCAGAACTCAGGCGGTTAAAATGGTTACCCTTCCGAGATTTATATACATTCTAGGTATGCTTCCTCTGCAGATCCCCTTATCTTTACTTCGATCAGTAGATGCCCAGATTAAAACTTTCATTTGGGGTACTGCTAAGCCTCGCCTTGCTATCACTAAGTTAAAGGCTCACCAGTTATCTGGCGGAATTGGCCTTCCATCTATTGAACACTACTCTTTGGCGTTACATGTTTCCCAAATCTCATATTTTCTACCTGGCATCAAAGATTTACCACAATGGGTTCAAATAGAAAGACATCTCCTATCCTCAGAATCGAACCTCTCTCCTCTGTATGGTAGTGGCACTAGTCGTCTTGACCCAAAAAACCCGATATTATCTGCCATGCATAAATCCTGGCAGAGAAGTCATAGATTATTAGGCTCAAACTCAAGAATCCATGCTAAGGCTCCCCTATGGAATAACTCGGGGATCCGTATTAATGGTCGTATGTTATCCTGGCCTGAATGGCGAGCTGCAGGTATTCTCTGTCCGGATCAACTTCTGCATGATGGGGATTTTAAGTCATTCTCTCAGCTTAGGGTAGAATTTGATCTTCCCCTTCATCATTCTTCCAAATATCTTCAACTTCAACAATGTTTGAAGACCCATATGGGATCATCACCATGGCTCCTGCAAGATTCCCCTATATTATCCTATTTGCACATTTGGGGGAAATTTAAGGGTGTTACTTCAGGTATATACAAAATGTTTTCGTCTCATCTTTTTTCTAAATCTCTTTCACATGATCTTCAGCGTAAATGGCAATCTCGCCTCTCAATTTCCTTTTCCGATACTGAATGGGATTTGATTCTAGAGAATTTAAACAAGGGAGCCCGTGAATCAAGACTCAAATTTTGTCTTTATAAAATTCTGCATGATTGGCATTGGTCTCCTGTCAAATTACACCAAGCTGGCCTTCTCTCTCATTCTAATTGCTGGAGATGCTCCAATTCAGGTTGTGATATTACTCATAACATTTGTGAATGTCCTAGTATCCAATCCTATTGGACTTTTATTGGTGTTACTTTGAATTCCACTATGCCCCTAAAATTGCCACTTACATCTACTAACATTCTCTTGCATGATTTACGTCACTCCCCAAAGCTCACGAAACCACAACTCCGCCTTTTCCACACCTCAATTGCTACTGCCAAAATATGTATACTGCGTCATTGGAAATCAACTTTACCTCCCTCCCAGGAGGATTGGTTGGTGGCGATGATGCAAACTGCCTCCCATGAACGCACAATCTATAATCTTCAGGATCAAGCTGACACTTTTCTCCGAATTTGGTCTCCATTTCTTAAATCAAATGCTGCTGATTCTCCGGCCTCCACTTCTACCCAAACACATTAATCAGCTTCACTCTTTCTGTCCTTTGTTTTTTCTCTTCTCTTTGTTTTTCTCCAATCCTTTGCTTCCTCCGTTGTTGTGTTCTTCTGCCTTGATCCAATTACCTTTTCTTCGTTTTATTTCTTTATATTTTCAGCACTTTTTATTCTTCTAGGTCTTTCCTCTCTTCTTTCCCTACAGCTCATTTTTATTACATTTCATTCTGTGTTTTGATCTCATTGTTGCATTAACTAGTATTTATTTATTTAAACGCATATTTATATCGTATTTATTTATCAATATCTTATTCCATGATTCCTTTCAACATGAATTTATTTTCTCTTTATTTATTGCTGTATATGCTCTAATGTATTCGCCTTATAAAACTCAATAAAAAATTTCAACACAAAAAAAAAAAAAGCCTATTGTGAACTTCCACCACAGTCTGGCAAGAGCTCCGGCCCTCTACAGCTATACCGGGTACTTGTAATGCACCAGTTACTTCTTCATTAATTGCTGTCATAGTTTTTGGATCTTCTACAATCCTGTCCCATTTTATGTAGCGCATATTATTAGACACAGATTGTTCGGGCTCAAGATTACCTTGCTGGGATGGTAAATTGCCAAGCAGGGACAAATCAAATAGTGAGGCAAGTGGGTTGTGGTCGCTCTCAGTTCGGTTGACAACCTTCATATCTCTAAAATGGGGCCAGAGCCTGACGTGAACAAGCAGATAATCTATTCTACTCGCCCTACGGCCATTTTCAAAGGTATTCATTCCAAGTTTATCTGACACACTTCTGCCATTAGCTGCCCTCAAGTGATTGCCTATGCACAATCCTTTTAACTGGATTGCTGCCTCTGTCCACCTTTTTACAGGAGCAATCTCGAGAGATGGAATTCCCCAACTGGCGTCTTCCTCAGCTGTAAACTGTGATATATCGTGGCCCAAAGGCTCAAAGGAGGTATTAAAATCACCTGCTACTAGGGGTAGAGTGTTCGAGGGCAAGGAGTCTATTGTGTCTTCCAATTCCTTTACGACTAAAGACTTTTTGCCCCCTGGTAGGCCTCGTGCATATATATTAAAGATTTCCAACTTAATCCCGAACTTAGAGGCTATCTTTACTGATAATATATCTTCACTAGTTCTTGGGCCTTGATTTACTCGACACCCCAAATCCTGCCTTAGCCATATAGTTAATCCGCCAGACGGGCAGCCTCTTGTACTTTTTAAAGCTGGGACATAAAAGTTGAGGAATCCATTACAAAACACAGGATCTATTGACCAAGTCTCTTGAAAGAGACATATATCATATTTTGTTATAAAACCCATCCATTCGGGGTAGGCAATTTTAGGGCCTAAACCTGCGATATTCCAAGATATTATGGACAGTGTGCCATTCTCTCTATTTTTCCCCTTATTAGTGTCTAGACTCCATGATAAAGGACTTAAGCTATCCCTCTCTAAATAAGCCAGGTTATCCTTAATAATAGTGCCCACATTGGTTTTAATACCATGCTCAATATCTCCTCCTACGCCACTAGGAAAGTGTAACGGGGACACCACCTCTTCCCTGTATTTAGTCGGCTTTCCGCTTCTATCTGATACAGGTCAGTTATTATTGACCCGACTGACAGATTTAATTCATTACCAGATCTATCGGCCTCATTTATATTTGGATGGTTTACCCCTTTCTCAAGGAGATTTTTGGTTGGTTTAGTTGTTATATTCCTGTTACCAGGATGGTTTGGCCGTCAGTCACAGTCTTCCAGCCCAGAAGACCCAGGTATCTCATACTGTACATTAGGTCCTCTGTTTTTCTTGGCCCAAATATCAAAACCTCTTTGGCCACGATCTTCTGGGGCAAGCTGTTGGTGATCACAGTAGAAAAAGGACAAAGGCAAGAAGAGAATAGGGTACAGGAGTTTGAGTTCTGCCAGTTGCAGATATGTTCCACTGCCTTCTTGTCCCTGAAATTGATTATTATACAATCTCCTACTATTGTTTTGCTCTTTGGGCCTACCCAATCAACTCGTCTGGCGAAAAGAATTTCTGCTGAAACATGCTGGGGTAAGGGGCGGTTTAAGTTAAGCCAAAATACGCACTTGTTCTTCAATTCCCTAAAATCCTCCCTTTTATCTGAGCCCAAAGGTTTAACCCCTGGTAGTATCACCACATAGGGTGTGGACTCTGGTGGGAGGTGTATACTTGGGGATTTTCTTACGGCTGGAGTACTAAGGGCTTCCCTCCCTGATAGCGTAGCTACTGGACTTGCATTTGCTGATACCCTCCCTGCGCTCACTGTGTTACATGCAGTATTCTTAGTAGTAACCCGAGTTTCCTGCCCCGATGTTGGTAAATTGGGTTTAGCTACAGTAGCAGCAAAAGTAGAAGTTGGAGCGACATTAACAGATGTAATGCTTTTGTCAGGCAACATGGCAGACAATTTTACAGACGCCTGGCAATTACTAGCATTTTTTTGACGGGTCTGTGCTGATGCATGCGCCAACTCCAAACAAACCAATCTATTTTCTATTGCATCCAGTCTGTCATATATTGGAAGACATGTTTTGTAGAAAATTGATTCTATCTTTCCCCAAAAGTCATCTCCTAAGTCACGCGGCTCTTTAGATGTAATCAAAGGGGGGAATGTTGATACTCCATCTTCAGGGCCAGGGGTGGCTTTTCCAGAAGGGGCAGGAATCGTCTCTGAGGTATCTTCGGAGATAGTTCGCCTTGCCTTCGCGTTTTGCCCTCCGATTGCCGATTCCCCGCGTTTCCTTTTAGGTCTCTGGTTCTTCGTATTCCCCTTATTGTTTAGGGGTAATATTTTTCCCTTGGAATTCGTGGCGGAACGTGTCTTGACGCTCTGGGTCACGACATCAGTTTGGATGGGGTTTATTTGTCCCGCTCTAGGTCTAGTATTGAGATTGGCTCCTTCAGATTCAGGAAGGCAATGGGAAGGCCCTTCATGAGGGGGAGAGCTGTTTTCTAGCTCGCATACCACAGAGTTTGCATCGTGATCAGTTCTCAGTGTTTTATTGTGCACCGGGGAGTGTACATAGGCCCAGAGAGGAACGCCTATCTACCAAGGATCCCAAAGATAGGCGTTTCTCTGTATGGTCGATTTCCTTTTCCAAGATAGACGAAACTCTCACCAAAAAATGATCTAATGTTCCAACTATCGACTTCCGACCCTTGTCAGTAACAGAGGTCATTGTGCTAGCGGGGTTTATGACTGAGTCGCGTCCTTGGGAGCACAATTGTATGATACAAGTAATATGTATATTTGGGGCACCAGGAAGCAGGTGAAATATAACGAACCTTATCTGATGGTTAAAGGGGGGTGTCCCGTCCCGTCCTCAAGCGTCCTCTAACGGGCTCAAACGGGCCCGCCCTTGGCCCGGGCTTCGCCCGGCGTGCGTCCGCGCGCGTCCGCGCTGCGGAGGTGAGGGTGGACTTTTATCTGGCGAGTGGGTTATCCACTGCAGGTGTGTGCCGCCAAGCCCCCTGGGCAACGTAGTCCTGGTCCCGCTGCTTAGAACTGCGATGCGGCTCCCGCGCCAGCAGGAGCGGCGAGGTCTTTTATCTGGCGAGTAGGTTATCCACTGCAGGTGTGTGCCGCCAAGCCCCCTGGGCAACGTAGTCCTGGTCCCGCTGCTTAGAACTGCGATGCGGCTCCCGCGCTAGCGGGAGCGGCGAGGTCTTTTATCTGGCGAGTAGGTTATCCACTGCAGGTGTGTGCCGCCAAGCCCCCTGGGCAACGTAGTCCTGGTCCCGCTGCTTAGAACTGCAATGCGGCTCCCGCGCCAGACGGAGCGGCGAGGTCTTTTATCTGGCGAGTAGGTTATCCACTGCAGGTGTGTGCCGCCAAGCCCCCTGGGCAACGTAGTCCTGGTCCCGCTGCTTAGAACTGTGATGTGGCTCCCGCGCCAGCGGGAGCGGCGAGGTCTTTTATCTGGCGAGTAGGTTATCCACTGCAGGTGTGTGCCGCCAAGCCCCCTGGGCAACGTAGTCCTGGTCCCGCTGCTTAGAACTGCGATGCGGCTCCACCATTAAACTTATATGTATGGTGTTTTTTGTGATGAATGTGCTGTGCTACGTTATTTCAATGGAAGCTTCTAGGCCTAATCCACCATTTTTACTACTGACTTGAAAGCTAACGTTTCATAAACAATGTATCTGTATTGGATGTCTTGTGACATCGTTAACTGTGTTTGCGTCACACTTTTTAAATATACCACTGCTTGATGCCTCCTCAGAGAGCAAGGATTCAATGAATGGTAAGACCTTGGGCCCGATTCACAGAACTAACTTAAGACAAAATCCTAAACTTACTACCATTTTGGTATTCACAGAAGGCACTTACTCAGTTCGGTATTCACAGAAGTTAGGAGTCCTAACTTTCGGACTCCTAAATGCCTAAACTTTTCTACTCCTAAAATGAGAAAAATCCTAACTTTAAGACTTTCGGTATTCACAGAAGGCATTTAGGAGTCCTAAAGTTAGGACTCCTAACTTCTGTGAATACCGAAATGAGTAAGTGCCTTCTGTGAATACCAAAATGAGTAAGTGCCTTCTGTGAATACCAAAATGGTAGTAAGTTCAGGAGTGATTTGTGATTTCATCTCTAAGTGGTTCTGCTTGGATGCATTATAACAAAATCACTCTTTGAGTCAAAAACGCACAATGACCATTGAGAGAACATTAGAATGAGTGTAAAAAATGCTAAGTAGCACAAATAGCATTTTGGTGTAAAACCACTTCTAGGTGCAAAATCACTTCTCATTGAAATATCAACTTGGTACAAAGTCACCAGCATTGTGATATCACATTTAGGATCAAAATTAAAATTAAGATGCAAAATCACACTTGATGCAAAATGAGCTTGAGTTTCGAAATACATTTAGAAGAACAAATTACATTTATGAGCAAAATCAGTCAGATGAAAAAAACATCCATTATTGCTAAAGTCACAGTCGGTGGAACTTCAACAGGAGTGTGGGAACATATTTAGGAGCACAAATCTATTTCTTCTTCAGGGCATGGAAACTTTGCTTCACCCTCCGTGGGCTGTAGTGGGAAGAATCTAAGCAGCCGGACTAACACGCCCATTAGCCAATTCCAAATGATGACTCTAGAATATTTCTCAGGCCTGATACAAAATGTGAATGAAAACTTCCTCAAGCAATGGCAGATGGGGGATTCCGAACGACCAACTTCTTTATGTGTGCTTTTGACGTTGATGACAAGAACTCTGACATACAGCTAAAGTTGTTTATGGTCAGACCTAAACAAATCTGAAAATGAACACAAAGAGAGGGAGAGACACACACACAGAAGTGAATGAGTTTGAAAGAAAGGAAGACATGATGGAAGGAAGAAAGGAATGATGAAATAATGGAAGGCATGATGGGTGAAACAATGACAAGTTGAAAAGAGAGGATAACAAAACAATTCAAGATAAACAAGCATTGGTAAATGCATTAGGTTTCGGCTATGTGATTAATAAAAAGCTGTTTTTTGTTGTAAGTCGTAGCTTGCTGAGTAGTTGTACAATGTTAGTTACAGAAACTCTGTTAAAGTGTTATGGCTTGTTTATATACACAAAGGCAATATATGGTTATGTTACTAGTGGTATAGTGTGGGTAAGTAATAGCAACATTTTGAAAAATGAAATGAAAGATGAAAATAATAGAGTTAACTGATGTTATAGCAACATTATGTACTTAGAGGACTTTTGACAATGTTGGGCCCAGTGCCACTGCATCTGCTGCACCATACAAATCATGGCCCTAGTGCCTGCAGGATAACTGCATTTTTGGCTGCCTGTTTAGTAGCAAAATAAAGCAATATTTGGTGTTTAGAGGAGTTATCACAACTTTTAGCCCTTGTGCAACTGCACCTGTAGCACAATTGAAATCATGGTCCACTAATAGTGCCTGATAGATAACTACACTTGTGACTGGCTGTTTGGTGATAAAACATAGCAATATTTGGTGTTTAGACGAGTTATGACAAATGTTCATCCCGCTGCCACTGCACATGCTGCACCATTTTAACCACAGTCCTATTGCTTGCCAGGTAACAGCACTTGTGACTACCTGTTTAGTAGAAATGCTTAGCACTATTCTGCATTTAGTGGGTTCCCTAAAGCTTTTGGCCCTGATGGTACTGCACCTTCTACACCATTCAAATCAAGTCCCCCTTAACTGCAAGATAGCTGTAATTGTGTCTGCCTGTAAAGTAGTAAAATATAGCAATATTAGGTGTTTTGAGGCGGTCTCGACAAATTTATGGCCCAGTGCTACTGCACCTGCTGCACCATTCACATTATGACCCTATTGCCTGCTTGTCACTGTTTTGTTTAGTAGTAAAACTTATCAATAATCTGGGTTTTTAGAGATTTTGGTGTCAGTCCCACTGCACCTGCTACACAATTCAAATCAAGCCCCTTTTAAGTGCAAGGCTATTGTGACTGTCTATTTAGTTATCAAATATAGCAATATTATGCGTTTAGAGGAGTTCTGACAACTTTTGGGCTCGGTGCTACTGCACCTGCTGCACCATTCAAATCATGACCCTGTTGTCTGCAAGGTAACTGCACTTGTGGTCGCCTGTTTAGGAATAACATTTAGCAATATTAGGTGTTTAGTGGGGTGCCTGGAGCTCTGGTCCCGGTGCCACTGCACCAGCTGCACCATTCAAATAACTACCCTGTTGTCTGCAAGATAACTGCACCTGTGAATGCCTGTTTAGTAGTAAAAGATAGCAATATTTGGTGTTTAGTGGAGTTATGACAAATTTTGGGCCCTGTGCTACTGCACCTGCTGCCATTCAAATCATGACCCTGTAGTGTGCAACGTAACTGCAATTGTGACTGCCTGTTTAGAACTAAAATATAGCAATATTAGGCGTTTAGAGGAGTCCTGACAACTCTTTGTCGCGGTGCTACTGCACCTGCTGCACCATTCAAATCATGACCATAGTGCCTGAAAGATAACTGCACTTGTGACTGCCTCTTTACTTGCAACATTTAGCAATAATCAGTGTTAAGTGGGGTGCCTGGAGCTTTTGGTCCTGGTGCCACTGCACCTGCTGCACTATGAAACATGACTTTAACGCTTGCTTGATTACTGCACTTGTGACTGCCTGTTTAGTAGTAAAATATAGCAATTTTAGGTGTCTAGTGGAGTGCCTAGAGCTTTTGGGCCTGGTGTCACTGCACCTGCTGCACCATTGAAATCATGGCCCTGTTGTCTACAAGGTAACTGCACTTGTTACTGCCTGTTTAGTTTGACATTTTAGCAATAATCTGGGTTTAGTAGGGTCCCTAGAGCTTTTGGCCACAGTGCCACTGCAACTGCTGCATCATTCAAATCAAGTCCATTGTGACTGCCTGTTTAGTAGTAAAACATAGCAATATTTGATGTTTAGTGGTGTTTTAACAACTTGTGGGCCTGGTGCTACTGCACCTGCTGCACCATTCAAATCATGACCCTGTTGTCTGCAAGGTAACTGCACTTGTGACTGACTGTTTAGTAGCAAAATATAGCATAGCTCTTGAATATTAACTTTCTTTTTAATGCACAATGTTTATTACAACATTTAGAATTTGATCATAATGACCAAATAGATTACGTTGAAAAAAATCAATCCGATAATGAATAGGAGATGCTGCAAACATTCTAAGGTTAAAGCATCTGCTTTTCAGAATTAAGTAATAAAAAGCAAGCATTCCAGCATACTGTTAGAAGCTGTCTGCCTTACCTGAGGGAAGAGATCTTATCTTGACAGTGAACAGGGCTTAAACAGTGTGAACAGCTTTTGTAGAAGTGTCGTAAATGCGTGCAGCCAGGGGAAGTTAACAAATAAAAAAAGTTCCACACAAAAGTAAATGAACACAGTAAATTAGCACAGGAAACTGATGAGAGCCCCCTTTTAAGATATATTAATTACAAGAGATTTCACAAGCACAGCGCAAGCACTGTATAGGTGAAACTTAAAAATGATGGAAGGCATAGAGAGAAATGAAAGAAGTAAAAGATAAAAGAAAAGATCATATCAGCAAAGAGTAAAAGAAGTAAAGAAACTACAAGCAGAAAGAGAGATGAAAGAAAATAAGAAAGGATGAAAGAAGGGGGCAAAGGGATAAAGATAAAAGGAAAAATGAAAGGCAAGAAGAAAGGATGCTTGGCTGAAGGAGCGGAGGAAAGAATGAAAGAAAGAAAGAATATAAAAAAGAATGAAAGATTATAAAAGAAAACATGAAAGAAAAGATAAAAGAAAGAAGTAAAGATGAAAAAGTAAAGAAGGGCACAGTATAATGAACAAGATGGAATCACGAATGAAAACATGCAATAAAATAATGGAAGTAATAATATGGAAAGAAGGATGGAGATGGAAAGAAGGTAAGGAAGTCAGAACAAAATACAGAAAGGGCTAATTAGAAGAACAGTGGAAAAGAAAGTGAAAGAAAAGAAAAAGAGAGCAAAAAATAAATATATGTGGGACACAAGAAGGAAAGAAAGTAGAAGATGAAATCCAGAAGAGAACATCAACGTCGAAAGTAGAAGAGGAAGACGTAAGGTGCATCTGAAGTGGAAAGAAGTGAAATAGACAAAGAAAAACAGGGAAAAGACAAGATGATAAAAAAAGTGTGAAGAGAAAGAGTGTATTTTAGTAAATAGACAATGAGAAACTTGATAATTTGGTAAGAAAGTTGCAGATTGAAGAATGAGCAGGGAAAATAAGAATGAGAAAAGAAACACATAACTGGAAAAAATGAAGAGAAAAAAGAAAGACGAATGGGAGAACGAGTAAAAGGGGAAGAAAAAGGAATCAGAAAAATGAGGTAAAGAATTGGGAAAGAGGAAACGTTGAGAAAATAGCAAGGACAAAGAAGGAAGATGAATATAATAAAATGAAGTGGCCAGAATACAAAAAGTGTTCAAGGTGGACATTAAGGCAGTAAAAGACGACAGGGGCAGACTGTGGCAAGATGGGAGGAGTGGGGAGGTGGAGTGAGAGAGGGTGGCAAAAGTAGAGAAGGGGCATAGGAAGAATAACTAAATGGAAAACACTTAAATATTAATGTATTGAAGATCATGCAAAAGGTATGTAATGGGATAAGAACTGTACATTAGGGTAATAAAATAGAAACAGCGATAGAGGTAAGAGACAGAAGTAAAGATTCTGGCAATAAGCTTGGTAAACGGTGGTGTGCAAAACTAAAAAAACAGAAATATTCAAATGTGAGTGATATGGACATTGAGGTGGCCTTGATACATACAGAGACTGAGGTTGGCATTAAGTGGACATTTTAGACATTATGGTGGCCCTTACCATTAAGGTGGCCCTTTATGCCATATGGTGGTCATTTTTGTCAGTATGAATACTCTAACACAAGGTAGACCTTCTAAATATATGGTGGTCATTTAGGGAATATGTGGCACTGACATAAAATAGCTCACCATAGCATGGTGGGCTTTCTATTTAACATGGTGGCCAAGACATGACGTGGCCATCATTGGAAAATTGTGACCATCCTAGGCAACATGAGGGCCAACCCTGGCATAACAATGTTCCTCTCCTTAGCTTGCTGTCAGCACCCTTGTTATTACGTTGGATATTCCATGCATAGCAATGGAAATCCCTGGGCAATTGTGGCCGCTCATTACATTTGTTGGTCATTCTGGTACTAGGGGGGCATTCTGCCTACCACTATTAAATGTTGGTTATGCCAGCATGTGATTGTTGTGATACACGGGCTACTGAGACAGATTGTGTCCTTGTTGACCAGCAGAAAATTGGGAGCACTTGAAAATGACATGTTGGTATTTGGGTAACCAATCTCATAAAAAAAAAAAATGAAAAGCATATGATTAATTGGCAAAAGAAGTTATTGTTACAAATGTAAAAGTTTTTATTTGGTAGACTAGAATGTATTTAACCTAAGATTCCTGGGGCATATCAGCAAGAAACGGCGCTGAATAACGCAAAGCGCGCTTAACGCTTTGTTATTCATCGCCGTCTATCTCTGGAATTTATCACCCTGGTAGCGCATTATCAACAACGCGTTGCTCCAGGGCGATAAAAATTCCAGAGATAGCGGGGGATATTGCCGTTTTGCAGGGAACATCGCTGGTTTTCCAGTGATGTTCCCTGCAAGAGGGCGATAACCTTGCTGATAAGACCCTGTGGTCGTAGCAGCATAAACCACCCCCATGTTAGGGATGGATAAGTCAGGATTTTAGCAGACGTTAGTTTTTGGAGATAACAGCGGTTTTCTCCAAAAACTAACGTCTGCTAAAATGCTGGGGCAGCCTTGTAAATATCGCGAAGTGCACATCAGCGATATTTGCAAGGCTGTACTGCCCAGTGACGCCCACTTTTCATCTAATAAGAGATGCAAAGGGAGGTGTCGGGAAAAAGGGTGCTAACATGCGATTTTGCATGTTAGCACCCTCTTGTAAACAGGGCGATAGTTTTATCTCTGCTTTTTTGGCTTTTAAAGTGATAAAGCCCTTGTTAATATGGCCCCCTGTCTTTGTGAAGAAATCTTTCATTATTCATGAAAGGTCCTGTTGATGTTTATGCTCAAAATGATTGCATTTCCATCACATATTGAGAACAGATGTCTGAGTGCCAATTCAAGCGGAGTTGGGGACACAAATTGGTGATGCAAATTTTTTGGTACCAGAGGTCATTTGCTGCTATACATAATATTTCATGATTCATGTAGAGCACTTGACCTTATCAGCACTGCTGAATGATTAGCGTGACCTTAATGATGTGCACGCTGTATGAACATGTAACAGTAATGCCTCTGGTTGCTGAGCCTGTGAGATTTGTGTACCCTCAGGGACAGTCATTCTGTCTACAGATTTGGCACACATCTTCATTTTACCACACTTCCACTTACAATTAGATTCTTCTTGATAACATATGACTGAAAAATTACTTGGAAGGTGCAGGAAGAGTATGGAAGATAGGAATTAAGAACATTGAACAAATCTCATAAAAAAAATATAGAAAGTGATGTTAAATTATAGGTCACATTAGTTTAACACTGACACAACTTTTTAGCCAATTTTCGGAGGATGAGACTGAGTATTAGAAACATTTTGTGAGGGCTGACTCAGAAGTGCCTGTAAAACCTGTGTTTTTTAAGCCAATTGATTAAGTTATTTTCTAAATTACATATTAACATGAACTATTTTGCAACTGAAACAATACTGTTGTGATGTACAGCACTGTTTTTCCTGGCCTGTGCTAACTAGGCCTCAAATAGACCCTGTCCCCATAATGTCTTTAATTTCTTTAATATGACTGCTTCATAATATTCCTCTTGTTTTTACATTTTGTCACTGACACAGCCTGCAGTAAAATGCCCATCATTACTTGTGTGGACATTCTGTTCCAAGAGCTCTGCAGAAAGCTTTTAGATACTTTTCAAGACCCTTCCTGTTTGTTCACTGTGGGATATTCACTCTGAGACTCTCCATTGTTTATGCAACCAGATCTGGGCTGCTGTTTCTGATCACATTAGATTAAAGGTACCAATTGTTATTCATTTAGTGGGACAGTGGTAAAATGGTAGTATTATGTGACATCTAATAATGTAGTACTGTGATTTGCTGTTGTATTCATACATTTTCTCATGCTATGCTGAGAGTGCGCTGTTAATTGGTTTTAATGGTGACATTTCCAATAAAAAGCCCTGAATTTGGGGCTTCGTGTGATACTTTTCTGAGCTACTGATTTTCTTTTATTTAGTTGTTCCACATTTTGGACTTGGAATATTTTTCAGGTTTTCCTTATTGCTGCATATAGTTAACTGCTAAGAGCCTTCAAAGCAATTTAGTTTGGAGCCTAGGACTGATTTACTGAAACTAACTATGGGCCTGATTACAATAGCGGGGAGACCGCCACTGACAGCCTGTCGGTGGTGGTCTCAGCGACATTTTTAGCAACTTCACCCCCGCCACATTTGGATGGCGAGTGGCTGTGTGGCGGTTGGAAAGACTGACTGCCACAGATCCGACGGGTCCATTGGAGGCACAGTAATGCTTACAATGGTGGCGGTGCCTACCAGGCACCGCCGTAGGCATTACAATGATAATTTCCTCCGGCCATTTCACGGCAGTGAATTCGCCATGAAAAGGCTGATGGAAAGGGACATTGGGGGTCCCTAGCGGGCCCCCCTTTCACCCTGACCTACAGACACAGGACCTGGAGGGCATCTATGGTAGTGCAGGGATATGTGTGGGGTGTCTGTTTGCACATGAGCAATGCAACTGCCACGGTGGCAGTTGCATCTTAATTAGCCCTGCGGAACCGCCGCCTTGTAGGCGGGCAGTCCCAAATGCCAAACGATGGCAACCGGACTGAAGTCCATCCACCATCGTAATCGGACCCTACGTTTTTACCTTCTGCATTGCACTTTTAAATTTTAATAAACCCCCATTGTTTTGCTAATATTCTGATCTCAAGCATTTTTGTGTCAGTCCTTATTCATTAACTGTTTTGTAATTCTGTTTTGACTCTTATCTTAGGGACACATGGCCTCATCTTCTCTTGAGGACAACACTGTCCGGGGCACTGCAAATGGGTGCTACATTTTCCACACTCCCACTCCCAACCTGCCCCCTCCATCCGCCTCACCACTTTTTGTTTGTTTCCGTCACCACTGTCTATTATGTGGACTATCTGAGAGATAGCAGTTAAACCAGTGGTATAACGAAAATTGAGGGGCCCCCCTGCAAAGCACAAGAAGGGGACCCCCACGCTCCGGACCAAGTCAGGAGCTCTCAAGCCAGGGGCCCATGCACAGTGCCAGAGGGGGCCCCCTAGAACATTGGGCCCCCACACTCTGGGGGCTGCAGGGGTGTAATGTTGTGCTACTGACCCAAACCATTAAATTGATAATTGGGTCACAAAATTCACAGCGTGGCCCCACCTTCTTGGGAAGGAGAGATCTTTCTAGGAAGTTCAGGTTCAGTAGATAGCCCATGATGGTTTAGGTTATTTCATGAGTCATTGAGGAAAACTTGTACCATAGTATTTGCAAATTAAACAGTGAAATGCATTATGTGGCCACATTGGTATGAAAATGTCATCAAGGGAAGCATAGCCCCCTAGACTTATTAATGTGTACTGGGCTAGCCGGTGTTGCAGCACGGAAACTTAGGTAACAGGGAACAGGACAATACCCGTACCAAATATCCTCCCTTTGTCATAGACCAAATATCACTTTAACACTTTCACTCATGCAGTCATTGGTGGCGCCCATAACACCAACATTCACAAATCACTTCACACTGGTCTGCACTTACAGGAGAGATGAATGTTCCATGCGCTGACATGAAAGGAATATCTTATAACCTATAGGAAGAAAAGCTATATTGCACATATATACACTAATATCCTTACACCTACAGATCTCAATCCTAAACATCAAGATACTCCTCCCACGTGATCAATGGATCATTTAGTTGGATTAATAATTGGTGATTTAGAACCAGCTAAAACACATTTTACAATTTTGATCTTCCCTCCTTCAATAAAACACAGAATGCATTTGTTTGTTAATCAATATTTGTTTATCTATTTATCTCAAAAGTTAAGTGAACATCTAGAACGTTTATTAAATTTTATGTAAATCCCAGAACACCATATTTACCTAAACTGGCTATCGGGCGACCTCTAAGTCATCAAATTAGCTGTCTATCAGTCGGAATTCAAAAGTTCTTTATGCAGCACACTACAGTCCCCAGAATGGACAAGGATCAGAAATGTGCAAGCATCTATCAGTGCCCATCAATCTTATAAAGTTCGCAGTTCATCAAGGAAATGGGCAGCATTCAATCTGTCAAAGATTCAGGAACGCAGCAGTCACGTCGCGTAGCGTCACCGTCGTCTCCATCAGCAAAAGGAAAAGGGAAAGTGTAGCCATACTCTCTATTCTACTGTCATTTTTATAATAAAAGTAATGTCAAGATGTAACATTTTTCAGGGTTTGGGCTTTTCTAATTGCTCTGTTGGGATCGTCCGGTAAGGTTTCACACAGTTCAAGAGGTTACGTAATGGTTTCTGATTTTGCCGGTTTCTTGTAAATGTCCTTTGTTTTAGTACTTGGATGGCTTCCCACCGTGGCCTTGTTCGTGCACAGCGTGGCAAGGGTCATGACGAGGCCACAGGAACAAACTGATTCGCCCGAAACCTCGTGGAATGGTGGCCATCACGTCGTGTCACGTTGGCGGCCATTTTGTTTTTAGGCCAAAAGAACAACTTAAGTGAAACAAACACAAGAAGTAATTAATTCATAGAAATAATGAATAAAATGTTATCCCCTTACTAATCCCTCTATGTGCTTGTAATTATCTAGCGTAGAGCGACATTTAAAGCGTTTATATTCACCCATTTGATGTCGTCTGGGGCAACATAACGGAAACGTCACAAAAGCAACATATATCATGCAGTATTCTATTTACTATATATACTACTGTTAATGTGCGTACATATTTTAGTTAAAAAGGTAAATTAGCCATGCAAAATGCAAATCCGACGTATATTTTATATATTAGTAATGTTGATTAAAACCAAGCAAACTTATTTAGTAATATTGCAATTAATAGATTATTTAATTAGTATATTCATGCAGAATAGGGGGGGTATACAAAATTTTGTTCTACCCGCTCCATCACCGGCTTTGCTCAGTCACTCAGTGTCACTCAGGATATTGTTCAGAGTGGAGGTACTTTATTTATCTGGCTCCTCCCTTGCAAAGGAAACATCTCTGGTATATCCCGAAGGCAAAGTGCAGCCTGCAGCGTAAGCACAGTGTAGAGAAAATGCCAGCAGCATCTCTAAAAGCTCCTTCCATTATAATGAGTGTGTTTAAGCAAACAGAAGAGCATAGATGTGCATTGCATTTCCATCCAAATTTCTCGACGGATCACATATGTTTCTGAGACTCCTTGAAGGAAGAATATTAAATGCATGAACATGTAAAGCAATGGCAGTGCTCTTGTTAATGAGAGAGGCTGCTGCTTTCATAATGTTAACACAATAAGGCAAGATGCCTTTAAGCAACAGTAAACAAGCCCTGCATATTATTTTGCACTTCTCATTAGTACATTTCTAGATCCCAAGTTATGTGAATGTGCCTAGCAGTATACCAGCCATATTTTTACATAGCAAAATGATGAAATTGACTGTGGCTAAGAAACTGACAACTTGTCTTAGGCAATTAACCATTTCTCATATGCTTTAAATGTTCCTGGTCAGGATATATATGCTTTGTAGGCCTGTGTCAGTAGCTTGAACTGGAATCTCTTCTGGATGGGGAGACAATGGAGGTTCCTAAGGTGGGGGGTGATGCGGGTCTGTTTTGGGAAGTTGAGGATCAGTCTGACTGCTGTGTTCTATATGGTCTGGAGTGTCTTGAGGAGTTGGGTGGTAATACCGGAGTAGAGTGTCTTTCCATTGTCTGGTGACGAGAGCCTGGGAGATGGTTTTCTGGTGTTGAAGGTGATCCATCTGGAGATTTTTCAGAGCATGAGGAGGGTCTGGAAGCAGGAGGAGGTGACTGCGTTAATTTGGCGCTTCATGGTGTGTTTACTGTCAAGGAGGATGCAAAGGTTTTGTGCATGGTCTGTTGGAGTGGGTGTGGTTCCAAGCTTGGGGGCCACCAGCTGTTGTCCCACGGGGAGGTGTTCTTCATGAAGATTAGCACTTCTGTATTGTCCGTGTTGAGCTTAAGGCTGCTGGTCCTCATCCATTCCATGACACTAGTTATGGCATTGAGGAAGTTTGTTCTAGTGGTGGAGGGGTCTTCAATGAGTGAGAGGATGAGTTGGGTGTCATCTGCGCAGGATATGATATTAAGTTTGTGGGTTCTGACATTGTCGGTGAGGGGCGTCATGTAGGTGTTGAACAGAGTGAGGCTGATGGATGCTCCTTGGGGTTCTCCGCAGGTGATGCTCTTGGGTTCTGAGGTGAAGGATGGCAGGTGGATTCGCTGAGTTGGTGCTATGTGGAAGAATGTGATCCATTTGAGGGCGTCCCCCTGGATGCCGATGAGGTTGAATCTGTTTATGAGGGTGTGGTAGGATACGGTTTTGAATGCCGCTGAGGGGTCGAGGACAATCAGGGAAGCTGTTTCACCCCGGTTGAGGATGGATCTGATGTCGTCGGTGGTAGTGATCAGGGCGGTCTCTGTGCTGTGGTTGGAGAGGAAGCCAGATTTCTAGGAGTTAAGTGAGCTGGTGGTTGATGGCCTTCTCGAGGACTTTGGTGGGGAATGGAAGCAGCGAAATGGGGTGGTAATTTTTTAGTTCACTGGGGTCGGTGGAGGGTTTCCTCAGGAGGGGTCTGACCTTAGCATGTTTCCATCTGTCGGGGAAGGCTGCCGTGGTAATGGAGGCATTGAGGATGTTGGTGAGTTCTGTGCTGATTACTTTGGTTCCAAGGTTGAAGAAATGGTGGGAGCACTAGTCCATGGGTAAAACGCAGAGGTTGGAGGACACGGTGGCTGTGTTGATCTGTATGGCGAGCAGATTTCATGTGCTGATTGAGTGGCTGGTGTCTAAGGGTGGGCAGAGTTTGTCAAAGTTGGTGGGTTGGGGATCAAAGTTTTGGTAGATGGTGGCTACCTTGCTATGGAAGTAGTCTGACAGGGTGTCACAGAGTTCTTGGGAAAGGCGATCAGTGTTCTCAGTGGCTGACGAGCAGGAAAATTCTCTGACGATGTTGAAGAGTTCCTCTGTGCAGTTGGTGCTTGTTTTGATGCGGTCTGTGATGGTGACTCTTTTAGTGTCCTTGATGCATTGGTCGTATATGTTGAGGGCTGATTTGAAGGCACTTCAGTTGATGGAGTCTTTGGTGGTGCGCCATTGTTTTTTCACTCGTTTACAGTTGCACTTGATGGTTCTGAGTTCTGGTGTATACCAGCTGGCTTGTCTTGAGAATTTGTTGGTTTTGGGAGGCTTCATGGGGGCGACAATGTCGGCACATTTGGCGATCCAGTCAGAGAAATTCTGGATGGCCTGGTCCAGGTTTGATGCTGCATTGAGCTGGATGGTGTTGAGGGCCTCCATCTACCGGGCAGTGGTGGCTGCTGTGAAATAAAAGTAAGGGGCAGCACAGGGGAGAAAATGAAGGGAAAGAAAATGCACTTACCCAGCGGCTGCCTCTTCGGTGCTCTTCTGTTCCTCTGACACAGACACTCCATGCACAGGCTCCCAGAGTCATTAAACCAATCCAGAAGCTCTCATGCTGGTAATACTCAACATGCGAGAAGCACCAGGATCGGTTTGGGCAGTCTGGTTTGATGCTCAGTTAGGCCCTGAGACCGGAGTCTGTTCTCCACCCAGTTGTGTAGCACAGCCAGGGTGGAGAAATCTAAGTGCCCATGCTAGTTTTGCAGTTCTAAGATGGCTGGCCAAACCAAAAAGCGCACTTGCACCACTCGTCCTCCCTGCTGCTGCTGTCTATTAGGATGGCCCCACCCTGCTGTAGATTCGACTCAGTGAGGAAAATATAATGATAATAAGTTGAATGTACCTGATTTTATCTTTGTAATATTTTACTTGGAGTAAGAACTGATGGAATTCTATTTTTATGATGTGATGTAATTTATGTTTTTAAAATGTTTTTATATGTTTGTATGATATGCTTTATGGGTGTTCACCCAACATAAACATTAATCATGATGATCATGATAATAAGCTGCTTTATTATAATTTTATTTTCCATATTTTCATTGGAGGAGACGCCGCCGCTGTTGGGTCTCAATCACTTTGTTTCAGCTATGGTGAGAGACGCTCGGGGGCTTGGTGGTGGTGCCCGGAGAACCCGTGATGTTTAAGAGGACGCTGGCGTGGTTGGTCCAGGTGTGTTCAGTGATATGGGTGTACTTGACTCTGTCGCTTGATTTGAAGATTGGGTCCAGCATATGTGCTGTGCTGTGTGTGGCGTCGGTGACCAGTTGAGTGAGGCCAGAGTGCATGGAAGACAGAATAATGCTCAATTGACTTGAGACAAACTCGACTAGCACAGATGACGCAAGACCGAGTGCCATGACCTCAGTGAGGCAGAAGGGGTGGGTGGTGGAGGGCTGGGGAGCAAAGTGGCGGCATCAGCAGCACACCAGCGTCAGCAGGGGATACCTGCTGGGGAAGTGAGGGGAGTTGGCACAAATACCTGCTCAATGAGGTTACGTTTGGGACTCCATTAAGAAGGTTCTGGGGGATTGAGGGGCACTGGGTGGCAAAAGCAGGGAGAGTAGGAAACGTCAGGAAACAAGCGGGGAGGCAGGCCGGCTTGCAAGCACGTACAGCAGGTAAAACACGGACTAACTAAACAGGAGGAAAAGAATGTTAATCTGGCATGGTAAAGCAAGCAGCAAAATGGGCACAATTAGACTAAAACATAATACGCAATTGACAGGAGCCAAACTAGACTGTCACAGATGACGCATGACCGAGTAATGTGACCTCAGTGAGGCTGAAGCGGCGGGAAGCTGAGAGCTGGGGAGGAAGCAGCACCCCAGCAGGGGAGACCTGCTACAGACAGCGAGAGGAACTGTGCAGCACTGCAATCTCTGTGTGCAACCTTTTAAGTGGGGCCGAGTCAGACAGCGCTGCTTTTGTCAATGGGTCTGACCACACCTTCTGACAGAACCCAAAATTGATAATCAATGCAACCAAGCCTCTCCTGCCATCTGGTGGTGCCAATTATTTCGGTTACGTTCTCCTTCACTTCCGTTCTCTTGTTTTTTATACTCTGCCATCGAGTTGGGTCTGGTGCAGAAGGGAAACTGGTCTGATGCATTCAGGATCAGTTGGCATGTTAGTTAATTCCCTTGACTCTGAAGCAAGTGATTTTGTTTTCTAAGATGGATCCAATCGTTCTGACTACTGATGTTAGCAGAATGTTTTGGGGAACTATACTAGGGGATAACTCAGCCTGGGGATTTGTGGTCTCATCAGGAAAATCTTCAGTCCTACAACTGAAATGAACACTGGCGGTATGGAAAGTATTTCATGTGTTCTCAGCTGAGTTTAAGGGAAATGTGTTTGCAGTCTGTATAGACAACATGGCAGTGAATGACTACTTAAACTAGCAGTTTGACACAAGATCTCACAGTCTGAATCAGGTAGCTCACAAGATCTGCCCATGGCTAGAGAGGAATCTAAGTTGACTCAAGGCAGTGCATTTATTTCCAGGGGTTCACAATGTCTTGGCAGAACATCTGAGTTGGGTTTACCCTGCTCACAGGTTTCTGTCCTCAGCCCCTTAGTTTTTTGGAAGATTTGTTGCAGGCGGGGTCTTCCAGAAATAGACCTTTTTGCAGACAGATTCAATATTCAGCTGCTCCTATTTTCCTCGAGGTTTCAAGATCCTGAATTGATGAGGGAAGACGCTCTTTTGAGCATCTGGCCAAAAGTTCTTTTTAATGCCTTTTCCCAGATTTCTCTAATCACCGGGGGACTGACAAAGGTGCAGATGGAACAAGTAGAAGCAATCACGATTCTTCGTCATTGACCAAGAAAGACATGGTTTCCTATGTTCCAGTGTCTCATGGTGGAGAAGGAGTGAATTCTTATCTCCTCTACCCTCCTTTAGTCCATTCTTCACTTTCTCCAGCCACATACCAACATATAAATCTGTGAGTTTGGAGGTTGAGCTGTCAGGTCTCCTCAATAAGGGTCTTTTTCGTTTAGCTTCCCTATCTGTTCAAGCCACTAGGCAAGAATCTTGAAGAACACTCATAACCACTGGTCCTCTTTTAACACATAGGGTTCAGGAAGGATTTTTCCCCTTTATATTGTTTACCTAAAAGTAGTCTGCAGTTTCTACAAGACGCTTTCAACAAGAACCTTTCAGTGACCACCTTTAGACTTCAATGGTATACAATAAAGGACTTTAGATCCTCTTGTGGTGATTTCACGTAAGTAGAGAACTTTAGGCCAGATGTACTAAGGGCTTTTGCATTCGCAAAGCTCTGATTCATAAAATCTGAGACTTTTTGGATTTAAATGGCATTTTGGTATGTACAAAATCCAAATTAAGATACAGTAGCATGTTACCATGTTACCATGAGTTTTCATGTGTATACTGAATAGCTGTTTGGGAGGCCGGGGTGTTTAGGGCATCCCTTCCAAAGAGCCATTCACAATGAGATGTATTCATGTTTTTTAAACCAACATCTGGTGGAAAATCATTAATATTTTAAAAACTGCCAAAGGCTTCTGCTTAGGCTTTAAAAAACTTTCAAAAATGTTTAATGCATCCCATTTTCCTTCAAGAAAATGGACTGCATTTGAAAAAATATTTAACAAGACTGCTTTATTTCAAAGCAATCACAGACATGATGGTCTGCTGACCCCAGAGACCACAATCACTGTGATAGTAGAACATTTTTGTGGGTCCCAATTTGCAACCTACCTCAAAAATATGCATGAGTTTGGTCGAATTGCAACCCACTACGATTCAGTATTTTGCGACCCGACCTATCAGTACACTGGCCAGTTCACAAAATACCATAGGATTTGCTAAGAGTCTGCATGCAGTTTGTGACCACTTTTGGCAAATACAATGTTCGTTCATCTGAACCTTTACCCCTAAATGTAAGGGGTTTAATTTGTTGAGATCAAAGCCATGAGTATTTTCCCTTCTACAGATTTTCCCACATTTCTGTCCTTTTTGCAGAACCCTTCTTTTGAGGCTCTGTTTCTAAACTTTTTGTTCTCTATAGTGGCAATGTCCATAGTTAGAAAATTTTTTGCTTTGCTACATTCTACAACTAGAGATTTAAGAGAACAGGATTGTTCTAACCTTGGGTCCTCATATCCTTCCAGAATTCATTTGGTATTTCATGAAGAACAGGATATTTTCACTTCTTATGTGCCAGTTCCTCTTCAAATTCTGACTCATTGATTTATCTTCTGGATATCAGGGCTTTGATGATTTATCTACTGAAGAGAGAGGATTTTAGAAACTAAGGAGAGAATTCTTAGGTGTGAAGGTGAATCCCTCACATCTTATTTTTTACGGCTGGCAGTTTATGCCTTGAGTCCTATTCTAACAGAGCTTTCAACATTTCTCTCATCACACTATCTGTACCGCTGTCCTGGAAGCATGCACCGGTAGCCCTGTTGTTAAAAACACTATCAATTGACCTCTACATTTTAACCAACTACAGTCCCATCAAACTATTATCTACTGCTACCAAGATGGTTGTGAAACTGCTCAGCACTCAATTATACAAATTCCTTGAATCTAACCTACTTGAAACTCAATTATAAACAAGTAGGTTAGAGCCTATCACAACACTGAATCAGCCCTTTTAGCTGTTTCAGAGCATTTCAACTCTATCCTTGACTATGGCAGTGTAACAGCCTTGGTATTATTAGACTTTTTGGTAGCACTCGACACTCTGTCTCTTGTTAATCTGCTACAATGACTCGCCAACTGGACTTTCTGTGGCTTTGTCTTCAATTGACTTTATCCCTTTTTTTCCTGCTCTTCTCTACCAGTCTTTCTTTCTCCTTTATCTTCCTCCCCAGTGGTATTAAAACATGGAGAGCCTTAGGGCTCTTCTGTGAGCCCTAACTTTTTCAATATATGCTGACAACGCTCAGCTCGCTTTTCCCATTACTGCTATGCATGCGATATAAGGAAGGTGAAGGTGCGGCGACTGGTGTTTATCAAGATATCAACCATGTGGCTGATTGGCCTGAAACATATGGGAGTTTAAGTTCTGAATGGGATATGTCTCCTGCCTACGCATGCAAGAGATTCTGCATGATGGTGGATGGATGTTAAATGACTTTTCGGTTTAACATGACTAGACATTAGATTCTACATATGTCCTGAAGAGGTCCACTTAAATGGACAAAATGCCTTTGTTGTTCTGCTGTATCGTTTAGATTTCTGTCACTGCAAGCAAAATAAAATGAAGAACTGGAACACTTTTGAAATTTGAACGAGACTTTCTTTTATGAGGAAACATTGAATGTGGTGCACCGCTTATTGTATTATTAAAGCTCAGCATGCTATTACCATATCCGAGAATGGTGCACTGACTCAAGACCCTTTTAAATCTTATCTTAGTTCTTCATTCAACAGGATGAAGGAGAGCTGCCAACAACTCAATGCAGATTATGCCAAAATACATTTTGGGGGCAATTCTCAATCCATCTGGTCACAATCCAAGTGGCTCTGGAATTTGGTTCCTTGCCTTTCCCTGTTGAGTCAGCAAGAAATCTTGGAGTGACATTTTATCAAGACCTTTCGTTCAGCTCTCAAGGTTCTGCAGTGTCTTCTTGCTGCTTAACTGTTCTTTGTTCCCTCAGAGAACAAACTCTATGCGAAAGGATATTTGTTCTCATTATGGCCAGGATGGACTACGCTAACTCGCTCCACTTGGGGTTTCCCAAATACTTGATCATTTGCAAAATGTGTCTGCCTGCCTCATTGATAATATTCCTCACTGTCAACCCATTTACTAGATCTCATTCACAAAAGAATCCAAATTAAAGTCCTATTGGGGATCTATAAGGCCAGACTGAAATTAGATTCAGAGCTTGATTAAGCCATTCTTCACTTTGCACCCATTATACTCCTCCTTGACTAACTCAGTCTCCATGTCATGCTGTATTCAAGTTACATGTGGAAGACACTCCGTGAGGGTCCTTGCCACAAATCTCCGGAACAAAGTCCCCCCAACGACCTCTGCCTAGCTCCCTCAGTAAACTACTTTTGCAAACATCTTAAAACCTGTCTCTTCTCAGACTACTTACTGTGACTGTTTTGTGCTCTTTGCCCTCTAGCACCTGTACACCCGGTTTGGGCAGGTAAGTGCACTTTTCATTTATTCATTTATTAGCAGAGTGATAGTTTATTTATACATTTTGGGCGAACTAAAAGAGGTTGTAAGTCTTCAGACGTTATGCTTAGCAGGTGGATAAAAACTGAAATGTCCTTAGCCTATTCAACATGTGGCATAGATTCCACATGGTCAGTTTAAGCTCATCTCACCAAGGATAAGGTTGCCTCTTTGACAGAATGAGAAGGTGTTTCTATTGTGGACATATGGAAAGCTGCAATTTGGCTATCCCTTCTACATTTATATCTCAATACAGGTTGAATTTAGCCCGTGAATTGGAATTATGTTTTAGTAAGGAGAAACTATCTAAGGAACCAACCTTGTAAGAAGATTCTCTGCTCCCATTGTTGTTCGTTAAATTGGTCTTATGTTTGTGTTGGGTTTGTAGTTACCAGACCATGGTGAAGGTATACTGCTTGTGTAAATCCTGAGTCTATTAAAGAATGGAACAATAAAGGAGATGAGGAGGTAATGCTTAGATCACTTACCAGTAATCTTCTTTACTCCAGTTCTTCCTTCCTAGTCCCAGTACTTATTACCATTTCTCACTTCATGTGAGCCTTCAACAGTAATCTGATAATAGGCTTGAGAGACCAGGGCGGGATGCAGGAGATAGCAGAGTTTATCGGGATTGTGCGGTATATGTTTACCAAGTCCAGTATTTTTTTGTGTTAAATGCTATTTATTTTTCCAGCTGTGCAATGGAGCTCCCTCGCCTGTCCCTCAGCAATCGTGTCCTCTCTGACTACCTTGACCTCACACAAGCAGTCACTGTGGCAACAAGAGCACAAGATGAATGCTGACTGTTGGAAAGCGCCCTCTCCGCAGGGTCACCTCCAAACTTTTTGTCTTTCTCCTTCTCTTTTTGATGAAGTCATTTTTGTTGGCTTTAAGCCTCTTTGCATGGTACCACTGCTTAAAACCTGGTGGGATTGGCTTATTCACATTTGACATATTTAATTTACTTATAAGTCCCTAGTAAGGTGCACTATAAGTGCCCTGGGCCTGTAAATTGGATACTACTAGTGGACCTGCAGCACTGATTGTGCCACCTGCTTGATTAGCCCTTTAAACATGTCTCAGGCCTGCCAGTACACAGCCTGTGTGTGCAGTTGTAAACTGTGATGTCGACTTGGCAAGTTAACCCTCTTGAAAGGCCCAAACCTTGTTTTTTAATACATATAAGTCACCCCTAAGGTAGGCTATGAACAGCCCAAGGGCATGGTGCAGTGTATTTAACATGTAGGACATGTACGTTTAAGTTTTACATGTCCTGATAGTGAAAACCTTTTACATTTTTTTTCACTACTGAATGGCCTATCTCTCCCGCAGGATAACATTGGGATTGCTTTATTACATTTTATATGTGTGATTTCCAAATGGGAAAAGATTAGATCCCCAAGTGTCGTGTCTCTGGAATCAAAATTTAAAATCACAACTTATGGTGAAGTCGGATTTTAAATTGTAATTCTGAAAATGCCACTTTCAGCCATTTGATGCCTTCTGCCTGTCTCTGAATACACGTCTGGGGTGGGTGACAGTTGGGCTTTGTGTATATCCTCTAGACAGCCACACACAAAGGGAGCTTAGGTGTGGCTTGATGGGACATTCACATCCTGATGGGCCATCCTGGGCAGGATGGGAGGAGGAGCTGGACACAGCCTCACACTTATACCTGAATAGGCTGTGTCCTGTTCCCGTACAAAGAGCTGCATACCCCACTTTAGTAAGTTTGGGGCCAGGACAGCAAAGACAGGGTCTCTGTGCACTTCAAAGAGATCTCTTTGAAGTCCCCTCCACCTCAAAGGCCCAACTGGGTATACGTTCTGGACCTCAGACGGCACCACTTCAGTAAACCTCTGGAACTGTGGATGCTCTGCCAGGAAGAAGGACTGCTGTGCTGCTACAGGGACCGCCACTCTGCTGGACTGCTACTCTGCTGGACTCGTGCTTTGCTGTGCTGACCTGCTGTCTGCTGCCCTCTTACCTGGGAGTGAGAAGGACTGGACCTGTATCTCTCCGACCCAGAACCCAGAATGACTCCAAGGCTAGCTGATTGACCTCCTGATCTGAAGTCTCAGGGACAGAACAGACTTCCAATCACCCTGTTCCTGCAACTGGACTCTGCCATCTGTGAGTCTGCCCTGCCAAGTGGTTCCACCCGAGTCCTGGACCCTTGAAAGGGGGCCTGAGGTGTTTTGCTCCAGCGGAACCGACGCATTCTCTGCTGTGAGTGCAGATTCGACACATTAACACCATTGCTGGAACATGATTGGCACATTGCACTGAGAACCAGTGCATCGCCTACAGATCCGCCACTTTGGAACCAACGCATCACCGCCACTGCGCAAAGAAGATTGACACATTGCCTCTACTGTGTGAAGAAACCTGGAGCATCGCCTTTAGAACTGCTGCATTTTGGAACCAGCGCATCTCCCTTGGAATTGATGCATCACCGCTGTTGTATGGATAAAATTGATGCATCACCCCAAGCGCGCGGGGAACATCGACGCATTGCATGGCTGCACCCACATCTCTGTAGATGCAACCAGGATTAAAAGTAATTTTGTTCAGCTGGCCTAACTGGGTCCCTGTATGTGGCCCAGGCTCCATCGTGGTCATTCTGAAATCCTGACTTTGTCCCGGTCCACCGTGACCAGATAACCCACATAAGCGTTTATTTCCTGCTAAGCACTATTGTGCAGTTTATTCTTTAAAAAAATCATATCTCAAGTTCTACTTATTGGATTGTTGTTGTTTTGGTCTTGCTTTATTTATTAAATGTTGTTCTGTTTTTCTAACCAGGTGTGGAATCTTCTTGTGTGATGTTTTCACTGTTTACTGTTTGAAGTATTGCACCAATACTTTACACATTGCCTCTTAAGTTAAGTCTGACTGCTCTGTGCCAGGCTACCAGGGGGCGAGCACAGGTTAATTTAGGGTGTTTCTGACTGACCCTGACTAGGATTGTGGTTCCTGCTTGGACCAGGTGCATACCTCTGCCAACCAGAAACCCAATTTCTAAGACTGACGAACATCAAAGATGTCATCTCAACATATCGTCCTTCTTTACAAATGGAAGAGGAAACATAAACAAACTAAAATAAAGAAATAGCAAACAAATGATTATACAAGAAAATACCAAACAAATTGTTATACAGTAAAATGACTTAGACCTAATTAAAATATATAAACATTCACATCCATCATGTAATTCCAAAAACAAAACATTCAATACCTGAATAAATCAACACAGTATAAAATGCATAAAGTCATTACTGATAATTACACACTCAACAATGAGGATGCACGAATGCTGATCAGTATAATTCATTCATCACAAAGTCCTTAAACCTGATCAGCAAGCGATGAACTCTCTGGCCGTCTCCGCGTGAATTAACCTCATCCCTTTCCACATGCTGCAACCTTCTCGACACATCACCACCCGCCATTGCACTGACATTTTGTTCCATGACACCACTGTTCTTTATCGTCTCGCTATCTTTCATCATCATAAATCCACTGCATACATCATTGACAACCTCCCTTCTTTCTTTTCCTCTACGTAAAGGGTGATAACTTCCATTCTCTCCAACAACAGTATTTCTCTTACAGTATAAAGCTACCCTTCTCCTGTTCCATTTTTTACAATGTTTTAAAGCAGCATGCCAATTATGCACAGACTTTACTTCCATAGGATTGGAAAATGTTCTTCCCTCATCACTCTTTCTTCCCAATTAAGTTTTTACCCAATCACCTTCTGAGATACGCTTCATTTTTGTTTTTCTACATCACTCTTCACATCTGCTTCATCACACTTCTCCAACCATTGAGGCAACGATTTCACTTTGGGAACCCTACCCCCTCATCCTAACAAAAGGTACTTCCCCAGTAACCCCATTAACGGTAGAGTTGCCCAAACCATCTCTTCTACTGTATATTCCACTTTTTTCCTACCACTCACTGCCATCTTGATGGTCCCTTTGGTCACTCGATTAGCTCTTTCCACCAAACCATTTCCTTGGGAATTATATAAATATGTGCGAATATGTTTAATCCCATCGTTTTTCAAAAATGTCTGCATCATTTTTTATGTAAATTGAGTCCCATTATCAGTCACAATCACCCCCAGAAACCCGTCTCTCCTGAATACCTTCTTAAAACAACCGATGACACTCTCCTTGGTGATGGTTCTCACAAATTCCACCCCCTCCCACCTTAAATACACATCCACCATTTCCACAGCCAGGCGTTCTTTTTCGGACAAATAATCCATTGGACCAATGAAAACACTTTCATCAAGGCACCTTCAACAACAATCAATTAACTCATTGGTTCTCCTCCTACCTTCAACTGTATGTCACGTTCCTTACACAAATCACAACCTTTAATCCACATCTTGACTTTATTTTCCATGCCTGGCCATCAAAACCTTTATTTTAAAAATCTCTTGGCAAGAGCCTGACCCAAATGGCCTTCATGCGCAATATTGATCAACTTTTTTTCATTCCCTCAGGTCCTCCCCTCAAACCCAAAGCATCTGTGGCACCGAGACTAAGTTCATCTCGGACTTTGACATAACCTTGCAATGGGACACTTACGTACTCCTCTACATTCCTTTCAAAACAAATAATGCTAATGAACTCCTGAAAAACCCCATCATCACGCACAGCTTCTTCTCATTCCTCCTATTCTACAATCCCACGCTCTCCTTCTAAAATATCTTGATCTAAAAGGTAATCTTAATGAGCCATCCGCTTGCACACTAATCCATCCAGCCTCATATTCCACTTTATATCTATATTCTTGCAAACAAGCAGCAAACTTCGGAAATCTCGCTGACGCTTTGGGGCATATTCACAAAGAAATGACGCAGCGCAGCGCTGCAAGCAATTTAGCAGCACCACACTGCATCATTATTAAAAGCACAGGGATGCGTCGTATTCACAAGAATAAAGCGCACCCCTGTGTTTTTCCTTGCGCCAGAGGTAAGAAAGCTGCCTAGCACCAATGCAGACACCCTTGCACAATGGTGCAAAAGTGCCTGAGTTGCAGGGGTGATAGTTTACGTGCAGGAAGGGACACCATCCAGCACATAAACAATCATTAAAGGCGATTTGCTCCTTCTATGTGTACTGTAGAAACTAGCACAAATAGAAAGAGCAAAAAACAAGGAGAAATAATAGTATTTCTCCTAGATGCCCCACTCTAATGCCTGCTTTTCAGTGGCGTAAGTTTTTGGCGCTACCTCAGATTTACAGATCCTTCTAAATCTGGAGCAGTGTCAAAAGCAATGGGTGTTGTGGTGAAATGCCACAAGCAACGGTGAACACCCTAAATATCGATTCAGAAATATCGACTGCCCAGAATATCGAAGTTAAAATATAGAGTGGACAGAATATCGAATTACCAAAATATAGTAGGTCAGAATATCGAAACTAAGGTAAGAAATATCGATTGCTATAATATCGAATTTAAAATATCGTTTTCCATAATATCAAAAAAAAAATTAGTGTTATGTATGTTAGTATATGTGTTAAATATATACATTATTTTTGTAATGTATGTTTAATATTTTTAAAGTCACGAATGTTATATTATTTAATTTTTGGGTAATTTAATTCCGTAGTGGGTTGTGGGTTTATAGGGGAATAGGGTGGGAAGTAATTTAATTATAGTAAATTAAATATTCGTTTTTATGAATTAATAATTATTTTTAATTTAATTTTGCGTTTTAGTTCTGTATCGGGATGTGGGTTTATAGGAGAATAGGGTGGGAAGTAATTTAATTGTACTTAAGTAAATATGTATTTTTATTTGTATGTATTGATAATTAATTAATTGTTAATTAATTATTAAGTGGTAATTAATATTTATTATTTTGTAATTAATTTTAATTAATTGATTAGATAATTATGTTAATTGTTTTAATGTATTATTTGGAGTGGCTTGTGTGTTATAGGGGAATAGGGTGGGAAGTAATTGAATTCTAATTAAGTAAATATGTATTTTTATTTGTATGTATTGATAATTAATTAATCGTTAATTAATTATAAATTGGTAAATATTTTTTATTCATTGGTTATTAATTGGTAATTAATTTTAAATTGGTATTTATAATTAATTTATTTTTATTTAAATATTCAATCATTACTTTCCCTACTGTTGCACTCTCTGGAGTGGGAATGGTAATTTTTACCCCTACGCTATCCAACGCTTTCCCTACTGTTGCACTCACTGGAGTGGGAATAGTAATTTTTACCCCTACACTATCCAACGCGTTCCCTACTGTTGCACTCACTGGAGTGGGAATAGTAAGTTTTACCCCTACGCTATCCAATGCTTGCCCTACTGTTGCACTCTCTGGAGTGGGAATAGTAGTTTTTACCCCTACGCTATCCAACGCTTTCCCTACTGTTGTACTTTCTCGAGTGGGAATAGTAATTGTTACCCCTACGCTATCCAACGCTTTACCTACTGTTGCACTCATTATTAATTAACATAAAAATTATTACTTTAGATATTTTAATTATTATATATTATTTATTTATATATATATATATATCAATATATTTTTAATAATGTTCTAAATATTTTATAACTAAGATTAAGAATTATTTTATAATATTATTTAGTAAATATATATTTAAAAATAAATTACATTACATTTATTATTTTTACATTGTAAGCTTTTTTACCTTATTTTAACTATGTTTTATTTAATTGTGATTATTATTTAATTACTTTTATAGTATTTGTATTACATTTAAAAAATTCGATATTTTAGTTAACTATATTTTAACATTCTATATTTTGTACTCAATATTTTAGTACTTACCTGTTTGTAGATAGGCGTTCTATATTCTGTCCGTCGATATTTTGGAGTCGATATTTTGGGCAGTCTATATTCTGTCCCTCGATAGTTAGCCACTGAACCAAAAGCAACACCCATTACATGCCCCTTTCACGCAGATACCTTTGTGAAAGGGTACAATATTTACAAAGCAGCGTTAAGCCACACAAAGTGGCTTAGCGCTGCTTTGTAAATATGGAGCATAGTATTGCGCCACTAGAGATTTGTAAAAGTGACACTCGAGTGGTGCAATGTCCTTATGAATATGCCCCTTTGTTCGCACCTCCAGGTTGCAAGACCTTAAGCAATGGTTTTGGTCTGTGCGTAATGTGAGACTCACTCCCCACAAGTACGTACAAAGGTATTCTGCACCCCCATGCGGCAGTCAATGCTTCCCACTTGATCACTGCATAGTTGCGTTTATTTGTAATCAATTATCTTAACGCAAATTCACCTGGTCTTTCTTCTCTTCCTTTGATTTGATGTAAAATTGCCCCTAAACCACGAGCACTAGTATCTACAGTCAATATGGGGAGAGGAGTTGGCCTAACAGCTGGGGCGCTCGACCTCGGACCTTGGGAACTGGGTTCGAGTCTCGGTAATGACGCTGAACATCCTGTGATTCTGGGCAAATCACTTAATCTCCTCGTGCCTAACAAAAAAATGAATGTGTGTCCTCATGCAACATAACTGGTGCTATGTAAAGTGCTCTGATGCCTGATTGGATTCGGGTCAAGTTCGCGCTATATAAAATTCTGCAAAACAAAAAAAATACACTCATGCATTTTGGATCAAAATGGGTCAGTATTTGGGCATTGCTGATTTCATTTTTCATGTTCACAAATGGGGCCGATTACGATCCTGGAAAAACCTGGTACAAACCGTGGGTCGGAGCTTTTTCTCCGTCCGACTCGTAGCGGGTTGTAAAACTTTACAAACATGCAATTACGATTCGTACGGAAACACCATTCCCGTACGATTCGGAAAAAAGACCAACCGACAGAAAAATACATACAAATGTGATCCGGGACACCGCGGACGTGACGTCCGGACGGAGTTAGGCATGTTTTTACGTACCAGCAATTACGAATCGCACCGACTGCAGTCCGGATGGGAAAATTTTTACGGCACCTAAAAAGTGCCGGAAAAGCTAAGTACGCAGCGATGCGAGCTGATTAGGGGGCCCGGTACGCGCCGTACCCCCCCCCACCCCCCGTATGTACGGAGCGTACCCCCATACCCCCCAGACCCCCGTATGTCCGGTGCGGACCCCCCGGCCCCCCGTATGTACGGAGCGTACCCCCGTACCCCCCAGCCCCCGTATGTATGGAGCGTACCCCCTCCCCCGTATGTACAGTGCGGACCCCCTAGCCCCCCGCATGTACGGAGCGTACCCCCACCCCCGTATGTACAGTGCGGACCCCGCAGCCCCCCGTATGTATGGAGCGTACCCCCGTACCCCCCAGCCCCCCGTATGTACGGAGCGTACCCCCACCCCCGTATGTACGGTGCGGACCCCCCAGCCCCCCGTATGTACGGAGCGTACCCCCGTACCCCCCAGCCCCCCGTATGTACGGAGCGTACCCCCACCCCCGTATGTACTGTGCGGACCCCCCAGCCCCCGTATGTACAGAGCGTACCTCCGTACCCCCCAGCCCCCCGTATGTACGGAGCGTACCCCCACCCCCGTATGTACGGTGCGCGCTGGGGGTCCGCACCGTACATACGGGGGGCTGGGGGGTACGCTCCGTACATACGGGGGGCTGGGGGGTACGCTCCGTACATACGGGGGGCTGGGGGTATGGCGCGCCCATCCGCGGGGGGGCTGGGGGTACGGCGCGAACATACGGGGGCGGGGGGGCGGGGGTACGGCGCGTACCAGGCACTTTTTGGACATCTCCATGGTTGCCATGGGAGTTCGCTCCGGACGGTCTTTTTTCCATACAGTTGTACAATCGGACGGATGGGACGGATCGTAATTGCGCATTGGGACTTCAGTTTTCCCATTTGTACGTAAAAATGTCCGGGGACGTGTCGGAGACTTTTCCCGACCCGAAGACGTGTGGGGGAATTTTCCCAATGCGATTTGTATGGACTTTTTCCCATACGAATCGTACTTGGCAGTTTGTACGGCGCTTTTACCATTTGTACGGAAAAAAGTCCAGATTCAATTCGGTTGGGGAAATTTTTTCCAGGATCCTAATCGGCACCTAAAAAGTCTTGTCTTTTTCCCCAATTATTTTCCTTCCCCTTCCTTAACAATTCTCTTAAATGTTCTGTCTTTTCTGCAAAATCATGAACACGTTTTGCATATTATTCAATCAGTCACATGAACGAATGTAAGTGATCTTTACCCTTAGGAGCAGGATCCAATCTCATATCTGTGGCTAGATCTTCTTTAGGCTTAACACTATGTTCAGAAATGTTCTGCCCTAAAAACTCAATCTGCTTCAAAAGAAACTGACACTTATCCTTACGTAACGTAAGTCCAGCATTTCGTAAAATTCTTAACACTTTCTCAAATACTCTATTGTGTTCCATAGTTGGAGCTCCGATAATTAATATGCTGTCCTGAAAAAACAAACATTTGACATGCCTCTCAACAAGTTATTCATCATTCGCAGGAACACAGTTAAAGCCGCAGCTAATTCCAATGGAAGTCTACTGAACTAAAACACTCGCTACATTGTTATGAAAGCAGTTTTACGTTTAGAATTCGGATACAGTCTAACCTGGTAAAGAACTTTGCATGATTAAGTAAAAGCACCACCCCGGATACATTGGGCAGAGGAAAACTATCCCTCACTATGCCTGATTGACACCACTTAAATCAACACAAAATCTTAACCAAATATCCCCTTTTTTGTCATGATGACTGGAGACAGTCACTTTGAAGCCTCAACCGCCTCTCATTTTGCATATCAATTAGCATTTTCTCAACTTCTTTTCTTACAGCAATAGGAACCTTCCTCAAGTTATGTCTCAATGGTGTGACGCTCTCTTTCAGTTTGATTTTGTGTACATAATACTTCAATGCTCCTACTTTGCCTTTGAAAACTTCACTATAGTTGTCTATTATACATTTGAGAGACTCATCACCCCAAACAGCTAGTGCTTGTTCATCAGACCTAGGGTCAACTACTATGTGTAAGTCATATTGTTGAGCCCAACAAAAAAATCGCAATTCTGTCTTGTGAGACATACAGTTTCTCTTCTGTCACTTGACGCGTAAATGCAAACGTGTACTCTACATATCCTAAAATGTGAATGTCATCAACATAACCTTTTAGATTTATGTCTCTGGGCTGTAAAGTAGCCTGTGGCCAACTTTTATCAAACAGTGCTTTGGGAACAATACTGTACATATACCACGGATCAACCATAAGCTCAATTTATGCACCATTTACAAAGAATTTTGTCTTGCGTCTATCCTTTTGTGCATTCTCTTCACCTTTGATGCACAAAACTCTGGGGCTTATTTAAAAGGAAAGGTCATGCAGAGGAGCACAGCAAGTCACCTTGCTGCACTGAATGACAGAGAAAAGGGCAGTAATGTTCAGTAATTAAGGCAATATGGTGCATTAATGCCCTTTCCCATGCACTGGTGCCCTTTTGGCTGCCTAGCACCAATGCAGGCACCCTTGCACCATGTTGCAAGGGTGCCTACGTTGCATGCAGGGTTGTTTTGGCAGGAAGGAGCACCTTCCTGCACAAAAACAATCCTGGGATGCATATTCCTCTTTCCACAGCACACATAGAAAGAAGAGGAAACTAGGAGAAATAGAGAAATTTCTCCACGTTACGCCTCCCCCGGGATGGTGTACAAATGTGGTGAATTTCTAGGTTTACAAGTTCTTGTAAATCTGGGAATGTGTCAAAAACCTTGGGAGTTGCATGGGAACACCCACACAACCCAAATGGAACACCTTCCCAGGACAGAGTAATGCAACACAGTGATTTGCTCTGTGTTGCATTACTCCAGATGTTTGGAGCCATTCAGAGCCACGCAAAGTGGCTTTGTGTGGCTTCAAAAATCTGTCTTACATTTTGTATCGCTCTTTCGCCATGTTACATGTTGCAAGAGCGACCCAAACAGCCTCATAAATAGGCCCCACTGTTCACAACCTTCTCACCATCTTCTACACACCCCACCTGCGACTTTAGAGGCTTTGCAAATCCATGCCAGATGACCTCTTTTCCTACATTTTCGACAATCCTTGTTTTTTTACAAAACATCACTTAAAGTCTGCAGAAGGAGACATACTG
This sequence comes from Triturus cristatus, assembly GCF_964204655.1. Taxonomy (NCBI): domain Eukaryota; kingdom Metazoa; phylum Chordata; class Amphibia; order Caudata; family Salamandridae; genus Triturus; species Triturus cristatus. The sequence continues at coordinate 285,301,439 of NC_140592.1, read as the reverse complement.
CCACATCTATAACATCCTTTAAAAGTTGTTTTTTTATACATGCTGCTTTGTTTATCCTTAAATCGATCCACAGATCCACTTTTACCATCCACTCCCTTTGAGGATGTGTTTGGAATGTCCTTCCTCTGTACCACATTGACTTCTTCTCTTTTTTCTTCCATGTGTTGTATTTACTCCATGCATGAGTCAGATTCTTCCACTGTTTTTGCAATCCCTATTGCTTCTTGTAATGTTGAATTCCAAGCAGCCCACAATCTTTCCTTCATTTTCATGTTCTAACACTGTACAATCAACTGATCTCCAACCATTTGATCCGTCATGTCTCTAAAGTCACATTTCACAGAAAGCACTCTTAATCTAGTTACATGCTGGTCTACCATTTCATGGCTCCTCTAAGGTTGAGTTTAAAACATATGCCTTGGCATAACAATGTTTACCTGCTTCCCAAAATAAATGTCTAACCTTTTCTTGGCTTCTAGATATGTACTGTGACTTATGTGTTATTTGCCTCCCTTGAAACAGGTAAGTACTTAAAAACATGTTGGCCCGCCTTCCCAAGCACATTTATTAAGAATGTACGTTTCCTTGAAGGTCTAAAATTCAAACCATCAATGGCATCCAGGAGGTTTCCAAAAATGTTTAGCCACTCCTCCCATACAATTGGAGGTAGACCTGCTGGAAGCATAAACAACAGAAGCTGTGCAACTGACTGTAACAAATGACTTTCCAAACTGAATTTGGGCTGAAAGCAGAAAACCTTTCATTATTCCAATTAAGAAGACAGAGTAACTCAAAATTCCTGTTTCTGTTTGCATGCAGGAAATACACCTACACATTAACTTGCTCTTGAACAAACAGGAATCTGTGCCTGAAGTCCTGTTTCTGTTTCCATGCTACATCATGAAGGAGTAGCCATCATCCTACATCCTAAGCAAGAGGACACAAAAATGCCTAATTGAATGGAAGCCAGTCAACGGCAAACCCATGACAGCCAGGTAAAAAGGCAGACACGACAACAACACCATTATCCACTGCTATGCTCCAACAAATGATGCAGACGAAACAATCAAGGACATATTCTACCAGCAGATGAAAGCTGAGCTTGATGCAGTGCTGAACCACGACCTGATGATTGCGATGGGAGACTTGAATACTAAAGTGGGAAATGACAACACGAATCATGACAGAGCCATAGGTAAGGAAGGTTGTGGAGCAATGAACGACAATGGAGAAAGACTGTTGGAATTTTGTTTCACAACTTATCTGGGCATAGGGATATTCATAAACTAGCTTGGTGCTCACCCAATGGCAGAGACAGAAACCAGATTGACCACCTGATTATACGCAGCACCTGGAGATGCTCGTTGCAAGATGTCAGAGTGAGGCAGGGAGCAGAAGTCAGCAATGATCACCATCTAGTGATCACTCTTGTGAAGCTGAAGCTCAGAAAAACAAAACAGAAAACTTCAGGACAATAGCCCTATGATGTGGCAAAATATCAGGAGACCAAGGAGGCATTTGTCTTACAAATCAAAAACAGGTTGCAACTTCTGGTAAAAACATAAGATCAGTCTGAGCCAGCTGCAGATGCAGTCAACATGAAATAGGAACAGGCCTCTTCAATATATGTGAAGAGCAATGAAACATGCTGGGGATGAAGAGAAGGATGAGGAAATAATGGATAAGGTAAGACGCATGGCAAGCTATTGAAGACAGGAAGGCATCAAAAAGAAACCCATGGAGGTCAAATCTGAGAGGCTGCATAAGAAGTTCAAACAACAGTACATACAAGCAAATAGAGTAGTCAAAAGAAAAACAAGAACAGATAAGCTGGTATATATGTATAAGCTTGCCAGTCCAGCAGAGGAGGCAGCTAGTAGAGCAAAATGGGGAAGGGTCTTCAAGATCATGAAGATCGTCAGTGGTAAACCTAGAGCAAAATACAATTCCCCTATCATTAACAAGCAAGCAGACTACTCACAACAGAGAAAGAAAAGGAAGCATGCTGGGCTGAGAACTTCATAGAAGTCTTGAACAGATCAGTACTAAAAGGTGTAGCAGACATCCAAGAAGCAGAGACAGACTTGGATGTGAACACCACTCCATCACAGAAAGAAGAAATCATCACTGCCATTTGATCTCTAAAGAACAGAAAAGCTCCTGGCCAAGGCAACCTGAATGAAGACATTTTTAAGGCAGACCTTGAAATATCAGCCAAGATCCTCCACCCAATGTCTACATCAATTTGGGAGGAAAAGAATGTACCAGATGACTGGAACCAAGGCATCATCATCAAGATTCCAAAAAGGGGGGGATCAAACAAATGTAATAACTGGTGAGGAATCACCCTTATGTCAATCCAGAGTAAAATCCTGGCAAAAATCATTATAAGATGCATTTCTTATGCTGTGGTAAGCAGTTAAGAAAGGAAGAGGCTGGGTCTGCAAGGGAAGAGGGACGGTTGATCAGACCTTATACTACGCAACATCATAGAACAGTGCTTGGAATACCAGAGACAACTATACATCAACTTAATTGATTTTTAAAAAAGTATTTGACAGTGTCCACCATGACAGCCTCTGTCAGATATGAGAGCCTAGTGCATACTACAGAAGATAGCTCTCCTCATTAAGAGCCTCTATAACAATTTTACCTGCAAGGTGGGAGATAATGAATATAGCTTCGAAGTCAAGACAGGTGTGAGATAGGGATGTGTGATGTCAACGTTGCTATTTAACCTAGTCATTGTCTGGGTGATGTGATGCACAACTGGAGACCAAGCCAGAGGAATCAGATGGAACTTATTCTCTACACTAGAGGACCTTGGCAACACACTCCAACATATCCATGAAAAAGCATCTTACCTCAACATCTATGAACATCAAGCAGGCCAGAAGATCATCACAGAGAAATCAGAAGTCTTGCAACTCAACATCCTAAATCCTTCCTTAGTCAAGGTGCATGGAGAGGACCATGACATGACTGAAGAGTTCACCTACCTAGGCAGTACTGTAACACATGATGGAGCAGCAAGGAGTGACTTCAAGAGCAAACTGAACTAGACCAGGAATGCCTTCAGGTTTTTGAACAATGTGTGGAGGTCATCTCAGTACACTACCAACACCAAGCTGAAGCTTTACCAGAGCTGGGTTCTGTCCACCCTCTTGTATGGATCAGAATGCTGACAGATGACAAAAGCCACATCACCAAACTATCAGCCGTCCAAACCAGTACCCTGAGAAGAATCTCATGAGTTTAGTTCACAACAGGATTTCTACCAACTCTTTCAAAAACATCCGAAGAGCTCCTCCTTTTCAGTGAGGAAGTTATAGCCCACACCGTGAGTCCTTCATTTCTACCCTATATGCTAGTCAGTATAACTGTAAGTAAGAATGTAAGTAAGTAAATATGAATCTGGACAACACTTATGAAGCTACAAGTTAAAGTTTATGAATCTTAGATGTCGACAGCTGTTATACACCTCACCTATGACATCACCATCCTGGATGTCTCACAGCTAAATGGCCTTGCTATCATCAACTAAGGGCAATCCAAACAGCCATATCATTTAAGCGTGACCAAAATAGTAACACCATACAGCCAGTTCCTTTAAAAGGGTATTGCTGCTACCACCTGTAGCGCTTCTTACAACCTGTCTAAAGTCACACCATCCATATCAAACCATAGGTCAAGTAGCATCGTTGACATTCTGAAAATACCATTTACACTAAATCTGCTTACCTCATCAGCATCCTTGTCCAGTCTTTAGCAGACCCTGACATTGATCCTCCTGCCACATAGTGCCCCTAGAGCAACTTGGTAGTGGCTGCTTGGCAGACATGCAGTGGCCTACATGCAGCGGACCTATGCAGCTCTAAGATAGCCTGCACGCAGTCCTTGTGGTAGGATGCCCAAAGCACCTCCCTCCACGAGAGATAGACTCAGTGCAGCTATACTTACAGCAGACTTAGAAGGGGCTCAATGCAGTCTTTAAAAGTGAAGAATCCTAGCTAACATATGACTTCAATAACGCGCCACCTATAATGCACAGTATGAACTTTAGGACAATAAACTTGACCTATCAAAAGTATCAGCAAGTTAGACTTATCCAAAACTTCATGGCATCTTCCTGCTTAGCCCAAACTTCTAGGCATGCCCTGCTTTGTCCCTCTTCAGTGCACTGTCCTCTGGCTCTGCTGTGTAATGGAAATGGAAGGGGCTGGAAAACAATATAAGGACCAAGAGATAAAGAGAAAAATACAACTAGAGAGGTAAAGTGACTGGCGAAGGGACGTAGAGTTATAACTAACGTCAACAGATGTGCCATGTATGGAAGGGCATAAGTTAAATAAATAGTGAGTTGGAAATAGGAAGAGGAATGTAGAGAAACAGAGGCAGAGAGATGGGCATGGTTTTCGCATGAGGTAGAACAGTAGCGACATTTATAAAAAGGGGGAAGGAGACGTAGAGAGAGATGCAGGGTATGCCAAGTGATAAGGTTGTAAAAGAGTTAATGTAAAAAGACTGGTGAATTAGAGGTGGAAGTAGAAAGCGGTAGCGAGGTGAGGAAATGAAAGAAGAGTAGGCAGGCACAGGGTGAGAGGAGCAAAGTGAGAAGAAGTACACAGGTCCATCAGGTACTAAGCAGAAAGAAACTTAAAGAGGGGTAGAGAGTAGAAAGAGTGGTGCTGTGTAGAGAGACATGTGGTGAAGAAGAGAAAGACAGAGTTTAGATACAGAAAAATAGGGAAAGCTGATGGAGGTAAAAAGAGGGTGAGGTAGTGACAGAGTTGTACAGCAGCAAGAAGCTGATGGAGGTAAAAAGAGGGTGAGGTAGTGACAGAGTTGTACAGCAGCAAGAGGGTTATAGATAGTGCTTAATTTGTAAAATAATGAGTGCTGGTGACTAAGTCACTGCCCAGAAGTCTGGCCTGGGCTATTAAATGTCAGTGTGTCCAATATCAAGGATGTGTAGTCCTGAAACTACATCATGCCCCTTTACACTACCAGGCATTCCCTGCCCCTTTATCTCCCTCTTGCAGGTCCCTGCCTTTTCCCTTGGTGACACTTTTTCAGTCTTTCTCTTCCTCCTTCTTTCCATTTTTTTAAATGTTTTTCTCTCTCTTACTATCGGAAAGGTCTGGAAAACTGACTGCTGGTTACCCCCACAGGCAACCAACAGCTCAAATTAAGCATTGGATTTAGCCAGAGGTGTGGTAGAAAGATATATAAATACAAGAGGTGAAGAAAGAGGTGAGGGTGAGTTGAGAAAGAGGTGAGGTGAGGCTGAGTTGAAAAAGAGGAGAAGCGAGAAATGAGCGACATAATTATACAGAAAGGGAGTGGTGAGGTAGGGAGTTGGTTGAGAGAGAGGTAGATAGTGCTGAGGTAAAGCGAGAGAGAGAGAGGGGAGAGGTGAGGTAAAGTGGGAGATGAATTAGAGACAGAGGTGAAGTAGATGAGAGATACAGGAATGTCCCATGGAAACAGAGCACTGAGGTGCAGAGAGAGATCTGAGGCAAGGGGAATTCGAGTAGAGAAAGGGTAGAGTGATAAAGATGTAGAGGTAGGCATTGACGGCGGCAGAGAGAGACATGAGGTCAAGAGAGAGAGTTGTGTGTCCGGCCGACGCAGAGGTGAGGTAGGCATGTAGCATGAGACAGAGTAGACATATAGGGGTGGGTGCCTGGAAACGTATAGATTGGTAGACAGAAAGACGGGGAGAGAGAAAAAGAGAGGGAGAGAGTAAAAGCGAGAGGAGTGAGTCCTAGTAATGAAAGAGATCTCAGACAGAAAGCTAATTGCTTCTAACTGCCTGCACATTAGGGTTAAGCCTGGGAAGGCCAAACATTTATATGAAACTTCTCTGGAGCTGTCAATTTAAAAAAAAAATCTATTTTTTTGCTCGCTGTCCCCTTCCTAATAACGTTATCAGTGGGGCATTTTGGAAGACAGAAGCCCTGGGCAATTTACCACTTTGCTCCTGCTTTAAATGGTCTCAGCGGCTTCAGCCCGTCCTCGCCTCCTTGTTCCATCGCCGTTCTTAGAAGCTCTGTCCTCAGCGAGGATTCCCTCCCGGTGCCGCTGCCGGGGAAACCTCGGCAGATTCCTGCCCGCCGTGAACAGCCTATTAGGCATCAAATGGCCTGTTGAGTAGAGCTGCCCGGGCCGCGGCTCCTGTCACTCACAGGCGCAGGGAGCGTGAAATCACTCGAGAGCAGGCAGCGGAGATGTCCTTCTCTGGGGATGCGTGCACGTGCAGCCCAGGGATCTGTGGCTGTCGATGGCCCCTCCCCACCTTCGCCCCCATTATGTTGAAGCGCAGACCGTGCTCTGACCCTGACGAGCCACCTTCAAACATGATGTATGAAAGCCGCGGATGTCTTACTCAGCGAGTGAAGCTGTATTCAAGACCTCCCCTTTAGGCGCCATCTTCTTTTTTCCCCACAAGTCATGTTTTGTCGACTAAATGAATTCGCATTTAATAAAAGGTGTACTCCTTTTATTAAATCCACAGCCAGCTCAATGTAATTCCCTTTCGAGGAGTTTAGCAGGCTACGCTATCCGAGAACCACTACTTGAACAGTGGTATTGGATTGGGGACAGAAAAAATGAGTGAGACAGCAAGTGAGGGAAGCAGAGGAGAAGGAACGAGGGGAGGGTCTTAGGAAGGGAGAGAAATGGAACGAAGGAGAAACGGACTGGGAGAGGGAAAGGAGTAAATAGGATGCTGTGCCAGTGGGTGACCACTTATGGATATGAGGCGGGGAGAGGTGCTGTCTTTGCCATTATCAACTACGGAAGATGAAGAGCTGAGTCTCCCTTACCGAGGCTCTACGATTGGTCGAATTTAAGGCGGTGGCCTATGTGAACAACCAAGAGAAAGGAAATACAATCGAAATAAGAAGATACCCTTCTATTTTATCCGCCTCCTTTGCTCTCCTCTACTGCCCCAACCCTGTCTGTATGTTTGGTACAAGGGCGCCTCATGCCAATATGAGGCTTGGATTGAAGAGTGGTCATCAAGCTCTACCTAGCCATGTACAGGGCGTCTTCAAGCTGATTGCTCTCTCCTGTGACTCGCTGAGTGTCAATCTTGTACAAGGCCTCAATTAAGAATAAAAATCCGAGTGCTTGATGATGGATCCACATACAGTGCTGCTAAGTATTCATTGAATAGTAAAAACTGAGCTGTAAAAGCAACTCCTATTGAGTAACCCTAACAGCACAGTGTGCAAGCATGCTTGTGGGTATGTTAAAATAGGCTGTGACTGCATAGTTTTGGGCTGGACTGTTCCTATTGGAGCAGGAAAAGAACTAAAGGGGGGTGAGAGTACATACATAGAGGTGTGGATGCTCCCAAAATCACATGAGCAATCACAATGAAACAACCGAGCCAGAAAGTAATCTGAATGATTCGTAGTAGAGACTATGCCATTGGTATTGAAGGCTGGTGTACCTTCACCTAGGAAGGTATGCCTAATCAAAGCAAGCGATGTCCTCACCCACCGAGGTGACCGTGGCATGCTTCATCTCTGGGCCTGCTCCTTCGTCCGGTCAAAAATGAGTGTCTTGATATGCTCCAATGAAAGGAGCTCTTACACAGATCTTTGGACTAGATGTACAATTTTGTGGCAGGGATCATCACAAGAGTAGAACTAAAATTGCCTGAACAGGGGAAATGTTATTAAGTTGCCAGTGGTAAAAAATAAAGCAATAAAGTATGTTGAGGGTAACAATTGTTCCTCTCATCCACATGCTTCCGATACTTGTTGGGTGCCCCAAACAGGCTCTGTGGTTTTCATTAGGAGCTAAGATCCACAATACAATGCCAATAGCCTGCTGCTAGACTGACCTATACTGGTGTATAAGATGTGTGCTGGATGTCATGTGAATAAGTGCAGAGATGACCACAAACCTGATATGAAAAAATCCTTTCAAAATACTCTTGCTTATATTAAACCAGGTATTAGGTTCCATCCTACAGTAAGTTGGGTAAGGACACCATGGAGGGGATGCTTCGGGTACTCCTCAGTAGTTAAACAATACAGTGGTCCAATGTTTGGGATCCTAAATTATTAGGTCAAACTGCTAGGTATCATCTATCAGAGGATGACCGTAGCTGCTTTGCATATGGCTGTTTACTGTCTGAGTTGGTATAGGGGGCAACAAAATCATAAACTGTAATGCTGCCCTGAATAATTACTAGTGAGATTAATTGCAGAACATTTGTGAAAGGTATGCCAGATGTGAGTCCCATGCTCACAGTTCCAAAGGACTCAGGCTACATCCAACTAATGCGGCACAAACTGGTCTGGGGATGTTTGTGCTTCTGTTCAGAGGATTCCTTACTTAGTAGCTAGGGCTGAACTGTTCCTATTGGAGCAGGACCAAGGTTACTTGCATGTGGTTGGTTTCCGTCTGAGGCAGTGGTTTATCTAGGCCTTTTGCCACCCATGGTGGTGCCTGAGGTGGCTGTCCCACAGCATGTAAGAGCGGGGTGGTGCTACGATTCCTGCGGAGGCCGCTGGTAAGAGCGGAGGGGGTAGGCAGCCACCCCCAAAACTTGTGCCGCCCGGGGCGGACCGCCCCTCCTTGCTACGCCACTGGCCTGAGGTGGCACGGTGGACAAAAATTAATGTGGCCTGAGTAATTAATTACCAGTGACTGAGATTAATTCAAGCATTCCGAACATTCTCACTTTTTTGTTTTCTTTTTAGCTTAAGAAACAAGCTTTGGAAAAGCATTAGGTTTGACACTCATGCTTGAGCGCTGAAAAAAAAGCAATAAAAAATGCCTACTGCAGTACTGAATGATTAATAATAAAAAAGGATTGCGTTGTTTACTCAGTGCATGGGTGAGATAAAAAATTGAATGTGTGGTGACAAAGCATTTTTCAGATCACACATTCCAAATGGAGGCAGGAAAATAAACATAGAACAGCCAATAGAAAGAAGGTGAGATTGACAGTGTTTCAGGCTAATGGCTGAAGGTTCTTGAGGCAAAGATACTAATGGCTGATGGAGAATGAACCAAAGATACTTGGGTCCTTATTACAAGTTATAGGATTTCTCCCAGAGCGATAACGCAGGGTAAAATTCAGCATCTTGCATTTATTAGTGTCCCTGGGCCCAGAATAATCACATACACATCTCTGACTGAATAATTCTGGATTTGGAGACACCTGGCCCCCTGCTACTACTTCCAGGTCAAGGGTTGTGGGCAGAACCACAGCCTGATCCCACCTGACCCCTCCAGATGTACGGGATAAGTAGATAGTTACCCGCTTAGACAGGAAATGCCTACTCTGCACCCCTCATAAACCCTACTGTACTACCCCTCCAGTCCACACCGGCCCTACTGCTAAGTATTCCACCTGCTCAGAGCCAGAGGCGCAACTAGAGCCACATTTCAGGGGGGGGGGGGGGCTGATTCTCCCATTGATAGTTAGAGTGGAGATGCAGGGGCTTTAAAAAGAGGTGAAAAAACAACAAAGCCTCGTTAGCAAGTAAATGGTCTTTTAAAGACCTGTGAAGTACTCGGGTGCGGCTGTGTGCGTCCCTGGGAAACTGTCTCAGCCCCGGCTGCCACACAGACGGGGGGGGGGGCTGGCTGAAGCACTTTCAGCCCAATGGGCGTTGCGCGCCTGCTCAGAGCAGGTCACTTCCGAGATAGAGGGGAACTGCCCAGAAAAGACCAGGTATTACACGGTCTGAGCAGTTATTCCCCATTCTCGGGAACAAATGCAAGACTGCCCGGGGGGGTTGCGCAGCAGCCCCCCTAAAAAGGCGGCTGCCTTAGTGCCGCATGAAGGCACTGGGGGTAGCTGGTCTAGTCCCTGGGTCTTGGCCAGGGAAGACGTCCGGCAAAAGGCTACTTCCGGCGGAGGGGGGAGGGGGCAGGGGTATTTAGGCTGTCCCCGCCCCTTCCTTGCCCTCTTGTCCCTCTCGTCTCGCCTTGACGCCGTTCGCTCCTCTGGGTCTTGCGGCGGGTTTTTCGTGATCCCGGTGAGTGTTGGTGGTTGTTGAGAGCGAGAGTCTTTGTGGAGCGGCGGGGTGATGCGCTTGGTGTTGTTGCGTGGCCAGGAGGGCCCTGTGTGGTACTTTTCATTAAGGCATATGTGGTGGGGAGCACGGTCGTCATTATGCCAGGGGGAGTAGCTCAGTGGTAGAGCTCATGGATTGCGTGTAGGAGGCCCCGGCAGGGCCGGATTTAGGGCGGTGCGACCGGGGCCACCGCACCGGGTGCTGGCTTCTTGGGGGCGACGTGTTTGGAAGTTTATTATGCTTTTGAAGCACCTGATGCTGCGTTTCTTTCCACTGCAAAAACAACAATTGATGGACAGAATGCAGAACAATGTCTTACATTCACCCCAGTACAGAGATCTGGGCCTAAATCCATCGTTTTTTTGCTCACCATGCCGTTCCAGTTTGAACCCAGCCATATGCAAATCAGTCTTGACCCTGTGCCTCATGGGAACCGTCCAGCCCGAACTACCAAGCCAGGTCCTCCCTGGACTGGAAACAAGCATCCTAGGACCGGTTTCTGGCATTTCAGCCGTCTTCAGCCAGGCTTGCTTGATTTCCAGTGGCATGGAGAGCAAGGGACCCACGTCTGGGCATACCCTTCCCACTCGGGGTGACAAATGCAAAAACAACAATTGATGGACAGAATGCAGAACAATGTCTTACATTCACCCCAGTACAGAGATCTGGGCCTAAATCCATCGTTTTTTTGCTCACCATGCCGTTCCAGTTTGAACCCAGCCATATGCAAATCAGTCTGGACCCTGTGCCTCATGGGAACAGTCCAGCCCGAACTGCCAAGCCAGGTCCTCCCTGGACTGGAAACAAGCATCCTAGGACTGGTTTCTGGTATTTCAGCCATCTTCAGCCAAGCTTGCTTGATTTCAAGTGGCATGGAGAGCAAGGGACCCACGTCTGGGCATACCCTTCCCACTCGGGGTGACAAATGCAAAAACAACAATTGATGGACAGAATGCAGAACAATGTCTTACATTCACCCCAGTACAGAGATCTGGGCCTAAATCCATCGTTTTTTTGCTCACCATGCCGTTTCAGTTTGAACCCAGCCATATGCAAATCAGTCTTGACCCTGTGCCTCATGGGAACAGTCCAGCCCGAACTGCCAAGCCAGGTCCTCCCTGGACTGGAAACAAGCATCCTAGGACCGGTTTCTGGCATTTCAGCCGTCTTCAGCCAGGCTTGCTTGATTTCCAGTGGCATGGAGAGCAAGGGACCCACGTCTGGGCATACCCTTCCCACTCGGGGTGACAAATGCAAAAACAACAATTGATGGACAGAATGCAGAACAATGTCTTACATTCACCCCAGTACAGAGATCTGGGCCTAAATCCATTGTTTTTTTGCTCACCATGCCGTTCCAGTTTGAACCCAGCCATATGCAAATCAGTCTTGACCCTGTGCCTCATGGGAACAGTCCAGCCCGAACTGCCAAGCCAGGTCCTCCCTGGACTGGAAACAAGCAGGACGGCTGAAATGCCAGAAACCGGTCCTAGGAAGCTTGTTTCCTGTCCAGGGAAGACATGGCTTGGCAGTTCGGGCTGGACTGTTCCCATTAGGCACAGGGTCAGACTGATTTGCATATGGCCATGTCTGAACTGGGGTGGCAGAGTGGGCTAAAGAACGGTGATGGATTAAACCCAGATCAGTTGACTGGGGGTGAGTGCTTGCAATGTTCAACACTCCGTCCATCATTTCCTTTGGTTTTTGCTTTGTTCGCCATAAGTTGGCAGGGTATGCTCAGACGTGAGTCCCTTGCTCACTTTGCCACTGGATTCAAACAAGCCTGGCTGAAGACGGCTGAAATGCCAGAAACCGGTCCTAGGAAGCTTGTTTCCGGTCCAGGGAAGACATGGCTTGGCAATTCGGGCTGGACTGTTCCCATGAGGCACAGGGTCAGACTGATTTGCATATGGCCATGTCTGAACTGGGGTGGCAGAGTGGGATAAAGAACGGTGATGGATTAAACCCAGATCAGTTGACTGGGGGTGAGTGCTTGCAATGTTCAACACTCCGTCCATCATTTCCTTTGGTTTTTGCTGCGTTTCTTTCCACGGCAATTTCCAGGCCTCACATAAATGTCAAGATAACTCGTGTGATTAATTATCTTCCTGGAGAGAGATCAGCATTTTGTACAGTTGAGGTTTTGACTTCGGGGAAGTTAGTAGAGAGACCCGCCAAACCAGCTACGCCGAAAAATCTGCCTCCCTCACTCGATGAGGTTTTTTCAGCCCTGCTTTTAGACCCGCAAATGGCGCTGAGGAAAGTGGCCTAAGTGGGAAGGATTCAATGTGTTCCGGCCAGCAAATTAACCGCGAGTAAAAACATTAGCTACCTGGTCATGTTTTTTCATTTGCGCCCTATATGCCTCTTTCTCATCGTGATAAATGTCTATCCACGCGCCGGTCTGCTTATTGTTCACCCCGCAATGATACGTTCCCTGCCTATGGGATCGTGTTTCAGTAATTGCAACTATGGTATCATCACGGCCGGCGCTAGCGGTGCCTTCCCACAGTGCCTTGGCCAGCGCACGGGTTCCAGCACCTCCCATCCCAAAGGTGCTGGTGACTGTCCAATGCGTACCTACTTCCTGTATCTAGCGTGTGGCGCCACTATTGGTTTATTAAAATATCTTGCACATGGTATGAGTGCCAATAAAGTCATAGACAACAATTATTCTAACGGCCGGGGCCGCCGGACCGCGGTACACTCTGCTGTGATTTTGAAATGTAAAACCGGTCTACCAGATAGTGCCGGCATGCCAGAGGTGCCTTCCCACAGGTCTGGCGCCATTGCCCATCGCAGGGATACCAGCACATCCTCTCCCAAAGGCGCTGTTGACTGCCCCCGAATGGGCGCCGGCTTAATAAAGCAGCTGAGGAGGCCTGTAGTCTGCCTCCTTTTTGTATCTATTATGTGGCACTATTGTTGGTTTCTTTGAGCCCTTGCAAATAATTGTATTGAATACGCGTGTGAATCAGCGTATAGGAAATGTTACCTAAGCCAAAGGACTCAAAGTGTAGGAGTCTCATGTCATCCCTACTGGTAGGCAGTATAGTTTAAGGTTGCTTGGTGTGGAGAAGCACAAGCTCAGAGTCGATTTCTAGCCAAATTAACCCTTTTTGCAACATTAAACAATGCTCTAATGTATGCTTTGCGGTGTGCATGCAGTTCTAGGATGAACGTTTATAGCTCACTGTTGAATATTAGGACTTTAAGTTATAAATTGCAAGTAACAAAAGGATGCCTCTTGTGAAAAACAGTAACCTGCTGACCTATTTACATCTTACGCACTCTGTAATCTACTTGGCACACGTTCTTTGCAGCAGGCAAATTAACCAGTAGCTTGTTTAGTGGGCGAGGTTATGGCGTTAGGCTAGAGCAGCCGACCTTTCAATCTGAGATGACATGTTTGAGCCCGACGTTCGTTTATTCAAAAGGAATATATCCTGTGTAATGTAACTGTGCCCATGTAAAGTGCTCTGTGTTTGCGCGATACAAGCCTGAAACATGAGCTCCCTTGAAGTTGCATCCTCAGTGAAGTATATCTGAGGCAGTGACGGGCTGTATTATTCAGACAAAATAGACTGATGGAAAGTGTCAGCAGGGACTTGCTTATAATTCCTCACATGACACAAGCTTCTATTTACAATACCCTCCTTCAATTTCTAATGTGATTTACCCCCCCATCTTCAGGGATAGTCATGTGTGTTTTTCGAGTATTGATACACTGCAACAGTTCACTATTATTACTGCAAATAATCTCAGTGACACCCTCCCATTTGTCATAAGTGGTCCCGCAGATAATTCACAACAATCGTTTCAGATGCAACGCTGGTTCTCTGCTGTTTAAAGGAAAGGGTTCACCGAGCATAACTGTGCAAGCAGGTGCTAGGTCAGTGTGGGCAGTCGATGATGGGCCTCTAACTCGGGCGGCCGCTCGTGCGGCGTGAGCGGTAACCGGCGTCACAGCGGTTACCTGGTTAACCAGGGATGGAGCCTCGGGGTCGCGTCCACTCCTGGTGGTTCTGGGCAAATCACTGACATCCCCGTGTCTGTATATGTAATGCTATTACGGTCTCAGGCCAGTGCTCCAATCCTCCGGGTCGAGTTTGCACTGCTTTTACCGCCTCGTTGTTCGCCCCTGCTCTGTGGAGCCTGGTAAAAGTAATCTTTTCAGTAGGGATGCCGGGCGCCGAAAGGTCCGCATGCTGTGGGCTGCGGGGCGGCGCCTCCCCGGCACCTCATGGTCGCCAGGCTCTCGGGGTGGAGGGGCTAGGCACTACAGTGGGGGGGGGGGTGGAGCGCCAGGGTTGCACAGTGCTCCCAAGCTAGCTGCAGTCTTAGGTGCAGGATACCAGGGATCGAGCCTCGCGATCGCGTCCACCTCCTGGGACTCTGGGCAAATCACTTAATATCCCCGCGTCTGAATTTGCAGTGTAAACGCAGTGCTCAGGGACAGCGGGGCTCCCTGTCAGTTTGCCGACTATGGTCTATTGGGTTCCACGACGGAGTACTAGATTCTGTCATTCTATGCAACACGGTCTCTTATCCCCCATGCCCGTGAGCTGGCAGATGGGAGGAGGTCTATGGAGCCCCTGGAATCGGCCAGGTACAGGTTCAGTTTGCACTCACAAAAAGCGGACACATGTAAGCCTACTGCAATCACCGGAGTACAAATATGGTCACAGTTTTACTCCCAAGCGAATTTTCTCCTTGTGCTGATAACTCCGGTCGCCGTAGCGCGTGTGTCGGAGATACGGTGTACGCTAGCAAACTACAGTGGAAAACCTGACGCCTGGGGGGTACATTCTTTGGGGAATTTGCCCACATGGCGAGTCTCCAGTCGCACGGAAGGTCACAATTCAGAGACGCCGGGTGTAGCCCTGTGCGCCAAGGGACCGACGGTTGAGGCTTGATTGTATTGTGATTAAGGGGGCTTTGACTTCGAGGGGGCTTTGTTACGCAGGGGAGCAGCACAAGACACGGCTGTCGCTTTCCGCGCTGTGCATAGTAAAGTTTGGGGGGCAATGTCAGCCTGCAGTGCATGTAGTTTCCAAGGACATTGCGCAGTGCAGCTCGCCGGGCCATGGGAGCGGGTATGCGCTCGGCTGGCGGTGCATTGTTGGGGCGCCCACTGACTCTTATCAGGACCAGCTAGATGGCCCGCGTATGCAGTGGCGTGCCGCACGGTTACGGGATTGGTTAGGTGCTCTGTCCGGGGGGAAGCCTTCGGGGTTTCGGCACAGTTACCTACCCGGTTGGAACATGGTACTTATTGTTGTGTTCCCTTCACAGATATTGTGCATGAGCAGCAGGGCATAACGTTCCTGCCCTGCACCCGGTTATGCTTCGCGGTTTTGGAATTACTTGAGGCGTGCTTTGTCCATTGGCAAGCCGCGTGCGTTTTTCGTCACAGTCGGCGGGGAATCCAACTAGAATATTGGTGTTGTTGTTGTTCTGTCATTTACGGCCCATCCCAGATTAATGTGATGGGGTGTGCGTACATAAATGGTCAGGGTGCCTTGCTGAGATTGTCATCCGCGTACTCTGGTCAGCACAGTGGGAGTGGATTGGCTGTGCGGTCCTCACAGGTGAGGCGGGAGGTTAAATCTGCTTGGGTCAGCACCCGTCTTAGGGGAATTTTGACAAAAATTAGTGTAAGTGAAGAAGTGGGCTCTTCGTTTAATTGGTTGTATCTGTCGTTATGAGCTTGGTGCCCGTGTCCGCGCGACAGAATCGAACATGCACGACATCGTTGCTGTCGCCCAGACTCCTTGTCTTTGCTCATATCCAACCTGCTACGGTTATCCTGCTTTAATTATGGACCCCAGGGGGAGGGGCTGGTAACCGTTTCAACCCGGCAACGAAGCCGCAGTGTACGTTCTTTCCGGTGTGCAGTAACACACAGCCCGCCTGGATCTTTGTGGTGTAGGTAGGCGGTGCTTCAGGGTCCCCCAGGCAAGGAAGGGGCTCTTAGCGGCAGCCGGCTAGAAGGTGGTCGGCGGCATTGCCAGCGCTAGGTGCACATCGCTTGTCCGGCTACATTATGGCTGCTGCTTTCCAAGTCGGGCACGCGCACTGTGACCCTGTGCTTTATGCGCTTTTGCTGGTCTCAGCTGGTTAGTCAATAGTTGGCCTTGTGGTAGGTGGTGCTAATTGTAGTTAATATAGGGATGCAGCGACATGTGCTCAGTATGGCATGCATCTGGCACTCATGTTTAACGTTCTACACCTTTGTGTTCACACACATTTACATTTGTATAACTGAGATGTAATTCTCAATGCGCGTTAGATTAATGCCATGGATGGTGATCAGTCAGGCCTTTCATCGAGCGGGACACCAAGCAAATGTACGGTGTGCTGGTGGCCGGGCTGCATGCCATAGTCATTGCCTGAGCTAGCTGGAGAGCCCGGCAGACCAGTTTTAACTCTTAATCGATACTTGCAGCTTGTGCAGGGCTTCCTCGGCTTTGTTGGTGTCTTTCTTACTAGCTAGGTTCTCCGGGGTCTCTTCACCGCTGTGTCCGGGAACAGGGGGACGCTGTACTCATCGCCTGCAGCACCTAGGCTAAGCAAAGATTTAAGCTTGGGTGTTGAGGGTGAGTCAATGTTCCCGGGTCGTTTAGAAGGGTTTCATATGGTAGGATGACCCAGCGGCACGGTGCAGCCAGGGTGGTTTACGTGTGCTTTCGTCTTGAAGAAAGTATGCATCGCGGGGCCAGGCTCACACTAAAGTGGGCAAAGATCACACACACCATAAGGGCCAAGGTCTGCACCGATGCTAGAGACCTTGGGGTCCCAGTTCGCTTCTGAAACGGCGTTCGCGTCAGTTGTGGAAAGGATGTCCGTTGTTATTTATTCGATAGTAGACGAGCCGTTACTTGCGGTGTTTTCCGCGGGCATTGAGTGTGAGACTCCTGTTGTCATCCATAGTGTCGGTTTGCTGCGGGATGGTTGTTATTGGGGCATAGCCGTGTGGTGGGTCCTTCTTCGGCAGATTGTGGTTAGCCTGACTGTTATCTCCCTGTTTGTCACCTTGGTTTTATGCGGGGAGTGTCTACAAGCTCCTGTGGTTGGGTCAATTGAATGAGGAGAGCCGTCATCGCATGCAGGAATGCCAGGCAGGATTCTAGCGAAGGCAGGGAGTGGTACTCGTCGTGTATTGGATATTTGTCTCGCTGGCAGGCCACCATGCAAGGGGACCATGTACCTAGGCACACATCAGGCAGTGCCAGGTTAACAGGGACGACGAGTACTAGAATAGACAGGAGTGGTCCCACCACTGTTGGTCAGATGGGATGCTGACCCCTAAGGTTCAGCGCGCTCAATTACACACAATTTGGAGGTAGGTCCAGGATGAAAGAGTTGTGCTGAGTGAAGCTCATATCCAAAGCGATTGTGGTAGCCTTCCGAGGGGCACAGCTGGTTGGGCAGTAGGAAACTTTTAAGTACTACCGGGAGCCCCTTCCCTTCTGTCATATCCTGCTCAATGGTTGTTGCAGCAGAGTCTGGGTGGCAGGTTATGTGGCCCAAACTGGTGGGTTTGATGTTTGGTCAGGTCAATCGACCGAGTACAGCAAAGTTTGCTGGATCATCTGGGAAGGTAGGAAGGCCAGGCAAGATTTGAGCAAAATCGCAAAGGCAGGTAGGATACTCACGGTGTAGGTGATGTATTTTTCATTGGCAGGCTGCCTGGCAGGGAGACATTTTACCTAGGTCACTTACATCAGGCAGAGATGCCCAGTGGAAGAATGTGGGGGCTGCCCAGAACAGGATACTGCGCAGGTTGGATGGCGGCAAATTGTGGCTGCACTACTGCAGATGGCAAAGTAAACCTTACTGATTACAGGCGGGGTATGGTGGGGGTTGTGGTCCAACCTTTTCTTTCTCAGGATCACTCCATGTCTGTTTAGCGATGCTCGTTATCCCATCATTAGCATCTGCTGCAGCGGCTCCACAATTATAGGGATGGGAGGGAGCACTAATCCGGTCAACCACAAGAGCACATTTGGCAGTCAGAGTAGGGGGAATTGAGATTTGATGGCATGGCACCAGTTGCTTCAGTTATGCGCGTTTCCCTTGGCAGTTGTCAGCGAACATTCAGAATGCATTTAGGTGGTTAGCCTGTGTTTTGCCTCCCAGAGGTGTTTTAGCTCAGGCATGGCAAGCATGGGTTAGATGCCTGTGGTTTGTCCTGGGATTCATGTTAACAGGCAGGTCAAGCGGCAGAACTTAGAGGGGCTTGGGTCCGACCTCTGGTTTAGGTGCAGATCCTGGTAGGTTCACTTAGTACCAGGTTGTGGAAGTGGTCATCCAACGAGGGCGATATGGCCCATATGATTAACGGAAACCCCTGGGTAACACTTTTGGGCTACAAAATAGCAGGAGAACAATTGGCTTTCCCAGTATTCAAATTACAGAAGAATTTTACACGTTGGTTCTCCTCTGAGGTCACTCCGCCCTGTCTCTCCCTGGTATACTAGCAGAATTTTGGGAGGGCAAGGCTTCACATTGGGTGGTGACTGACGGAATGCGATGGACATACTCCGACTAGTGCCAGACTCAGACAACTGAGTGAAAGAGGAAGTAAGGTGGGCTTGTCAACTCTTACCTCCTCCCGCATTGGCACTGCCTGGCAGGAGTGTCTTGTCAAAGGTATTGTTCTTCAGCCATGCAAAGGTAACATTGGACCAACGCCTAGTTATAGGTTTCAGGTCATTTCAGTCAAAAATCCACGGGGAGTTTAGAAAGGATGGGGGCACCTGTCCTGATGGTGCATGCTGGCCGCCGGTCCGGTTGGGCTGGGACTTGTTTTGGCTGGACCTGGGAGAAGCCCGGTATCAGCATGCTGTAGGTAAAAAGGCCTACCTTGGTGGGGGGCCCTGGTAGTGACGGTGGCCACTCCCAAGGCTGTGGAGGAGTTACAGGGCGATCCAGAGTCTGCAGATACCAAGGGGTACTTCATGCAGCAGCACAGCGTGGTGCTAAGCCAGGATACCCAGGGATGTCTTAGCGTTGTCCCCTGGAAGAACTACGGCGCCCCGTTAGTCCTACGGACGGTTGTGGGTCTGAGCAACTGGGGGCTGCCATAATACGCTCCGCCCACCTCTTTCGGGGGGGCGTGAGTAAGCAAGTGGACTGGTGGTCCACTGATGGGAGGGGTGGCCCCTCCCAAGATTTGGTATGCACCAATTGGTGACTGCCACGGTGTAATTTAGGCTTATCAGACGGGCAGGCGGCATAGGGGTTGGCCTGCCCTGGTATCGGATCGCCCGTAAGATAACCCACCATGTTTGCATATTGGTTATGCTAATAAACCTGCAGCAATATTTCTCCACCTAAATATGTGTTGGGTGGTTTATTTATGTACTTATGTGTTATGTGACAACAGTTGCCGATATTGGCACTATGCAAGGCTGCCCGGGGGGGTTGCGCAGCAGCCCCCCTAAAAGGGCGGCCGCCTTAGTGCCGCATGAATTGACTGGGGGTAGCTGGTCTAGTCCCTGGGTCTTGGCCAGGGAAGACATCTGGCAAAAGGCTACTTCCGGCGGAGGGAGGAGGGGGCAGGGGTATTTAGGCTGTCCCCGCCCCTTCCTCGCCCTCTTGTCCCTCTCGTCTCGCCTTGCCTGCCCCTCCGCTTACCCAGCAGACGGAGGTACAAGGGGGGGGTTAGGCTTTCTAACATGTTACTTTGTGTTGCAGGAGGAGTTACAGGGCGATCCAGAGTCTGCAGATACCAAGGGGTACTTCACGCAGCAGCACAGCGTGGTGCTAAGCCAGGATACCCAGCGATGTCTTAGCGTTGTCCCCTGGATGAACTACGGCGCCCCGTTAGTCCTACGGGCGGTTGTGGGTCTGAGCAACCGGGGGCTGCCATAATACGCTCCGCCCACCTCTTTTGGGGGGGGCGTGAGTAAGCAAGTGGACTGGTGGTCCACTGATGGGAGGGGTGGCCCCTCCCAAGATTTGGTATGCACCAATTGGCGACTGCCACGGTGTAATTTAGGCTTATCAGACGGGCAGGCGGCATAGGGGTTGGCCTGCTCTGGCATCGGATCGCCCGTAAAATAACCCACAATGTTTGCATATTGGTTATGCTAATAAACCTGCAGCAATATTTCTCCACCTACATATGTGTCGTGTGGTTTGTTTATGTACTTATGTGTTATGTGACAACAGTTGCCGATATTAGCACTATGTATAATCTCAGGAATTTGGTACAGTGATACTGGCCACTGTCATGGAGTCCAGCCACGTAGTATCCGCACATTAAATTCAGAAATAATCCAAATAAGAGTCATAAAGTATGTATAGAATACAGTATATTTGCCTTGGACATATACGGTCAAAATGAATGGACCAGTGCCATTACATTTAAAACGAAAAAACACTTTCTGGCACATTTGTGGCAACATCTGCACATGTGCTTCTTTCTTTTCGATTTTTCTTGCAAGATTTGTATGGCAAAGCAGACATGAATGTCATTTCTTCATTTAGCTCTGCAGGTTGGAAATCCTGTGAGATGAGCGATACAGTTGGTGGAAGGTTATCTGTTCCTCCGCACATCACGCACCCTTTTGACACCCGATGAACCGATGACATCACTTGATTGGTCCATTGTCCATCCATAAGCCTCTCAAAAGCTTCCTTCCCATTTGCTGCTGATTAGCTGGAGAGGGGGCAAGGTATGAAAACTATTGAAAGCATACCTGCCAACTCCCACGGTGCCATAGTGTGACACACTATATCGGCTCCCATCACACGTTCACCCAGTGAGGAGCCAATATCACACTCTGGCATGGAAAACGAACAGAAAACCACTGTAAACAGTGGTTTTCCAGCTTGGTTTCGAGAGCCTTATTATTATTATTATTATTAAGTGATTTATAGAGCGCCTGGTGACCCGTAGGCATCCCCGCGCTGTAAATTTGTGAGAACCAAGAGAAGGGGACCGGGGGAACTATTTGGGAAACAGGAAGGTTTTTAGTTTTTTTCGGAAGAGGGCGTGACAAGGTTCCAGACGCAAATTGCGAGGAAGTGAGTTCCATTCTGCGGAGGCTTTGACAGAGAAGCGTCTGCCACCGGTGCGAGCCTTCTTGAACTTAGGAACTGTGGCCAGATGATCGCCATCAGAGCGAAGGAGTCTGGGGGCCTTGTATGGGATGATCATGTTTTTCAGGGCGGCTGGACCAACACCGTTGATAAGTTTATGGGTGGTGCACAGGGCTTTAAACTCTACTCGCTGGCGAACAGGAAGCCAGTGCAGAGCCTTAAGAGCAGGCTTGGCAGAGGCTCTGGGAGGGAGGTTCATAATGAGCCTTGCCGCCGCGTTTTGGGTCCGTTGGAGTTTGGCCAGGGTAAATTCAGGTGTGCCGAGATAGACGGCGTTGCTATAGTCGAGCCGGGCTAAAATGAGCCCTTGGACCAATAGTTTCCTGGATAGGGGCGGAAGGAGAGGGAGAATCTTGCGAATTGACCGCAAGAGGCCAAAGCATGTTCCAGCAGTTTTGGCTGCCTGGGTATTCATGGTGAGGTCAGGTTCCAGCCATACTCCTAGTGTTTTAATTTCTTTTTTTGGTGTAGGGATTTCACCAAAGGCGTCCGGCCAAACTGATGGTGGGATGGAGGTCCATTGATTGCCTAAGAGCATGATTTCGGTTTTTGCACCGTTCAGCTTCAGGGAAGATTCGCACATCCATGTGTGAATATCCTGGAGACAGTTCAGCAGGCTGTCTGGGTGTTTATCCAGGTGGGACAGAGAGATGACAAGTTGAGTGTCGTCTGCATAGTTTACTATTTTTATCCCGTAAGGGGTCACGACATCTTCAAGGGGGGCCATGTAGACATTAAACAGGGTGGGACTAAGCGAAGACCCCTGAGGGACACCACATCTGAGTGGGAGTGGGTCTGAACGTGAGTTGCCGTCCCACACCTGAAATGAGCGACCGGATAAGAAGGAGTCAATCCAAGCATGTGCAGAACCCACAATTCCTGCCCTGGCCAGGCGATGGAGAAGGACACGGTGGTCCACCGTATCAAAGGCGGCACTGAGATCCAGGAGGATCACTGCCACTGATCCTCCTGAATCCAGGATGCACCTTGCCTCCTCGATTACGGAGAGGAGGGCAGTGTCCGTGCCATGGCCGGGCCGGAAACCTGTTTGGGATTGACGAAGGAGATTGTTTGTCTCAAGGAATTTGGATAACTGTACGTTCACTAATTTCTCAGCCATCTTGCTGATACAAGGAAGGAGCGATATGGGTCTGTAGTTGGCCATGTCGTCCGGGTTCAGTTGGGGCTTTTTCAACAGAGCCTTGACAACAGCGTTCTTCCAGTTGGGAGGCACTGTGCCTTGGGAGAGAGAGGTGTTAATGAGATCCCTGATGATGGGGGCTATGCTGGGAGACACGGTTTTTTAAAATCTAACCGGGGCCGGGTCAAGGGGGGATCCGCTTTTCATTTTGGCCAGCGTGGAGGTGACCTCAGTAAGGGAAACTTCTCTGAAAGAGGGCAGCTGCGGGCTGTTAATGCAGGCCTCTATATCCGTGTGGTTATGAGGGTTGATGGTAGGGAGGGAGTCCAGTATACGCGATATTTTGGAATCGAAATAGGTGGCCAGGTCCTTGCTTCTATCCGGGGGAGGGGGGCAAGCGGCGGGTGCCATAGGAATATGAAGTAGTTCTTTGACTATAAGGTAAGATTCTTTTGAGGAATTAGTGGCATTTTTTATTCTATTGTCATAGAATACGGCCTTGGCTAGCTTTAGGGCAGATTTGTAGCGTCTTACCGAGCTGTGGTACATGTCCTTATTACTGTGGAGCCAGTCCTTTCTCCACTGTCTCTCAGCCTTTTTGCACTCTTTGCGGAGAGCTTTGAGTTCAGAGTTGTACCATGGGGCATGGCCCTTTATCCTGTTTTTGTTCTCACGATTTTTTATGGGGATGATACTGTTGAGGGAGGAGGAGATCCATTCTCTGAATTGAGTATCAGCGGTGGAAGGGTCCTCCAAGAGAGTAGGGGTCGAGGAGTCCAGGGCTTTGGACCAGTCCTCCACCGAGAGTTTGGCCCACGATCTGTCTCTGGTGAAGGTAGTGGGTTTTTGGGGTTTCTTGAATGCCCCTGGTAGGTGGGTCGTGACCAGGAAATGGTCCGTCCACGGGAGTGGTTGGGAATTTATGAATTGGAGAGAGGGGATGTTAGAAAACACCGGATCAAGTAGGTGCCCTTTCGTATGCGTTGCACCGGAATTGGCAAGGAGAAGGCCATAGGCCGCCAGGTCACGAATTAGCTCGGATGCTCCTGTGTCTAGTGGATCATCGAAGTGTATGTTTAGGTCTCCTGTTATTAGAAAGTTAGATGTCAAGTGGGCCGAGGAAGAGACGATTTCCAAAAGGGCGGCCGAGAAGGGGCCGAAGTGGCCGGGAGGCCGGTACACCAAGAGGCCTGACAGGGAGCTAGTCGAGGATAACTGGATCGTAAAGAGGCAGCTCTCTGACTCCTGGGTCTGAATCTCGTGGGTTCGACAAGCGAAGTGATCCCGGTGGATGATGGCTAATCCACCTCCTCTACCTAAGGGGCGTGGTTGAGACATGATAAGGAAGCCCGGGGGTAAAGCCAATACTATGTCCGAATTGGAATGCTCAGTGATCCACGTTTCGGTGAGGAAAAGTATGTCCAGATTAAGATCGACAATGAGATGGTTAATGAGCAGGGCATGCTTGGGAAGCGATCTGCAATTCAATGTCGAAATTTTGAGGACAGGGGGTGGAGCAGAGGGTTTAGGAAGGAGTATCTTTCCTGGTTTGCAAGTGTTACAGCTGGTAAAAGGACCATTGGGACCGTGCATTACGTGACAAGTGCTGATTTTAGAGGGTCTGAGGCTGAGTAGCTCTCTGCGAGAGTAGCTTACCTTGGTGGCGGTGGAGTCAGCCATGGAGTCTGGCCCTAGGCCCGGTCGTGCGCGGATGGGCGCAGACGGGCTTGCCTTAGGCGCGCCTTCGGCGCACAAACGGCGCTCCCGCTGCGCTGGTATGGCCGGCACATTTGTAGTGCTTGAGGGTGGGCGTGGCCTCGCTGTGGGCGTGGCTGCCGCCTTGGGCGTTTCCCTGTCTCAGCGCAGGTCGCTGTCTCAGGGAAGGTGGAGGAGGGCTGTGTCAGCGCGTGGGGTGAGCGCTTTAAACAGGTGAGCTCCCAGGTTTTTTAAAATTACACACACAAGCACAAATTACAAGTTTTAAAAGTCAAAATAGTGGTCACAGTCCTCCGGCTTCCGCCTCAGAGGATACACACAAAGTAATGAGAAACCGCTTGTTCTCAGCGTTTTTTGTAGTGCTTGAGGGTGGGCGTGGCCTCGCTGTGGGCGTGGCTGCCGCCTTGGGCGTTTCCCTGTCTCAGCGCAGGTCGCTGTCTCAGGGAAGGTGGAGGAGGGCTGTGTCAGCGCGTGGGGTGAGCGCTTTAAACAGGTGAGCTCCCAGGTTTTTTAAAATTACACACACGAGCACAAATTACAAGTTTTAAAAGTCAAAATAGTGGTCACAGTCCTCCGGCTTCCGCCTCAGAGGATACACACAAAGTAATGACAAACCGCTATGCGCTGGCGACGTCCATTGAGGGGAGTGAAAACACCCTAGGACATCTGCACCAGCCTCAGCAAGCATTTTTTGGGGGGGAGGGTGGGCTTGGGGGCAGGGTTCAAAAGTGCCTCCAAGGTACTTCTCGACACAAGCCCCCAACCCCTTCAAGGCCCCACCCCCTCCTCACACTGTGAGATTGTTCTTCAAGTTGGCAGGTATGTGAAAGTAAGTCAGTCCCCTGGAGCCTATTTTATTTCTTCTCTTGTTGCTGCCTTAACAAGCCCTATAAACACGAGATAGAAAGAGCAGTGCCAGAAACAAAGTTAGCAACCTCTGGTTACCAGTATTAAATACCAGTGAAACCCTGCCCAGCAGGCATGTGGCCCAGCAAGCCTCTCCCACCCACACAGTCATGGACACACATATTCTTGGGGCCAAAGACCAACCTGCTAAATCTCTTTTAAGCTATTTAGAGCAGAAACTCACAGTTTTGCATTAAAATGTGTTATAGATCTCTGAGTCATTATACTTTCTCCTTCCTATTACTAGTAAGCCTGAGCGGAATTACAATTATGTTCAACTAATCATAGTAATTTTGCTAATTCTGAGTTACTCATTGAAGCAGAATTACCATTGATAACGTGATTACAGCTGCTCGTGTAATTAAGAGCAATTTTGGGGGGGAAAATCCTAATGTGAGAGCACGTTTAGTGAGCGTGAGCAGATGCTCTGGTTGCTGTTTATGTTCTGTTGCAGTTAGTGCTATTTTCTTAGCCAAAATACATATTAGAGGGTCCATTTTAGATGCGAGGGTGCATTGTTTGCTAAGAAATTAGTGCAAATGGTAGGAAGTAAGTTGGGAGAAAATCCTACCCTAAATGCATACTTAAAGAACATGAGCGACTACTGGAACTCGCTATTCATGTTCTGTTGCATTTAGCACTAATTCTTAGTGCAAAATACACCCTTGTGTCCATTTTGGGCATGAGGGGGCAATTTTTCGCTAAGAAAATATTGCTAATGCAGAATTACTCTTCTCAGGTAATTCTAGTTAATCTTGCATAATTTTTGGGTAATTCTGTACAATCACGCTGTGCGGAAATACGTGAGTTACACCCACCCCAAATCATTAGTTTCAATCTAGGTGATGAACAAAATACAGATTGCTTTCTTTTATCTCTATAGTCTTCTTTCATGTATGAATGCAAGAACACTCTCCCCCTTTCCATTTTTTCACCACTCACTTTGGCTCTCATTTCGGGTGGGCTGCAAAATTCCAACCCCTAAACAAACTCCTGTTTGGGCAAGGGTGGGAATTATAAGTTATGCTACTTTATTGCAGCCAGTAAGTACTTGGTGCAATAATGTCCACACTCCTAATATCATTTCTGTGGGTCAAATCTGCTTTAAAGGGAAAAAATGCCAGATAATTACCAGAATATGTATATTTTTATATTATAAGCAAGTAAGCCAGCATGCCATTCCCCATTATTGGGGTAAAACTGCTCTTCTCGCACCTTCCTCTAGACCATTCATTATCAGTGCCTTTGGCAGCTTCTGTACAAGCCTATTTCAGCATGACAGAGAGGGTGAGATTTGGAAGTCCTGAGTATCCCGCAAACTGCACTGACGCTAGCGTGAGATAATCGACTGTTTGCTCCGCAATCTATCCGACCACAGACCCTGATTGCTTAGAGGTTCAAGGCGGTAAACCTTTGTTACCTTATTTGTTGGTTCAATTGATGAACCCTAGTGCAAGATGAAGTGCTATGCTCAGCACAGCTCCCCCATCAAGGAACACATTGATCAATAGCTACCAATCACCGCTGTTAGCTAGGATGAGCTCCTTACTTTGTTTGGGTGGAGGGCTTTTGCCTGGTCCTGAGAAAGATCCAGTGAAGAAGAGATTTACTGTACCGCATGAAGTGTGAACTGAGAGCCTCATGCTTATGACTTGTACTGGTGCTTCCAATGATCACCTGATCGGGTGTGCATGTACCCACACGATGAAGACAGCTAAGTGGGGCAGAGTCAAACCAGTGAAGGCCTGTCATTATGGGTGACAGGGCTCCACTCCAATCTATTTTCCAAAGCTTGATGAGTGTCTGTAAGGCTGAGCAAAGTCCAGCCTGAGAGACACTCACAATCTCAGAGTCAGGCAGCCAGGTTCTCAACATGCACTAATGCACAGATTCTAGGCAGCCTAAGCCAAGCTTTGTTGGGCTGAAGACTTCTCAGCCCTGAGGGCAGTGACCTCATCAGCCCATTAAAGCCCTCTGAGGTCCTCCCCCTCACGATGAGATAAGGCATCACCAATAGGGTTAGCCCTGGGTGCTTCAGGTTTAAGCTCTGAAGTGCTAAGAGCTGACTGTCTATAAAGGATGCTTCGCCACGGAGAGGGGTGGGGTCAGCAAGTCTCACTGAATCTACTCTACTCTGTGAGGAGTTAGGGAAGGCCCACCCCATTGGATGACCCATGACAAGGTTAGCCAATGAGAGGAGTCAGCAAGATCTTCTAGTTTTCCCTTGCCTCCCCAAAGCGCATAGCTCTTTCCAGTGTCTTCTGTTTCTCCATCCTTTCACTTGCTGGTACTCCCATCACCGCAGCAGTCAGGTCAATGCTTGTTATTGTAATGTTTGGGGTTCTTGTGTATATGTTTGAATGTATAAGTATTTGCATGGGAGTGGTGTATTTGCAAGCAAGTGTGTGCTTGTGAATGGTGGGCATGTGTATGTGCACATGCAAATGGACGGGGTGTGAGTGTGGTTGTGGTTAGATGAGTGTAACTTTGTGTGAGTGCTTGTGAATGGATCGGTGTGAATGAGTGTGCTTGTGGATAGATGGGTGTAGTGTGCGTGCCTGTGCGGGTGTGTGTGTGTGTGTGTGCACCAACCTGTTCTGTCCCCTCTACTGGTAAGAATTACTAGGCGCCACTGAAATATACCCAGCTCAGTGGACTCACCACACAGAGCAGAAACCCCAACGACGATGAGCGCTACAGTCCAAGCTTTCCCTACAGCAACGATCAAGAAGGACATAAATGCACTGTGCAGGTGCAACACTGAGAGGGAGGGCAACCATTGCAATGGGGAGAAATAATTTTGCAACTACTGGGAATGGGTCAACTGGTCTCACAGGAAGCCATAGCGAAGATTGATCATTAACTCCTCTAGAAGGGCTAATGCCTGTTTTATAATGAACTATTGCTTAATACTGGTTCCGAAGGAATAGCCGAAGCTGTATATCAAGTCACCGTAATTATTAGTTAGGATATTGGTGCACCAATTGGAGTGCCCTTTGAGGATATGAAGGTATGAGTTATGTTGAGAAAATTATTTTTTATTTCAGAAGTACTGGCTGGACGTTTATTGATTGGTGATGGATATTCTATTAAAGTCTGTACACTCACACCACCTCCCTAAGTTAGCCATAGACTACTCAATTAGCTACCTGGATTGTGAAGTGTTAAAGGAGTGCACATGGTGCTCAGTTTTTGGCTCATTAGTGAGTTTAATGAGAAGGGCACACGTGGTGCAAGGTTCCACCTTCACAATGTAAGGCCTGTTATATCAATCTGCTCTTGAACTTCAGAAATTGTTCCCACACCAAGGCTGCTTAGTCTTGATTTCACCTCATTCCTTTTTCTTCCACCACCCTGGAATTCCTGTCTCTCTAAATCACTCTTGCAGCTTATTTTTTCATCCGTTTCCTACCTTTCTCACTGTTTTCATATCTTTCTTTTACTCCTTCTTTCTCCCTTTTCTCTTTCTTGCTTTAATACAGTCAGATGATTAAAATGGATGTTGGTTCCTATAATTGAGGGCCTGTGTCCACCATCTACAAACACCTGCCCAAATTAAGTACTGTATGCAAGCAGGAAAACCAGAGCCCAGGAAGCTAAGCCATACATGGTATATGACCACTAAAAGATGAATTAAAATCACTTGTTCCTGTCCCAATTTAACAGAACCTAACTCCTCATAGAATGTTGTGTTAGTCCTAATATTATTCTTTGGAAGGCCTATTTAATCATTTAAAGCTATGCAACCAATTGCTCCTTTTTGAATTTTTTTTTAGAGTTTTATATAGCGCACTAGACCAGAGACATCGGGTATCAGAGCGCTTTACATGAGCACCAGTTTCGTTACAGATGGACACATTCATTTTTGTTAAGCACGGGAAGATTAAGGTGCCGATCACGATCCAGTAAAAAAATTCCCCGTGCGACTCGTATCCGGTCTTCTTACCGTACGAATCGTACAAGTGCCGTACGAACTGGCAATCGCGATTCGCATGGTAAAAAGTCCATACGAACCGCATCGGGAATGATTTCCCACACGTCCTCGGGTCGGAAAATGTGTCCGACACGTCCTCGGACGATTTACCGTACAAATGTGAAAGGTGAAGTCCGACCGAGGAATCACGATCCATCCCGTGCGTCCGATGTTACAACCGTATGGAAAAAACACCGTCCGCACCGAACTCCCATAGCAACCATGGAGACATGTGCCCGCATACGCGCCCAACACTCCCCCCCGCCCCCGTACGTCCGAGACGTACCCCTGTGTATGTACACCCCCACCCGTGTATGTACACCCCAGTACGTTCGAGTCGAACCCCCACCCCTGTACATGTCGTACCACCGTCTATGTACACCCCAGTACGTTTGAGTCGTACCCCCACCCCTGTATGTGTCGTACCACCGTCTATGTACACCCCAGTACGTTCGAGTCGAACCCCCACCCCTGTACGTGTCATACCACCGTCTATGTACACCCCAGTACGTTCGAGTCGTACCCCCTCCTGTACGTGTCGTACCACCGTCTATGTACACCCCAGTACGTTCGAGTCGTACCCCCACCCCTGTACGTGTCATACCACCGTCTATGTACACCCCAGTACGTTCGAGTCGTACCCCCACCCCTGTACGTGTCGTACCACCGTCTATGTACACCCCAGTACGTTCGAGTCGAACCCCCACCCCTGTACGTTTCCGACCCCCATGTATGTACACCCCAGTACGTTCGAGTCGAACCCCCACCCCTGTACGTGTCCGACCCCCATGTATGTACACCCCAGTACGTTCGAGTCGAACCCCCACCCCTGTACGTGTCGTACCACCGTCTATGTACACCCCAGTACGTTCGAGTCATACCCCCACCCCTGTACGTGTCGTACCACCGTCTATGTACACCCCAGTACGTTCCAGTCGAACCCCCACCCCTGTACGTGTCGTACCACCGTATATGTACACCCCAGTACGTTCGAGTCGAACCCCCACCCCTGTACGTGTCCGACCCCCATGTATGTACACCCCAGTACGTTCGAGTCGAACCCCCACCCCTGTACGTGTCGTACCACCGTCTATGTACACCCCAGTACGTTCGAGTCGTACCCCCACCCCTGTACGTGTCGTACCACCGTCTATGTACACCCCAGTACGTTCGAGTCGAACCCCACCCCTGTACGTGTCGTACCACCGTCTATGTACACCCCAGTACGTTCGAGTCGTACCCCCACCCCTGTACGTGTCGTACCACCGTCTATGTACACCCCAGTACGTTCGAGTCGTACCCCCTCTGTACGTGTCGTACCACCGTCTATGTACACCCCAGTACGTTCGAGTCGTACCCCCACCCCTGTACGTGTCGTACCACCGTCTATGTACACCCCAGTACGTTCGAGTCGTACCCCCACCCCTGTACGTGTCGTACCACCGTCTATGTACACCCCACTACGTTCGAGTCGAACCCCCACCCCTGTACGTGTCCGACCCCCATGTATGTACACCCCAGTACGTTTGAGTCGAACCCCCACCCCTGTACGTGTTGTACCACCGTCTATGTACACCCCAGTACGTTCGAGTCGTACCCCCACCCCTGTACGTGTCGTACCACCGTCTATGTACACCCCAGTACGTTCGAGTCGAACCCCCACCCCTGTACGTGTCCGACCCCCATGTATGTACACCCCAGTACGTTCGAGTCGAACCCCCACCCCTGTACGTGTCGTACCACCATCTATGTACACCCCAGTACGTTCGAGTCGTACCCCCACCCCTGTACGTGTTGTACCACCGTCTATGTACACCCCAGTACGTTCGAGTCGAACCCCCACCCCTGTACGTGTCGTACCACCGTCTATGTACACCCCAGTACGTTCGAGTCGTACCCCCACCCCTGTACTTGTCATACCACCGTCTATGTACACCCCAGTACGTTCGAGTCGAACCCCCACCCCTGTACGTGTCCGACCCCCATGTATGTACAGCCCAGTACGTTCGAGTCGAACCCCCACCCCTGTACGTGTCGTACCACCATCTATGTACACCCCAGTACGTTCGAGTCGTACCCCCACCCCTGTACGTGTCGTACCACCGTCTATGTACACCCCAGTACGTTCGAGTCGAAACCCCACCCCTGTACATGTCGTACCACCGTCTATGTACACCCCAGTACGTTCGAGTCGTACCCCCACCCCTGTACGTGTCGTACCACCATCTATGTACACCCCAGTACGTTCGAGTCGAACCCCCACTCTTGTACGTGTCGTACCACCGTCTATGTACACCCCAGTACGTTCGAATCGTACCCCCACCCCTGTACGTGTCGTACCACCGTCTATGTACACCCCAGTACGTTCGAGTCGAACCCCCACCCCTGTACGTGTCCGGCCCCCATGTATGTACACCCCAGTACGTTCGAGTCGAACCCCCACCCCTGTACGTGTCGTACCACCGTCTATGTACACCCCAGTACGTTCGAGTCGTACCCCCACCCCTGTACGTGTCGTACCACCGTCTATGTACACCCCAGTACGTTCGAGTCGAACCCCCACCCCTGTACGTGTCGTACCACCGTCTATGTACACCCCAGTACGTTCCTGTCGCACCCCCAACACAACCTCCTAAGTACGGAGCGCACCCCAGGCCCCAACATCACAACCGCATGTACGAGTCGTACCAAGCCACACACAAGGACAGCACCGTGCAACCAAATGGCCCATGTACACACCGTACTCACGCTCAAAACGCACGGACACAACCAGGACAAAACAAAACAACACAAGAATACACTATTCGAATGGCACAAAGCCACTAAACATGGCCAACAAACACTAAAAAACACACATTCACTGACCTGCAACTGCCAAAAACAAACAGAGGCCCAAAACACCACCACTCCTTATAACACACCCACCCAAACTTCAAACACAGCCACACCCACCAATGGACCAATAAAAAGGGCCCACACACACAAACCATGAGCCTTTGCAACAGACTCACTGCTGCCAGACACCACAGAACCATACTACAAGCCTCACCACACCTTACACTTGCACACCTTCACACAACCACCTCCACAAACACCCCCTCATCACATTCACACACACACACCTGCACAACCACACCCACACACCCACAACCATCCACACACACCCCCCACCATCCACACCCACACCCCTCACCATGCCCACTAACAAGAATCCAAAGTTCAGTAACCAAGAGTTGGAGGTCCTTGTTGATGAAATCCTCAGAGTCGAGCCACAGCTCTTTGGAACATTGGTCAGAAACACCAGCATGGCAGCAAAAACAGCCATGTGGCAGACCATCGTCGATGCTGTGAATGCTGTTGCGGACACCAGAAGGACCAGGCAGGAATGCCAAGCCAGGTGGTACGATCTGCGGAGGAGGGTCCGAGCCAAGATGCTGGAGGAACACAACCAGGCCAACGCCACTGGAGGAGGGCCCTCCCGCAGACCCGTACACTACCAGCCCTGGGAGGAGAGGGTGATGGCCATACAGCCGGTGGAGGCAGTCGAAGGATTAGGAGGACTCCGAGACCCAGGTGAGTACACAAACAACGCACCTCACATGGGGGGAACGTCATCCACAACCAAAATCACTAACAGGCACGCAACCACCCCAAGCTATCGCATGACTCAACCACACTCCAGGAACACGCACATGCCACTGCCGCCACCATGCCCCATGCACCCAGCTGGACAATGTCAAGTCACAGGCCATAGAAGACACCAACACATGACACGGTAACCCGGATGGCGGGAGGGTGGGCCCCAAAAATCACATAGTGCAACTCAGAAGCAGACAACAATGCCCTCTGCCCATATGGCCTAGGTCACAGCCATACAAACACTGTGTCCCCACACAGGAAAGACTCGCCAGCAAATGGCGGACGCCTTGCATCAACACATGGGGGTGAAGGCACTGTTTTGCACATGACAGCAGCTAATGAACAGCCAACATTGTGAAAGAGTGGCAGCACACACCACCACAGCAGCAGCGCAGAGACACACACTACACCCAATGGGTGCCTGGAGATCAGAAACAAACTCACATCAACAAGCCAAGGGCCATTCAAAGATCTGCTAACAGTGTGTGCCCAGGAAGCTGGGCTGAGGTGACAGAGGGTGACACACAGAGGGAGGGACAGGGGGACACAGAGGGAGGGAGAGGGGGACAGAGAGGGAGGGAGACACAGGGACACGGACAGAGGGAGGAGGCTGACACATGGAGGGAGGGAGAGGGGGACAGAGAGGGAGGGAGAGGGGGACAGAGAGGGAGGGAGACACAGGGACACGGACAGAGGGAGGAGGCTGACACACAGAGGGAGGGAGAGGGGGACAGAGAGGGAGGGAGACACAGGGAGAGCAAATCAGCCGTGTGGTGTGTGGGAATGTCTGCTCGTCAGCAGGTAGACTGCGTGCATGTAGCCAAGGGTGGCCAGTGCCAGAACCCCCCCTCTTCTCCATGGCAAAACACAGGGCCATGTCACAACCTGTTCACAAGCACAACGACTGCTACCTGCATTATATAAGTGTGTGGATCCACTCCATGTGCACATGTACAGTGCTACACGGAAGGCGCCAATGCATGGCTCGCCACACCTGCCCACTCCACTGCTGACTGCAGTCACACTTGACGCAGCAAGTAAGACTGTGCCACACATAGTTAAAGGGGCCAAAGTGGTGCCCAAGGGACACACCCATGCACAAGTGCACTGTGAGTGGAATGCAAGACAGATCCTAATTCCAAGAGGAAAAGTGCCAACTTTTAAACTGATGAAACATGGATGTTGCATGGACCAATATTAACATTGTCTCTCTCACACACAGGTCAACGTCGTGGTTCACCCCCCAACACTGGGGGGGAAGACTCACAGGACCCGGATCTGCGGGAGCCCGATCCCACCGGCAGCGACGACTCTCACCACTCTGTGGACGAACCCGACCGACCTGGCCCCTCTGGTGTCCAACCACCTGCAGCACCTGCGTCAGGTACAACTGTGCCAACCACCACCCCCACTCCTGCCACATCCCAGGAGACACCCAGGATCCCTCCCCCACCACCACAATGCAGCCAGGCTGGCCAGGAGGGACACGGTGTCCCGGGCACCCAGGAGGAGGCAGGCGACAACGCCAATGCAACCCCTCAGGGGTCCCGGAGACCCGATGTACCCACAAGGGCAGGCCAGGTGCAAGTGGGCAGGGGCGGTGGGAGTGGAGGACGGCGGAGGCGCGAGCCTGACCAGTTGGCTGGGGAACTGGTATATTCCCATGTCCGTAACATCCTGGACACATACCGGCAGGACACCACGGGCCTGGCCCAGGTTGTGTCCGTCCTAGAGGGGATCAAGACCCAGCAGGCCCAGCAACATGCGGAGCTACATGCCTGTCTACTGCAACACCAACGGAGGATGGAGGACGGACAGGCTGAGCTCGTGACGGCGTACACGGGAATTCACGATACACTCCGTCGGATGGCCGACAACATGGCCGACCCTCCCTGTGCCAGAAGGCGGAGAACATCACCACCCACAGGGAGGGATCAGGAGGAGGAGGAGGAAACATCCGATGGAGCATCCCAGACGTCGTCACGGCCTGCTTCTGAGGGTCCCCGCAGGAGGGCGGGTCGTCCACGGAAAAGACCGTGAGGGTCGGTGCTACATCACCATCTCCCAGGACACCTGGCCTGGCACCTGGCCCACTGGAGCAACAGCATCCCAGCATCAAGAGACATTCTCTGCCACATGGCCCTGCTGGTCACTGTCTGACCAATGTTGACAAAGACTGTGGCATGGACAATGAGGATTTCCAATGGCAAGGACACCAACTCCCCTACTGAACTTTGGATTCCAAACTCCCGGAAAGCCCCTCACTTTATACCCCCCCCCCAAATAAAATATCACACCATGAAGAGAAGATGCCTGCTGGTTGCATTATTACCTTACATGTGTGTTGTAAAGTCTAAACATGCCTGAGTTCTCTTTTGACTTCAACCATCCACACCCTGGGGCCTGAGTCTGGCACAGGACACACGGGTCACAGTGTATTAGGCAAGACAGACATGGAGCACCATACACACCCGTGATGGGCCCAACCAGCTGAGGGGGTGGCCGCACAACCGTGCTGACAGACACATTGAGTACAGCAACAGTCATGCGCAGAGGTCAGGGATCATGTCCAGGGTCCTGGGGGCACCCAGGTATGTGTAGACAGGTGGCAGAACCATGTCCTGCAAGCTTGAGTCCAGTGGATGCAGAGAATGGGGGCCTGGCCAACGTTGGATGCATGGGGATGGCACATGTCACAATACCCACACAGTCATGGACATCATGCACAATACACAGTCTCAGCCCACACACACAGCTTGCATCTTGCTACTCGACACATCGACACATAGCCACTATCAGGGAAAACCATGCCAGACATGCTGGATGCACCGTGGCAACACACCAGCATTGACTGAGAAGAGGCACCTTGGAGGCATAGGGACACCTTTATTAGTCATGTTTTCGGGATTGCAGAGGCAACTTGAAGTACACATGAACACATCTTGTGGAGTAACATGTGGGTCCAACACTGGCACCCCCCTTCTGCAGCTCAAATGCGTGTTAGCCATGGAACTGGCACACAATTGTCGGCTAACAGCTAAACACCCACAGCTGCTCACGGAGAGACTGCCATACACCATTGATCCGCTGATGTGGAAGTCCCACACCATGTCAAGCCAATGCTAACCGTATGTGTCTGAGGGCAGTGTCACACACATTGATGCCATCATCACAATCCATTATCCCATCACTGTTGACTGTCAACCAGGCAGACCATCTATTCAGGTGTACACAGCTGCATGTTGTGTCCCATGATGATGCTACATGGCTGCAGAGGAACCAAACATCGACAGGGGCAGTGTGCATACATCGTGAACAACTGCCACACCCAATACACCCCTGATGCATCCCTTACCCTATTGAGACTTCCAACTGTGTCCCTTTTTTGTGACTGTGACTTCTGCCATTGTGTCCAGGTGTGACACACATGCTATGTACTGTAGGGGGGGTCCCAGGGGGGGGAATGCCTGATGTCTCCCAGCAGTGCCCTGAGACAGGAGGGGTGGGGGCCTATCACTCCCAGCAGTGCCCTGAGACAGGAGGGGTGGGGGCCTATCACTCCCAGCAGTGCCCTGAGACAGGAGGGGTGGGTGTAATGCACAGTGCTAGCCTGGATCATTGATTGTGTAGTTGCCCTCATTCCACCTGTGTCCTTTCAATGGCACGTACTGCTTTTGGCCTTCCCCCACAGGATCATGTCCCTATGACAAAGGTGCAATGCGTTGGATGCACACTATGCCTTGTTGTGAACAGCAAATGTGTTCTAATCTGTGTCCCTGTGACATGTGCAAGGTGTATTGATGTGGTGTCACTTGTTCATCCTCACAGGTAGACGCCTCTGCCAAGGAGCAGATATGGCTGGACGCCGTCAGCGCCGTGAGGAGTGCGGATGGTCGGAGGCGGCACCTGTCCCAGGTGAGGAAACGCTGGCAGGATATCCGGTGCTGGACGCGGAGGATCGCACGGGTCCTGCTGGGGGACTCACCTGAGAGCCACAAGAACCGCGGGCGCCGCCGTTTCTCCCACATCCAGAAACGTGTGCTGGCGGTGGTCTTTCCTGACTTGGACAGGCGTCTACAGGACATGCAGCAGCCGGAAGGGGGTAGGTACATGTGTGTGTTTGTTGTGTTTCACCAGCATTTGTAAGTGCACTGTTCCATGGATACACTTCCAGGGTTTATGGTGCTGTGCAGATCCTGTCACCCACAGTATTGCAGGGCTCTCCTGCCTCCCTTCCCCTCCTTGCAATGTGTTCCCTGGTCTGTGTGTAGTCACTCCATCACAAGGTTATGTAGCCTGACACCTTCTCCAAGTGTACAATGCCTGCAGCATCATGTGTGGGGGTGGTGTGTAACAGGTTTTGTGACCTTGCCTGTGCCCTGTCCAGTTCTGGACTTGTGGGTTCCATGTCAGTTGGCACTAATGCTGAGTCCAGACATGGGAGTTAATCTCTCGAGTGCCAGGCCTTCCAGCAGGCATGTCCCATGTGGTGGCCTGTGACATGATGTGCATGAGTGTGCCTTAGGCATAGTGCAGGCATGTTAGCATGTGTTGCAGTCATTCCCATTCAGGAGCATGGAGTTGTGTAGTCCTTCACCTTTGCACATGCATGCTGAGCGAGGTCTCCACCTGCATCATTCGTGGCATCCTTGGTAGTCATTGTACTTGTGTATGTGGCCTATTGACATGACTTCATGTGTACATGTTTTCTTTTCTGCGCTATGCATGCGTATACTCCCAGCCTCGCACACATGTGGTACATGTACTGCAGGGTCTTTGTGCACCTGACTGACATTTGTGGGCAGGGTATCTGTGACTACTCCACCCTTTGCGTTCTATGGGCACTGCTGGGAGGACTCTGCACCCACCCCTCCTGTCTCAGGGCACTGCTGGGAGGACTCTGCCCCCACCCCTCCTGTCTCTGGGCACTGCTGGGAGTGTTAGGCACCCACCCCTCCTGTCTCTGGGCACTGCTGGGAGGACTCTGCACACACCACTCCTGCCTCTGGGCACTGCTGGGAGGACTCTGCACACACCCCTCCTGCCTCTGGGCACTGCTGGGAGGACTCTGCCCCCACCCCTCCTGTCTCTGTGCACTGCTGGGAGGACTCTGCACCCACCCCTCCTGCCTCTGGGCACTGCTGGGAGGACTCTGCACCCACCCCTCCTGTCTCAGGGCACTGCTGGGAGTGTTAGGCACCCACCCCTCCTGTCTCTGGGCACTGCTGGGAGGACTCTGCACACACCCCTCCTGTGTCTGGGCACTGCTGGGAGTGATAGGCCCCCACCCCTCCTGTCTCTGGGCACTGCTGGGAGGACTCTGCACCCACCCCTCCTGTCTCAGGGCACTGCTGGGAGGACTCTGCCCCCACCCCTCCTGCCTCTGGGCACTGCTGGGAGGACTCTGCACACTCCCCTCCTGTGTCTGGGCACTGCTGGGAGTGGTAGGCCCCCACCCCTCCTGTCTCTGGGCACTGCTGGGAGGACTCTGCACCCACCTCTCCAATTTCACAATATGTATGCTCATGACATACACGGATGTGGGTACGCTCCATGCATTCGAGGTGGGGGTACGTGTCGTACTTACACTGTTGGGGTGGGGCTACGCTCCATACGTACGCGGGTGGGGGTACGGGTCGTACTTACACTGTTGGGGTGGGGCTACGCTCCATGCATTCGAGGTGAGGGTACGTGTCTTACTTACACTGTTGGGGTGGGGGTACGCTCCATACGTACGCGGGTGGGGGTACGTGTCGTACTTACACTGTTGGGGTGGGGGTACGCTCCATACGTACGCGGGTGTGGGTACGGGTCGTACTTACACTGTTGGGGTGGGGGTATGCTCCATACGTACGCGGGTGTGGGTATGGGTCGTACTTACACTGTTGGGGTGGGGGTACGCTCCATACGTACGCGGGTGGGGGTACGTGTCATACTTACACTGTTGGGGTGGGGGTACGCTCCATACGTACGCGGGTGGGGGTACGGGTCGTACTTACACTGTTGGGGTGGGGGTACGCTCCATACGTACGCGGGTGTGGGTACGGGTCGTACTTACACTGTTGGGGTGGGGGTACGCTCCATACGTACGCGGGTGTGGGTACGGGTCGTACTTGCACTGTTGGGGTGGGGGTACGCTCCATACGTACGCGGGTGAGGGTACGTGTCTTACTTACACTGTTGGGGTGGGGGTACGCTCCATACGTACGCGGGTGTGGGTACGGGTCGTACTTACACTGTTGGGGTGGGGGTACGCTCCATACGTACGCGGGTGAGGGTACGTGTCTTACTTACACTGTTGGGGTGGGGGTACGCTCCATACGTCCACGGGTGGGGGTACGGGTCGTACTTACACTGTTGGGGTGGGGGTACGCTCCATACGTACGAGGGTGTGGGTATGGGTCGTACTTACACTGTTGGGGTGGGGGTACGCTCCATGCATACGGGGTGGGGGTAGGGTCCGTACATATCCGTCCCCACGCTATGTGATGCTTGTGCGGGCCGTACCCAGGCCATTTCCACGTGGGTACGAGCCGTCCCGCCATTGTTAGGGTGACGTGGGTGTGGGCGTGGTACGACTCGTACCCACGCTCTTCAGGCGTGGGTACGGGACGTACCTGTCTGGTTGTGTTGCCGGTTCGCGTCGTGACGGACTTCCGTTGTGGCGGTCGCTGGCTTAGCTGGACGCGCCCCCACCCCCTCGTAGTGACCAGGGCATGGGAGTCAGGTATGTCCTGGGCATGTGTGCTGTGTGACTTTGGTGTG
Organism: Triturus cristatus; assembly: GCF_964204655.1. Taxonomy (NCBI): domain Eukaryota; kingdom Metazoa; phylum Chordata; class Amphibia; order Caudata; family Salamandridae; genus Triturus; species Triturus cristatus. The sequence continues at coordinate 285,262,141 of NC_140592.1, read as the reverse complement.
GGGTTTGTGGCCTGCCCTGGTCCTGCCACCCCCACCCCACCCCACTTTCCCCCCTCCCTTAGTTGTTCTGACCTTCTGCGGCGTCTGCGTCCGAACCTGTAGAGGAGGTCGACTGCTATGAGGGCCGGGATGACACGTAGGTTCGGGTCCATGTCTGTCCGTCACGTACGGGTCCTCCTTGTTCGCGTCGTCCTGTCTGTCCGTCGCATACTGGTCCTCCTTGATCGCGCCGTCCTGTCTGTCCGTCGCGTACTGGTACTCCTTGTTCGCGTCGTCCTTTCTGTCCATCGCGTACTGGTCCTCCTTGTTTGCGTTGTCCTGTCTGTCCGTCGCGTACTGGTAGTCCTTGTTCGCGTCGTCCTGATTTCCCGGCAGTTTTTGGCAGCCGGAAAATATTCACCGTGCGGGATGACGTCGGTGCGAATCGTAATTCCTGGTTCGTGAATGGCAGGCTGCGAGCGTCCCGACGTCAGGTCGGCGCTTTCCCGGATCGCATTTGTAGGTTTATTTTGTTCGGTCGGGGTTTTTTACGATTCGTACGGAAATGGTGTTCCCGTGCGAATCGTAATTCCATGTTTGTAAATTTTGACGACCGGGTACGCGTCGGACGGAGAATATGCTCCGTCCGACGGTTCGTACCCGGTTTTTACCGGATCGTAATTGGCACCTAAGTGATTTGCCCAGAATCACAGGATGTTGAGCGTCGTTGCCGAGTCTCAAACCCGGTGCCCCCAGCTTTGAGGTCGACCGCTATAGCTGTAAGGCTACATCCTCTCCCCAATGTTGTTTAATATAAGTCATATCGGTTTCATGTCACTATATTGTCAACAAAACTATTGTGCGACAAAAATTGTGTACAAAATATCATTTACAAAAATGTAGTCTCATTGGGTGCAGATTTCCTATTATTAACAGGAGCCCGAGTTGGCTGAGTAGATGGACAGCTTCCTCACATGGCTGAAGGGAGCAGGGGACATCGGAGGAAGTGCATTACAGTGCCTGCCCTATTTTAGAAGGATGGTTTGATGTCCTATTTTTCTGTCCATCTTCGTCATGTAAAAAACTGTCATTTAGGAGACAGAAAAATGAAAATAATGGCAGCTGGTTGGTAGTGCATAGTTCCATGCCTTCTTTGCAATCCACAGAAAATCTTTTAGAAATATAAACGAGAAAATAAATATTTGTAAAACTTTTTTCTACAAACCTGTTTTTTGTTATTTCACAATATCATGGTTTTCATATGAACTAGAACTGTATCATCAATTTAAGTAGACACAGAGTCGATATACTAATTCTATTCTTCCTTACATATACTTACCTTAATGTTATAGGGGTATTCGATATTGTAGAGTCAATATGTTTGCAGTCGATATTAAAAACATCATATGTCTGTGTATTGATGAAAACTTTGGCTGGGCATTTGAGAAATATTTGATGGTGGCTCTGTCACTAATGTTATGTTATTTATTGCTTGTTAACACCTTCGAGGCTGCCATGGATCTAAAAGAGCACATCTTTTGATGTAGTAGACAATATCTCAGCTGCATTGAACAGTTTTCTACTCCATGAGCCAAAGTCATTTTCAGATACTGCTTTCCTACTCACAAAGGAATCATATTTCCCAGCACGAACGCTTCCTCAATATATCCAGATTTGGGCACTACGTTCGGATCTCTGCAGTCAGCCTATGTACATTAAAGCAAATTCACCAAAAGGTCAGGAGTAGCAAAAGTGACCCCATGCACCCTTTGAACCTTCATGACACTACAGTTTAACTTACTTTCTGCAGAGTATGAGTGCAAATTTCTCTGCAATTTATTTTTGCATAATTATAGAAAATTCCAGAAAAATTGCTCGAAATTGCACCAAATTACATGGAATAAAAAAATGACATTTGGAGCTATATTTTACTATGAAATGGGTTGTCATCTCCATTTTGTATGCAAGGTCACGTTTGGTGCTAAAAAAATGTGCAAAAAAAGAAAGGACAGCAAACAGCAACTACTAACATTCTGGTTATTCGTGTTGTTCCCGTTTAATCGTGCAACATTTTTGCCCAAACGGCACACAATTATATGACATGGTATAATAGCGTTGTTTGGGGATTTTACATAAGAAGCGTAATGTAAAATTCTGAAAGTACGCAGGGTAAAAAATTTCATCAGAATCTAGTGCAGAGGAGGTGAAGGGCAAGGAGTGGAAAGTAAGCAGAGTTCTTTTGACTGTGTGCTTTTTAGGTCTCGCCTGACCCAGCGCATGCGCTGGGTCAGGCAAGACTTTTTGTGAGGGCTCAAAAAATGCTACCATGGCCAGCCTAGACCTACAGTGCACGTGCGCGGGCGTGTGCTTAGGAGCAGAGGCTGGCAAACCTCGTCATGCTCATTAAGCACCCGCGATCACTTTCACTTTCGCCTGCGATCACTTTCGCGGCACCCCTTTGATGTTCTCGTTCAAAGAACATCAAACATCAAAGAACATATTGTTGTGTTAACGCTTTGCTGCGCCCGTTTTACTTACAATGTGCTTTCTCTTTCCACAAACTCGATGTTTGTGTTCCTTTATTTTGAGATGCTTTTAGTATTACTGTTTTGTGACTTAAAGAACATTAAGGAAATGTTACTGTGAAACTGGACAACGTTCACAGTGTTTATTTCTGATCGCAGCGGCTGCTTCATGTCCGTTGCACCATTCAGGGAGTCCTTTCGTTGGCCCTTTCATGAGGACATGATGAGGAAGCTGGAAACTTTTGGCACATTCTCTTTAAAAGCACAGCATGTTGGCGACTGGTTAATCGATTAGACTTATGTAGCTCTTTAGATCTCAATGTGCTATGGTGGGTACAGCAGTTACAACTCATGAAATATGGGGTGCAACTCACAAGGAGGGGGCAGGTTTGAGTGCACATTGGCTGCAATCGAACTCTTAAGATGATGGGCTGTGTGTATCCATTATCAGCACTCAGTCTTCGCTAAGTGATCTTGTTTGTTTTGTTGTTGTGTTAATGCTTTGCTGCGCCCGTTTGACTTACAACGTGCTTTCTCATTCCACAAACTTGATGTTTGTGTTCCTTTATTTTGAGATGCTTTTAGTATTACTGTCACACACACAGCCACAACCACACACACAACCACACACACACACACAACCACAACCACACACACACAACCACACAAAACCACACATACAACCACACACACACAACCACACACATACACAAAACCACACACACACACACACAACCACACGCACACAACCACATACACACAACCACACACACAACCACACCCACAACCACACACACAACCACACTCACAACCACACACCCACACCCACAACCACACACACAACCACACACACACAACCACACACACACAACCACACACAACCACACACACAACCACACACAACCACACCCACACAACCACACCCACAGCCACAGCCACACACACAAACAACCACAACCACACACACACAACCACACACACAACCACACCCACAACCACACACAAGCACACATACAACCACACACACAACCACACACAACCACAACCATACACACAACCACACACACACACAACCACACCCAACTGCACACACACAACCACACACAAAACCACACACAAGCACACACACAAGCACACACACAAGCACACACACACAAGCACACACACAACCACACACAACCACAACCATACACACAACCACAACCACACACACACAACCACACACAACCACACATACAACCACACACACATAACCACACAGATACACACAACCACATACACACAACCACAACCACACACACAACCACACACACAACCACACACACACAACCACACACACAACCACACACACAACCACACACACAACCAGACACACAACCACACGCACAACAACACAACCACACCCACAACCACACACACAACCACACACACACAACCACATACACACAACCACACCCAACCACACACCCAACCACACACACAACCACACCCACACAACCACACACACAACCACATACACAACCACACACAACCATACACACAACCACACACACACACACAACCACACACAACCACACACATACAACCACACCCACAACCACACACAAGCACACACACAACCACACACACAACCACACACACAACCACACACAACCACAACCATACACACAACCACACACACACACAACCACACACACACACAACCACAAACACACAACCACACACAACCACACATACACAACCACACACAACCACACACACAACCACACACACAACCACACACAACCACACATACAACCACACACACAACCACACACACACAACCACACACACAGCCACAACCACACACACAACCACACACACACACAACCACACACACAACCACACACACAAACACAACCACACACAACCACACCCAACCACACATCCGCACCCACAGCCGCACCCACAACCGCACCCACACACAACAACCACACACACAATCACAACCACACACACAACCACAACCACACACACAACCACACACACAACCACACACACACACACACAACCACACACAACCACACACAACCACAACCATACACACAACCACACACACACAACCACACCAAACCGCACACACACAACCACACACACAACCACACACACAACCACACACACAACACACACACAACCACCCACAACCACACACACACAACCACACACAACCACACATCCACACACACACCCACAACCGCACCCGCACCAACAACCGCACCCACAACTGCACCCACACCCACAACCACACACACAACCACACACACACAACCACACACACACACACACACAACCACACACACACACAACCACACACACACACACACACAGCCACACACACACACAACCACACACACACACAACCACACACACAACCACACACACACACAACCACACACACACAACCACACACACACAACCACACACACACAACCACACACACACACACACAACCACACACACAACCAAGCATTGCCATAGCCAATAGGTCTCGCCTTTGGGACCTTATAAGTGTTTAGCCACGCAACAGTTGATGTGGTTGTACCAAGGATATTGTTCTGCATAACTAAATACTCAGAAGGTCCCAAAAGCGAGACCTATTGGCTATGCCAATGCTTGTTGTTCCTGCCCCTCCTTTCACGTGCCATGAGACCAGGGGTAGCAAGGGCGGTGACAGGGGTACCAAAGCACAAGACATGAGTAGCAACTTCTATCCCGGATGCCCACTAATTCACATCCATGCTTTTTTCCGGATAAATGGTGCCCCTCATTCTTAACAGTTAACATATTAGAAACACGCCCAGTGGCTTACCACGCATCTGTGTCCATTTTGTAGTTTGTCAGGCATCTTAGTGCTACAGAAGGTGACATAGACATTTGTGAGGCCGACTTCTGTATTTGCCATTGTAAGGGTGCAAAGGTATTATTTTCCTAATGAACAGTGACTGGTCCTTAACTAGCATGGGGGTGTTACCTCTTAAAAATACACTGATGTAGCTGTAGTTAAAATAAGTTCCTTGAGGCATATGCTCTATGCGCCTCCCAGGAGGTAGTGCATAAGTAGTGCTATAGACAGCTTCAGAAGTTTATTGAGAACAGCAATGTATAGAATACTACAGAGTCGGATGTGGGCAGTTTATTGTTCCTAATTGGATGATATTATTGTCTGTCCCAGCTATCTACTTCTACTTGAATGGTTATCCTCCTTCTTCTTGTTTCTATCCAGCTCAGGGTTCTTTTTCTTCCTTGGTTTATCTTCACTCTTGCTTTTGATTATATAAAAGTATTCTTCTATCGCTGACATTATAGAAGTATTTTTTTTGTTTCATTTTCCATTACAACTCCATTGAAGTGTGTCCCCTGCACCTTCCTCTGGCCTTCTCCACTCCTTCACCTTGCTCACTCCCTTACAGCAATGTGCTTGACTCTTCTGTGGTGTGCCAGGCGCGGCACATTTCAGGCTAATGATGCCCTGGACGTGGTCAGCAGCACTTCCCTGTGCTTCTTGGCACTCCCTTGCCTGAGTCTTTCGACTGACCCACTCCTTGCGACCCGCTTTGCTCTACGCTTGCCGCTGCTATTGGCTTTGTCAATGTCGAGGGCCTTTAAAAAACATCAGCATTGGCAAAGCTAATAGTGGCAACCCCCTGCCTGAAAAGTATAGAAAACAATGTTCTCATACTTTCAGAATGGCCACCATGTTTTGTGACCAATCAGCTTTGAAGAATCCTTGTCTGCTTTTCTGGTAAACTGACGTTCTTTTTAATATTTTTTTCCAACAAATTAGATGCTGCTGACTCCGCATTAGGCAATTTGTCCCAAGCACAAAACAGGAGCACACAATCACTTTTCTCCTTGCCCTAATTAATTACTCACAAGTACTTCGGACCTCGCCACCATTAAGAACAACCACATTCCCATCCAGTTTTACAAATGTCTTGGGATACACAACTCCACTGCTTCTCTACTGCACACGGTTGGGTTATAACTCGCCACCAATCCATATCCTTTCAGACTGTGAGAGATATGTACAAGGAAGTGGAGTAGAGAGGCGGTAGCCTTCCTGGCTTAACGCCTCTCTCCTCCACTTCTGAAATGCAAGGCTGCACCATATTTACAAGAATGTGGTGCAGCCTTGCGTTTCCCCCTGCGATGGTGCTAAGTTTAGCAACTTAGCGCCAACACAGGCACCCTTGCACCAGAGTGCAAGGGTGTCTGCATGCAGGGGAGGATTGTTTATATGGAGGAAGGTGTCCCTTCCTGCACATAATCAATCCTAAAATGCCATGCTGTCACTTTCATGTGTGCTGCTTTATGCAGCACACATGAAAGTGACAAAATGGCATTTAAAAAAAAAGTTTGTTTATGTACAGGAAGGGACACCTTCCTGTACATAAACAAACAATGGCATTATGCTTTTGCCATGTGTACAAGGCAGCACACATGGAAAAAGCAAAAACGAGGAGAAAGAATGCATTTCTCTTCATTTCGCCATCTTAAGACCAGTTTTTACCTGGTCTTAATTTTGGTATTGCCGCCTATGTACGCCACCCTTGTACATAGGGGGCAGCGTGAAAATAAATGGGTGTTGGGGCAGAACGCCCACCGCAACACCCACTGCCCACCCCTAAGTAGCTTAACGCTGCATTGTACATAAGGCGCAGCCCCTTTTGCCACCACAATGTCACTATAGGTGAAATTGTGGTGACAATAAGAGCTTGTACATATGCCCCTGTATTTCTTAACTAGATGGTGATCACCATGTTCCTTCTTGTAATAACACAGATTCCCTCTCACAGTTAGCTCACAATGTAGTAAAATGAACCAGTGCCATACTGTGAGTTTGACGATCTGCTAAAGATAGATCACTTACACTAAATGCAGCTGTCTCACCGAGATAGCTGACGTTCCATTTCTCAAGGCATTATAGCAAAAAGCATGCTAATATTGCCCTTTGAGGTGGGGAGTCAGCCGGACCAGGAGGAACCATTCTAATGCTTCAATACGTTCTTTGGCCAGTTGCTTGAAGTAAAAATATTCTCAGTAAATCTGGCAATCATGAAAGGAATAGATGAAAATGCACTTTATTAAAAAGTGAATTATTTCATCCTAGGGTTCTCAAAGACATCATAGACAACTGGAGCTTCACAGATCCCTGTGAGTCACTGTTACCTATCAATAATACTATATGTTATCCATGGCTCTCACCTTGAATTCCAGATTTTAAGGCCCAGATTTTCAAAGCTTTTGCTTTGGGTTTAAAACACTTTACATCACTTTTTTATGAAGGCCCGACGCCAAATCCATTTTGGTATTTACAAAGTATGCAAATTGTAGTTTGCGTTGCTTTGTTAAAAAACAGTAACATAACCCCACGCATTACACTGCCTTACATTACTTTGCATCAGGGAGGGGTGCCGTTGGTGGTGCATGGATGGACCCTCGCGTTCCCCCATGGATTTTGACGCAATCCCATATTTACAAAGAGTTGTAGACATGGGTTTGTTGGTGTAACAAGGAGAAATCTCTTTATTTCGCCTCATTATCTCTTCTTTGCATATGCGCTGCATTCTACAGCACACAGACAAAGGAAAAAAAGGCTCCAAGGATAGTTTTTGTGAAGGAAGGTATACCTTCCTGCATACAAATATCCTAACCATAAAAGAGGCACCCTTATACCACTTCACAAGGTTGCCTGGGTTCACGCCCAATGTGCGCCAGCACAGGAAGACAGCAGAACTGTGCCATTTCACTGAAAAATGGGCAGTTCTGCTCTCTCCCTGTCATGCAACATAGTGCAGCAACTTCCCTTGCTAAGCGGCTTTGCGAAAAATGTTTGTAAAACTGGCCCTTAATCTGCTTTGATGTAGCAACAGGGGTTAACAAAAGTTGATACCCACTGCTGCTCTGTCATAAAGGACTTCTCACAGAGCATGTCAGTGCAGTGCTGGCAGAACAGAGAGCACATACGTAGAGGAGGGGAGAGATGGAAATAGGAAGTCACTAAGTGTGGTAGCGTGATTGGCAGGCAGCCATTTTTGGGGGGAGGGCAGGAAGGAGAGCCCATGTTATGTATGGGCACCCCATTAGTTCCCTGCCTCACATAGTATGTGAAGGCAGAGGCATATGATTTGGTTGGGTCATTTATAACGTACAAGTCTAATTCTATATGTTATGTATGGCTCACATGGAGACTCACTAGCATCAACACTAGATTCCAAGATTCTAAATCTGGTAAGTCACTGCTATGATGCAGCAAGTGAAGTTATCAAAAGCTGTTACCCACTGTTGCTACCTCATAAAGAAATTCCAGGCTGACCTGACAGGACTCTCACAGAGCCTGTTAGTGCAGCGCTGTCAGGGCAGAGAGAACATCACAAAGGGAGGGTAGAGGAGGGGGAAGGAAGGCACAGAGGGTGGTGGGGCTGGGTGGCAGGAAGCAAGAATTGTTTATAGACTGGGAGTAGGGTACATGGCCAGTAAGGCTTACCTATACTCCTCTGTCCAACTATAGCACTCAAAAGCAGGCTTTTCACCTCTGTATTCTAAGTGACATCAAGGACAACCCAAGCTTCACTTTCATTACCTATTTGATGTCAGTCAGAATACTTATAATGAAAATCATACCCGTTATTCACTGCTTCCAATGTATAATTGTATATATAATCAATGGCTTTGTGACTAAGTTATGTTTTAAGTTATGTTTTAGAACCCACCATTTTAAGAGTTCAGCAGTCACTTCTGGGAGGTAGGAAGGTGCCTGGGGATGACAGAAGTCAGATCCTTTCGTGTTCAGTTTGCCAGTATGTCTGTTCTCATGGAAAATGTATGCTTGATTTATAGATTTTGCTAGAGTGTTTGACTTTGCATTCTCGCCTGAAATGCACACTGGGATGGCTGGAAACACCTATGGCACTATAAAATCAATGTATATGTCCACGAGCTGTAAGGTGGAGATCAACAGCATGTAAAAAGTGCCTTTGAACAGGAGCCAGGAGCAAAGAAGGGATGCAACCTCATCCAAGAGCTCTTTAACATTTGAATCAATAACCTGCCAACCCTATTGAAGCGTTCCTCTGCTTGGCAGCTACTCTTGTGTGAGGCAGAGTTAAACTGGCTACTACCACTCAAACAGGCTTAAGGCCTGCTTGATTAAAAATATATACGATGCACATCAATCAACAGAAGTCTAAGCTCTGGGGAGAGAGACCACTCACACACCTTGAGCTTAGTAAAAAAAAAGCTTTAATGGAAGCAAGCAGAGCTCTCGCTTAGAGCCTTCGGCTTAGCTGCGCACTCGACTTCCTAAAGAGTGTTTTAACAGAAACTAGGCACTACTCTACAGGGTAGCAACTGAGTCGACATCAACTCGTTTTTTTACCACCTGTCCTTCACTATTTGCAAATCTCTCTTTACCATCTTCTATAAATCCAACCCTGACAATTTCATCAAGTCATTTTCCACAAGTGTACTATTACTAAATCCCGCTAAGATCTGCTGCTTCTTAATTCCCACAACATGGGGAGCAGCTGGGCCCATCTCATTACCCAAATCTGTTCCAAACCACACAATCTTCTTGTTATCCAGCAACTGTTGCTGGCCGCAGCATTGCCTCTTCGCGTGCTCCCATTCCCACTTCACACTGGAGTAGCCCCAAATCCACACTTCTCTCTTCTTCCTCTCTGCCACCTCTATTCGTTTGGAAACAAACACTATCAACAGGACATTATTCCGTCCCGAGGCCTTCTGGTCTCATGTAACCTCATATCCTACCCAAACAGCACCTACATGGACACTTAAACCTCTTCTCTACCCATCTCATCTTGAATGCTTCTTCTACTCTACCCATTCAGAAAGAATGCGCTCCATACAACCCTTCTGTCCAGTCTTCCATCCTGCACCATTTCCTCAGTACTCCCCAAAGTTGTGCTACTTATGCCCTTCAAACTCTTCATTTTGTAACATTACCTCACTGACCACCGCCCCTCATCAAATTGTGTTTGGTCACCTCCCTCAAAGGGCAAATTCTCCTGTTACATTGCCTGCCAATTCGCACCGATTTCCCTTCAGAAAAAAACTGTTTCCCAGGCAGGAGTACACTCAAATCTTCTGAGTAATGATGCCCTCCAGAACATTCACAGTGATTGCCCTGCACTCATCCCCCTTTGACCTCTTTTCTCTTACCCAAACTTCCAAACTTTTTCTCACAAATTTGCCTCCCTGTGGTTTATAACCCTAAAAACAATTGCCATAAAAGGTCACGCTTGCCAGCTTCCCAGCAGTTGTTACTGGTGAGCTGCCCTACTTCACCACAATATTACAAACTGCACAACACCATCTTTCCTCTGTTCCATCCCCATCATATCACATCTTCTCAAATTTGCCCCACTCTTCACAAATTCATTTAAGGCCTCTCTATAAGATTTCTTCTTGAAGGCTGCCAGGGAATATTTTGCCAATTTCTGCGCTCTCATCTCCCTACCTCCCACAGTTCTTCTGGCACTCACACCCCCACACGTTCTGCTTCCAGTGCCAAACACTGGAACCTCAACTACTGAAATTGAGGTAAATCATTCGCTGACTCATTTTCCAGCCCAGGTACATGTTCTGCTCTGAACAACACAATCTATTGCATAGATCTCAACACTATCTTACTCAGTAGTCTCAACACCCAGTGGTAAGTAGCAGACAGCCTGTTAATCACATGCACAATCCCCTCATTGTCAGTCATGAAACACACACTACTGTTCGCAAGTGCAGTACCCCAAAGCTCAATGGACAACAATACTGGAAATCACTCCAGGAACGCAATGCTGTGTCTGTGGCATTCCAAATCCTCCTGCAAACTGCCAGGTACCAGTGCCCCTCTCAATACACTCCAAACCCCATTGTGCCAGAGGTTATATCCCATCGGAATTACTCTGAGGAATCCACATTGTTACACCATTGTACTTGTCAAGGAGTCTCAACCAGATGCCCATGCTCTGCCTCACTCCTTCAGTTACCCCAACCTTTAGGCGTTGCTTTGTTTTCTTTTTCATGGGGAGGGTCATCTCCTTGAAAACTGCCCATCCCAGCACCACCACCCTGCAAGCAAAGTTTAGCTGTCCTAAAACCATTTGTAGTTTCCGAAGTTCGCACTTTGGTCTGGACACTACTTTGCGCAACAACCTCTTTAAAGTCATCGATTTGTCAGCCGGCAACCCAGACACCAGGGGCATGAGATGCAGGTCAATCCGTAGGAAGGTCAGGGTCATCTGTGGTTCCTCCATTTTCTCCTCTGCTAGAGCTATGCCTAAGTCATCCGCTACTTTCTCAATAATTGCCATCTAACCATGCTCCCTCCCTGTGACCGCCTGCTTGTCCCACAAACAAAAAGTCCTCAAGGTAGCGAATCACTTGATCAGAGCCTGACTTTGTTCTTATCACCCACTCTAGAAACCTATTAAAGCATTCAAAAGCCTCACTGGCTACAGAACACTCCACGGCTACAGCATTATCTGTATAGTAGGCCTTCTGAACTGAATACCCTAGTGAAAAATCCTCTGTGTGGATTAAAAGTAAGTGGAATACCGATTGTATCCTATCCTTTCCCATCTCTGCCCCATTGCCTCAACTCTTCATCAGGGCCACAGCCTCATCCAACCCAGCATGTGACACTGAGCACTCCTCTTTAGCAATGTAGTCATTGGCAGGCTCTATTTCCGGCCATGAAAGGTGGTGGTTAAACTGAAACGACCCAGATACTTTCTTTAGAATGAGCCCTAGGGGTGAAATTCTCCCTAAATAAGTCAAAGAAACGGCCCACCAATCTGCCCACCCTCACCTCTATCAACAATTTTGCCTGTGCTGCCTACTCCTTTATTGGTAGATTTCAGGTTTTCTTCCCAGTGCAGTTTGAATGATCCATGGTGGTGATATGTGGAAATCCTAAGAGAAGTCCTGCTCCAATGTCACCTTAGCTTCCCTGTTGGGGTATATTTTGAGCCAAGGGGCCATCCACTCCCACCTAATTGGAGTACTGGCCCTTTTCCACCATTCCCTGTGGAGCCCCTGTGTCTCTTCCCTCCCTGTGGGGTCACCAGAGGGTGTTTTCCCCACATTAGAAATAAATGTGCCCTGAAACCTGTAAAATGTACCCTTAGTGCATTTCCAACAAGTTCTTTCCCCAACTGGTTTTGATCATGCCCCGCACCCTCCCAGGGTGGATCTCACCTATAAGAGGTTTGTGGTAGTGGTAAACCACTGGCTTTGTGACCTGTGATATCAGTCTGGTGGGTGTTATTAATTGAAGCCACAACTCATTGTTCACTGTTCCCCTTGATCTGTTTGAGTCCAACCCTCTCCTGGCCCTGAATTTCTCATCATACCTCAGCCATGTGGGGTTCTCGAAACATGTGTGCTGCCCTGCCGATGTTCAAATATTTGAACAAGGCCACGCTTTGTTCAGGGTATTTCTCACACATGATGCTGGAATATATGGTGTATGCCACAGTCCATATGTCAATGTTAGTTAGTACCCGGGGTCTTTTTGCCAGTTCACTCTCTTCCACCCTGCAACCCTCCTTGCTACACATCTCCCTACGAAGAAGCTTGAATATGCCAACATATTCACTGTCTTTCGTGGTGCTTATCAAATGGCTCCCCAATGGTGCCACTATCCCATGTATGACAATTTCACCATTGTCTTCCTCAGTTTGTCTTCGTTCTCACAGTCAACTCAACCCACTTGGTTTATTTCAGTCATGCCTCTTTCCATCATCCCTATACCCATTGTATTCATCCCTCCTGTTCCTATCGCACCATTCTTAGTGCCTTCCCCTGTCTCCCCTCAGCCCTTTGCAACTCCCACTCAATTTCCTGAATTATCATATCCTGAGTCCGCCTCGCTTTTGCTGTTCTTCTGCTCTTGCCATTCAATTTGTTTCCTAAATCTGACACCATTTTTTATCAATCACTGTTCCAAAACTTTAACCCCCTCTCCGTCTCCATGTGTTATCTTCCCTGGTCCTTTCTGCCTCTTCATCCTCCTCTCTTGGTGACCATCATCCATCACCATACTGACTTCCCGACTCTGACACTCCAGAATTTGGGACGTCCTTTTGCCTCAGCGTTTTTTCCATTGTGCTTGCTTTCGCCTCACGCCATATCCAAAGTAACTGCCTTTTCGCTTTTCCACACTCTGACCCTTGGCATATGGGGCTGTATTCATCAGCTCACTCCCTTTTCCATCCATCTATCCCAGGGTTCTTCCAGCACACACTGCTCACCCCATTTTGGGTCTTCTTATTACTGATGACAGTGTCCTTCCAGGACCCTTTGTGGTTGACCATTGTGCATGTACTTTGCCCCCCTTGTCAATGAACCCCTCTTCTTCCAAGGATGTGCCTACCTGTTCTTGAAGATACCCAGCATCCCTCAACGTGCACCCATTGGCCCCAACAGCCTTCCCTGTTCACCCATAGCCTTCCTGCTGCCTTTTCCTCTGTGCTCCCCATCATGAGTCTGTGCCATTATCATTAGTATGCTCATTGCAGGTCCCTCCAGTCTAGTTCAGGGCCCTGGACCAACTTTTTCTTTTCCAAATATTTTCTGTCCAGTCCATGTTATGTTATCTCATTTGTAGAGTGCAATGGTTACTCCAAACGGAGGGGCAGATTTACAAGCCCCTAGCGACACATTTACACCGCCGTTGCGTCACTTCTGTGACGCAGCGGCGGCGTAAACCATGTGCCATGTTGCGCCTTATTTACAACGTGACGCATCTAGGGAGATGCGCCACATTGTAAACCCCTGAGCCACATTAAACCTGCGTCAGGTTTAATGTATGCAGGGTGGGCGTTCTGTCGGAAAAAGCCTCGGAAAAGTGACGCAGTGAAATCTACAAGATTTCACTGAGTCACTTTTCCGACGCTGCTGTGTCAAAACCCTGCGCCTGCTTGAAGCAGGCGTAAGGCATGACGCAGCATGTTAGGTATGGGCAGCCCCTGAGCATTGCTGGAGTTGCGTCGTGCTTGCGACACGACTCCAGCAATGCAACGTCCTTACGCCATCAGATGCGTCACGCATCTGTTTATCCTTGCGCCACGATGCACCGCATTGTAAATGCGGTGCATCTGTGGTGGCGCAAGGGTAAACATGCGTGACACATCTTACCTGGCGCATCCCTGCTGATATGCAGGGATGCGCCAGTCCTTGTAAATCTGCCCCGGAGTGTCTCCGTGCTGAAATGCCACACTTCAACAATGACCTGAGCTGCGCTGCCTATAGGAAAGAAGATATTAAGATTGTCTAAAACTTGCTGTTTTTACTGTTGGTACTGTTTTTACTGTTGCTTCTGGGATTCGAGTGCAGTGCTTACCCTCCAAACCCTTCCGCCTGCTCAAGGGCATACCACTCCACATCTCCGCCAGCCACTCTTTCCAAACAAGTATTCTAGGTACTCTGGGGCATATTATCAAGCCAGGCAATAAAATTTTCGCCGCTTTAGTGGCAGAAAACTGCCGCTAAAACGGCGATAATGGGCTTGATAATATGCTCTATGGAATTCCAATTGAAGCCCATGTTAGATGTCCTTCACATCTAACATGGGCTTCAATTGGAATTCCATAGAGCATATTATCAAGCCCATTATCGCCGTTTTAGCGGCAGTTTTTCTGCCGCTAAAGCGGCGATAATTTTATCGCCTGGCTTGATCATATGCCCCCAAGTACGCGTAATCTTTTCTTGAGAAGCCTTTGAAGCCTGAGTAGCTCTCACCTGCCGAAACTACCTGTTCAGCTGCTCCACTGCCATTGTCTTTCCTCCAGCTTCTGCTGCTCCTTGCTGGGACTGCAATCAATAGCAATCAATAAAGGGATATGGGAAGAACAACATATCTACAATGAGGTTGCTCCATTTTATGGAAATATTAGAAATTGGGCACGGTTTATAGATTATATCTTTTTCATACGGAGTGGTTAGGAAGAACATCTTAGAGAATTTATACACTAGCTGAATATGATTAACAAAATACTCAAATTTACAGCAGATATCATTAGAGAAAAAGTAGAGTTTCTAGATATATGGATTTCGGGCCATTATGGTCTTTCGGAAGTAGCACATATAGAAAATCTACAGCAAGGAATACACTGCTACACCTTGCTAGTTTTCACCCAAATTGCCAAAAAGATTCATTTCTGTTTGGGCAGTTCCTTAATATAAGGAGAAATTGCACCAGAATGGAAGACCACTTGAAAAACGGTGACCTGAAAATGAGAATCAATCAAAGAGGATATCCTAGCCGATTAGTAAAGGATGCACTTAAAAAGGCTAGGTATTATGATAGGGAAGACCTACTTTGAAATAGGAAGGAAGATTGGTGTTCATTACTGATCATTAATATGAATTATAAGGTAAGGAAGAATTATTACACAAATTGGAAGACCATCAACACAAACGAAGATGGCCGTAAGATAGCGAAACCCCTGTATGCCTTTAGAAGGGATGTTCATTTGAGGGATAAACTAGTACATACTGACCTTGAACAGAAGTCCGGATTGCTCCAAAGTTTTATAGAAGGAGGAACCCCTGTGAAAGGCAATCATCGGTGTGGTACGTCATGCTTGTGACACAGGTATTGTCACTGATAAATGGGAGCATGATGCATACAAGAGATATATAAAGGAAACGACCAACTGTAGGAGTCATAAAATTGACTACCTAATCCTATACTGCCCATGTTGTCAGGGTTATATGGGAGAAACGGGGGGAGAATTTATAAAATCGCTATGGAGAACATAAATCTGCTATAAGGACAAAACAGATTCAGGCACGATTAGTCCAACATTCTATTGAGGCGAAACATACAGAGCGGGATTTGAGATGGCTTATATTAGAAAAAGTGAAATCCCACCAGGGACCATCTGAAAATGAAATAATGTGGGAGAGAGAAACCTTTTGGATTATTTTTCTCATATCTAACAAGTTTGGACTGAATGAGGAAATAACTTGGACAGGGATATATTAACACCTAATTCCCACATATCCACTTGATATTTATATTGAATGGATAGTGTTTACAGGGCAAGTTTTAATATTTTCAGTGAGGGTAATTAGCATTTAAAAATAGTACGGAAATGGTGAGATAAGTTAGTGTCCTCTTGGTTTTCTCACCAGAATAAAGAGTAAAGAGGAGTCTATGTTAGCACATTCTGTGCTGTATTCATGAACCTATATCTGTAAGGTTGAAATCCTAGCTGCTTTAGACAGTAGGTTCATTTTGGCTCCATATTGTGTGTGCAAATAATTGATCCACAGGAAGATGAGGATATGAATAGGTTATTTAAATCATTATTGCATAATTATTGGTTATAAGAAAGCCAGAACTTTGATCCATCCATAATAGATATATGCAGTTAGGTTTCATACTGGCACGCTTCATGGAGGAACGAGATTACACCAATATGGCGCATTCGGTGAAATATCATGTCATGTGACTTGTACTCGTGCGGCCCCTGCATTTTTAGAAGCCGTTTGTTTTTTTCATATGGATCATGAAAACATTGCAAATGTTGGTAAGTCATTTAAATTATAATTTTGTTTTCATTAGTCATGAAACAGTAAGAACTTTGATCTATTTATAATTGAAATACGCATTTAGCAATTTCTGACATTTTGCATGAAGGAATGACACATTCTAATATAGCGCCCACGGTGAAACATCATGTCAAGTGACATGGTAGTCACGCAGTGCTAATGAGCCAATGAGTGCGGGTCGCTCAGCCATTAAATGGAAGAGAAAAACCACATTTGTGAACTGCAGTAAACCTACTGACTATGAGGACGCCAGTCGAAGACTAGGGGGCATATGCACAACAGAATTGCGGAACTTGGTGTTACCTCACGATTGGTAACACCACGCTCCAACTTTCTGGAAATGCAGGAATGCATCGTATTTACAAAAATATTGTGCACACCTGTGCTTTCCTAGCGCTGCGCTGAATTTAGTTGCCTAGCGCCAACGCAGGTACCCTCGTACCATAGTGCAACAGTGTCTGCGTTGCAGGGAATTATTGTTCATGTGCAGGAAGGTGACAGACAATCAATAAATGCGATTTTTAGCTTCTCTGTGTGCTGCAGAATGCAGCACATTTAAAGTTGCAACTCATCATTTTCTAATGATTGTTTATGTGCAGGAAGAGACACTTTCCTCCATATGAACAATCACTAATGGCGATTTGCTGTTTCTATGTGTGCTGCATTCTATAGCACACATAGAAACAGCAGAAACGAGAAGATATTATTTACAAGGCAGCGTTAAACCACGTAAAGTAGCTTAACGCCCCCTTGTAAATAAGGGGAAGAGGTTATTGCCACCATCACGTCACAAAAAGTGACCTTCTGGTAGCGATAAGACTTTGTAAATATGCCTCTAGGTGTGTAGGAAATAAGGTAAGATGATAAGGCCCACAGTATGAGATATAGCTACTGGATCAGTAGGATGGCTGTAAGATGTTTTTTACAGGGATATCTTGGAGGTAGAAAAATATATTGTCAAATTACAGAAAGTAGGATTGGGGGATTCAGGAATACTATTGCCATTTATGTTGGAGGCAGCTATGCAGTTAAGTTATGATAGGCAGGAATTTTTAAGTTGAAACAGAACATTTGGTGCTCCTGTAAAGGAGATCAATAAATAGTAGCCATGCGCTGTGATTGAAACAATGGGACATAATTGCAGACCTTTTGTTTGGGTAGATATTTCGAACTGATTACTATCTATAGCTCCATTTACCCCAAAGGGATCCCTAAAGAATTTTTCATGACTCGTTCCAGGAAGAATGCAATTATTAGCAAGCGCTATATTAATGCAATTACAATACAACATATTTGCCAGCGGTAACTGCATGGAACAGAGTATTTTATGATTTGGAAGGTGGACTATATTTGTGGTAAATATCAGCACATATAGGAAAACAACTGTTGGTATATTTAAACCGATTAGAAACTGGGCTGTTAAGAAATATCTATGCATCTTTGTATTTGTAATAGGACATCTTGGAAATTGATTTTCCCTAGTGTGAGCAATTGGACAATAAATGAGTAATTTGGAAAAACCTGAATACTTCTGTATTCTAATTGATATAATATCTACATAAGTGTAAGGGGAAAATGAAAGCCGTGTAAACACTGGGTGAAAGGTTTCGGAGGGATTGTTGTTGTATAAACTTTCTCCCTTTGGTACTCTAGTTTTTTCAGGTATTTCAAGTATAGGGCACAGCGGGATTTGTAAGGTGGTGGAAGCTCTATCTATTCACTTTATTAGGTTATTGAATTGTCTGCACATTTTTTCCTTTGGCTACAGTGAGCTTACTGGTGATGAGGTGAGTTTTCCAAAGAGCTAGTTTTTGTGTTTATGGACTTTTTCAAGCTATAGCTCATTTGTAAAGTTGGTCTTGACCCTGATGTATATGTATGTTTTTTATTTTATTAGACATTACCCCACATGTTGTATTGGATTTAAATGAAACATTAAGAGTAATAGGCCCTGATGAAGGTGGTTGAGAGTGCTTGAATTCCACAGAAACGTGTGTTGACCAATATTGTCTGAAAAGCCCAGTTCAAGAAACATCAACGGAAAGCTAAAGAAGAGGGTCTCCTTGGTTATCTGTTGAAGATTATTATTCTGGGGGTTTAAAGGAATTGTGTTATGGAGTGTGCATGAGTGTGGTGTATGGGTGCCTGGCAAGTGGGGTGGTCAAATGTTTATCAATGCATTGTTTTGGCTTTGTAATTATTGTAGTATTGTTTGTTGGAATCTATGTATGAGTTTTAAGCAATATATTTATATTTAAAAACGGTTGAAAATGATAAATATATGTGAAGAAGAAAAGTTGTCAGAACATAAGTAAATCATATCATATAAAATATAGATCTTAATGAATTTTTCTGAGTCATTGGAGTAATTTCATAGATGAATGTAGATAGGTTAAGAAGAAAGTGTTACTGTTGATTGCTGATGTTCCTTCATTTGATAAAAGTATTGCTGGGACTATACCTGGGCATTCCTCAGTGGTATCTTTCTTCCGCCAGACCTCCTCTGTGGCCTGCTTGCCCATGGAACCCTGTTACTGCTGCACTATCTCCCAGCATTTGAAGGTTGTGGCCCGCCTTTCTCCAGGTCTGACCTGCTCCTTTCATTTTTGTCCTGCACAACCCCCTATTGCATAGGGGACCCCACGCCTTCCACTCCTTGTTACAATCATGCAAGCTTCTTTCACATCAGAGACCAAAGCTGCTGTCCTAGGCCTAGGCCAATTCCTCTGTGGCGTAGGGGCCTCACTGTCTCTACATGTGTGAAAAGTAAAACCGCCTCCAATATCTTCATGGCTGCCCTCACCTGTTCCTTCGTAGGAGCCAACGTAGCAGCCACAACTTACTTTTTGTGTAGAGGGAAAAGTTCCATCCTTCTGCACATGCACCAAAGATGCAAGTGCGTGGCGTCACTTGCCCATGGTGTCTCCCGTGGCTATCCCCAAACTGAGTCCCTGCTCTCCACCTGTGGCCCACCTTGTTCTTCCAAAATAAAGTAAAACAACAACCATATACACATTTGTAATTTTTGCCAATTATATGGAAAAAGAGCAGTCTAAACAAGGCATGCAAGGGCTCTATAATGGGTTCATCCAAGAGCTGTAAATCGTCAAACCACTGTAGAACAATTCATTGGCAAAGCTAGGAGTTCTGACCTTGCTAAGCATGGTAAGTGTTCAGTGTTATTTTGAATGTATTTATATTTTTGCAGACGTATGCACTATGCAAAAACGTTGTCAAAAATATAAGACAATTAAAAAAAATGAATCAGTGATCCATCAGCCTAGGCACTCCCGCCTTGGAATTGAAATGTATTCCTTTTCAGAATTGTGTGATAAGGCAAAATGCTGTCACTCACAGCTCAGGACAGCCAATGGATGAAGTGGGCTGACCCATTGCCCAATGCTGCATGCTGTGTGAGCGGAAGGAAAGCATGCATTGGAAATGCAATAGGTCTCGCATTTGATTAAATTAGAGCTGTCTGTTTTGTAAATGACAATGTCTTTTAGCCTTGTGTTTTCGAGTGTATGTATGTGGTGTGTAGTGGAAATATGTGGGTTGGATTGGAATTGTTAATTGTGGAATTGTGTGCATTGGAATTATGTGGTGTGGAGTGGATTTGTGTAGTGGAATCATGTAGCATGGCGTGCAGCTGAAATAAGTGGATAGTAATTATGTGGTCTTGAGTGTACTGGAATTATGTGGTGCAGGATTGGGTGTTATGGAGTGTAATTATGTGGAATGGTATTTTGTGTTGTGGAGTGGTATGTAGTGGAGTGTACGTGCAAATCAAATAGTATCTGCATGCCAGTCCTCTGTATAACAAATGACACACTAAAGGCTCGTGGGAGGTGAGGACTGCGGTACAACATGTGTCAATAGGGGTCGAAACAAGGAACCTCTGCTACAACTGTTGAAAAATACCAGTGCATTACATGTTGCACTACCACAAGCCTTCACTAGAGGCAACTGGATAGGAATATACAACGTTGGGTACACTACCACAGTCCGTATCTATACATATATAGTTATTAATTATTCCCCTGGGCTTGCCACAACTCTGTGATTGTCGAGCTGTGAAGAAGAAAGCTGTAGTAGGGAGGAAACGCTTCGTAGAAATGCAAAGGTGACCAAAAAGCTGACCTTAAGATGTTGGCAATCTTGGCAATCTAAACCAGTACCATCTGAGGCAGAGGCATCGTCAAACCCCCCACTCTCCCCACTTTAGCAGCTGCAGCGGGAAAGGTGCTTTTGATGGGCCTCTTCTGTCTGCAACTCGCTAGGCAAAGGCTGATGATTAACATAAAATGGTGGGAAGGTGAGTGGATGGATGGATAAGTGAAATGGTGGATGGGTGGGTGAGTAAACGGGTGGGTGAATGAATGAGTGAGTGAAAGATAGGATGTAAGGATGGATGAGTGATAGGGAGAAAGGTTGGATGAATGAATGAATGTACGGATGTGTGAAAGGGTGGATAGATGATGAAAGAAAAGATGGATAGATTCATGAGTGAAAGTGTGCAAAGGCCCCCTCCTGGGCACTTGCACATTAAACTTATAAGGTCCTGGCATTCCCGCGCAGCTGATTGTATAACTGCAGCGGTGCCACAACATCAACGCCGCCATTCTCCAGAGGCCGCTGGCCACGCCCCCCTCCAACAGGCCACGCCCCCTCACCAAAGCCTTTAAAACGCGCTGAATGCGAGCGCGAGGCAGAGGCAAACAGATCTCCTGAGGCGGAAGCCGGGAAATAGCGAAATTCGTATTTCTTTTAAAACTGTGATAACTGATTGTATTTTATTCACTCACCTCCCCCTCCTGGGCACTTGCACATTAAACTTATAAGGTCCTGGCATTCCCGCGCAGCTGATTGTATAGCTGCAGCGGTGCCACAACATCAACGCCGCCATTCTCCAGAGGCAGCTGGCCACGCCCCCTCCAACAGGCCACGCCCCTCCCTTACTTTCCTTCCTACAAACACTGTGCTTTCTCCGTACGCGCAGCGGACGGGCGCAGCGGGCGCGCCTAAGGCAAGCCCGTCTGTGCCCGTCCGCGCCCTTCCGGGCCCAGGGCCATACCCTCTGGTCAAACGGTATGCCCTCATTTGTGCTATGATGCTGATCAGATCCTCGCTCTTAGTTCTAAATTGAACCATCCAACAGCTACTCTTAATATGCTAGATCAATTCCCACTATGCTGCCCCCACTGCTCCTTCCATCTGGAGACCCCACAACGTTGTTGTAGTCTAGCTTCCCGAGCAGTAACCCACTCTCCTTCAAGCTACACCTTCCTCAGCTTGAACTGCCGTTCCCTACCCAAACACAACCGTGAGATTTTCGATCTTCTCACGGATTAATCTCCTGACGCACTCTTCATTACAGAGACGTTGCTCCGTGATAGTTCCGGACCAGATATTGCAGAAGCTCTTCCTGCGCAATATGCGATTGTAAGGCATGATCGCCCCAAGAAAATTAGTGGCGGTGTAGCAATAATCTTTAAAAATACCTACAAATGCCATCTGGATCCTGTTCCGTTATACGGCTGTGAGGCAGCTTTTTTTAAGCTGGCTCTCCAACCCAAAATCACTCTTTCAGGTCTACTAGTGTATCGCCCTCCAGGTCTTGGCAACGCCTGGCAGTTACAGCTCTCTGAACTCATAGCCTCGGCCTTATCTACATCTAGCAACTTCTTCGTCATTGGCGATCTGAACGTTCATCTGGACGATCAAAATGACAATTTGGCCTGCAACCTTATTGCAGACCTTGCTTCCATGAACCTCAGCTTATCCAACAAGGGCTCCACTCATAAAGGCGGTCACCTCTTAGACCCAATTTTCTCCAACAGTAGTCATGTAAAGTGTTCCGCGGCGGTGCCAATCATCTGGTCTGATCATTTCTTAATCGAATTTACCGTCACAAACTATGTGAACACACCCACTTGCAAACCTGATCCCTACTCACAGAAAAGGGATTGGAAAAAATTCGACCCTGCTGCTTTCAACAAAATTCTATCTGATCTTAAGCCAGAAAATATATTTGCGTCCAATGATATGGATGGGTTGGCCAGTGCTGCTAACGACTGGCTCTCGGAAGCCTTAAATACCTGTCTTCCCACTACCCACAAGAAAGGTATTATTCACAAAGCCCCCACGCCTTGGTACAATGAGACGCTCCGTCTGCACAAATCAAAATGTAAGAAATTAGAACGCTTATGGAGGAAAGACTACTCACTTACATCGGGTACCGCTTATAAAACTGAGCTGAAATGCTATCATAAGGTGTGTGCTACAACCAGAGCCATCCACATCAACAAATCCATAAATGAAGCAATAAACAAATCAAAAACCCTATTCAACGTGGTGAAAGAGCTCGCTGGTTCACAGACCACGGCAACACCTCTCCAACTGTCCAACACGAAATGCGATGAGCTTGCCCAGTACTTTATTTCCAAAATTACAAACATACATCAGGACATTCTTGCTCAAAGCAAAACCCAAGTTTCCTCCATTTCCCCTCAGACTAGTAACGTGGCCACAAACTCCTCTGGGTCACCTTCACCTCTACTGCTAGCTTGGCCTGATCTCTGCCCGATAACTCTTTCAGAAACATTGAGCAAAATCAAGTCAGGATCCCCGCTGGACCCTTTGCCCGCCCCGATTTTACGCTCTCTGAACTCTTCGCATTTAGCCACCATCTGCAAAATGCTAAACAACTCACTGGATACTGCTAGTGTTCCTAGCTGTTGGAAACATGCCATGGTCACCCCGCTTTTGAAGAAGCCACTAGCCGATCCCAAAATATCCGCCAATTACCATCCCATTTCTTTACTACCGGCATTTTCAAAAATCCTGGAACGTCACATCCATGCCCATCTTTCAAAATTTGTAATAGACAACCTGTTACATCCTTCCCAATCGGGATTTCGCCCCGGTTTCTCTACGGAGACGACCCTACTGGGCATTACGGACAACCTGCGTCTGCTTTTGGATCGAGGAGAAACAGTTGCGCTGATCTTACTCGATCTCAGCGCAGCTTTTGATACTGTGTTACACAGTATCCTTCTCAAATCCCTCGCTGCCATTGGCATTGGAAACAAAGCATTGGACTGGCTCGCATCCTTCCTGTCTGACCGCACTTTTCACATTTTTTCCAAGTCATCGTCCTCTAAGAGTTACCCCTCCCCCCATGGGGTACCCCAAGGGTCTATCCTTAGCCCTCTTCTTTTTAATTTATATGTCACACCTTTGGCTTATGTTGCACAATGTTCTGGATTAAATCTTTATTCTTATGCCGACGACTCACAAATTGTTTTCTCACTGTCTCAAACTTATCCCACAACTCTCTCTCCGTTGCAAACTGGACTCAGCAAAATATCTAAATGGATGAACAACAACTTACTTAAGTTAAACGGCGGAAAGACGGAGGTCCTGATTTTTGGCAACAAACCTGATCTCTGGAACCTGAGTCACTGGCCCACTACCATGGGTCCCATTCCAACTCCTTCTGAACAAGTGCGTAACCTGGGAGTAATTATTGACAGGGGACTATCTATGAAAGATCAGGTCAACAGAGTCACAGCCACCTGTTTCACCATTCTACGATGGCTGCGTAAAATCCTCTGGATGCTCCCCAAAAACACCCAGGGATCTGTTGTGAATGCCTTGGTGACCTCCAGATTGGATTACGGCAACGTGCTCTATCTGGGGTCATCAACGGCCGTCACACGGCGCCTTCAGCTGGTACAAAATGCTGCAGCTCGGCTTCTCTGTGGCTGTCATAAACGTGACCACATTACAGAACGCCTGAGAGAGCTGCATTGGCTTTGTGTTGAAAACCGGATAAAATTTAAAGCTTTGAGCTTTATGCATAAGATCAAAATACGATCAGCACCCCTCTACCTTCAGGCCCTTGTCAGCCCCTATCTTCCTACTCGGGCTCTCCGTTCTTCATCCCATCATCTCTTTAATGTACCTAAGTTCAAACTTACCAGAATGGGCGGTAGTTCCTTTGCGAACTTAGGACCCAGACTGTGGAATTCACTTCCGCTGGCCCTACGGATGGAGAACTGTCACATGCGATTTCGCAGAGCGATGAAGACCTGGCTCTTCGATCTCTAAATCTTCTGCCTTATGTTGTCGATCTGTCTCTTAGCGCCGGGAAACCCTCAGGGGTAGCTGTCGCGCTTAATAAATTCAATTAATAAATAAATATTAAAATAAAATGAGAGAAAGAGTAACAGGATGATGAAAGGATTGGTGAAAGGCTTGATGGATGAACCAGTTGAAAGAGTGGATGAATGGATGCTGGATAGATGGGTGAGTGAAGGGTGAACATAAGGAAGGCTGAGTGAAAGAATGAATGGGTGAAAGTGAGGGTAGATGGCTGGCTGGATTAAAGGGTGGACAGATAGATGAGTAAACGGGTGAATGGATGAAAGGATGAGTGATTGAAAGGATGGATGGATAGATGTGTGAGTGAAATGGTGGATCACAGGTGAGCGAAAATATGGATGGATACATGGATGGGTGCATGAGTAAAAGGATTGATGTAAGGATAGACAAATGAAAGAGGATGAATGGATAGGCAAAAGTATAAATGGATGGATGGATGGGTGAAAGAATGTACGGATAAGAGAAAGGAAGAATGAGTGAGTGAGTGAAAGGATGGATCGATGAGTGAAAGGGTATATGAATGGATCAGTGGGCAGATGGTTGGACTGAGTGAAATGGTGGATGAATGAGTGAACTGATGGATGGAGGCGTGGAAGAATGGCTGTAATAATGGATAAGATAAGGAAGGGATGGATGAGTGAAAGGCAGGGTAGATGGATGGCTGGATGAAAGGGTGAATGGATGGATGAGTGGGAGGGTGACTGGATGGACAGAAACCTAAAAGGGTAGATGGATGGATGTGTAAAAGGATGTAGGAGTAAAACGTTAAATGGATGGGTCGAAGGGTGATGGATGAATGAATGGATGGAGGGCTGAGTCAAAGGATGTATGGATGAGTGAAAGGTAGGATGGATGGATGTATGAAGTGGATGGCAGGGTAAGTAGATGAGCGAAAGCAATGGATGGATGACTGAAACGACGGATGGATTGATACATGGATGAAAGGGGGATGGATAAGTGAGAGGATGTAGTGATTCAGTGAAAGGGTGGGTTTGTGCTATGGATAGGTTTAAAGATAGATGGGTAGGTTTGGATATTGATGGGCGGATGGATAGATGGAATGGTGACAGACTGAATGTTGGATGAAAAACTGAATGGATGACAGAATTTAAGGATGAAATGGTGGATATCAGCAGGTGGATGGAAGGAAGCAAAGATGAAAGGATGGATGTTTTGGGTGGAAGAGTTAGGTAAGTTCTTCTGGGGAGCTTTGCTTGCTTGCTGCCATAAGAGCTTTGGTCCAAAGTGGGAGGTATTTTAATGTTCTGGCTACTCCCTTAATCTGAGGTACACTAGCTCACCTTGCCCATTCAATTTACGCAAGATTGAATAGCAGTCTTCAGAGTTTCTGATCCAGGTTCCAGGTTTAATGTCTTTATTTCGATAATAAAATCATAAAAGACAGCAAAATAATGCATACAGTTTGAACCATGCTTTTCAATCACCATATACTGTCCAGTTTACAAATATTTTTTACACACAATAAAAACTATACATTTAAAAAAAACCCTTGTTGAACATCCCATTTGTATTTAAAAAATCCATTTCTATAAATTTTTAAAAACATAAAATCAGTCGATAAAAACCATCTTAAAATACTATACAATGTCCATCTTTGGAATGAATGTTTTAAATACAATTCGGATGAGCAGTCATTTCTATCTGTTTGTTAGCTCTAATAATCCAAACCCAGCCAAGGAATTTCGCTGTGCTCACCACAAACAACTCTGAGGTATTGGTCTTCAATGCCCGAATGGCCTCCGCAGACCTACTGCAAGTAAGGCGTTGGAACAGAGGTTTTATCCATTTTCTACGTGGGTCTTTATACATGGGACAGGCAAATAAAAGGTGGCCCTCAGTCTCCTTATGGCCAGGACACCATTTGCAAAATTCGGTTGCTCCAGTACCCCAATTTTTAGTAAATGAATTCATAAATGAGTTTCTGATCAATTGAAGTACTTCAATGAAATCTGGTGATTGGTTTTGAATTGCGATAGGTTGGAAACATGTGACTGCAAGAACTACAGATATTCTATCTCCTTTTATAGCTTTCTGATCTCAATGTAATTGTTTTGCAATTTTAATAGTATCCTTTGAAAAGTTATGTCAGTCAGAGTCAACTGTAAAATTATTTATATAGCACTTACGACCCCTGAAGAGGCAGTCAGGGCTGAATGACTTACTTTGTCTGTCCAAAGTTATTCAAACATCAAATGTCCTTCACTGAAACTGATAGTACTGAGAAGTGAGAGGCAATGTGATCTCTCATTGGTCTGGAAGTAATACCTTTACATTTCTCGTTTTTCTGCACAGCACTAGCAGAACAATACCCAAATGTAGCATACATTAGAAAGTGGTATAGCCTCAAGATTAACATGAATTGCTACAACAGCTCTTTATTTTTGAAATGTTGGGGGTTCGTAAGTAAAATCAAATCTCTGCCCAGAATTTCTGTGCACTAATGTAATGTGCTGAGCAAAATCTTTAAAAAACCAATAGGTCTCGCCGATGGAACCTTATAAGTGTTTAGCCATGCAGCACATTATCTTGTGTGCCGTACCGCCAGAGATGGAAGAGCTATACAATTACTACACATTGGATCATGCAGTCTGAGTCAGGAATACATGCTTGCCTCAGGAAACGTTTATGAACACATTCCTAGGCTTTTTAAGGCACAGACAGAAAGACAAGTGCATTGATGCAAGTCAACAGAACTATAGCATTACTAGAGTATAGAACAGCCGAAATAATCAGTGCCAGGGGACAATTATGCTTAACACAATAAGATGTCAGATTTAACACACCTCTGCTGAAAACTATGCACTACTACCCTAAAACAAACATGTAATATAGAAATATAAAATGGGTAACTAGTAATATTGCCCTATATTGACACTTTGGGGTTCTTATATTTTCAAAACGCTTGGTCGGCTCTCTACCTCATGGTTTATGAATTTACCAGAACCGCATGGCATCATTGGACTGCATTTTTGGACCAAAAGGTTTATAATTTGCATTATCTGTGAGATGCCCCCGGAATCTAAGACCCGTTGCAACCAGCATGAACCAGGGTGCACCCATTTGGCACAGGTGCCAATGCTCCTGTGCCTTGGCCCCTGTATTCTTGGCATAGCTGTTTGTTCTGCACCGCATTATAAACACGCTGGAGTGCATTTGTTGGTGTAACATCTGAATAATGGCTTTGAAATCGCTGAAGCTTTGAGGGCTGTTCGGGACTTCACCCTTACAGCAAATGGTGCCAGAGTGTGAGGTAGCAGTCTGGCAGGGTGCGAGATAACCACAAAAGAGCAATGTGGTCTCAGGCCTGTGCCAAGCGATAACAGTCAGGAGCTAAATGTGCGCTGCTGCAGAGGCCTGCGAAACACATCACACGCTGATGGCCCTTTGAGAAATCCGGGGCTTTGTCAACATCTGGCCTGTGTGCAACAAATCGGATGCTTCTTACATGCTTCATAATAACACTAACCTTTTAAGCGCTTTGGGGCATATTTACAAGGGCTTTATCCCCGCTTTTTTGGCTTACAAAGCCAAAAAAGCGGAGCTAAAACCAGCGCCCTATTTACAAGAGGGTGCTAACATGCATAATCGCATGTTAGCACCCTTTTTCCCAATGCCTCACTTTGCATCTCCAATGAGATGCAAAGTGGGCGTTACTGGGCATACCCAAGATGGACTACCTTGCAAATATTGCTGATGTTTACATCACGAGATTTACAAGACAGCCCACATGATTTTAGCACACATTAGATTTTGGCAAAAAAACGGCAATTTTCGCCAAAACCTAACGTCTGCTAAAATCCTGATTTAGCCATCCCTAACATAGGGGGTGGATTATGCTGATACGACCCTGTGGATCGTATCAGCAAGGTTATCGCCCTTTTGCAGGGAACATCGCTGGAAACCAGCGATGTTCCCGGCAAAAGGGCAATACCCTCA
Organism: Triturus cristatus; assembly: GCF_964204655.1. Taxonomy (NCBI): domain Eukaryota; kingdom Metazoa; phylum Chordata; class Amphibia; order Caudata; family Salamandridae; genus Triturus; species Triturus cristatus. Next base: position 285,232,901 of record NC_140592.1, on the reverse strand, counting down.
CTATCTCTGGAATTTTTATCGCCCTGGAGTAACGCGTTGTTAATAACGCGCTACCAGGGTGATAAATACCAGAGATAGCCTGCGATAATATAATTATCGCTAAGCGCGGCCAGCGATAATTATCGCTGGCCGTTGTTAATATGCCCCTTTGAGTTTATTAGTATTTGACTTTCTGTGAGCACTTCGACAAAAATCATGCACATGGATTAGAACATACAAAACGTAACGTAGTTACTTGAATGGAAGGTGGTAGACACTTCTGATAGGATTGCCCAGGATTATACAGCTTGATGAAGAAGAAGCCGGGATTAAAGATCGTGGGGCATATTCTCAAGGATTTATCGCCAATTTATCGGCACGTTAGCACTGCAAAAGTGGTGCTAGATTTATCACCCTATTCTCAAGCTGGTGCATACTGCCGATATCGCCGGTTTTCCAGCGATAGCTGTCGCAAAAAACATCGCCACGGATGAGAGGGATAACTAACGCTAATGATATGAAGAGAAGGCGTTCCTGTGCGTTCCCGTGCAAAAACACATGAAAACACCACTTCGCAATATTCTCTACGACCAGCCAGATCAGCGAAGCGATCAAAAAACAGGCGATAAGGCGTGTTAGCAGCAGGGATTTAACACCTGCCTTTTACTGGTGTGAAGCAGGATGACATTGCTGCCTTCTAGTTGTTGCCGAGTTTCTGCTTAGTTTTGGGCTTCACATCATTCCAGCGCCTCTTGACCTCTTCCATTGTCCTCCTCAGCACTCCGATTGCATTCACCTTGTCTACAATGGACTGCCATATTCCGTTTTTTGTTGCCAATGACACAGTGGAGGTGACGAACAGTAGTTGATGGTGTTCTGTCACCTCTGTTATCAGGATCCTGTTTTCCTGCAGACTGAACCGCGTCTTCCTCTTCTTCTTCTTCTTCTTCTCCTTTCCCTTCCCTGACCCCGATGCCCCAGGCTGGTACTCTGTGGGGCTTGTGGGGTCCTCTGTACTTGCTCCGGCTACCTCCATTGTGCTTCATGGTTTTTTGGTTTTGTTCGTATTTTTTTTTTCCTGCTTCTATGGTGATTTTTCCTGTCTGACGTTTGTGAATTGCAGGCCTGGCACAGCTTTTCGCGGAATTTTTTATCACGGTTGGGCCAACGCCACTTTCTTCACGTTCGGCGATAAGACCTTGTAAATATGCCTCTAGGTGTGTAGGAAATAAGGTAAGATGATATGGCCCACAGTATGAGATATAGCTACTGGATCAATAGGATGGCTGTAAAATGGTTTTGACAGGGATATCTTGGAGGTAGAAAAATATATTGTCAAATTACAGAAAGTAGGATAGTGGGATTCAGGAATGCTATTGCCATTTATATTGGAGGCAGCTATTCAGTTAAGTTATGATAGGCAGGAATTTTTTAAGTTGAAACAGAACATTTGGTGCTCTTGTAACGGAGATCAATAAATAGTAGCCACGCGCTGTGATTGAAACAATGGGACATAATTGCAGACATTTTGTTTTGATCGATATTTCGAACTGATTACTATCTATATCTCCATTTACCCCGAAGGGATCCCTAAAGTATTTTTCATGACACGTTCCAGGAAGAATGTAATTATTAGTAAGCGCTATATTAATGCAATTACAATACAAAATAATTGCCAGCGGTAACTGCATGGAACAGAGTATTTTATGATTTGGAAGGTGGACTATATTTGTGGTAAATATCAGCACATATAGGCAAACAACTGTTGGTATATTTAAACCTATTAGAAACTGGGCTGTTAAGAAATATCTATGCATCTTTGTATTTGTATTATGACATCTTGGAAATTGATTTTCCCTAGTGTGAGCAATTGGACAATAAGGGCCATATGTAGGTAGCCTAATACCGGTCGGTAACGGCCGATTTTCGGTAAATATACCGTTACTGACCGGTATTTAGGCTTTTGCTATGTAGGGGGAACATTTCAGGATTCGGTAATTTATCGAATCGGTAATTTTACCGATTCGGTAAATACCGAATCCTGAAATGAGATGTAGGTGACACTCAAATGAGTGATGTGTAGGGAAAATAATTCGGTATTTAGCACCAAATATATGTTAGTGCTAAATACCGAATTCATTGCAAAAAGCAATATTTTGCTGGACTAACAGTGCCATGTGGCAGACATACATGCCCTTAGGGCATGTATGTGCGCCACATGTGCACACATGCAGGAATCAGGGGTGCAACAGGGTGTCATTGTGACACCCTGCCACCCTTGAATGTGCTCCCCCCATTACCGAATCGGTATTTACCGAATCGGTAATGAGGCATACCTTCCCATTGATTCAATCAATGGGAAGGTATGCCTCATTACCGAATCGGTAAATACCGATTCAGTAATTACCGAATTTCTCCGATTCGGTAATATTTACTGAATGATTACCTACATACGAGTTACCACTTCTTAAATACCGAATCGGTAAAGTTCGGTATTTAAGAAGTGGTAACTTGTATGCTACCTACATATAGCCCTAAATGAGTAATTTGGAAAAACCTGAATACTTCTGTATTCTATTTGATATAATATCTACATAAGTGTCAGGGGAAAATGAAAGGCGTGTAAACACTGGGTGAAAGGTTTCGGAGGGATTGTTGTTGTATAAACTTTCTCCCTTTGGTACTCTAGTTTTTTCAGTTATTTTAAGTATAGAGCACAGCGGGATTTGTGAGGTGGTGGAAGCTCTATCTATTCACTTTATTAGGTTTTTGAATTGTCTGCACATTTTTTCCTTTGGCTACAGTGAGCTTACTGGTGATGAGGTGAGTTTTCTAAAGAGCTAGTTTTTGTGTTTATGGACTTTTTCAAGCTATAGCTCATTTGTAAAGGTGGTCTTGACCCTGATGTATATGTATGTTTTTTATTTTATTAGACATTACCCCACATGTTGTATTGGATTTAAATGAAACATTAAGAGTAATAGGCCCTGATGAAGGTGGTTGAGAGTGCTTGAATTCCACCGAAACGTGTGTTGACCAATATTGTCTGAAAAGCCCAGTTCAAGAAACATCAACGGAAAGCTAAAGAAGAGGGTCTCCCTGGTTATCTGTTGAAGATTATTATTCTGGGGGTTTAAAGGAATTGTGTTATGGAGTGTGCATGAGTGTGGTGCATGAGTGCCTGGCGAGTGGGGTGGTCAAATGTTTATCAATGCATTGTGTTGGTTTGTAATTATTGTGGTATTGTTTTTTGGAATCTATGTATGAGTTTTAAGCAATATATTTATATTTAAAAACAGTTGAAAATGATAAATATATGCGAAGAAGAAAAGTTGTCAGAACATAAGTAAATCATATCATATAAAATATAGATCTTAATGAATTTTTCTGAGTCATTGGATTAATTTCATAGATGAATGTAGATAGGTTAAGAAGAAAGTATTACTGTTGATTGCTGATGTTCCTTCTTTTGATAAAAGTCTTGCTGGGACTATACCTGGGCATTCCTCAGTGGTGTCTTTCTTTCGCCAGACCTCCTCTGTGGCCTGCTTGCCCATGGGACCCTGTTACTGCTGCACTATCTCCCAGCATTTGAAGGTTGTGGCCCGCCTTTCTCCAGGTCTGACCTGCTCCTTTCATTTTGTCCTGCACAGCCCCCTTTTGCATAGGGGACCCCACGCCTTCAATCATGTTACAATCATGCAAGCTTCTTTCACATCAGAGACCAAAGCTGCTGTCCTAGGCCTAGGGCCATTCCTCTGTGTCGTAGTGGCCTCACTGTCTCTACATGTGTGAAAAGTAAAACCGCCTCCAATATCTTCATGGCTGCCCTCACCTGTTCCTTCGTAGGAGCCAAGGTAGCAGCCACAGCTTACTTTTTGTATAGAGGGAAAAGTTCCATCCTTCTGCACATGCACCAAAGATGCAAGTGCGTGGCGTCACTTGCCCATGGTGTCTCCTGTGGCTACCCTCAAACTGAGTCCCTGCTCTCCACCTGTGGCCCACCTTGTTCTTCCAAAATAAAGTAAAAAAGCAACCATGTACACATTTGTAATTTTTGCCAATTATATGGAAAAAGAGCAGTCTAAACAACAAGCCATGCAAGGGCTCTATAATGGGTTCACCCACGAGCTGTAAATCGTCAAACCACTGTAGAACAATTCATTGGCAAAGCTAGAAGTTCTGACCTTGCTAAGCATGGTAAGTGTTCAGTGTTATTTTGAATGTATTTATATTTTTGCAGACGCATGCACTATGCAAAAAAGTTGTCAAAAATATAAGACAATTTAAAAAAATTGAAGCAGTGATCCATCAGCCTGGGTACACCCGCCTTGGAATTGAAATGTATTCCTTTTCAGGATTGTGTGATAAGGCAAAATGCTGTCACTCACAGCTCAGGACAGCCAATGGATGAAGTGGGCTGACCCATTGCCCAATGCTGCATGCTGTGTGAGCGGAAGGAAAGCATGCATTGGAAATGCAATAGGTCTCGCATTTGATTAAATTAGAGCTGTCTGCGTTGTAAATGACAATGTCTTTTACCCTTGTGTTATCGAGTGTATGTATGTGGTGTGTAGTGGAAATATGTGGGTTGGATTGGAATTGCTAATTGTGGAATTGTGTGCATTGGAATTGTGTGGTGTGGAGTGGATTTGTGTAGTGGAATCATGTAGCATGGCGTGCAGCTGAAATATGTGGATAGTAATTATGAGGTCTTAAGTGTACTGGAATTATGTGGTGCAGGATTGTGTGTTATGGAGTGTAATTATGTGGAATGGTATTTTGTGTTGTGGAGTGGTATGTAGTGAAGTTTACGTGCAAATCAATAAGTATCTGCATGCCAGTCCTCTGTATAAAAAATGACACACTAAAGGCTCGTGGGAGGTGAGGGCTGCGGTACAACATGTGTCAATAGGGCTCGAAACAAGGAACCTCTGCTACAACTGTTGAAAAATACCAGTGTATTACATGTTGCACTACCACAAGCCTTCACTAGAGGCTACTGGAAAGGAATATACAGCGTTGGGTACACTATGTTGCACTACCACAGTCCGTATCTATACATATATAGTTATTAATTATTCCCCTGGGCTTGCCACAACTCTGTGATTGTCGAGCTGTGAAGAAGAAAGCTGTTTTAGGGAGGAAACGCTTCGTAGAAATGCAAAGGTGACCAAAAAGCTGACCTTAAGATGTTGGCAATCTTGGCAATCTAAACCAGTACCATCTGAGGCAGAGGCATCGTCAAACCCCCCACTCTCCCCGCTTTAGCAGCTACAGCGGGAGAGGTGCTTTTGATGGGCCTCTTCTGTCTGCAACTCGCTAGGCAAAGGCTGATGATTAAAATAAAATGTTGGGAAGGTGAGTGGATGGATGGATAAGTGAAATGGTGGATGGCTGGGTGAGTAAACGGGTGGGTGAATGAATGAGTGAGTGAAAGATAGGCTGTAAGGATGGATGAGTGATAGGGAGAAAGGTTGGATGAATGAATGAATGTACGGATGTGTGAAAGGGTGGATATATGATGAAATAAAAGATGGATAGATTCATGATTGAAAGGGTGGATGATGAGTGAAAGAGTAACAGGATGATGAAAGGATTGGTGAAAGGCTTGATGGATGAACCAGTTGAAAGAGTGGATGAATGGATGCTGGATAGATGGGTGAGTGAAGGGTGAACATAAGGAAGGCTGAGTGAAAGAATGAATGGGTGAAAGTGAGGGTAGATGGCTGGATGGATTAAAGGGTGGACAGATAGATGAGTAAAAGGGTGAATGGATGAAAGGATGAGTGATAGAAAGGATGGATGGATAGATGTGTGAGTGAAATGGTGGATCACAGGTGAGTGAAAATATGGATGGATACATTGATGGGTGAATGAGTAAAAAGATTGATGTAAGGATGGACAAATGAAAGAGGATGAATGGATAGGCGAAAGTATAAATGGATGGATGGATGGGTGAAAGAATGTACGGATAAGAGAAAGGAAGGATGAGTGAGTGAGTGAAAGGATGGATCGATGAGTGAAAGGGTATATGAATGGATCAGTGGGCAGATGGTTGGACTGAGTGAAATGGTGGATGAATGAGTGAACTGATGGATGGAGGCGTGGAAGAATGGCTGTAATAATGGATAAGATAAGGAAGGGATGGATGAGTGAAAGGCAGGGTAGATGGATGGCTGGATGAAAGGGTGGATGGATGGATGAGTGGGAGGGTGACTGGATGGACAGAAACCTAAAAGGGTAGATGGATGGATGTGTAAAAGGATGTAGGAGTAAAACGTTAAATGGATGGGTCGAAGAGTGATAGATGAATGAAAGGATGGAGGGCTGAGTGAAAGGATGGATGGATGAGTGATAGGTAGGATGGATGGATATATGAAGTGGATGGCAGGGTAAGTAGATGAGCGAAAGCAATGGATGGATGACTGAATGGATGGATGGATTGATACATGGATGAAAGGGGGATGGATAAGTGAGAGGATGTATGATTCAGTGAAAGGGTGGGTTTGTGCTATGGATAGGTTTAAAGATAGATGGGTAGGTTTGGATATGGATGGGCGGATGGATAGACGGAATGGTGACAGACTGAACGTTGGATGAAAGACTGAATGGATGACAGAATTTAAGGATGAAATGGTGGATATCAGCAGGTGGATGGAAGGAAGAAAAGATGAAAGGATGGATGTTTGGGTGGAAGAGTTAAGCAAGGTCTTCTGGGGAGGGTCACAATGACTTGCTTTGCTTGCTTGCTTGCTGCCATAAGAGCTTTGGTCCAAAGTGGGAGGTATTTTAATTTTCTGGCTACTCCCTTAATCTGAGGTACACTAGCTCACCGTGCTCATTCAATTTATGCAAGATTGAATAGCAGTCTTCAGAGTTTCTGATCAATTGAACTACTTCAATGAAATCTGGTGTTTGGTTTTGAATTGCGATAGGTTGGAAACATGTGACTGCAAGAACTACAGATATTCTATCTCCTTTTATAGCTTTCTGATCTCAATGTAATTGTTTTGCAATTTCAATAGTATCCTTTGAAAAGTTATGTCAGTCAGAGTCAACTGTAAAATTATTTATATAGCACTTACGACCCCTGATAAGTCAGTTAGTGCTGAATGACTTACTTTGTCTGTCCAAAGTTATTCAAACATCAAATGTCCTTCACTGAAACTGATAGTACTGAGAAGTGAGAGGCAATGTGATCTCTCATTGGTCTGGAAGTAATGCCTTTACAATTCTCGTTTTTCTGCACAGCACTAGCAGAACAATACCCAAATGTAGCATACATTAGAAAGTGGTATAGCCTCAAGATTAACATGAATTGCTACAACAGCTCTTTATTTTTGTAATGTTGGGGGTTCATAAGTAAAATCAAATCTCTGCCCAGAATTTCTGTGCACTAATGTAATCTGCTGAGCAAAATCTTTAAAAAGCCAATAGGTCTCGCCGATGGAACCTTATAAGTGTTTAGCCATGCAGCACATTATCTTGTGTGCTGTGCCGTCAGAGATGGAAGAGCTATACAATTACTACACATTGGATCATGCAGTCTGAGTCAGGAATACATGCTTGCCTCAGGAAACGTTTATGAACACATTCCTAGGCTTTTTAAGGCACAGACAGAAAGACAAGTGCATTGATGCAAGTCAACAGAACTATAGCATTACTAGAGTATAGAACAGCCGAAAGAATCAGTGCCAGGGGACAATTATGCTTAACACAATAAGATGTCAGATTTAACACACCTCTGCTGAAAACTATGCACTACTACCCTAAAACAAACATGTAATATAGAAATATAAAATGGGTAACTAGTAATATTGCCCTATATTGACACTTTGGGGTTCTTATATTTTCAAAACGCTTGGTCGGCTCTCTACCTCATGGTTTATGAATTTACCAGAACCGCATGGCATCATTGGACTGCATTTTTGGACCAAGAGGTTTATAATTTGCATTATCTGTGAGATGCCCCCGGAATCTAAGACCCGTTGCAACCAGCATGAACCAGGGTGCACCCATTTGGCTCAGGTGCCAATGCTCCTGTGCCTTGGCCCCTGTATTCTTGGCATAGCTGTTTCTTCTGCACCGCATTATACACACGCAGGAGTGCATTTGTTGGTGTAACATCTGAATAATGGCTTTGAAATCGCTGGAACTTTGAGGGCTGTTCGGGACTTCACCCTTACAGCAAATGGTGCCAGAGAGTGAGGTAGCAGTCTGGCAGGGTGCGAGATAACCACAAAAGAGCAATGTGGTCTCAGGCCTGTGCCAAGCGATAACAGTCAGGAGCTAAATGTGCGCTGCTGCAGAGGCCTGCGAAACACATCACACGCTGATGGCCCTTTGAGAAATCCGGGGCTTTGTCAACATCTGGCCTGTGTGCAACAAAGCGGATGCTTCTTACATGCTTCATAATAACACTAACCTTTTAAGCACTTTGGGCATATTTACAAGGGTTTTATCCCCGCTTTTTTGGCTTACAAAGCCAAAAAAGCGGAGCTAAAACCAGCGCCCTATTTACCAGAGGGTGCTAACATGCATAATCGCATGTTAGCACCCTTTTTCCCAACGCCTCTCTTTGCATCTCCAATGAGATGCAAAGTGGGCGTTACTGGGCATACCCAAGATGGACTACCTTGCAAATATCGCTGATGTTACAAAAAAACGGCTGTTTTTGCCAAAACCTAACGTCTGCTAAAATCCTGACTTAGCCATCCCTAACATAGGGGGTGGATTATGCTGATACGACCCTGTGGGTCGTATCAGCAAGGTTATCGCCCAGCGATGTTCCCTGCAAAAAGGCGATAACCTCACTTTGATCGCCCTGGAGTAACGCATTGTTAATAACGCGCTACCAGGGCGATAAATACCAGAGATAGCCTGCGATAATATAATTATCGCTAAGCACGGCCAGCGATAATTATCGCTGGCCGTTGTTAATATGCCCCTTTGAGTTTATTAGTATTTGACTTTCTGTGAGCACTTCGACAAAAATCATGCACATGGATTAGAACATACAAAACGTAACGTAGTTACTTGAATGGAAGGTGGTAGACACTTCTGATAGGATTGCCCAGGATTATACAGCTTGATGAAGAAGAAGCCGGGATTAAAAATTGTGGGGCATATTCTCAAGGATTTATCGCCGATTTATCGGCACGTTAGCACTGCAAAAGTGGCACTAGATTTATCGCCGTATTCTCAAGCTGGTGCAAACTGCCAATATCGCCAGTTTTCCAGCGATAGCTGTCGCAAAAAACTTCGCCACGGATGAGAGCGACAACTAACGCTAATGATATGAAGAGGAGGCGTTCCTGTGCGTTCCCGTGCAAAAATACACGAAAACACCACTTCGCGATATTCTCTACGACCAGCCAGATCGGCGAAGCAATCAAAAAACAGGCGATAAGGCGTGTTAGCAGCAGGGATTTAACACCTGCCTTTTACTGATGTTAAGCAGGATGACATTGCTGCCTTCTGGTTGTTGCCGAGTTTCTGCTTAGTTTTGGGCTTCACATCATTCCAGCGCCTCTTGACCTCTTGCATTGTCCTCCTCAGCACTCCGACTGCATTCACCTTGTCCACAATGGACTGCCATATTCCGTTTTTTGTTGCCAATGACACAGTGGAGGTGACGAACAGTAGTTGATGGTGTTCTGTCACCTCCGTTATCGGGATCCTGTTTTCCTGCAGACTGAACCGCATCTTCCTCTTCTTCTTCTTCTTCTCCTTGCCCTTCCCTGACCCTGAGGCCCCAGGCTGGTACTCTGTGGGGCTTGTGGGGTCCTCTGTACTTGCTCCGGCTACCTCCATTGTGCTTCGTGGTTGTTTTGGTTTTGTTTGTGTTTTTTTTTCTACTGCTTTTATGGTGATTTTTTCCGTCTGACGTTTGTGAATTGCAGGCCTGGCACAGCTTTTCACTGAATTTTTTATCATGGTTGGGCCAACGCCACTTTTTTCACGTTCGGCTTGGGATTTTTATCGCCTTCCCAGTACTTTTATCGTGAACATTTGACGCGTTATCGGGAAACTATCGCATGTTACTGCCGTGTTCAGAATCCGACGTTAACACAGAGTTATTTTCCCACGATAGACGGCGATATGTAAAATTGCCTTAACCTATTTTGGCATGATTATCGCATGTTCTTGAGAATATCCCCCGTGTTTCTTAGTACCACCGTAGGAAAGCCACTAGAAAAAGTGTGCTAAAAATGAAGTTTGTTGCCACTGTGATGACATGTGGGGTTAAACGCAGCAGATGCAAATTAAACGGAAAAAGTCCAAAATTGAATAGTAGCACACCAGGTTGATTTAATTGCAGGCTATTCTGTATGTGTGGAACTGCAGCCGAATAAGCCTATAACATGTGTGACGTAAATAGTTGTACCTGAAAGTACCTTTCCTTTCCCAATCGTTCTGAACAGACTTATAAGAGCAGCTCGTGTGGGGAGAACACCATATCGCCAGTTCAAGCTTTTCATTTGACAATCGAATGCATTCTGGGAGTTGTAGTCTTGGTTTGCACTAATCGAAACATTTGTATTATAGCACCTAATAAGAACTATTTGAAACAGAAGAGCGAGGAACTGGAAACATTATGTCCTGCCAACATGACGTGATCTGTCAAACTTAAATGTATGAGTCAGTCACTCTCTGCTCATTCCTGGATGGAAGCACATGTTCTGAAAAAGAGATGATGGCAGGTTAACCCTCACACATTTGATGCATTCCTGTGGTGCCCATGTTTTATGACTTACATAATGTCCTATGTTTATTAGCGATGTCCAGCTTCTAATGGATGTTTGGATTTGCAGGCCCAAATCGCCCAAAGTTCTATGGTGAATGGAAATGCTGCACTCATTCAGAACACCAGCATCCTTCTGCTCTGCTCAAGCAACAGACAAGAGATTGTCTGCAGTTGGCCGCTGTCGTTTGATTTAATTCATCACTGCTCAGGGCCTTCTTGGGCTGCCTTTCTGTGAAAAATCTGCTGCTGAGTGGTGAAGATGATTCCTGGTTCAATTACTGTGCCAAGGTGGTGTAACCCAAGAAAGGGGCGGGGACGGGGTTAACAACACACCCTGCGTCCATCCAACCAAAGGGAAGCAGCTGAACCAGTGCTTGAAATGGAAATATAGAAGTGTACCAGAGTACCTGCTTGTTTCTTAAAAGTGCCAGTACTCTCCAATTAAAGGCATTACATCTCTCTTGAGATGTGCCGGTACTCTCTCTCTCAAAATAAAAAAAGAGCTGGTACTCCGTACCGGGCAGTACTAGCCCATTTAAAGCACTGAGCTGAACATTATCACCAGAAACGTCAGTTATACGCACGTCTAATGTGTTTTGCGGATGCAGGCTGTTAAAGGAACACTGTCGATGCCAGCACTATGATACCGATGAATTTCTAGATTCTATGTCAGGAAATGGAGGCTTCAGATTATGCTTCTCTTTCCTTTACTGACATAAATAGAGCAGCCAATCAACATTTAACAAAAGAAATAAACACATTTCCCATGAGCCCCAGTAGGTCAGTCTCCACCAATCATTGGAGTATACGCCATATAAAAGCTGATGTAACAGTATCACTTCCTCTTTCTTTGCTTCTGCAGCAGCTAAAGTTATGTTATTTGATTTTATTTGCAAGCGTTTATAACTGTGAATATTGGCATGGTAGCATTGATTTCGTGCTCAGAGTTCTTGACGATATACACGGGGGGTTCGCCACCCACTGTGTAGTTGCCATTGAGCGGGACGCGCGGTGTACCCGCTCATCAATCCCTGTCGTCTCTCGCTGATAATGGTCTCGCATGCGTGGTAAAGCCAAAATCGGGAGAATTACTGATCGGTTCACCATGAGTGACCACAGGGAGAGAGTCGGTGTCAATTAAGTCCTGGAGAACACCCGAGGGCGCTCAAATTCCGGTGTACAAGGGCTCTGCCTTAGAAGAGACTAGTGCCTCCCTCCACAACAAATTTCAGCAAGTTTTGGGGTCATTTGACCATGAGAAGCAGTTATGTGAACTAACTTTGCACCTGATCAGGACTATTTCTCCCCCTTGAGCCACCTTCTGACCCTCAGTGAATTAGTGAACAATGGCTTATCAAGCAGATGAGGTGAGGATTATCTGGAGTAAGCAGAAGTCCCCTTTGAACAAGACATGAGGAGTGTCTGGTTGAGGCACTGGATACTCAAGTACAAAGCTCGGTGAACCTAACATTAATTAAAGCCTTACATCTTTTTGGTCAACCCCTGGAGCGTTATGGCCGTCATGACTGATGGGCTCAGCAGGGGGCAGGACTTAATGCGATGTAGCTTGGCATGGGGCGGGCTTTGCCCGCAGTACTTCCCACAGGTCCTCCGCCGAGGTCCTCTCACAATTGGCACAATCAGTCCTATGGTAGCATGAATATGGAAGTACTGATGATTTTGAGCCATCTGGTTTCCCAAGAAGCTCCACTGTCACGGTGGACCCCTTCACGTCCTTGTCAGGCTCCCCTTCAGACCAGGAGATGACCATGGTAGACTAAGAAGCTGCCGCCAAGCGTAAACACAAAGTGCGACAAGTGCCACCGGATTTACCACCCAACAAAAATCTATTGTTTGACCCCAGGGAAATTATCCGTTATAGGTCTACAGATTTGGTCCCCTGTATGGAAGTGGCACACTCCATTCAAGCTAATTTGCGCCAAGGCTGTGAGAGGGAAGTGTGCAATACGTTGCGCTCAGAGTGCCCATGTGAATCTTTACTAGGGAAAGTGGTAGACATGCCAGAACTCGACCCAAACATGGCCACGTTCCTAAAGAAGTTCTCAAAAGATCCTAGGAAGGGTCTAGACAGAGCCTGGAGAGGCTGCCAAGACAAAATATTAGATAGTTCTGGTCCCATCACAAAGATTCTGGATTTGGCAGTGCAGGCTTAAGACAATCAATCCCAGTTGGATCTGGGTGAGATCGTGCAATGGGGGCAAAGAGCGCTTTGCCTCCTAGGGAATGCCAATGGCGCACTATCCACCAAACGACACAAGTCAGTGCTTATAGGTATAGACCCACAACTAGCTGATTTGGCCTCCAGTGAGGTGGGCACTCGGTTTGTTGTTCAATGACAAGTTTGTCAAAGAGTTGGGAAAGTATGTGTTGACTTTTTCAGCTTTAGACAAAGCACAGATATCGATGAAGAAGGTCTTTAACAGGAGCCTTTTTGTCAGGGCTGGAAGTTATCGTGGCCAAGCGCCAGGCTGTGGCTTTCAAGAGGCCGCACATGGAATGCTCCCAGAGGAGGGGGTGCCCCCCAACATCAATCAAACTTCTACGCCACACAAAATCAAGGTGGCAGAGGTCACTTCCGCTGCGGGGGTTACTGAGGCGGAGACAACACCATGGATACCTCCTATGCAGGTGAGCTTACTTCCTCAGTCAGAAGTCATGATAGAGGGGCGGGTTCGGTTGTTTTATCACAATTGGTTGACGATTTCACAAGACCCTTCGGTTTTACAGACAGTACAAGAGTTTCACCTGGAGTTTTATTCCAATCCTTATCAGGGGATTCAACCGTTGCCTCTTCATTTTTCCCATGCAGAGACGTCCTTCATAGATGAAGAGGTTCAGTCCCTAGTAACCAAAGAGGCAGTGACATCGAGGACCTTCCAACCCAAAGGGATTCATCAGTACGATATTTTTGGTCCCAAAGAAGGGCCAGGGTTTTTGACTGGTGGTCAACTTAACAGGGTTCAACTCCTGGATTGTGTATCGCCACTTCAAAATGGATGGCATACATTTATTACGAGATCTCCTACAAGAGGGCGACTGGCTGGTCTGCTTGGATCTAAAAGACGCGTATCTAGAGGTGCCCATCTTTGCCCCTCATCGAAGATTCTTTCAATTCCAATGGCATCATCGGTGGTATGAATTCACCGCCAGGCCATTCGGCCTATCTTCTGCCCCAGGTGCTTCACCAAGCTCCTTCATCCAGTCGTTCAATACCAGCAGAAACGAGGGGTACGGTTGAATATTTACTAGGACGATATTCTCGTCACAGCACAGGACAAGGAAACTGTCCTTCTTCACCTCTCTTGGACAGGACGAGTCCTACAGGATGTGGGTTTTGTCATTAACAGGGAAAAGTTAGTCATGGTGCCATCACAAGTATTGGATTTTCAGGGTTTTCAGGTGAACTCGATCAAGGCCCAACTTCTCCTACCATTGCGGAAAAGATTGTCTATCAAGAAGAAGTTGAGGAGAGCACATGCCTCTACGACTATATCCTTGAGGACCCTTGCTCGCCTGGTGGGCCTCCCTGCATCATCCATACAGGCCATCTTCCAAGGCCCTTTACATTAACGGGCCCTCCAGAGACTGAAAATGCTCAATCTCTGCAAGGGCCTGTCCTACTCCGAACAGCTTTCCGTGACAGAGGAAGTCAAGACAGAGGTGAACTGGTGGCTGGAGCACATGGACACAAGGCCCTCTTTGCTTCAATCCCAGAGGTAGTGATAGAGTTGGATGCCAGCCGATGGGGCTGGGGAGCCCATTGCATCTCGGTGGAGACCGGTGGCAGATTGTCCTCCGAGGAATTCTCGCTCCACAACAATTGCCTAGAGTTACTGGTGGGGTCCTTTGCGATCCGGAGGCTGTCACCACACAAGACAAGTTGCTGCATCCTCTTGTGGATAAACAATGTGTCGGCGGTTCGTTACATTAACCGCCTAGGGGGACATAGTCTTGAGTGTTGGTGGAAATTGCCAAAGACTTTTGCCATCTTTGCCTTCAGAATTGAATTTCAGTGACGGGGGAATTCATTTCGGGCTCGTCCAACTTACGAGAGCATTGGAATTCCCAGTTCCTGTGAGACTCCATCGATTGTGATTGCATCCACAGGTGATTCAGACCCTAAATTGCTCAGTGGAACATTTTGCCTCTTGACTCAATGCTCAACTCTCACGATTCTACAGTTGGAGACCAGACCATCGGGCAATGAGTTCAGGTGTGTTTCTGCAGGACTGGTCAGGGGACCTGTCTTACGCCTTCCCTCCATTTTCAATGATTCAGAGGGTTCTGGCGCAGGTGAGCAGACAAGTAGCGGCAGTGGTACTAGTTACCCCACTGTGGAAGGGGCAATTGTAGTTTCCAGTGGCGATGGAGTTATCCTCCACCATTCAGCCTCGAATGGACCGCCTAACGGATCCAGTGGTCGTCTTCACCCCCTAATGAGTCATGGGCTCTTGTATCTCGTAGTGTGGCGACTTTCAGGAGACGTTGGCAAGTGCCAGGAGTTTAGGAGGATAAATAGTTTTTTCTATCTCAATCTTGGGCGCCCTCAACCCACAAGAGTTATGAATCCGCCTGGCATCCCTGGGTTTGATTGGTGCAGTGAATGGAAGGTGGATTCCTTGGGATCAGGAATTCTTGTAATTGTTAACTTTTTGTCAGATTTTTCCAGCCAGGGACTGGCCTACAGAACGGTAAATAACTTCTGTTCCGCTATTTCAGCAGGTCACCCCCATTTTGACAGTAGGGCTGTGGGAGAACATCCGCTGGTATGCATAGATTTAAGTGGTATAAGGATGGTACGGCCCCCACAACCAAAATATTAGATGTTATTGGACGTAGAGGTGGTCTTGCGCTTCATCAGGGCTTGGCCGACTAATTGGGATCTTACATGCAAACAGTTATCAGCAAAACTTACTTTACTGTTATTCCTTATTTCCTGCAGAAGGGTGTCAGATGTTTGAGCCTTGGACATAGCAAGTAGAGTGTTTACTCCTTCAGGGTGTCTTTCTGCACATCAAAACGTACTAAGACCAATTTGAAATGTCTTGTTTATCCAACTTTTCCTCACCACCAAAAGTTATGTATTTTAAAATGTTTAAAATGTTATGAAGAATGTACCTGTGAATTAAGAAGGGACCAAGCAAGTCAACTTCTTATTTCTCTACAGAAACCGTTCCGCCCGGTCACATCCGCTACCCTGGCCAGTTGGGTCAGAAGGATTCTCGCAGAAGCAGGAATTGATGTGTCTGATTTTGGAGCACACTCAGTCAGGGGAGCCTTGGCCTCTAAGGCATTTTACCCTGGTTCCCGTTTAGAAGACATTATGGCCGCGGCGGATTGGTCCTCTGACTCAAATTTTAAAGTATTTTATCACTAGCCAAATATTATAGCACAACTTTAAACTAGCATAATCCAAAGCCTCTGTATCCTGACATAGAATATAGAAAATTCTAACTATTGCGTCAAGAATTTTCAATTCTATTATGGACAACAGAGGCGAGGATTATCCCGCCCTATGTTGGTGGTTTGTACATGAATGTTATTCATATTTGATTATGACAGGATGTTATCTCTAATCTTAATTTAGTTCTATCTGGACAATGTGTTTTCCACCGTGGATAATGACTTACAGAGTTGGTGAAAGCTGTACTACTGCTTTCTTTTCTTGTTACAGGTGCAGAAGCAAAACAACCTGAAGACTGAGATTACTATTGTTCAGTTCAACTGTTTATCAGAGGAGAAATTAATCCTTTGCAGTTCCTTTGGTTGTTATGTTTGGAGTATGAATCCAGGCTCCGTGAGGATTCAAGGTTTGAGTTTGCAGAGACTAGAACTGTTGCAAATGACATTTGAAGATCATTACCAAAGAAAGAGGAAATTATACTGTTACATCAGCTTTTACATGCTGTATGCCCCTGTGATTGGTGAAGTCTGGACTACTGAGGCTCATGGGAAATTAGTTTTATTTCTTGTCTTAAACGTTGATTGGCTGCTATATTTATGTCAGTAAAGAAAAGAGAAGCATAATCCTGACCTCTGTTGTCCTCAATAGAATTGAAAATTCTTGACCCGATAGCTAGAAAATGTTTTATTCCCTTTCTGCGACTGATAGAGTGCCACTGCGGCAGAACTGGATTGTAGAACCGTAAGTGGGAGTGCTGGTGGGAGCAGAAGTGGGACTAGGTAATGGACAATGAATAGCATCTAGCAACCCAATGTTTTAACACTTAGTGCAATACATGCATGCCCGCAATCCTTTGCACTACTTTGCATGCTTGTTTTATATTCATTTCATTACATATTTCCAGTTTTCCGTATGAACAAATGCACACCGGTCTTCATAGTCTTACACATTCTCTCTGTTTTACACAACTAAACTGAACCTAATATCCCTAAGAAAAAAATAAAGATGAAGAGTGGTGTTGAAAAACATATAACAAGCAAGAAATACCTGTGTGTAAAAAAACATATAATATAACAAGCAGGAAATACCAACATTTATTGTGTACTATAAGCCTGCTTTCCTTCTCCCTCGCTGAGCAGGAAATAAAAGAAGTAGTCTCTACACGAACAGATAAGCACCTACAGTGTAAGGAAACTGTTGTTGGCCGGTGCTTCCGAGCAAAAAACGGAAGTGATGTATCGGGGGCACCAATCAATGAGGAGCCAGCAAAGAACACTGACACAGGAGTGAGCCTATGGTGAGCAGCAGGCGGGATTACACAAGGATTACATGCCAATAGGGAATACAACAGGTCTTGCAGACAGTGCATGCGCGCTGACAATTCACCTAAAAACATCTGAATGAAACTTGAAGAGACCAGTCGAGGAAACTCCCTGACCGAAAGCCCCGTTATAAATGTATGTGTGCATACATTTATGGAAAAAATATTTCTAAACTAAAGTTGGAACAACATCCATGCACTTTATGCCACGAAGAAATAAAATTATTAGACAGAAGATTTTTGGCAGTTCTGTCAAATGACAGCAATACCTTGGGGACAACAGTGATCCAAATCTACCCATGTGTGAGATATATTAAATACCAAAACAACCTTAACCTCAATATGTTGCAAAGCATATGTTGTTCCCACAAAAACTTTCCGAACATGGTTACAAACTGTTCGTGATCCCTCCCCTACAATTTCAGCTCAGCCCAGCCGACTAAAGACGCTCAGTGGGTACAGACGCTATCAGGGAAGATTAAGAAAACTGTGTACACAAACAGAAGTGGAAACCTGGCGAAGTCAGGCTCAGCAGCTAGCATGATTCAGGGCAGAGCCCCTTAGATTTGCAGAATCCTTCTAGGACATCAGATGATTGCCATTGGTGATATAGGAAAGAGACGCGCAGACTAACTCAAACTCTGATTTAGTAATCAGTACTACTTTGTTTCTGAATTGCAAAGGGTGGGGCCAGCATGGAAATGGCTAGAGAAGGGTAGAGTGATCAGATTGCCAAATTAAAAAACATACAGCCATGGAAAAATCAACATGGAAGAAGGACTACATGCAGATTAGAAATAGTATTAGGACCACGATTTGCAAACTTCAGATGACACAGAAGGACTATGACAACAATCACTCACTGTACAGTACTAAAGTTACTTGTTTTTTGTTGACCACTTTATAGTGTCAAGGCACTGGGTAAATATTAGTTGTGACCATTCCCAATTTAATAGTACTCAATCTACCAACCATTTAAGGTTGAGTTGATTCTTCCAGCATTCAAACCAGTAACCTGAAGGTATCTCAAAAAGCTTATTTGTAAGGATTTCATTCATTGAACCATGTCACTTTTTGTCTATTTGTATCACACTGAACATGTGACAAAAGCCACTTCACAGTGATGTGAGAGCTGGAAAGTTCTCGTTTTCATTTCTTCTGGTGGTTGGTGATACAAATGAACTGTTCACACTCAAGCAATTCCAACTTATTAAAAATGCCTTAGGATAAAGGATCTATAGAAGGGATCATGTCCGTGATGGGGGCTATGCAAGGTGGCCCCATTGTGTATATATTATGAGTTGTACGACTCTTAATTTAAGTCATTTAAGTTTTAATAGCATTTTTATTGGTTTTTGAAGGAGCATACCTTTCTCTTTATCTAGCTGCCTTATTCAGTTTAGGTACGTTAATGGAATTCAGATAAGTAGATTTGGTTTTAGCGTCCATTGACTAATTGAAAGAAAGAGTGGAAACAACGCATTTTCCCTGCCTTTTCTGCATGGTGGTTGGTTAGATAACAGCTGTTGCCAACAGCTTGCTTACTTTATTCCCCCACCTAAAGATAACACATGGCGAGGATAAAGTTTGATCTATTTTGCTCCAGTGTCTTAATTTGGCCCTGTATTACTGTGGTCATAGTGCCTTGAATAGGATACCTGTATGTTGGTTCTCTGTTTCAAGGTTCTCTTGTATAAGTTTAGTGAGTGAAGCTTCCATCATTTCCAAGAGCTCCTCATTAAACGTGCAGATAGGCGTGCCAATAAGCATGCCTCGAATCATTGCTTTTAATGTATCCCACTTTGCCCCTTTTCCCCAACTCCCCTATCCCTTAGATTTCTCGGATCTGTTTAATAACTGTGTCTCCTATGACATGGCCCTTGAATGGAGAGATGTTTAGTCACCAACCTGGCGATGTGATTTCCCCTATTCAGCAAGCCAGGTAAGGGTCCCAGTTATCGGCCTTTGATTAGACAACATCAAAGGTCACTGCTCTTCTGACCCAAAAGTAGATGGCCTATTCTACCGTACAAGTCCTCTTACACTGATAGACAAAACATTGTCCTCCCATTGTTATATTTCATATCGGTACCCTAATATAGGTTTAGATAATATCGTACTCTTTCCCTACATCATCTCCCCTTCATTTCATATGAACGTGCCTTATAAGAACATAACTCTAAATAAGGGACGCCTTTTAAGGACTAAACCTTTCACCTAGTTCTATGACGAGGGTGTGTTCTGCGCGATCGATATTGCTAAGACGTCATCCTTAGCACATATGAATAATTTATGAGTACACTTTCCAGGGGGGCATACTTCACCTCCCCTATCTAAGCACAAAGGTTTAATCCCAACGTCATCCTCATACTGAACAATGGGTTAGATACGCACATAGACTGTATAAATAACAGCACCTCTTGCTCTCAGTAGGCAGGAGGGGACCCAGACTTTATGACCGACACACTGACCAGAGATGCTGCGGCTCCGGCATGCCATCACTCCAGCTGACAGTGGTCTAACTATCCCTGACGGGGTGTCCAACTCAAGTCCAGGACGAAGTCCCACACTCTCATTATTCAGGTATGGAGGTTCGACTAAATTCTAGCGGGTTTCTTGGCTCTTAGATTTTAGACTATTAGGCTCTTAGGCTCATTAGCTCTTTCACACCTACTTACATTTTAGGTACACTCAGGTACATCTAGACAGGCATCTTAGGAGTACGCACTTTATTTTATAAATGCATTTTATGTTCATGTATGTGTTCATGACTATTGCAAAATGGTAGAACAGTACTATTCCTTTTTATTCACTGTATTGCTGGTTCTGTATCTCTGATACTGTGTTACAGTTGTAGCAGCACATTTGTTTTACATGAGAAGAACAACGGTACAATAAATTCTTATTGTAAACGCGTTCGACTGTTTCTTCTGTGTATCTTTCTGAGAGCAAAACAAGCAAGCACGAGTGACTGGGTGAAAAGTAGTATATTGTTTCCACGAGTCTGAGGTTATTGTGTTCTGAGGTTGCAAAAACTAATCTCTCTGATAACAGGAGATTCTAGTAGCACTACGAGCTAGCTAATGCGAAAACAGGCTAACATACTCGCGTGGGTGTAAAGAGTCAGGCTTCCACCAGACCCACAGTTTATGTTATCCACAAATGCGTAGGTCCTGCATGAACGGTACTATTGGAACTACACTAGACCATGGTCATTCCGTAATTTATCTTTCTTTGGACACATTATTAAATTGAAATCCCCACCTATTATTAAAGTGCCTCTTGTAAAATTCAGTAGCTTCAATGGCTTTTCATAAGAAGGGCTCCTATCTCTGGTTGGAGAATAGACCAAAGCAACAAAGAAGGGACATTCCATTCCATTTCCCACCAACTACCTCCTCTCTCTATCTTTATAGACCTCGACTCAAAAATAAAAAGGCGAAGGCGTTTCAAAATCATCACCCTAGCCTATTTCTTTGGACCACAGAAAAGCCATATTTTGGAAACCTGCGGAATTGTAACTATTTCTGACCTACCTGGAAGAGAAATGTCTTCTTATAAGACATTGGTCGATGTTTATATTGAAACCCTTTTGAAGTATAATTAGCCATTTTACAGGGTGTTTTACAGTATATGAAGTAACATGGTGACTGATGTGTGTTAGTATGTCTATAACCCATGAGTTCAGATTACCCAATTTTTTACCAGCCAAGCTAATGGAGGTGGTGGATCCTGCTTTCCTGGTGGGTATGGGAACCACTCCAATCTCCCTTCAAAACCCCCTTGCCAAAAGTTAACATAAGCACTAAATAGGAAACCATACAGGCCACCTGGAGTGAGATTTAGAAGGACTTTGCATTGGGTTTGCATTACTTTTTAACAGAGGCCCAACGCAAAGTTTTCTGGAGGGATTTACAATCCGATGCAAATTGCATTGGATTGTAACTCAAAGTAACGCAATGGAGAGCAATATGCTGCCTTGCTTTTTGTCAAGGGGCATTCCATGGGGGTGCATGGGTGCTCCAAAGCAACTACCCATAGGTTTCAATGAAAATCCCTATCTACAAAGAATTGTAGACAGGGATTTGTGCCAAAATCCTGTACCTCCCTAAGGCAAGCGTAACAAGGAGAAATGTTCTAATTTCCCCTTGCTTTTCCTTTATGCGTGTGTGTTGCATTCTAAGCACACATACACAGAGGAAAATGTCTTAACACAAATGTTTTTGTAAAGGAAGAGACCCCTTCCTGCAGAAACGCTATGGTGCCCATAATGAAGAAACCCCCGCACTGTGGCACAAAGATGCCTGCATTGGTGCATGGCTGTAAAACATGCACCAGCGCAGGGAGAGAGCAGAACTGCACCACCTTTTAGTAGATATGGGGCAGTTCTTCCCTTTCCCAGTCATGCAACGTGGGACAGCAACTTTATTTGCTTAGCTGCATTGTGTAAACTATGTGTAAATCTGGCAACACTGCTGCTGTTGTATCTAGTAAAACTATATTGTGTGTGGAAGTGGTGGGTGGGCTAACCAGCTCTTCAAGCAATCTTGGGGGACCAGAATCCATCTGGCCACCAAGTGATGGCGACCTCCCTCATTTGAAAATAAATGCTTACAGAGTTGAAACGCAATGACTACAATCAAGGAGTTCTGGTGGGAACATAGAGCCCTTTGCTGATCGTACAGCAACTCTCAGATAGTGCTAACCTTCCTTGTCACCTCTCACACATCCCTTGAAATCTTGACCTGACCATCAACTGTGGGCAATATAAACAAAGGTGGGGAGAGAGAGGTAAGATACAAGGTGGACTCAGCCCCCTGTCTTGGGTAAATAACCAAAATAAGTCCACTTGTGATTAGAGAGACCGTCCTATTGATGATATAATTAATACTTTAGAGAAAAATAACCCTCACCCACCAAAGTGACCCATGGTGGCAAGCTTCATCATCGAGTTCTTCCGCCCCGCTGCGGGACAGGCGTGCTAAGACCGACAGAGACGTGGGAGCACTTTGCTGGGTGTTGACAATGAGGATTGGCAGTGGGAGGGTCAAGCAAAGTGTATTATTAAAAAGTACCTGGCTATTTGGAGTATACGTTTTATTAATTCCTGTAGCTGGTATCAATAAAATGGGGTGGGTGGAGACTCACACTATGATGGGTCTTTTATCTCCTGGTCTACATGTTTCAAGCCTGACCCCTAAGGCTTTTCTTTAGGACCAGAGGAAATGATCCCATGTACCACTCCTAACTTGACTCGATGGGTCTCTTTATGTATTCAGTTACAAAATGTTATTCTTTTGATGAAATACTATTTCATGCATTTACAGTACCTACTAGGTATGCTCTTTCAGTTAAGACCTGTGTTGTGCTGCCCTCGAGAACAAACAAGACAAAACATAACCGATAACATAAATCACACAATCTATGTATACGTTTCCTGGACGTAGCACAGGAGATAGTGGTCGTTATTTTATACTCTAGATGACTGGCTGTAAAGTGAAAAAAAGAAGAGAGGTCGCAACGTACATAATTGTTCACCATTAAGGGCCCCATGAGCTCTGCACGGGAAGGAAGGGGAGCTTGTAGTCATACACTGGAAATAAAAATGTCCGCGACATCAGAATATATCAGTAGAGAACGCTCTGGAGTCAGACGGTAAATGCTTGTTGCCAGAGGGGAAATAAGCGTGGTGTTAGTCTTACCGGCAATGCCATGCCTACATTGTCAAAGCAGCTGCTTTACTATGGTATGCCTTACCCGTGGCTCTGAAGACAGATGATTAAATGGAGGGCTTCCTGATAAGGCGTGCTCACTCTCGCGTCCTATCGTTTTGTGATCACTAGACCACCAACCTACTAATTCTCCACACTTAAGGGGTTTCTTGTGTTTGTACTTGATCATGTGATGCCTAACATTGGTTTAAAAAGCTGTTGCACATGCCAAACATCAGTATTGCTAATACACACAAATGTATTTGACATTTGAATAGGCACTTGTCATTTTTGGGTGTTAGAAGCTTTTATAACCTCTGTTAGACATCACAAGATCAAGCACAACTACTAGAAACCCCTTAAGTGTGGAGAATTAGTAGAGAGCAAAATCACCACAAGTGCCGACTCAAATGTCAAATACATTTGTGTGTATTAGCAACAGCTTTCTTAACCAATGTTAGGCATCACATGATCAAGCATTAGAGAATTAGTAGAGTGCAAAATTCCCAGAATTATCTAGTTTTACTACGCTAAGGATTTGACAAGTGCCGTATCATATATGTCAATACATTTTTCACCAATTGTTTTGCCCTAAACCAGATTACTGAGTAACACACTCAGTTCCTTTATGTTTCCGAATTATTTTACTTTCGAACCCAATCATCCTGGTTTTGACGTTCTCATGCGATGATGCTAAGTTAATAAAGTTTTTGCCAGTATAATTTACACAGAATAACGCACCGACATCAATAAAGTTTTTCCATGATCAATTTCACATGGTAATGCACTAGGTCCTTTTCCCCGCCGGTCAGACCAGCTAGCTCGAACCGCTGTAGAATAAATAAAGAGTACACAGGAAGTGTTGCCTCCACGGGTGGCCATGTTGTGAGGTCGGTGGTCTAGTGATCCCAAAATGAGAGGACGTGAGAGTGAGCACGCCTTATCAGGAAGCCCTCCGCTTAGTCGTCTGTCTTTGGAGCCAGGGGTAAGGCATTTAATGCCGAGTAAGGGAGCTGCTTTGACAATGTAAGTACGGCATTGCCAGTAAGACTGACAACACGATTATTTCCCCTCTGGCAATAAGCATTTACTGTGTGATTCCAGACAGTTCTCTACTGATATATTCTTATTTCACAGGCATTTTTATTTCCAGTGTGTGACTACTGTGGTAAATAAAAATTCCTTTACCGGGACTGAATTTGATACAGGAACATAGTAAAATAGCTCAATAAAATGAGAGGCAGAATCCGTGGTATTAGAGGTTCGGAATGGGCTTTATTCCAATAATCGATTATAATCGGTTGCTCCCAATGTTCCGTCACCACGAAGGTTCAGGAAGTGAAGCACACCCTTTATTGACAAGAAGTAACTTTTATAGTACATACATTATAATGAAGTGAATACAGTGGGCGTAACAATTGATAAGGAAATTGACGTTTGGTCTGCGTAACCGAAAATGGGTGTAATAATGGGTAAAAAGGAACATGATTGGTTATGATGTCATACATAGGTGGATCTATAAGATAATACTTGGCCTAAATGCGCGCGCAGCAGTATGACGTGTAATTGACGTGTAACTAGGGGGTGAAGGGGACTTGACATTTAGCTCTACATGTGGAGACAAGAAGTCTGGGGGGTCAAGTCAACCTAATCCCAAATCATATCTAGCATCCTATGTTTAAAGAACTATGTTATCCATAAAAGAGGGACTCTCGGACAGAATCTATTCTATACTGACTGTGTGTGCGTGTACAAGCGTCTAGGTGTCTACACTAAACACGAGGGGGTAGGAACATTCCATGGTAACAGGGCTATGAATCACTTGCATGAAGACAGAGAAGTTGGGCCTTTTTGCTTGGTAACTGGAAGAATGTTTACCTAAACTACTAGGCAGGAATGCATCGGCTGAGGGGGAAGCAGATAATTCGAAGGTGAAATACAGTTCTTGGCAGAGAATAGGCTGATGTCAGGCTTCGTGAGCCGCGCAGAGAATGAGACAAAGTTCATGGTCACAGATGCAGGCTCAGACTGGAGCTTTCAGAGGCAGAAGGCAAGAAGAGTTTGATGACAGAATCAGGGCCTACTTGCCTGGACTGTAAAATGGCATAAGTGAACCATATAAGGCCGGTGGCTTTTCATACTTAGGAATGGAATATCCGGCCTATTCATGGCGGATCTGACAAAGGACATGTCGACGGTGGACGCACATGTATTTGCGTCTTCATAACTGGAACTGGAGGGAACATACATGTACTTGTAACATGCACATAGAACCGTTGGGGTCCAAGATAGGGGACATAACTGACCAGAAAAATCCATATTTCCACATTCCCTCCTTGTCCCCTACTTGCCCTTCAAGAGATATCAATCTTCATCAATCCATTGATCTGTTCATATAGCATCATTTGTTCTTCTTTCTTCTTCCGGGATCTTGAATGAAAATCTTGATGTGGAATGCACGATGTGGCACACAGACCACAAATCGCTGGTCCACATTGTAGACATAGACAGCAACTGAATAGTATGAGAAGGCCAATACCTAGGAAGGATAAAACTCTCCATCCCCAGGCTGATACCGCATTCCAAAACCAACTGGACCAAGTCCAAGTGCCTGGGTTCTGGTGTATCTGGCTTACAATCTTATGAAGGCGAGTGATGGCTTTATATACAGATGGCGAATTTTCTGGTATGAATACGCAGCAGCTTGATCCGATGACCCTACAGGCTCCGCCCCTATCAGCCAGGATGACGTCAAGGACAAGACGATTTTGAAGCACAACAATCCGCATAGCAGACTGCTCTTCTGTTAAATTGCCTAAGGCGGAAATAGTTTCATTCACTACTGCTTCAAGGGTTCTAGTTAATCTACGTATCAGCTTACTATTGGTAACTGTACCTATATAGGGAAAGATGCCTTTATTGAAATCTACATACTTGTCCCATGCCGTCTCAGTATAATCGACAATTGGGAGATCTCTCCGCTCTCTATTGTGTACTAAATGAATATTCCTATAATAATCAGGAGGAGCTAGGAAAACAGGTGGCAAAAGGAATGCAATGTAGCAGGTACCATCCCAATCTAGGGGTAGACGCATATATGTCGTCTGACCACATATAAAGTAGGAGTGGCGGGAAGCTCTAAATGAAGATTTTCCTTGATCACTGAATTCTACTATAGTAGTGCATTTACTATGGCCCATATGTATGGAACCAACCTTTCTTACACATAATTCACCCTTCGCTGGGAATACTGACATGGTGGGTAAGACTAGCTCAACTTCGGATACGACATTTAGAATCATGAGATTAGGTGTAAAATTACCTAATCCATACACTTCATTTTCTAGATCAGTTCCTGTTCTTTTGGGGCGACCCTCTTTGTCAGGGTAGCAGACTTTGAGTAAAACTAGGTTCAGGTTTCCCCATATCCAATGATCTTGGTAAACTGCTGTGTCTGAGTCTATGGAATTGATTAAACTGAACCATGCTCCACAGGAGCCATTGTGTGTAAATGGGTGTGGAAAGAATGGCAGGACTCCTTCATAATTCTGATAGGGAGGGAGTCGGCCACACACCCAACAATTAGTAGCATTACTAGTCTGATGGGAATGATGTAACATACTGATGAAAGTGTTATTGCGCAGCGCAAGTCTATAGGACAATTCATGCGGGGGTAAGTCACTAAAAGAGTGTTCTGCAATAACATTGTGAACATTTCTGGCAATAGGGTAATATATGTGCAACAACATACTGGTAATAATTATTAAAAGACTTAAGGAAAACAAAATTAATAATGTCACTATGCAGTGGCTACGCAGTGATTTACAATACGCCTGTCGTTTCAACATTTTTCGGGTATTTTCTCTACTCAGGTCCAAGGGATACATGTCAGAGACAATTCAACCGCTTCACCTTGGAGAGGACTTAAACAATCAAATTGCTCGACTTGTTGGGCCTAAGCTTTAGTTTGTAATTTTCAGATTTGTTCGGTTCAACAAAAGGGAGTTTTGTATCAGTCTGTGAGGGAGTGCAGGGCACAATGTCTATATCCGAGGATAGTCCATGAAATTTCTTGATGTGGCTTGAATGAATCCAGCCCTTGCGGCCCTCGATCTTCACGGCTGTTCTTGTGGTCAACAGAACCAACTTGGGTGTCTTCCACCTGGGCTCCAGCTGAGTCTTTCGGTCGAAATTCCTCACAAAGACAAGATTACCCGGAACAACGTCATGGGGTTTCACCTCAGTGTTGTCGGGAAAGGCTGCAGCTACCTGTGAACGAGAAGATTGTAGTGCAGACATCAAGGAAGCCAAGTAATCTGTCAGCATATTACAGTCAATATCAGTTATTTTGCGTGGTATAGGCGTCCCCCACATATTCAGTGGTCTACCGAAGATCACCTCATACGGAGATAGCCCTGTTCGAGAGTGTGCTACCATTCTCATGTAAAAGAGTGCAACGGGTAACGCTACTACCCAGTCGATACCTTTTTCTCTGCATATTTTGGACATTCTGATTTTCAGTATCTGGTTATGTCTTTCTACGAGACCTGCTGCTTCGGGGTGTCGGACACAGTGGAATTTCCACTGATAACCTAACAGAAGTGAAACGTGTTTCATTAATTCGGATGAGAACGGCTGGCCGTTATCTGAGTAGACAACACGTGGTAAACCGTATCGTGGGAAGAATTCTCGAACCAACTGTTTGGCAGTAGTCGGGGCAGTGTAATCTGAAACCGGGTATGCCTCCGTCCAACGGGACAGAGCACAAACAACTACGAGAACATATTTGAATCCTCGACATCGTTCCATCTGGATATAATCCATCTGGAGTACTTCAAAAGGATGATTAGGGGTATGAAATCCACCCTGTTCTACGGGAATGCTTTTACCTGGGTTAAACTGACAACAGATCATACAGGTACGGACCTTTTGTTTTGCTGCTGCTCGTAAATGTTTATTGAACCAAATGTGTTGAATGCTGTCCAGCATAGCTTTTTCTCCTAGATGTGCTGGACTATGTATAGTGTTAATTATAACTTGGACCATTGAATCAGGAAGGAACCATACAGACTTTTCCTTCATCATCCATCCTTGGTCCGTTTGGATCCCTCCTAATTCAGTCCATTTCTTTATTTCGTCTGGTGTAGCATGTGTCTGTATGTCAATTACGTCAAGAGTAGGATCTTTAACTGTCATACAATGTGTCGGCATCGGGACTATTGTCTTTGTCATGTCGGGAGTTTGAGTTTGAGCAGTCTGTTTAGCCGTTCTGTCGGCTAGATCATTGCCTTGGGAAATGATATCAGTAACTTTCGTATGAGCTTTACATTTCATAATTGATATTGCAGTAGGTAGATGTATTGCATCTAATAAGGCATGAATGAGGGGTCCGTGCTGAATGTGGGCACCGTGGGAAGTTAAATAACCTCTCTCTCGCCACAGCACGCCGAAGTCATGTACAACTCCGAATGCATAACGTGAATCAGTGTATATGTTGACTTTTTTATTCGTGGCTTGAATACAGGCTTGTGTCAGAGCGATGAGCTCTGCGGCTTGAGCTGACAAAGTATTTATACGATTAGTTTCAATGACTTCAGTATCTGTTGTGACTGCATAAGCGGCCACTAATTCTCCTGTACTTGTTCTCATACATGAACCATCGACATAAAATGTCAAGTCTGGATCTGACAATGGAACATCGGTCAAGTCTTGTCTGGGTTTTGTCGTTACAGTAATAACTTCAATACAGTCATGGGCTAGTGGGTCTGTTCCGGTTACTGGCAAAAGTGTGGCAGGATTCAATGTGTTACAGCGTCTGATTTCTATATGTGGCTGAAACAATGTAAGCTCGTATCCTGTAAGTCGCGCTATAGTCAAGTGTTGTGTTTGCGTTCTATTTACAAGAACCTCTACTGCGTGCGGTACTTGAACTGTCAATGGATGTCCTAACACTATGGCATCGCTTTGTCTGATTGCTAAAGCTGTCGCTGCCACTGATTTCAGACATGCAGGCAAAGCCTGAGCTACGGGATCTAATGTACTAGAAAAATAAGCACATGGTTTGTGTGCTCCTGCTTGTTCCTGTGTGAGTACTGACAAAGCAGTACCTTCGCGTTCTGTAACAAAGAGTGTAAACTGTTTTCTGTAACATGGCGTTGCTAAAACAGGTGCTTGACATAAAGCTTTCTTTAGGCTTTCAAAAGCTTGTGTATGTTCTTGAGTCCAAGGGAGAACAGTCGGTGTGGCTGCCTCCTGTGTTGTCAATTGAATGAGTGGTTTTGCTAGAAATGCATACTGAGGGATCCACTGTCTACAATATGAAGTGAGGCCTATGAAAGCCCGCACCTCCTTTTGTGTCTTGGGTATTGACATGTTAGCTATCAACTGAATGCGGTCGGGTGTAAGCTGCCTTCCCTCCTTGTCCAGCGAGTGTCCAAGATAAACAACTCGCTGGACACAGAATTGCAGCTTAGAAGGGGACACCTTGTGCCCTTTTT
Source organism: Triturus cristatus (assembly GCF_964204655.1). Taxonomy (NCBI): domain Eukaryota; kingdom Metazoa; phylum Chordata; class Amphibia; order Caudata; family Salamandridae; genus Triturus; species Triturus cristatus. The sequence goes on along the minus strand of NC_140592.1, from coordinate 285,203,218 downwards.
CGGCTAGAAATTGTAAAACTGTCAGTGATGCTTTTTCACATTCAGGTTCGCTTCGGGCGGTGATCAGCAGATCATCGACGTATTGAAGCAGAGCAGTGTTAACTGGCATGTGGATACTGTCTAGTTCTCGTTTCAGTGCTTGGCTATAGATGCTGGGGCTTTCTGTAAATCCTTGAGGTGCGCGTGAGAATTTAAAGCTACGTCCATTTAAACTAAATCCGAACAAATATTGGCTTTCCGGATCTATTGGGACGCTGAAAAAGGCATTTTTGAGATCAATTACAGTAAAGAATGTTGCTTCGGAATCAATAGCTGTCAGTAATGACGAGATATCTGGGACCACAGGGAATTGTGGCACAATGCATTTGTTTAACTCGCGCAGATCAATAACCAATCGATATACTGGCGGCGCTGTAGGATCTGTTCGTTTAAGAATCGGTATTATCGGTGAATTACATATATTGGAGTCTGTTTCCACAACTACTCCTTGGGCAATGAGCTCGTCAATGATTTGTAGTAAAGCCACTACAGCATCTGGTGGTAACTTGTATTGTCGCATTCGTGGTAGCACCACTCCTGCCTTTAATGTGACTCGATATGGTGTAATATTCATGCATCCAACATCAGTAGGGCCTTGTGCCCATAGATGTGTAGGTAAAGTCTGCAGTCGGGGATCCATGTCTCTAGATACATAGTGACCTTTAAAATCACGTAAAAACAACCTTACTCCTTCCGGAGAACAACATATTATGGCTCCTAGGGCTTTCAACGTTTTTATTCCTAACAAGTTTTCTGGACATGATTTAGTAAGCAATAGATCTGTAGTTCGGGTCAGAGGTCCTATCGTAAGTGGAAGAGGCTGTGATACTTCATTAACAATAGGTTTTCCTGAAAAACCAAGGGAAATATTCTGAGAGCCTGAGAGGGGTGCCCCTGGAACTTCACTACGTTTTATAGTTGTTCGACTTGCCCCTGTATCGAGTAAAAATTTTCTATCTTGACCTAATAATTCACTATGTACATAAGGTCCTTCTTGATCTACAGGAATCTCGATAAGGGGTAAGTCAACTTCCCTCTCTAGGCTAGTTCATGCGTAACGCTGATACTCGGGATATTCATACTGTGCGGTCTGATACATTTGTCGTGTTGTTGTCTGTGTGGCAGCAACAGGCAACGGTGGTGCAGCTGGCACAAACTGTATTGGCTGTTGTGCGGCTGGCATGGCCTGGGCATGCTGCGTAGCTCCTTGTTCGTTCTGATCTTGTCTTAGTGGCCGTGATCTTTCCTGTGTTTTACCTATGGCGATATTATGTTTTAGCACTGGACAATCGTGTACGTAATGACCTGGTTTTTTACAATAGTTGCATGTCCCTTTTACAGGTCCTGCTGAATCGGAATGTGTCATACCCTTTTTATGTCCTTCAGCTGGAACTGTCTGGGAGACTAGCATTTTCATTTTTGTGTCTTTCATACGTCTGTGTTCATGTTCTTGTTCCTCTCTAATTCTATTGTGGTGGTACTGTAACATTTGTAACATTTGTGTTGGAGTGTTACCTTGCCAGGTACTCTCGAATTTTAATACTCTATTCTTTACTGGGGGCAGGGCATTTTCCACTAATTTTGTTACAAACAGATGTGGGTATGATTCGCTACTTGCTTTTATGCCACTATTTATACCAAAACATTTCTCGAATCGGGCATAGTAATCGCTAGTGTCTTCATCTTGCTTCTGTTTACAGGCTGAAATTGTACCCCAATCTTCCTTTTTCGTAGTTAATAAACGTGGCAGTACCTGTACTAGTAGACCGGGTAGTGCTTTAGTTTTGTCCCCAAGCCCCGAACCTGGACCTCGGGCCCTTTCTTCTGCTTCTAATGCTGACCATTCTATCTTTTGGTCACCTACCTCCCACTCTTTTTCCTTGAGTTTCTCATAAATGCCAGCAGGCATCAACACCTTTAATATTGTCATAATGTCGGGGTAGGTATACTCTCCCATGAGTAACATGTCCTTAATTTCTCGGTGAAAACCCGCTGGGTCTTTGTCATGACTGGGTACCACTTTCTTCATTTCTAACAATTCTATTTTCGATATGGGCGTATATACAAATACGCGTTTAAACTGATTGTCCTCACCTTTTATTGGGTGTACTTCTCGTAAGGGATTCTGTCTATCCAGGTGATACGTAGTTCTTTCCTTGACAGGCAATGAGACATGCTCTGAGCATACAAAAAGAATATACTGCTTTCTTGATACTAGAATTTCTTTAATTAATTTAGTACCTGGACCTCTCCATTTATTCATAAGCAATTCAGTCAGTATGTCAGGTAAGGGACCAGGGTCCGAATGCTGACTCCGATATAGTACAATGAGTTGTTGAATCATATAAATCCCAGCTAACCTTTGTTCATCTGGGGTAAGATTCAAAAATGTGCGTACTACTGTCTCATCACTATATTTTCCGGGACTGTCCACCCAATGGACAGCTGCCCTTGCTAAATCTTGTTCATCCATAGAATCGAGAAAATGATAACCCCTTCGTTCTCGGAGTAGTTTGTCGGCGGTTTGGAACGAATGCTCGTTAGACCTTATGTTAATTATAGGTATTTGGAAATTTCTGTCATTATCTGGACATATTGGACGTATTGAGTCAGTATGACATCTAGTCTGATCCCTATTACAAGATCTTCCTCTACCTACATAGGCTATGGTGTCCGACTGTCCTGCAGGCAGTCCTGACCCTTCTTCCTCGCTTTGTTCGAACTCGTCTGTCTCTAATCTCTCCTCGTGTAGGCGTTCTATTTCTTTACGGATCTTTCGGCACATGGCTATTATACAATTTTGCTTATCGTGTCTCCCTTCTGATATATTCTGGCTCCATTTTGTAAGAATTTTCATTGCTTCCGGATCTACCCCCGGTCGGTCTTGATTTCTGATCACACAGTTTATGAGGAAACGTAACAGTTCCCCCTGTATCTCTACTTTCTGGTATTCCATAGCTCTGTTAATACATTCTGGATCTCGCCCTGTTTGAACAAAATGATATATTTTATCTAGATGCGCAGTCATTCCTGGTAGCTTCGCTAAATACCCTGCGGCTCGTCTGATACGTAATGATGCCAGGATCATTTCGTCCTCCTTACCGAGCACCGGGTCATATCTACAATCTATAAGAAGTTCCTTAAGCGTACGATCACTTACGAATTTGGGTGTACGTGAATGCGCTGACTCTTGAAAAATAAGTTTATTTATTCTAGGTGGCGTAGAAAAAATATTGGTAGCACCTCCCGTGGCCCCGTCTGGGGCGTCGGGTGTGAAAGGATTCGTCGAACGTGACACAGCAACTATAGGTGTGGACTCAGCTATAGAAGTACCTGTAGGAACAGATGCAGAAACAGATGTGCTTGCCGGAACTTGTGACTCGATTTGTTGCTGTAGGGATACGGGCACTGGATCTTGGCTTTGAACCTCCCTGGTATGCGGTCTATGTGGGGCGGAATTAGCATACTCGGGAGCTGCGTCATCTAAATATGAGGAAAGAAAAACATCTTCTGCGGTTCTAGGATGCCCCTTAGGATGTATCTTTATTGGGAACAATGGGGTTGGCAAGTCTTTTGGTGTTTCTGGAGTAGCCTTAGGTAATCCTTCGGCCAGAAGGGGATACATACCATTCATAAGGGCATTTCTTTGTCTGTCAACTTGTTCTGATTTCACTCGGATACCTTCCTCAATTAATAGATTCTCCCGAACTTTATTGGAATTTTCTTTACTCTTCTCTTCCTGTCTACGTGCCTTTTCTGTTCGTCTATGTGATTCTTTACGCCATAATTCAACGGCGTCTTTCTGTGACTGTCTGACTTTCCTTTTCCATAACTCTTCCTCGACTTTCATGATGCACTCTGCATCCCAGGTCCCCGCTGTGGGCCACCTCTGACTTTCTGGTAATCCCTTGGTATAGTCTACCCATAAGTCAAGAAATAATATAGCGTCTAAGCCATGTTTGTGATACATAAAGTGCCCTGGAGTGTCCCTAGGAGGAATAGGGACGGCTTCTTCGAGAACCCCTTTTCTGGTAGTGATCTGTCTTAATTTCGAAAAGAGCGGCATCTTGAGAACTGACCTTATACTTGATTTTGACCTGATACTTGAATTTGAACAGACTTAATACAATAAACACGATAATGAACAGTCATTCATACCACGATATTCAGAACATACTTAAACACTTTAAACATTAAACATTAAACCCTTAACTGAAACAACAATGATGATCGTCTGCATAACTAATCACCAAGCTTAAATCTCGACAATAACTAGACAATAACTAGACACTTCGGAATACTTCGGAATACTTGATATACTGCTAAACAGTACAGATACACTGCTAAAACAGTGCAGACCGGATTTGTGTACCCAAACCCGTCTTGACCGGCACAACCTATGTGCACGTCAGAAATGCCTCCCCAGCAATGGTACTCACCGGGTAGCTTCGGAAACGGAAGGCCTCAGTAACTTGAACTTGAACCGGACTGGACTGGACTCGACTCGACTCGTCGGACACTGGGCTTGACTTCGGACTGGTGGGTCTCTGTATACCTCGGATCTTGCTCTCTCAGCTAGGCTCTGGTCGGGATACTTCGCACTTCTCACCGCCTCGTCTGGGTGTTGATCGCAGTCTCAGTCGCCCCCGCTTGACCGGAGGGAGATACAGGAAATCCTGCTGGTACGCGTTATTGTCCGTCCAGCTGTGGCAGGAGACCGGGCCTGCAACGCACCGCCGGCGCGTGAGATGAGAAAGTGTCCCTGTTCGGGCGCCATCATGTGGAAAATAAAAATTCCTTTACCGGGACTGAATTTGATACAGGAACATAGTAAAATAGCTCAATAAAATGAGAGGCAGAATCCGTGGTATTAGAGGTTCGGAATGGGCTTTATTCCAATAATCGATTATAATCGGTTGCTCCCAATGTTCCGTCACCACGAAGGTTCAGGAAGTGAAGCACACCCTTTATTGACAAGAAGTAACTTTTATAGTACATACATTATAATGAAGTGAATACAGTGGGCGTAACAATTGATAAGGAAATTGACGTTTGGTCTGCGTAACCGAAAATGGGTGTAATAATGGGTAAAAAGGAACATGATTGGTTATGATGTCATACATAGGTGGATCTATAAGATAATACTTGGCCTAAATGCGCGCGCAGCAGTATGACGTGTAATTGACGTGTAACTAGGGGGTGAAGGGGACTTGACATTTAGCTCTACATGTGGAGACAAGAAGTCTGGGGGGTCAAGTCAACCTAATCCCAAATCATATCTAGCATCCTATGTTTAAAGAACTATGTTATCCATAAAAGAGGGACTCTCGGACAGAATCTATTCTATACTGACTGTGTGTGCGTGTACAAGCGTCTAGGTGTCTACACTAAACACGAGGGGGTAGGAACATTCCATGGTAACAGGGCTATGAATCACTTGCATGAAGACAGAGAAGTTGGGCCTTTTTGCTTGGTAACTGGAAGAATGTTTACCTAAACTACTAGGCAGGAATGCATCGGCTGAGGGGGAAGCAGATAATTCGAAGGTGAAATACAGTTCTTGGCAGAGAATAGGCTGATGTCAGGCTTCGTGAGCCGCGCAGAGAATGAGACAAAGTTCATGGTCACAGATGCAGGCTCAGACTGGAGCTTTCAGAGGCAGAAGGCAAGAAGAGTTTGATGACAGAATCAGGGCCTACTTGCCTGGACTGTAAAATGGCATAAGTGAACCATATAAGGCCGGTGGCTTTTCATACTTAGGAATGGAATATCCGGCCTATTCATGGCGGATCTGACAAAGGACATGTCGACGGTGGACGCACATGTATTTGCGTCTTCATAACTGGAACTGGAGGGAACATACATGTACTTGTAACATGCACATAGAACCGTTGGGGTCCAAGATAGGGGACATAACTGACCAGAAAAATCCATATTTCCACACTACAAGCACCACTTTCTGCCAGAGCAGAGCTCATGGGGCCCTAAACAGTGAACAATTATGTACATTGCAACATCTCTTCTTTTCTCACTTTACAACCAGTCATCTGGAGTATAAAACAACAACTACGGTCTCCTGTGCTACTTCCAGGGAACTTATAAATATAGTGTGTGATTTATGTTATCTGTTTTGTTTAGTCTTGTTTGTTCTCGAGGGCAGCCCAACACAGTTACGATTACCAATCTATTAGATTAGTCGTGCACGTGTGAAAAATATATCACTTTTTCCACCAGATGGTGATGTGTTTGATTATGGAAATGCAATTTACATATTATGATTTCATGATGTCCTATCGTTACAGGTCTTAACTGAAAGAGCATACCTAGTAGGTACTGTAATTGCATGAAATAGTATTGCATCAAAAGAATAAAATGTTGTAACTGAATACATAAAGAGACCTATCGAGTCAAGTTAGGAGTGGTACATGGGATCATTTCCTCTGGTCCTGAAGAAAAGCTTTAGGGGTTAGGCTTGAAACATGTAGACCAGGAGATAAAACACCCATCATGGTGTGAGTCTCCACCCACCCCGTTTTATTAGTACCAGCTATAGGACTTAATAAAAATTACACTCCAAATAGCCAGGTACTTTTTAATAATACACTTTTGCTTGACCCTCCCACTGCCAACCCTCATAGTCAACACCCAACAAAGTGCTCCCACGTCTCCGTTGGTCGTGGCACGCCCCGTCCCGCAGCGGGGTAGGAAGAACCCGATAATGAAGCATGCCACCATGAGTCACTTTGGTGGGTGAGGGTTATTTTAAGAAAACTCATCGTTTTCTATAAAGTATTAATTATACCATTGATAGGACGGTGGCTCTAATCAGAAGCGGACTTCTTTTGGTTATTTACATCAACTGTGGGCCTCATGTCCTCAGTGAGAGCAGCCATTGAGCTATATTGAAGGGCGGCCCATGAGAGTTCAGAAGTGTCTGGGCGAATATGTCCTTTGACTCCCCATGTTCTGAGTGGGCAATTGGAGGAGGAGGAGATAGACAGTGAGAGCAGCTGGAGGCCTAGTTGGTATGTGGATCTCTAGAGTAAGGAAATGGGTGGGCGCAGGTCAGATGAATGTGTCTGTCCATCTCTTCCTGGCTGAGGTGGCCATTTCTTCTACTCCCACAGCGGGCTCAATATCTTCAGCCTGCAGCCTTCTTGCTTGGCTCCAGTTGAGTACACTCTCCTTGCTGTTGCTTGATTGCACTTAGTTGCTGTCGGAAGAGAGTTCTCATGTCTACCTTGCAATCAAGATTCTTCACCCTGGGTCCTCCTCTTGTGCTGGCTGCCTGGCAGGCTTTGTTCACTGAAAACAAAGACAACAGGTGGCGATTGTAGTTCAGGGCTGATGCCTAAATGTAAGCCCCATCGCATGGAGATGTTGTGCACCATGCAGCAGATTGCTACTATCTTGCACACAACTTCATGGGGATACAGGAGCATTTTGTATGTGGGAAAACATATGAAGCACAACTTAAGGATACCAAAGTGTGTTCAGTGATTGCTTGTGTATATTTCTGTGCACCATTGTACCTTTGTTGAGTCTGTGTGATTGGACGTTGGAAGTGTGCAAAGAGATGGGAGAGACAGCATGCCTGGCATCACCTGCATCAAAGACGTGATGATTCTTTACATGTGGTTCTATTCTAAATGTAGAAAATAATCTATAAATCACAGTCACTGTTAAGGTTATGCACATCTACTGTGTTGTCATGGGGAATGAGTGAATACGTTTGAGTTGCCATCTCCCTGGTGCGCATGCATGCCCAATGTGAGATGTTATAACTTATCTACAAGCCACATGTCACTGTAATCCCCAGAAAATGGCTGATTTTCAAGATGTGAATGATGGAAGATATACGCATCATGCATGCTTCCTGGAAAGACACATCAGTGAAGCACCTTTTGCATCACAGACGGCTTGCACATTGATGGAGTGACAGAGGTGTCTATTGCAGAGAAGATGTTCCCTGAGGTGAAATGGCTGAAAGGCAATGTGGAGGCAATTAATGGCACCTAACACATGAGGAAAGTGTGAAAAGGCATAGAATTCCCTTGCCACAGTTTGCCTTTCCTCCATGACTGTGGCACTATGAAAAATGGTGTACTCTGCTGTTAATGTCTACATTTTCAGCACTGACTCTCTGGAGAGAGCCAGTGTTTATGAAATGTAATGTAGTCAGTGTTTTGACATGGGAAGGTATTGCCTGACAGTGGAATATAGGTGATTCAAGTGCCTGCTTACAGTTAGCAACCATGTCATGGATCACTTCAGGGGAGAAGCTTTATCAGGGTCCCTGGACTGCACAACAATGTTGATCATTTGATTGAAAAGCCACTCTTTCCTCCTCAAATAATTATTTCTCAGACTGACATAGTGAATCCAAAAATATTATATGGTGTGTGATTTATTTTCTTATCTGGTCAGCCTGGGTGTGATTGGTTAGTGTTGTAATAAGTTTCAGCAGTGGATGGGTAGTCTAATCATGAGCCGTCACTCCGCTCATTCACTCCGCATTAATAAGTGGGATACATGTTTTGAGAGCTTTATTGTAAAATGTTTTAGGAAAAATACAAGTTTACAGATTTAAAAAATATGTTGGTGTCAAAATATTACATTAGACATATTTTAAAAAATGACACAGCCCTAAAAGTACCATTATTTTCATACTTTCTCCCAGTCTTATTTGCTGCCTCCCTTGATTTCTAGGAGAGTATGTTGTACCAGTGATTGGCCATGTATGGTGCTTGACTTACTGCAAAGCTTGGCCAGAGTATATTTGAGCGTGTTTTGTCACTATTAGAAATGTGCTACAATTCAAAATGTAATACGTGAATAGTCATTTTCTTAATCTTTTTTGGGTGTGTTTTTATATTGATATATCCCTCTTAAATCCCCTTTTAAATTGCAACAAAGCCCACTAATGTTGTAGTAATTACTGCCCTTTTTCTATCCACTCCCACTTATCCCTCCCATATATATAACAAACAACTATAAATATGTGTGCCGAGATCTATACACACGTACTGGAGATATCTGTACAGAAAAGATAGGCAGGGCAGTGGTCTCTGGCTGGAGGTTTGTGAATTACATTTTGTAGTACATTAATAGTACTACTGTGGTACTACTTCATGTACTCCAAAATGCAGGTTTTTAATCAAGCACCAAGGGGCATATTAACAAGGCGGCGATATGAAATTATCGCCGCTTTTGCGTCCATTTTCGGGCGAAAAGCGGCGATAATTTCATCGCCTTATCAGCAAAGACACGCGATAGCGTGTCTTGCTGACTTAGCGCCCGTTTGCAGCACGCCTCCGATCGCATCGCTAATGAGATGCAAAGGAGGCGTGCCTGACAAGACTCCCTTGGGAAAATATCGCGAAGGCAGCTTCGCGATATTAACAAGGGAGGGCAGCGATTTTGAAAATTGCGTTAAGTATGCCTTAACGCAGGAATTTAACGTCTGTTAAATTCTTGACTAAGGCATACTTAACATGGGGGGTGGATTTTGTGGCTAAGACCACAGGCCCTATCATCTAGGATATCGCCGTTTTCCACCATGGAAAACGGCGATATCCCAACTATCTCTGGAATTTTTATCACCTCGGCGATGCGCGTTGTTAATAACGCACAAACCGGGCGATAAATTCCAGAGATAGCCGGCAATAAATATGCAAGCGCTTTGCGGTATTTATCGCCGGCCCTTGTTGATATGCCCCCAAATGACTAACCGAAAAAAGCTACTCACATATACATTTTGATACGTACATGGTGAGCCATTCAGAAAGCATCGTCTGCTACTCTCAGCTTCAACTGACTAACTGGACTAGAGCCATCAGAGGTGGGGCCGAGGGGGTATTAATCCCCAGGCCCTTGCTTTTTCAGGGCCCCGCACTGATGCTCCAATGTGTACTCATGTATTCATAGATTTTAAAGCAAGCCTGCCTTGTTTACTAACGTTGAGAAGGTTAACACAACTATACTGCTAGACAGCACTAGATGCTGGCACTGCTCTGTTTCCTCTTTCCCTGTAGGAGATTTTTTCCAAAGGTATAGAAATGTGCTTATGCTACACGCAGCCCTGCAATATTCTGGTATATACTTGAGTGGCCAGTTGTACAGCGACAGCCCTCATCATTCATCATGGAATCCGTTACCCTGCCGCCTCTCGTATTATCCTCCCTCCCTTAGGAAGATGCAACGCCAGCTGTGTTGGATACCTCTTAACATGCATCTTGCTTTGTACTCGGTTGGATACAGCATCTGTGGCAGTCCCAAGCCTCCCTGCATGCACACTTCCATACCACAGGCAATGTGGAAGAAAAGAGCTCCAGAGACAGGTATTTAAATTTCAATAGTACATTTTTAATGATAGACTAGAGCAGGCTTCTCCAATGAGTAGCTTATGTGCTACTGGTAACCCTCCAGCTACCTGTCAGCAGCTCTCCTGTGTGCATCTCAGCCTACTAAATTAGAACTTTTTGATTGGTTGAATTAAAGCATGCATGCCAAAATTGTGTTTTCAAGACAAAAATGTGTGTATTTTCAGGCCTCATAAGCTCATTCTTGAAGAAAAATGGCTACATTTCCAAAGCATATTTAAAGCAGACCTTTGAGTGATAAATCATGTGGAGAGACGTATTTCTAATATTATTACTTTGGTGCCAGAGGCATTGTAGCTGTCGCCAGTGTGTATTACACATGTAGAGGCATTCCAAATTGGCAAAGCGTTTTTTACTTTACTACTGACAACCCTGTCTGGTGCACTGAGGTAATTACTGCTATTATTCTTGCATATGATGACCACATGTAATCGTGTCTGATGTGGTCACTATTACAACACTAATAATATTAGCTTGCAATTACTTTGATTGAACATAAGTAGCTCTTATTGCATAAAAGTCTTGAAACTTATGGGGTAGAGGTCTGCTACATTGGGCCATATATGTGAAACAAAGAGACAGTTCTCTGTTTTGCCCAGAACAAATACAATGGTATTGTCTTTCCTCAACACCTAGGCCCTTATTAAGAGTAGCCCATTACTCCCCCCCAATTTTCTCTGGTTCCAACTTACTGTTAGAGGAAATCCCAGTAATCCACTGCAGGGAAATAGAGAAGATTAAAACTTTTTGAGGAATAGCATGCGGTAATCAGTGTTTCTGCACCTTGCAGAGTTACCACAGTGTTACTGCAAGTTTTTCACCAGTTATTTGCTCAATGACCAAAATCTCTGCATGCAAAAACCAAAACTTATAGTGTTGATGGGGCAGGCAACTCTTGTTACTGGATGCATCCGAATTTCCAAATCTCTTGTAATTCCGTTAATAATACTTTTAACCAACAAGCATTTGCAATGCAATAGGTCTTGCATTTCCGCGAGACCAATTGCATTGCAAATGGTTGGCATCACGGACAACGAGCAGGGGGGTGAAGGCATGGACAATGGGAGGGAGGGAGGGGAGGCATTAGGGGAGAAGGTAGGGATGACGTTCTAGAGAAAGGACTATCCTTCGTCCCTACAAAACACACAGACTTCACAAGACTTAAAACAGAGGCAATCGAATTCTGTAGAAAAATAAAACTTAAGACCTTCTTCTTGTTCAATCCACTCACTTCCATTGAGACTCAAAATAACACTGGTCTCAAGAAGAAATCCACCTTTTGTCCATCCTCTAATAAAATCCCAAAAGAGGTAATCACTTTTGAAAAAACTCTACTTTCAGCCACATCAGACATGGAAAACAAGAGAAAATGGGTGAAATTCAACACAACAAGATCTCAAACTGAAGCCCTTCATAAACTTCAAAAAGATACTTCTATTATAATAAAGCAGGCTGACAAAGGTGGATCAATAGTCATCCTTGACAAAGAAGATTACATAAAGGAAGTTACAAGGCAACTGGATGATCTCCAGTGCTACAGAAAAATAAATAAAGACCCAACTTCAGAACTCCAGAATATTCTTTTTCCAATTCTTACTGAAGGTCTTGAAGAAGGTTTCCTCTCAAAAAAAGAATTTGAATTCTTGCAAAATAAAAACCCGAGGACACCTTTGTTCTACGTCCTCCCAAAGATCCATAAAAGTGAAACGGCACCACCCGGTAGACCAATTATCTCTGGCTGCGACTCTTTGTTGGAACCGATTTCAAAACTTGTGGACTATTTCCTGAAACCGTTCATCGCTGAAATACCATCTTTTCTAGCAGATACCACAGACTTAATCAATAAATTACAATCAACGGACTTCACCTCAGAATTGCACCACCTAGTCACACTTGACGTGGTGTCACTTTATACACAAATTCCTCAGGACGAAGGCCTGTTTGTTATTAAAACATACTTGGAAACAAGGCAAAATCCAAAAGTCCCAACTGATTTCATTATGAAATTAGCGACTTTCGCACTCAAAAAGAACAATTTCAACTTTAAGGGCGACTTCTATTTCCAAGTAAAAGGAGTGGCTATGGGTTTTCCATTTGCACCCGAATTGGCGATACTCTTCATGGCCAAATATGAGGAGAAATTTGTTTATAACAACAATCCCTTTACTCAGTACATTGGAAAATGGATGTGTTATATCGACGACGTGTTCATGATTTGGACAGGGCCTCTTGAACACCTAAGAAACTTCCATGACTGGCTAAACAATCGAACTATGGACATTCAGTTTACTTTAAACCATTCCCAGATAAAAATAGCCTTTCTGGATGTAGAAATTTATCCATCTGATAATTCCTTAGCCACTACCCTGTTCAAAAAGACAACTGACAGAAATAAATAAAACCTTACACTTTTCAAGTTACCACCCAAGGAATTTATGCGAGAATTTACCGTATGGCCAATTTTTACGTTTAAGACGTAATTGCCAATTCAAAGATGAATACATGACCCATGCCACAACATTGTCTGAAAATCTGTTAAAAAGAGGATACCCCAAAAAGCTTTTGAAAAGAGCAATGAAAAGAGCTTGGTGGACCCCAAGAGAAGTTGTACTACAAAAAACAGAGAGGCAACCACTCCAAAGGATAGTCTGTGTCTCTACATTTTGTCCCAACTCCAATCAAATGAAAAAAGTGCATTATACAAAACTGGCATTTGATTAAAAACTTGGACATTTCATTCAACGAAAACCCATTGTTTGCTTTCAAAAAAGATCGTAATATTGCTAACCAAATAGTTCGAGCAGCAATGCCGCAAAAGAAAGCTCCCACTGTGCGGGACTTCATAGGACTCCGACCAATTCAAGGACATCATCGATGCGGCACCTGTATTTGCTGCGACTCCACAATTGAAGGCGAACTTTTTGAACACAACTCCATTTATTGGAAACACCAATCATTCACCAACTGCAAAAGTAGATCGGTCGTGTATGCAATATGCTGCCCTTGCAAATTCCTATATATAGGAAAGACCAGCCAAGAAATCAGAACTAGAATTTCCCAACATAAATCTCGGATTAATAAAAACGTCTTGACAGCACCTCTGGTCAACCATTGGCAAGCGAAAAATCATTCAACTGAAGATTTAAAATGGACAGTTCTTGCCAAAGTCACACGGGACTCATGAGGAGGTGATTTGGAACAAAAACTATCTAGGACAGAAGCCATGCTAATACTTAAATTCAATACTGCAATCAATGGCCTCAATGAACTCTCTGAACTCCACAATCTAAATTAAACTACTCCCATTTAAGCGAACATTGAAGAAGCAATTTCCATCACTCATTTACAGATGAACCCTGCAATCTTATTCATCCATAAGATCTAGCTGACACCTACAAATCATCTAATATTTTGCGGTTCTCTGAAAACATAATTTCTCTTTTCAGCACGAGTCTAGCAATTTATACTATTTCAGTTTTGTCATTAACCTCAAAGTAAATATTCTCGGAAATTGTGAGCAGCGGTTTAGTCTCCTTCTACCGTTGAATTTTTAGAACCAATCAGATTACTTTAAAACAACACGACACGTTTCACGTCAACACCAAAGAGCCTGACAACGCTCGGGGATGTGATCAACTAACGCGGAAGTTACGAACCGACAAGCGCGGGCATGCGTTGGGATTTAATGCTTGCAAATAACGACTACGTAACCACAATTATTCAAGCTAAATGTAAGTTCCATATTCTCCCGCATTTTTAACATTGTTTTTAATCCCAGAGTGGACAACTTCGAGACTAGCAACTATTTGTCTTAGTCTCCTTTCTATGCTGATCTTTAAGAACCAATCAGATTACTATAAAATAGGATGACGCGTTCCACGTCAACACCAACGAGACGGACAACGCTGTTGGACTTGATGGACTAATGCGGAAGCAACAAACCGACAAACGCGGGTAAGCTTTCGGAAGCGAATGCCTACAACAACGACTAAGAAATCATAATGATTCTAACTAACCAACGGCTCTATCCTTGACAGCATCAAAAACAATTGAATGGATATCCCAACTGGAATCAACATGACGATCACAACCCAGCGCTAGAACGAGACGCGCCCAAATCGGCCCCCAAGAAGGTAATCTCTCAAACTTTACTAAAACTTATACAAACTGAATTGTCAGAACTCCTGCTTTTCCTCAATATATCTAATACACTCCCTTGACCTATCCACAGCACCCAAACGAGGCCGGTTTCTACTTTGCAGACATAGCTGCTACCCTTCTGTCTGCCTTATTAACAAGTAAGCCAACCTCCCAATAAGTTCATTCTCTTGAGTCAGACCCTTAATGTATGTGATCACATTTTCCTTTTTTTACTTCTTTTCACCCAGGTCTACTACTATCCACTCCAAATTGCTTGTCTTCACTCTAACAAAGGTAATTTCAATTTCATAATCCTTGCTAACAGGGCATAGGGGTCATCCTACAAACCTACTACAGGCTTTTCCTTTATCACCCTACAGGTCCTGATGAGAGACCCAGTAACCTAAGGGTCTTGAAACGCGTAGACCTTCATTAAAGACCACAAGAATTAGAAAAACTGCAAATAAGAATCAATCACAGAGATATACATACTCACTCTTCTGTGGTCCTAACTTGAAAAAGTACAAAATACGTTGTTGTTTCGTTTTTTTTGATTCCACAGCCTGTGTGAATGTATGAGTGGACTTGGATGTTTGGTATGTAAGAACAGTATGTGAGTTGAAAAGTGAATAATTGGTGCGACTCTTCAACTATAAATTGTTTTGCTTCAGTTTCTTTGTGTTTTTAACAAATCGCCTTGGCAATAGGAAGGTGTAATTCTTTACATGATTTAATTAAATATTGATTAAAACAAGCAAAAAAATAAGCTCAAGACATTTTTTTGTTTTTTCTTCAAAAAAATGTCCTCCTAAATAAAATGGAGTTCAAAAAAGCAATGCAGTACTAGCAATTCTTTCGTTCAATCTAACAGAGGCTCAGCTTTACTGCCACCAGCCTACCTCCAGTTTTGGTCACAAAGTTGGGGGGAGAAGGCACGGACAACGGGAGGGAGGTTGGCCTGTGGAAAGAAGGCATGGACAACAGAAGGGAGGGCGGGGGGCGTAAAGAAGGCACCAAAACATGTGTAACTGCAGTAGGAGAACTTTGTTAAAGAAAATCGTGCTCAAAGTCTAAATAACACGTACCGTGTAACAACCGAAGTAAAGGGGCCAGTCGCCTCGGGAGATGACAAATGAAGAGGAGGTAGTACTAAGGAGGGACTAACAAGCCTATTTACGAATCAGAAGTCAGCATTTAGGACAGACAACGACACAAGCCAATGGCAAATATGGGCGAGGAGTGGGTGGGGCTTCTATTCCCTACTCCACCACGACAAGTCTCGCAGAGCAGCGCATGAGTGCTGGCTCTAGGCTTGACCTAATTATGCATGAACCTCTGCAATTAACATCTCTCCGTATGTCCAGGAAGCTGCGCTGAAAGGACTATGGGAGGACTCCTATGACCATTGACACATATGTGTGGGGGTGGAAAAACAACTGCAGTGGTTTGATCATTCATGTCATGCAAGAGAGGAAAGTAGGGGCGTGAGTGTGCACAATATGTTAACTGTAGTAAGCCATGCTCTCACAACCCTTTCTCAAAACTCTAAAATCCACGAAATGCACTTGTTTTAGAAAAAAAAGCGCCAAGACGCCGGGACCAACATGCAAAAAGCGGGACAGGACTAGTTGGAGAAAGATAGAGAGGGCTGGGAAGGTCAGAAGAAGACAGAAGTGGCAGAAACCACAGAGAAAGTGAGATAGTGAAAAAATGGCCAATTAGCCTCTATAGTGATTGCCACAGAGTAATCGCATTTAGTTTGTCATGCTAGAATTAGTTACCAGGCCCATCAGAACTGGAGATGGACGCGCCACTTAAGGCTCGAGTCAGGATCGAGCCAGGGGCTGTCTCTGGCTTAGCTTGAGGTCCTCCTTGACCCTTGCGCTCAAAACGAGCTGAGCTTCATTTAATGTGGCCTCCGCCTGCCACCATGCTCTACCATTATGCACCAAGAATTTAAAACAAAGCATCAACCTTTGATATTAAAATCGAGAGAAAGAGATAGCATTGTATATGTGAAATAAGAAAACCTGGAACTCATCCTCTGCTTAACCAAATTGTGTGAACTTGGCAAATATTTTACTTTACTTAGTCACATTTTCCTTCCTTATCAGATATGAGAGCAACTTCCAATAGTGAGTTCAGGGTGTGTGCTGTCCAAATATAACCTGATGTATTAAGATGAAACACATTAGTTACATAGTAAAAAAATATTTTTTTGTGTGCAATTTTAAAGAGGCTGTCATATTTTCACATGATGTTTGCTGCATGTTGTAGATGCCAACTATTTTCAGGGCTCGGTTCGGTTGGTGCACGGGCTCTTAGGGCCCAGCCAGACGCTTGGCTCGGCTCTGGCTCGTCTCTCCCTCTTAATTCGTTGGCCTGCACACCTCTCATCGGAAATAATGGCGTGAAGCAGTTTTTACACGAGAGGTGATGTGATATGAGCAGAAGCGGAGAGCCGCAGTGCCCTACAAATTGAGTGACAGCTGCGGTCTGAGCGCCTGGAACCTGATTAATTTTTTATTCGGCGGAACGGTGAATCTCATTTATTGCATGTTTTCCCTTCTCAGAGGCCCTGGCTACAAAGTGCCCGTGGTTTTATGGAGTCTCCGAGGGCCTGGCAGGAGCCTCGCCTCGGACGCGCGTGGCAGGCTCTGTGGTATCCTCGCTGAGGCGGCCGCGCGCTCTCCCGAGAGCCCCAGACAAAGCCGGGCCGCGGCGTACAAATCACAGCGAGCCGCCATTTTATGGGACATCATACATAAAGTGGAATATTAGACACTGTGTCATATGGAATCACATGTCAGGCCGCATCGCAATTTATTGAATCACACAGCGTCCCACCAGCGACACCCAGCCCCTCCCGGTTGGAGAAATCGACTATGAATTCTCACCACTTGAAGCAGCACTGTCCGCTATCGAACCAAGATCCCTGCGCTGAAATGACAATTTACCTGTTCTTCGTGTTTTTTAAATATTATTTTATTTGATAATTTTCCTCTCATTTAATTTTCGATCAGCAATGTGCAGAACAAGTCATCATCACATACAGCAGAGGAAGGTTTGTATACAGGGGCTTAATTTGTAAAAAATATAAATGCCAGGTCCAGGGCCCTCGTCAGGAGACTAAGGCAGTTTGCAGGATCCATTGCCCCTGCGAATGACAGTACAACACAACAACCATCATTCTCATACGAGTGTGACAAATCGATCTAACAAGTCCCAAAAGCTATAGGAATGCCGCTGCCCGCGTCCCACGCAGGGGGACATCAGCAGGGCAGCCCACTAGTGGCCACCCGTCGGAGCCTCCCCCCCCCCCCCCTGCTCCGCCTCTCTCGTGAGGCCGCGCCTCGGGGAGGGGAGGCCCCCCAATGGGTTTGGTTTGGGGAGGCGTGCCGCGGGGCTGGGCGAGGCTAGCCCCCCCCTTTTTAAGCATCGCACCCCCGCAGATCGCCCTCTGCTTCCTGCGCTCCTCCTGACCACGCGAATTTGCGCTCCTCCTGGCCACGCGAGATCCGTTCGCCTCGTCGTTCCGGTCGCCGTCGTCTGGCCATACGTGTCGTCTGCGAGTCGCTGGTAAGTCTTGCCGCAACCACTCCGCCCCGGCCCTGTCCCTGGGTAGTACCAGGTGACGAGGGCCCTGTGGCTCGGAATTGCCACGGGTGGAGGGGGCGCAAGATGGAGTCTTTGGGGCGCAAAGTGGGGTCGGTGTTAGGCGGGAAACTTCGGCATCGGGCACTGAGTAATGATGTGGCTGGCCAGTCATAGCGGTCGACGTTTTCTGGGGGACCGGTATTCGAGGCTTGGCCACAAGCAAGGGTCTCGGCGGCGCAACACTGACAATTGCAATGAGGGTGTGTGACAATAGCTAGTGTTTCACATGATTGCGCCTTCAGCGCTGAC
The DNA here is from genome assembly GCF_964204655.1 of Triturus cristatus. NCBI lineage: Eukaryota > Metazoa > Chordata > Amphibia > Caudata > Salamandridae > Triturus > Triturus cristatus. The sequence continues at coordinate 285,184,751 of NC_140592.1, read as the reverse complement.
CGCGAGTCGGGCATCGTCAGTGCTCCTACCACCTCCCCGGGGAGAAGGGGCGCAGGGCTCAGCATATACCCCTTCGACGGCGCTGCCGCCTTTGGGGCATAGATCGGGGTTACGGACGTTTGGACTGTAGTACGCGGCAGAGTCGCGCTTTATTATTTAAAGGTCAGACCCGTGGATAAATCGGGGAGGGGATGTGGCGCCTCGGCTAGCCTCCCGACGTTGGGGCGGAGTGCCAGTGTTCAAGTCTCGGGGTCGCGTTCGCTTACTGTGCTGTTGGGGCGGGTCGCTTGGTCTCTCCGTGCCTGAACGCGTATTGTAAATACGGAGCTCGTGTGAAGCGCTCCGCTGCCTTCGGGTCGAGTTCGCGCCATATAATTATGCAAATAATTTTCAGCCGTTAAGCGTTATAATACCTGCTGGGTTGCCACGTGTTGCGGTGCTCGTCAAGACACCCCTAATAAACCCCCGAAACCCCCCCCCACCCACAGCGCTACATAGTTGTGAAGCAACCGGGGCGCCCGCGGATCACGGGAGGTGCAGGCGGTGGGTGCTCACGAGGTCTGTCGCCGTCCCCCCCCCCTCCGGTGGCTGTATTGCGGAGCGGGTGTGAGGGGGGGCATGCATGGGGCGACGTGCTCAGGAGGCATGAGGAGGGGAGCGGGTCCCGGCAACGCGGTCAAAATTTCATAAGTTGGCAAATCTCTTCTTTACGATCGGGATATTCGAGCATGGGAGGTGGTGCCTAGCCCCCAGTGCTGTAATGTGCGTTTTTAACGCGGCGCTCACGCAAAACGCGCCGATGCCTTCTGGTCGATTCCGCGCGTTCGAAACATGCAGCATGCCAATCCCCCAGTGCCGCGATGGGGGATTTAAATACGGCGCTCCCGCGAAGCGCTCCAACACCTTGTGGTTGAAGGCGCGCTATATATAACATGCAGCATGCGAGCCCCCCAGTGCCATGGCGTAGGTTTTCAAATACGGCGATCGGGCAAACCGCTCTAAGGCCTTCTGGCCGAACGCGCGCTATATATCTTGCATGATGCTAAGCTCCTAGTGCCGGGATGTGAGATTTAATACGGCGCGCGCGTAAAGCGCGCCAATACCTTCTGGTCAAATTCGCGCTATATAAACAGGCAGCATGTAGGGGCAGCCTGCCGACTTTGGGGGCTGAGTGCCAGGGTTCGAGCCTCGGGGTTGCTTCCGCCTCCTGTGATTCTGGGGCGGGTCGCTTGGTCTCTCCGTGCCTGATGGTGTGGTAAATAGGGGGAGGCATCCTTTGTTGCTTGAATCTGTATCTTGGGGTCCTAGTGTTCAACGGCGAGCTAGAAGCGTTCATCTGGAGCTGCTTACACACCGCAAGGCATACATTGGTGAGCATAGATTAATGTTGCAAATGGGTGCGCTCATGTTAACAAGGTGACCCTACCCCCCACGCCAAGAGGCGGCGCTGCCGCAAGATTGTCAAGGGCTCAGAGCGCTGGGGGGGAAGTGTGAGTGCAGGCGCATTGAGTGCGGGTGCGGCATCGGTGCAGTGTTCGAGTGGGTTTGTTGTAGGCCCCTTGCGCAGGTTGCAGTGGCACCATTGGGAATGGGGGAGAATGCATACCTCTGTCAGCGCCGCGCTCGGAGGCTATGTGGCTAGCACAGAGCTCTCTGGATGTGGCATTGTTGAAAACCGGGGCGAGTGCGCATGAGCGATGTTATGTTTTCGTGCATCTGCCGGGTCCTCGGTCAGCACCACAAGGCCCCACCGTGCGGACACGAGGGGGGCAGAGAGGGCCTGGGCTGGCGTCTGGTGCGCAGTGCTCCGCCTGCATTCTTGTTTATCCCACATGCCTAGCTATGGATTGGCAAGGAGTTTAGTTGCCCGTGCTTCACCGGGCTGCATGTTGCCATGAGGCCTTCATAGTTGGGTTTATTGCAGGGAGTGAGCTGCCGCCTTAGATCGGAGAGTCCAGGTTCGAGCTCAGAGCCGTTCGACATCTGGGAGCTTGGACCTATTGATCATCCCCCCGCGCTTAACTAAGGGTTTTGAGTTGGTTGCTGGCCCCTTGTAGAGCCAAGTTTTAACTGTCCGAGTCTCGCTCGCGACAGGCCTCACATAAATGTCAAGATAGTTCGTGTTATTCGTTATCTTCCCGGAGAGAGAACATGAATTTGTATAGTGGAGGTTTTGACTTTTGTGTAGTTAGTGCAGAGGGTTAATATGCCCGCTGCAAAGAACGTGTGCCAAGTAGATTTCAGAGTGCGTATGATGTAAATAGGTCAGCAGGTTACTGCGTTCAAAAGAGGCATTGATTGTTATTTGCAATGTATATCTTATGCCCTAATTGTGGACAGTGAGCTGCGAACGCTCATTCTAGAGCTGCATACACACCCCCATGCATACATTATTATAACATTGATTAATGTTGCAAAGAGGGTTAATTGGGCTAGAAATCGACTGAGCTTGTGCTTCTCCACACCAAGCAGCCTTAAACTATACTGCCTGCCAGTAGGGAAGACACGAGTCTCCTACACTTGAGTCCTTTGGCTCAGGTAATATTTCCTATACACTGATTCACATGCATATGATCTATTGACTCGGCGGTTTTTGTGTGAGATGCAAAGTTCTCGGACGCCCTACACTGGTAGGAGTGGCGCTATATAACTAACTCAATGCATCTGAGAGTGTGGTTATGGAAACTTGGTCAACTGTTAAAGGGGGCTAGTGAGAGAATCTGTAGGGGAGGCGGCATTGGGGGGGCGCCAACAACATTCTGGCACAGGGCGCCAGCATCGCCAAGGCTGGCATCGCCGTTTACCACGAGAGGGCGTGAGTTCTACAACGCTTTTAGGGGCGTGCTGAATTACATTAATTACAACCAGCATAGCGCAGGATACAAACCAAATTATTTCCGGCAACTAAGTATAATTTTCTAGGGATACCCAATGAGACTTGTTTGTTGGGCAGAAAATAACAGATTTTGAACTTTAGCTACTGAGACTTATGCAGTCCATGCACAACTAGCTAGTGCATGGCCCATTACGATATGCTGGAGAGAACCAGGCCCGAAGTCTCAGCGCCTTATCAATATGCAGTTATTCTGGGAAGATCACTTACTCTCCCCGTGCCTAATAAGAAAGGAGTGTGTCCTTGGTGTGGCGTAATGTGGTGCCTAGGTAAAGCGCGCAAACTCTCGATACCTTTCTGGTCGTGCAGCACTATCATAAACTGAAAAATATATATTGTACCAAATAGTCTAGCATGAGGGTGTGTTGCAGACGTATTAGGGTAATCTGCAGCTCACTAGTCACTTTATTTTAACAAGATAAGCTGTTTTGCATAGTGTGGACGTCAGTGATCTGGCTTTGTCATTCGAGATCTGCAGCATGCGCTTTACCTATTTCTGATAGTTGGGCTCCGTAACAAGATATTACTCACACATAGTTTCAGTAGGAGCACCCCCCCCCCCTGTGCCAGCCGGTTAGTGGATAGCCCTAGCCTGACACAGCCAGATCTCTACAGCAGCCGCCTGTGTCTCCAAAATACCGTAAAATAAGTTCTGTTTGACAGTCCATAGGTGTTTGGCGGTAGTACTGTAATTTAGGTGACTTTCTGTGCTGGCCGAAATGTGCGGGGGTAGCAAGCTTGGTTCTTACTAGATCAAGGTTGGAGACGGGTGTGTCAGGGAGGGCCGTGACACACTAAGCTAGTGTGAGTGGATGGTTCTTGGTGCGGGGCACCACCTCTTATTGTTCAGCTCCGGCGCTGGTGACAGGCTCCCAGTTAGCACTGTCGGTCTACTTTTAGAGCCTACCGCCACAGCTCGCAGTGAGGAATTCAATCTCATTAAGATTGCTATTGCCTGCTGCACAGGCCGTTCTATTAGCGGTGAGAGTATGGAATAGTCTTTACTGTTGGGCCTTTAACGCTGCAGCGGGCCTACTAACAGCTGGTATAGCCCGCTACGGCGGGCTATAAGGCTGTACTCTGTTTTCCTTTGTGGAAGGTTTTTATTGGAAACCTTCTGAATGAGACAAGTATTGGTATAGATACATGTTGTTATTTGCCGGTACAGTAAACTGGCTACTTTTACTACCACTTTCGTCGAACAACACGGCTTTCCAACACAGCATGGTTTTCAGAGTCTGATGTAAGATATATAGGCATTGTTGTCCAAACATCACGCTCAGATTGGTCCCGGTAATGTAATTCTTATTGCGGCCCACACGCTGGTGGATCTACAATCCATGCAAGCAACCTATGGGGCAGTTTCCCAAGCTCGAGTTGAGTTAGTGGTCTCTCTTAACTTGAAGGATGTTTCATTCCTGGAAGCCCTGAACCTGAGGCCACCATCACTATTCACACTATTGGCCACAAGCTTTCCTTCGATTCCTGGCTTCAGGTTGGAAACGCATGGCCTTATATTTCAAATGTACTCTTTTGCGGGCCACTCGCCATTCTAATAAGGAAGTAGGCTTAGGCTGATGGTGATTAAGATAGTCACATGTGATCAAATATTGGTTAATTGTTTGGATTTGGAATATCGATGATATTATGGTGCGTTCCACGCTTGAGTATATACAGAGTATTCAGCGGCCTGAGCTGTTTTGAGACAAGCTGAAGGCCTGGGTTTGTGGGTCATACATAACATCTTGAAGGTTATTCTCCCTGTTCCACAGGGAGGCAAGGTAAAGCCCAGAGTGACCTGGTCTACCGAGACTTAGCCTGGCGCCTCTTCTGCGACCTTTTGAAGTTCGTTTATTTAATTTATGACGGTGACAGATGCTATCACAGTTGTTGATAGGCACCAGGGCTAATATTTGGTGTCGCCCATAGATGCCCTGTGTTGGGTGAATGATATCTGAGAGCTGTACTCCTTAGAAAAGGACATTTCCAAATAGGCAAGCCAATGGCACATCAAGTGGTTATGAAAAAAAAAAAAACAAAAAAAAAAAAACAATACTGCTCTCTTTTATCCATTCTCCGATATTAATGTGTTGGCGTGAAATGTTCACCTTCACCACGTCACGACCCCAAGATTAAAAACTACTTGTGGTGTTCACCAGGGACCCCCCCTTTAAATGGAAACACTTTGGGGGAACAAGGTTTATTACACTAGGTCCCAGATATTGGAACTCCCCACCTCTAAAGACGAGGTACTGCTCTGACCTCATGACTTCCCGCAAACTCCTAAAACATGGCTAGTTAGACAGGTATATGAGTATCATACCACTCTAACAGGTTCCAGAGTAGCGCCAGGGAACCAATCTGGTACGGGTGCCCTACAAATTTAGTATAACATAACATAACAAATGTTGGATGGATTTCATAATCTTTTAGGAGCAGAACATAATGTGTTTATTGCACAAACTGAGATATTCGAAAACAGTGCTTGTGGAACCACACAGGATGTTTCACAAGGTGACAGCAAGCCATACTGTTGGAATAAACAATTAATGAAAAGGAAATTACACTATTTTTAAATTAATTACATAGACGTCAACAAGTTTAACGATATTTTGGGCTAAATAGTTATGGTTAAAGGTGAGATAAGGTTACATCGTTTTACAAAATCAATTCTAAGCAATTGCAGTTCAAGTTGTATCAGTCAATAACAATTGTTGTGGTTAGCATTAGGTTTTGAATTAGGGAAGATTGATTTGACTGATTTGACTTCTACATAAAAATTAGTGCAAATTACATGTCGTCTTCAGGAAATAAGCTTTAATTTTAAGTGAATTAAAAGTAGGAATGAACCGAAATATTTCAATAATATTTATCTTAGTTTGATTTTATATGAACTATTGAAGAACAAGGCTAGAATAAGACTCCATCATCTACGTTAATGTAACTTAACTTCCAAGAATATTTAATAAAACCTGTATTATTTGGTAGTTAAGATGATTCCCAGAATGCTGGGTCATTATTGGCAGTAGGGAGGCCAATCCAAGGAGATGTTGCTGAGATTGATCATTGGAAGTAAACAATAGGATAATAATACAACGTGAAAGGAAGAAAAAGTAGGGGTTAATGGCCGAAAAGGTAAATACGGCAGAGTTAGCAGTTTTATCTGTTTAATTGATGTGTATTAGCATGCTGTAGGAAGGTGAGATTGTCTCAACGAATCACTTGCCAATAATGCTGTCACCTGCTAAGTTTGTGGCATTAACCATTCAGAGACAGTGACTTGAAGCAGCCAGGGACAGTGAGCGTATGTTTCCCGTGTGCTGGGTGAGAGTACAAAGACAGAGGCTGTTGCCCCCATACCGTCTGATGTTCACAGCTTTGAAGTGCCCATCCCATCATTAGATGCCCGTGATGTCAGCTTATGTGGATAAACGTAGGGAAGGCAGTTAACTCACACGTTACCTCCATCTTGCTTTACTGTGCTTAGCTGGTGGAAACACGCTTCTAAGCCAGAATGACCCTAGTTTGGCCCAATTGAAAATCACAATGGGATTTCTTGGCCATATACGCCAAAGCCAGCTCGTAGGGGCAGGGCACCTATTATAGCGAAAGGAGGAAGGGGGGGGCTCTGGCAGCGACGGGAGCCTCCCCAGAGCTGTGGCGGAGTTACAGGGCGATCTGGAGGCAGAAGGGTACAGTAAGGGTACCTCTGCGACAGGCGGTACAGTAAGGGTACCCCTGTCAGGCACAGTAAGGGTGCCTGAGCCAAGGTCCGGGAGCCGAAGGAGGTTCTGGGAAGACCGCGACGGTGCCCCGTTAGTCCTTCGGGCGGTTGGGGGGGCCAGACCAACCGGGGGTGTGCCATAACACGCTCCGCCCCCGTTAAAAGGGGCGGGAGTATTAGACAGATCACGTGATCCAAAGGAGGATCTGAAAAAGTGTGCCGCACTGTCGGGCATCGACCCACCGTGCGTGCTGGCTCGCAAGGCGGGCGGAGCAGCGAGGGGCTGCTTGCCCTGGATCGCCCGTAAGATAACCCACTTATCGTCATACTTATGTTGTATGAAATAAACCTGCAGCAGTTCTTCACCCATAACGAATGTGTCAGTGTAATCTTTGGGTGACGTCTGTGCATGAGTGGAGCGGATGACGGTGTGGTCACTATGGCGTGGGCGGCAGATACTCCTCATTTTTGGTGTGCTCATCTCTAACAAACATCTACAAACAGCGCCGCCATGTTGTAGAATCATGAGTGCCAATATTGACAATTAAGTGCTGGTGCAAAGCACCGGAAACCACCGGCTCATATTAAGCACTAGTATACAACCTACAACAGAATTGCCACCGAACATCGAATTTCGTATCCCAGCCCAGGGAGGTCCACCTTGTACTGTGATAAAGAGTCTGAAATCTTGGAAAAGATTCCACCAAAGTCCCCAGATTTTCAAATAATAATAATGCGATTTATAGAGCGCATGGCTACTCCTAAAGAAGTGTCCCAGAGCTAGGAAACTGACTCAGGTGAAAAAAGTTTCCCCTCAAAAGTAGTGATTCAATCAGAGGCAAAAAGCCAGATTTTTAGTTATTTTCTGAACAGGATATCGGAGGGGGCTTGCAGAATTTCCACGGGCAGAGAGTATCAGATTTTGGGCATGAGAAGGCCAAAGGAACAACCTCCTATTCTGGCCCTTTTGACTTTTGGAACAATGGCCAGTTTAGCTTTGACTATCTGAGGTTCCCAGATAGTACATAAGGTTTCACCATCGACGGAAGATGACGAGGGCCTTGAGAGAAGAGAGCCTTATAGCAATAACGCAGCGCTTTGAAGGCGACTCTTTGCTTCGCCGGCAGCCAGCACAGCTTTCTCAGTGCGGGATTAATAGAGGCCCACTTGGGTCGCTTGAGCAGTGCCTGAGGGGGAACACCCATCGCAATGCATGCGTCGCATCACATGCGTTTACATCGCATGCCGTCACAACGCACGCGACGTTACGCCGCGTGCGTTCACTACGCACGACGTTCCATCGCGGGTTCCATTGCATCGCGGGCGCTGTTAGAACACGCGGGTACACGGGCGGCAGGGGAGACAACGTTGGAACCAGGTAAGGTCGACGCTGGTTTAGGGTTTAGGGTAGTTTATGGGTAGTGCAGTGGAGGGGGGGTTAGGTTTTAGGGCTTAGGGTTAATTGTTGTATATAGGGAGTGTTTTAGGCTTTAGGGTTAGGGCTTAGGGTTAGGAGGCGTGTATGCTAGTGTTTTAGGCTTTAGGGTTAGGGCTTTGGGTTAGGGGCGTATATGCTAGTGTTTTAGGCTTTAGGGTTAGGGCTTAGGGTTAGGGGGCGTATATGCTAGTGTTTTAGGCTTTAGGGTTAGGGCTTAGGGCTTATGTTAGTGTATGGTACTGTTTTGCCGTGAGTGTCGGGCAGAGTGCTGGAATGCGTGGTCTTTGTGTGCGTTGTAAATGTCTTTTGCATGCGTGTGAAGGCATCGTGCGATGTTGTGGTTTGCGTGGTGAATGCATGCGGTGTAACGGTGTGTGCGATGTCATGAATGCGATGTAGTGGTGTGCGTTGTGTTTGTTTGCGTTGAATCGTCATATATCCTGCCTGAGTGGCAGCATTCTAGACCCTTTGAAATCCGTTCAGACGGGACTGGGATGCACCCGGATAGACAATATTGCAGTAGTCCGGCCTGGATATCACCAGGGCCCGAACAACTGTTTATTGGGCAGATTCTTGCAGGAGATGAAGGATTTTCCTCAAGGATCTCAGCATCCACAAACATTTCTCTGCAAGAGCAGCAATCTGGGCTTTGAAGAAGATATTTTTGTCGAACCTGATGCCCAGATTCTTGACCTTGGGCTTGGGAGTGGGCATAGGGCATCAGGTCCCCTAGCACTGGGCCAGATGTTTAGATGCTTGCCTAAAACCAATACCCCTGTCTTTCCAGCATTCAGTTTTAAGCAGTTTGAGTCCATCCATGCCGCTAGCTCTGGAAGGCATAGACGGAGGGAGGAGGCCACAGAGTCACTGTTGTGCAATAGAGTGACGCCAATTTGTGTGTTATCAGCATATGAAATAATGGTAAATCCATATCGCTCAATAACCTCTGCCAGAGTGTGGACATTGAAAAGGGTATGGCTAAGTGAAGAGCCCTGCGGGCCTCAATGCTGCAGGGTACACGTCGAGTTAAAGGGTTTTTGAGGGACTTAGAAGGTACATCACTACAGGAATGAAGTCAGCCAGCACAGAGCATTGTCACCAATGCCACAGTTCTAAAGCCTCTTGATCAAGGTGTTGTATGATATGATGTTGAAGGTGGTACTGAGATCCAGCATCAAGATAGCCCCAGTGTCACCCTCGTCCATGATTCGACGAGCTGACTCAGTGGCCAGCAGCAAGGCAAATTTGGTGCTGTTAGGAGGTGCGGAATCCAGATTGCGTCCTGTGCAATAGATTGTTGTCCTCCAAATAGCTGAAGAGTTGCCTATTCACATGCTTCTCTGTAATTTTAGAGAATAGTGGAAGCAGTAATATAGGTCAATAGGTTTCCGGTTTAGCGGGGTTGAGTTGGTGTTTCTTTAAAAGAGGTACAACCACTGCATGGGGACCCATCTAGAGGACAGAGAGAGATTGATGAGTTCACATAGTACCGGTTGGATATTTTCACAACCCTTTTCCAGGATGGAGGGGCAAATAAGATCAACTAGTGTAGGAAAGTGGCTCTGTATATACTGTTCCCAAATACGTACAGTGTGTACAGAGTCCACAGTCCCTAGAGGTTTGGCAGAGGTTAAAGTTAGATATAACCTTACTCTCTAAAGTGGTAGCTTGGTCGAGCAGTAAGGCAGTATCAGAGGACAGTGTAAAGCATTTGTTGTACACACTCAGTCAGCAAATGGTCTCACACACTCAAGAACTGAACTCTAGGCCAATGGTTTGTATATAAAAATATATGGTTGTTTTATTTTAGAACCAACAACAGGTATCAAAATATACTTTCTCAGAATGAGATGCTTTAGTTAAATACTTTGCAATAGGCAATTGACTTTTGAATGCAATAGTTACAGTTTGTTGCAATAGGCAACACAATTTCAAACACAATAATACATTGAGCTCAATGGGAATTTGAAGTTAAATGCAATTGATTACTTTTAGGATTACTTTTCTAGCTCCAAGAATGGATCCTAGATTCAGTCCTGAGACAGTTCCTCTAAACAGGTGAGTAAATACGATTTAGTTACTGTTGTGATTTTTAAGCAATATTTTGGTATTTTAAAAGTTGACACTTAGAAACTTTTCCTAATGAAATCCCCAATGTTATCCTATGGGAGGAAATTCACTTAGCAGGTAAGTGGGGTTATTGTTACTTTTTCTAGCTCAGTGTTGGATCCTGGATCCAGCACTAGTGTACCACCTGTAAGCCATTGAGAGAATGCGTTTAGGTTATACAGGCGATTTTTACAGAATATTTGTAAGTTTGCAAAATCGACATTTAGAAACTTTTCCTGCAAAAACCAGGCAATGTTATCCTATGGAAGGAAATTCAAGTTGCAGGTAAAGTATGTTGTCGTTACTTTTGTAAACCAGTGCTGGGCTCCTGGGCTTAGTACTGGGACATATATTTAAAACAGGTAAGAAATTACGTTTTCACAGTTGGTATGATTTTTAAAGAATATTTGTAGTTTGCAAAAATCGACAGAAGAAATTTCACAGAAAAACAGTCAATGGTTTCCTATGGGAGAAAATTGAGTTAGCGGTAAGTATGCTTGTAATTACTTTTTAGGATCAGTGCAGGGCACCAAGATCCAGCACGGGGATCTCTCCTAATAGTAGGTGAGTATTTTCGATTTCTTTACTCGGTTGATTTTAGGTGAATATTTTAAAGTTTAGAAACTTCACACTTAGAAGAATTTTCAAGTGAAACCAGCCAATGTTACCCTATGGAAGAAAAGTGAGTTATCGGCTTTTGGGTAAGTACTCGACTGGCAGAGTTAAGGTGCTGGGCATAGACTCAGGGGTCTCCCAGGGTCAGGTAAGTACAGTTGTTACACCCTCAGCGGCACATGGGCAGCCGGGTGCAGAGTGAGGTAGGCCCAATGTTATCCTATGGGAGGCAGGGGGCCTGTGGTTGGTGGCTGCTCGCTGCTGGCTAGCAGGCCACGCGGCTGTGGGATCTGGGCTCCTGGCCACTTGCTCAGGGCAAATGGGGAAGTCGGTTAGAGTAGAAGTTGCACTGCCAGGGCCACTCGGGCGGCTGGGTGCAGGGTGCTTTTGAGCTGTCGGGCGCTCAATGGATTGCAATGGAGAAGCTCAAGAACGGACAAAGGCTGCAAGCTCGGGGATGAAGATTCTGCAGGTGCGACCACCACTTCGAGAGGTAAGTTGGGTAGTTGGAGGATAGGTAGGTACCCAGGAGTTGGGCACAGGGGGCCGCAGGGTGCCGGATGCAGGGGTGCCTTTTGGCGTCGGGAAATCTTACCCTCTGTTGATCGCGGTTGGGGGGTCCTTGGTTCTGAGGCTGCAGTCGTTGTCAGGAGCGTCGAGGGGGGTCCTTGGGTGCCGGATTCTTGGTCACAGTCACCGGGGGGACGTACTCGTGGTCTTTGTCCACTCCAGCACAGGCCAGGCTTGGCGGGTGCAGAGTGTGCAGGGTTCGCGGTTCCTGGCTGATGCCAGGGGTCAGTTACTTGCTTTGAGCAGTGCCACTGCTCGTGGGAGTTCCAGATGTTCAGAGTCACAAGGTAGCCAGGTCCCCCGGGGTTTGTGAGTTTGGTGGCCACAGGAGATGCCGGGATTTAGCAGGAGCAGGTATGAGGGTCGACAAGCCAGTAGGACTGGGGCCAAAGCAGTTGGTGTCTTCCTCTTGTTAGCAGCTGCATGGCAGGTCTTCTTTCTTCTTGATCTTCTTTGTTGTTTTGGAATCTGGATCTAAGGAAGGAAGGTTCAGGGTGCCCCTAAATACTAAATTTAGGGGCGTTACAGGTAGTTAAAGGGCAGGGACCACTGGGTCCCTGCCCTGGGGTGGGTACACCCCCTATCCTGCCACTCTCCTGTGGAAGGGGGGCAGTGGCCTAGTCCTGATTGGACAGGCCTCCCCATTTTCAAGATGGCGAGAGCCCAGAGATGTGTTTCACCTCGCCTTCCCCACCTGAGCGGTGGGGTTGGCAGAGGCTGGCAAACCCCCTGTCCTTCATTGGGGTTTCCGGCCAGTCTTCCCGCCAGAGTGGGGGTTTAGAACCGATAGGGGCCAGTTGCTGAGTACAGCAAGTGGCCTGGAGAAGCTCACAAAGGCGGCATGCCTTTGAAGCTTCCCCTGCCCATCCTGGGGGAGGAGACCTAGCACCTCGCCCAGATTGTGCATTGTTGCAGCCCCAGGAGAGCGGATGGCTCTCTATCCAGGGGTCCAGCAACATGTCTGCTGTGTGGCAGCCTAGGCAGTCCCTCAGACCAGACATGGATGGTAGGTTAGTTTCAGGGGGCATCTCAAAGTTGCCCTCTGTCGTGCATTGTACATTAAATCCTGCACTGGCATCAGTGCGGGTTTAATGTGCTGAGAAGTTTGATACCAAACTTCTCAGTCTTCAGTGGAGCCATCATGGTGCTGTGGAGTTTGTGTTGACGATCTCCCAGCACCATATACTCTTAAATGGCAGCACTGCAGTTACAGTGCCCAAGAATGGACCTGGGTACTGTAGGGGCACAGGCCTCATGCTCCTGTACCCACACCACTGGCATAGGGCACCCAACTAGAGGGGTGGCTGATGTATTCCAGGGCAGTGTATTGTTGAGGGCATGGCACACAGGGATGTGTGCCATGTCGACTCTCTGTTTTGTTCTATACCCAGACACTCAGCCTGCAAGGGCAGTGTGTTTGTGTCAGGATACAGGGCCTCTAAGGGTGGCACAATAAGTGCTGCAGCCCTTAGTGGCCTTCCCTGGTCACAAGGCCCTGGGTACCTAGTGTACCATTTACCAGGGACTGACATGTGGCCAGTGTTTGCCAATTTGGGTTTTAGATTTCAACACAGTTTTTAGGGAAGGAACATAGGCCCTGAGCACCTGATTGGCAGTAGCCCAGGGCACACTCAGTCAAAGTACATTCAGCAATTCAGCAAAAAGTGGGGGCATACAATGCAAGAAAGATGGCACTTTCTCACAACTAAGGATCCAGATTTGACAGTGGCGCAAACAGATGTAAGTTCCTTGATTTGGATAGGGCAGAAATGTCAGAGTTTAACACTGTCACTGTCATATGTCTCCCGGGGCAGACACCCAAACCTGCTATATTTCTTCATCTAGGTCAGAGGAATTATCCATTCCTCTCAGCCAACCATCCAGGTTGGAACGGTAAGTGGGGAGGAGGGTTGGATGGCGTTGGTGCACCAACATCACGCTATTTCTCTTTGCTAGTAGGAAATCCATTCCTATTGGAGAACCTGAGCTCCTTGATCGGAACCGCCCAAATGGCCCCCAGAAGCCCCATAAAAAAATTACATTTTTAGCCATATCAGAAACATAACTGTAGCCACAAGGGGACATGTAAAGAAGCACAATATTCGTCCAGTCCTGGGAATGTTTCTCTTGCATTACATTGTGTTGCTGGTACAGCATTTCTTGTAGAGATGCCACTATCTCTAAATACAAAACAAATCCAACTCAAAATACAATTAATCACAAATCACTGACATCTTTAGAAAATGTTTTTCGTTACAGACAATAAAAAATAATCACAAACCATCAAGTGGATCAATAATTATCAAAAGAATTCAAGGACTTTTTTTGCCAAATACATTTTTTAATGCTTTTTTGCACATCAGTTAACCGTGACCTTATAAAGAATAGGCAGTCCAATAAATGCTGCAAATAGTATTTCATGCTCCTATTGCCGATACAATTTCTGTCAATCCTTCAGAAACCCTCTACAATGCCATTTAGCCTTTACATCTAGTTGTAATTTTAATATCACAGTCCTCATCTTAAAGTCAACTACTTGGCTTTAATACTTAAAATAACCTGCATATCCTAATTAAGGCTGCAGAGTAGTTTTGTTCAAGATAACATTGGTCTGGACTTTACTCCAATTTGATGCACTAACTTTTGCTTTCAGCCATGAGGGCTAATCTCAGGTGTGATAGTGGAATAGCCTACACCCTTTTCAAGTACCTGCAGTGTTAAATGACCTATTTTGCTGCTTTGCAATGAGCTTCAACCTTCTATTCACTATTCTGTCAGTTCCATCTTCCGTCAATACATGCAGAAAATTCAGCATGCTAGTCTTAGCTAAATATTTCCAAGAACACAACAGATCTGACAACTACATCAAAAATCATACCATGTGAGAAGGGGACGGGGTAGTGAAAGGGACAGGGCCTCGTGCTGACAAGAACCTAAGTAGCACGTGTGTCCCAACCCCGCCACCAAACCCGCTATTAAAAAACACATAAGCTTGCCGAGGCTGTTGTCCTGGGGGGTGGTTTCACGCCCCTTAACGGACGTCAGCAGTTCAAAGCCTCTGAAATCGAGCTGAAAATCCACTGTAGTGGTTTTCAGCTTGTTTTCCCTGCCACTGTGTGATATTGACTCCTCACCGGGTGACCATGTGATGAGAGTCGATTTTGTGTGTCACATGGTGGCACCGTGTGACTTGACAGGTCTGACACAACACCAGTTCTGATCTCATCGCTGGGCAATTACGGAGCTGGGAAGACAAAGGCACTTTTTTAAGCATTCCCATAGTTAGGTCAGCATTTCCATAGGAAATGCCTTTTATGTTTTGTTAGTAACTCTGTCCCTGTTTGACAAATCTCCTTCCACTTTCCAAAAAAGTGGTACTTGCTGACTAGTGTCTGCATAGAAAGTTTCGTGGTGATCCGTCAAGCAGGACCCGAGATGGGAGGTCTCAAAAAGCGAAATATCCATGCATTTTCCATAGACTTCTTTAAGAAGCACTACCGGAAAAACGGCTGACTGGAATTACACCAAATTTGTCAGGAAGCTAAATTTTGCTCCGCAGAATGTGCTTTTTGTGATTTGTTGTTCAGTAGTTGTTGATAAATTATGGTAAAAAAATATTTGTATATCTGGAGGGTTTAGTCTGCAAGAGTCCAGTCAGAGCGCAAATTCAGAAATAGAACCCTGTGATTGGTTGAGAGGCCCGTTTTTCCCATCAGCCTTCTTGCTCCCATGGGAGCGAAAGACTCCCATTAGTCCCGTGGGAGCGAGCGCTCTGATTGACTGGTTGTTGGAGGTTTAGAAATTGAATGCCTTCCATTACTTTTTACTGTGCAAAATTTCAGGTGTTGTGAGAGTGAACTCGAAAAGGTATACACGGGGGCAAGAGAAAGGCATCTTGTTCCCCTAGTTATTAGGGCAGGTCTGCAAGGCATAAATATTGTGATGAAAAAAATATAAAGTGTTTTTTTTATTTTTTAAATATTGCCATCTTGGGGGACTTTTGCAGGATAGTGAAAAGTAGAAAGGCTATCTGTCAAAACACTCTACCAGAAAAAAGGCATCTTGTCTCCATAGGTATTGACAGGACAGGAGCTTTGTCAGGAATGAGCAGTGTGATGAAAAAAATGTAAATTGTTTCTTAAAAATGTTTGCTATCTTGCTGGATAGTGAAAAGTAGAAAGGAGTAGGCGATCTCTGAATGCACTCTACTACGCACACCTGTCACTATAGGAAGCAGTCTTTCTGAAGATGGTATTTGTTATTCAGAGCCTACTATTCACACCCATCACCCTGGTAAGAGATCTGATCAGAGAGGCCACTTTTTCCCCATACCCTACTGTACCTGTCATCCAGAAGAGAGGTCTCAGTGGAGAGAGTACTCACTCCCCACACCCTACTAGGGACACTTGTCATTCGAGAGAGAGATATCAGCAGGGAGGCCAGTCCCTCTCCACATCCTACTATGCACGCCCGTCACTCAGCGGAGAAGTATCAGTGGAGAGGACGCTCCCTCTGCACACCCTATCAAGAACTCCCATCCCCATGGGGAAAGGTCTCAGTTAGAGGTCAGTTCTTTCCCATATTCAACTATACAAACTCATCATTCATGACAGAGGTTTCAGCAGAGGGGTTAGTTCCTCCCTACAACCTACTATGCACATCCGTCATTCAAGATAGAGATCTCTGCAAGGTGGCCAGTTCTTCCCCAAACCCTACTTTGTGCACTTGTCACCCAAGGGAGAGGTCTATGCAGAAAGGTCAGTCCCTCCTCACACGCTACTACGCACACCTGTGATCTAAGCGAAAGCTCTCATTGGAAAGGACAGTATCTCACTGCACTTTGCTACACACACCCATCACTCTAGGGAGAGGTCTCAGCAGAGGGTTTAGTTTCTCCTGACATTCTACTATGCACACTTGTCGTACAGGGAGAGGTCTCAATGGAGAGACTTGTCCCTCCCCAAAGTCTACTACTCACACCTGTTGCCTGAAGGCGAGGTGCCAATGGAGAGGCCAGCCCCTCCCCACATCCTATTACGTATGCCAGTCACCCTTGGGAAAAGTATCGGCATAAAGGCCACTCCCTCTGCACGCACTACTACAGATGTCCTCCCAGGAGAAGAGGCCTCAGCGAGATGTCAGTCCCTCCCAATATTCAGCTATACACAACCATCATCCAAGACAGAGTTGGCAGCAGAGAGGGCAGTCCTACACCCTACTACATACATTTGTCACCCTGGGGAAAGCTATCAGCAGAAAGGCTGTCTGTTCCTATAGCCAACTACGCACATCTGTCACCCAAGAGAGAGGAGTCAGTGGAGAGGTTGGTCCTTCCTTATACACTACTACACCCACCTGTCATCCAAGAGTGAAGTCACACCTAGGAGGCCAGTCCCTCCCACACCCTACTAAGCATGACCCTCATCCTAGGGAGAGTTCTCAGCAAAGAGGCCAGTCTCTCCCCACATTCTACAACGCACAGTTGTGGTGTAGGGGAGAGGCCTCAGTGAAGAAGGTAGTCCCTCCCCAAACTCTGCTACACACATGTGTATCCTGGGGGAGAGGTGCCAGTGGAGAGCTAGTCCCTCCCCATATCCTATTACGCACGACCTTCACCCTGGGTAGAGTTGTCACCTGGGAGGCCAGTCTGTCCCTACAGCCTACTACAAACTTCTGTCACCCTGGAGAAAGGTCTTAGTGGAGAGGTCAGCCTACTATGCACGCCCGTCACACTGAGGAGAGATTTTAGTGGAGAAGCCACTCCCTCCTCACACCCTACTGTGCACGCCCATCTACGTGGCGAGAGGTCTCAATTAGATGTTAGTCCCTCCCTACATTCAACTACACAAACAAGTCATCCAAGACAAAGGTGTCAGCAGAAAGGCAAGCAGAAGTCCTGACCCCTCGGACTCCACGCAGGGGATTGTGTGCCTAGCTCTCACGAGACACTCACGGGAGCTATGAATGAAAATAAAATTGTATTAAATATAATATAGACATTTAAATTACACCTCATTGAACATTACTATAATACACTAATACAACACAAGCATGACAAGTGTATAAAACAGTACAAAACAAAATGTATGTTAGGAAAACGTATAGAGCACATGCACACCCACATACATGTAGTGACAGCACAAACTTTTCTAAGCTGTAGTGCTCCCCTTATTGTATGTTTTCCTAACAACATAACGTAATATCACATTACATAACATAACATAACATAAAACGTAACATAAAGTAACATAACATCTTTCCCTTTGTTGGGGCTTCTCAATCAATTTATCAACCCCCTTTGGGGATTGTTGTTTATGTGTACTTCTTTAACAAGCCTTCAAAGAATCTGCATCAATTTCTTTTTGATGCCTCTTTGGAGGCCAGACTTTCAACTAGCTCTTGATGGGACCTTTAAGGGTTTTTATCTTTCTCTCCTTCAATAGCTCCTGTTTGTTTATGCTTCAATAGTCTTTTGTATGGAAATGGTTGTGTATGCTTGGACCCTGCAGAGTTTGTACTATAGCTGAGGAGAATCTTAAGTTACTTGCTCCATGTTTGTGTTTTCATAGGTGGTCGTGTACTCTCACTTTCATTCTCCATGCGTTCCATGCCCCAATTGCTGCTAAACTGTGTTTGTTAGTTATCCTTCGGGATAACCGCAGATAGATCCCGGAACTGCAATTTATCGCCAGTGAGTATAGGGTGGGCAAACGCTGGGTGTGCTAGCCATTGGCTCCATCCCGGAAGTGTAGAGTGCATTTCAGTGATGATGTCTCCATATTCCTTGATACTACCTCAATGATCATTTGTGGTGCTGAGATTTAAGTGTACACTCCTTTGAGTCTGCAGACAAGACACTGTAAAACATATTTGCATAGTTGCAGCCTTGTTACTCTTCTGTCCTCAACATACAAGTCTCTTATGGTAACCTCTTATTCTTGGGTCCCTTGCTCCACTAGTCATCTCTTACTCATTTTCTAAATCCTCACTTCAATATCACATCATAACCTCTTACTGCAGTCTAATTCCTGCAATCTTACTCCCAAAGCAAATTAATCAATCAATATATTTCCTCTTCTGTGCCCATCACTTCAGTCTCTTATTCAATTTGTACTCTTTAGTCCCCTACACACAATTCAAATATTGTGTCCTCGTAGTCCTTGGCACTCACTCCCTTCCTCGTATTGTGATCTTTTACTCCAGGGGCTTCTGTCTGCAGTATCGTATCATAGTCTCTTTCTCTTGAACCCAGTAGTTTTACATCACAATCTTACTCCAGACTCCCCCACATCCAGTCAAATGTATTTCCCTCTTCACCTGAGCCTGCCACATAAATATAACATTGTGAGTTTTTACGCCTTAGGCTTTACACCCCCAGCCCCCGTTATGATCCTTTTCCAAAGCCCCCTCCAGCCTTATATTGTAACTTTGTGCTACTGAACTCTCCTCCTACAGTCTAATATAATGATTATTTACTCCTATCCCCACTTCCCCTCCAGTCAAATATCCCAATATCTTACCTTTGATTCTCTTACACTATAGTCATCCATTGTGACCTGTTATCCTAAATCTATATCTAGTCTAATTTTGTAATCTTGTACTATTGAGCTGCCCTTCACTAGTCTGATATAATTATTTTAATCCTATCCCCACTTCTTCACCAGACAACTATTACAATGTCTTACTCTTGATCCTCTCACACCATAGACATCCATTGTGACCTATTATTCCTAAGCCCCCCTACAGTCTGAAGTTGCAACCTTTTACCCCGTAGCCCTTCCCCTAGTCTCATACTGTGGCTTCTCATTTCTTAGCTCATCACTCCAGTCTCCTGATGAGACTGTATACCTGAGTGTTTTTCATCAACAGTCTCATATTGTTACCTCTTTCTTCTGAACCATCTCTTCCAGTCTAATATTGCGATCTCATACTATTGTATTCAATGGTATTCAGTTTTTATAGAATATAGCGTTCACAGGTACTTTGGCCTCTTGGCTCTGTTAGAAGTGCCTGTGCACAGGCTGTCGTCTTCTGCATCTCCTTAGTATTCCCATGGTAGAGGCCCCAATCTTGCACCAAGTGTGGCACATAAGTGTGGTGTCTTGGGTTTCAGTTACAGTGTGCACACCAATCTCTGACATTATGAGTATATGGGTTGTGTGTATTCCTTTTCTAGATGGCAGGGAATTCCTTGCATCATTATATGTCTTTCCCTGTGCCAGTGTCACAATGCAACTTCCAGTGTGTTTATCTCACTCTGGGACATTGACATGGAATATGCTGGAACCCAGTATATTCTATGACAGTGTCCCAGAGTTGGTGCACTCCTTATCCTGGCATCAGTCCAATGTCCATCCCAGTGTTAGGCTGTTCCCAAAACTCTAGGGGGAGAGGAACTTCCTGCTCTCTCTTTCTATCAATTGCATATATGGGCAGATCCCAAAACTGGAGAAAGGATTTTAGGGACAGAGAATAGGAGAATGAACTTTGCAGACTCCTTTATGTCCGTAGGAACTTAGGGCCAGATATACTAACAATTTGTGTTGTGTTTGCGCAGCCACAATGCAAAATTCAATTAGATATTTACAAACCCATACAAGTTGCGATTTCTGCTGCCTTGCGTGCCTTTGTAAAGAAATGTAACACAACGTAGCGTCTTGCGCTGCATTGCGTAACATTTCATTCTGGGAGGTGTTCTATGGGTTGATCATGAGCTTTCCCATGCAGCCACCCACGAATTTCACACAATCCCAGATTTACAATGTCTGTAAACCCGGGATTGCGGGAAATCGAAAAGCCTCCCTGAGGAAGGCGCAGTGAGGAGAAATATTTTTGTTCTCCTTGTTATTTCCGCTTGCTATGTGTGCTGCATTCTGCAGCATGCATAGAAAAAGAACATGCCTAGAGGGTTCTTTGTGATGCAGGCACCCTTGCACTGTGGCGCAAGCGTGCTTGCATTGGCACTAGGCTGCCTGAAGTGCTCTCGTGCTATGAGAGAGCAGAAGTGCGCCATCTCTTAGCAGATATGTCACATTTCTGCTCTCTCCCTATCATGCAAAGTTGCATGAAATGTTTGTAAAATTGACCCTCAGGGCTTCAAATCAGGGTGTGTGGAAAGGTGAGGAGGGAGTGACAACCCCGGTTCGAGCATTGTAGCTTCTGGTGCCAGTACTCTGTGATGTCTGTTCCAATGAGCAGTGGCAGCTCGCCTAGGGAGTGCTGCGGGCAGTGGGGCGGGGCAGGGGGAGGGGCAGGGTGGGGGGGTAGTGGAGTCCGACTTACGAACGACAGTAAGGTTAGTAATTAAATAAATAAAACAATTTACCTTGCGCGCGCTGCATCGCCAACTCGGCGATGCAGCGCTCGAGGTAAATTGTTTTACTTATATAATTACTTACCTTACTCCGGTCTGTCGTAAGTCGGGCTCCACTACCCCACCACCCTGCCACTCCCCCACCCCGCCCCACCGCCCTGCAGCACTTCCTCGGCGAGCCGCCAATGCCAATGAGGCCCTAGCAGTATAGGCCAGGACCAGGGACAGCTGCATGGTTGTGCAAAATTGTGTGTCTTTTTTTTTTCTGAAATGTCATGAAAATTACACGAATCTCACAAAATGTGGTTTTCTGATGATATATCGTATGAAATTTTCCTGCAGGTGTATACCTCAGGCAAATATACCTACAGGAGACTGGTTTGAGCAGAAATTGTCTTTCGGCGAGCCATTATCTGCTTGAACTAGTCACCTGAAATTGTACAAAAATGACATGACTGTGTAATACAATATTTAGGGAATTTCATGTGATACGAAATGTGAAAATTTGGCAAGCATAATAACCTTTTCTCTCGGACCTAGAGAGCAGCCACCTCAAATGAACGGCAGGCCTCAGAGCCAGTTCGGATGCAGGCAACAACAGAAAAAGATGCTTTCATGGACAAACGTTTGCCCTCAAGTTAGTTTAAATAATTTGTATTAGCTTCATTAAGTAGACCTTAGTGCAATAATGACAGGCATATAATACAGATCATAAATGATGTAAATGTGTTTGTACTTATATTGCGCACAGCTACCCCATTTCTGGGTTTCCCGGTGCTCTACTCATACCGCTAGGGAACCCTTCCTGGTTTTTCCCTGTGAAATGTCCACTCCTGGGCATCCCCAGGGTGAAGCCAGGCATCCCAGCGCTGTTGGGGCCATTGTGGAGATTAAGCAAGCTATTGCCCAGAGTTGCAGCATGGGACCCATGATTAGAATAGGCACCGAGGCGAGAAATCAGGTCCGAGGAATTTTGAGCCCAAGACCCGCCAAGACACGCCGGGCCAGACCTCTGCATCAGGGTCTGCCGCTCTAACCATTGAGCCACACTTCTCCACAATGTACACTATATATACACACCGTAATTTGCTTTAAAAAGATACACAGATGATGCAGTTCGCCCAAGTTTTCCCCTCCCCTTTTCCACCTCCCTTCTCTGGTCTTCTCCTCCTGACGGACTGTCCCCGTCTTCATCCGCGCTTCCCTGCTGCTATCACCGAGCCAGCCTCCCCTCAAACGCAGCATTTTTCATTGATATTTATGCTCAGTCTTCAGAAGTTCATTAAAGCTCCGGGTGGGAAGGCGCAGCTTCAAGGGGGGAGGACCTCCAGGGATGCGCACTCCATCAGAAGCTCGAATTATTAACGTCGCCCGATCAGGCTTTTGAATTAACACCAGAGCTGGATGCCGGCTACTTATTAATTTTCCTCCATTTCTTGTTGCCCTACCCCTCCTTCAAAAATCATTAATCTGTTATGCGCGTGGCTTGAGGAGGAGGAGGAGGACTTTGAGGCACGACGGAAGAAGTGCAGTAGCCGCTAAATGGGGTGCACACGTATACTTTGCGCATTCTTTGCTTTTCAGGTCTTAAATGTTTCATGATAATAAACTGGGACCTGAAATTCAAATTAGATTGAAATTGCATTTATATAGCACTTCTACCCCTGATGAGGCGCTGAAGATCTTTACGGCAAATAACACGCTTCCTGGCAGCCCAAAGTAAGTGATCAGTCCATTGGATCAATTAATTAATCAATCAATCAGTATTTGTAAAGCCCACTAATCACCAAGGGGGTATCCAGGTGCTGCCTATTCGGGGTAGTCTTGCATACTAATGAAAAAACATTCAATGCATTTACTTCAGTTTCTTTGAGATACACACATTAGTGGCTTATGCGCGATCATTAGAGGGGGCTGTGTGAGAAGTAAATGCTTTCTGGAATTAATATTGTGAGGATTTCAATAAAGGCTTAAGACAGACAAGCATGACATTTAGAATAGTTTACTGAACTTTACTATACAGAAGAGACAGGTAGAAGCGAAGTAGAGGTGCATTCAAATTGAATAAGGTAGGGGAGAAGTACATTTTTAATTCAAAGTCATTTTTTCCAAGCAGGATTTTAAGGATTAGAGGAGGGATATTATTTGTGATAGCTGGCAATCTGTGGATGTAAACCTCACTGCAATTAATGTATGATGCTATAAATAGGATAGTGGTGTGTACTTGTAAAGCGCTGCACATGTGCAGATGTTGAAACAAAAGTGATTATTCGCTGTATGGTCATTCCATAACAGCTGTTTATATCGGCTATTCCGTTATTCTCTTTTCCGCTTATTGCCCATTATTTTCATAATTCTACACGTGCAGTTAGCCTCAGGGGTTTCCAACTTTTTCTTTAACAAGAGCTTTATTTGTTAAATGAAGTAATAATCATCTAGAGCTACTAATATTATGGTGTTGTAGTGTACTAACAGTGACCACATTAGACAAGATTACATCAGTGGCCCCTGGGTACAAAATTGCCACAAGTGATCACCTCAGTACATCAGGCAGGGTTGCCAGCAGCAGCAATAATTTGAAAAAGGATTTACAAATTTGGAATGCCATTACATGGGTACTTCATAATATTCACAGCTGCAACGCTCCTGACATCAAGGTAATAATATTAGAAATACGCCTCCTCAATGCCCAACGATTTATCACTCAAATATCAGCATTCAATATGTTTTGGAATGTCAACCATTTTTTCTCCAAAAACCAGCTTAGGAGTTCTGAAAATACTCACGTTTTAGTCTCAAATGCACACTTTCAATTTAAAAAAAAAAAAAAACTTTTTTATATTGGTCAACAAAACAAAAAAGCACAGCAATGCAGTTTATCAAAACATGCAATCAGGTACAAGATGTGTATATATTATTTTTTACATATGTTGATACCACCATGACTATTCATTCCAATGTCTCTCCCTCTGAATTGAAAGGGTCGTACAATCTGCCTTCACTACGCCGTAGCTCCACAGGTGGAGACAAGTATTTTTCTCCCCTGTATGTATTCCAAGCAGACCACTTACGATCCCATTTTTTAGGGCAGCCTCTGTGCTTGAAAACATCTTTCTCCGCAACCATAGCTCTGTCCATGTCAGCAATCCAGTCTTTAATTCGTGGGATCTCCTCCACCCCCTATTTTTGTGAAATGTTTCGTTTTGCTAGGGCCCATCCCAGTGAAAGCCATGATTTCTCGGTCTGAGTAAGGTCAGTGGCGTCCCATACATTTAGCAGACAAAGCTTAGGGGTAGCCATCAGTTTCAATTTTGATATACATATATTAATTCAGCCAAGCCAAAGCTTCTACTTTATTGGGCTGGGCTCAGGTGCACACAGGGCAGCTACTTACAGGTAGCTGGAGAGCTACCAGCAGCCCACAAGCTGTTTGCTGGAAAAGTCAAAGGTCCACCCAGACACCAACTCCATTGTGTTCCAGCAGAGCCCAAGACTGTTACTGAAACAAGGATGACTCTAAATGATTCCCCATACAAATTGTTGGCAAGAGAGACTCCACCCAGCCCTTTTACTGACAGGTGAAGTGGTTATTTTTTTTCTTTTGCAACCTTCACTAAAGGCATATCGAAAGGAATCCAACTTCACCAAACTTTTCACTTTGCCACATCCACATGAAAATCAAACTTTTGTGCCTATTGATGCCATTTACATCAATGCCTAATTCATGTAAAAAACAACAGAATAATGATTAAAAATGTGTTAATCTTAACAATATTCCTAGGAACCAGCTGCCAGCACTGCCAAATGCTGAAGTTAATGAATACTAAGGTTAGCTAGTATCGATTCCCACTCATACCCTTTTCTTGGTCCACCCAGCGCCTTGTGACCCTCACAAGTTCCCAGGTTCCCTGCCTCTCTATCTCACTCTTTCAGGCTGTTTTTAATTCCTGTTTTCTCCCTTTATCACTATTTCCCTATCATCCCCTTTCTTTTTTCTTCTCTTTTCTGCCTTTAAATTCTCTCACTCAGCAACAAAGTCTGTGGATAAAAATTAAGTTCCAGTTCCCAAAAAAGAGTACTGATGCCCACTCCCTGCAAATATAGGCACTGCTTATATCTTCAGTACTAGCACAATGGTTCTGCATGGGCTCACTTAGCAGAAAACAGTCACAGCCTCATTCCTAATTTGTCAAGTTGGGCATAAGTAGCTGTGGTGCTTTATTTAATATACCGGTTCAGTTGATCATTTCATTCCAACCCTTCAAGTGATCCCTGCACAAATTCCTCTGTATTTTACTTAAAGGAATGTTTGAGAGAAATTAGCTTGTCTATTCCAAGTTTCACAGATGAAAAATGGTGACAACATGCAGTTGTTACATGCAGTAAAAGTGAAATAACAATTTACTCCACCCCCAATGCTCACATTAGCAACTCAGAATGGGCAGATAAACAGGTCCCAGGAAAGAGCCCCAAGTAGCTGTAATGTTTTCTCCTTGGAACAGTTTGTATCCCAGTATTCCAATGACCCTCAGAAGGAGGGCCATAGTGGTCTTCCACTGTCTGGAGTGAAATGCACACACGTTCCTACCCAGACATGCTCTCCAGGTGTGGGAAAAGACCAGAAATTAGCACAACTGTGTCAGCAGGCAACTCTTCGGTTCTGATGTTCTCATATCTGGCCTGGGTTTTGAATATAAATCACAAATCCATTCCAGACATGCATCTGACATACCATAGTGGAAGAAAGACCCAGAAGAAGATGTCATTTACCCAAACTGGATGCTGCCCAGAAAACTAAATGTAGCCAACCCTTTGACTAGCACTAGCTTCCTTCCCGAAAACCTGAACTGTGTATATATGCTGGAGATTGTCTCCAACAATCAGAAGACTTTTAATATAGGGCCCTTGTCCCCCATTTCTATTTTCCCACTAAAATCACCTCACAAGAGACATGGAGATTAACCCTACAAGGAAATGCAAAGTGCAGATTAGTTGACTCCAGTAAGTAGGGTTGTTTACCATCACTCCTTTACTTACCAACCTGGAACTGAACCACTAGTACAGGGGCCTACTGACTTTGCGGTAAATCCCCGGAAGCCATGGTCCATCAAATCTGTATATGCAAAGCAAATTTGAATGATCAAAGAATAATATTCAGGTCGTCATGCAATCGGAGGGGCCTATGCTGCTGCAAGCCCACAATTCTATCCTTTTTCAACTCTTCAGATATTCAGCTTAGCTGCAAAATAACTAGGGGCATATTATCAAGAAACGGTGTTAAAATTATCGCCACTTTAGCGGCAGAAAACTGCCCTTGAGAATTCCCATAGAAGCCCATGTTCTGGTGTCAAAATGGGCTTCTATTGGAATTCTCTGCGGCATATTATCAAGCCCATTATCGCCGCTTTAGCGGCATTTTTCTGCCGCCAAAGCGGCGATAATTTTAACGCCGTGCTTGATAATATGCCCCTATATACCTGATTGGACTAGAACAGAAAATAAATCGCCTAATAGATGGCACAACAGGAGATCAATGCCCCCTGAACATGCCCCTTGCGCAAGCCTACATTTATTCAGCCTCTGCATTGGGACGTCTAGTGGCACATAAAAGTCAGCAGCCAACGCAAGGGAGCCCTTGAGCACAACAATCTTCCCAGTATAAAATTCGATCTGCACTGCCACTTTATGAAAAGCTGAAAAGATCTCTGGCCGAGGATGCCTTGTTTCACATTGGAGAAACCTGAGACACTAAGCACTTTTTTTGCTCAATTGTTTCTGTTTACCATCACACTTTGATATTTGCACATAGTTTAAAAAAAAAGTTTTAAACAAGTTTCTTGGAGTGTAAATGTTTTAATTAGCTAGCACTTGAATTAAAATAAACTTGAAAATTGACACCAGTAACTGGCTTTTCCAGGTGAGTACACTCCCCTGCACCACCACGGTCCTTTGCAATTAAGTGTGCCCCCCCCCCCCCGCATTGTACCATCTATCACACTCAAGAAACCATCCAGCACTGTGTGAGCACAGATCCTTACAAGCTTCAAGACTAAGTGCCAGAAATGTGTCTGTGAGCGCCCCCGGCATCTCTCTTAATAGTTAACTTGTAGAAAGGTCCAGACACCTATCCCTTTTCCCAAAGATCCCGAGTTCGATTCACCAGCGTTCAGGGCCGGACTGGGAACCAAAACCGGCCCTGGCAACGTGCTCGGCCACCCCTCCCCTCTCCCATCCCCACCCCCCGCCTCCGGGAGGTTGGGGGTGCCGCCGAGCTCTTTGCCAGGGCCGGTTTTCGGCCGATTTTGTTTCAGGGTCGATTTTGCAGCTATGCTGCAAAAACGGCCCTGTAACAAAAACGGCCCCCAAGGGCCCAAAACCGGCCCCCACCCGTGCGGCGCACCGGGGGATTGCCCGGTGCCCGCTACGGCCAGTCCGGCCCTGCCAGCGTTGTGGTCCATTTGGGCTTGGAGTACAATTTTCCAGTTGAGGATTGAAGCAGCTTCTAACCCCTTTCATTTTTAGAAGAGACTTCCTCTCATCGTGAGACCATTGTCTCAAAGTGGCTAGAGTTTAGAGGTGCAGAGATATACGTTCCCTTAGTCTGGGAAGTCCCCAACCCATGTAATCTTTAGGGGAGCACATTTGTTTTTGACCATGACCAGTGGTTCAAATTGATAGGTTTTGATATGACCTTACCCTAAAAGTAGACCAGCCTACTAGGGCTTACTAACTGAGTGAATAACATATTTTGACCACATTCTATCGGGTACTGGGGCAGTTGCGCTTAGGTTTAACTGGTATTGGACATTATGGGACTTAGCTTATGTCTGAAAATAACCTTACAAATATTAAATATTTTCAAGGTTCTCAGTCGGAAGTCCCTTTGGGATACCTTTTGACTTTGATACCTCTTTCCTCCAAGTACCTTAGTGGGTCACCGCCATAGAGCCCAGAGTTCAAATTAATCAGCAGTATAGAAAGCCCTGGAGCCACTCATGGTTTTGAAATCTCATAGGACAACATTGTATCTTTGTTTCCTATGTCAGATGTTTTACTCAAGTACACCATAGACCCCAAATCTGTCAAGGCTTAGGACTCGATTATGAGTTTGGCGGTGTGGGAGTGGGACGCCATGTCACCGCCCCGCTCAAACACCTCCAAACAGGGCCACTGTCCACCCACCAGATTATGAGTATTTTTGTCATCTGGCGGGCGGGGAGGGCGGTGTGGCAGTCCCGCTGTGGTGCAGTAACAAGTCTCAAATGTGAGCCTTAATGCTGCACTGCCGCGGGACATAGACTGTGAAGTCCATGCTGTGCTGGAACTGGGGGTGCATGCACACAGTGGGGCAAAACAAGTGCCCCCCTGCATGCACCAACATGCATGGGGGCCAGGGGCCCTGTAGGGCCCCTTTGTTTCCTGACCCTCAGTAGTTTCATGGAGTAAGAACCTCCATGAGACTGCTGGCGGTCAGGAAACTCGTAATATGCGTGGCGGTGCTGCAGCGGCACTGTCAACATATTGTGAGACCCTGACTGCTGCTCCACCCCGAAGTAATGCAGTTCCCTGGAGGTTGTGGTGGTCCAATGGTGGTTCAACCACCAAAGTTGTAATAAGGCGGTTGGACCGCTGGTGTGGCAGTGGCCGGACCGCCACACCACCGTGAGTTTGGCAGTCCGTGGACCACAAAACTCATAATTAGGCGATTTAGTCTTAAAATGGTGTTTGTTCTGTTAATATTTTGGCAAACTTGATGCCTTTCATTTGTGTTTGCCACTACGAAGTCCTGAATTTGCAACAGTGTTTCTGAATGAGAGATGAAAAAAGGACTGGATGTAATAAGGTGTTTCCAGAGGATAAAACACCTCTGGGCATGTATCCTGGTAGCTGAAGAGAGTTTTTAAGTATAAGTGGCAAGAAGTAAAAGCAGACAAAAGGTACCTGATGGAAAAACTAAAAGGAGGCTTAGAAGGGAGCAGACACACTGAATCTCCTGGCCAATCTTCTTTTATAGTCAATGCCCTGGATGAAAAAGGTCAACTAGGAGGAAGAAAAAGCCCGCCCATCAACGACTGGAAAACCAGAGAAATAGACCAAGGTTAGTATGTTCCCAAAGAAAAAGGTAACTGTTTCAAAACAGGAACTACAAACATTCATCCACCCCTAAGACAGAATAACCCGAAATACTTAGAAAAGAAATATAAGAGCAAATGTCTATTAGGAACAGAAATGCTCCTAGGAGGGTGCTGCTTGATTCTGCTTGTATTTGTATGTTGTGTTAGATAGGGAGGACTGCTGCTTGTATTTGGGCTGCTTGTTTGACGTTTGATGCTTCACACCAAGGTTGGTTCCAAGTCTGGAGTTTTTCCAGTGACCACAGAGCCATAGCAGGGGTATGACCACACACCACCCTCTGCGTGGACAGCCAAACATTGAATCACTGCCACAGAATGCCAAAGGAAGATTACGCAGAGAAACCAGAAAACATTTCAACCCCAGGAGTACCATGAGGAACCTCACCAGCCTGAGGGTATCATGAGGACCACACCTGCAATATAACTTGGCGCCAGGCAAGCCAAGGTTTCCTGGCACACCTCCCAGATCAGGCAGAGGAGCAGTACATGAGACAGGTAAATATGGTAGTTTCATTAAAACAACTCTGTGAGCAAATGAATAAGGCATGGTCTGAAGGGAAGGATTTCCACGGTTCAAAGACAATGGCATTTATTATTTTTTATGAAGAAGCCATGGCAGGAGCCCCAGGTGATCCTTGAGCTCCACCTGAAAGATTTTACATCAAACACTCATTTCTCCTTTCCTTGACTCACTCTGTGGCCACAAATACAAGTTTGGAAACTTAGCTAGATCTACAAGTTATTAAATAGATGACTTGCATGCAATAGTTTGGGTAACGTGACAAATGCAACATTTGTAGTAGCATGGATTTTGGTGGATCCATTTACACATGAGTATCTAGTGCCCTGTGTGCCGACTATCAGACTGGGAACGCCGGATTCTTGTTCTTATCCAATTATCTACAAGAACCCACTCAGGTTGCCAGGATCTTTTTATTTGCCAAATAGCGTAGAGGGAAACACAATTATCAAATCGTATTTACCGCAATTTCACATTTCAGAAAGAAAGACTCATAATCTGGGAGGCTGACCTTTTATTATCAGCAAAAACATCTGAATATATAGGCACCTCAATACAAGGCACAAAAGATAAATGGGGACTAACACAAATGCTAGTCTACGAAGTATCCGCATACGACTAAAGATAAACAGGATTACAGCTTCCAAAAGCATCAAGTACCCTATGGCAATTGTGATATCGAAATTTAAAGTCATGTATCAAATCATTTCTGTCCCTACTCTATTCTAAGGTGACATCCCTACTCAACATTCCCTTCCAGGTGAGGATCGCATAAAAGGTGTCAGCAGTGAAACTTCCTAAGAAGTCTTCACCATATGAGAGCTCGATCTATAGTGCTCCTTTCAGTCCCTCTCCTAAGTCTCGTCTGCTCAACCCACGGGGCTCTGTCCCTAATACAAAACCCCAAAAAGCTGTACACGCCCTTCAGCACACCCCTCCAGGCAGCTTCTTCCTCCAGTAGATTTCCATTTGGATCCTTTCATCTTCCTTTCCATGAATTCGACCTTGGGTCCCAGGCCTTTTCTGTACCAGGAGTTGCAACTTTACATTCCAATCCTCTCCCTTCCTTTCTACTCCTTCTGTCTCCATTCCATTTGAATGAAGACTTATTCTAACTAACGAGCTACATGGCCTTGTACCTGCAGCCAAATGATGAACTGAAAAAACCCCTAACATCATGAAGTTTCACAATTCACTGCAATTTAAGCCTTGCTAAAATCCTGTCGTTCTAATAAAGCATGGCTAAAATAAACAAAGGCCTTCAATTTACATACATGGTTAGGTCTCAAACCAAACACACTACAATTACTAATTCAATTTATTCGTCTCATACTTAAGAGAACTACCTTCTTCATTCTTCTAACATGACTTAATGTCTCTTAATGCATGACATTACTATAACTAAACATTACACATACACAAATGCATTTCTTAATAACTGGTGGCCTTTTCTCTTCTCTCGAGGCCTGTTTACATTTCTACTTTTCTATTTCAACTAATATATTTCTATTATCCTTTAAACATTCTTAATTTATATGCGGTTGCTGACTAACAATGAATATGGTGCACCCTTACAAATTTCGCATCAGCAACGCTCTATCAAGACTCTCCATTGATGGACCTCAGCCGTGGACCTGTCTTCCAACCACCAGCACTTGCATGTTCAACATTTTGAGATACGCGAGGGCCATGAGCAGAGGAGGAATGCTTGCCACCCTGAGTCCCAACCAATGGATCACAGTTCCAAACTAAACTGGCTGAGTGCGCCAGGTAAGGCTATGAAAAGTTATGAAGCCAAACGACTTGCAATTTTGAGCAAAGTTTTTTTAAACTTTGCCAGATTAGCAGAGTGCAGTACTTGTAAAGTTAAAACAAAACTGTGACAAGGGGGCCCTGCTAATAGCAATAACACACTGCCTTTCAGGGAGGCAAGAGGACAGGCGCCATTCAGTGTCCTTATCTATCCTGTCTATTTCTGATTGCCTTCTGATCCAAGTTACGAGCCATTCCCTGCTGCTGGGCACTCTGGACACAGAAAGAAGGCCTTGCAGTCATTGAATGGGGGTTTGGTTCTTCCTTCCAAGGCCGTCATTACCAACAGCCCAGCTAATTGCAGTGTATTTAGTATCTGCTGTTGCCACATGTATCGCAATTATAATGTTTGTGATAAATATTGGCAGATTGAATATCAGGTAAAAATGCCCGGTTTTGTAGGGGTTAGCGGATTTTGTTGCACTAAACTCTTGTAATGTGGTGGTATTTATGGCATCAGATAAATTTCGACTCAGCAGAGTTAGATTTTATCAGGTACCATTAACACCACTTCAATTACAAGGCCCCTTCTAGGGGCATATTATCAAGCAGGGCGTTAAAATTATCGCCACTTTAGAGGCAGAAAACTGCTGCTGAAGCGGCGATAATGGGCTTGATAATGTGCCCTTGAGAATTCCCATAGAAGCCCATGTTGACACCAGAACATGGGCTTCTATGGGAATTCTCAAGGGCATATTAGCAAGCCCATTATCGCCGGTTTAGCGGCAGTTTTCTGCGATAATTTTAACGCCATTTCTTGATAATATGCCTCCTAATGTTAAAGTTAAAGGCCAAATTCCGATTCCAGTGCTAGAAATTACGAGTAATGAAGAATGATACATTATGTGATAATTATCGCACCCTAGAACGTTTACCTCTTATAAATTCCTGCTGATCAAACTTGCCGAATTCGGTCGTGTTAAAAAACACAAGATTTAAAACTCAAAATAGGAGGTATTTGCCTCAGACCCTAAATACCCCATCCTAATCCTCCCAGTTTACAATGAGGCCTAATCCTATCACACTCTCTCCTGCTTCTCTGCTGATTCAGCGTTGGAAGCCGGGATTCTGCTCTGCTGTAATGACCAGCAACTAATGTACTTTATTACACAGAAACTCTCAGCCCGGGGGATATTTGCCGACCATGACAAGCAAAATAGGATTTAATTTTTTTGGTTTTGTTCTACAAGCTGTGCTCTCAAGCTCTGTGATGAGTACTGAACTCGTTTATCTCTCTCTGGACTACTGGGAGAGTCCAGCGTTTGAATCCATGGTGGGCTTTACAAGGCATAACAGCCGTCTGCTATTTTACCAAAAATGGTTAGAGCCCCATTACAGAACAGGCAGCATTCTGTTTTATTGTGTTCATCTGGAGATGCAGAAATATGTGTAGCAGAGGCCCAGACATTGTAGTTCCGAAACTAAGATGAGAAATTCAAATTGGTGATCACAGGTGCTAGTCAGATTTGGAGGTCAGTGAGGTCAGCTCGTTACAACGTGAGTCATTACATCACGTGCCATCACAACGTGGTCGTTACAACGACCGTGTTGTTACCACGCAAAGCCATTACTATACAAGTTATTACATCGACTTGCAGTAGATGGTGCACTGACATTAGAAATGTATAATTTACTATTCCAACTCCAGCCTACGTAACAGTAGGGAAGGTGTTGGAATAGTAAACTATACTATTCCTAATGTTAGAAAGCCATCTACTGCAAGTCGATGAAATGACTTGTGTAGTAATGCTTTGCGTGTTAACAACGTGGTCGTTGTAACAACTGCGTTGTAATGGCATCGTGGTGTGATGACCGTGATGTAGAGGGTCTTCTCCCAGGATGGAGTCAAACATCCTTAACCTTACTGGCAAACGAAGTTAGGAAGCTTTAACTGTTGTAAACAGATAAGGTCCACACTTTGCCTGATGCCATATTTCCAGTAGCAGGAAAGGTGGGACACCCAGCAAACCGAAACGACGACCCAATAGTGTAATAGATGGAGCAGTCGGTGGGGCGTGTGGCATGGAGGGGCTTAGGCTCAAGGGCATACTTTAAAGGAGGATGCATGGGGGGTCTTTGTGACACTCCACATGTGACCATAGAAGCTACTCCCTTAATAAAAATGCATTTTTAAAATAAAACATTTTGTTAGGTTTTATGATCAAAAGCAGACAAAAAAACACAAACATTCAAAATCAACATACCATGACAAACTCAATGACACAGCGTGTTACACAGGTTTTAGAGTCACCAATTCGACAATCCCAGTTGTACTTCCTGGCCCTTCTTCACCCACCCCTCACCATTACTCTGTAGTAAGAGTTACCAACGATAGGGTTAAACTCAGATGAACAGGGGTCCAACAAAATACTCCAGCACCAACGCCGTTCACTCCAAACATTCTAATACGTTTACGGCCAGCCCCTGGTTTGATAAATTGGTCTCTCCCGGCTCATACAATGGTCCATCACTGTTCCTGCATTGAGTCTCCCATCCATGAAATCCCAATAGTATCCCACCCCCAAAAAGCCATGCACTTCAGAGACCTGAATAAGCCTCCTTCCCCGCCATAGTGTACTCTATCTGGTCAGTTAAAGTTTCCAACCCAAATCCTGAGTTGTTTTATTCTATAGTTTGAACACTAGGCTGCTCCCTGGGTGCGGGAGCAATGCTGGATCCCTGCGCGCAGGACAGAATAAAAACCGTGTGGTGTCGGCACCATGCAAGACAGAATCCACTTGGGGGTACATATCTGATAATACCTACTGGATATACTGTTAGCAACTTACCACCATTATTTGGACTGTGGTTTCTGTCTTACTCTTTATAACTTCTGTGTGTTATATGTTTTATTTAGATATGTGAGAATGTGCAATGTATGAGATGGCTGATTGTTGGCAAGTACAAGTATATGTATATGTTTCTATGTTCACTATTTTATCCGAGCCCTATGGTTGTGGGGTGGGAGATTCTTCTGTTTATGTCTCTGGTAATGTATTTGACTATTGTGTGACCTATTGATTTAACGGATTATTGTGTATAGCCAAGTACTCTTTCATTTGGCTCCGTTCCTATTTTGAGAAACAAAAAAGAATAACCAAAAAAATGTATAAATATAATAAAGATTTGGTATTGTACATCTTTGAATCACGTTCTTACTTTCAAACAAACAGTTATTTCTATTTCAGTGCATTCACTGATGTTAGGACCTGAGTTATTGGTCCTGTTCTTCTCTGGACCAAATTCTATTTTTTTTCCATTTACTAGAGACATAGTGGTGTCCTATATATAATTGTTGGCAGTTGACACCTTCTACCCTTGTTTGAGGGTTGTTTTTTGTTCTGTGCTGTCCCGAGAGTCTCTGCCTACATCCACTTACTCGGGTTCCCTTTATTATGTTTTGCTGTAGTCTCTGCATGCAGGAGCAATGGCGGCTTCCGCTGGAGGCTGTGAGCCATTCAGGACCGCAGGGGCATTGAGGCTCCGACCGTGGTCCCCAACGCTGAAAACTGGGTTCCCTGAGTGGGCTCCAAGGCACCCAGCATCAAGAAGACAGACCACGGGGATGGAGTCCCTGATGGGGTCCCTGGGCCTGAAATTTGCCAGGGAGAGGAAAAACACAGTCCCTCCTCCCCCTTTATTTTGTATTTCTCTCCCCTTGAAACCATAATGGAGGTGAATGCATCGTTGATATATTGGAGCGCAATCTGATTTGCAGTGACTGTGACAAGTGCTTTTTTCTTGTTGTCTCTTGATGAGAGCAAAGTCCATGGTGCTCCCTTTTAATTACCCTGAGGATGCAAATGCCAAAAATTCTCTGCAAGCTCCACCCTTTTGGCCCCACCCAGTTTTCCTAAGGAGCATGGAAAGGTCTTTCCGAATTTTCTTCTGATGATGGACAGTTTACCAAAAGGTCCACAGCGCATTTCCCGCCAATTATGGTGATGCATTCTTGATGCAGATGAATACGAGGACATCTCCATTAAACAAAGAAGCACTTTCTTCATAAAGTTAAGAGGAAGAACCCTGGTTAGGTGGAGATTACCCTCTTTGTAGTCTCATCATCTTCTCTAGCAAGGATTTGTGTTATCACAGATTTGTGAATCAAGACCTCCAAGAACCATCACATTTCCAAAATTACATGCACAGAAGGTCACTGGAGACATTTCCTGGTGGTCTATTATGCAGATGTAGTGTTGATTATGCACTAGACATTTACTCAATGAGGTAGCACTTGCTAATTAGCCAATACAAAGTATGCCAGTTGGGAAGACATTTTGTGCAAAACTGTGGACTTGTTGGATAAAGAGGCAGGTGAGGTTCTGTTCTGGCCCAGTCACTCACACAGCTACTGAGGCACTCACACAGACACTCAGACACCCACTCACACACCCATTTAGCCACTCTCACATACACTCACAGATGCACACAGCCACTCACACACCCATGCAGTCACTCACACACCGACAGTCCAATCACACACTCACAGACCCATACAGCCACCTACACACCTACTCACACACCCACATGACCACTCACACACCAACTCACAGACCCATACAGTCACTCATACACCCACTCACACACCCATTAAATCACTCACACATCCACTCAGAGAACCACTCACATGCCCACACAGACACTCAGACTCCCACTCACAAACCCATTCTGCCACTCCCACATCTACTCAGACCCACACAGCCTCTGACACACTCACTCACATAACCACTAACAGACCCACACAACCACTTACCCACTTACTCACTCCCTCACATAACCACTCACATACCCACTCAGAGACCCATATATCGTCTCTCACACACCCACTCACAGACCCATACAGCCACTTACAAATCCACTTACAAACCCACACAGAGACTCACAAAACTACTCACACACTCACAGAGCTACTCACACATCCACACACCCCCTCACAGACTCATACAGCAACTCACACACTCACTCACCAACTCACAAATTCACTCACACGCCCTCATAACTACTCACACACCCACTCATACACCCGTAGAGACTCACACACCCACTTACAGACCCATACAGTCACTCACACAAACCAGTCACTGACCCATACAGCCACTCACACACCCACAAAACCACTCACAGACCCAAATACAGACTATTACCGCCACTCACACATCCACTCACAGACCCATACAGCCACTCACACATGCACTCACTGACCCATACAGCCACCCACACAAAGACTTACAGACCCATACAGCCACTCACACACTCTCTCTCAAGGGTTACAGGTTACAGTTAGAGAAATAAAAATTTAAAATACTTTTAAATTCACAAAAAAACAAAGGAGACAAAGATGTTATTGTTAGAAAATAACATAAAAACATAGAAATTCACTGAAGAAAACAATGGTTACAGGGACATTATATTCGGGAAATAGAATTGAAAAAACGTTGGAAATACACTCAAAAATCAAAGGTTACAGGGACGTTATAGTTAGGCTCAGCAGTACATAGAAATTCAGCAGTTATAGTTACATGAGCTAGCCATAATTTACACCCATGCAGTCCACTGCTTATGACTTCACATATTACATCACTGATTACATGGTCTGTGACATCACTGATGACATCATCCAGTGATTGTAAGTGTTTTCTAAATGTTTATGAGTGTTAAACATACATACTAAGGTACTACAAAAGTTAAATTAGTATACTTTGTGTACTATGCATGTGAGGCTGTATGGGTGAGTGAGTAGCTGTGTGAGTGGCTGTATGAGTGAGTGACTGGGTGTGTAAATGGCTGTATGAGTGAGTGAGTGGCTGTTTAAGTGGGTGTTTGGTTAAGTGAGTTGGTGCATGAGTGGCTGTATTGGAGAGTGAGTGTCTGTGTGAGTGGCTGTATGGGTCAGTGAGGGGGTGTGAGAATGATTATATGGATGTCTGTAAGTGGTTATATGGGTGAGTGAGTGGGTGTCTGAGTGGTTGTATGGGTGAGTGAGTGTCTGTGTTGTGAGGCTGTATGGGTGTGCGAATGGGTATGTGAGTAGCAGCATTTGTGAATAAAGGAGTGTGTGAGTAGCTATATGGGTGAGTGACTGGCTGTGTGAGTGGCTGTATTGATGAGTGAGTGGTTGTATGTGTAGTTGTATGGGTGAGTGTGTGGTTGTGAGTTAGCTTTGCTAACTAAAACTGCTGAATTGTTATGGTTTTGTACACGTGAAATCTTGGCCTAGCTATAACGTCCCTGCAACCTTTGTTTTTTTGATTGATTTCTTAGGTTCTTTTAATTTCTGTTTCCTAACTATAATGTCCCTGTAACCTTGGGTTTTTCATTGAATATATGTATATACTGAATGAATACATTTATTGTGTGATTACTTAAAACATTGCAAAAATGATGGGAAAATATATATATGTATGTGTATATGTACATATACACATACATATATATATACATATGTGTGTGTGTGTGTTTTCACAACTCCATTACTCAAAACTCTTCGGTGTCATCAGGAATCAGAAGCGGCGCCGCAGTGTATGATTTTTTAGATGTTATTATTAATTCACCAGTGCATCACACATAGAGACAGTTGGTACGTTATGGCGCTTGCCTGCCACAGGACCTTAGGGTCCGGCCATCAAGATTGTCCTTTTTCAAATTCCCATGACCTAAGCCATCATTCATTTTCACATCTATTAAAAACAACTAGACCACACATTGTTATTTCTCTTTCTTTGTCACGTAATGTCTTCCATATTTACATTTATATTTCATGTAAAGTACATTAATTTACAATATCTTACTTGACTTAATCGTCACAAGCTGCCCAGAAAGTCAGCAAGGGTAGCCAAATATTGCCTATTTCTTGTTTAAATTATTTCAGCTCTGCCTCAGATTCAAATCACAGTATAGGACTGTTGATGATAAAGGAATTCTCATACAATGCAGCTGTATTTGTTATTC
Source organism: Triturus cristatus (assembly GCF_964204655.1). Taxonomy (NCBI): domain Eukaryota; kingdom Metazoa; phylum Chordata; class Amphibia; order Caudata; family Salamandridae; genus Triturus; species Triturus cristatus. Next base: position 285,146,674 of record NC_140592.1, on the reverse strand, counting down.
TTCATGTTTAGCAACTTGCAGTAAAGTGCTTCTAATGCAAGGAGGGAGGGAGCCAAAAATGGAAAAAGAGGAAAGTAGAAGGAAAGGATGATAATAGTGATAAAGTGCAATCAGAATAATTCAAAGATCTAATTTGGAAAAGCAGCATTTTTCAATCTAAAGTAAAGTGTGAATGCGTTAGCAGCTAAGTTGTGCAAATGTTAAGCAGTAAAGCAGCACACAGTAGACAGTGAGAATACTCAAACAATAATTCATATGTCTAATATAAGCAGCAACATGTCCTGATGTAAAGTGCTAGTGCATTAGTAACTTATTTAGTGCAATATTTAGGCAACAACTCAGCCTACGATATTATAAAGTGCAAGTGCATAAACAGCTTCTATACGTTACATTTTGAGATTTCTTAAGGATGTGTACAATAAAATATCATACAAGTATGAATTTGCTATACAAAGATAGCTTCTAATTATGATCCATATACATTCTCAAGAAATCTAGAATCATGTCCTAAAGTTCACAGGCAACAATATATTTTAGATCATATATAAATATTAAGATCTTCCTCCGAAAATCATCCAAGATTTTAAAAAACAACTCTATATCCCTTTTTCCAAAGACCCCCATTAACCAATGCATATCAAGAACACTTTCTGGGATGAGGCCTATACATCCTCTGGATGAAATCCTGGAATTTTGAACAAGTTCAATATTCTAACAATTGCAGCTGGTAATAGTATTAGAGGTGTACATGTAATTCTTTGTTTGGTATCAAAAGTTCACTTCTTGCTTTTCTTCTGTGTTCTTTCTATGGCTTCTTGTATTACTTCCAGTGGTTATCCCCTAGCTAGAAATCTATATTTCATTTCAGTTTTGAAATCCTTATCCTCTGAGCAATTCCTTATTGCTCTCAGCATTTCTCCGTAGGGGATACTCCATCTCAGATTTTTCAGATGACAACTGTTTCCATGGAGAATAGTATTATATGGTGTTTTCTTCCTGTGTGTTTGTGTATGGATACACATATCTTTTATGTGGACCTCAATGTCTAAAAGCATGATCTGATCAGAGCTCATGGTATGAGTAAAAGCTAGGTTAACATCATTTTAGTTTGGGATAAAATAAAAATGTCCAATTCTTTACTGTCCCCCTCCCATATTATGAAAAGATCATCAATAAATCTAGCGCATAGCTTTACTTTTTCCAAAGGTGATTGGTTGCTTTTGGTCCCAATAACTTCAGATTCCCAATAGCCCATGAGCAGATTTGTGTATGTCGGAGCAAAAGAGGTACCCATGGCTGTTCCCTGTTGCTGTAAATAGTAACTTCCATTGAACATAAAGATGTTATGTGTCAGACAGAAATTCAACATGCCAATCAGCAAATTTGAGTTCTCCAAATGATTAATCAATCTATCATGTAGGAAATGTTTGACTGCTTTTATTCCATCCCGATGTTTGATAAAAGTATATAATGAAACTACATCAATTGTAGCAATCAAGTTTGAGTCCTTCCAAAGTATGTTATGGATTTTATATAAAAAGTCCATGGAGTCCCGTAGATAGGATGGTATGGCTGTCACATATGGTGCTAAAAAGAGGTCAATATATCTTGAGGTGTTCTCCAAAAGTGAATCCACAAGCTGATTATAGGACTTCCTGGTGGGTTTGTCAAGCTTTTATGTATTTTAGGTAGGAAGTTAATTGCAGGAGTTGTGGGCATGGCGTTTGCAAGTACTTGTATTCTTCATCATCAATCAATTCTTGTTGGTGCCTTTTCTGTAACTTTCCATGGTATTCAAGAATGATTTTTGGTGATGGATCTTCTTTTAATTCTTGTAATGCTGTTCATTGCTCAGTTGTTTTTCAGCCTCCAATATGTACTTGTCATGATCCTGTATTACGATGTTTCCACCCGTATGTCTTCCCTTAGTTATTTTATTGCTATTCTTTCTTTAGGAGTGATGTTTCCTTTGCATCGTGATACATATCTTCAGGATAATTTTTTCAGATCTTCAACCACCATCTCTTGGAACAAGTCTATCTTGTTCCCTGGTGGTAGCTGAGGACAAAATGTGGAATCTTAATCCACTCCCTCCTCCTCCTCCTCCTGTGTCAATGCCCATCTCTGAGCAGAATTGTACTTACTTCATTTCCCCAGATGGAGTTGTGTGAACTATCCCATCAGATTCTTCTTTCAACGTTGTCAGAGTTTTTAAGCACAATATTTCTTTTAATGTTAAGTTGGAGATGTTCTTTGCTGTTTGCAATTTAGTATCGGAGGGAGGACATTTTTTTATTTATTTCATTTTGCGTGAGAATTTATACAAATCAATTCCTAAATTTACTAATTCCTTCTCCGAGTCTGGGCAGAAAGAGTCCTTTGTTGAGGATTTTTATTTGATCTTCATTTAGTGTTTTTTTGGACAAGTTTACAATGAAATTCTCTTTGTTTACTATTTTTGTGAGTTTTGCTTTTTCTTTTCTTTTACTATTTTCACTTTTCCATCCTTCCCTACTTCTTCTGGTTTAAATTTTTCTTCCCCCCTGCCCTTTCCAGTAGTTGCTCCCTTCCTCTCTGTCTCGTGTTCATGCAGACCAATCAAAGTTCCCCAGAAACATCCAGATTACCTTGATTAGGTTCTTTGTCCACTGAACTTACTTCAGAGCTATCTATTGAGGCCTCTGAGGCTCCCTTTGTCTCCAAGGCTCTACTTCTCAAGCCATCATATTTTAGTGCAAAACGATATATGCGTCCATCCTGATAGTCAATTCGGTCTCAGATAAATTTCCTTGCTTTTCTTTTTTCTATTTCAGCTTCATGCTTCTCAATTCTTTATTCCATTTGTTCAAGCACCTTCATTATTTCATCAGTCATAGTATGTTTTTCTAATTCTTGTTCCAAGTCCTTTATCTTGACAATTAGCACTTCCAATTTTCTTACTGCGTGCATGATCAGAGTGCACATTAATTTAAAGGAGCATTCATTTGTATCATCTTGCAAGGTTTTTATGAGATCTTCATCAAGGTCATTCAGGGTAGGTAAGATTACAATTCTTAAACGTCTTGGTGTTCTTTTACATTCTATGTATGTTTGAAGGGATGTCATCTCCCACCACTTATTCAGCTCACTTGTGCGAGTGAGCTCCAGTTACCTGATTACAAAATTGATGGTTCTACTTTTATCCTCTACTTGTTTTGCAGTGGTATTCGGCACTGTTACTTTATCATCATTCAAAAGCTCACTTGCCGTTTGAGGCCTCAGTTGCCTCTTTTCTGCCATAGTAAATTGTGTGACTCCAATCTCCTGTATTGCACTTTAATTTTTATTGTTATCGTTCTAATCCCCACTGCCCTCTCGATTCATTATTCTTAGGAGGGTTTCTGAACTATGCCTTTTTGATGTTCTTCTTTTATTTCCTTGCAAACCTCTTCAGTATGTTGTTTGAGGCCACCTGACCCAATGTACTGGTCCCGCTTTCCGGGTTTGCAAGCGGTTGCACCACAGTTTCTGCTAGCCAGAAGTAGGATGAGGCCTCCTCCTTCACGTCCCTTTGAAGCGTTTGGGTCTCAACACTACAATCCCAGCTCCCCAGCTCCTCCCTGCAGTGACATCTCCCGCTGCTTACCACAAGTTGCCCACGGCAATATCTTCTCTCAATTTCAGGCAGAGAAGTCGGAGATTTGCACCATAACACGGTAAGCTGTTGCTGTCATCAATCTCCATCTTCCCTTCATGTTCAGGTGCAAGCTTTGTGCAGCGCAGCTGCTGCATTAAACATGTTTTCATGACTCCATTACTCAAAACTCTTCGGTGTCGACAGGAATCAGAAACTGAACCGGGGGTTGGAATTTTTTTAATTTTAGTATTAACTCACCAGCGCATCACACATAGGGACAGTCGCAGCATTTTTGCCCTTGAGTTCCACAGGACTATAGAGTCCTGCCAGATAGCTTCTCCTTTTTCAAGTACCCATGACCTAAACCCATCATTCATTTTTACAATCATTAAAGACAACTAGACCACACATTGTTATGTCTCTTTCTTTGTCAAGTAATGTCTACCATATTTATATTTATATTACATGTAAAGTACATTAATTTACAATGTATTACTTGAGTGTATCTTCACAAGCTTATATAAATAAATAAATATATATACAGTTATAGTTATGTCAGTTGTTCCATAGGAAAACCGATTTTTGTGTTTCAAATACATTTTGAAACATTCAATGAATCTCCAAGAAACCTACCAAAAAGGAGTTACTTTTTGACTAGTTTGTGCAAGAAATTTTGGGGGGGATCCATCAAACAGGGGCGAAGAAAAAAGGAGGTGTCCCAAAATGCCAAATCCCCATGCATTTTCCATATACAGGGCTACAGCATAAACTGCCCCTTAAAAAACACGACCCTGGTGGTGGGGTCCCAAGGGCCTTTTTAAGGCTTGGCTGGGGGCGGGCACGTAGCCCCTACCCTTAAACATAAGGAGCGACCCTGGGTGATAGGGTCCCAAGTATTTTTATAAGCTCAGGGATGGGGGCTGAATAGCCCCCTCCCCTTTAGAAAACACAGTTTTTGTGGTGGGGTCCCCAGTGCCTTTTAAAGGCTCAGGTGGGGGACGTGTGCCCCCCTCCCCATAAACTTAAGTAGTGGCCATGGCCAATGGGGTCCCCAGGGTCTTTAAAAAGGCTCAGGGAGTGGGGTCAGGCACCCCCTTCTCTTTTAAAAAACACAGCCCTGGGGGTGGGATCCCCAAACCCTTTTAACAGCTCGTGAGGGGAACTGTGGCTCCCCTTAATTATCACATTGGGCCCCTAGGGGTGGGGATCCCCATGACTGAAAGAGGCTCAGAGAGAGGCGCTGTTCGGCCCCCGCCCTTTTGAAAAATATAACGGTCCTGGGGGACGGGGTCCCCAGTACCTAATAAAGCTTGGAGAAGCAGGCCAATTGGCCCCCTTCCCCTTGAAAATACATAGGGTCCTGGTACATAAAAAAAGAAAAAGGAATGAAAACAGATCAGAGATCAGAAAATTAAAAATACAGTAACGCAAAGCTAATGGCTGATACACTTTGCTTGCATCCATAATAATATTCAGCATGGGGTAATGGGTCAGCCTCTTCAGACAATGGCTGTATTGTTCAATGGTTGACATAGTTTTACTTATCATGTGCACACCCACTTGGAAATGAGAGCGCCTCAGTACAGGGACTGGCAGCCCGGTCCTTCAGTTTTCCATTTTTCCCTCTCATTTATGTCTTTCTCATTTTTTTACTTTAATTATTTTGGAGCATACTATATCTCTCCAGTCAGAGCCAACAAGATGTTGCTGGCATTTAATTTCATCTGCAGTGTGCCACATCCTGTGAGACCACGGCAGCTAAATCAGGCCACCATTTGGGTATGGTATTGTCCATAGTTTCCCTGTTTCACTGTTCCTGCTGGCCAAAATATTGGTACTAAATGAAGCACCCATGCTAGATTTCAAAACAACGAAACGCCAAGTACAATACAATTGCAAAACAGCCTCCTGCTGCTATATTTTGTTTAAGTTGTTATGGGAAGTATATGCCTGCCATGTTTATGCAGAAGCATGTTTTCTTTTTCTGTTTATATACATATAATGTATCTTGCATATATTGTTGAGTGTGTGTTTGAGTTTATTGTGGCTGTGTAAGTAGATGAATGAAAGAATGAGTCAATGGGCTGATGAATGGATACATGAGAACTAGGATAAGTGGCAAAATGCATGTATGATGACTAACTGAATGCCTAAACCCATTATTAACTGAAGAGGCACATACATATAAAAGCCAATGCTTGTTTATGAATCTTGTATTAACCTCACATGGAAATCGTAATAGTAAATTCAAAAGATGCCAATCAGCCATCAAATGGAGAATGGAATTCTCTTTGCTTTACTCCATCATTTCTGGGTCTGCATCTTACAGTAAAGAAAAAAGCACAGTGATCCAAAGAAAAAATGAAATGGAGGCAAGTTAGTGTATTGTACCCTCAATGGCTCGGTGACCAGCTACATAATTCAAATTTCATTATGTGTTTTGAACCTTCTGAAAACATGCAGTACCACACAGTGGCATTCACCCAGATGTCACAATTCATTGAAGTTAAACTCTAAACTGTCTGAGTTCCAAACAGGATTCCATCTAGGAAGAGGCACAGAATCTGTCCTCATCATCATCTCTGATCACCTTAAAAACAAAGTACAACGGAACAGGGTCACTGCACTACTTCTCTTAAATGTTTCAGCTGCCTTTGACACAGTTCATCATGACACACTAATCCAAAGACTCTATGAAGCCAGCATAGAGGGGACTGGTCTCAACTGGATCACATCCTACCTTCAAAACAGGACAGAAGTCATCCATACACCTCATTCTCATCCAAACTGTACCTCACAAAAGCTGCTTTTCAACATCTACATGAAGTCATTATCATCAATGATCAATTATTTTTTGGTCACCTGCTATAACTACACAGATGACACACAAATAATTCTTAGACTGGATAGTCCCAAAGACACTGGAAACTAAAATACATTTAGCGGCCTGCGAGCCGTTGATCAGTGGATGACATGGAGCCATCTCAATTTGAATTCGTCCAAAACTGAAATGCTCACATGTGGCGACAGGAAAAATTATGACCCACTTTACACCTGGCCTGACGATGTGAGACCACCTCCTAAAGTATCCAAGGAAGTAAGAAACCGCGGAATTTCCATGGACTCAAAGCTATCAATGAATGCCCAAGTGGATAAGTTAGCAGGGTCAAGCTTCATTACTATGAAAACACTGCAACGCATCTTCCCCCACCTGGGATTTCCACACAAGGTCTAGGCTACCATCTCTCTTGTATTGTCTAAACTTGATTACGCCAATTGCCTCTATCATGGATCATCTTTATCAACTTTGAAAAGACTTCAGTAAATTCAGAACTCTGCTGCTAGACTAATCCTATATGTAAAGCCAGAAACCCACATCTCCCCTACCTTGAGCGCTCTATATTAATTACCGGTGGCCACAAGATACATCTTCAAGCTGGTTTGTTTCACCCACAAAACAATACATTGAACAGGACTTCTTTTTATCAGGAATAAAATCACCCAATACATACAACAAAGGAACCTCTACTATAATTTTTGAACCTCATCTCAAAACCCCACCATATAAGAAAACAAGCATTGGCATAGCCAATAGGTCTCGCCTTTGGGACCTTATAAGTGTTTAGTTATCCAGCACAATATCCTTGGTGCAACAACATCAACTGTTGCATGGCTAAACACTTATAAGGTCCCACAGGCAAGACCTATTGGCTATGCCAATGCTTGTTTCAAATCACTGTGGCGTATAACCAGAGCCACTGGAATCATGCTGCAGAGGAGCACCAAATTATGCTGCAGGTTTTTATGTCGCAAGAAAAGGCAAATTATCTGGCATAATGAGGCTCATTTTTTGATAGTATTACTTCATTATTTTGATATTTTTTTAACATGGTAATACTGTCTCCGCAAAAATGTCACCTCATTGGTACCAAGTTAAGAACCAAATACAGAAATAAGCAACTGAAAGATGACCAGTTAGGCTTTGTGAAGGCCTTCTTCTGCGCATGGACACATGTTGCCACGTTTTAGTAAGTTTAGATCCGTTTGAGCTATAAAAAGAAATTATGCAGTAGATGGAGTAGTGGCAAATGCAGCACATCCATAATTATGCAAAAGAAATCTGGGGTCGCAGAATCGAATAATTTTTGTGACCTTGCATATAACTGAGTTCTGGTTCAGGTTCACTCACATAGGCCATTCGTTAGGGGGAAAATAACAAAAACCTGGTAATTGTTCACAAAAAAAAAAATCTGCCTGATAGATGGTAGAGTAACATTGGAGACGCCTTTTGGGACTCCGAAATCGTGGATGACCTGAAATTCCTTGAAGGAGGTAGACAATGGGACCTAATTAGGTGAGCCTGTGGGTAGTAACAAATGCACCAGGAATAAGGCAATGTGGGAGGAATATGGAGCACTGTGTGCAGTCTGAAGAGACAGTCTATGCTTTGGGTTGCTCACAGAAATGTAATCCAATTTGGGACCTATGGAAGGAGTCGGAGGCGATGGATGACTAAACCAAAAGATGAAGGGAAGTGGGACGAATCCACTTGACTTGACTCTGAACTCTATGGATCAATCTGTCTTTAACAATATGGCTTTATTGGGGAGTTGTTGGGTTGTTTGGATGTTCGGTTTGGTACCACTATATAGATTCTGTTGGCTTGATATCAACTTACAAATGCAGTTTAAAAAAAACTGTACTGGAGCAGCATATTGTACATGAACCTGAGAAAGCTGGCTATCTTCCTAAACCCTCTCTAACCACTTGTCACTCTGTAAATAGTCAGAAATGTTCTCCAGACAAAAGATGGAGTAACCTACCTTCCAGGATGAAAAGAGGAATTGATCCTCCCCAACCTTGATAGGGGTATAGGGAAAGGGCTTTCTCCACTGGGAAAAATGTTTCCCCCTGTACAGTTCTTTGCTATGGAAAACTCCCCATTAGGAAAAAGGAGCTTTTAGGAAAAGTCCATTGACATTCCCAGAATTATGCTGAGCAGCCTCCACTTGGTAAAGCTTTTCTGATGAGCTTCCAGTAATGTTTATGAATAGAAAAACGTTCTTTTACATGAACGAAAAACAAAAATTAAAATGTAAGGTGAAAGTGGTGTTTTAAGCATGTTCCTATAACTATTTGTTTTTATTTTATTCAGGTTGTTTTTGGCCTAAGGAAACGAAAGTGAACATAAAAAAAGCATACATTCGGCCTATAAAAAATAGACAATTACACTTCAGAACTGTGGTTCAGTTCAGGACGGACAGATATTCGGTTTGGATAAAAAAACGAAACATTTGTAGCTTGAGGATGTCATCAAACAAATGTGTGTGCGGGCATTGGCCAAAGCTATCACCTCACACACTGTATGTTTACCAAGGATACACGTATGTCCCTGCTGCCGAAGAACAACAAAGCTGGCGCTGTAGTGTGCCACCCGACCCTTACTTGCTTACGCATACACGCACGCAATAGTGGTGATGATTGTGTCATCACCGGGACATAGATACGGGATGGGCGTTCACAAACCTCGTTCCTGCTATCATATACAGAGTGTGCGTTGTGCCTGTTCCTGCACTACATGAAGTACATTACACAGGTGACGAGGCAGTGAGCACATGCTGACACTCCAAGAAGTACAGCAATTGACTGCCCAGTCCCAGCCCGACTTGGAAGTACACAAAACCTACGCGCCTACAGCATCAAAGTGCTTGGCTGCTCCTCAGCACTGACAGCCTGATGGGGGTGAGGCAGGATACAGCGCATGCACAGAGAGGTATGTTAACTTACAAAACAAGCATTGGCTGCGCGTGCGAGACGCCATATGTGGTGGGGGAAGGGGAGAAAAGGGGGTTGTGTGTGCGCGTGCGTCATCGTGATCGCGATCGCTCTGAAAGCGAAAGTGATCGCGATGACGCACAAGTTTTCAAAGTGCTGCTGGCGGCCGGCTGCGCGCGTTCACGATCGCGTGAACGCAAGCGTTAGGCCAGCCAGCAGCACTTTGAAATTCCCACATACAAAATGTCTCTTTGAGCCAGCGCATGCGCTGGGCTCAGCGAGACCTAAAAACAAGGTGGCGGCTGGCACTACCAAGCCCTAACACGGCCTTTGAACAAAAGAGTAATTAGGACATCAGCATCAGTGAATCATTCACATTAAACAGAAATAAGAGTAGGTTGAAGTTACGGGACACTGCATCTATTCCACAGAACCGAAAGTTTAAAAAACAGTTCACAATAGAATACAAACAGTAGTTTGGGTGCTTTGGTTATAACAAGAGGCTGAGCAGCTCACAAAAACAGAACAGGGCTGCCTTTGCAAGCTGGAATAGGAAAGAATAAATTGAAACTATGAGGTCATGTTCTACCCAATTAATTACCAGAAGTGAGAAGATAGTTTATTCTCAACTTAGCTGAGGTGTGCTGCAGAGAAGTTACGAAATGCTCTAAAATAGCCCAAAAAATAGGATTGATCTGCGCTGCGTGAAATTAACCCGAAGAAGGCACGACATTATTCACTCTATATAAAAATGAAATTTCTGTGTAAAGCATCGCTCACATTTTCATGAAGTACCCCAGGGCTGCATGAAATGTCCCATAGGCTACCACTAAAGGGTCACATGCCAGTCACGAAACTGACACCATGAGTCACCCACAGTATCCTTGTAAAGCAGCAAATGGCGCCACAGCATCACTGGGAACAGATAATGGGGAAGAGATAGGAGTCAGGCCGTACATATGCCATATTTATCCTATAAACTGCCTCTATCTGGAATTTAGTGATAAATGTTGATATCTACCTGTGCATTTTGGTTGGTGTTCTTCTTCAGTCAAGTGTACAGGTGCATAAACAAGGTCTATCAACTAACTTCAGAATGAGAGGCTGGTATTAAATCTGGAGTGGAGAGATGCCTCGCTCACCAAAGTGTTGCCAAAAGAGAGCATCTCTTGGGCAGTCTTCTTTGCTGCGGCCGGTCTCTCCCTCCGCCTGCCCAATCTGTAAAGCTGACCCAGCCGCCTCTTCCATTATGCCTCAAAGCTGCCTGTTTTCAAAGCTCTGGTAGATGTGCGAGCCACTGAACGAGTCCGTCTCCGACAGCCTCCATGTACCCTACACACATACAGCCCCACAAGCATTACAGAGACTACTGCTGGCAACATGGTCTTCTACGTTCACTAGGTGTCCCGCAAGTTTTTGTTCACAGACAGAGGCCTGCAAGGCCTTCCGCCGCTAGAAAAAAAAAAACATGGCGCAGCCAGCGCTGGCTGAATCATAGCGTTTTTTTCTAACTTTAAGTCATGTTGCAGACCCAGGCTGCTGTACAACACGGCTTAAAGACATTATCAAAGCCAAAATCTGTCCCATAGGCAAGATCTTTTGGCTTTGCAAATGCTTGTATTAAGCTGGCTGATGTCAACCAGATGCAAACACAGTCCATGAAACAAATATTTCCCAAATATCCAAGGTCCATGTGCAAGTCATTAGACCAGTCTTTTTTTTAATTAGAACTCTGGGACTTGTAGTCTTCTTTAACCCAGGATAAAACTAGGTCAAGAAGTCCCAGAATTCTAAGGTAAAATAAAAACAGGAATGGACTAAGTAGTCACATGGACTGGGAAACTTGGCACCTATGCAGAGGGGAGGCTGCCCGGGTATGCCCCTCTCTTTTGACCACATTACTGGTGCTTGTACACCCACAAACACTACAGGGCCTTCTATCACGCATAACATTACAATGTACTGGTATCTGGACACATTCCTGAATGAAGCAAATAGATCATTTAACAGTGCTAGCACCAGGATTTTACGTTGTACTATCGATAGTTACCTTAGTTTACCCAGTCCAAGATGGCGTATGCTTAGTTCAGCCACTCCTACTTACAAGGCATAGTGTATTTATTATCTGGATGCTACATCATTAAAACCGATTTCCTTGCTAGGTTAGAATAATCAATACAAGACGTAATAATAAAAACAATACTCTAAATCGTAATATTTTATACCAATTGTTTCCCTGCCTTTAAATTCACACGAGCAGGATTACCCTGCCATTTAAGGATGCACAATAGTGTTTGATTTCAACTGTACCGAGAGAGAAAAGACATTTCCTGTAAGACTCCATTACGGTTTCACTGAAGCCGCCTTGTGGGAGCCGGCCTCGTGGCGTGGTCCTGTTTCCCCGCGCTAAGCCGCACGAGGTCCCATGCACATCCACATCTTGGATTGCACGTCACTCCACGTGACCACCTGTATGACCCTGCTCTACCCGGCCTCGGTCCCAGCGAGGCCCGACATCGAGACGCCAACCCCTGGCTCGGGGGATACCACGTGAGCCCTTCCCACTCTCGGCGGAGGGCAATATCGATGGGACCCCCTACCGTCTCTCCACACCTGGGTGTGATCACCCCACAGCTCTCTGGGGCCTGGCGCCTCTCCTGCTGGGCGTCTGGCCGCCCCCTACCCGTCCCCTCCGCCCCCTCCGGGCGCACGGGTCCAGACATCAAAGGGCTCTCGTCCTATATCTGGGGCGACCCGACAACAGGGCAGTAGTTGTATCCTGGAGTCGAGAGCCCTGCTGATCGGATCGCGGCTGACCCCACGAAGAAGACTCACCCTGAACCACCCCTTGAGCCCTGCTGACGACGTCGCGGCTCCACCGTGCTTAAAGACCTTCACGAACCTTTGGGGCCCTGCTGACGCTGTCGCGGCCCGACCTTGTTGAACCTTACCACCAGAGCCCAGCTGACCCCGTCGCGGCTCGACCTAAGCGGAACTACCATCCGAGCCCTGCAGACGACGTCGCGGCTCTCCACGTCCGAGCCGCTCTGAGACCAGCATCCAAGGTCTGGCGCAGAGCCCTCCCGTGCCTGGCTGGCACTAAGACTGTCCCGCTACCCTATCCTCTTGAACGAACACTGAGACTCTGACAGGATCCCTCGATCCCCTCTGTAAATATTGCACGTATTACTGCCGATAAAGAATCTAATCTCGCAACTACTATTGAGTCCTGTATGGTGGTGTTACTGGGCCTAGTACGATCATAGGAGAAAGACCTCCCTGAGGAGGCTTCTCAGCGGCGCTCGGCTATAACTTTGTGGTAGGAAGGTGCCGGAATAGTCTCCCCGACTACCCGGCGGGCCTCCCTCCAACATTTGGTGGCCAGCGGCGGGATCCGAGCAAACGCAATCGTACAAGCAAGTAACGCAACCACTACCTGACCAGACGGGAAGAGAAAAAGGGAACCATGGATGGCCAAGAAGCAACCATGACCGCAACCTTCCAGTTGGAGAAACTGGAGGAATACACCCACAAGGAACTCAAACAATTCTGCAAAGACAAAGGGATCCCAACCACAGGATTGGGCACCAAGGAGGAAATGCAGAAAGCCCTGAAAACCTGGGCAGAACCCGAGACCCCTCCACCCGAGCCGAAGGGACCTCGGCCCGGGACGGAAACCTGCCGACCACGGCCCCGACAAACGGGGAGCGAACCGTCCCAGACACCAGCCTTTCCCCCGAAGAGATACGAGAACGGGAGAGGGCCCGGACACACGAAATGGATCTTGCCCGACTCCGGCTGGACGGTGAGCTCCTACTGGCGGAGAAAAAGATAGCCCTGGAGCAACTACGACTACAAGAAGAAATCGAGGAGAAGAAAAGGCATCGGGAGCTGGAGGAGAGACGGCTAACCCTCGAGCACGAGAGGAGCCTTAAAGAACTTGAACTAAAAGCTAAAGCTGGGGAGACCAGCAACCCCGGAGCCCGGGACGCTCTGCCCCCGACCGAGCCAAAGGTTCACATCCCCAAGGATGTCGTCAAGGAGTACTATAAAAATGACGACATCCAGCAATGGTTCCGAGCGTACGAAGTCGCCATGACCTCCCATCGGGTACCCCGGAAGGATTGGGGCGCCGGCCTATGGGGGAGGTTCCTCAGCGAGGGACGGGATACCCTGCTGCAGCTCCCCGACGCAGTGATGACCTCGTACGTTCACATGAAGGAAGCCCTACTCACACGCTACGGACTGTCGGCCGAGATGTACCGGCAACGCTTCCGGGACTGCAAGAAGATCCCCGGTACCACATGGGTCGAATACGTGGACTTCTTCAGCCGAGCGTTGGAGGGATGGATCAAAGGGAGCAAGGTCACCTCATATAACGAACTATTCGACCTCATTGTCTGGGAGCACCTCGCCAACAACTGCTTTGTGGAACTAAGGCAACACCTCCTGGACAGTAAACTGACCGAGCCCCGGAAGCTCGCCGCCGAAGCGGACCGATGGGTCAACACCCGGGTCCCCCGGAACCCCGTGGGGGACTACCAACGGAGCACCACGGGACCTCCCCGCCAGCGCGGCGGAGGAGGGGGGTCCCACCGCAGTCGAGAATTCCCAGCTGGACCGCCCAGAAGTCCGCCACGAGGGCAAACAACCAACCCCGCTTCCCCGACCCAGGGCCGAAGAGGGACCCCTATCGCCCGTTCTGGACCACGATCGACAGTAACCTGCTTCGGATGCCAACAGACCGGCCATTATGCAAGTGACCCGGCTTGCCCCGTGAACCGACGGAACGGGACCACGGGGCCACCTCCCCGACAAATTGCTGCCGCAGCCCTGGGGGAGGGAGAGGACGAGGAGGAGAACCACGACAACGGGTCCCCCGAGTGGGATCCAGCCGCCATGTCGCTCGTATGCCTAGGCTCCCGAGAAATGGTGCCCCGCGCCACCATCCCAAGCAACACCCAGAAGTACCAACAGTGGGTCACCATCAATGGGCGACGGGCCGAGGCCCTCCGGGACACTGGGGCCAGTGTGACCGCTGTCCGCTGCCATCTGGTGACCCCCGAACAGATCCTACCACATGTCCTCTGCCCTGTCCGGACCGCCGACAACACCGAGAGCATGTGCCGGATGGCCCGAATCCCCTTCGAGTGGGGAGGAGTGTCCGGCACCCTAAAAGTGACTGTCCGAGACGACGCCCCGGTGGACTGCCTCCTGGGGAACGACCTAGAGAGCTCCCCCTGGGCCCAGGTGGAGCGCCGAGAGCATCTGGGGATGCTAGGACTACCCGAGTGGGCCTGCGCCACCACCCGGTCCATGACCGTCCAGCCAGCTGCGGCCCCGGCCCCTGACAAACCGGCGGGCCCCGAACCATCCACCTCCTCCAGCCCGGAGGAACCTGACGAGGAGGCCGGGCCCTCCGAACCTTCTTCCAACGAGGCTGCTCCCCTCAGCGAGATCCCCGAGCTGGCCCAGTGGCGCCACGACAGGGGTCCCACCCGTGAACAATTCCAGCAAGAACAGAAGGGCTGCCCGTCCCTCGAGGGGGCCCGACAGCAGGCGGCCGCCCAGGCTGCGGGGGACCCCTCGGGAACCCACTGGGTCTATTGGGACAATGACTTATTGTATAGCGAGCAGAAAGTTGCCGAACTAGGGGCCAGCCGGGTGCTGGTGGTCCCCCTCCGATTTCGAGAATTCCTCTTGAACCTGGCACATGACGTGCCCCTCGCCGGACATCTCGGGCGGGACAAGACGTACAGCCGCCTCGTGACCCATTTCTATTGGCCCCGAATGAGACGAGACGTGGACCAGCACTGCCGGTCCTGCCCGACCTGCCAAGCTAGCGGGAAGACTGGGGGACGCGTGAAAGCCCCCCTGCAACCATTTCCAGCCGTCCACACCCCGTTCGAACGAGTGGGGATAGACATCGTGGGGCCCCTCGACCCTCGGACCGCCCTGGGCCACCGCTTCATCCTGGTACTGGTCGACCACGCCACCCGGTACCCAGAAGCTGTTCCCCTCCGAACTGTAACCGCTCCAGTGGTGGGACGGGCCCTGATGGGCATCTTCTCCAGGGTGGGGTTCCCCCGAGAAGTGGTGAGCGACAGGGGGACGAACTTTATCTCGAAGTACATGAGATCCCTCTGGCAACAATGTGGGGTCACCTATAAATTCACCACCCCTTACCACCCCCAGGGGAACGGACTGGTCGAGCGGTTCAACCGAACCCTGAAGGGGTTGATCAAGGGCCTGGAAGAGCCCCTCAGGAGGAGATGGGATGTCCTGTTGCCCTGCCTCCTGTTCGCCTACCGGGAGGTACCCCAGAAGTCCCTGGGCTTCAGCCCCTTCGAACTGTTGTATGGGCACCCCGTCCGAGGGCCCCTCAGCCTGGTCAAGGAGGGTTGGGAGGCGAACGTCCAGAGTGCCCCGCCCGACGTCTACCGGTACCTCCTGACCTTGCGGAACCAGACTCGAAAGTTCCATGCCCTGGCAGAAGCCAACCTTGAAGCCAGCCAAGAAGATATGAAACGCTGGTATGACGAGAATGCCTCAGCCGTCGAGTTTGAGCCGGGCCAGCAAGTCTGGGTCATGTCACCCGTGGACCCCTGCACCCTGCAGGACAAGTGGACCGGGCCCTTCAAGATAGTTGAAAGGAAGAGCCCCGTCACGTACCTGGTCGATATGGAGTCTCCGAGGAACCCCCTCAGGGTCCTGCACGCCAACCGGCTCAAGCCCCATTTTGCCCGAACTGAACTCAGCTTACTACTGGCTACCGACGATGGGGGTGAAAGTGACTCTGAGCCCCTACCAGACCTCCTGGGGACCTCAAGCCAAGACGGCTCCTTGGAGGGCGTCCACCTCTCCGCCACCCTGACACCAGAACAGCGCCATGATTGCCAGAAGCAACTGCAACCCTTCACTGCCCTCTTTTCTCTCGCGCCCGGGGTAACCCCCTGGTGCGTCCACGACGTGGACACAGGGGATAGCCCCCCTGTACGACACCGCGCTTATAGAGTGCCTGACCGAGTCCGGGCCTGCATAAAGACCGAGGTCGCCAAGATGCTCGCCCTCGGAGTCATCGAGCCTTCCGACAGCCCGTGGGCCAGCCCGGTAGTCTTGGTGCCAAAGGCCGCCGCCCCCGGCACGGCCCCCGAACTCAGATTCTGTGTCGACTACCGGGGCCTGAACGCAGTTACCAAGACCGATGCCTACCCTTTGCCACGAGCCGATGAGCTGATTGATCGCTTAGGGGCCGCCCGCTACCTAAGCACCTTTGATCTCACTGCTGGGTACTGGCAGATCAAGCTCACTCCCGGCGCACAAGAACCATCAGCTTTCTCTACCACCGACGGCCACTATCACTTCCGGGTGATGCCCTTCGGCATGAAGAACGCCCCAGCGACCTTTCAAAGGCTGGTAAATAAGGTCCTGGCCGGTCTCGAAGCCTTCAGCGCGGCCTACCTCGATGACATTGCTGTCTTCAGCGACCACTGGGCCGCGCACCTAGGACACCTGGGGGAAGTCCTGGCCGCTCTCCAAAGAGCCGGCCTCACAATTAAGGCCAGCAAGTGCCAGATCGGTCAAGGATCTGTGACCTATCTGGGCCATCAGGTGGGGAGTGGCCAGGTGGCCCCCCTCCGGTTAAAAGTGGACGCCATCCAGGCGTGGGAGCCCCCCGCCACCCAAACCGCTGTCCGGGCATTCCTGGGCCTCACAGGCTACTACCGACGCTTCATAAAGGATTACGGCAGCATTGTGGGCCCCCTTACGGAACTCACTTCAAAGAAACAACCCAAGGCGGTGCACTGGACGCCCCGCTGCCAGACCGCGTTTGATACTCTCAAAGCAGCCATGTGCGCTGCCCCTGTGCTACAGGCCCCCGACTACAGCAAGGAATTTGTAGTCCAGACCGATGCCTCGGAGTACGGGGTCGGGGCAGTCCTCTCCCAGCTGGACGCCAAGGGCCTCGACCGACCAGTGGCCTTTATCAGCTGCCGACTGCTGCCGCGAGAACAGAGGTGGAGTACCATCGAGTGGGAGGCCTTCGCTGTGGTATGGGCTCTCAAGAAGCTCCGGCCCTACCTTTTCGGTACCCACTTCAGGGTCCAGACTGACCACCGGCCCTTGCGGTGGCTCATGCAAATGCGGGGCGAGAACCCCAAGCTGTTACGCTGGTCCATCTCGCTACAAGGGATGGACTTCACTGTTGAACACCGGCCCGGCAACGACCACTCCAATGCTGACGGCCTGTCCCGATTCTTCCGCCTCGGGAGGAGAACCCCCAAGAAGATGGGTGACTCTCCCTGCCTTCAGCTGGGGGGGACGCGTGTGGGAGCCGGCCTCGTGGCGTGGTCCTGTTTCCCCGCGCTAAGCCGCACGAGGTCCCATGCACATCGGGGCTCCTCCATCTTGGATTGCACGTCACTCCACGTTACCACCTGTATGACCCTGCTCTACCCGGCCTCGGTCCCAGCGAGGCCCGACATCGAGACGCCAACCCCTGGCTCGGGGGATACCACGTGAGCCCTTCCCACTCTCGGCGGAGGGCAGTATCGATGGGACCCCCTACCGTCTCTCCACACCTGGGTGTGATCACCCCACAGCTCTCTGGGGCCTGGCGCCTCTCCTGCTGGGCGTCTGGCCGCCCCCTACCCGTCCCCTCCGCCCCCTCCGGGCGCACGGGTCCGGACATCAAAGGGCTTTCGTCCTATATCTGGGGCGACCCGACAACAGGGCAGTAGTTGTATCCTGGAGTCGAGAGCCCTGCTGATCGGATCGCGGCTGACCCCACGAAGAAGACTCACCCTGAACCACCCCTTGAGCCCTGCTGACGACGTCGCAGCTCCACCGTGCTTAAAGACCTTCACGAACCTTTGGGGCCCTGCTGACGCTGTCGCGGCCCGACCTTGTTGAACCTTACCACCAGAGCCCAGCTGACCCCGTCGCGGCTCGACCTAAGCGGAACTACCATCCGAGCCCTGCAGACGACGTCGCGGCTCTCCACGTCCGAGCCGCTCTGAGACCAGCATCCAAGGTCTGGCGCAGAGCCCTCCCGTGCCTGGCTGGCACTAAGACTGTCCCGCTACCCTATCCTCTTGAACGAACACTGAGACTCTGACAGGATCCCTCGATCCCCTCTGTAAATATTGCACGTATTACTGCCGATAAAGAATCTAATCTCGCAACTACTATTGAGTCCTGTATGGTGGTGTTACTGGGCCTAGTACGATCATAGGAGAAAGACCTCCCCGAGGAGGCTTCTCAGCGGCGCTCGGCTATAACTTTGTGGTAGGAAGGTGCCGGAATAGTCTCCCCGACTACCCGGCGGGCCTCCCTCCAACACGCCTGCCCTAAGCATATACATTATTTATACATAAAAGAAGGTCGACTTGGTTAAAAACGTCATGATCCCGTACAACGTAGTCAAATGAAGTACACTAGACTAGACTGCAGTTAGACAAGTATTTAGAAACAGGCACGAGGCGGCTGCATGGCCTGTGTGCTTCACGGGGGGGGCTGAGCGTGCTTTACGGGGGGGCTGAGCGGCAGCCGAGGCGCAGAGCGAGCCTTATACGACCATGGAGGCTCCGGCTGGCAGCGGGCCCGCGCCCAGGAACGCTCTCCAAACACCCAGGTGATGGGACGGGGCCCCGCTGATTCCATCACCGTGCGCTTTAATATTTTTAGTATTTTAATGCGCTACTTTATGTAAACTTTACCAATGGATTTTTTTTTTCTGAAAGCGAGACGGGGAAAACAAAGGCCGCCTCAGAGGACACTGGAATTAGATGAATCCCGAGTTCACGGAAGGCGCTGTTGGCGAGAAGAGCGAATTCCTTCCTGCTTTGCCCGCCCTGCCTAATGTATGCATTTCACCTGGGGCCCATTTCGTTAATACTGTATTGTGTCTTGCGTGAAAAACCATGAGTCACGCAGACTTTTGGCCTTTTATACAAAGTTCTAAAGCACTAGTTCTTTTGGCGACAGCGCTTGTACTTTGAAGGGCTTTTAGCGTCATGCACACCACAAAGTTTTGACCAAATTCTCCACTATACAAGAAGTACCTGTTTAAGTGGTTCAATGCTGACTGGACCAGTCTTTAGCTAATGAGAAAAAAAGTAGTTGGTGAGCTACATTCCAGAGGTTCAACAACACTGAAAGTTCAACCTCATGATGAAAAGTGACCCCATTGGGGGGGGGGGTCGCCATGGCCATCACTATACTTGTTAAATAGACTTCTGTATTACCCAACCTGCTAACAGGTTACATAGCTAGGTGGTCGAATGTATCCAAAGTAGGTCGTGTGACTGGCCAGACCTAACAGGTTCAAATAACAGCAGGCTCAAGGTTGCAAGAGTCAGTTACGTTTTGGTGCTCGGTCTACAAACAGTAAATTGAAATTATACCCATGTTTGTTAAGTCGCCAAGGTATTTAACATGATCAGAAGACAACATGTTTGGCACTGTAGATTATTATAATTTTTTTTTAATGTTTACACAACTATGTGTTGCACTTATTTGCATGCAGGCCAACTCCAATGCGGAATATCAGAATTCCGTCCCGATTTCAGATGAATACCTTATTCAAAGCCAAACGTCAATATATCCCTAGTCATGAGGTCAACAAAAGCCAGGGAGAAAATTAATTAGGCCTAACAGACAGCACGGTTTTGCCAATTATATCCAGGGCTTGTTGTACCACGAGAGACTTAGCATTTCTACAGCTCTGTGCCAGTACAAGTCAGTGGGGAGGGTGCAAGAAGCCATCTAAGAGGCAACAGAGGACAGAATCTTACTTCAGAAGCATAGTTTTCACATAAGCCAACTCATGATGCTTCTGCCCTGTGGACCAGTTGCATGGCTGAAAAGCAGTGGCTACCCATCTTCAAGTTGTGTTGTAGGGTGTTCAAACACTATCAGACCACACCTAGGATAGTCTTAGGGACTTCTAGAGCACACACAATGAACTCAACCTCTACAGGTGGAAGGAACTGAGGCCGAAGGAGGCTTCCGGCCTTCGCCAGACCTATAGGTTTTGACAATGCTTATGCTCAAGGGTTTCAAATACTAAAGCGCTAGAAGGAGTTTTATCCCTTTATGAGACTGGGTAAAAAAGCCATTTGATGACGAATGGAGTATCAATCTTGTAACTTAACTGCAGGGCAGCAAACTGATTCAACAAAAAGAGAAAAAATAAATTTGAGGAAATTCTGCGCAGAAAGAACTAGGGATACGTTAAAGGATATCATAACATAATTGGTTTCTTCATATTAAAATCATAAGTGAAAATGACAGGAATTGCATTCAAAGATGAAACCTCGGGCTGATTTTTGCAGTAATACGTGTTTCGCATGAGGTGTTTGAATGACCTCCAGTTCCGTTAAACTACGTCAAGATAAAAGGCGGTAATTCAAGTTAATAGAATAATATACAGTTTCACACACAGGCCTATGCGTCAGTCGTTGAGGAATTTGCCGGGATTTAATCTTCTGGCTGTACATTACGCACTCCAGCTGGTGCATTAGCCCACCGACCTACGTTAGGCGGATTCAGACCTGCACCTTGCAGGTTACACTGCGCTAGTTTACAGGCTAGAAATAATTAACACTGCGGTAAAGAAAATTGGATTTGATAATACACTAAAGTGAGTATAAACGAGTTCATGCAAAGGGAAGGCCCAGGCGGTTCAGTCGTCCTAAACAAAATTCTGAAATGACCCGATGCCTGTTTTTCGAGAATTTAAAAAAGGCGTTTTGTGCGAGATGCCATATGTGGTGGGGGAGTGGGAGAAGCGGGAGTTGTGTGTGCGCGTGCTTCATCGTGATCACTCCGAAAGCGAAAGTGATCACGATGACGCACGAGTTTTCAAAGTGCTGCTGGCGGCCGGCTGCGCGCGTGCACGATCGCGTGAACACAAGCGTTTGGCAAGCCAGCAGCACTTTGAAATTCCCACATACAAAATGTCTCTTCGAGCCAGCGCATGTGCTGGGCTCAGCGAGACCTAAAAAATAGGTGGCGCACATTTCTCTCTTCAAGCAGCCAAACTATGGAATTCATTACCATCAAGATAAGATGCACAGATAACTATCTTATATTCAAAAGACTACTCAAGAGTTGGCCCTTTCCTACATGACCACAATTACTCAAAACACTAATGTACAGCATATGCCTGTGAATGTAAAGATGTGTAATTTGGGTGTATGTATGTATTTAGAAATATACCGTTTTTTTGTACAAATAGACATACTAGATATGGTTTAAATTGTTCGACTTGTTTGTCATGTGAACAAGACACTTTTTGTGTCGAAACGCGTCACGAAGAATAAACTACTGCCGTTTATATAATACCCGTGACTCCGAGTGTGCTTTCAACGTTTAATTGGATTTATATATATATATACAACTATATTATTATTGTATGCTTAACGTGTATATAGACCACTGCATAGTTTACATATAAGTTATTTAATTGCATGGTTATGGGTCTTTGATTTATTTTTTTATCTATCACAATGTGTGATACGTTATGTAAGTTATTGGAATATATGCTTATGGGTCCCTGTCTTATTTTATTTTATCTATCATAACGTGTAAATATGATCATATCAATTGTGTCTATAAGTACTTCACTATTGAAACATTAGGGAAAAATATAAAATAGAAATAAAGAAATAAAAATGAATAAACAATAAAAGGAACATAAAATTTCTCCCCAAAAAAGAATACAAATACATAAATAAATTAGCCTTATATACATCAACACTTGAAAGTCGGAATCTCTAGATATTTATCCATACATGTACATATGGGACTTTATATAATAGGGTAGATTTCTTTATTTCTTTTCCATATACATGTATACTTTTCTATGTAGTTATGTATCTATATATTTATTACTTTACTCCCACTGTGGGGAAAAAACTTCAACCCTCTCCAATTCACTACTCTATGTCTCATCCAATACCCCTTTGAATATACTTTCTTCCTCCACTCTCTGACTCATCCGAAACCTCATTGTACTACTATGATCTCCCTAATAACCCTTTCTAGACTCTTCCCTCCTCTATCCCTCTTTTCACGCATCCAAAACCTCATTTTACTACTATGATATACCATATAACACTGTCTTGACTCTTCCCTCCTTTATCCCCCCTTTATCCTATTAAGTCCAACTAACAAACCAAAATGTCCACTGCTCGAAATAAAAACCTATACTAATCCACCACTTATCCACTTTAGACTCTGGAGCAACATGCTAGTTGCAAAAAGCGCTTCATCGCCTTGTCTGGGTTATTTAGCGCTATATAAAGACAATTACAATTACAGTGAAATAATCTCCATTTGCACAGCTACATAATAAGTTTTGCAAACTTTCCAGCTTGTGTGTACTTAGATATATTTCTGCTTTCACTCCCTGATGACTGTACTGTTGCTTTCCTGTGATTTTGTGAGTAAATTATGCTAATGATATAGATCTGCCCATTACAATAAAATCTGTAGTACCTGGCTCCAGTATCTCACATACTAAGGTAAACAATGATCCTAATATAAATCACTACCATTCCATTACTAATCCCCTAAATGACCAACTTCATTTGGCCTACCGGTTCCCCTTTTTGACTAAAATCAACCTGTTCTACAAGTCCTACTATCTTATAACAAACGTCTTGCTCTTGCTGTTGAGGAAACCTCTCCAATGCCCACCTAACATTCATTGCTCACTTCTGGAACCTACTTGTCATCCTTATCATTGCTCTTGGACCAACCAGTCCTCTAAAGCCTACTGTGTCCACATGCCCCAAAGACCTCAGAGCTTGCCTGTTTACCCGGTGATCAGGCCCACCCTAGCCTTCCCTACCCAGTAGTACCATTCTAAAAAGCGTCAAATAACAAGAAAACCTTGAACTCAAGAAACCCCCTTCCCTCATGTGTCTTATGCCCTTTCTCATGTCATCTCCAGAATCTCAACACATAAAGTTCAAACTGCTCATTGTTCATGAAAGAAACATGCATGTCATTCTCACTGAGAAAAATAAATTATTATATCTCGTGTCTATGTCCAGAAGGCTCTCCACACTGTTTTTCTTGTAAAAAGACCTCATATCAAAATTGTGCTATCCTAGCCTATTATTTTCATTGGGCTTGAAAACCAACCTCAATACTTTATAGTTCTGTCCATATAATGTTGGTATCCGGCAATGTGTGTCATACTTCTTAGATGTGAGTTAATGCTTTTTAACACATTCTACGCCATTTCTGCATAGTCTCTTTACAAACTTTCCTAGAACCACTCCTTACTGAAACTGCTGATGGTTTCTCTATCAGCTGCAGAACATCGCATCACCTATTGCGTGTTGTATCTCCATCAGCTTCTGATGCCAGCCCATAGAACAGGGGCCTCCAACCTTTTCCACAATGAGAGCTACTTTTGATCAGGGAAAATAGTCTTGAGATACTAATTATTTTGATCACTTTTGCAGTAGTACCCCTGCAATATCAACCACACCTTGCAGAATTACTGTTATAGATATAGATATAGCTTCAGGATAAACAGATATGAAGTTAACAAAATTTGACTTTCCGATATATAAGTAAATTCATGAGGTTGTGGTTGTCAATTTTCTGGATACAATATTTTGGCAAGATGCTATTTAAAATTTGATATTGTGACAGAACACTGACAACCCGGATAAAACTGGACTACCAATGATGGGAAAAGCGTAATTAGAATAAAATGCCTTCACATGATTAAGTAAATAACACCACATCAGCAAGTGGTCACTGTCACAGATGAAATACTAATAACTATAAATCTGCCAAACATACCATGAATTATCATTTAAAGAGCAGCTTCAAATGTTTTGGATTTTCAATCATTTTGTTTTCAAAACTCAGCATATCACTTTCTCAAATACACACTTTTCTATCAAATTTGACATTTTCATTTTAAGTAAATAGTACTGTAAGAACAGCTTGTGTTTTTTTCTCACACACTGTACGATTGATAAGAGTGGGGCTGGAAAAGTGACAAATCTCAACGAGACATGCTAAATTTGAGAGCGTAGACAGGTGGTCATGTTGCAAGTGTTGCAGGGTGTCACTGTGTGTTCGTGTGTACACGTGTGGGCGTGACCTTGGTGTGACTGGCTGCCACATTAAGTGGCCCAGAGATGTGTAGTGCTGTCTCCTCAATTGTTCTAGGCACTCTGAATTACATAGTGGGCTGGGCTGTACTTCAGGGAGCTACTTTCAGGGTACTGACAAGCTACCTGTAGCTCCTGAGTTACCTGTTGGAGACCTCTACCATAGAAACTCTTCTAGTGTGAAAAAGACAAGGTATCCGCAGTGCTATTTTTTATTCCTTAAACATGTGGTTTGAAAATGTTATTCTGCCTCATGCAACCAAACCCAAAAATCCTTTTAAATCCTGCCCATTAGCTATTTACCTGTGCACAAAAGACACTTGTGATTTTCAACTTCAAAAGTACCTTCTTTTTTATTAACTCACTGCCTCTCAAAGCCAATCCCACAACCAAAGGGAATCAGCATTGGCAAAGCCAACAGGTTTTTCTTTATTGTGCCAATGCATGGAAGAACAGGCAAGTGCAAATGTGATCAACCAATACTGTTTCACTGTGTAACCTGCTGCATGACGATGTGAGCTTGGGAATAGAAAGACACAAGGTACAGACAATGGAGACACAAAGAGAGACGAGGCACAAATAGCCTGTGAAGGTGTCTACATACATACATTAGCGCAATACACAAGAGCTCTTTTGTTTGCCAATGCTTGATTATGTTTCTCAGTGAAAGATCCTAAGCACAAAATGTATAGCAGCACAAGAATCCTGTTCTTGCCACCTCAACAGTGAGGCCCACCAGGTTGCTTGTGTTCCCATTCAGAGGAGACATGACTTAGAAGTTCCAGCTGGAGCAGGACCTATACTGAGCTGCATTTGGTTGGACCCTGCCTCAAGTGTGAACATGATCCAAATACATGCTGGACTGGAATGCAGTCTGGATTATGCGTGGCATTTCATTCATCACTCTTTTATTTTTTTCTCAAAAGATTGCAAAGTTCCTTGTTGCTGTTGTTCCCACCTTGCTGATATTTATTGATGTGGCTGTACTTGGTGTTGACGTAGTTGCTGTCACTGCTGTGGTTACTGCAATCATGGCAGCTATTTTTGCTGTTGTCCCAGCTTTGGTTACAATTGTGCCAATGTTGTTCCTTGCTGGCAACAGTCATTGCTACTGTTATCACTGCTGTGCAGGCATCTTTGGTGAATGTTTGGCCGTAGCTGTGGTGACTGTAGTTGCAGCGACCCTGTTCCCTGAAGCACTGACCACTGTTCTTTCTGCCATGGTGGTCTCTGCTCTGGTTATTTGTCGCTACTTAATTCCTTACTTCGGTGGCAGGTGGTGTCTTTGCTGAGATTTCAACTTTAGTCGCTGCTAGGGCTATGTTACGATGGCTGCTGTGGTCCCCACTGTTTCCCCCACTGTGTTTGTAACTACTGATGAAATTGCTGATGGAATGTGGACATGGCCGTGGTAATCAATATAGTTGACGCTGTGGTACCCATTGTGGTATAAATTGCTGTTGCCTTCGAAATTGTTGATGCAAAGGTGGCAGCCCTGGTTGATGCTGTGATATCTGCTGAGGTTACAGTAGTGGGCACTTCCCTGGTTCCTGTCATGGGACGGGTTATTAAATCTGTGGTTGCTGCTTTGGTACCTGCTTTGTTTACCACAGTTTTGCTGCTGTGGCAGCAGTTTGCTTCTGTGGTAATGGCTTTTGTGGCTACTTATGCAGCTGTTCAGGCAGCTGTTGTTGCAGATTTAGTCTCTGCTGTGGTAGCAGCTGTTGCTTCTATTGTTGTTCCTGCAGTTGTGACAGCAGTTATTGCTGTTTTTCCTGTTGTACTAGAAGTGGTCACTGCTGTTGTCCTTCCTTGCATGCAGCCACTATAACTGCTGTTATTCCTGCCATGATGGCAGCTTTGACCAGTGCTGTGATGCATGCTTTGCCTACAGCAGTGTGTGCTGTTGTGGTTTGTGCTGATATGGGAGCTATGCTGTCCTTGCTTTGGTGGCTGATATGGTCACAGATGTCATGACAGATGCTCCTGTTTCTACTACCCACAGTGTGGAGGTAGAATTGGCTGCTGCATAGTCTCCTCTGTGGTTACATTTGTGGTTTCTGCTGTTGCCCCTGCTGTTATGATCACTGTTGTAAGTGCTGTAGGAGCAGATGTGGTGAAAGCTATGATTGATGTTGTTGCCAGCTTAATTGTGGCAGCTGTGGTTATTGTTGTGGTCCCCACAGCGGTTACAGCTGTAGTGAAAGCTGTGATTAACAGTTTTGTCCCTTTTGTGCTTGCAACTATTGTTACAGCTGTTGCTGCTAAAGTGGTAGTGGCTATGGTCACTTGTGTTATGGCTTCTCTTGTTGCTGCTGCGGTTGGAGCTATTTTAGCTGTGTTTATGTACTTGTGGTAGCTCTGGTTGAGGCTGTGGTCCCTGCTATGTTAACAGTGGTGGCCATTGCTCTGATCCTAGCTGTGGTGGCAGCTAGTATCACTACCATGATTTCTTGTATCATTAGATTAGAGGTCACTGCTGTGGCCCCTGCTGTATTTGCAGCTTTTGTTGCTACTGTGTTCTCTGTTTTTGCTACTGTGGCTGGAGCTGTTGTTCTGTAACCTGCTGTGATGACACCATTAGAGACTACTGTGGCTCATGCTCTTGTAGCAGCTCTTGTTTTCCTTGCTGTGGTAACTGTTTTTGTTTGTGTTCAAATTGCTTGCAGTGGCATTTGGTGAGCCGGAACTCCTCCGTGTACCAGCTTGCTTGTGGCCTGGTTCTTGTTGCATTTTTGGCTTTGATAGTAGCCAGGGTACCTGCCAGGTAGTGATCTAGGTGTTGAAGTTGAAGCTGGCTTTGGGGAGGTTGTTATTGTGTTGAGGACTGTGATGTAGGAGTTCGGGAGACCAGGATGCTTCTGAGATCATGTTGCAGGCCCATCGTGAAGATTTGGTGATAGTGTTTCTGTGGTGATGTGAGATGGGTATTCTGAAGTGAATTAGAAATATAAACGTTTTCATCAATTGCTACTTTTTCCGACCTATTTTCATCATTTCTTGATTTCAATGATTTCCTTCTTTGCAAAAATGATGAGCAATCTAAACAAATGGACGCCTTGCCGAATTTGGAATTTGTCAAGTTTTCACAAATGTATAGCTTTATGGGTTCACCCAATGGGTTCCACCACTGTTTCCACTCGAAGTAAGTTGAAACCACAAAAAATAGGACTAATAGACTACCAGTTAGAAAAATGCAAAAAACTGTGCTAGAAATAGGTATCCTTTTACACCTGCTTATTCTTGAAAGTTGGCACGATGGTGATCTTAGCTCAGCAAACACTTTGTTGATTCTATTTTGAGGGGACAAAATGGCTTTCTTGCACAGAATTTTTTTCCTGTTTTTCAATCAAAGCCCAAAGTTTTGCACTATTTTGGCCACTTTCTCAGTTCCCTCCAGGGAAACACTGGATAACTTTAGAATCCCTAATATGTGGGGAAAATAGGATGCACATTTATCCTAGAAACCTAAGCATGAAGTGCCCCAAACGTTAAAAAAAAAGGGGCTCAGCACTGGGGCGTGGAAACACCTCAGTAGCTAAGAGGTTAAATATAGAAAATTAGCTTCCATTAGTTCAGCCAAGTCAGTGATTCATTAATGAAGTATCTTGCAGTACTTCATGTCAGTGCTGAAGTGCATTGGCAGAGCTGAATGTGGATCTCTGTTGTGAAAGTGGAAGTATCCTACCTATAACTAGGTACACTGCAAGATATGTGTGTAGGTCTTAATATTGGCTGTAAATCAGAATTGAGGTGAACTGTGTGTGTGCGGGTGTGTGTGCTTGTGTGTGTGCGCGCTGTATTTTGAATGTACAGACAAATAATGGGCAGTTATAATGTGTGTGGGAATTGAGGTGCATCAGCACAGCTGTTTGTGGGCCCAAAGTCTGGTATAGCAATGGCACTTCAGGTTGGGACTTGGGTGAAGTGACTTTGTGGACAGAATTGTCAGCTATGTGTCACTGGGGAAAGAGGGGCCATTGTAGGTTTCTGTAAGTAGCTGTCTCATAGTGCCACACACAATGAAGCAAGAGGTTAAAAAACAAATATCAAAACTCACTCAAAATGGCATTTTTGCTGGGGAAAGGGAGCACACAAAAGGCAAAACCTAATTTTGCCTGGTGCTCTAAAAAAAAAAAAGCAGCACTGGAGCTCCCGTAATATCAATCTTGGATGATATGGGAGAGTAATTTGGGTTTCAGGGCTCACTTGCTTGGGAGATGACTAGGGCGTATGTGAGCAGTGCAGGGAAAGAAGTAGAGGTAAAGGAAAGGAAGTGTAGATGAGAGAGAAATATTGCTCAATCTAAGATGTGCACGAAAGAGACAGATATGCCTGGGGCATTTACAGGTGACCAGGAGAAGGAAAGTGGACCAGGGAAAGAGGCCACTCGAGAATAGTTGAGAAGGTAAAAAGCTGAAGAATAAAGTAATAATTTTAAACAATTAATGGGCATATCATCAATAAACTGCGATAAACATCGCAGAGCGCACTTAGCGCGAATTTGTTTAACGCTGGCTATCGTTGGATTTGATCACCAAGATAATGCGTTATCATCAATGCTTATCTCCACGGCGATGGAAAATCCGCCGATAGCGGCAAAATGAGGGAACATCGCTGGAAATCCAGCGATACAAATACAGCCAGCGCTAAGGAAATCCTTGGTGATAGGGAGATGTGGATTTAGGCTTAGAATCCGCCTCCCTTTATGAATATAGCTAAGTCTGAAATTTTGCAGACTTTAGCGTGATGGAGATAACCGTGGTTAGCGCGGCTTTTTATATTGCTATTGGTGTCCTGGGTCAGCTTGTTGATAGAGAGTAGTGCATTTAGCGATATTTCCCATGTTGTTGTGAGAGGAAACGCCTTCTTTGCATCTCATTAGAGATGCGATGCGAGGCGTTAGTGGAAAGGCGGCTGACACAAGGAAACACGCGCTGATGCCTATTAGCGTGTCCTTGCTAATAGTGAGGTAATTCATTCTCCGCTTTTCAGCCGAAAACGGGCGTTAAAGCGGCGTTGTGGGCCTTGTTGATATGCCCCTAAAGAAGAACCTGACCTCTGTTCTGCAGAAAATTGACTCTGAGGCCGCGTCAAATATTATTACACTGAACCCTACTAAAGTCCTCTATGCCAAAAAGTATTAACCCTTAATAGCTCCTCCATTGCCTAGCATAGCCCAAAAGCCACTGTGCGTACTGCGCCACTCGCTCAATCCACATAGAAGAGTGGAGAAGTGTGGCTCAATGGTTAGAGCGGCAGAGCCTGATGCAGAGGTCTGGCCCGGACCAGGGTTCAATTCCCGCCTTGGCGGGTCTTGGGCTCAATTTCCCCGGACTCGATAATTCTCGCCTCGGTGCCTATTCTAATCATGGGTGCAACTCTGAGCAATAGCTTGCTTAATCTCCACAACAGCCCCAAAAGCGCTAGGATGCCTGGCTTCACCTTGGGGGTGCCCAGGAGTGGGCACTTCACAGAGAAAGGCCAGGAAGGGTTCCACAGCAGTATGTGCACAGCGCCTGAGAGGCCCTTTCGGGGGTGTGCGGAGCGCTATATAAATGCATTACATTTACATATGTTCTGGCTTAACCCGGGACCCCTTGTACATCTTTTTTCTGAACTCATTATCCTTCTTGAGAACTTTTTGGATAAAGAACGTATTCTACTCATCGGCGTCTCATTGGGTTGTGAGCGGATGATAATATTAAACAATTGTTGGTTCACTTGTTATAGTAATCTTCAAAACATGAAAGGCTGAGTTGTCCCTGTATGGATTCGAAGATCTAATCCGCTGGTTGCACAACGCTTTCTAAAGCAGGTGCATAAACTCAGTGATTTATTTCACCATATCCTGAACTGAGCTAGAGGCGGATGTCAATATATCTTTCCCATATAATTTTGTGTCTGAGTATTTAGGTTTCTTCCCACATCTGTGCCCCGTTGATTTACAATTTACTTACTTTAAGTAAGTCTGTGCTTTATGGCGCCACATAATAAATGCAAATGGCGGTCAGAGTTGGTTTACAGCCCAATCACTTCTCCTTCACGTGTGCAATTTATCATCAATTGAAAGTGCATAAATTCAAGAGGTCTCGAAAAAGATAGTGAGGAAGAGAAAGGGAAAAGATTGGTGCAGCCTTCAAGCTGGAGGGGTTGTGATGCAAGAATCAGAAGTAGACCGGACTATTGGGATATCTAGGAGATGCTCTAGGTCTCTTGACCTCTGAAAGGCCCAATTGGCCTAAGCATTAACCAATCAGGTGTTAGGTGTTTAAGTCAGTTGTTAAGCGCTTGTCTGACCCAAATAGCAGTTCCACAGTTCTTCGGGTATTCCAGAGGACCAGGCCGAATTCCCGCTCTCACAATAGGCCAGTCGACCTCTACTCAGAACTTATGATTGTCAGTCTTACTCAGGGGTTTAAATTGGAAAAAAGGAGAGCAGGTACTCAACAAATTGAGTGAGCGTGGTTTATGGTGTGGCTGCGAGGCCAGCATTTGATGAAATACAGATTTTCTTGGTATGCATCAGTGGACAGGTGATCTTTGAATGCTGTGGGGCGCATGATCCAACCTTTGTTCAGTGGTTCCTCCCCCTATAATTTCTTTTAAATAATAGGGCCGATTAGCACATGCAACACTACATTTTTTGCATAATTTCTAAAAAAATGGCATAGGTTCTGAAAGGGAACCTGTGGAAAATTGCAATGCTTTCCTTACGTACCTAACCAGGAGGGCTGCAATTTTAACTGCCTCAAGCGAAATTTGAAAAAAGGTGACAAAATCTTGCATATTTAGTCAAATTACCCACAAGATGTATAAAAAGATGTAGATGCAGCAGTCAGTTAAGATTGTTTGGGTGTGCTTGATGTCGAGTTGAGATCTAGCACACACTGGGCTTTAATTTGCTAGTGCTTCATCTTGGAGAATGATTTTTCATGGTTTCTATCCTAGTTTTGAGAAGCATAAAATTAAAACAAACCTTGTTCTGTCAATGTTTGTTTTACAAAAGTCAATGGTTACATGGCTCAAAGAAACACTCTTAGAAAGTCCTACATGGACTTTTATTGATTCCTGATCACTGGTTGGTTGATAGTAGCTATATCAACCGGCTTAATCCAGAGCACACACTTTATTTACTGCTCCAAATAATGCGAACTCTTCTTTTGACTAATGTTCCTTTTCCCATTCTATGCTAAAATGGAGATGATTACAGCTCACAGTATTTTAAGTTTAGATCTCTGTCTTTGTTGCTTTTTTCTTTTTTAGTTTAAACATAGATTTTATTTTTGAAAAAATGCAACCAAGTACAAGCAATTGAACAGCTAGCAAATGATAAGTAAAAACATTAAGTGAATTAGAACTTATGCAATATGGAGACAAGAAATAACGATTTAAAAATAGTTGCATATAGAACTTTCGTTATAAAAACATATGAGAAATAAGAGAAGAAAGAAGGGTGGGAAAATGGGAGGGAGAGACAAGGGCAGAGGAAATATTAATACTGTAATTAAATAAATACATATGAAAGGTAAAAAAAAAAAAGCTTAATACGTCTTTGTTGTTTTTGATGCACTAGTTTTCAAGAATGTATGTTGTGTTTGTGTATACTGTCCAATGTTGATGATTAATGTGCTTCTAGGCACTCTCATCTTTGACATAAAATAGATATTTATCCTAGGCGGGTGTACAAGTGATGTTTTTGTGCACATGGACTTTAAATCCTAAACACATGTCTTGTGAAAATATTCAGC
This sequence comes from Triturus cristatus, assembly GCF_964204655.1. Classification (NCBI taxonomy): domain Eukaryota; kingdom Metazoa; phylum Chordata; class Amphibia; order Caudata; family Salamandridae; genus Triturus; species Triturus cristatus. Next base: position 285,114,389 of record NC_140592.1, on the reverse strand, counting down.
ATATTCGTTTTGCTCCGAGCATAAAAGAGGTCCCCCTGTACTTTGATAGGCAACATCATGTCCTTCTAGAAGTAGCAGTGAGAAGAATACTTTTGTACAATAATCCACTTACAGTTAAGCACATGATTAGTACATATCTTTAGCCATTATGGTGTGATGCATTAATCATAAGACTTTGACAATTTGCTCACAAATCAAATTTAAAAGAAAGCATACTGAGACCTAAGCCTTCTCATAATAATCCAAATAGCGTGTCTCTTCAAAACTCCAGGTGAAATGAGAAGAAACCATTGGGGACCAGCACACAATTAAAACAAAAGAAAGAAGAAAGTATATCTAGTCACTGTTCAATCACTGTGAGTACAATCAAGGAACAAACTCCTAGTCTTGCATGAAGGGTTCACAAACTGTCCTTTTATGTTTTTTTGATTAGTCAAAATCTCTAGCCAACACATTTTTCTTCAGGTCTCTCACCTGGACTTCTTCAAGGCTTAGTAATAATAGTATCCGTAAGTCTTAGATTTTCACTGCAGTAATCATGCTGTCAGTGCACTCATAATGTTAAGAAAATGGATCAGTTCAGTAAGTAAATGTCCATAGTGTGGACCAAAGTACAAAGTTACGGCAGAAAGTCTGTGCTCTCACTCAGCAGCGGCCCCTCCATTAGGGAGGAGGAGCCCTGCCCCGCCTGCAACCACCCACAAATCAAAATTTAATAAAATAAGATTTAAACCTGTTTTATTATTGTTTTATTTTAATCCCCCTGCATCCGCCCCTAGGACTCTGACAAGTCTTGGGGGAGGGTCCAGGGGATGAAATTGTGGTGGGGGGGGTGCTAGTGCACTTCCTTTGCTGTGCATGAGGGTTTGGCTGGCCATCTCAGGTCGGCCTAACCCTCATGCGCAGTGAAGCTTTCTCCAGCCCCAGCTGAATTGCTGGGGCTAGAGAATGCAGGCACAGGCTCCCAGTCTGCCTGGTAGCACAAAGTCCCAGCGCTCAGGCGAATCCTGACGCTGCTTTCATGCAGCGTTAGGATTGGCCGCGGAGCATTCTGGGAACCTGAGCCCAGAAGATGGAAGAGCGCGATGCAGCGGACGGTGGAGGTGGAGGTGCTCAGATAGGTTATTTTTATTATTATTATTATTTTATCCCCAAAACTCCTCCCTCCCCAGTTCCCTCTTTCGGCCTGCCCGGCCACTTTGTCCGCTACCGGTCTCACACATCGCATCCGATTAAGTAGTCAGTTAAGCTATATGATTTTCAGCATAAAAATGTGATTCCATTAATTTGCAAGGAAAATGGAGGATTGCTTTATTCCAGACTTTTGGAGTCACTCAGAGCCACGCAAAATTTCTTTGCGAGGCTTCAAAAATCTGTCTTAAGGTTTTCGTCACTTTTGCACTATGTTGTATGGTGCAAGAGCGATGCAAAAGCCCTCATAAATGGGCCTCAGAGTGTTTACAAATACACATAACAAAAAGTAACAGCGCGCTTCAAGCCGGCTGTCTGGATTTAGGTGCACAGCACATGGCAGGAGTCAGGCTGCATCAAACTTATAGCCTCACTGATCTTGGCTGTCTGAGTGTACACATATATGCGCCACTCCTACTGACTCAATGTCAGCAGCACCTGTACCTGCCAACAGTACTGAGTCTGTCTGTCTGTACCTTTGACTACCAATACTCTCCTAGGCCAAGACAAAGTTACGGTACTCGATGGGAAAAAAATTAAGAAGTGCCGGTTCTCAGTACCTGTGAGCCCTGGCCCATTTAAAGCATTGGCCTTACCGGAAAAATTATGTTCTTTCCCCACGCCTATGTCAACATGTTTGATGCAGGGTAAATTGTGTGATGTCAAAAGCATTGTTTTTTTGCTCTTTTTCCCTCTTGATTGAAATCTTCCCACAAGGGACAGAGAATCATGCATTTCCAGTACATATCCCACCTGGCAGGGATAGCCTCCTCGGCTGGATCCATATCGTTATGGATTTTTCTTGACGGATCATTAGTAAAGCTGATGGAGTTTTTGCACCTCTGCGACAAATGTGGTAATGATAATGCCCATCTGCCAGGGCTTCGCGGGTTGCGGTGCTAGATCACTGACACCATTGCTCTTCCTGATGACCTGCTCCTAAGTCACTGTGATACTGATGGTGCGAGGAAGGCAACACATATCCAATTAGGTTTCTAGGTATCTAACTCTAATTGTCCCCCATGAGGCACAATTGTCTGTGAAACCCACCTCGGTCAGGAAAGCCCTCTTCCATCCCCCACACCTACTCCTGACCTCCCATCAGGCCCTTGTGTTGACCTTATTGCTTTGTCTTGTTACTGAGACAAAAATAACTAGGATTTGATCAGGGATAGGTGCAATTTTAGTTTCTCCAGAGTAATCTCATGTAATTTTGTTACATTTGTGTTAGGCTTGTTACGTGAAATTCCCAAAATTACGCTATTACACCACCTCGCATAATTATGCGCTGTTTATTGCAAAAATGTAAGGGCATATTATCAAGAACGGCATTAAAATTATCGCCGCTTTAGCGGCAGGAAACTAAAACGGCGAAAATGGACTTGATAGTTCCAATAGAAGCCCATGTTGACACCAGAACATGGGCTTCTATTGGAATTCTCTGCGGCATATTATCAAGCCCATTACCGCCGCTTTAGCGGCAGTTTCCGCCGCTAAAAGCGGCGATAATTTTAACGCCGTTCTTGATAATATGCCCCTCAGTGCCTACTCACGGAAACAGCATGAACGACCAGAGTGCAAACGGCTTTTGTTTGAGCCACTTTTTTTTCATTACTTTTTAGCGCAAATTGCATTTCATGTGATTATGAATAATTTCTCCAAAATGGTCTCATAATTAGGCAGATGTAAATTAAGTAAATTTTGTATACCCCTAGCTTTGATGCAGATATTTTATTTAGCGATTGACTTAGTGTATATAGGGACAAGGCACTTTTTGTGCTACCTACATTCAGTGTTCAGTAAGCAAAGTCCAAGCAAGTCTTAAACACACGTTTGACATTTAGAGCTCGAAGGTTCTTTGTATTGCAAGGAGAATATAATTTATGGAGTCCTGGGTCTAACTATTCTGCTTCTGCCACTCAGAACAGAAATGCAATGGGTGACTTTGTGGAAGTTTAGTGAGGACACGTACAGAATGTTATAATATGACTCATACGCACACAGCACTTAAAATTGCAGTTATAATTGCTGGATTTTCATAATCACAATTAAATCCCCCTTCAGAAATGTCAATCTTGCTGCAAAACTGAAAATCCAAAGATGGCGCTTCGGATTTTACCATTCCACCCACGGAGTCAGACCATTTCCTTAATTCCCTTTCCCTTCTCACTCAGTCTTTTTTCTTTAAATTTACACGTTTCTTGCCTGAGCTCTAGTTCTGGTGAGTAAGAGAAATAAGCTGGGGTGGGCCTTTCAGCTCTGCAATAAAGGAAAAATAAAATGATAAGAAAATGAGGTTATTGTCATTTTATTTTTCCGTGCTGAAGCAGTTTTACAGGGAGGGGCTGGGCAGCGAAGGGGGGGGGGGGAGTGGTGGCACTCTTTAAGTGCACATGAATGTTTGGCTGGCCGACTTAGGTGGGCCAAACGGTAATGCGTACTTTGTATGTTCTCCACCCAGGTGGAGAACCTACACAGCCTCCCCTTCCCTGTCTGAGCGCCGAACCATGGTGTTCAGACTAATAACAATGCTACATTGCAACATTGTGATTGGCTTAGCGGAGCCTGGATGCTTCCTGCTTCCTATCTGCATGGAAGCCAGGAAGAGGATGGAGGTGGCAGCCAGTCAGCCAGCCAACAGGTAAGTTATATGTATTTTTTTAACCCCCTCTTCCCCCTTTTCCCCTCCCCACCCCACTACAGCTGACAGGGAGCAAACACCACTGGAAATAAGTGAAAGACAGAGGAGAAGGCGAATGAAGAAATGAAAAAGAATACTTATACCGAGCAACAGAGAGACATCTGAGGGGAGGGAAAAGGATAAGAGAAAGGGAGGTGATGTAGAAAGACAGAGGTGAAGCGAGGAGATGTAAAAGGAGGAGATGTAGATTGAGGTGAGGTATAAATAGATGAGTGGGGGGAATAAGAGAGGCTGTGTGAAAGAAGTAAGGTTTGGAGGAGATGTAGAGAGAGAGAGCTGAGTGGAGAGAGTGGTAGAAAAATAGACCATAGAGAAAGGTGTGGTAGAGACAGAAGTGAGGGAGAAAGCGAGAGGTAGAAGTAGTAAGAGATGTAGAGGGTTGAAGAGTAGAAATTGAGGTAGAGAGAGGTAGAGATAGGTGAAAGTGTATATAGCAAAGTGAGGTAGGGAGGGAGCTAGTTACAAAGAGTCATGAGGCAGGTAGGGACTGTATTTGCGAGGCAGGTGAAATATAAAGAGGTAGATAGTGATAGAAAGAGAGGTTTGGCCTTGACAAAGGATGGCAGATAGAGGAGTGGTAGCACATGAGGGATGAATTGAGGAGAGCTTGGTAAAGAGAGATATAGAGTATAGTGTGGTGGTTCAAAGAAAGAGTGAGGCAAACAGAGGCACAGAGGTTGAGGGAGACGTAGAGAGAGAGGTGAGGTAGAGAGATGAGACAGAGAAAGAAAACAAAGCAGAAAGTGATAAAGAGGTGAGAAGGAATGAGATGTGAGGCAGAAATGTGCGAAGATAGAGAGAATGTGGTGAAATAGGTAATTCAGTCAGGTAGAGAAATGTGAGATAGAGAAAGATATGGAGAAACGTGTTGAGGACAATAGTAGAACAAGATCAAGAGATAAAGCAGAAAGAGAGAGCAACTAAGGGTAGATAGAGAGAGGATGTGACTTAGAAGGTAAAGAGTTGCAGAGACAGACACGTGAGGCAGAGCGAGCAAGAGGTAGGGAGATGTGAAGTCGAGAAGATGTGAGGTTGAGAGGGGGGAGTGGCAGAGGTAGGTATAAAGATAAATAGAGATTAGGCAGAGAGTAATAGGTAGAGGTAGGCAGAAAGAAAGGTAGAGAGAGCTGAGTTAGAATGGTAGAGTGAAGTGTGCACAAGACAGGGACAGAGGGATACAGGTAAAAAGAGATGGCTAGAGAGAGTTATAAAGTAAGAGGAGTGACTTAGGTAGAGATGGAGTTAGAGTGAGAGGTATAAATAAAAGTAAGGCATAGCAAGAGGCAATGTATAAAATAGAGTGGGGTAGAGAGATGTGATTTGAAAAGAGACAGGACAGAAATGGGGAGGACTGATTAGGGAGAATCAGAGGTCAACATAAGTTGAGATAGAGAAAGTTAGACAGAGGCGAGGAACAGTGAGGCAAGATATAGAGAAAGGGAGAGATTTTGTAGAGAATTGGAAAGAAAAAATAGCACTATAAAGAGATTGGGAGATATGTGAGCTATAGAGAGGTGGAGTTAGGGAAAGATGAAGTACATAGAAGTAGATAGAGTGCGATGAGGTATTGAAAGGAGAGCGTGTTAGGGGGGATGTAGTGGGGGAAAATGTGGCAAGAGACAGGAAAAGTTAGACTGCATAAATTGAGGACTAGGCAGATAGTCGTGGTGTGAGACACAGTGAGCTGAAATATAGAGCAGTCAAACAGAGACGGGGGGTCGAAGAATGAAGATGTAAAGGTAGCAAAGGTTTGAGAAACCGAGAGGTAAAGAGAGGCTGAGAGGCAGTGCTAGAGAGAGAGAGAGAGAGAGAAAGAGAGATGAGATAAAGAGTTAGAGAGATCTAGATAAGGGAAAAGAGTGGGAAAGGAGTAAGGTCAAGAGATAGAAAGAGAGGGAGTTCAAGCACAAGGTAAAGTGTTAAAAAGCCTCACCTGGGATTGTGAGCTAGAGCCTCTCCCTGTCTACCTTACATTTACGCAAACCAAAAAGAAAAAGTGGCAACACTGCTAGGTCATAACTGCAATTGCTTGGATGCTTCCATCCATGCAGTCACTCATCCATCTGCCCATGGACTCATTCACTCATCATGCTGCACTCAGTCACACTCCCTTGCACTCACCCATGGGCTAATTCATGAATTCACCGTCTTGTCCATTTACAATAACGCACACAAACTGCCCAATCAATGAAGAGACACTGTTAGTTATAAGCCAGGCATATTGGCTTAGCTACTGGTTTGTGGGGAGTACGAGAGTGCTTTCAGTGGCCTGTGACTGGTAGTCTATGAAGGGTGTCAGAGTGCTATTGGCCGGGCCAGGACGAATCATTCTGCTACCCTGGCATTTACCCAGTGGGCTGGTTTGGGGCTACTTTCAGAGCAGGATGGACTGCCAAGTCCCAACTATGCTGAATTGATTTCCGTTCTAGCTGCATTCTGCTGCAACAGGGGGCTGGCTTGAATATTTGTCCCATGGATGATTTTGCTTTGCAGTCCAGCTCTGGGTAGTGAGTGCCTGCAAGTCTGTGAAGGGTGTGAGAGTGCTTCTAGCAGTTTTCCTCAAATGTTAGTGAGACTGTTGTAGTTGGTGTCAGAGTACTTTTCTGTAGAGAGTGGCTGCCACTCTATTAGGAGTGTGACAATGCTTCAGTAGTGCTGAATTGCTAGTGTGTAAGAAGTATGCACGTCAGTAGCGTTAGGCTGCTACTTTGGACGGGTATGAGCGTTGTTGATTGTGTAAAACCCCTACTCTGTGAGGGATGTAATAGTGCTCCTGGTTGTGTGCGACTGTTATTCTGATGGGTGTGGGGTGCTGTTAGTAATGAGTGATAGCATGTGAGTGGTGTAATAATACTTCAGGTAGGGTCTCACTGGTACTGTGTGTGAGATGTGTGGGGTGTGAGTGCTACTGGTAGTGTGCAACTGTTGGTCTGTGAGGGGTATAAGACTGTTTTCAGTTTTTATAGAGTTTACTTTTCCACCTTTAACAGTTTCTCTCATGAATTTGTTGGCGACGTAACTCAACATGTGCTGTGTACTTATCTACTGAGTCTTAGTCTTGAAAGAATGCAACTGCTGTAATTCGTAGATTACGAACTCTCTTCTTCTAATCATGAAAATAGACATGTGATGGGTGGAATGCTTAAGTTCATCTCAGCCAATGGTAGAAGCCTCCCAGTTCATAGTTCTTTGGCCCACCATGTCACCTCAAACTGGAAACAGCCACATGCAAGCCAGTCTGGGTCATGCACCAATGGGAAAAGCTCAGCCGGACCTGGCAGGGCAGGCACCGTCTGGACGAGACCACAAACAACACCAGATTGGTTTCAGCCTATGTGGACCTCTTTGGCTTTGGTGTAGCTTGAGTCCTCTCGCATAGTGAGCCCTGGACACAAGTCTGACATACCTGTCACCATGAGAGCATCGTACTAAATAAAGCAAAAAAAGTGATGATTGAAATGATTGAATTAATTTCAGCCGTTGGCAAATACTCAGGCTACATCGCAGTCCTTCCTTTTATTGCCCACCATGCCAACCGAGACGAGAACCAGCCATATGCAAAACTGTTATGGTCCTGCTCCAAAAGGAACAATCCAGCCCAAGCTGCTATGCCAGGTTCCCGCTGAATGAGACCAAAAGCAAACCCAGATGGGTTTCAACCTGTTTTGCTTTGACTATCTGGTCCTACTTGTGACATGGTGCTTTCGCTTCCTTAGAGCCGTGGGTGTAGGTTAGTTATTTCCTTTTTATCTTTTCACATTCTATGGTTGAATGACATTGCTTCCCAGGGGCAGCTCCTTCATAATGGCAGAGGAGTGTCGCCCCACTCGTCAGTCAGTCAGCGGTCTAGCTAAAAATAAAATGAGTGCTGACTGATTGAGCTGATGCCAGCAGTGTAGGGAGGGGCAGGGCCGGGCATAGCAGGGAGCGGTGGTAGGCACACTGTAAGTGCTCATGTCTGTTTGACCGGCCATCTTAGGCCGGCTAAACAGACATGTGCACTTAGGTTTCTCCAAACCCAGCTGTGTTGCACAACCGAGTTGGAGAAACGTCACAGGCACCTAGGCATTGTCTGAGCGGCAAATCACGCCGCTCAGACCAATCCTGGCGCTGCTCTCTTAATATGAGAGCAACGGCGGGATTGGGTGGGGAGCCTGTGCACCAGTGCCTGCTGGGACTCGAGGATAGCGGGAGAAGAGGACCAACGTGACCGCGTACTCAAGTAAGTTTAAAAAAATATATTATTCCCCGTCCCGTCTTTCCACTTCAGTATTGCGGCAGCCGCCACTGTCGCTTTCTTCATTATATTATATATCTGTGGTGCACTGATATCACTTCGTTCATTGTCTGGTCTTGCCCTTTTGTAGTAAATTGATGTTACTACCATCATTACCATTTTTCACCCTAAGGTACAGTTGTAATTTCTTCATTATGCGTCATATTGCTTTGGTGCAGTGAAGTCACAACCGACATTATTGGTTCTTAGCATGTGGTGCAATCATGTCAATACTTTCATCACCTGTTCTCAATACCTCCATTATCTGTTCTTGACATCAATAATGCAACGTCCTTCATTATTGGTTTTCATTCACGATGAGACTGAATAAACAACCACCTTTATTATTTATTTTTCCCTTGGTACTCTGATGAAACTTCCTTTCTTATTTGCTCTCAATTTGAGGGACACTGAAACTATTGATTTTGTTTCCTGTTCTCAGCTTGTGGTACATGGCAAGAACAGAGAAAAATGCAAAGCGTGACATATATGGAAACATGTAAAGATCGTCAGCCTCTAAAAATAGAGATGTCTGCCATAGCGTTGGACCTTTTTCACCCAAAACATCTCCGGGCTGTATTGCCGGGGGCGCTTCATAATAAAAATGTAAGCTTTTCCACTGTGTTATGGAAACATGACACAACCATCATAACCCATGCTAACCTTGAAGAAAGACCCCTAAACTGGGGCCCATCTCTAAATATTCCTCAACAAATGTTCTCCATGTCCTGGAAATGTTCTCTCAGTGTGTAGGGGATATTTAATTTTTGTTGTTGTCCGGGGCTTCCATGGTTCCATTGGTAGGCCCGGGCAGAGAATCTAGCAGTAGGAATGATGCTGGAGGACTGCCCTTAATTGGGTGGCCTTCTAATGCCAGTTCCATTGGTCCAGGTCCGCTAAACGGCTGTACCAAGAAGCATAGCTAGTGGTACCTCCACTGTCTGGAGCACCACCCCCTCATGCTACATAAGGCGGGGTAGCACAGAGGCAAGAGTTGGGCACATGGCCCATTTAGGTACATCTACCTTGGTCATCCACTTTTAAATGTCACCCTCTGCTTCAGTTGCTTCAGTGCTGAAAGAATTGGGCTTACGGTCTCCATGAGCAAGTAAAGAGGCAAGATAGGTCTGCAGTGGTCAAGAACGTGGGCTCCCTCAGCCCGCCTTCTTAGTTCTTAGACTCATAAACGCTGCTGCAGTATTTTTGTGAACACAGATATTTTAACCGGGGGGGGGGGGGGAGCCCTCTATATCTGCCAACCTTAGGGGCTGTCTGGTGTTTTGCATCATGCAGAGCATCACATAAAATGGCCTGATTTTCTTCTTCCATTCGGATGTTGGTTTATGATTGGGACAGGAAGGTTTTATTATGTCCCACTTTACTTTTTTCTTTATTTATTATATTTTAGATCTTTTTTAATCGAATATCCTCTGCATTGCTCATGTTGCTACTTTACTGTGTGTGGAAATGTATTGCTTATTTATTTGTCCTTTCCAATCAATTTTTAGATAAATTGGGTCCACTGCCTGCTACAAGGCAAAGTTCAATTATGGCTTCAGGTACCCTATGCCCACTTCACGCAAGTCTGACCTGTCTTGCTTGATGCGCCAAGTTACTAAGCGTGAACCCTTCCAACACAGACTGAATGCTGACCAGTAACCTCCTCTCAGCCCCTTATGACTAGATGAGAATGGTTTAATGGCTTCCGAAGTGGCATCAGTGAGCTCTGTCCAAAAGGGTGCTTGAGTGAGAAGGGCGTACCTTCCTCTAAATTCCACCCATGTCATTTATCTAACCCTATTTGTCCCCTTCTTTTACAGAAACGCGGGTCTCCCTCTGGCCGATTGAGCAGTCGGATTTCGTTAGTGGAAGGACAGATGTTCTGTCTTCTGTTAATTTAGCAAGAGCGGCTGAGAACGCTCTTTCTTTTGGCGGGAACGTGAGCACCAAGTCTCATACATTCCAGTTGATGCCGTGTTTCTTGCGTTTACTTTGTGTCATGTACTGTTTTCAAACACACCGTGCAAATGCAGATTCCTAGGGGCTCCAGTTTATAATCGTTCCTGTTCTCAATAAGGCACAGAGCTCCCCTCCAATCAACGACAAGCTTCTTGAAAACTCCCAGAAGAGTTTCTCCAGTATAGATAGACTACCTCACATTGGGTGAAAAATTCCTTTTCACCGCTATCCGCAAAGATACCCGTATTATGACACAATCAAAATAAACCAATCCGCCCCTTTCTGCACATTAAGGAAATTATTGCCTAAACCTGCTCCACCCAAAATGGCCTTTCCCATGTGCCTTGAGTTCATTCTTGAAATAGGCTGAAATCTGGATCAGATGTACTCAGAGCTTTAAGTGGGGGGAAAAAACTGGGGGTGCTCTAAAAGGGGCGTGGCAAATTTCTTAAAGGGGTGTTGCCTATCCGAGTAGGGGAGTGGTCTAAATCAAGATAACTAGCATTGTGTGCTTAAGAAAATCATGAAGTCGCATCCAGCAAAGGATAATAAAATAGGCAAAAATGTATATTTATTAAGTATAACCCATAAAATACCAAACACTTTAAAAAACATGTAGGATTTCCCAAAACCCTTGAAGATATTCCCTGTGTCTATTTTTCTGGGGTTTCTCACAACAATTTTCTTCAGCAGACCTTCGACTGTTTGCCAGCCAACTCTTTACATACAGCTTTGCGTCAAATGTTTCAAATGGAGGACCATTGAGTTTTACCCATAAGCGTGAAGAAATGGTCTCTACAAGAAGAGAGGCACTTGTTGGACAACTACAAAAAAATTATTGTATCCTCATGTAACGCAACTGGTGCTATTATGTAAAGCGCTCTGATACCCGATTCGGGTCAAGTTTGCGCTATGTAAAAATCCGTTGAAAAAAAAAAACAACTAACAGTGTACTTAGGAGAGGATATTTCCCAACAGTTGTTAGGAGAAAATGCCAATTCAAGACTGGAGCAAACTTAACCATCACCAGAGAGAAATTCCACAGTAATCGGTGCTAATTTGCCCAAAGTTTGTTGAGCTGGCTTTAAGTAAGCACTTGCGGTCCATTTCTTCCCATTTTTCTTTAATTATTCTCTTATTACACACTTAAGGGAAACTGTCTAATTTCAAGTAAGTGTTATTTGGTATCCCAGAAGTAACTAAGCAATTTCGCTGAGACTGCATAGTTAACAAAGGCACTTGATGCTGACTAATGGTTTCCTTTAAGATGTTTGATGTCATTTTTCAAAAACATAAAATATGGTATAATTCAAGCATTCCACCCATCACTTTTCCTTCACTGAGAAACCCAAGTGCAATGGATTTGTCAAATCACGAGTCGAAGCGAACTTGCACATCAGCCTTATACCTGGTACCAGTCAGTGTGATTGAATATTCCCCATCTGTGTAGAGTGTCACACAGGACTTAATTACATCAGTGTTAGTAAACATAGGAAGAGAAGAGCAATGTGAAAGTAGATGAAAATGAAACTCAGAGGGGTCCGTCTGGGTCGGCTTTACTATTGACTTGAGATATCTACTTACTTCTTTAAGGCAAAGCAGGGTCACGCTGGTTTCTGGAGAAATCTTGCTGCAGGCCGTAAAAACAGGGTCGTGCCAGTTCTAACCAGCTGTTGTTGTGCTGATGGCTGGCACGATGACATAGATGGTGCTGAATGATCAAAGAGAAGGGAAATCCAGAGAGAAAGTGTCTCTCTTCAAAGGATTTCCCTTCCTGCTACAATGACGTCACGCCTTAAGCAGTGCGCACACATGCTCACCCGAAACACCAAACAAAAACAGGGACGTCTGGTCACCCTACCTTTGACCTTTGAGGCCCGAAAATAGAGCCCCTTAGAGACCCCTTTCGAGGCCCCCCAATAAAAACTGGGGGTGCTCAGACCCCCACAGACCCCCCCCCCCCACTTAAAGCCCTGGGGGTACTGACATTACTCTAGTGGGCTTCATTATCACTAAAAATAGGTTCAGGAAGTGAGCTCCCTGCACAAGCCATTCCCTGACACATATATAAATGACTCCTACCCAGCCCATGTGGCGTCTCATAGTCACCATTATAACCTAGTCATGTGACTAACTCTTCCCTAGAGCAATCAGCCTCTCAGAGGTATCAGATTCCCGGAAAGGCCAGATCCTTGCATACCAGCATCACCTCCTTGTAAGTCTTCCTCGCCACCAGAGTTACGAAGTGAGCTTCAGTTCCACCCACACCAGAACCCTCCAAAGCAATTTGCATTCTATGCATCTCATCCCTCCCCAACATGGCCGACTACCGTCACCCCAACACAGTATAAGGGGAGGGCCGACTCACCTCACTCACCTCACTTCCAGAGCACGTTTCAGGTAAGTTGGGGCATCGGACCCAGGCCAAGAGGCATTGCATAGGCATTGGCTTGTCAGAAGAGAGTCCCGATTACCATCTGGTCACCTCCATGTCTTCATCACAGGACAATAGAGTAATATGAGGCCAGGTGGCCATTTTAAGAACCTTTTCCTCTAAAATGTATGACAAGGAAGCAGATGTCCACCATTGACGTGTTCCTTTGATAGTCTCATTGGCAGAGGCCTTACAATTAAATTACCAGCGGAGAGGTGGAAGGCTTAAGGGGTCGGCTTGTGATTGCTGTTTCTATCACCCCTATGTTCCAGTTACAGTCCAGGTTGGCTTCAGCCGGTATGCATCGCCATCTGGTAATGTCTTCAGCAACCTCTGTAAAGTGTCTTGATGACCTCATTCGTATTCCCAGTTTTCATTACCTTAACAAAATGGCGCCATCATTAGCACTGCCGGGCATCCGATGCGGCGGTTTCAGCAGAGAGAGCAAACGTCGAATGGAGGTTGAACTCCATTCCCACAATCTGGAGCAGGTATCTGTAACCTTTACAAGGGAGCTTGAAGGGAGCAAGCACTGCTGGTCCATGTCTTGTACATTTCTCTGTGTTTAGGGAAGCTTGCATTGCTGCTGCTCGTGCAGTGCCTGTTCTGTATGTGAGGGAACCTTGCCCTGGTGCGGCCTGTGAGGTACTTGCTCTGTGTGTGGGGACCAAGCTTGCAACTCAGCTGTATATGCTCTACTTTTCTCTACCTTTTAAGCATGTGATGAAGGCTTTATTGCTGATGTTTGCACTGTACCTGAACTGGGCCTGCGGGGGATGCTCGCCCAGCAGATGTACGTGCTATACCCTTTCCCAATCTGTGTGATAACCTTGTACTGTTGCTAAGGAAACCTTTTGCTATTGATGATTTTGGCCTATATTCTCCATGTGTGGGGGAAGCTCGTATTACTGGTTCCATTGCGGGACATTTTCTGTATGTGCTCAAAGCTTGTGTCAGTGTTACTGTTTTGCACATTTTACCTTTGAGAGAAACTTGAACTGATGTTATGTGTGCTGAACGTTTTGTGTGAGAGAAGCTCCCACTGCAGCTATCTGTGACAGTCACATTTCGGCTGCTTTTGCATTAGCTTTCACGGTGTGTGAGAAAAGCTACTGCTGATTCTGTTGTAGAGAAAGATGTCGCGCAGTGGCCAGAGCGGCTGACTCTGGAGGGGGGGTGGGGGCTTAGTTGGATCCCCTGTGCCAGCGTCAGCGCAGCTCAGCATCATGTGACTCTGGGCAATAGCTCACTTAATTTCCCCAACGGCCGCCAGCGCCTTCAAACCCTTGAACTCATATGGTCGCTCTGTACAAATATGAATTATTGTTATTATATGTTCTTCGTGAAGGAACTGTGCACTGCAGTCCTGCTGTACATGCTCTTTGTTTGCGAGAAAGAGAGAGGGCATACACGCTAACCTGCATTCGTGGCCACCATAACACACCTAGGGGCATATTATCAACGGCCAGCGATAATTATCGCTGGCCGTGCTTAGCGCTAACTTTTTTATCGCAGGCTATCTCTGGAATGTATCACCCTGGTAGCGCGTTATTAACAACGCGTTTCTCCAGGGCGATAAAAATTCCAGAGGTAGCGAGGTTATCGCCCTTTTTCAGGGAACATCGCTGGTTTTCCAGCGATGTTCCCTGCAAAACAGCGATAATCCACCCCCTATGTACAGCATAGGTAAGTCTGGAATTTAGCAGACGTTAGTTTTTGGCGAAAACGGCCGTTTTAGCCAAAATCTAACGTGTGCTAAAATCCTGTGGGCTGCCTTGTAAATATCACGATGTGAACATCAGCGATTTTTGCAAGGTAGTCCATCCGGGGAACGCCCAGTGACGCCCACTTTGGATCTCATTAGAGATGCAAAGGGAGGCAGTGGGAAAAAGGGTGCTAACATGCGATTATGCATATTAGCACCTTCTTGTAAATAGGGCGATATTTTTATCTCCGCTTTTTTGGCTTTGTAAGCCAAAGATGCGGAGATAAAGCCCTTGTAAATATGCCCCTAATTTTCCTTCCAGATCACTCTCTATGCTACTAATGCAAAATGTGAGGGTTTTTGGATAGGAGGACCACAGAAAGCCTTTCCGAGGTGTGACCAATGATCTGCCAGTTGATCTGAAGTGTGTTTGGCAGTGCCTAATTTAAGCTGGTGGTTGCAGGTAGGTGGGGCACAAGTCGAGGGTACACGTGGGTAGACAGCATCAACCCACTCTTTTCACAGGGTGAACGCCGTCTCCCCTGCCAAGAAGTTGGACCCCACAGAAAAATGCTGAGCTCGTCCAGTTGTAATTTTCAGACACCGTGACACATTCAGCAGTGCCTGCACCCTATCTGCTTTAATTCCGAGCAGCTGAGGGTGTTTCGTTATTTTAAATCTCAGGTGAGCCCAAAACAAAGACGAAAGTTAAGGGGTCATCAGGCGTCCTTTTGATTGGGTATCCTGTCTGGGTGCTTTCTGGAACCTCACAACTAGCTACAAATGCAATGGAGGGCAAACAATGTCTTGCAGCTTGTTCTTACTTCACAGGTACTTAAAAGAGGCATGCTTTTGACTTTGTTCAGTCCCTGTATATAAGACATATGCATGCACCGTAAGAATGTCAGACGTGTTGGTTTGCTCCAGCATTCACAAAAATAACAATTTATATGTCACTATTTTGTTTTCTTTTATAGCACAACTCATCCCAATCCAGGGTGTCGGAACGCTTTGCATAATGCGTTCACATTGACAATAAATCATATGTGTGTCAATCAATGTATAGGATGTATTACATAAAACATTGTTACAAAGTGTAGGAGGTGCATGTCCTTCATAGCTCACTGTGCTATATTAGAAGGATTAAAGTTTATAAACTGCAAGCAATAAAAGGATCTCTGTGTTAAAAGCAGTAACCCACTTACACATCTTCCTCTGCCACATGATGTGCATTGCAGACAACATATTACTTATGTATACTACTTTGATCCAAAACTGGTACTAGACAAAACAAGTGCATTAACCTCCAGAGTTATCTTACCATTATTATTATTCCCTGTGATTTACTGGGTACATAAAGATCTATGCAGCAGCTGCCTTAACCTCATAAGATATTTTAAAATGTGGACTTTGCAACCAATTAAACAGAACAGATTTACTGCCACATTTCTCCTTGTTGCCACTTTCTTTGTGGCAGAGTTTTAAAAAGAAAATGTGTAAGTTGAGGACCATATTTTGCATTGAGATTTCATCACTTTTTTGGCACACCTTCAACTTAAAATCTTATTTGTTAAATATTATAATGTGCTCATATGTACTCATGATAGACTTGCTAAACATATGTGTGAGATCTTAAGATCTGATGTCACTTGTTGCGATGTCACTTCCTGTGAGGTCAAAGGTTGTGATGCCACTTCCTGTGATGTCGCGGGCCTTGTTGTCACTTGCATAATCCCTGAGTTAGTCCCCCCACGTCTTTTTTTAGGACTTGTGTCCAGCAGGTAGGGCCTGCCAGCACTCAGTTTTCATCTGGGAAATAATTCTGTACCAGATTAAATCACTCAGAAAGGCCTTGCATATTCCTGGTTTGGAGGATCCCCAATGACCGACAATGTCTGCAGCAGAGACACAGTTGGCAGCAAAAGGGCAATCCTTGAGCCTCTGTCGATGTAGGAGGGTTCAGTCCAGGAGGAAACTTCAAAATCCCCAAATAAAAGGGACCAGCGACCACCGTGACCTTGTCCAGGCGAACCTGTGACAGACTATTTCTACAACGGCACCAATTGATGTACAGGGGTAAACGTGATGGTAATATAAGCAACACTGCGGCGGGGAGGTGAGGGACATAAGGAGCTATTGAGTGATGGAATACGAACATTTAAAGTGCAAGGATGTAAAGAAAACTTGCCCGTTGGCCCTAGAGTGACCTCAACGGGAGTAGGATGCGAAAAACTTCTGGTTCACAGTATGTGCTGAGGGGTTGATAAGATGGGCGGTGAAAGGGGTTGGCTACGCTTTGTATCTGGAAACATGATCTAGATATCTCATATTGTGGTGGTCAAGATAGTGCTGCAGGGGGTACTTGCAGGCAGCAAAGAGCATCATGCAGATACACCCTAAATCTAAGTCCTCATCGATGACATCAAGGTCCTCAGCTTAAATATTAGGAGGTTGAATGCACCAGCTAAAAGGGGGCTCTGGTGTCCTTTCTTGGGTACCACGGCTGCAGATATGCTTACCACAGAAGACTCACTTGCGTAAAAAAGACTGGCACATAAAGCGCTCCAAATGGTTCCACCAGCAATCCTGTTTTTCAGAACCCAAGAAAAAAGCTTAAGTGGGTATCTAGTTGGCAAACTCATTTGAAGGGGAGGAAAATGTAATTGTAACAGACATCAAGGGTAGGGCGGTGGCACAAAGAATCACATGGGTTGGGGGGCACACACTCACAATAGCAGCAATCTATGCTCCGAACACCCATCAAGAATAATTTTTCAAAACAGCCATCAGACTCACACTTTGCGCATGCCCATTGAGGGGTAATAATTGGTGGGGATCTCAACCTTGTGATGAGCAATGAGAAAGACAGATCACCACACCAGATGCGACATGTAGGGACAATATCTACTGAGTGGGGCATGGCTACAAAAAGGGGGTCTGATTGATGTGTGGCACTTACTACATCCTACTGAAAGGGATTGCACACATTACTTAGAAATGCACAAAACATATGCTAGACTAAACTTTTTCCTGGGCTCGCCATCAGCAATGGTTTAGATACCCACAGCCAAGATAGGTATCCTAGCACTCACTGATCTTGCCCCAATATGGGATACAATACACGCCCACGGAACTGAACAGTTGGTGCCAGAAGGATAACCCCTTTTTAGCCAATGGAATGGAAAGGATATTCAGACTGCAATTACACTATACCTCCAGGATAACAAGAAATAGGGGACAAGCTTACAGACGCTCTGGTAGGCACTTAAGGTGACAGTTCAGGGCCTATACCAGCATTAAATAATTAAGACAGGGTGGAGAAATGCCAGGCACTAGAAGACTAAGTGAGAGAGGTGGAACAGAAGCATCAGTGGGTGGTGGCACAGAAGACATGACAAACTATGAGCGAAGCTCCTGGCTTTAACAATCACATAGCAGAATACTCTCTGATCAGAATGAAACAGAGATACTATGAAGGGGGCAACAAGGTTGGGAAGGATTTAGCATGCAAGCTAGGGCATAGGTGGACAAGGGTCACATCAACAGAATCCGCACGGAAACAGGCTACATTTATAATAAAGATTCCGAGATCAGATGACCCTTCCATGACTTTTATTAAGGAAGAATTGCTGTCCGAAGGGGAAATGGAGAATCCCAGAAAGGGACACGGATACCCACTCCAAAACCTTGGGGAAGCCTATAACAGTGGATGAGGTCATCACAGGTATATCTGGGTTCAAAACTCAGAAATCTTCAGTGCTGAATGCCTTGTCAGCAGTATTGTATAAGACATTCTGCCAAGAATTGACACCCACAGTCATACAGTTGTTTAACAAAGTATGGAGGATGGGAGTGGCTACTAGATCAATGTAAGAGGACTACATCACAGTTCTTCTCAAACCTGGTAAGCATGCACAATTGTTTTTCTTCATATTGCCCAATCTCTTTACTGAAAATAGATGTCAAGCTCCTAAAGGGCATCCTGGCCAGCCGGTTGGGCACCCATATTTAGGCGTTGGTAGTTCGTGACCAGGCTGGTGGCATCTCAGGAAGCAATTGCACAACTAATACTAAAAGGATTTCATACATAATTGACCAGATGGTTTGGGCAGGGCAATAGAGCAGCCCTGGTAGCAGTGGACACAGAAAGCATTTGATCAGGTACACTGGCTAATAACATTAGTTCAAATGGGAGCAGACCTGTGGTTCATCACATGGGGCTTTAGCAGCTATTGAGATCCCCAGGTTAGAATCAGGATCAATGGTTCGCTGACATACCCCATACAGTTAAGGAGAGGAACCAGGTTTGATTGTCCTCCTATTCTCATTGCACATGGAACCCCTACCATAGTCATTAGGAAGAATGTCACTATTAGTGAAGTGATTACTGGATAAATTGAGCATAAACCGATGATGTCGTATTGAGCCTTGCCAACCTGGAAGAGTCCCTGCTAGAAGTGCGAGCGAGCGAGCTCAGAAACTTTGGTGAGACCTTGAGGTTTAAAAAGCATGTTTATAAATTTCAGCTGCTGGATGTGTCTCTCCCCTTAACAGTGAGGGCATGAATACAGTCACAGCTCCCACTCCAATCGGTGAAAGAAAGCTAAGCATATCTGGGATTATCACATATTTTCAGCTTCATTTAACAAAATACGCTCCATTTCTTGCACCAGGAAGAAGAATTCAATAGTATCAATCTCCATCTGGGATGAACACAAGGATCCAGAGATTCCAATGGAGTCGCTGTACAACTTTAACTCATTCTTTTATCAGCATTTAATCCCGTAGATTTTCCCACTACTAGTCCAGAGACAAAATTATGTAAGAATCCAGGGCACAGTACTCAACTGGAAAAAATTCTACTTCACAGACAGAGCCCAAATTATCAAATTTTCTTCTCTCCTTGTGCAGAGCCTGTGTGCCCACCAAGGGGTGTTTGGA
Organism: Triturus cristatus; assembly: GCF_964204655.1. Taxonomy (NCBI): domain Eukaryota; kingdom Metazoa; phylum Chordata; class Amphibia; order Caudata; family Salamandridae; genus Triturus; species Triturus cristatus. The sequence continues at coordinate 285,095,182 of NC_140592.1, read as the reverse complement.
CAGGGTAATGAGGAGTCCCCTTCTCTGTGGTCAATCAAAAACAGTTCTGGGGGTAGTTTTCCTCCACTGGGTTTGGTGTCAACCTTTCTTTCAAGGTGTCACTTAACCATTACTTATGACAGGGAATGAACAGATGAAGTAAATTATTATCAGGACTTCCTGCCAGAAGGAGAAAAAAACCTCCCAATTCCCAGGCCCTTGACCTTGATCTGAGACCCATTTATACAACTTGTTCATGCCTCATTCAGGCCAAATACAGGCTGGGCAGTGGCTGGAGTTCTAAAGCAAATTAGCCACCAGCAGCTTCTGGCAGGGTAACAGTAACTTTCTAAAAGGTACATTTCCCATATATTTAATACAAATCTGGTTTTACCATTACATTTGGATTTTTATTAAATATAAAAATAAGTCTTTGAATGGACTCTGTGGCTTGTACCAGACAAAAACTATAAATTAAATTTTAAAATCTACAGTTTAACTTTTCCAATGTGTCAGCTACAGCCTGACTAGTGACAATGTCATTTTAGGCCTAGTCTGTGTGTGAACATGGCATTCCTAATGTCACACATGTTTATGCACTCTACCTTGTGGGCCGCAAGGTGTACTTAGGATGACTTATTTCATATTTATAAAAAGTGATTTTCAAAGGTTTGTGCAGCAGAGCTCAAGCTGCAGTTGTCAGGCTAATCTGGGTGGGCCTGAAGACCCATTTTCACTGCCACATAAATCGATGGTACAATAGGTGCTGGTGTCCATAGATGCCATTTAACTTCCAGGCCCTGGGTGCATTTTCTATGCCATACATGAGGGACATATAAGCAAATTAAAGCCAAATTAACTGTGCTCAAATTGGAAGTCCGACAAAAGTAGGATCAAGCAAAAGGTGACAAATCTGGGGTGACCACGCAGGAAAGGCTGATTACATACATTCCAAGTAATGTGCCTAAAATAATAAGCACAATTACCTTTCCTCTTGAGTTTTACTCGTGGAAATCTGTTACAATCCTAAACTAAAGACCCTATCATATTCAAAGTGTTGAACCATAGCATATCATAGCAGTCAGTGGTGTTCATTAAGGAGCACCAGAAGCAGAATTTCTGTAGCGGGCATTGCTCCTGCAGGGAAAGAGCAATCTAGGCCTTCAGAGATGTTTGCTCAGTTAACTTTACCTGACCCAGCTGAGCAGCATACTGTAACATATGAAGGGAGCTTTAGGCCCTCGTTTATGCAAAGAAAATGTGGAGTATTTCCAAATACTGATGGTGATATCAGTAATAAATTGGCTCCTGAGGGACCTTGACACTCTTGGGGCCTGGTGCACCTTAACATTTTTCCGCAGGAACCTCTCTTTTCTACTCTATCACCCCAACTTGACTGTGCCTTAATGTGACGCCAGATGAATGTGCGTGCAGAGTCTTTTTGCCACACTAGTTTTCTGAGCTGCCCCTGGGAGTAACAATTTGCTAACAATTTTGAATGTTTTTGATAAATCAAGTAAGGGGTAAGCAACTTGATTACATTACTGCAGCGACCATTTGTATGAAAATGCCAGACCTTTATAAATCTATTAATTATAGTTGACTTAGTCCCTACTTCATAGACTTTTCTGGCAGGATATGTATGAGGCTGTAAGTTAAAAAATAATGACTCCTCTGAAGATGAGATTTGAAGCTCAACTCATTATTTTAAGAATTCGCCAAACATCCATGTTAGGCTTCAGGTCCTCTGTTGGGATGGAAATTGCTTACGTCTGCACATTGCTTTAATTTTATGGTATAGGACTCACAATGAATTGGTTTTGTCCTGAGGATGCACGCGCTGCAATAAAAGACCCAAACAGCGACGATGTTGAAGCACCAATCAATATAGACATTTTTAAGAGATGTAATTTATAGTTTTTTTTTAATTCACTCAACTGTCATGTCCTTGAATTTTGTGCCTGCTCCCACATATGAACTGTATGTGTTTTTATCTTTTGTTATTAAGAGAATATTTCTTTCAGTGTATGGAGCCTGTTGTGCTGTGTTTGATTTCAAGGCAGAGGGAAAATGTATTAATTATTTAATTTTACCTCGGCATCATCCCTCGAAATCCCCCCACCCAGCCCCACCGCCCCACCGCTGTTACCTGCATGGACCGCGGCTGCATGCAAGTGATATCAGTACAGCAGGGCCCCTTAGATGTCCCTTCTGCAAAATGTCTAAAGGTGGGAGGGAGGTCCTTTTTGAATGCAATAGCCAAGGCCTACAAACAACCCAATGCTGCTACATTTAGGGGAGTCCCATCTCCTCTCATTTGGGAAAGACTTAAAAACGTGTCTCTAGCCAATATGAGCTCTCTGAGGTATGACCGTGTTCTACTCTTTGCACCTAAAAGTCCATTGGTCATTACTCAACAAAAGTAAATTTAACATAATATAAGGAAAGGCAGACGAGATCCATCACAAAAAACGTAAGCTTGCTCACCGATCTGTTCGTGAATTTACTCCAGCAGACCTCTGCAGCAATACAACACTTTCAAGCACACAGAAGAGTAGTAAAGGGCGTATGTGTCATAGCAACCATATTCCTAAATCTGATAAGTAAACAAGTTAATTAGAATCAGGGATTCATATCAGATTGTCAAGGAGAGATGTCACATTTGGCATATTTTTCACGGCTGATCAGTCAACCCTAAAAAGAGATGAAAATCCCGGTCCGTGCAGCAGATGAAGGGTCCAGATTAATCAGCAAAGAAAGGTCTTTCAAGTTCCATCTGCAGAGTTTTATGAGAACAATTTTCAAGCCTTTCTCAATGTCATAAGAACTTTTAGGTGTGCGATAATGATGCAAAGGGTTGGCCAATGAGGATGGTGCTTCTGTTGAAGAACATAGCTAGTGACCCTCAGCCTCAACCAGTGTTTGTGTATTAACACCCTAATTTAATTCTACTGTTTGACACCAGCATATTTATCTCTCTCAGTCCCTGGGTAGTTACCGCCTCCCAGGCTGACCAGGCATGTAGTGTTACAGTGCATTTGTGACATTTCAGTTCCATCAGGTTCACAGCAGTGAATGTCGCAGTGGACAGCGGATACAGCCACGCCTGGTTGATAACATCTTCGGAGCGGTTCTCAGGTAGGAAACATGCAGAGAGATCAGGGAACCCCCCACCCCCTCCTAATGTGGGTTGCTTCTGGCATCACTCTCTTATAGTGTTCATGTTCTATGAGAGTACCACACAATCGGAACACACTGGACTTTTCTTCCTTGACAGTCTTGGCAGGGCCAGGCACACTCCATCCCTCTCTCAGCAGGCAGGATGGCTAGACCCTAAGATACTAAGATCCTACAGCAGAAAAAGCAGACTTCAGGTGTTTCCCCTCACATGGTAGAGACAGGCGGTCAGGCAGACCTGATTACACAGCAACTCTTTGAGCACCCTGAGGAGCACTCCCTTCCTTAGTAAGGAAGAACTTGGGACTGGAACACAAAGGGGAGATTTGGGTCCCAATTTTCTACATATTTTATGAACAGAGGGTGTGGATTTGCTGACTCAAACTTCAGAACTGATTTGGGGTGATTCTCTCTTGTGTACTTCTTAGGTTGTTCTCTAAGCACAACCTTTGTGTAAAGTGGTGCTTTCCACAGCATGTAGCAATGGGGCTGTTTCCAAACAGACACACCCATCACATGGGCACAATAAAGTGTGGGATTTCTGTACCTGGCTAGCAACAGCCTTTGAAAAGCAATACTCAGGGACAGAGAAAAGAGAAAGCCTGACCTAGAAACTTGCTCACCTTGAACCTCACCTTGAACAACAGAAACTGCAGCTCCACCCTTCACCACTGCATCCACAAAAAGGAAGTGCACATGAAGAACTAATCAGCAGCTCCTTGCTAACAAAGTGGAGTGGTGTGGAATTTCTAAAAGTAGCCAAATGTCCATACTCCTCATTTCAGTTTGCAGATCTCCAACCCCCTCCAGGCGGTGAGTCTCCCCGCCCCGCTCCCCTTGCCCGTTTTCACCAACTGCGCGCCTTTTACCTTAAATCACCACTGACAACTTTCTTGGGTGCTTGAAAAGGTCACAGTTTATTCATTAAACATAACTTTATACATTTCGATCGTTCAGGGTTATATACACATTTCTTATCTATATTATTTATTTACTTCTCTTGCTCCTTAAACTCTTTTCTTGCATTATGGACCCAGCCTCCTCAATAACCTGGGAGGGGCCCCTTTTTTGGGCTTCTGATTTACGGGTCTAGGCTTCAGCTTGCTACCGATTTGGAGGGTGTCTGTCTGGACCTGTCCGGGCCACAAGTGCCGTCCCGCTCACCCTGTAACCCTTTCGTGGGCCCTCCCTTCTCCCAGAGGTCCCTGCCATGTGGCATCCCAGGGACCTTACTTGAGCATCTACTCTACTTTCTTGAGGCTGAGTCCTTGCCATCTTCTCCCTCTGTACCCCTGCCATGAGGCATCCCAAGGGTCCTGCAGGAGCATCACATCTATTCTTTTTATGGCGGCACGCCGCCCCTTGGCTCCCTCAGTGTCCCTGCCGTGAGGCATCCAAAGGACACTGTGAGAGCCTTCCATCTACCTTCTAGTAAGTTTTCTCTTTTTTACTAATTTTGTTGAGTATGTTCCGCCACGCTGCCTATGGTTTCTCGATCGGAGGGAGCTCCCCCCTACCCCTGCCTCTCCTTTGTGTCATTGGAAGCCCCTCTGCCCTAGTACCCCCACAATGTTCAGTAGGAACATGTCCATTCCCACCACCTTGAGGTGTACCCCATCTTCCAGGTGGTACCCCGGGAATCTTAGGTTTATGAACCTGTGCCTCACGAACCCCCACCCATTTGCCTTGCACACTTTGGCCATGGTGATATTAAGTTTACTTCGGGATTTCTCCACTGCCCCCAGGTCCATTGCCACCTGCCAGTCCTTTCGTACTATGATCTCTGAAAATATTACTTCTGCGGGGCGTATCAGGCGTGCCAGAGCCGTGAGGCCTTTCTGCATATCTTCCAGTAGTGCCCTCTGCCCCAATGCTGCCAAGTCATTGCCACCCAGGTGGACCACTACCGCATCCGGATTGCCACTTTGTTCTAATGCTTCCCGCACCGCGGGTAGCAGTTGTTCCCACTTCATTCCTGAGCTTTCCCGCCAGTCTATTTTTATTTCCCGCAGCCATATTCCACCTAAGTTGTGTCTGGCTGCTGCCCATCATTGAGCCCACGTTACGTAGTAGTGCCCCATGATCCACACCTTCTGTGAAGTGTTCGGACCTAGAAAAGGGGGGACGGGAGAAGTTGGGCTTAGTACATCGTCGGGCGTATGTAGCGCTTAAATGCGCTGGACGCCCAGTGCCCTATCTCTTTTATCAACCCACTTTCCAATCCTAGCCCCGCTGCCATGGTGGCTGCCCCTATTCTAAAAGAGTGTGATCCATACTCGTGGTGGGGAGCCCCATTGCTTCCAGGGTTTTCCTCATCACCGCTATGAACTGAAAGCAGCAGAGGAAAGACCCGTTCCTGTGCTTGAAGAACGGCCCATTGATTCCTTGCCCTTCTCCCAGGTGTTTTTGCAGTAGGCACACCGGGATAGCAGGTTGCGTCATTAGTGCAGTGTATCCTGGTCCATTTCCCTTTGCCTGCCTAGTCTGTCTTGGACCGCCGCAGCAGTATGTCCATGCAGCCCTTATGTATTTCTACATCCCCTCTGTGTATGCATGCTGATCCTGGGTCTACCACTGATGGGGCTACCAACTCGCTGACTCTGTACGCCCCAAAGAATGGCACTGTGAAGGCTGCCCGGAATAATGTTTTCTCATGCCTTGAGGAGCATATCCCTGCCAACGCCCCCAGCATCCCTCGCAATATGTTGAAATGGATGGGGCGCCTTGCGTCTTTTTTTGCCCGCTGTACCCTAACCCTGCCCTTCATGGCCATTCTGCATCTGAAAGCCTTGGTTGGGTCTTCCCGCCCTGTCATTTTTGTGTAATATGCCACCGCATTTAAGTGTGTCTGGGCCCATGTCTTCTTTTTTCCTGCCACAAAAGCCCAATCTATGAAGTCTGTAACCTCCTTTTGTGTGGCCCATCATCCCCGTTCTAGTCCCGTTTTGCCCCTGAAAGTTTCCCAGCACTTACTGTAACAGGTGCTCATATTTGGGGCCAGTGCATTGTTCAGTAATGACCTCAACCCGGTTCCACCCATGACCATGCTTCCTCTGGCATTGGGGTCATCCTTCTGTCTTCGTCTGGGGCCAGCTGCCTGAATTTCTCCAACTGAAAATGAGAAATGGCATCTGCAACTGAGTTGTCTACTCCTGCAATGTGTCTTGCCCTAAGCACGATGTTGCCCTTTAACTGGCAGCCTACCAGCCTCCGCAGCCGGGTTGATACTGCTGGGCATAGTGCAGATCCTGTGTTATTTGCTTGTACTACTGCATGGTTGTCAGACCATAGCGTAATTTGTCTATTCGCCAGCTGTGGGGCCCAGATGTGGAAAGCTACCACTATGGGGAACAACTCTAGCAAGGATATGTTTGCGGTTAGCCCTGCATTGTGCCATGTTGTCGGCCACTCCCCTGCTGACCATGCGGTCCCTAGGATTGCTCCAAAGCCGTACCACCCTGCTGAGTCAGTGTAAAGTTCTACCTCGCTTGCCTGCACCCAAGGTTCTCGCCATATCAGGGTGCCATTGAAATCTGCCAAGAAACTCTCCCATTGCCCCAGGTCCTCTTTCACCCCTTGCGTGATGCGGACCCTGTGGTGCATTTGTGTCATACCCCTAGTTAGCCATGCTAATCACCTTGCGAATGCGCACCCTGTGGGGATTACTTGTGTGGCAAAGTTCAGTCTTCCTAGCAGCTGCTGTATTTCCCCCAGTCTTGCCTTTTTTGGTGCCTCAACCTCTTAATCTCGTTAAGTAGCTCGCCTACCTTCTCTGGCGGCAGCTTGCATGTCTCGGCTACTGAGTCCAACTCTATCCCCAGAAAATCCAATCTAGTAGTGGGGCCCTCTGTTTTGTCCTGTGCCAGTGGGATGCTCAGCTCCCGGGCCATCTTTATGAAATTGTTTAGGATATTGGCACAATCCTCTGTGCCTGCTTTACCAATGAACAGGAAGTCATCTAGGTAGTGGACACGCCCCCCCTGCGGTGTGCGTGCTACCAATTCCTATTCCAGAAAACTACTGAAAGCCTCGAAGTGTGCGCACGAAATCGAGTAACCCATAGGTAAGCATTTGTCATCGTAGTAACCTCCATCTAATTTAAAACCTAACAGGTGGTAGCTCAGTGGCAACAATCTGAACGCTGATTCTATGTCTGATTTTGCCATCAAGGTCCCTTTACCTTCCTGCCTAAAGAGGTCCACTGCATCGTCTACCGAAGCGTAGGCCACCGTGCAAGTCCCCTGATCCAGCCAGTCATTGATCGATTCCCCTTCGGGGTGGGATAGGTGGTGAATCAGCCGGAATTTTCCCGGCTCTGTTTTGGACACTACGCCGAGTAGCGATACCACCATGTCCTTCAACGGTGGGAGAGGGAAGGGGCCGGCCACGCGGCCCGGTATTACTTCCTTCTCCACTTTCTGTTTTGCTACCTCAGGGTTGTCTCTAACTGACTTTAGGTTTCTGCTCTCTCGTGCACCTTTGGGGCCCTTGTATGGGATTGGAAAACCTTGCGTAAAACCTTCAGCTAGCAGCTGTCTGTCTGCTGGTTTGTGATAACTTTGTAACAGATGAAGCAGTGTGCCTGTTTTTATGGGTGTTGGAAGTGTCTGTCTTCTGCCCCTTTCCCCCCTGACCCTGCCTATCGGGGCCTGTACCTGATTTCTTGGGGCCTGACTTTGCTTTGTCTGCCCCTGGCCCTGTGGCCCTCTGGCATTGTATGGTAGGGTGGTTTCCCCTGCATGACCCACATGAATGCTTGAACTTGCATGATGCTCCCCATTTACATTAATCTATGTCAAATTTCCAGCATGCCTTGTTACCCGCCTGGCTTTTTCCTTAGAATTTTTTTCCTTGTCCCTCGAATTTGCTCTTACTCCCGTAGGGACGAAAATTACCCTCTTTTGCCCCAACCCCGTCCCTGGCTGCCACCATGTGTTTTGAGTAACCCTCCATGTCCTGGCAGTCCCAGCCTATTGTTGGCACACTTGCATTTTGTCTCTAAAACCCTCATTGTATTGCAGCCATGCATCTCCCTGATACTGTTGCTGCGCCTTGTGCACCTTCTGTTGATAAGGGATTAGTGCTGCTGCGTTTTGCGGAAATTTCTCAATGAACACGCATGCTAGTGTCCTGAAAGCCTTCAACCAATTTTCTATTGATCTCTCTACCCTGGGTTTCCGCGGGGCTCGCCTGTCCTCGTCTTTCTTAACTTGTGTTGTTAGGTCTAAGCCTGCCTATCGCACTTCCAGCAGTGAAAAAATGTCTATGAATTCCTTTCTCCAAATCCTCTGCTTTACTGTAAGTGGGATGAGGTTGGCCAGCCCTAGCATCTTTATTGTTGTGGGGGGGTCGATTGGGGAGGGGCAGAGGTACTTGTTGGCTGGCTTCCCGTTACTGTCCTGTCCCCCACCCGTTCTGGTTGTTATTGGGCTCTCTCCTCCCCCAGCGGCCCCTGTGCTTCCCTGTGTGGCCAGCTCGCCTCCTGCCTTTTCACCCTGTCCTGCCTGGCTCGCCACATTTGGCTCCTTGCTTGACGCCCCTTTTGCATGGACCCCTGTGCCCGCCTTCTTTTTGGCACTGGGCTGTTCTTTTGACCCCCTGTGCCCCATGGTGTGTTCCCAGGGAATGGAGCCCCCATCCCTGGCCATTGCCACCAGGGCAATCATGTTGTTGGCTGCGTTGCCCCCTCAAACCAGTTCTCCCCTTGGAAATCTGGTCGCCCTTGGCTTATACTCGTCTGCCATGGTAGGTGCATGGGCCATGCTCCTTGTATTGCCACGTTGTTCCCTCCCAGTTGGGTTCCCATGTAAACGTTTTGCCCCAGTCTGCTTTGGGCCCCCTGCCCCCCCTGCGCCCATGTTCGCTGCTCAGCATGCCATGCTTACCCTGAGCGCCTGAGCCGCTTCCTTTCTAGTGTCTCCCCTGAGGGGCCGCCGCACTGGCCACAGAGCTCCGAGCTAGCCACTTGCTCTGGCACCGCCGCTTTTCTGCTTCTGTGCTTTGGGGTGCCCTTTCCTTTGTTGCCTGCCCCGTTCCGCTCTTTCTAGCGGCCACCATTTTGGCTGCTGACCCTCTCTTTGCTGCTTTCTTAGGGGGCGACGGTGCTGGGGATGCCCGCCATTGCCTTTTTTCTTTTCCCTGGGCCCCTTCCCTGATTTGCTGGTCCATCCAGCTCCGACCCTTCAGTGCAACCAGGGCCCTGGCTTGTTCCAACATGGCCTGTAGGTCATCATCCAGGTCCGGTCCTGATTCCTCGTTGCGCCTCTCCTGGCCTTTCTTTGGTGTAGCTGGCCTCCCTTGTGTTTCTCTGAAACGGCGTGGAGGCTGCGTCTTCCTGCCAGCTGCTCTCTTCTTGCTGGCCATCCTTGCTCACTCCTGAAACTCACACAGGTGCAGCCCCTCTGTTGCACTGGCTCAGCTGCTCTTACTTTCTGAGGCTTGTTTGTCCTTTTGCCTCAAAATGCGGGGAACATTGTCCTTTGTGCTGCTCTTGCCCTTCTATTCAGTGGTTCCCAGGCCCAGTGTGCATAAGCAAGCACCCGAAGGAAGCGCTGGCCTCTGCCTGGCAGAAAGTTCAGATATTTTTTGTCCCTGTCCCTTTAAGAGAGGCGAGTGCCACTTTTGTTGGCGCCGCCCCCTAGCTCTATTTCCCTGCCGGTGGAGCTTACTTTGCTCCCGAGTAGTGTCACGAGGAGCCTTTCTGCTGCCCTGGCTGTCTTGCTGCCCGGGGGAGTGCGCATAGAGCCGGTCAGCTCGGATGCAGAAAAAACAGGAAGGCGGGGTTGGAGGCTCCGTTCACACTGCCCCGACGCGCCTCCCCGGTTGCAGGTGAGACCACGACAAATGCTCAAGGAGGTGTGTGCGTAGAGCCAGTCAAATTGTTCGCTTCGTACTAGAAGGCGGGGGTGGAGGCTCCGTACACGGTGCCCCCGTCCGGTTGACGGTGAGGGGTTGCAGTCTCCGGTCCACCGCCGATGCCGTCCGGACGAGGGGTTGCCGCTCCGGAGACTCCCACGATGGCGAGAAACCTTTGTGCCACAACCCTGCCGCTTTTAATATGGCGGAGGTGGAGGCTCTTTCCACGCTGCCTTCCCCGAACCAGGCTGCATGCTGGGGATGGCGGGAGTGGCGGCTCCGTTCGCGCCGTCCAGGGTCCTGCTGATCGCTGGAAATGGCCACAAAGCCCGAGGCCCAAGGATTCATCGTTCCGGGAAAATGTCACGAAACCAGCAGCCGTCCTCTGCTCCGTGATTGTCCTCCGCAATTTCGTCCAAGGGTCATCCAGCCAGCCGATTCTTCCTCTTCCTTTTCGAGGGGGGATGTGTGTGATTACTCGATCCGTTGGCCCCCTTTTATCCCCCCCTCACCCTAGCTAGCTTGCCCCCTGATTGGGGGGCTCACCTTGCCCGAGGGGGGCCCATCCTAGCCCCTGCCGGCCTAGCCGGCATGCAAATGGAGGTGGGGGAGGGCCTCTGGACGGCGGTTTACCCGGGCCTCCATCGGGTCCGGCTTCGCCTACCCTGCCCGGGTTCTATCCTGCAGACACAGGAATGCATTTGATAAACTTCAACTGTCTGGGGAAGGTGTCCTCAATCTCTCTCTGAATGTGGATAAGACTGAGGCCTTAGTGTTCAGAAACCCCTCCATTTGGTTTTCAAATTTGTACCTCAATGCCTTGGCACATGCCCAGAGCCTAGTGCCAGTCAGTGCTCGTAACCAGTATGTTATTTTTGATCTCAAGCTATCTGTGGAGATCCATAATAATAAACTTACAGTTGCCTGTTTTGGTGTGATGAAGATCCTCAGGAAAATGTATCCTTTTGGGCCAAGCTCATCTATGGAGACTCTAGCTCAAGCATTTATTGCAAGCAGAATTGATTACTGCAAACACAGTTTATTGGTCTTCCTTCATATGTTATGCACCTGCTCAAATTAATTAGGTCTTCCTAGATTTTCCAGTACTTCTCATTTGATTAACTTGCATTGGCTCTCAGTCTGCAAGCGCTTTATTTTCAAAGCCTTCTGCTACTTTCATAAAGAAGGGCATGAGGTGGGTCCTTCCAAATAGAAGACTGCTTTGTTCACCTGCTGTTACACCACTTAATAGCTGCATTCTAATTCTGCTTTACTTTTTTCCAGACCTAGGTTTCATAAAATGTGCTCAGGAGGCTGTGCATTTTCTGTCATCCTGTTCAAACCTGAAACTGCCTGCCATTTGCTATTCATGCAGAGCCAAACCTTATGGTATTTTGCAAAGCTCTGAAACCACATATTTTTCCATTATAGAGTTTTTTTGTTTCCCTGTGCCTATGTTTAGTGCCTGGACATGCTAAGGTATTTGTTGCCTCCTTAAAATTCACACTAAACTCAACTCTTGTGCCATGCTAAACCAGGAGCATCCAGAATGGATTCCACTGGCTTCAGTTCAGTATTCAGACTCTCACACAGCCCCAGAGGCCTCTTACCACTCATGTATCTCAGGATCACTGTACACACATGAACACTCAACATACATGCATGTTGTCAGTGCAAGGTTGTGGGACATACCGAACAGATGAACTTTACACATGAGGGGTCAGTAGCAGCATTCTCACTGATGCACTGGTCACACTATAAACACAAAAAACATAAATGCAGCCACCACAACACCACCACTTGATGCACTTCTCCAGGTCACATGCTATATCCTGAGTCTCACAGTCTCAGGGATAGGCCTAGGCATGTGCTCACACACATGCTAGATGAGCCTGAGGTCAATGCTAAAATAAAAGTCATGGGACAGAATTCATATGCAGTAGGAGACTCAAGGCCAGGGAATCACGCTCATATACCATGCGGGGGACATTCCCACCCCTATATGCAAACTTTATTAGAATGATTATGTAAGTTAATTAAAGGAAACATGTTCCGTCTGAACAACATTGCTATAGTGATTTATTTAATTAGAAGCAGTTCTTGTTTTTCTTTCCTCCAACTGGAAAAAGTGTGTTGTGCCTTAAAGGTGTTAATTATTCATACTCAGGCCTAGCCTTCATATTAGACAGTGGAATGCTCAAAGGTTTATTGCATTGTCAACCTTGAGGGCATCGTTTGTTTCTTTGCAGCTCCAGATACAATGAATCACTTACTACACCAACTGATAAAAATCTAATTATTTCAAGAAATATTATTTCAGGCTATGCCACCAAAGAAGTTTAGCATGTGGAAGCTTGTAAAAAGGCCATAAGACATGCACATCAGCCTGATTTAGCCTTTGCCAGAGAGGGTACTCCGTTGCAGACTACTCCGTCTCCCTAGCTGACATACTCCACCGACAGAGTAAGGTCTATCAGACGTTTGGCCTTTTGACTCCCTGCCGATTTAGAGTTGGAGGTCCAATGGCCAGTTTTCACTCTTTGTCACAGTCAGGTAAACCTGCTGGTAATGGCAGTGAAATATGTCCCCAAACATTGGGAGAAAATTTGCATGGTGAGGGGGTCATTATTAGGGGCGGGTGGAATGCTTCATTCCGGCTCCGGAATTGACAGAATTTGGTCACTCTGTGTTACTCTTTAATGCAGAGCTCCAGCCAAATTCTGCCAATTGCCGCATGGCAGAATTTTTTTCCTGCAAGGCTGTAGAAAAAACGAGCTGCTGAGCGCAAGCGAGATTTGACGTTCCCTAGTATGATTTTCTAACGCAATCAGTCGCGGGCTGGTGTGAGAGGACACGGTCAAGAGGGTTGCCGCTTGAGAAGATTTGCTACAGCTCAAGTAGATTTTCTACTCGAGTGGCAGCAAAATCAACTCGAATGGCTGAGCCTTCTTGCACAATGCATAGTGCCATTTGCGCAGAATATTTAGTGCTGCTCTAGCTACCGGTGGTAAATTGCAGTGCAAGCTGCCTGCTGTCAGAACTCCATGGAATCTCATGGAGTTTTTATGAACCTCAGTGAAACTCCACAAGTTCCACCTACCCAATGTCATTAGTTTTTCTGTTTTCAAAAACAATCTTCACCCAAAATACATCAAAACACAGGAAAATCAGGGAGCGTGGCCAACCACCGAACTTAATTGCCGCTTGCTGTAATAGCTCCACATCCCGGACTAAGAAATCCCAGTTCATCATGCTTAATATCTGTACCAAGTTAAACATAAAGGAGTCACTCCACAGTAGTAGCCAGTGTGTAGAGACTCTGGCCATGAACTGTATCAGTAGTAGGCTGTTCGGGGTAATTGGAGGCGGTAACCTGACACTCACTATCAGAAGACACTGCCCAGGCCTGTGACTGTGACGGGAGTCCCGCGGGGCCAGGGGTTGGTCCCTCCTATTGTGGGAAGTAGCATGGGCGAGTGGATGGAACAACCCCCACTAGGGCCCCCTGGAAGGCACGTGAAAGGGTCCAGAGGGCAAAAACAACTGGCGCTGAGTGCTGCCACTTGGAGACAGACGCCAAAGTGGCATTATCTTGGCCTGAGAGACATCCATGGGCCGGGGCGAGTTATGAGACACAGCGACACAAAGAAGGTTTCTGGGACTATGATCCAGTGGGCTTTGGATGATTAGAGGCAGACATTGTGAATTGCCTGGGATTGGGTCGTTGGAGGCCGAGGGGGCGGCCCATGCATTGCAAGGCGAGAGCCCTCACAACTCCCCTTGGAGAGTTTGCCACAACGTTGCCTGGAGAGGCAGAGGTGCGGGACATACAGTTGCCCACAGAGGGGCCCTGGCCGGCAACTGGAGACACATTGGTGACAGGAGGGAGAAAGCAGAGAGACTGCAGGGGGTCCCCCATCTCCTGGAATGACCTAGAAAGGCATCAGTGAGTACTCCTCCATTTCCATGCATGCCAACCTTAGCACCAGGGTCCACTTTTACAGGCCAAGCTTGACAAATATATCCTCCTGAAAGACCTACTGGCCGACCATGCCGGGGGGGTGGGTCTGGGGATCCACCACAAGAAGGGGAGTCCCAACATTGACAGACAGCGGATTCCAGTGGGGGTAACTACAGGCTACACTATCCCGGTCTCTAACAAGCCTGTGTTTTCTGAGAAGTTCTAACCCTGTTTTTAATGTTTTATGCTTCCTCTACTGCAGGCGTGAATGAGGCTCCTGCACTGTTGCATGTTGCAGGATGCAGGAGCGTGGACTTTTAATAGTGCTGTTTATTTTAGAATCACTAAATCCTACCTGTTTAAGTTCTGGGAAGATGGGCTTTTGGCGCGCTTACTTGCCGCACTAGCGGTGGCCATTTCTCCCTGTCCCTGCTGGGACATTGCTGGGTACCATTTTGAAGGTCGGTGGTCTAGTTGTCGACCGGCCGAAAACCGACCCCCTACATAATGCGAGCCGCAGCACAAACGCGTGCAGCAGGCGTGCTGATGACGCACCAAAGGCACACCAACGGCAAGCCCGTCTGCGCCCATCAGCGTACGGACCGCGACCAGCACCAGCCAAGCTGCCTGTTTTTCTACTTTGACCAGTATTGCCTGGTCCAGAGATCAGCTTTTAAACATGAACATAGCGTCATGCTCAGGTATGGCCATGATAGACCTGGGGACGGCAACCATGTGTATTGCTGCAGCGCATGTCTCTTTATGCTGGCGGTCAGCGGAGGGAGGGTGAATGGCAGTATGACAGCATTGAAGCCCCCTTCGGTGCACCCCATGGCCAATAGCACCAAGATTAAGGCCTACTTGATCAACTGTAGATCCCTCCCCAAACATGCAGAGGACATCTGATTCTCTCTGGAGTCAAACTCCTCGGATCTCATGTTTCTCACAGACACCTGGCTGAGGAAGGTGTTTAACCCCGCCCTGATGCTTTCGGATTACTTGTGCCAATCGGGGTGGTAACAAGATAGGAGGGGGTGTGGCTGTTACCTTGAGGGCTGGCTGGGAGATCTCCACTAGGAGAATAGAGCACATTGGGAACATTGAATCTCTGAACTTTTGTGTCAGAATCTCACCCTCCTCTTCGGTGGCTGGGATGTTGGTATATAGACCTCCTGACACCCCATCCTGCCACCTGCTAGAGCTACGCGACATTGTCGCTGATCTCTCGCTGAAGCATTCCAACTTCACTGTGCTAGGAGACTTCAACGTCCATATGAATAATGAAGAATGCCCCAGGCATCTCAGCTGGTAAAAACACTTGAGAGCTTAAATCTCACGCAGTGGGTGACCGCCCCTACCCACAGGGCGGGCCATATGCTAGACCTTATCTTCTCCAACAATCCTAATCTCAAAGTGGAGACACCGTTACCCCTGACCTGGTCAGAACATTTTTTAGTACCGTTCAGCTTCTGGCTCGAATCCAAAGGTCTAGCTCCAGGTCGATCTCTGACAGGAGAAACTGGAGGAAGGTCACCCTAGAAACTATGGGACCAGCACTCCAAGTTGTCCCCCCCCAGCTGATGGGTGACCCAGGCAGTGATGTATCCTGCTTCAATTGCTGGGTTACTTCCTCCTTAGACAGAGTGGCCCCACCTAGGCCAGTGACATCTTCAAGTAAAAAACCCTCAGCCTTATGGTTCTCCATGGAATTGCGAGTGGAGAAATGTCTCTGCAAGAAACTGGAACGTTCCCGGAGAAAATCCTACGATCCTGTGGCTAAATGCTCCTACAGAGAGGTTTTGAAAAACTTCCATAGGCTTACACATAGCACTATGAGGGATTATTTCTCTAAACAAATTAAACAACCTGACAACTCGGTCAAATAATTATTTAAAATTGTCCAAAGCTATACTAATCCCACTGCTCTAGATAGCACAGTCACGCCATCTCCAACCCTCGGTGCTGACCTATCAGACTATTTTCACGAAAAGATCCAAATGAACTACTCCGGCTTTTTTTCTCTCAATGTCCTCCCTTGTGCAAAGTCTAACCTCGTAACTCCCCGGCACCCAGTCTGAATTCCGCCCTCTGCCACCCGAGGTGTCTCTCAGGGAGTTGTACAACTGTAAATTGGGATCTCTGGGAGATCCCTGCCCGGCTTGGTTCTTCAAACTACTGACCCATTGTTTCAATTTGCCCCTGAACCAGATCTCGAAATCCTCCTTGACAACTGGAAACAGGCCTTCCTGCTGCCCACACTTAAGAAACGAGATGCAGATCCTGTGAAACAGAAGAACTTTAGGCCCATCTCCCTACTGCCTGCTCCAGCAAAGATTTAGGAGAAGGAAGTCTCGAAACAACTGGCTGAATTCCTTGAATCAGACAATTGTTTTCATGATTCACAATAGGGTTTTAGAATGGGGTACAGTACGGAGACAGCACTTCTTGAAGTTTCTGAAACCATTTGTGACTCTATGGACCAGGGCAGCTCAGCGATGTTGGTGCTGCTTGCCCTGTCTGCAACATTCGACACAGGCCCACCCGATTATTTTGAAGAGACTGAGACAGATGGGAGTGAGGGGAACTACTCTGTCCTGGCTTCAGTCGCTCTTGGAGAACCGCTCACAACAAGTATTTCTTCGCCCTTACGTCTCTTCTCAGAAACCACTTGTTTGCAGGGTAGCCCAGGGTTCAGCCTTGAGCCCTTTACTGTTTAATGTATACCTGGTCCTCTTGCGACCCTGGTTGAGACATGGGGAGTCAGAGTGGTCTCCTACGCTGATGACACTCTGCTGGTGTTCTCCTTCAAAGAACACTCGGAGGCTGCCTTTGTCAACTTTAAGCATTGCCTAAAAAACATCTCGGCCTGGATGACTAAGAATTGCTTAAAGCTGAATGCTGAGAAAACAGAGGTATTATTCTTCAGTCAATCCGCACCTCAACCTTCTAAGCTATGGTAGCCCTCAGAGCTGAACCCACCACTGAACGCGGTGGACTCGGCCAGAAATATGGGGTTTACATTTGACAATGACCTCTCTTGTAAGACCTAGGTTCACCATGTCTCATCTTTATGCTTCTGGAAGTTAAAAGCTTTGAGAAAATTCTTACACTTCCTTCTGGAGGACTGCAGGAAGACAATGGTCCATACATTGATCACGTCCGAGCTGGACTACTCGAACAGGCTCTATCTAGGGCTGCCAGCTTATCTGATCTGCAGGCTGCAGATAATACAAAACGCAGCAGCCAGTTTAATTGGGAATGTGCAACTCCGCAATCACATTTTCCTGCATTTGCGGCACCTCCATTGGCTGCCCGTCAATAGGAGGATTGAGTTCAAGGCGCTCACTTTTGCCTACAGAGCCACCAGAGATCAGGGCCCGGGCTATCTGAGGCAGAGACTGCAAAGATACCACGAGCTCTCGCCCTCTCTTACAACCCTACCACTGCCACCTCTATTCCACTAGACCTCACGGAAAACAAAATCCTAGCCATCCTCCAAGACCACAACTTTGTCCAAGTCACCCCTTGTCCACTAGTTGCGAGTCCCGAACATGCCATCGGCATGGTCACCATCAACCCCAACAGAGCAGCTACCCACCGTAAAAGAAGTGTGGTGAAAAGCAACCTTGCGCCTGTACTCCTGTCCACACAGATCCCTGACACACCCCCCGACCCCCCCTTATCTGGTCTCTTAATCAACTGCCGATCGGCAGTTAAGCACGCCACCGATATTGCTGATCTCATCCTGAACAAAAACTTAGGGCCCGATTCACAGAATTAACTTAAGACAAAATCCTAAACTTAGTACCATTTTGGTATTCACAGAATGCACTTACTACTTCTGGTATTCACAGAATGAACTTACTACTTTTGCGATTCACAGAATAAACTTACTACTTTTGGTATTCACAGAATGGATTTCCGACTACTAACTTTACGTCCGCACTCGGGCCGGAAAATCCCGGCCCGGAGGCGGAGCTTCTGGGCCAGAGGCGGAGCTTCTGGACCAGAGGCAGAGCTTCCGGGCCAGAGGCGGAGCTTCCGGGCCGGAGGTGGGGATTCCGGCCAGTGGCGGAGATTTAGCCATGGCCAAAATGTCCACCTCCGGCCCGGAAGCCCCGCCTCCGGCCTGGAAGCTCTGCCTCCGGGCCGGAAGCTCCGCCTCTGGGCCGGAATTTCCGGCCCGAGTGCGGACGTAAAGTTAGTAGTCGGAAATCCATTCTGTGTATACCAAAAGTAGTAAGTTTATTCTGTGAATCGCGAAAGTAGTAAGTTCATTCTATGAATACCAGAAGTAGTAAGTGCATTCTGTGAATACCAAAATGGTACTAAGTTTAGGATTTTGTCTTCAGTTTGTTCTGTGAATCGGGCCCAACTGTGGTAAATATTTAAATTACCTGTACTATTTTTTATGCGGTAAAGTCTAGTAAGAATAACTCAGTCAAAATAAGAGGCAGAATCCGTGGTATTAGAGGTTCTGAAAAGGACTTTATTCCTTACAAAGGAATTATGGTTCGAACCAGGCAATCTTATTCCATCACCACGAAGGGTCAGGAAGGGATAGGCAATACATTATTGACAAGTAACAATATATATATGAAAAGCATTGCATTAAGACAGATGCAGGAGGCGTAACAACTGATAATACAGATAAGAATACACATACGTAATGAAAATAGGCGTAAATACAGGCGTATACTAGAAACGTCATTTAAAATGATGTCACAAGTGGGTGGATCCATAAGAGAATCCTGCAGTGTCAGCAGAAATATTTGGCAGAGATG
Organism: Triturus cristatus; assembly: GCF_964204655.1. Lineage (NCBI taxonomy): Eukaryota > Metazoa > Chordata > Amphibia > Caudata > Salamandridae > Triturus > Triturus cristatus. Next base: position 285,076,426 of record NC_140592.1, on the reverse strand, counting down.
CGCACGCAGCCGCATGACGTGTGATTGACGTGCAACTAGAGGGTGAAGGGAACTTGACATTTAGCCCTACATGTGGAGACAGAAGTCTGGGGTGTCAGGACAACCTAGTCCTAAATCATATCTAATATCTTGTGTTTAAGGAACTATATTATCTGGAAGGAAAGGTCTTCTCGGACAGATCCTATTCTATACTGACTGTTAGTGCGTGTACAAGCGTCTATGTGTCTACATGCGATGCGAGGGGGCAGGAATCTTCCATAGTAACAGGGGCTATGAATTACTTGCATAAAGACAGCGAGGCCGAGCCCTTTGCTCGGTAGCTGGAAGGATGTTTACCTAAACTACTAGACAGGAATGCATTGGATGAGGAGCGGAGCAGATAACTTGAAGGCTGAATACAGTTTTTGGCAGGCAACAGGCCGCGTCAGGCACCGCTAGCCGCGCAGGGAGTAAGACAAAGTTCATGGACACGGATGCAGGTCCAAGCTGGAGCATTTCAGAGGCAGAAGCAGAAAAAGGCTTGATGGCAGAATTCAGGGCCTACTCGCCTGAACTGTAAAACTAGAAAAGTGAACCATATAAAGTCGGTGGCCAATCATACTTAGGAATGGAATATTTGACCCATTCATGGCGGATCTGAAAGAGGGCATGTTGACGTTGGACGCACATGTATTTGCGTCTTCATAGCTGGAACTGGAGGGAACATACATGTACTTATAGCATGTACATGGAGCCGTTGGGGTCTAAGATAGGGGACACAATTGACCATGAAAATTCATATTTCCTCATTCCCTCCTTGTCCCCTACGGACCCTCATGAAATATCCATCTTCATCAATCCATCAATCTGTTCATATAGCATCATTTGTTCTTCTTTCTTCTTCCGGGATCTTGAATGAAAGTTTGAAGGCGGGATACACGATGTGGCACACAGACCACAAATCGCTGGCCCACATTGTAGACACAAGCAGCAACTGAATAGTATGAGAAAGCCAATACCTAGGAAGGATAGGATCCTCCATCCCCAGGCTGACAACACGCTCCAGAACCAACCGGACCAAGTCCAGGTGCCTGGATTCTGGTGTATCTGGCTTACGATTTTATGAAGTCGAGTTATGGCTTTATATACTGACGGCGCGTTTTCTGGTATGAAAACACAGCAACTTGATCCGATGACCCTACAAGCTCCGCCCCTATCGGCCAGAATGACGTCAAGGACAAGACGATTTTGAAGAACAACAATCCGCATCGCAGACTGCTCCTCTGTTAAGTTGCCTAAGGCGGAAGTAGTTTCATTCACTACTGCTTCAAGGGTTCTAGTTAATCTATGTATCAGCTTACTATTAGTGACTGTACCTATGTAAGGAAAGAAACCTTTATTGAAATCTGTGTATTTCTCCCATGCTGTTTCAGTGTAGTCGACAATCGGGAGATCTCTCTGCTGTCTATTGTGTACTAAATGGGTGTTCCTATGATAATCAGGCGGGGCTAGGAAAACAGGTGGTAGAAGGAATGCAATGTAACAGGTACCATCCCAATCTAGGGGTAGGCGTATGTATGCGGTGTGACCACAGATGAAGTAGGAGTGACGAGAAGCTCTAAATGTAGACTTGCCTTTATCACTGAATTCTATTACAGTGGTACATTTACTATGGCCCATGTGTATGGAACCATTCTTTCTTACACATAATTCGCCTTTAACTGGAAATACTGACATAGTGGGCAAGGTTGATGTGGCTTCGGATTCAACATTCAGGATCATGAGATTAAGTGTAAAGTTACCTAATCCATATACTTCATTTTCTAGATCAGTTCCTGTTCTTTTGGGAAGTCCCTCCTTGTTAGGGTAGCAGACTTTAAGTAAAACTAGGTTCAGGTTTCCCCATACCCAGTTGTCTTGATAAACTACTGTATTTGAATCTAGGGAATTAATCAAACTAAACCATGCTCCACAGGAGCCATTATGTGTGAATGGATACGGAAAGAGGGGCAAAACTCCCTTGTATTTCTGATAGGGAGGGAGTCGGCCACATATCCAACAATTTGTAGCATTGCTGGTCTGATGAGAATGATGTAACATACTAATGAATGTGTTGTTGCGCAGCGCAAATCTATAGGACAACTCATGCGGGGGTAATTCGCTAAAAGTATGTTCGGTAGTAGCATGGAAAGCACGCTTGGAGATAGGGTAATACATGTGTAATAATATACTGGAAATAATAATCAGAAGACTTAGAAAAAACATAATTAACAATGTCACTATGCAGTGACTACGAAGTGATTTACAGTACGCATGTTTCTGTCTATTTCTCTCTCTATTTCGGTCTAGAGGATACATGTCAGAGACAAATTCAACCGATTCACCTTGGAGAGGACTTAAACAATCAAATTGTCTGACTTGCTAGACCTTAGTTTTAGTTTATAAGTTTCACTCTCGGTCTTTTCAACCAGGGGTAGTTTTGAATCAGTCTGTGAGGGAATGCAGGGCTGAGGGTTCACGTCGGATGGTAGTCCATAAAAATTTTTGATGTGGCTCGAGTGCAACCACCCTTTATGTCCCTCAATCTTCACGGCTGTCCTTGTGGTCAATAAGACGAGCTTCGGCGACTGCCACCGAGGCTCCAGCTGGCTCCTCCTGTCAAAATTCCTCACAAGCACGAGGTCCCCCGGAACCACGTCGTGGGGCTTCACCTCAGTGTTGTCGGGAAAAGCTGCAGCTACCTGAGAACGACAAGATTGTAGTGCAGACATCAAGGAAGCCAGGTAATCTGTCAGCATATTACAATCAACATCAGTTATTTTACGAGGTATAGGCGTCCCCCACATATTTGGTGGTCTACCGAAGATCACCTCATACGGGGATAGCCCTGTTCGAGAGTGTGCTACCATTCTCATGTAAAAGAGCGCAACCGGTAAAGCTACTATCCAGTCGACACCTTTTTCTCTACATACTTTGGACAGTCTAATTTTCAGAGTTTGATTATGTCGCTCCACGAGACCTGCTGCCTCGGGATGTCGGACACAGTGGAATTTCCATTGATAACCTAACAGAAGTGAAACATGTTTCATTAGCTCGGATGAGAACGGCTGGCCATTATCTGAGTACACGATACGGGGCAAACCATACCGTGGGAAGAATTCTCGAACTAACTGTTTGGCAGTAGTCGGGGCAGTGTAATCTGAGACGGGATACGCCTCTGTCCACCGGGAAAGAGCGCATACAACTACGAGGACATATTTGAATCCTCGACAACGTTCCATCTGGATATAATCCATCTGGAGGACTTCAAAAGGGTGATCGGGGGTTGAAATCCACCCTGGTCTACAGGTACGCCTTTTCCTGGATTGAACTGACAACAAATCATACAGGTACGTACTTTCTGTTTAGCTGCTGCTCGCAAGTGTTTATTGAACCAAATGTGTTGAATACTGTCTAGCATAGCTTTCTCTCCTAGGTGCGCTGGACTATGTATTGTGTTAATGATGACCTGAACCATTGAGTCGGGGAGAAACCATATAGATTTTCCCTTCGTCATCCATCCTTGATCCGTTTGGATCCCTCCTAATTCAGTCCATCTCTTTATTTCTTCTGGTGTAGCATGTGTCTGTATGTCAATTACATCAAGGGCGGGATCCTTAACTGTCATGCAATGTGTTGGTGTCGGAACTATTGTCTTTGTCGTGTCAGTTGGATGAGTCTGATTCTGAGCAGTCTGTTTAGCTGTTCTGTCAGCTAGGTCGTTACCCTGAGAAATAATGTCAGTCACTTTTGTATGGGCTTTACACTTCATAATCGATATTGCAGTAGGCAGATGTATTGCATCTAACAGAGCTTGAATAAGGGGACCGTGCTGGATGTGGGCACCGTGAGAAGTTAAATAACCTCTCTCTCGCCAAAGTACGCCGAAGTCATGGACGACTCCGAATGCATAACGTGAATCTGTGTATATGTTGACTTTCTTATTTTTGGCTTGAATACAGGCTTGTGTCAGAGCGATGAGCTCTGCTGCTTGAGCTGACAAGGTATCGATACAATTCGTTTCAATAATTTCAGTATCTGTTGTGACTGCATAAGCGGCCACTAACTCTCCTGTATTTGTTCTCATGCATGAACCATCTACATATAATGTCAGGTCTGAATCTGATAATGGAATATCTGTCAAGTCTTGTCTGGGTTTCGTCGTAATAGTAATAACTTCAATACAATCATGTGCCAATGGGTCTGTTCCACTTAATGGCAAAAGTGTGGCAGGATTTAATGTACTACAACGTCTGATTTCTATGTGTGGCTGGAACAATGTCAGTTCATAACCCGTCAGTCTTGCTATAGTCAAGTGTTGTGTTTGGGTCCGGTTCAAGAGAACCTCTACTGCGTGTGGTACTTGTACTGTCAATTGATGTCCTAACACTATGGCATCGCTTTGTCTGATTGCTAAAGCTGTTGCTGCGACTGATTTCAGGCACGCAGGAAGAGCCTGAGCTACGGGATCTAATGTACTAGAAAAATAAGCACATGGCTTGTGTGATCCTGCTTGTTCCTGCGTGAGTACTGACAAAGCAGTACCTTCACGTTCTGTAACAAAAAGTGTAAAACGTTTGCTGTAACATGGCGTTGCTAAAACAGGTGCTTGGCATAAAGCTTTCTTTAAGCTTTCAAAAGCTTGTGTATGTTCCTGAGTCCAAGGGAGGACAGTCGATGTCGCTGCCTCCTGTGTTGTCAACTGAATGAGTGGTTTCGCTAGAAATGCATATTGAGGGATCCACTGCCTACAGTACGAAGTGAGGCCTATGAATGCCCGTACCTCCTTTTGTGTCTTGGGTGGCGGCATGTTAACAATTAACTGGATACGGTCGGGTGTGAGCTGTCTCCCCCATTTGGACAGCAAGTGCCCTAGGTACACAACTTGCTGGGCACAAAATTGCAGCTTTGAAGGGGACACCTTGTGCCCCTTGTCGGCTAAGAAATGTAAAACCGTCAGTGATGCTTTTTCACATTCAGGTTCGCTTCGTGCGGTGATCAGCAGATCATCGACGTATTGAAGCAGGGCAGTGTTAGCTGGCATGTGAATACTGTCAAGTTCTCTTTTCAGTGCTTGGCTATAGATGCTGGGGCTTTCTGTGAATCCTTGAGGTGCGCGTGTGAATTTAAAGCTTCGTCCATTTAAACTGAATCCGAACAAATATTGGCTTTCCGGATCGATTGGGACGCTAAAGAAAGCGTTCTTGAGATCAATTACAGTAAAGAACGTTGCTTCTGAATCTATGGCTGTTAATAATGAAGAGATATCTGGGACCACGGGGTATTGTGGTACAATGCATTTATTTAATTCTCGCAGATCAATAACTAATCGATATACTGGTGGTGCTTTTGGATCAGTTCGTTTAAGAATCGGAATTATCGGGGAATTACATACATTGGAGTCGGTTTCCACAACCACTCCTTGTGCAATGAGCTCGTCAATGATTTGCAGTAAAGCCACAACAGCATCTGGCGGTAATTTGTATTGTCGCATTCGTGGTAGTACCACTCCTGCTTTGAGTGTGACTCGATATGGTGTAATGTGCATACAACCTACATCAGTGGGGCCTTGTGCCCATAAATGTGCAGGTAGATTCTGTAACCGGTGATCCATGTCTCTAGACACGTAGTGACCCTTAAAGTCACGCAAAAAGAGTCGCACTCCTTCCGGAGAACAACATATTACAGCTCCTAGAGCCTTCAATGTTTTTATACCTAACAAGTTTTCTGGACATGATTTCGTAAGCAATAGATCTGTAGTCCGTGTTAATGGACCGACTGTAAATGCAAGTGGTTGCGATACTTCGTTAATAGTAGGCTTTCCTGAAAAACCAAGGGAAATATTTTGTGAGCCTGAGAGGGGTGCCCCTGGGACTTCGCTGTGACTGATAGTTGTTCTGCTTGCCCCTGTATCGAGTAGAAACTTTCTGTCTTTCCCTAATACTTGACTCTGTACGTAAGGACCCTCTTGATCTACGGGAACCTCGATAAGGGGTAGGCCAACTTCCCTCTCTAGGCTATTTCATGTGTAGCGCTGATACTCTGGGTAGTCATTTTGTGCATACTGGTACATCTGTTGTGTCGTGTTTTGTGTTGCAGCAATAGGCTGTGGCTGTTGTTGTAGTTGTTGTTGTGGTTGTGGTGCGGTCTGTTGTACAGCTGGCATAGGCTGTATATTCTGAGGTACTTGTTGTTGGATCTGATCCTGTCTAGGCGGACGTGGTCTCTCTTTCGTTATACCCGTAGAGATATTATGTTTCAAAACTGCGCAATCGTGTATATAATGACCTGGCTGTTTACAATAGTTGCATGTCCCTCTAACAGGACCTACTGAATCATTGGACTGTGTCATACCCTTTTTATGACCGTCAGCTGGAACTGACTGAGCAACAAGTATTTTCATTTTCGTGTCTTTCATACGTTTTTGCTCATGTTCTTGTTCTTCTCTAATTCTATTGTGATGATATTGTAACATTTGTAACATCTGTGACGGTGTGTTACCTTGCCAAGTACTCTCGAATTTTAATACTCTACTCTTAACTTGGGGCAGGGAATTTTCAACTAATTTTGTCACAAACAGATGTGGATACGACTCACTACTTGCTTTTATGCCACTATTAATACCAAAACATTTTTCAAATCGGGAATAGAAATCACTAGTGTCTTCATCTTGTTTTTGTTTACAGGCTGAGATTGCACCCCAGTCTTCCTTTTTCGTAGTTAATAAACGTGGTAGTACCTGCACTAATAATCCTGGTAATGCTGTAGTCCTTTCCCCAAGCCCTGAACCTGCAGCTCGGGCCTTTTCTTCGTTATCTAATGCTGTCCAATCTATCTTTTGGTCTCCCACCTCCCATTCCTTTTCTTTGAGTTTCTCGTAAATACCGGCGGGTAATAGGACTTTTAATATTTTCATAATGTCAGGGTAAGTATACTCTCCCATGAGTAACATGTCTTTTATCTCACGGTGGAAACCTGCTGGGTCTTTGTCATGGCTAGGTACTACTTTCTTCATTTCTAATAATTCAATTTTAGTTATGGGCGTGTACACAAACACGCGTTTAAAATTATTGTCTTCACCTCTTATTGGGTGCACTTCGCGTAAGGGATTCTGTCTGTCTATGTGATACGTTTTTCTTTCCAACTTGGGGGGAACTGAAACATGTTCTGGGCATACGAAGACAATGTACTGGTGTCGATATTCTAGAATTTCTTTAATTAAATCAGTACCTGAACCTCTCCATTTATTCGTGAGTAATTCTATCAGTATATCAGGTAGGGGACCAGGATCGGAGTGTTGGCTTCTATATAATATAACGAGGTGTTGTATCATGTATATACCAGCTAAACGCTGTTCGTCTGGGGTAAGATTCAAAAACGTGTGTGCCAACGCATCATCACTGTATTTTTCAGAACTGTCAGCCCATTGTACTGCTGACCTGGCTAATTCTTGTTCATCCATAGAATCGAGCATATGATACCCCCTTCGGTCTCGGAGTAATTTATCAGCAGCCTGGAATAAGTGTTCAGGGGACTTCGTATTTAGCATAGGGGTTTGAAAATGTCTGTTGCATTCTGGACGTATCGGACGCATTGGATCATTAAAGTATCTGGTATTACTACAAGGTCTTCCCCTACCTACATAGGCTATCGTTTCTCGTGTCCTGTGGGCATTTCTGATTCTTCCTCCTCCTCTCCCTCTGATTCAGTTTTGTCTGCCTCCAATCTGGCTTTATGTATTCGTTCTACTTCTTTGCGGATCTTTCGGCACATGGCTACTATACATGTCTGTTTATCATGTTTTCCCTCTGATATATTCTGACCCCATCGGGTAAGTACTTGTATTTCATCCTGGTCTACCTCGGACCTATCTCTGTCTCTGATCAAGCAGTTTATGAAGAAACGTAACAGTTGTCTCTGCATATCCGCTTTCTGGTATTCCATGGCTTCGTCAATACTTTCAGGGCCTTGCCCTGTTTGGACAAAGTGATATATATTGTCTAAATGTTTAATCATTCCTGGTAGCGTCGTTAAATATATTGAAGCTCGTCGTATACGTAGTGATGATAGCAGCATTCTGTCATTTTTACCGGGGACTGGATCATATCTACAATCTACAAGGTGTTCTTTAAACATGTCGGACGTTGCTATTTGGGGTGTACGTTGGTTTGCTAAATCTCTAAGAGACGATTTACTTCGTGACGGTGGCGTGGCAAAAATTTCTGTCGCACCTTCTGAGGTGCTAGGCACGAAAGGATTCGTGGGATGTAAGGTAGAGACTGTGGATGCAGGAAAAGCGGTGGAAACAGATGGACCTGTGGGATTGTGCGGAGGAGTTTGTTGTTGCTGAGGTGGGGGTAGATGATCTCGGGGTTGAGCACCATCGACAGGTGGCGTGTGTGGTGGAACATTAACATATTCCGGAGCTACATCGTCTAAATAGGAGGAAAGGAAAATATCTTTTGCGGTCTTGGGATGTGCTTTAATCGGGAGTAATGGGGGTGGCAAATCTTTCGGTATTTCCGGGGTGGCCTTAGGTAAGCCTTCGGCCAAAAGAGGATACATACCATTCATAAGAGTGTTTCGTTGTCTGTCTACTTGTTCTGTTTTTACTCGGATACCTTCCTCAACTAATACGTTTTCTCGGGCTCTATTTGAGTTCTCCCTACTTTTCTCTTCCAGTCTGAGCGCTTTCTCTGTGCGCCTATGCGATTCTTTACGCCATAACTCAATAGCATCTTTCTGTGACTGTCTGGCTTTCTTTTTCCATAATTCTTCTTCTACTCTCATGATGCAATCTGCATCCCATGTCCCAGCTGCGGGCCACCTCTGACTTTCTGCTAGATCCTTGGTGTAGTCCACCCATAAGTCAAGATATAATACGGCATCTAGGCCATGTTTATGATACATAAAATACCCTGGAGTGTCCCTAGGTGGAATGGGAACAGCTTCTTCGAGTACTCCTTTTCTAGTTTTGATCTGTCTTAATTTTGAAAAGAACGGCATCTTTAAACCTTGCTACTTGATTCTTACTTGAACCGAACTTGAACACAATTAATACAATAAACACAATAATGAACACTCATTCATACCACAATTTTTGAACACAGTAAAACATTTAACATTTAACATTTAACATTTAACATTTAACTTTTAACGAACAATGATAATTAGAAGAAAACTAGTTACTGACATAATACTAATACTAGATAATATTGAATTATATACATGAGCATACTGGATATACTGCTGAACAGTACAGATACACTGCTAAAACAGTGCAGACCGGATCTGTGTACCCAAACCCGTCAGGACCGGCACAAATTAATGTGCACGTCTAACTGCCTCCCCAGCAACGGTACTCACCGGGTAGCACGGAACGGAAGGCCTCGGAACTGAACTGAACTGGACCGGACTGGACTCGACTGGACTGGACTCGACTCGACTCGGAACTTCGGAACCTGGTGGGCCTCTGTATACCTCGGATCTTGCTCTCTCAGCTAGGCTCTGGTCGGGATACTTCGCACTTCTCACCGCCTCGTCTGGGTGTTGATCGCAGCCTCAGTCACCCCCGCTTGGCCGGAGGGAGATACAGGAAATCCTGCGGGTACGCGTTTTTGTCTGTTCAGCTGTGGCAGGGGACCGGGCCTGCAACGCACCTCCGGCGCGTGAGATGAGAAAGTGTCCCTGTTCGGGCGCCAATTTATGTGGTAAATATTTAAATTACCTGTACTATTTTTTATGCGGTAAAGTCTAGTAAGAATAACTCAGTCAAAATAAGAGGCAGAATCCGTGGTATTAGAGGTTCTGAAAAGGACTTTATTCCTTACAAAGGAATTATGGTTCGAACCAGGCAATCTTATTCCATCACCACGAAGGTTCAGGAAGGGATAGGCAATACATTATTGACAAGTAACAATATATATATGAAAAGCATTGCATTAAGACAGATGCAGGAGGCGTAACAACTGATAATACAGATAAGAATACACATACGTAATGAAAATAGGCGTAAATACAGGCGTATACTAGAAACGTCATTTAAAATGATGTCACAAGTGGGTGGATCCATAAGAGAATCCTGCAGTGTCAGCAGAAATATTTGGCAGAGATGCGCACGCAGCCGCATGACGTGTGATTGACGTGCAACTAGAGGGTGAAGGGAACTTGACATTTAGCCCTACATGTGGAGACAGAAGTCTGGGGTGTCAGGACAACCTAGTCCTAAATCATATCTAATATCTTGTGTTTAAGGAACTATATTATCTGGAAGGAAAGGTCTTCTCGGACAGATCCTATTCTATACTGACTGTTAGTGCGTGTACAAGCGTCTATGTGTCTACATGCGATGCGAGGGGGCAGGAATCTTCCATAGTAACAGGGGCTATGAATTACTTGCATAAAGACAGCGAGGCCGAGCCCTTTGCTCGGTAGCTGGAAGGATGTTTACCTAAACTACTAGACAGGAATGCATTGGATGAGGAGCGGAGCAGATAACTTGAAGGCTGAATACAGTTTTTGGCAGGCAACAGGCCGCGTCAGGCACCGCTAGCCGCGCAGGGAGTAAGACAAAGTTCATGGACACGGATGCAGGTCCAAGCTGGAGCATTTCAGAGGCAGAAGCAGAAAAAGGCTTGATGGCAGAATTCAGGGCCTACTCGCCTGAACTGTAAAACTAGAAAAGTGAACCATATAAAGTCGGTGGCCAATCATACTTAGGAATGGAATATTTGACCCATTCATGGCGGATCTGAAAGAGGGCATGTTGACGTTGGACGCACATGTATTTGCGTCTTCATAGCTGGAACTGGAGGGAACATACATGTACTTATAGCATGTACATGGAGCCGTTGGGGTCTAAGATAGGGGACACAATTGACCGTGAAAATTCATATTTCCTCACAACGACCTAGCAATACTAACGGAATCATGACTCAACGACTATTCATCGCCTTGCCTGGACCTACTAGTCCCTCCCAACTACAACATTGCTAGACTGGACAGACAATCCAGCAGGAAAGGAGGAGGCATTGCCTGCATCTACCCATCTAACCTCCTTGTCACGGAACTCTCGGCGGACACCACTGACTCCTGCGAATACCTTGCCCTCTCCATTTGCAGCAACTCAATTCAACTGTGCAATTTGCACATCTTTTATCACCCCCAGGCTTGAACGACTCTTTCACCGATCACCTCTTGGAAATCCTCACATCTAAGATTTCCTCCATCGCTAAAGAGATTTTTCTGGGTGATTTCAACCTGCACTGGAATGATCCCAAGGATCCCCACGTCAACGCCATCAAAGACCTTCTAACCGATCAAGCCCTGACCCAAGCCTGCTCAATGCCAACCCACTCAAAAGGGGCCACCCTGGACTGGATTATCTCTAAGGAATCTTGCCCCACTAAAACTAAAGAGAACACAAATCAAAGACAGAAATCCCTGGTTCTCTGGATCCCTCAACATGGAGAGGAGATCCCTCCAGCAATTGGAAAGAATTTGGAGACAGCACCCCTCTGCTGCGCATCTAAAACTTCTCCGCCAGGCGAGAAACGCCTACAACAAGAACATCCTCAATTAAAAAAAAGGAATACTTCAGATCGGAACTGGGGAATGCCAAGAATAGACCCCGCAAGCTCTTTGAAATAGTCAAACACCAATCAAATATGCTGGCTAAAGCATCGAAAGAAACTCCTAAGTCCTTAATATCATCTGAGGAGTTCTCCTCTTCCTTCGCTGATAAAATCACAGCCTTAGGAAATGAACTCAGTGCCGCTACATATTCTCAACCCCTTCCTGTCCTGCCCCCTCGGTCTGTGCCACCCATACTGGCCTCACCTAAAAATCAAGCATGCTGGACCGACTTCAAGTACTATGTCGAAGACTCCGTCTCTAAAATACTATCTACCTTAAACCCGAATAATCACTTTAATGACCCCCTACCTTCCAACTGCCTCACAGCTGCCACACAATCCATTGTTCCTAGCTGGACTGCAATAATCAACGCCTCTCTCCAACAGGGATCGATTCCTGACTCTCTGAAAGCCAGCCAAGTCCTCCCCATTTTAGAAAAAACCATCGCTGGATCCAGCCTCCCTTGACAAATTCAGACCTATCTCCTTTATCCCTATGTTAGCCAAAGTGTTAGAGAAGTGTGTTCAACAGCAACTAAGTCAACTATTCAACAACTTCCACCTACTCGACAACTCCCAATCTGGATTCAGACCGGGCCACAGCGCTGAAACTATCATGCTCCACATCGTGGACGACGCTCTCCAAGCCCTAGACCAAGGCAAAACCTGCCTTCTAATCCTCCTAGATCTATCCTTGGCCTTCGACACGGTCAACCATGAAAAACTACTCGAACGCCTCAAACTCAGGATGGGCTTGGATGACTCTGTTTTAGAATGGTTCAGGTCCTTCCTCCACAACCGATTTCAGAGATTCCTAATTAACGGCAACCTATCAGCTCCCTCCCCGGTCACGGTTGAGTGCCTCAAGGATCAACCCTGTCCCCCACCCTCTTTAATCCCTTCTTAGAGCCGCTTACCGAAGTACTTCGCACCGCTAACATCTCCTACCATATGCACGCAAACGACACCCAAATATACATAAAAATTTCATCACTCGAGGAGATCCTCTCCCTGAATGAGGCCCTGAAACTGACCGTCCAATGGCTCGCCTCTAACGAACTCAAACTCAACGCAAAGAAAACTGAATTTCTCCTAATCTCCCCTACAAAAGCCAACCCAGAGATTCAGATGTGGATCAAGGCCATTACAGCCTTAAACTGCCATCCGACCATTGTGGACTCGTCCAAATCTCTGGGAATAATCCTCGACTGCAACCTGAACATGCAGGACCATATTAACTCGATGGCTAAATCAGCCAGGTTTCACCTGAGCTACCTAAGGAAGCTGAAATCCTTCATCGATGCACCCGACCTAAAAAAGGCAGTCCAAGCACTAGTCATCTCTAGGCTGGAATATGGCTGTTCCACCCTCTCGGGTTTACCCAAGATCTCCCTAGCACCTTTTTAAAGCCTGCCTCAACGCGGCCGCCAGACTACTTACCGGTACTAGGAAATTCGACCACATCTGAAATCTTTGAACTGGCTTCCCTTAGAGGCCAGAATACAGCTGAAACTGGCTTGCATTACAAACAAAGCTCTATACGCGAACTCCCCTACTTATCTTGCACATAAACTAGTGGTATCTGGAGGAAGCAGGAACTCCCGTTCCGTCAGAGACCTCTTGCACCAACCTACCAGTTTAAAAAAAAAAAACCCTACAATCGGGCTTTCTCTGGGGCCGCACCAAGAATTTGGAACTCTCTCTCACCCGCCATCAGAAGAATACCTTCTCTAGCACGCTTCAAAAAGGAGGCCAAAACTTTCCTCATGGGAAAATTCCTCGCCTAATCTCTGGCTTCAACCACCACAGAGAGCCTGATTAATCTAAGACCATCGCTTGGTCCTCAGATCACCCACTCACTCCACCAAGAAGCTGTGGGGTTTTATACTGATTAACTGTAACTGTAGCCACACACACGTGTCCCTCTTTCCCCTATGTGTCCAGCACCCCTGCCCCTCTCCAATCGTTTTGTATACTTCTGCATTTCTAAGCCTTTTTCTTCACTTCTGTAAATTTATTTTTGTAAACCTTGTAAAGCGCTCTGATACCCTCACGGGTCAAGTTTGCGCTCTACAAAACACTAAAATAAAATAAAATACCATCAGCACAGGGTCCTGAGATCAAACCATCTGTGACTGCTCAGGGTTCCTCGCTTCCTTAGGGCCAGGATAGGCAGAAGAGCATTCACGGTGAGAACTGCAAAATTCTGGAATGCTCTGCCTCTCCAGCTCCACATGATGGCGCAAGAACAGGCCTTTAGGAGGGCACTAAAAACTTGGCTTTTTAACCTTCCGTAGATCCATCCTCCTGTTTGCCTCACTGTGAATCTGCAACCCAGCGCTGGGATACCTCCATTGGAGGTAGCCGTGCGCTTTATAAACCACATTTATTATTATTATTATTAATGGCAGCCATTCAGGGGGTCCGCGGCTCTCTAAAGTAGAAAATTGACTCAGCCACCACAGAAATCTCACTGATCCGGGATGATCTGCACCACATGGGGGGGAAAAGTAAAAGAGGTGAAGACACCATTGTGATTCTACAGGGAGAAACAAGGACTTTAAAGAACCAAGTTGAGGAGTTACGAGCCAAGGTAATGGAAATGGAAGTGCTTCTGGAGGATTATGAGGGTTGTGCACATGGGAATAATTTAAGGTTGGTCGGAGTTCCAGAAAGAGCAGCGGGCCACAGCACAGACCATTTTACTGTAGCCTTGCTCACAAAAGTCCTTAAGCCGTTAGGGCTCTCCAACTTCTTTTAAGTCAAGTCGGCACACAGGGTACCAGGGCCCCCCATGAGACTGAGCGCAGCACCTCGAACTATCATCGCCCGTATCTTTAATTCTATGTACCACCACGTCATCCTGCAGCCCGTCCTTGACAGCCCGCCTTTGAAGTACGAAGGTGCAAACATCAGCTTCTTCCCAGATTTCACACTCTGGGACTAGTGGCTCCAATGTAGCTTTACAGAAGTGAAGAGAACACTGCACCAATGTGAACTGAAATACGTCACGAAGCTCCCGGCAAGGTTGAGAGTGGTTGCTGGGGGGAAGGTATGGTACTTCAGTTCCCCCAGACGATGCGTGGGATTGGATGAAGGGATGGATACAGGCTAAAGCTGCGGGAGCACGCAACCAGCCTGGGCACTCAGAATGAATGCAAAGAAACAGTGACCATCAGGTGAGTGAGGACAGGAGTGAAGAGAATCAAACTAAACCGTGCCTGAGGGAGTTGCATGCTGAAACTGGTGAAGTGTAAGATTGAACCAGGTGTCATGCCCGGGGCTGTTGACGGCAGTGACTGGTGTTCACTGGAGACTTGGACGCTGCATAGTCTGTAGGGCCCATGAACAAAGAGAAACAGTTAATTCAGGGACTGATGAAGGCCACAATGGTCTCAGGACCAAAAGTTGTTTAACAGCAATCAGAAAGACCTCTGAGGGTGTTTGGGGTGGGCGGAGCAGGAATTGCGTTGATCACCTAACTCGATTAAAATAAAGTTAGTTGGGGACAACAGGTGCTCTGCAATGTTGGGGGGGCAGTTTTAAATCCACTATACAGAGATGCAGAGAGGGGATTTTACAGTGGGAATGTTTTTTTGTGTTTACGGCTGCTTAGTTGTCTAGTTCTTCTGCAGAACATCAACACACCAGGCCTTTTTATGCCCCTGTAACCAAACCTCCTAACTAGGGAGTACTTAGTTCAGTTCTCTGAGGGCCTTGATAAAAGATGGGTTATGGGTAAGACATTCACGGATACTGATATAAAATTAATGTCATGGCATGTTAATGGGTTGGGGGATAAGATTAAGAGAGGGGTAGTGCTTCAATATCTCAAGTGACATGCACCAGACGTGGTGCTTCTACAGGAAACACATCTACTGGGTAATAAATGTACAGCATTGGATAGATGGAGGTTTAAAATGGTGTCACATGCAGGTTATACATCTGTGTCCAGAGGGATTGGCATATTGCTGAAATGTTCACTTCCTCTCGTGACTCACCGCACCTGGGTACACACACGGGAGAGGAATGTGGCCCTATCAGGTACGTGGGAGGATCGCACACTAAGGGCGCTCAATGGCAAGCCTGAGCGGTTGCCCTAGAGGCAATCAGGAGCACCCTTAAGCCCCCCTTGGAGAATTTTTAGCAGCCGGTGGGTTGGACGATCTTTGGCGCACTACTAGTCCCGATAATTGATGATACACCTTCCACTCGGAGGCGCATGGGAGTCTATCGTGGCTAGTAGTCACCTTCTTACGCATAAGATGTGCCCTTACACAGCTTTACTTGGAGGTCCAACACCTGGCTTGTGGAATCACGGACCACTCACCAGTATGGGCAAAATACATTTTGTGTAGGATGTGGTGGGGAAGGTATACCACCAATAAATCACTGGTACCCTGGTAGCTAGTAAACAACACTTCTTTACTGAAATCTTCCCTCAGTTCCCTCAGTCCTGTGGGAAGTATACAAGCTGTGGTTAGCAGCCAGGCAATCACCCTCATAGACATAAAAAGAAAAATGTAGAAAGCTAAAGGACCTTGAGTGTGAGGTGTTGACCCAGGCGCACCTCCTTCCGATACTAAATACCAGTGAAGCTAGGCACACACTACACTACAGTGCAAGAATACCATGACGTTGCAACAGAATCGGCCAGGGCTCTACACCGAGCCACACAGTACCGCCTTTATGATGTGAGCAGAAAGGCAAGTACGTTATTTGCCTTGATAAACATGAGCAAACCCAACACTGGGTGTTTCAGATTCAGACAGAGGGTTGGGCTTGTGAGAGATAGTGATCAATTAGCCGACACTTTCACTGACTACTACGCCCGCCTTTACTCGCAGGTGGTTACTAAAACGGCTGCAGAGGTGCAGGATTTCCTTTGCGACATACATATGCCCTGTCTGTTGGTGACAACAGGTCACTACTTGAGGATGACATTACCGAGGAGGAGATGGGGGGCTATGAGAGAGCTCCAGTTGGGGAAGGCCATGGGACCTAATGGGTTATCTACAGAATTTTATAAACTGATGGGCTCCACTCTGGCCCCACACCTACTAGCTATGTATCGGGAAAGAAGAGTTGCAGCATAATCAAGGGATGACCACCATAGTAGTTATAGATAAGGCAGGGAAACCACCTGAAGATTTTACCTCATAGAGGTTGATATCTCTTCCCAGCGTAGAGATTAAGATACTGGCAAAACTGTTGGCGCAAGATCTGATCAAAATGATTTCCACACTGGTCCACCTGGATCAGTCGGGATTATTCCCCACGGTTGCACCACCCTCAATCTACGACATCTTCACTCAATCTACAACATCTTCATGAGGTGCTGGGACAAGCTACTAACCTGAATGATCCTGCGCTGGTGCTGTCACTTGATGCCTAGATTGTATTTGATATGTTGGAGTGGCACTACATTTTTGTGGTGCTGGCTAACCTCGGATTTGGCCATAGATTTATCCAATGGGTTAAACTCCTCTATGCTGGGCCTTTGGTGCAGGTCAAGGTGAATGGTAGTTGTTCTAAAGAATTCCAACTTCCGAGAGGCACCAGGCAAGGCACTTCCCTTGAATTTTTGCCTTGGCCCTGGAGCCTTTAGGCGCCTGGATCAGACAAGACCCTTTGGTAAGGGGCATGCAGTGAGAAGGGCAATGGGAAGACAACATATCATTGTACACTGAAGAGATCCTACTCTATGTGACTGACCCAGTGATGACCCTGGCTCAATTGATGCAGGTTATCACCATCTTCGGAAGATACTCAGGCTATATTATTAATTGCCACAAATCCATACAATATCCCGTAAGGGGCCCGGTGCCTCCACTGCTGCTGGACTGTGCGGCAAAAGTAGTTCTGGTGGGATTCAGATACTTAGAGATTTATGTCACCCTGAACCCCGTACGCTTTCAACAGAAAAACCTGTCACAGGTGCTAGATAGATTGAGGCAAGACGTGCAACACTGGAAGTCTCTCCCACTCTTCCTCTTGGCAAGAGCAGGCCTATTCAAAATGATGTCACTGCTCTGGTTCCTTTATGCCCTGCAAAACCATCCCAATGAATTGCCCGGCTCCAAGGTCAAGGTGATCGAGGTTGAGGTTCATATGCTGCTATGGATGGGGAGCCGGCCGCTTATTGCCCCATCCAAGCTAATGAGGGGGTGGGTATGATGGGGTAATTGCGATGTCTGACATCCAGAAGTATTAATGGGCGGCCCAACTTGCTACAATCATTAGTTGGGCCTTTCTCCCACTTTCAGGACCTGCGCTCCGTATGGATAGGGATTGCTGGTGTGGCCTGGCTCCCCGCTGGCACGGCATTGTGGAAAAGTGCAGAGAGAATGGCCTGACCCCACGCAGATGGTAATCCAGCTCTGGAACAAAGCCACTTCATTTTTGGGGTGGAAAGGCACTATCATGCAGGTGACACCCTTGTGGGAGGCTAATATCCTCAAGACCCTGCTGGACCAGTCGGGTTTTGATAAGTGGGCCTTCATAGGGATCACCAGAGTGGGTGACCTTTGGAAATGCAGGAGGCTTATCCCTTGGCCTGAGCTATGACAGGAGTACCAACTGATGCGTTCCGAGGTCTACAAGTACTTACAAGTGAGACACGTTCTGCAGGCGATCCTCCCAAAGGGGTTAGACCCTCCAGAACCCTCACCCCTAGAGAATTGACTTCTACATGAGTATATACCTCAGAAGGCTATAATCTCTGAGCAACAAAAAACGGATTAATAGGGTACCAGATATCATGCAACAACTGTAGGGGAAATGGGAGTGTGATGTAGGGATTTTTGAGGATGGTGAGTGGGAGGAAGACCCAGCATCCCTAAAGAGATGGCTATCTGGTCTGGATTTCGTTGGATCAGATCAAAATCCTACATCGTTCCCACTATGCTAGGACAACGATGGGACGAATGGGATGGACAGGAGATGAACAGTGTTTACAGATGGAGCAGCATCATTTTAGCTGCACCCTTACAAGTCACAGGCACATAATATACTTATGTGCATTTATCATCCATTATGCTCATTGTGCCCTAATGTTAATAATGAAAGTGGAGTATTCAACTGTACATCTGAAATGCTTCATTGTAGAGTGTTAGAGATATATAAACATGTGCACAATAATGTTTAGGTTAACAAGGAAATCTTAGCTCTCATATATAGTTAGATGTATGTTTCAAGTTGTGCCACATTTATTTGAAATTGCAATTCATATGTAACCACACTTTGTTACTTAAGCTACCTTTAATATGATTGCATAGATTTTGTGATTGTTGGTGCGCATATATATATTTATATATATATATATATATATATGTATATTCACTGAAAAAACCATAGGTTTCAGACATGTTATAGTTAGCGGAAATTTTACTGATAAAAAACCAATGAAATTCCCCCGTTATAGTTAGTGCAGGCAACTATAACTCACGCGACCGCAATCCTCTGCTGATGCTAATACTGTATTTAGACACTTATTTGCCCATGTCTTCTTCCATAAATTTTTAGCTATACATATATTAGAAATATTTTTTTTTCATAAAGACACATATGTCATCAGCAGAAGATTGCGGTCGCACGCATGTGTGAAACCTATGGTTTTTTAAGTGAATTTGCAAGGTTTTTTAAATGCTAATTCCTAACTATAACGTGTGTGAAACCTATGTTTTTTTCAGTGAATTTGTACGTTTTTTTAAATGCTAAGTTATGTATTTTTTTTTTTTTTAAGGTTTTTCACCGTGCGCGTACCGTACATGCACGGTGCGATTCGCGCACCGTGCGCGCGCGCCCACGTTACGCAGTTCACGGAATTTTTCCGTTTCTACCGTACGCTATGCGTACTCCGCGATTTTTCGCAAAAAAATTAAAGGAAATTTTGGCCCTTGGGGGTCCTTCTGGGACCCCCTGACAAAGGCTAGGGGGTCAGAAACTGTCCACCCTGCCCCCTTTTCACGTTCTCCACCTTTGTTTTTCACCCCCTCAGACTGCGAGAGACAAAATGGCGGCCGACACTTCCTGGTTTCGACCGATTCGAATGTTTACTAAGATCTAACAACCAATCAGAATCGCGCTCGCGCACGGCAGCGGGCGCGTACGGTAAGTTTTACCGTACGCGCACGGTGCGCGCTTATAGATATATATATGCTTTTAAATGCTATTTTCTCAGGAAATACTGAACAGATTTACACCAGACCTGCAAGAGGCACATCCCTGACCTGAGGACTACCTCTCTGCCAAATTTCAAGTAATTCTGTTCAGCCGTTCGGGTTGTAGCTTGGACTAAAGGTCCTATGGAAAAATGCATGGGGAAAACGCGTTTTGGGACCCCCCCTTTTTCTCAGCCCCCGCTTGACGAATCCCCCCGAGACTTTCAGGGAAGGAGCGGAGCGCCCCACCTATTTTGAAAATTTCGCAAGGATTCGTCAATCGGCGCCAAAGTTATTCCAAATAGAATGTTGCGGATTTCCTATGGAAACACGATCCTAACTATAACTATCTAGATAATATATATATATATATATATGCATTTATATATATATATATATATATATATATATATATATATATATTCACTCAAAAAACCATAGGTTTCACACATGTTATAGTTAGCTGGGCATTTCCCTCGTAAAAAAACAATGAAATTCCCCCGTTATAGTTAGGCAACTATAACTCACGCGACCGCAATCCGCTGCTGATGACGTCAGATATTACATCACTGTATTTAGCCACTTATTTACCCATGTCTTCTTCCATTCATCTTTAGCTATACATATATTTCATTTTTTTTTTTTTAAGAAAGACACATATGTAATATCTGACGTCATCAGCAGCGGATTGCGGTCGCGTTTACGAGGGAAATGCCCAGCTAACTATAACATGTGTGAAACCTATGGTTTTTTAAGTGAATTTGCAAGGTTTTTTAAATGCTAATTCCTAACTATAACGTGTGTGAAACCTATGGTTTTTTCAGTGAATTTGTACGGTTTTTTAAATGCTAAGTTATGTATTTAAGGATTTACAAAAGAGGTCTAGGATATAGGTACAGCACTTATCCCTGTCTCGGGAATGTCAGTGAATTTATGGTGCAAGGATCAGAGAAGCAAGACCCCTCCGCTTCCCAAAAAGTGGAAGAAAACTTTCACTTCAAAGCAATATAAAGGATTTTGATCCGCACTCATACGCAAAATACAAGTCCATCCAATTTGTTTGTTTTAAGATTGTTCTTTATTTTCATATCCTTTCTTCTAGTAGCCAACGCGTTTCGTCCTGTTTAAGGACTTCTTCAGGGCTCAGCAGTTGATTTCCTTATCAGTGTTTAAATGATTTTCAGTACGTTGGTTTTACCTCGCTTTTCTTTCTCCTTTAGTTTGTCTGGAATCAGGTCAGGGGAGGCAGGAAACCTTTTCACTTCAAAGGGAATCCTCCAGAAGCTTCTCCCACTTCAAATAATGCACCAGGTATAAATACTGTACTTCAGACACCAACTCTTCAGATCCATTCAATTCAAAAATCTTTATTTAACCTTCTGGCTATCCCAATTACGCCCTGCTTTAGCGAGCGCGGGTGTTCTGTGGTTCCTTGTGGCGCAGAGCGTCCTCCTGGGTTCCCCACTTCGCAGAATTTTTTCCGTTTGGGTGGTGCACGCAGGGTGCACGCACTCGGCGATTTTTCGAAAAAAAAAAAAAAATTTTTTTTGCCCTTGGGGGTCCTTCTGGGACCCCCTGACCACGGCTAGGGGGTCAGGAACTGTCCACCCTGCCCCCTTTTCACGTTCTCCACATTTGTTTTTCACCCCCTCAGAGTGCGAGAGACAAAATGGCGGCCGACACTTCCTGGTTTCGACCGATTCGACCGATTCGAATGTTTACTAAGATCTAACAACCAATCAGAATTGCGCTCGCGCACGGCAAGGTGCGCGCACCCAGCGCGCACGCTGCGCGCGTACAGATATATATATTGATTTAAATGCTATTTTCTCTGGAAATACTGAGCAGATTTACACCAAACCTGCAAAAGGCACTTCATGGACCTTATGGCTACCTCTCTGCCAAATTTCACGTAATTCTGTTCAGCCATTCGGGCTGTAGCTGCGACTAAAGTCCCTATGGAAAAATCCATGGGGAAAACGCGTTTTGGGACCCCCCCCTTTTTCTCGGCCCCCGCTTGACGAATCACCCCGAGACTTTCAGGGTAGGAGCGGAGCGGAGCGCCCCATTAGTTTTGAAAATTTAGCGAGGATTCGTCAATCGGCGCCAAAGTTATTCAAAATAGAATTTTGAGATTTCCTATGGAAACTCGGTCCTAACTATAACTATCTACTGGTGACCGCCAGTAGATAATATATACATATGTATATATATATATATATATATATATATATATATATATATTACTTACTGGCGGTCGCCAGTAGGTAGTAATAGTTAGGACCAAGTTTCCATTGGGAGAGCATTTTTTGTTTTGCTTATAGCTTTGGCGTCATTTGATGAATCTTCATGAAATTTTCCAAACTAATTCTTTGTTCATATCAGCTCCTATGTTGAAAGTTTGGGTGTGATTCATCAAGGGGGGGGGGCGAGAAAAAAAGGGGGTCCCAAAACACGTTTTCTCCATGCAATTTCCATAGGAAACTTTAGACAAGGCTACAGGTCGAACGGGTGAACGGAATTACCCCAAATTTGGTAGGGAGAAGGGTCTTGGTCTTGAAAGCATGCTTTTGTTTATTTGGTGTAAATCCGTTCAGTAGTTTTGGAGAAATATTGAAATTTACAGATATCGATCTTTGAGAATTCTGCCATCTGAGTCGCTGAGGCGTTACGAGAACGAGCTTTCTGCTTATTGGCTGCGAGCTGTTGCAACTAGGAAGTGTTGGCAGCCATTTTGGGATTCAGTTGAAGCAAGTAAGGGGTAAAAAGGGCGAAAAGAGGAGGAAACAGGAGGATAGGAGAACTGTAACCTCTGTGGGGGAGTGTGAAGCGAAGTACTCACTCCTACCGGTCTGAAAGTGCGGTGTTGCTCAGAGTGACATGGTGCTGAGATGAGATGCTGCTACACTCAGGTATGAAACCGAGAGCCTAAACCGTGAGCTCATTGCTGTAAAGTGATGTGCTCTGGTCTTTGTAGCACACCTGTGGAAGTAGTGTTAGTAGGCGTTTATACCATACAGGGAGTGGGAAGCGAACTACTGACCCCTACCGTGCGTTTATACTATACTGGAAGTGGGAAGGGAAGTACTCACGCCTACCGGTGTGAAGACTCGGGGATCAAACCGAACTGATTGCTGTAAAGTGATGGGCTCTGGGTGCTGCAGCATACTGGCCGCTGTAGTATAACTGTGTAAGTAGTGTTAGTATGCATTTATACTATACAGGGAGTGGGAAGCGAACTACTCACCCCTACTGGTCTGAAGACTCGGGTATTAAACCGTGAGCCTAAACTGTGAGCTCATTGCTGTAAAGTGATGTGCTCTGGGCGCTGTAGCATACCTGTGAAAGTAGTGTTAGTTTGCGTTTATACAATACAGGGAGTGGGAAGCGAACTACTCACCCCTACCGGTCTCAAGACTCGTGGATGAAACCATGAGCTCATTGCTGTAAAGTCATGTGCTCTGTGTAGTATTCCAATGTAAGTCATAGTAGAATGTTAGTATGTAATGCTACTAGAATGTAAGTATGTAATGTTAGACTGTAGGGCTGTCATGAGGGGAATCTTGGGGAGTTTGTACACGGTGCTGGAGAAGATGGTTGCCTTGCGTTCTGCTCCTGTTGGTGGCTGTTTCAGCTGTCTTTTTTTCTTGTAATAAATCTACTTATCGGATCCACTGCTGTCTGCCTCTTCACTACATAAATTTGGCGAGGAGCGTGAGAGGGTAAAAAGAAGGCAGCACTCACCAATATTTCGAGCTTCCTTGAGTTTTGCTGAAGAACCGTTTTCTTCGTGACGCTGTTTCTACTCATCCCAGGGTTGTCGGCTCATCGAACTATGTGATCCAACCTCTGGTAGGATTTATAATTTTTTATTTTGGGCTTCCTCTGCCTCTTCACTACACTCTGGTCGCTGTACTACACGTGTGCAAGTAGTGTTAGTATGCGTTTATACTTATTCTGTAGTTATGCAGTAACCAATGCATCATGGCCCTATGCAGACCCTCCAGGATATCGCGATTTCGCGATTTCGCGGTTTGCCGCGAAATCGGCACTTTTGCAAAAATGCCGCGATTTTTACTAAAGTGCCCGCGAAATCGGCATTTTTGCAAAAATGCCGCGAGTTTCGCAAAATCGGCACTTTTGCAAGTGATAATGCAGTTTTACAGTATCAGGTAAAATATTTCTCTGCACTAGTAAGCACTGTCAACCCTGTCAGTCAGAGGAAATAAAGTTGTGCACTTATCAGGAAGTAAAATGCCACTCTAATCCCATCAAGGTATGCAAGTTCCGACATAGCAGGGGTCTCCGTCACCCAGCCCAATATTACGAGTTTTAGTGGAATGATGAAAGGCTGAGTCGAGAGTACAGGAATTCTAACCTATCGTGTGGAGGATATGTAAATATATTGAGCAGATGCACAACAAAAGAGTTATGCAAACGGCACAAAGAGCCCTCCTTTACACACCACCACTAGAAAAATTGCGATTTTGGAAAGTAAACATCACAAGCTCAGAAGAGCTTCTTTGTTTGCTTGGCAGGTGTGTACACTTTCCACAGCCGCAACGAGCCTTTGATTCCGACAATGATTTGCCTGCATGTGAAATTTGATTTACAAAGCAGGCCGAGGCAAAGAGACACTGGCTAGTGTCTGCCAATGGAGAGAATCAAGTACGCTCGGTTGGTAGGGCAGAAAGATTCACTATTCTTCTAAAAGAATGAGAATCATGTAAAATTAAATAATATTAATTTCAGTTCAGTTACAACATATGATTTTTGTGGCCAAATTGGGCCATTTTAATCTTTGACTCCCTTGAATCCTCACCTCACTGCGGTAGCAGATGGCACTCATGTCACGGGTTCTACTCTCAACTGTCACAGGTTGGCTGGAGGGGGCTGTCAGACCTGAGCTAGCCTGTCCTCCATGGCCGTCGACACACCAAAATGCAATTAGTAGCAGTAGTGGCACTTTGCACCCTATGATCCTTAATGACATCCAGGATTGGGCTGGAGCCGAAACAAGATTAAAAGTGGCCCCCATTAGTGAAAAAACGGCCCAGCAGACTGTAGAACAGGCCCACAAACAGACAAATAAAGGACCCACACACGGGCCCGTCGGGCAATGCCTGATTGCCCTAGCGGCTAGCACGACTCTGATGACATCACAGGGTTGATCTCTTGGGGGGCATAATTTTTTTTTAATCACATATATGTAGCCTTGAAGCCAAACACAGTCTCTACATTGTAAATAAACCAAATATACATAGTTTCATTTTGTTAAATACTTCAAAAAACTAAGATATCTGTGTTTGTTGTAGGGAAAACTGCAAACTAAAATGCCGCAAAATTGCAGCTAAATTTCCATATTTGTGCCGCTAAATTTCCATATTTGTGCCGCTAAATTTGCTAATCCATGCCGCTATATCCTGGGGGGTCTGCCTATGGAGCGCCACCTCCCAGGCGCAGCACATACAATGTCCCGTAGTGTGCATCCGCGGGACATTTATGTTTGTTATTACAGGGCGGGAGCATGGCTTCCACCCTGTGATAGCAAATCCTTGTTTGCCTCATTTCGTTTCAATAAAGTGGATCCGGATGGTAAAAATGGAGAAAAAAAATGAAGCGGGGTCTCACCCGTTTATTTAAATGAGCCCCCTGGTGGGTAATGTTCCGGGGCCAATCCTATTATTATGTTGCGGGGTCTCTGCAGCACTAGGGACCTTAATATAAATTAGGCGCGGGAGGGCACACAGAAGTTTCACAGCCTAGGGGATCGCCACCTCCCCGGGTATTGTTTACTAATTGTTTGGGGGGCTTCGAGGCCAACTCAAGTCCGGGGATCGGCAATTTCCGGGGCTTTACTTAAATATGCAGGGTGGGCCTCGCCAGTCCCTGAAGCCTCGGTGGCCCTAGGCAGTGCCTTATTGGTTCTGTAATCACACGGGCAGTACTCATGGTGTTATAAAGTGATACACTCATAGAACCCTTGCAGTTGTAGAATTAGCCAGGCTTCATTTATGTAATAGTCTGTTGGTTTATATTTGGTAGGTGCACCGCAAAATTACAAATGTTTTCCCTCATAACCTCCTATCAAAAGCCGATTTTTCACAATAAACTACAGACAAGTGTTGTCAGAAAAAGAAGACCCATACACTCACTTATTTATTGGTAAAAAAATAACCTTTATTAAAACAACACAAATAAACGCAACTTTATTCGAAGAAACAACAGTATAACATGAAATAAGTGGGTGGCACTCCTCCGGAAGCAGCGTACAAAACCTGCAAGACAAAAAAGGAACATAAGTATGTGTGCCATGTCCATGAGAAAAAGAAAGGTAGTCAGAATGAAAGGAAGAAGGGTGAGAATGGGACAGAGAGCGAGTGAGTGGAAGGGAGAAGGGGAGGGAGAGTGAAAAGAACAGAGGGAGGAGGAGACAGAGCGTCGGCCTACTGTACCCAGCCCTCACTGTTCACCTCCCATCACCCGTGTGTCTGTGACGCTGGGGTCCGCGAGAAAGAGTGCTGTCCAGCAAGTCCTTAAAATGAAACAGAGATATGAAAGAGGCCAGAGATTACATTATTATCTACGGCAACATCGCTTGCCTGCACCTGTGCACCCAGGCTGCTGCACCCCAGCCCTTTTCCCCGCACGGTGCTCAACTGCAGCTCCTGCGCACCGAAGCTTCACTGCTCACCTGCCACAACCGGTGTGATACCACGATGGAAGGCGTCAGAATGCCCAGGGCATCATCACGGGCTGAGCACCTGCTGCGCGCATTTTGGTGCAGCTAACACAGTGTCTGAAAAGGGAGAAATAATATAATGCTGGAAACGTCTTGAGGTAAATGAAGGTTTATTTGAAGCTTAATAGAGAACACCAGTTGAGAGCATCCTTCCTTCTTGAAGTACGATCTACCAACTGTTAGTGGTAATCGTGGTTTAAAGAGGAGTTGGAGTGTACGAGAATACACAAGGTTAAATAATAATATGTTATGCCAATGTTCACATACAAAGGAACAGAGCGCATGCTAGAAGTATAATGTGCACGTGTAATGCAGTGGCGCAAGCCTGTGCGCATGTACACTTAGTAATCAGCTCACTACAGTGCCCCAAAAGCCATCGCCATGTCTCTGTAGGGCAGCGCTGCCCGCTGGCTCAGGCCTACAGTACGGTCCAGCAGGTCCTTAAAATGAGACGGAGATGTGACCGAATTAGGTCAGAGATCACATCATTACGCACGGCAACATAACTTGTTCGCACCTGCGCACCCAGGCTGATGCACCCCACCCCTTCCGCAGCACCGCACTCTATTGCAGCCCCTGTGCACCCAGGCCCCACTGCTCACCTGCTGTCATTGCTGTGTGTCCAAACACGACGGCCAGCAGGGTTCACAATTCAATTAGACTTTTGATTGCGAGGATGGTGTACAGCTCATGGATCCCTTTTCTTATTGCGCATTGTGATATGCGAGGTGGATGCGGCCATATCACCTGAGGCAGTGTGGAAGAACTGGGATATGTGGCGTCGTCGTTATCCTATTTATAGGTACACAAAGTGGGCTGGGCTTGCGTACTCCAGGCCAACGTAGGGGTGTGAATAATTATTCTGTGGACCTGTGCGTTGTTCAGCTCCTGCCTGGCCAGGAAGTGTACTTATGTGTGTGTCCCTGTTGCAGTTTTGACATCGCACAATCTGCAATTTACATTAATGTAGCATGTACCGGGAGGGCAGCAACTATCGGTAATGAGATGTTGTCCGAAAACATTGAATGGCCAACATCACATGTCATTGTCAAGCTTGTGGGTATGCGCAGACACGCATTTCAATGGTGTGCGATATTATGGAAAGTGTTGCTATCGCGAAGCGCACACATGTGAATGTGCTCGGATGGAGGGAGGATCACCAGTGAGGCTACTTCATACACAGTGATAACGCTCATTACAGTCAAGCATGTCAAACGTGAATCTGAAAGTCTCACATATGACACACTACTATACTGGTAAAGCCTGACAACAGAGCATACTGCAACACAAATATACACATTACTCTTTACTGTTTGTCACATGTGATCTAGGATGTGTACTCTGCCCATGGCTGATGATACCCCTTCGAGCCATCAATACCCAGGCTGAAAGGCAGCACAATAATGCGCAACACACACACACCAGGGGCATCGTGTAACACACATTTGTTTCAGATGCATGGCCATCACATGTGGAAGGCTACTGTACAGACCATAAATATTGATCAAGATGATCGTTGCATGTTGTGTGTAGTATAAGATATGTGTACACAGCAAAAAACTTTTCAAAAAAGCTCTCTAACCAGAAGAGGTGTCTCCCATCAAACACTCTAGAGAGAATGACTAAAATGGGTGGGGTCCTCCAACTGTTACAATGGGAAGTGTTATGAACCAATCAAATGCTTTTTTTTAAGGTCACATGGCAATCGCTTTCGAGCGCGCAAGGAGGCCGCACTAGATGCGATTTTGAGAACATATATTTACCACAATATAAGTTTATTACAGTTAGAAATATATAAATGTTTAAAATATTTTAGATTATCATTTATTCTCATATACACTTTAAACTTATTTAGATATAGTTTTGAGACATAAAATTAGGGAATGGCGTACCCGGCGCAACACTATACGTCTATGATGTAACACAGGGCCTGGCAGCGTGCACTCGTCGCATACACAACGCGCAGCGGGCACGACCCCATACGTACATGACGTAACGCGTGGCTTGGTACTGTGTACCCGTCGCATACCAAAGTAGCAGCTGGCGCGACCTCATACGTATATGATGTTACGCGGCACGCGGTGCCACGAACCCATCGGATACGAAATGCTCATCATTTACGAGTTTAACAATATGGCGGATAGGATTCGCGTGCTGAGGGAGCTTGGTACACTACTGGTACGGGACTCCAGTTTTCTAAAAAAAAAAAAAAAATAAAGATATACATATATTTTTTTTAAGATAGAAAACATTACATAATTTTTAAAGTTAAGAAAAAAGGATAATAGAGTTCCAAAATATTACGGAAAAAATAGAAAAAATATAGGTTTATAAATATTAAAATATGAAATTAACATTTAAAAAATCTTCGAAATTCACTGAAAAAACCACAGGTTTTACAGACGTTATGGTTAGGAATTAGCATTTAAAAAACCTTTGAAATTCACTAAAAAATGAGAGGTTTCAGGGACGTTATAGTTAGTTGGACATTTGACTCATGTAAAACCATAGAAATTCCCCCGTTATATTTAGTTGAGCTAACTATAACTCGCACGCCCGCAATGCACTGCTGATGACGTGTACATGTATATACACATCCCTCCAACAATACATTGATATACAGAGAATACCGCGAGGTCTGAGGACATATACGGTCCCAGCCTACGAGAATCCCGATCCCAGGCTACTTGAAGGATGGGCAGAACACACAGCCCATTCCTCTCAAGGCATGTTGTGAATACTGGTAAAATTCGCATGGAGTGATTGCACACGAGCCTTGGAGGAAATTGGAACTCTTGAAGGTGAACTGGCCACTCATGTCGACAAAAATAAAATGGAGGAATTAACTGAAGAAATGAAAAAACGTCTTACCAAATACGAACAAAAAATAAGACAACGTAAACAAGGATAAATTTGAAAGGGATGCACGCGACTACGAATTAGGTCGTGTACTAACATTTGCAAAAAAGTTTGAAGCACCACGACGACTCCTGCATGATAATAGAAACCAAAAAGCAGTGGAACAGGTGGTAACATCGGAATCGGATGTGACAGACTCCGAGCAGCCTCCAGATCGCAGGGTCACACAGCGAGAAAGCAGTGAACAGCCAGCCCCTTTTCACGAGGAGTTTCTCCTGATCAGACAAACACTGGGAAGAGGGGGCAGAGGCAAGCCCCCGGATGTAACCAGAAAACAAACACGAAGAGGAGGACGAGGAGAGGAGGCTGGCACAAGCAGCAGCAGTGTATCGCCCAGAATAACAAGGAGCAAGAGGGGGGCAAAACGTTCATAAAGGCTTCTGACAATCTAACGATCGTAAACCTCACATCTAGAATTCTGACGGAGGACGAGAAATCAGTTTTGCAACTCGGCTTATCTTTTTGTCCTTCAAGGAAATTGGAATACACTCAAACTAGAATCGATCTCTTCAAATTTGCCAGAAAAATCAAACTACGTAAATTCTTCAAATTACAAGGACCTAGGAACACTCCTAGCATGGCACCCTCTCCTAATATAGGAATGGATTTACTTTTTTTTTAATTTTTTTTTTTAAGTTTTTGAAAACCTTTATTGAAACATTACGGTACACAGCAAAGAGCCTACAACCCAGCGGGCCGGCCGCGAGAAACACATTTGGATGTATATCTGATCACACAGCCCCATGCCGTCAACCCGGAGGCCCGGCGGCGTTAAGGAGTGTACACGTACCGTGAGGTAGAGAAGAATGTCACTTGTCTCAGACTTAAGCAAACAATCACAAATTAGGTCATGTTGCCCAGGATGCATAAAGTGCCGAAACTTCCAACTCCCCCCCCCCCTCCCCCTCCCGAAACATCGGTCAGCACTGCGTTGTCATGTGTGCCCTTGGCTAGCCAGCACCCTCCTCCCCCTCTCCCAGCTCCCCGAGTCGCGATAACACGGGTCTAATCATCTCCGGGGTCATCTTGCACAATGGAAGGAGGTTCGCAGATTCCCCCCCTAAAATCATTCCACTTGGACCACACCTCAACCCACTTGCGCGGGCACCCTCTGGCCACATATACTGTCTTTTCCTGCAGCATGCACCAGTCCATGTCGCTGGTCCAGTCTGAGAGTTTCGGTGGAACAGCGCTGCCCCAGAGCCTGGCAATGTTCCTTTTTGCTACCATTTGCCCGAGTGTCACCCAGATCCTCCCTTTTGGCGGCAGGTCAGTTGGTTCCCATATGTTGAGGAGGCACCTCTTGGCTTCCAGGCGAATCTCCACCTCCCATACCTCTTCCATCTCCCGCACCACCCTCCTCCAGTACCTCTGAACCTTCGGGCAGTCCCACAGCACGTGAAAAAAGGTTCCCTCACCTCCGCACCCTCTCCTACATAACGTTGTGTCAGCCCTACCCATCATATGTAATCTTGTGCAGGAAATATAAACTCTGTGTAGGATCTTCAATTGGATGAGCCGCAATCTGGCCGATATCGCGACCTCACGTGGAGAAGCCAAAGCGTGCATCCACTCCTCGTCATCTATTTCCAGCCCCTCGGCGACCCACTTGTCTCTGAGGGGAAGGAGCAAGTCTGGGGGGTTGTTAACAAGTTTTTTGTAGGTGAGGGATATGGCATGTTCCGCGAGGAGTCCGTCAAGCAGTCTATCCTCGAGCGGGGAGGCTGCCGGCAACTTGACCTCCGGTGGGATGTTCGCCTGCAAGGAGTGGCGCACCTGCAAGTATCTGTAATATTCGGCATCTGCCAGTTCGTAGGCTTCCTGCATTTGGGAGAATGAGCGGACCCCGGCAGTTCCCCACATGTCTTTGATTTGAGAGATGCCGATAAGATCCCAATTACGGAATCCTTTGGTGCGTCGCAGATTTCCCAACGCTTCTGAGGCCCATAGTGGCGTGGCCATCGTGAGGACTCCGGCCCATCCGAGCTTTTTCTGTGCGATGTGCCACAGCTGTACCGAATGCAGTGTCGGGCCGGTGAGTTTGCGTGCCCCCCGTCTAGAGTAGAGTGCTATTTCATAGTTCCCTCCGGGCAGCAGCCATCTATCCATGCCGTAAGCCGGGTCATTCCCGTCCCCGTATGTCCCTTGGTTGATTGCGGATAGGTGGGCCGCCCAGTAGTACTTGCGAATATCGGGGAGAGCGATTCCGCCATCGTACCACCCCAGTGTTAGTTTGGCCAGTGAGATTCGGGGCTGCCCGGCCCAGAGGAGGTCGCGTAGCGCAGCTTCGATTGCTAGGAAGTAGCTGTTTGGGACCAGGTGCGGGTAGTTTTGAAGTGCGTATAGAAACCGCGGGAGCGAGAGCATCTTAAATAGGGCTGCCCTGCCCAGCAATGACAGGGGCAGATGCTGCCAGGATTTCGCCTCCCGTTGAAGCCGAAGGAGCGGCGGCTTGAGATTGTGCTCGTATAGCAGAGCCTTATCAACAGTAATATACACTCCGAGATATTTAAACCCGTCCTCTGCCACCCGAATAGGGCAAGAATCAGGGAGCCTGGGAGGGTCACCACGGAGGACGTATAGATGCGATTTGGCCCAGTTGACTCGGAAGCCAGAATTGCGACCGAAACTGTCCAATATATTCAGCGCCGCGATCAGTGACCCACGCGGCTTCGAGAGGTAGAGAAGTATGTCATCGGCATATAAAGATATCTTATCCTCCCATCCCTCCGCCCATGTTATGCCCTGCACGGTGGCCACCTGTCTTATCCAGGCCGCGAGCGGTTCGAGGGAAAGGGCGAATAGAAGAGGGGACAGGGAACAGCCCTGTCGAGTTCCTCTGGCCAGCGTGAATACTTCAGACACTTTATTATTTACCAGCACCTGCGCCAGGGGTTCCGCGTACAGTAATCGCACCCATGCGATAAACTGGGGTCCAAAGCCCAGCTTTCGCAGGACAGCAAACATGTAGGGCCACTCTAGGGTGTCGAAGGCCATGGTGGCATCCAACGAGACCACCACCGCGTCCTCTTGAAGACTGTGGCACTGCCCTAGCACCCCATGCAATCTCCTAATATTGAGGGCCGTGTTGCGGTGGAGCATAAATCCCGATTGGTCAGGGTGGATTAGCGACGAGAGCACCGGCTTAAGCCAATTGGCCAGCGTCTTGGCAAGTATTTTAGGTTCCGCGTTTAGAAGCGAGATGGGTCTGTATGATGCGCAAGCGTCTTTGGGTTTACCTTCTTTCGGAATCGCCACTATAGTCGCCAACCGCTGGTCCCGGGGCAGCCGCCCTATTGTTTTACTGCACTCGAACATAAGTTTGAGGTGCTTACTGGTGACGTCTGGCTGGAGTTTGTAGATCTCTATGGGTATGCCGTTCGGACCGAGCGCTTTACCAGGACGGAGGTCCCCTATCGCCTGCTGGAGCTCAGTCTCGGTGAGCGGGCTGTCAAGAGCCTCCCGATCTGTGTCCGAGAGAGTAGGCAGTCGTATGTCCGCGAGGAGGTCCATGGAGTCCTCCTCCGGCCTGTCCGACTCTCGCCTGTAAACCTGCCGGTAATAGTCAGCGAACTGTTGTACTATTTCCCGGGGTTCCGTGAGCACTCTCCCCGATTCAGTGTGCAACTCCGGCACCACTCTGCTGGCCTGTTGTTTCCGCTCAAGCCAGGCTATAAGTTTCCCGGCTTTGTCACCCTGATCATATATCCTGCCCATTCTATGCCGAGCCATCGTCTGGGCCTCCTGGGACACCAGCGCTCTGTACTCTGCCGCCTTAAGCTGCATCGCGTGCCTGAGCTCCCGGTCGCCGCTGGTCGGTGCCTCCCTTTCTAGTTCCCCAAGTTGCTCCTCTAGCGCTACGGTCTGTTGGTTACGTTCCCGTCGCCGAGCCGCGATAGCCGACAGAGCCTCGCCTCGCACCACAGTCTTAAACGCCTCCCACAGGGTGGCAGGGGAGGCGACCGATCCATCGTTCTCTGTGAAGTAGCGCGTGATTGAAGTGGATATGTGTTTTCTAGTGACCTCGTGTTTCAAGTGCCAGGGATTAATTGGCGCAGTGCAGCCCTCCCGTCTACTTCCGAATATAATCTGTGCAAGGAGCGGTGAATGGTCAGAGATACCCCTGGGGAGGAATTCGGCCTCCAATACCGCCATGTCGTGCTGGAGCAGGGTGAGGATGTAGTCCAGCCGGGAGAAGGAGTGGTGTGCCCCGGAGAAGAAACTAAAGCTACTTTCAGTGGGGTGGAGTAGGCGCCAAACGTCCGTCAGCCCGAAGGACTCGAGGAAGTCCGGCAGCCACCGTTGCCCCTGGGGCAGGTCTCTAGATGGTAATCTGTCTTGGGCTCCCGACGCCACAGCGTTCAAGTCCCCTCCCAGAACGAGCCGACCCTCGGGTAGCGATAGTAGGAATGAGCCCAGGTCTGCGAAGGCCCGGGCCTGTAGGCCTGGGGGGATATAGACTGAAAGAAGATTAAGCGCCTGGCCCTCCCAGCGCCCCGACACAGCCGTGAAGCGGCCCTGCGGGTCGGTCTTGGTGGTGTCTACATGAAGGGCCAGCGAGCGGCGCAGGAGTATACCTACTCCTCTCGATCCAGTGGTAAAACCTGAGTGCGCTGCTAGAGTGTACCCATATCTATTGAGGGCGTAACAGACATTCCCCAATAAGTGCGTTTCCTGCAGAAGCACCACATCTGGCTGGTGCCGTTTGAGGAACTGCAAAACTATAGTACGCTTGAGTCTGTCCCCTAGACCGTTGACGTTCCAGCTGAGAATCTTAAGGCTTTTTTCCCACCGTCTAGCCATGGCTGTGTCGTAAGAGGGTGTCTTGTCCCACCACCCGGGCATCAGTTGTGTGAGAATAATGTGCGTGACCGTAAAGAATCCCCAACTCCCACCCCTCCCTGAGTCCCACCCCACAATGATAAATCATACAAATGACAACAATCCCAACAGGCCGGACGTTCAACTCCCTCCCTCCCGGAGCTGGCCCTGACCTCCCGGCCCCCCCATCCCAAAACAACTCCCCCCACCCTGCCCCCTGCTCCGTGGGTCTAGAACTGCCCACCACCCCAATTAGCAGAGCGCCTGTCGCCCCACCCCCCCCCCCGGTGAACCCACCGAGAAACTCAACTTGGGAAGTTCATGGGCTAGTCCCCTATGGTCGCCCGCCCGCGGTGTCCCAGTTCGTTCATCCCCCTTGTCACGGAGTCTCCCATAGAGGGAAGCCACCCATGGAGGCAGTGAGGCGGCCAGGGCACCCCAGAATTAACAAGTCTCAAAGAAAGGCACGTGGGGTATACGTTACTGTCTGATGTCTTCCAGCGCTATTGCTCGTGGTCTCAGCGTGGCGTCCCTTCTCTGGACGAGCCCCAGCGGGGGCTGTTGGACCTGGAACGCCAGGACCGCTGACTCGGCGCGCCACCCGCAGGGCGGCCTGACGCCGACTCCGTGACAGGCAGGCCCGCATCTTGCCGCTGTACTTCACCACTCCGGGAGTCCTGCGTCGCCTCTCCCCCATCCAGCCACTCCTGCACCGCTTCCGGCGTGGTGAAGAAGAGGGATCGCCCATCGGTGATGATCTTCAATTTGGCGGGAAAGAACATCATATATTTGATCCCACGCTCGCGGAGCGCCGCCTTGACCCCTTGGAAGGAGCGCCTTTCACGTTGGACCTGGAGCGTGAAGTCGGGAAAGAACCGGATTGTGGCCCCCTCATATCGTAGGTCACCGTGCTGTCTTGCCGCCTGAAGAATTGCGTCCCGGTCCCGGAAGTTCAGAATTTTGGCTATGATCGTCCGTGGCATGGCTCCAGGCTTGGGTCGTGGGATAGGGGCCCTGTGCGCCCGCTCAATGGTGAAGAGATTCGAGAGACGCTTGGGTTTAAGGTGTCGTAGGATCAGGTCCTCCAAGAAAAGCTCCACACTGTCTCCTTCAAGTCCTTCCGCCACCCCCACGACGCGGATATTACTTCTCCGAGCCCTCCCTTCTTGATCATCGAGCCGCAGGGCCATTAGGCGGTGCTGGTGTACTAGTTCATTCACCCTGCCCTCAAGCCGCTTCTCCGAGTCCTGTAGGGCCTTAATATCGACTTCATTAGTCTTGGACCGGTCAGTGGTTTTCCCTAGGTCAGCTCGGAGCAGGGCCACTTCAATAGTGATCTTGTCCATCTTGGTTTCCAAGTTCGTGCCCAGGGTTTGAATCGCAGCCATGATGGACTTCAGGGAAGGGTCCGCGGGGTCCGCATCATCCTTCGGAGCCCTTTCCGCCGAAGGTGCCGCCTTGGCTACTGTGTACTGGTCAAGCTTGTTGGCCTGTGTTGCGGCTCCACTCTTGGGTCGCATGGCGGTCCGGGCACCCTGCGGGCCGTAGGCGGCACCGCCCTCCGCAGCACCGAGGTGTCCCGCGGTCAGGTCAGCTTTCACTGACGTAGCCCTTGGCCCACCGCTCTTGCCCAGGGATCAACAGAGGGAGGAAGACCTCCGCCGCCACAAGAGAGGCCCAGAGTCTGTTACAGTACACCGTCCCACTCCCAGTCAGCCAGGCGGTGCGCAGTATCCAGTCGCGGCCGTGGGCCTCACCAGGTGAGTGGGCCGGGTGCTCCCACGCAGCAGGCCACCTTCTGCTCGACTGTGTCCACAAATGGCGTCCCCTTCTATGCCCGGGAATCACTCCGCCGCAGCCCCAGTCACGGGCGTGCACCTTCTCTAGGACGACTGGTGGTTCCTTGCGCAGCGCCCAGGCGCCCCTTGATCCGGGCTGGGGTCAACGGACGGAGGCTGGAGCCCAGAGCACTCTGCCAGGGAGCGAGAGGGGGAAGAGGGTCTCCGCCGCCACCAGCCGGGTCCGAGAAAGAGTAGAGCGTTCCGTCTCACCTCCGGGCAGCCAGGTGGTTCGCGGTCCCAGGCGCGCTCCGAGGTCTCACCGGAGGGTAGGGCAGGCAGCGGCAGGCCTCCCTCCGCTCCTTCGCGGCCGCAAAATGGCGTCCTCCTCTCGGCCAGGGAAGCAGTCCGTCGCGGCCCCAGTCGCGATCCCGCACCTGCTCCGATGAAGCCGATAATCTCCGGCTCGGCTCCGATCCGCGATGTTGCCGCTTCTTCCTATGACGGCGTCGCTCCGTGCGCGTCAGCGGGCAGGCCCTCGCCGGGGCCTCAAGTAGCGTCGGGAGCCGCAACAGAGTTCCGGAGCCGGGGCGTCCGGCCGCCGACAGCCACTGCGGCCACCCTCCTGGGCCGTGCAAGTGTCGCCTGGGGTCACCGAGCCGCCCCCTTGGCCACTGGGTCAGGGGGAGCCGGGGGAGCTCCAAGGGCACTCCCCGCAGCGCGGATTAGGTCCGGATTTCGGTGGAACACCAACGGTCCCGGCGGAGCTCCGGGATCAGGCGGCCATTCACCTCGGCGCCTAGCCACGCCCCCCAGGAATGGATTTACTGACCGGTCATGACCTCGAGACAGTGCTAATTCCGGAAGAATTACAAATGGAGGGTCAGACTCCCACACAAGCTGACAGTAACAGTCAGATCATGGCACAGGAGATGGACAGTGGGCTGATGAATCAAGAAAGCCCCAGGAGTCCTTTCAAACCAATCTCCAAATTCATTCCTCAGATGCCGCATGATGCCATCGATCTGTTCACGGATCAAGTAATCAAAGGCCTTATGCAATTCCGATACAAAGAAGATCATCAAGATGCTCACAATCTAACACAGCTACAAAGGAAAGCTATACAGAGTCTACAAGGAGATCACACAATCGTTTGTAAACCCTCAGACAAAGGGGGGAATGTCGTCTTACTGTCTTCCGAGTACTATATTAAGGAAGCATTGAAACAATTGGATGATGGCATCAATTAGAAATGGATTTCGATGAAGGAATATTCAGCAAGTATTCAGAATTATGAAAAACTGCTAAGTACGTTGAAATATAAAGGTATGTTGGACAGTAATGAACTCGCATTTCTTACCTGTAAACATCCTGTCATCCCGACTTTTTATCATCTTCCTAAGCTACATAAGGACAGTGTTAACCCACCAGGGCACCCAATTGTGTCCTCAAAGGGATCTCTAACTGAAAACATGTCCACATTCATTGATTTCCACTTATTAAATTTTGTGATTAAACGGACCTCCTACATCCAGGACACTAAAGACTTTTTGAAGAAAATTGAGGGCATAACCTGGGAATCCGACTTTGTCATGATCACTTTAGACATTTCAAGTTTGTACACCAGTATCCAACATGATAAAGGTCTTCAAGCGATCGAATATTTTTTGAAAGGTCGTTCATTGAAGTACAGAGATCATAATCATATGATCTTGGAATTTGTTGAATACTGTTTAACCAACAACATCTTCCTTTTTCAGGAGCAACTGTTCAGACAACTACAAGGCACGGCCATGGGCACCTGCTTCGCCCCCAGTTATCCGAATCTTTTCGTAGGCTGGTGGGAGAGGCAGGTGGCCTGGTCGGATGCCAACAAGGTGTGGACCAGCAAATTAATTAGCTGGTACCGCTATATAGATGACCTTTTTATCATCTTTAGTGGCACTATGGAATTAGCCAATGATTTTGTTGGAAGTCTGAACAATAATGATTTGAACCTCAGGTTTAGTGGTGAAATAGCTACCATATGGATAAACTAATTCAAAGTATTCCATATGGTGAGCTGTTGAGAATTAAGAGAAACTGCACCCGAGAATGCAATTTTCATTCAGCAGCAGCAGAAAGTACAGCTAGATTCCGCATGCGGGGATACTCAGAAGCCAGTCTACATAGCGCCAGACGCAAGGTAGATACTAAGGAAAGAATAGATTTAATACGTGGTACTTCTGCGACTTAACAGAAGAAAGAGCAAGCTATTCTGTCCTCTAATATGGATTGTAGAATGATTACCAATTATTCGAGTAACCACAATGACCTTAGACAAATACTTAAAGATTGGCACATTCTTAGATCCAATCTGGTCATTGGAGAAGATCTGACAAAAACACCGCAATTGTCATTTAGGAAGGCCAGATCATTACAAGATCATCTGGTTCAGAGCCATTTTTCTTCACAAAGAAAAGACTTACGTCTAGGTCCAGTCAAAGGCTTCTATCCATGCCGAAAGTGCAAGGCATGTAAGAATAGTGATAAGATCCTAACGTATGATGTTCCAGGTCTAAAGACCCCTAAGCAAATTGGAAAATTCATGAACTGTAATACTCCCTACATGGTGTACTGTTTAATCTGTCCATGTGGACGCAGGTACATCGGGAGCACCATACATCCGACTAAGATCAGGATCTTAGAACACCTGCGAGCCATCACCACATGTGATGTTAATTACCCAGTGGCCCGCCATTTTAAAAGTCATCATAGCAGTAACAGGGACCTGTTACGCTTTTTTTGCCTTGATTATGTACCTATAAGTACACAAGGAGGTGATAGGCTACTCAAACTCCGCAGATTGGAGTCCCGATTCATAATCGATTTACAAACTAAAATACCACAGGGCCTCAATAGTGGTGAGGAATTTGCTGTACATCTTTACCCTATTGAATACATAAGACAGATTGTCAGTATATCTCTCTATATATATCATGCAACATAAGAATTGTTGTAAACCTTGCCTATGTATCAACTTTGTGGCTAACTAGGATATTAAGCCCTCCTCTAACATTGTCAATTCCTTTGTAAATAGCCTCCTAGTATCATCTTTGTTTGGTCTTTGAATTGCTCTGTTTGGGTGCTCCATTAGTGGGTTGTTTCTTTTTTGTGGCTTCATTGATTTTAAGCTCACTAGATCAAGTTAGACAGAGAATGCTTATCTTGGGCTTCATTGTGATTGCAATATGCTAGCTTGGTTCTCTATGTCTTTGACACCCACATTAATAGGGTCTACATAATAGCGATAGCCCTTACAGGGCGTAATAACTCGGATGAAGTTTCTGAATGAATTAACCATGTGTTGATTTGTATATATGTACATATTCATGTTGTTGATGAAATGTTTTAATTAACAATGAACTTGCATTATGATTTCATTTGCATGTTTAAAGATGGCCGAAATTCATTTTTGTTCCCATCTGCCAAGTCCCTTGTCTATGTTTTTGCAACTTGGAGCCAATTGACCAATCATTGGGAAGTAACCAGTTTAAATTACATTGTCCCGGGAAGTCGTGTAAAATTGAAAAAGGCAGTCGCCGAAACGTGTCTTTTTGTGTTCATTCTAACCTAATAAAACAGGTTATGAATTCTCCACGAGTGCTGTACTTTGTACTTTGAAGCGGTGATATATATATATATATACATATATATATATATAGTCACCAAAAATGAAATACTCGCACTCCAGGAAGTAGATGTCAAGAGATTTTTACTTCAGTTTCAAAACAGAAAGACACCATCAAGTTCCTTAGCCAAACCAACGCGTTTCGACCACTCTGGTCTTGCTCACGGTTAGCTGTGTTCCACAAGTAATGTCTATATATACACAACTGCCCATACAGCCATTATGGTGCATTATGGGAAATGCGGTTCAAATAGTGAAAGTGACTCTATTTACAGTGCATCGGTGTTCATATTTACAATTCCATAGTAGTGAACCATTTTATTTTTTTGTATACATGATCTGTATATATTGGTTTATGTAATATGTGACGTCCTCAGCAGTGCATTGCGGGCGCGCGAGTTATAGTTAGCTCAAATAACTATAACGGGGAATTTCTATGGTTTTATATGAGTCAAATGTCCAACTAACTATAAAGTTCCTGAAACCTATGGTTTTTTAGTGAATTTCAAAGGTTTTTTAAATGCTAATTCCTAACTATAACGTCTGTAAAACCTATGGTTTTTTTCAGTGAATATATATATATATATATATATATATATATATATGCAAAAAAAAATCCTCCGAACTGCGGAGCCCCCGACCCTTCAGGGCAGCCTCAAGACAATGGGCACGGAGCAGCCCATCAAATCACCACTGTGAACAAAGCAAAAATTGAGGCCCAATACTGGAAACAATCTTTATTCAGCGTCCAGCAGCACAGCATGCTTCCATTTCCTTTCCTAACGTTTCGGCGCTATCGGCCTTGATCACAGGTGGAAGTGAAACACTCAAAATGCAAAGTGCGCTTGTGCGTGCTTTAAAAATAGTCAGTCACGTGATTTTGCTGTTAGAAGTACAACTCCCATAGTGCAATGTTCGATCTTTGTAAATAGGTGAACTGGAAGTCCTCATTATTTTTTCATACTTCATGTAAATTCTTACTTGATAATTGCACTGATGTTGGTGTGGAATATTTCAAAGTCAATCAGGTGAATTAATATTTCTGCATAGTGCTGTCGTTCTATGATTGGCCTGAAAAAAGATAGTTCACCAGCACGATCGAAGCAGGACGTACTCCTACTCGAATCCCTTCCACACGCACACTTTTTTCGCTCCATTGGCATCTCCTTTGTAGGTTGTGCGCGTGAGTGGGTCATGCTCCTGAATTTAATGCAAATAAAAATCCTCCGAACTGCGGAGCCCCTGACCCTTCAGGGCAGCCTCAAGACAATGGGCACGGAGCAGCCCATCAAATCCCCACTGTGAACGAAGCAAAAATTGAGGCCCCATACTGGAAAAAACCTTTATTCAGCGTCCAGCAGCACAGCATGCTTCCATTTCCTTTCCTAACGTTTCGGCGCTATCGGCCTTGATCACAGGTGGAAGTGAAACACTCAAAATGCAAAGTGCGCTTGTGCGTGCTTTAAAAATAGTCAGTCACATGATTTTTTCAGTGAATATATATATATATATATATATATATATTTATATATATATATATATATATATGTAACGAAACTTCTCTAGCTTCACCCTCGAGTCCGGAGGTTCCTCGCATCAAGAAACACAGCACCACAGGTAACACTCGATTAGTGTTTATTTTCAAATAAACATGAGTAAACACGCACAAGAGACGGTCGACGCGTTTCGGCACTCGGCCTTCGACTGGACCATAGAGTCTCAGTGTCCAGAGTGTATTTTTAAAGAAACATTACGATAATAGAAAGGGAAAGCATACTGGACAAAATTGCATCGATGATTGAATTATATCGTTTTAAAGTAAAACATGATTTAAATCAAATGACTACGACAAGTTATCCACTATGAACGATGATGACATTTTAGAGAAATTAAACAATTATTTCATTCAAGGTTTGACAATTGGAATATAGGATAAACCAGGATCATGGTAAAGTACCTTTGACAATAAGTGATTGATTGTAAGCCAATGGTTGTTGATAGTAGGACCCTTCAGTATGATGAATATTTATAAGATTGGTGGTTTTTTTTAATGCTTTTTAACCACTTACTCAAGTGTTCCTATATTCATCAATATTCTTTCTCATAAAGTATGAGATTATGTTCTTATGGCAATACCAATTAATTGTCAAAGGGTTATGATATATATGGCTTAGCACTATCCTAAGACTTCTTCCAATTGTTACAAAGAAAAGATTCATGTATCATCATGTCATCATTAGTGGAAAAGTAGAAGGAGAGATAAGTGCAAGAGATGCAATGGGTACCAATAACAATTGCAATATATATACATATATATATATATATATATATATATATATATATATATGTGTGTGTGTGTGTGTGTATATATATATATCTACAATGTACAATGACTATTATTTGAAATTAATAGCATGGAAAAATGCAGGCCTACTTTCCTCTCAAGAATATAAGTTTTTACGCATTGACAAACCAGTAACCCCAGTACTATACTTCATACCGAAGATACACAAGAACCCTGCAAAGCCACCAGGCAGGCCTATCATATCCGCTCGCAACATTCTTTTGGAAAGGACTTCCCAATATGTGGATTACTACCTGCAAGAATTCGTTCAAAACCTACCCTCATATATAAAAGACACAGGCGATTTTCTATCCAAAATTCAAAACATTGATTGGCAAAGTGATTATTTACTCATCTCAAGGGACGTGACTTCACTCTACACGTCCATCCACCATTCGGATATTATTAATGCATTAAACCATTATCTAGCCCAAAGACCATCCAACTGTACACCACATAATAAGATATGGTGGATTTTTGTCTAAATAATAATATCTTTCTTTTCCAGAATGTGTTATTTTTGCAACAACGCAGTGTAGCGATGGGACTGGGAGCCAGCTTCTCTCCAAGCTATGCTTGTTTACACATGGGCTGGTGGGAGGAGCTGGTTCTATTGAAAGATTATACCAATATTTTCAATAGTAAGGTTAAAAAATGGCTGAGATTTATAGACGATTTGTTTATAATATGGCATGGTTCAATAAGCGAAGCTGAAAAATGAGTTAACGATTTGAATGTCAACAGCCTTAACCTGCATTTTACAGCTTCCATTAGTGCTATCACTGTGAATTTTTTGGATGTACAGTTATATATTGAGAATGGCCATTTGGAAACTAAATTGCACAGGAAATTAACAGCAGGTAATGCAATTTTACATGCAGGCAGCGCCCATCCCCAACATCTGATACACAGCATTCCCTATGGGGAAAAGCTACGTATCAAGCGTATCTGCAGTCAGGATGATGAACTTTATTTGTCCCAACAGGCGAGCAAGGAGAGGTTTCTGGCAAGAGGATATTCATGTAGCTGCATTGATAGTGCAATCAC
This sequence comes from Triturus cristatus, assembly GCF_964204655.1. NCBI lineage: Eukaryota > Metazoa > Chordata > Amphibia > Caudata > Salamandridae > Triturus > Triturus cristatus. The sequence continues at coordinate 285,033,292 of NC_140592.1, read as the reverse complement.
TAAAAGTGTGGCAGTAACCAGAGTGAGCCTCTTCATCAAATATTCTAATGAGATTGAAAGGGATACAGAGGAGGCCCCCCCTTTCAGATTCATCTTTGAATACAATAGACAGTAAAAAGCCATTAGGAACATCATCAAAAGAAACTGGCCACTCATTCAAGAGGACCCAGAAATCCGTTAATAACTTACAGTAGGTCATCCTCTATGAAAGACACCCTAGTAAGCAATGACCCGTTTACATCATCAGGGGGTACCTGGCTTTCACAAAGGACAGGCTTTTTTCCTTGCAGAACATGCAAAGCCTGCCAACATGGCATTAAAAAATCCACCTACAACACTCCATTTAGTGATCAGGAGAAGAAGATTAATAAGGCCATGATTTGCAAGTCTGATCATGTGGTTTATGTGCTGGAGTGTCCCTGTGCCCTATGATATGTAGGTAGTACAATACTACAGGGGCACAAGAGGATACTCCAGCACATCAGGGCGATTAAAAACAAAGATACAGCCTACCCAGTGGCACAACACTTGGGGGAAGTACATAATGCCAATCCCAAAGATCTTAAATACTTTTTAGTGGACACCATCCCGCCCAACAAAAGAGGGGGTGATAGAGAGAGGAAATTGAGGCAACTAGAAACACGCTACATAGTAGACCTCGACACTAAGGCCCCTGGGGGCCTTAATGTAACTGAAGAACTCTACACCTGCATTTAATATGGGATAGTCAAACAGAGTAAAGCTATTTCGGCATTGATAATAGATAAACTCAACCTAGGAGCTTCTTAGAATCACACATTGTTCAGTTTTAATCAAATTAAACATTCAAATCACTGTGATTCTAATTGAAAGAAACCTAAGTAATCGCTGACTCCTAATTATATATAGTATTTGCACAAATTATTTTGGACATATATTTTTTATAGATCTTTTAAGGGGTTTATTACACAAATTGAATGTAGTTTCCTCACTAGGTATTTGCACACAAAACGAGGGCCGAGCAACCGTGCTAAAAAGAACAAAATTATTTGAAATGATCATACAATGTACGAAGCGATTACATGTTTTTTAATCGACCACAAATGATACTTTTTAATATGAGTTAAACATATGGTGACAAGTATTGGAAGTACTTTCATACATTTATATTCAAAGTATTGGATGGTTTTTTTCAGGGTACACCAATAGAAAGTACGAATATTGGGTAAGGTGGTACCCTTTGAGAAAATACATATACAGTCTTTTTATTGAATGTTTGTAAAAATATTAAGTGCAAATATTTTATATATGGATATTTATTTATTTATTTATATATTTATATATCTATTTAACATTTATTATATAAACAATGTTGTAGTCCTTCTGTACCAGGGCTAAGGTTAATCAGGTATTTAGACCTGGATGCCCCGCAATCCGTACACATTACATATTCAAATGTAAAATGTTGATTGGTTCCAAATTTATTAACATGCCGTGATGATGTTTAAACATGCATTGTTTGCACAAACTTTCTGCTCAAGAACTCGTCACTTTAAATGTTTTAAACAAATGTGTAAAAAAACAGCACACAAAAAAGAGAGTAAAGTTGAGAAAAAAAAAAAGAAAGAAAAAAACCTGATGAAATGATGCACAAGGGTATTTAAACCAATCATGTACTGTGTTCCATGTCATGTGATCAAGGCCCTTTGGGGTTGAAACGTGTCATACTGGTGGTTGTATTTTGGTGAAAATAAATTAATTAATCTGCACCTATTTTGTGGTCCGTGCTCCTGTTCCAGTTTCCTGTTTTTGCAAAAGTCGGGAGAAGGATGGAGTTTCAAGGATATGTATATATATATATATATACATGCAGCAGAGCACTCTCCTCTCTCGTGTCTGACCAGCTGAGCAGAAGGGAGCACGGACCACGGATTCTTTTCAAATATCGGTTTATTCACAAAACCAAAACAAACCAGGCAGCCATAACGCGTTTCATCCCTCCTGGGGGACTTGATCACATGACGCAGTTTAACCAATGACATGCGGTATTTAAAGGAAAAACACATTTTTTTACATTTTTTAACATCACGTCATCCGATTGGGCAGTATTTCGATAGTGGTTTCCTATGTATATTTCATTTCCTGTGACACTTAATCAGCAAAAATGTGCAGTATGACGTTGTTATTTAGATTTTCACATCAATCTCAGGATAAATCCTGTAATGTTCAACGTAAACTATTCACAATATTGATTGAAGAAATTAGGCCCAATTTTATAGTGGTAATCCAGAATAAAATAGGATGAAATATAATAAAATAACATACAATAACATAAAATAGCGCTCAAGTTGATCCTAATGTAATGAGGTAGAATTGTTGTTACTAGTGCAACATATTGTTTCTCCAGTGTTAGAACCATCATTTTGTGGGATTTCCCTTATATGAATAAATATCAAGAATAAATATATTTAAATAACATGAATCACAATTGAGATAGTTAGAACAGGTTAAAAATATAGACTGTGCATGAATATATCTTGTTGAAGACACATATAAATACACAATAAATATCAATCCTTAAATATTAAATATTAAATATTAAATATTAAAAATACCGAAATATTTAAAACCATCAATTGATCATAATCTCGTGTACTCAATGTTGGATCACTCAAAGTCTCACCAATCAGTGGACTGATAGCTAAATGAGTTACAATAAGTTAAATTAAGTCAACTGGACCAACAACTCATTATGAGCGTACATTTCAATTTGTAAGTTTGTTGAACCACTGTTGAAGCCCACCTACTAGATGACATATAATAGTGCAAGACTTAATACCCATAGTGTTGAGACCTATTTTTTCTTTTTTACTTAAAAACATATACTTAAAATAAGATATAAGTACATATAAAAACTTTTATATTTGAATAAGTGCTAAAAAATACCTAAAAACACCGTGATAAAAACTAATGTGATTGAGAGAAAAGGAGAGGTAGATCTTTCAAAAGGAGGCAGCAAATAGCCTTTCACTTGTGACTTTTAATTGAACATAAAATATGTCTTTGCCACAATACCCTCATGGTTGTGATTGTTAATGAAAATTTGTGTTTTAGAGTGATATTAAAGATCTAGGCAGCTGTAGTGGGATAGGACGGCAAGAAGGCTAAAATATTCAGAAATTGTATAGATTGTAGATAGAAAACCTTATTATAGACTCGCATGTAACTCCTCCGAGCTATTGAGTCCATTTGGATGTTTGCTATCTAAATTTAAGATGTAGTGCATTTCCAATAATCTCAGAGATTTTTCCCTGTCACCCCCTCTTTTGTTTCTAGTTACAGAATCGATGAAAAAATATTTGAGGTCTTTGGGGTTGCCTTCATGCTTTTCATGGAAATGCCGTGCTACCGGGTATGCTTGATCTTTGTTCTTAATAGCTCGTAGATGTTGAAGTACCCTTTTGTGGCCTGGTAGTATAGTACTACCTATGTACCTTAAATTGCAGGGGCACTCTAAGACATAAACTACATAATCTGTCTTGCAGTTCAGGGCTTTAGTAATGACTTTGTCTGGACCGCCAAAAGGAGTGGAATAGCTCGATGTGGAAACTCCATGCTGGCAGGCCTTGCAGGTCTTACATTTGAAAAAGCCTAATCGTTGGGCCAACCAAGATCCCTTGGCTGTGATTCCGCATGGGTCATTGTCAACAAGAGAATCCCTCATAGAAATCCCTTTACGGTAAGTCATCGAGGGTTTTTTTGGTACCATGGTGCCTATGATAGGGTCCTGTTTAACAAGATGCCAATGTTTGTTGATGATTTTTCTCACTGACATATGGTGCTGATTGTAGTCCACGATGAATCTAAAATCATCAACAGAATTGTCAGGGACCCTGGACTGTATCTTCTTGGCTGGTGTCTTATTGTTATTGGGGAGGTTGACCTTGGTGAGAGCTTTGTCTAGGCATTTTTTACTGTATCCTCTAGCCTTAAATCTGTTGATACATTCCTGTTGCGCCACTTTCAAGGCTTCTTGATGGCTGCAAATGCGCTTAATGCGTAAGAGCTCATCATAGGGGATGCTCTGTATAAGATGACTTGGGTGCGCGCTACTTGCATGTAGGATGGTGTTTCCCGCCGTGGGTTTCCTATGAAGTCTAGTTTCTAATTTGCCTTGTTCTACATACACTTCTACATCTAAAAAAACTATATTGGTTTTGCTAGTGTTGGATGTGAAGTGGAAATTGAGGTCATTATTATTAAGTGATTCAATAAATTCCAAAGCTCCCTCCTCAGTGCCTTGCCAAACCAAAAACAAATCATCAATGAATCTCAGCCAACATTTGATGTTGCGTTCAAAAGTTTCAGAGTGTTTCACCATGAGGACCTGCTCCTCCCACCAGCCCATGTGTAAGCATGCATAGCTGGGGGAGAAGCTGGCCCCCATCGCTACGCCTCTCAGTTGTTGATACATGGTGTTCTGAAACATAAAAATGTTATTCATAAGACACAGTTCAACCATATTGACAAGCATTTTGTTGTGTTCTTCATATTGTGATCCCTTCTTCGCTAGATAGTATTTCATGGCCCGTAGTCCATCATTGTGTCTGATAGAAGTATACAGTGACGTCACATCGAGGGTAATTAGGAAGTATTCATTGTTCCATTTAAAGTTCTTAATTTTAGAGAGAAAGTCACCAGTGTCTTTAATATATGACCTTAAATTTTGAACATGATCTTGTAGGAAATAGTCAACATAAATAGAAGTGTTTTCAAAGATGCTGTTCCGGGCAGATATTATAGGTCGGCCAGGAGGGCTGGTTTTGTTTTTGTGCACTTTCGGTATGAAGTATAGAATCGGGATTGTTGGATTGGATTTCCACAAGTATTTATATTCGTCTGACGTTAACAAGCCTTTTTCTCGCCATGCCATCAAGGTAATACGAAAAGATGTTTGCGTCGCGTTCCAGGCCACTCTATTACTGTTTCCATAACACGACTTGTCATCTAGATGTCTCATTGCTTCTTTAACGTATTCCTCTCTTTTCCAGAGTACCACATTGCCTCCTTTGTCAGCGCCACGCACGACTATTTCCTTGTCATTTTTAATTTTGGTTATCAAAGAATGATATTGCAATTCATGTACATTCTTTTTGCTACGTCTTGGCCCATTGTGTGTTGTTCTGTTTAGGGCTTTTAATTCAGTAATCACTTTTTCCTGAAATGTATCAATGGTGTCTTTCAGCATCAAAGGATAAAACGAGGAAGGTGGTTTAAAGGGAGTCACCCTTGTTGAGCTTGTCGATGCCTGAGTGTTATTAGAAAAGGCTTCATGAGATTCACCTGCTGGAATTCCTTCACATGCTAAATCGAAGAGTGTGTCAATCAATGATTCAGAATTAAGCATGGTATTGGATTCGCTGTCCGTTACTTGTGTCAGAGACTCCTTGCTGCCTGACGTTTTTTCAATTGCTATATTCTTTTTCTTCACCTGTGCGTGGATTTTTTTACAATTTTAGTTTCCTGACACTTTTGTAAATGTCAACTCTAGACTTGGAGTAATTGAACGTACTTTCCGGGCAATAGGAGAGGCCCAAAGCCAGTAATTGTAATTCAGCTTTGTTCAGAATCATGTCTGTTAAATTGATGATTGTCATGTCACTAGAAGCATCAGCAACACTGGGATTTATTTCTTCCAATATTTCCTCTGTTGTTTCTTTGGATACTTTTTGTATGATCCTTCTTCTCTGGGCTTTTCTCCTCTCTCTCCGTTTTTTGTTTTTGATTGTTCTTGATTCTCCCCGGTTTGTTGTTTTCTTGGCCTGAGAGATTGTAGCCGTTCCATGCATAAAAAATCCACTTCGTCTGTGAGGGAGTGCCTGCGTGATGTACTTGCTTTGGCTATGTTTAGGTTTTCAATTTCTGATCCACTTTCTGCTGCTGAACTTCCCTCAGATGCAGACGTTAAGTCAGTTTGTTGATTAACCCTTGCCGCCTCCTTTTTCTTTGTGTCAGTGTTGCCAGCTTTGAGCGAGTCAAACTTTCGGGCGAAGGTAAATATTCGGCCTTGTTCGTAATCACATCGATCTCTATGAAATTTGAATGTTTTGCGTTCCCTTATAACGTCTTCCTCTTTTTTGAGTCGCTTTTTCATATCAGTTTTTAATTTTGCAATGTCATCTTGTTAATCCATTTTTTCCAATTCCTTATTTAAGGACTCAATTTCATCCGCCAGTTTAATGCAATCCTTTTCTGCATATTTAACTAGAATAAAAAGCAATTTGCGTGAGGACTCGAGATTGGTTTCTGCCCATTCGCGCATCATGTCGCGGTCAGGTGCTTCATAGCTGGGGGCTATGAGAATTCTCAGGCCGCGGGGGATTCTCCCCACATCAATGTAGCGCTGCAAGGACTTTGCTTCCCACCAACGTTTTTGTTCTGTTCTCATTGCTTTCTCAAGTTGTTTGCATTTTTCCTTGATTCCTTGATTTTTTGCGTTTACTGGGGCATTATGGGTATTGGAGTCCATTGGCGGTATATTGTCATCACAAAACATTGCCGCCGCCGCCTCCTCCCTTTCTCTCATTGCGTCTGCTGCCATTTATAGTTTGTCTTGGTTAAATAAAGTTGAATGTAAGATTGCTGGCGATGTCAGGCTGGATTGGGTTGTTTCCCGACTTCACACAGTCACACAGTCCGTTTTCGCCACACTCGAATCACCCCACACCCAACCCGGAACAGTTAACACTAGGGCGGGTCTATACTCAATACAAAGATCTGCAGTTATGCGGTAGTCGCTTCCTCCGAAACGACCCTCGCTTACCTGTGTCCTTGCTGAGTTTGCGACCCTCGCTCCTCCGTAATACTGGTTCCACTACGGAGCGGCTCCTACAAGCGGATCCCCGTCCCTACCTACACATAAATCAAGCTGCTGGTCGAGTGCTACTTACAGGTGGACAACTTTGGAGCAGAATATAACATGTGGCCGTCCAGCCGCGGAGTGTGCACCACCCCGGAAGTCTTGGCCCTGGGGGCCACGAAAGTGGAACAGCAGCCGTACATAGGATCGAGGACGGGCCCACTTGCAGGGTCCATACAGGACTTGATTATGTGCTTTCCGCACTACACTTCCCATAATGCACAGTCTCATTTGAGCCTCCCATTGGTGGGTGTTTCATATGTTAAATGGTGAAGTGGGTTAGCGGTTGTGCACACCGTTTCCATTAAAGCCTCTGA